>NC_092391.1:20240722-22640722 GCF_030028105.1 Mobula birostris | reverse complement strand
ACATTGGAGCAGAATTAGGCCATTTGGCCCATTGAGTCTGCTCCGCCATTCAATCATGACATATGCCGGTGATACTAAATCTGATTCTATTGTCCAGCTAATCATTGTATGATGTCCAACTACACTCGACGGGATGGAAAGTGTAGTCATTATATAGTTATCGAGGGATGAGAGTGCCGTTGACATCAAAGCTCATTTGATCAAAGAGTGGACCACAGAACCCTGTGAGAGCATCAATGGCTAGAACCATGCTTTGTACAAAGGAAGATTGTTATAGTTGCTGGAGCTGAGTCACTGCAGCTCCAAGCCTTTGCTGTTTCTCAGTGCTGTACCTTAGATCTATGCATCTTCACTACTTCATCAATGTCCATTCTTCCAGCAATTCCCTGATGGCCTCACAGCATTCAATTCACTTGCAGTTCCTTTGACTATGTAATGAGATTTTGGCAAAGTTCAGGCACGAGCTGATGAATGTCAAGACACAAAGCACACAAGCATTCTTGACACAAAAGAGCCAGGGAATCGTTACCATAAACTCAAGAAATTCTGCAGATGCTGGAAATCCAAAGCAACACCCACAAAGTGCTGGAAGAACTCAGCAGGTCGGGCAGCATCCATGGAAATGAATAACAGCCGGAGTTTGGGGCCGAGACCCTTCACTATTCACCTCCTAGCTATCCTCCCTCTGCCCCCACCTTTTTATTCTGGTGTCTTTCACCTTCCTTTCCAGTCCCAAAGAAGGGTCTCGCCCGGAAACGTTGACTGCTTTTTCATTTCCAGGGAATTGCTATGTTTATCAAGAGAGAATCTAAGTTACTACCCTTACCATCACCATTAACTCAACTACACCAATGACATACATTCTGTGGCCACAAGAACAAGCCCTCCAGCAAGTGATGTACCACTTAACACCAAAGCCTTTCAACTATCAACAGGTACAGGTTGGAAGCCCAGATTTTACAAAACTCAAGAAGCTTAACATTTTCCAGCATGAAGTGACTTGACAGATTGACCATCCTAAGCGATCCCTCCATCATCATGGCTCTTTGCTTGCTGATTGTACCACCTACGAAAATGCATTGTAATTATTTGTCTAGGCTACTGCTGCACCACCTCTAAATCTGCAACATCTATCACAGAAAAGACCTCCAGTTGTACACCTCCAACTTGGAAATACATTCCTGTTAACTCATTCTCATTGTGTCTAAATTCTAGAACTCTGTGACCAATAGCATTGAGGGATAATTATTATCAAAGGAGTAGTAGCAATTAAAGAGCTTGCTAACCAACACCTTCTCAAAGACAATTACAGATGGGCAATAATCTATAATCTGAGAATTAATTTTTTTGGCACTTAGAACACTGGGTCCACTGGGAAATCAGCACAGTACAATTAAAGATAGCCACATATCTAACAGCAGTGAATTAGTTAGATTTTAATGGACAGGGGGGAACCCTGCAGGAAGGGGTGTTTGGATGGCATCAGGTACATTCCAGTTCAGAAACTGAGGATAATCATCTGCACACATCTAAGATCTTGCAAGTCATATAAGACTGCCCATCAAAGCTACAGTGCATCTTAAAACTCATAGGCCACCCTTCCATAGGTTGCTCTAAAGCTACCATGCATTCAGGAACTTGATAGCATCTATGAATGCAATCATTCAATAGTGGAACTCTTGCACAGTTCTACATCCCCGGGGCAGTTATCATCTCTGTAACATTGCCAAAAGCCTTCAACATCACAAGATTATTCATAAATATGACAGCTTTGAGCAACTGAAAACAGCTGTAATACAGAATTATATGGAAAATGAGGCCAACGAAGGCAAAAGCAGGATAGTTTAAGCTGCAGTAAAAGAACTTACTGGCACCTTCACACCAGGAATTGGTGAAATCAAAAATAATGAAGGAATAATTTTGACAGGAGATGCAGATGTGAGGGAAAGGTGGCTCAACTACACCAAGAAACTCTATGAAAACCACGGGAATGAAAACCGTGACAAAGCCATTGACTGGACAACACTAGAACATGAACCGGAGCCAACACTGTCAGAAGTAGAAAGAGCAATCGAGAAGATTAAAAAGAATAAAGCACCTGGTCCAGACAACATACTAGCAGAACTACTGAAAGCAACAGGCACCTCAATGGCCCACATCTTGCACTGCATTGTCTGCGCCATCTGGAAGATTGGCAAATGGCCAGCAGACTGGTGCAAATCTGTCTACATTCCAATTCCCAAGAAAGGGGACCTCCTGCAGTGCAGTAATTACAAAAAAATTGCATTGATATCACACGCCAGCAAGGTTCTACTCATAATCATCTCTGAGAGACTAAAGAACTATGTAGATAGAGAAATTGTACTCCATCAGGCTGGCTTTAGGAGTGGCCCAGGCACCAGGGACCAGCTCTTCAACATGCGCCTAATAATGTAGAAAATGAGAGAGGTCAATACCCCCCGTACATCTGCTTCATAGACTACTCAAAGGCGTTTGACTCTGTCCAATACACCAGACTGTGGACGACAACTGGGCGTGGCGCCACACCCCTTCTAGAAACACTGTATGCTATGCAATCCTCCAGCATTCGGACTACATCTGGCGAGACTGAATCATTCTGCAATGGCCAAGGCTGCATCCTTTCTCCACACCTTTTTAACATCTACACTAAGATGATCATAAGACTGGCAATTCCAGACAACACTGGCATTAAAATAGGAGGAAGAACCATCAGTAACTTGAGATACACAGATGACACAGCCCTGCTAGCCACAACAGAAGAAGACCTACAAGCACTACTCAATAATGTTGCAAAAGTCTCTGCTGAATTTGGATTGCTGATAAATGGCAGAAACACCAAAGTTACGGTGATAAGCAAAACTGCAATTCAAGCTGACGTACATCGGAAACGACAAGATCGAACAAGTGTCCTCCTTTATATATCTTGGCGCAGAACTAAATGACACCAACGAATGCAGCAAGGAAATAAGGCGAAGGCTAGCAATGGCACGCACAAGCACTACCAAACTCTGGAACATCTGGAAAAATAGATCTGTGAGCACTAAGATACACCTCCTCAGGAGTTTCGTCTGGCCAGTAACCCTATATGGCTGTGAAATGTGGACCCTAAAAGCAGCTGATGAAAAGAAGTCGACAGCATTTGAGATGTGGACATACAGACGGATCCTCAGGGTATCATACATTGAAAGGAGATCCAACAATTTCATCCTAGAAAAGATTGGCACGAAACCAATACTTCTGGAAACCGTTATGCAAAGGAAACTTTGCTACTTTGGACACATCTCAAGAACTGATGACACACTGGAACGCACTGTGCTTGAAGGCAGAGCAGAAGAAAGCCGCTCCCGAGGCGGACAGAGGACAACCTGGATCGACAATGTCAAGAAGTGGACCAGCCTCACCGCCAGAGATGCAAGAGGTTTGACTGCCGACAGATCGCAGCGGAAGAAAGTGGTCACTGAGGCTCTGGCAGAGTATGGCACATGATGATGACAGCATTATAGTTCAAAAGTATGGCTTTTCCAAACGAACCAATAGAACGAGTGTCGAGAGAAATGGCAGCATAGAAAATGCACCTTACTGACAAGTTACATAGAAATTAAAAAATAAAGAAAAATAAAGTGTTGAACAATTTAAAGTTCAACACGGTTGGCTTTGGATTGTGTAAGTTAAAGCATTGCATCAATGCCTCATGGAAAACCTCTGACAGTGGACAATAAAGGAAACACCGCAACCAGATAGCTTTTTACTGTGAACAGTGATATGACATGTCCGAGACTATCAAAGAACAACACATAGCATCTCACAACAAAAACCTCCTTCATTTTACCCGTTTCCTCTCCAAATCTCATTTCCATTCCACATCTTGTGGTCCTGCTTCCTCTCCCACTCAAAGTGTCAATCATAATATTGTTGCTCTGTTCCCGATCGAGTTCCTACTTTAAAAAATGAATTTACGATTCCAAAAATAACAGTGCATATGCCACTAATGCAATGTAGCATAGTCACTGAAGTATTTAATGATATTTAAGACAAAACGTATCACATCAGGCTTGATATTCAATGTAATGATAATCTTTTTTTTAAACTTTTAGCTTCTACTAAATTAACAGACAAAAAGGGAAGTTTTAACAGTGTGGCAACTTTGAGAGAGGCAGCCAACAAACTCACTGAAGCTGACAGCAATAACAATTTCCACGAACAATGGCCGCACTCTATGAGAGGCTGGCAATGGAGTTACCTGGCAACTTCCTTGTGGACTCATTGGAAGCAGAAGAGAGGGTGCTCCTGTACATGGTGGCCTCAGAGAAAGTGAATGGATCTTTTAAACCAAGTTATGGCACACCCCCCAGACAAAATAAAGGAAAAATTGTACTTGGTGTCAACAGTTCTAACAGTAACATTGCCCATCCCAGACTCAGGTATTTCTGGAGTACAGCACAAGCATTTGTAAAACTGATTTACTACGTTCTCGTCCTCAAGCTCCTTAAAAGTAGAACTTCGGGCAAATCACATTTGGGAGTACTACGAATAGTTTAGTTTCATATCATTAAAAGGAACTAGAGATACCAGAGAAAGTGGAAAAAAAAGTTCTGCTTGAATGCTGCCAGAACTGAAAGGTCACGCCAACCATTAAGGATCAAGTGGCTCTTTAGGGAAGAGAAAAAAAACTTGAGATGACTTAATAAATGAAAGATTTGTTAGAATGCTACCTGAACTGAGAGATCATGTCAACCATTAAGGATTAACTCGCTTTTTAGAAAAAAAACAACATGGGATAACTTAATAAATGTCTAAGAATAGCAAAGAATTTGATGGGGTTGAAGTTCAAATTTCCTTACTTGTCAGGTATGATCGCTGTCCAAAAAGTCTTCCACGGCACGTCACATAGCTGCCAGCTCTTTGTCACACAGCAGTAGTGACAAATCGCTAGCTCTGAGGGACTGTGACCCTCGCAGACCCAGCTGCTGCAAATAACCTTCTATTAACTAGGGTAAAATGGCAGATGAGGGAAGGGAGCACACTTTCCTCAAGGACAAGCAACCTTAATATCTTTCGTCGAAGTTTTATTCGGGTTTAAAGTTAAAATTTAGCCTGGTTCTATTCTAATCACAGCCACCCTGAAAATGACCCAAACTGGAATACTTCTAACTTTTCTATCCTCCTTGTACCTTGACCATTACTGTAAATGTAAAGATCATTAACGCGCTATTGATCTGATTAAGGATGAAAGTACCTTGTAAATCATCCTGGACTGGAGCTAAATCAGAAGTGGCACTGCATATCCCAAACCATTATGCTAAAATACGTACAGAACATGACTCAACGTGAACCTGACACATTTCATTGGGTCTTTTTATCAGCCAACTAAGCTCCAACCATCATGGAGAAGATCAGCCACAGGTTTTGTGTGAAGGAGCCAGGAGGTCGTCTAAGGCCCAAGTAGTACATCCAAGCAGGATGTAGCAGTGGAGCTGTCAATGAGAAGTCATTTCCAAAGAAACATGTAGCTTTGGAGGGAAGTCTACTGCATACGTGAAGGTGAAATCACAACACCCTGCACTTGTTCCACACGCACTTTCTCAGGATGCAATGCTATGACTATTTAAGCACCAGCTCTCTCTTCCACGTACACCACACTCAAAATGCTGGAGGAGCTGTACAAGCTGGCAAGTGATAGCTGAGACCAGGTGAGGGGGAGACTGAGTGGGTGGGGAAGGGAGGTGATGAAGTAGGAAGCTGGGAGGTGAGAGGTGGAAGAGCTAAAGGACTGAATGAGGAGGAATCTGATAGGAGAGGACAGTAGACCATAGAAGAAAGGGATGGATGGCAGGAACCAGAAGTTGAGGAGCATTACCACTGTAAGCTTGAAACATGGATTGTTCAGGTAGCCAACGAAAAGGCAGGTATAGCTGGGGCCCATGTTGGGGCCCATGGCTACACCTTTGGTTTAGACAAAGTGGAAGGAGCTGAAAGAGAAAATTGTTGAGTATGAGAATCAGTTCCACCAGACAGAGGAGAGTGGTTATGATAGAAGGAGAGTGATTAGGTCTGTTGTCCAGAAATAAACGGAGAGCATTAGGCCCTCTTGATGGGGGTGAAAATGTATAGGGACTGCATGTCTACAGTGAAAATAGAGCCCCATACTGAGTCACAACCAGTAAAGCTAATTTCTCCCCTCCTTCCCCCATACTCTATGGCATAACTCCTTCCCTCCTTCACAGTCACTGCTGCACAATAATAATCCTTCTCTCTCTTCCTGTCCTAACTCACACCCAGATAGTACTGCGTACATACATTGATCAAGTTAACTACGTTATAAGCAAAAACAGAACACTGGTGGGTCAAGCAGCTTCTGAGAAGAAAAAAAAAGTGTGATTATATGTTTCAGGTTGAGTCCCTGCATGGGGCTGAGATGAGTTTTTCCGGCATTCTGTTTTTGTTCTAAGGATTCAGCTTCTTCATTCTCTTTTGGCTCCATTATCATGTTATGAGTTAACCTCACTACCCTGACAAACAAGTGCGTAATTTGCCACACACATCAAAGTTGCGGGTGAATGCAGCAGGCCAGGCAGCATCTCTAGGAAGAGGTACAGTCGACGTTTCGGGCTGAGACCCTTCGTTAGTCCTGATGAAGGGTCTCGGCCCAAAACGTCGACTGTACCTCTTCCTAGAGATGCTGCCTGGCCTGCTGCGTTCACCAGCAACTTTGATGTGTGATGCTTGAATTTCCAGCATCTGCAGAATTCCTCGTGTTTACGTGTAATTTGCCAGTTGAATGGCATAAAACATCATTGTCTATCCTCGCTAAGCATTTGCCCAGCTATTCTATTTACAGATGAAGGTGGTGCAGGTAGGATTCTGCATGTACATCACTCGACACAAATAGTTTACAGTCAGTGTAGAGACTAAGATACACCAGATGGAAATTCACAGTTGAATTTCATTCTAGGTGACTCAGGAGGAAAATTCAATGGCAGTTTACAAATGAAAACTGATTGGCATGAACACAATGAGCCTCAGGACTCACTCCACCAGGTGCAGGAACAGGTAATCCCCTTCAACCACCTGGCTGTTAAAGTGGATTGTGTTGCTTTTTTTCTGCACCTTTTGGCGCATCGGGTGGCAACCTTGCCCTTTCTTTCGTATTTTTGCCTGTGTTTCTACGAGGCCAAGTTGCTAGCTTGATGCTCAACCCAGCACGGATGGAAAGCGTGCAAGGAGCTGGCCGGATTCAAACCTGGGACCTCTCACTTCAAATTCTGGTGCAGATGCCCCTGTTCTACCGGCCAGCTAACCAAAGTAGATAACTTCACTAAATGTCACTTGCCCCATCATTGAAATGCTCCCATAACCTATGGACTCACTTTCAAGGACCCTTCATCTCATGTTCTCAATATTGATTGCTTATTTATTTATTATTATTACTTCCTTTTCGTATTTGCAGTTTGTTGTCTTTTGCACACTGGTTCAAAACCCAAGTTGGTGCAGTCTTACATTGATTCCATTATGGTTTTTATTCTATTATAGATTTATTGTGAATGCCCACAAGAAAATGAAACTCAGGGTTGTATATAATAACATGTATGTACTTTAAGAATAAATTTATGTTGAACTTTGAACTTTTTGATCAAAATGGAAGAAAATTGCCACCTGTAGCACCAGAAAGCCAGCTAGAGATCTGCCTTCTCCCTGCCCCAATACCTTTAAATGCACCACACAAATGTCCAATCATAACTCTCCAATTCCAAAACTGGGCTCTATTGAATCAATGAAAACACAATCTGGAAATAAATAGTAACTTATCACAGCCACCATATTGCATATTTAGCTCTGCCAATTAAGAATAAAATTACTCTGCTGGAAATTTGATAACATTATTCCCACAATCCAGCATAACAAACCTCTCACAAGGTTTTGTTCAGGAATCAGTCGGTAAAACGAAAATGGAACTTATTAATTATTAACACAAATAAGCAAATCAACAAATCACATGGAAATACATATTGTTTCGAACTGCTTTCTTAACAACTAGTAGGAAAGAGTCTTCACAGTGCTTTTATTGAACTTCTATTTCATATTTTGAAGGTTTACTCTGTCACATCAGGATTGATGGTACTATGGATGTCATTGAGTGGAATTTAGTGGACAAATTACACTGGTTGTTATTAGCCATAATATCTGACAAGTCATCGATGTACAGTTGCACTTGAGGGGGTACAGATATAAGGGGCTGTGCACTCTGAAAGAAGCAGCTGTTTGTATAAGGCAGAAAGATAATACTGTCCTCAGAAAATTCAAGGGGGGAATGAGGAAGCCAGAGGTGCTGGGAGCAGTTTTTTTTGTAATCCAGTCCACACTTCTGCCTTGAATGCCAGGAATATCATTATTAAAGCAACCTTTGATTTGGATTGCACTGGACACTAGGCCAAGGGCAGAGCACCGTCATCATTAGACATCTATAAGCTGGAAAGAGTGCAGAGAAGATTTATGAAAATGCTCTCAAGACTAGAGAGACTGAGCTATAGGAAAACGTTCAGCAGGTTAGGATTTTATGCCTTGCATTGCAGGAGGCTAAGTTGTAATCTTATAGTTAGGGTGAATGTACAAAATACTTCTCCCAGGGAAAGGGGATTAAAAACTAGAGGGCATAGGTTTAAGGTGAGAAGTGATAGATTTAAAAAGGATATGAGAGACAACTCCTTTTCACAGACCCTGGTAAGTACATGGAGCGAGGTGCCAGAGACAGGTACAGTAACATTCTGATAATTACATGTATAGGAGGGGTTTAGAGAGTTAATTGAATGTAGAACGGTACCGCACAGTACTGGCTCTTCAGCCCACAATGTTGTGCCAAGCTTTTAACCTACTTATTGCACAGATAGCTTGAGTTACCTTCCAGTAGCCTCCATCTCAGACTTCACTCTTCTCGAGTCATTCACGTATCCACTTGAGGGACTCCCAGAAACAAGTGATGCTATAGAGAAGAGTGGTTTTTCAGACTGAACAGGGAACAAATATTTTTGACTTGAGGAAAATGTTATCCTCTGTGACTAAAGTGTGAACATGTAAATTAATAGCAACAGCAAGTCTGGTCTTTTAACAAGACCATGATCTGATTGTAAATTCCTCCACATTTTAGTCTACATGTTTAACCTACCGCCTCAATGCCAGGGATACTGACCTTGGAAAGCTTATCTACATTAGTTTATTTATTCTTGCAGTGCATTTGGAGGATTTTATGAAGACACCACTCCTGCCTGCCAGTTTTGTGCTGACCTTCAATATCTTTCTCAGTTTTCTCACTCCTTTCATGGCAATAGCAATTTTTTTGAATTTCTTCCTCCCATCCAATTTATGACTTACAGATATTTTTAGTCTCCTTTCTAGTGGACCAACATAAAATAATGATTTACTTCATTTGCCAACTCATTTTCCATTCACTTTCTATAAAAACCAGTGCTCACTTTGTTCTTCCTTAAATACCCTGCAGAATTACTTCATATATTTAAAAAATTTTTCTGATTAGTTTTATCTCATACTTTGATTTCTCCTTTGTTATCACTGCTTTAGTCATATATAGTTTTCTTTAATATATTCTGTCTAATCCTCTGACCTGCTAACTAGTTTTTTGGAAAAAGGACTTGAGTTATTTTTCCTCTACATTTTCTAGATGGTTTCTCTAGAATTTAACAGAGTTCAGGAATGGATTGCTAACATGTTTGTAATATAACTTCTTTTTTCCTCTGCTCATTTTATACCATTTCGTCTTATATCCAATCTCAGCAGGTGATTTTGCCCACTGATCTTGTGTCGTTCTTGGAATCTTTGAGTTTCCCGTGAGGGCCTGTTGTAATCCTGTCCACGACAGCTTCCTTCCTTCCAAAAATCTGTCATGTTTGGAACGCAATGGTGGCACCACGCTGCAAAACCTACCTGTGATGCTTAAGCGAGAATCGTCCATTCTTTGTGTAATCACAGTCAGTGTTCTTGAAATCTCCTCGTATCGTACCAGGTTCAGGAACAGTTATTATCCTTCAACCATCAGACTCCTGAACCAGTGTGGACAGCTTCACTCACCTCAACACTGAACTGATTCCACAACCTCACTCTCAAGGACTCTACAACTCATGTTCTCAATATTATTCATTTATTATTTACACAGTTTGTCGTCTTTTGTACATTGCCTGTTTGACCATCTTTGATTGTGGTAGTTTTTCATTGATTCTATTATGTATCTTGGTACTTACGGTAAATGCCCACAATAAAATGTATTTCAAGGGTAGTAAGTGGTGACATACGATATACATGTGTACTTTGATGATAAATGTATTTTTGACCTTGAGCTCAAATCCCTCAATTTCCTGATCTTTCACTTAAGTTTTATAAATATCCTCAATGATCTTGCTTCCATGACCCAATGGGGTAGAGAATTCCAGATCTTCACTTCTCTTTGATATTAACAATCAGCTGTGCATTGACCTTCATATTCCTCTCACAGACATAGGCTTCAATACTCTCATAAATGATTAAACAAATGGGTAGATCTAACGCCGTGGCAGATTTGAGGGAGATAGCCAGCAAAATCACTGAAGTGGCAACAAGAATAATTTCCATAAAGACTGGCAATGCTTCATGAGAAGCTGGCAGCAACGTGTGGACATATTGGAACCAGTGCTTCTATCCTCAGTGGTCTCAAATAAAATGAATGGGTCCTCAGACATTGACTACAGTCTTTACTCTTTGGCATCCGAGCAAACATTGGCATCAGGTATCCTGAGGTTGTTGACACTTTCATGGAATTTTTTTTAAAAAACATGCACATTTTCAGTGTACCTTCATTATATTCACCACACTGGCATAAATTTATTCTCACTTTAAACATTCATTGCCAACATTAAAATACCTTCTACTTCATACAGAATGATTAAAATCCTTAAAAAGATTTCCTATTAGTTTTTGTATTACTGTAGTTTTGTAAAGAATATGGAAAACACATAACAGCTAGCTTCTGAATAAGAAGCTTCTGCATAAGAACTTTGATAAGAATTTAGTCTTCCTGGGTTTATCCATGATAATGGATGGGGAGAACAAAATTTGCTTAATAAATACATAATCTGATGAATATTATTTCAAGAAATCTTTGTTATTCTAGATTTTAGTCAATACCACAAAGGCTAATGGAAACTTCTAAATATAATTTTAGTTAATGCCTATTCATTGGCAAGCATTTTGCAAGATAGGATTAGAAATGCAAACAGAGATCTATTATGTTATATTCCCCCTTACTTTGCAAACTACATACATCACTAAGGACACAAAAAATGATTGGTAGTCCTGATGTAAAATAAGCTTATTAATCTTGTGATTGGAAATATCATACATGCACTCATCTCATGTTTTGGTATGTAGGCTCAAATATTTTTATACATCCAAATGAAATGGAAATTTGGAGTTGTTAGATAAAGGTTATGTGTGTGGAAATTAATTGAAAGGACTTTTATTTTTAAGTGGCATTTAGATTCTCCGAGACCTTTCGGCTTTTTGTTCTGCTTCTCTTCTTGCCCCCAGTGGTATTACTCACATCATATTGATCTCTAAGAATTTTGAGGATATAATGAGGATGCAAAAGCTTCACTTGTTCAGAAAAAATACACAAACTAGGGATTCTGTTCTGTAGAAAAGACAGTGCTCAAGATGACATGAGGGAAGTGTAGTTGTAAGCTGAAAAAAAACACTTAGAATTATTAATTCAAAAACACGGACATTAAGAAGGTGTTTCCATGTGGGGTTGGCCAGGCCTAAAGAAATAGAGGCAATAAATATAAGAAAGTCACAAACAGACCTATCAGTGAAATCACAAGTTTCCACAATGTGGATAAAATATGCAATGATCTGCTGCAGGGAGTTTTTAGGGGAATGCATTCATCTGGAAACCAAGACACGAGGGATGTTATATTTCTAACTTCAAAACATAAAATTAATTGAAAGGCAAACAAAGGAGCCGAGAGAAAATGTGTGTAGTTTTGTTGTTACTTTTAGCAAGGAACACATGTGACTTTGTGGCATGCTGATGTGCGCCATTTACGTACTCCCATATATAAGTCGCAATGAATCACTCAAATGAACAAGAATGGTCAAACAATATATTCATAATACCAAATATCAAATACACACACTCCTCCCAACTCAATGTAGAAAGCCTCTCAGCTATATACATGCAATAGTATACAATGTAATACAACTATAATACAGACATCCACAGGATAGTAAATTTTACATTGTCCCATTCAGGCCTAAAGATTTCATCTCTGGGGAGATGTGTTACTCATGTAGGATAACATCTTTCCTTACTGGGGGCGTGAGGGAGGGGTCACTCTGCTTGGCAGGAGAGACTTGTGTGGTAGTTGTAGAGCTGACTCTGGTATTGCAGAAAGTAGATCTGACAGCCCTGGACATCTTTCTTCTGGCCATGTTGGCATCCCAAACAGTGCATGGCCAGTTTCACTGGATGATATGGATCATAATGTGTCAGTACAGTGTTTGATGTCACCATAGAAGGCAGAGCTTAGGAGGGTTAATGGCACCTAAAGGTGACTCCTTCACTTGCATCTTCAGAAACAATCTCTATTTTTCCCTTTCAGTGCTCTTTTGAAGACCCTGACCTGGAGTTACATGCTGACTACGGTTCTTTGTGGGAATGGACCCACTCTCAGGGTTTCACGAATGGCCATTGTTCGGCACACCAAGGGCTCGGCCTAGGAGCTCCGCTCACCTTTGGAGGACCGGGTTTTTGTGGGGCTGGAGGTGGAGGGGATCGGAGGTCAGTGTCCGAGCAGAAGACCGGTGTGTCATGGGAGATGGAAGATCGAAGGCCGTGTGCCCAAAGACCCGAGATCTTTGGTCTCAGAGCTCAGAAAAAGCGATGCAATGGACTTTTAACATCATAAACCAGCGAGTTGTTTGTTATGTTTCCCCTCTCGCTGTGAAACGGAGACATCTCTTTCTTCCTTATTAGGGAGAGAGAGAGCGCCTGTGGTATGTCATACACTGGGTGAAACGTGAAGACCTTGGAGTACTTCAAGTCTGTGTCTTTGCTGTCGCTTTGCTCACGCTTGAGCGCTCGGTGGCGGGTGCCGATGCCTTTTTTGCTGGTGGGGGGAGGGGGGTATTGTTACTTGCTGCCGCTTATGCGCGGGAGGGAGGACTTTGGGGTCCTTACATTTAACTGTTCGTTCTTTGGGGGCACTCCTCTGTTTTCGTGGATGGTTGTGAAGAAAAAGCATTTCAGGATGTATATTGTATACATTTCTCTGACATTAAATGTACCTTGGAAATCTTTCATTTACCTTTTGGAAAGCCACCTCCTATGTTCAATGCCATTTCTTCCTGATCTCTGGTAATGCATTCATGGCAGGGAGTACAGCAGCCAGGTTTGGCAGAAACCTGTCATAGTAATTGACAAGTTCTAAAAAGGATTGCAACTGTGACATGTCCTTTGATCTTCTTTGGGGCAGCAAACACTGCGTGATTTTTTTCAGCATATTTGTTTAAATCTTGTGCATCAACTGTGTGACCACTGTAAGTGATGCTTGGTTTAAAGAATTCATACTTTGCATCATACTTTGAGTCCATAATCTTCTAATTTTTGTAGCAAGATCTTGAGATTTTGGAGATGTTCTTTGCTGGTAACAATGATGTCATCCAGGGAACACTGACTGCTGGACCTGGTCCATAACTTTCTGCCAGAGTGCAGGTGCAGACGCAGACGCGAATCCAAAAATAAGCCTATTATGCAATAAAGCCCTTTGTGAGTGTTTATGGTGTGTGTTTATGGTAGGTAAGCCTCAGCTAAGTCCATTGTGCTGAAGTGTTTGTCTCCAGAAAAATTTGCAAAGACACCTTATATCCTGGGCAGAGGGTATTGATCTGCTGTCAGTACTGGGTTGATGGCGAGCTTAAAATCACCACAGATCCTGACAGACCCATTCTTCTTGGCTGCAGAGACCACTGGCATTGCTCATGGGTGCAACTCAACCTTGGAAAGAACTCCTTCAGCATTCATGAGATCTAGCTCACTGGCTGCTTTATCATGGATGGTACAAGGAACCGAACGGACTTTGTAAAACGGGTGTGGTATTTTCATCTAACACTGTTTTACCTTTGATATGCTTGGGTTGATCTTGGCTAACCTCACCTGGACTGCCCATATCTCTTATCAGGTGGGGAAGGCCCAACAGAGGCTCTACTTCCTAAGGAAGCTAAAGCACGCTCTCGTCCATCATCACCTGCTGATCAACTTCTATCGGACAACTATAGAGAGCCTCCTGATGTATTGCTGTGCAGTGTGGTTTGCCAGCTGCACAGAACAGAAAGGACTTGCAGCAGGTGGTGAGGGTAGCAGAGCGGGTTATTGGCACAACATTACCCTCCCTCAGAGACATTTATACTGGCAGACTTCAAAAGAAGGCTACTTGTATTTCAAAGGATCCCACTCATCCTGGACATCACCTGTTTTCCCCTCTACCTCCTGGGAAGAGATACAGAGCATTAAGGACGAAAACAAAGACTCCTTAACAGCTTCTACCCACAAGCAGTGAAATGTATAACACCCACTTCTCTTCTCCTGCCCCACTCCTAAGACAGCAGCAGCTAAATGCATCACACTTCCAGGAATGGCAGGTGTGCAATAGTCGTACCCCCCCATCCATATATTATTAATTTTGGACTGCACTCCTGAGGTTTTAGAGTTTATTTTATGTATATATTCTTTGTCATGCTGCAAAACGTTGAGCCGATAAACTGTGTTTCATTGCTCCACAACAATGACAATAAAGATATCCTTCTTCTTCTTTTCCAAGGTCAACCTCGAACACAACTGTGGCATCATCCAGTCACTTTCTTAATTCACTTTCAGTTGACTTTATTACAGGAGACACAGCATGCAAATGATGGATGGATCTCCAATCAACTTGTGGTTGTCTCAGCCACTCACATCTCTGCAATGATGGCCTTCCTGTTTATTAGCCACATACAAGCCCAATGTAGTTTGTTGATTGTTTTATTTCACTACTACAAAAGTCACTTCCACAGGAGTAATTATTTCTCCTGCATAAGTTCTTTGTTGGACATCCACAGGCTTGTTCAGTATCTTTGAAATGCCAATCAAACTCATTTTTGTGTTGAATGATTAAAACAGCTGAACCAGTGTCCAGTTCCATTTTAATTAATTTGCTGTTCACATGTGGTTTAGACCATATTGCTGTCTCATGTTAGTTTTCTCAAGGCTACTCAGTCCTGTCTCACTCTCATCATTATCATATTTGTCATCAACAGCATGCAGATTAGTGCTCTTTTTGAATCTGCAACTTGACTTCTTAAACTTTTTCTCTTCCCTGTACAGTGCATTTATTTTTGTTTGCTGACATGTTCTTTGTATGTCTACTACTTTGCTGTATCCCTGAAAGTTTCATCTTTAAATATACATTGGTGTGGTGTATGTAGTCATGATGTGAACAAAGTCACCAAAGAGACACTGAAGCTAATGTATATAAATAGTGCTTATTCAACAAAACTGAGCAATGGGCATCATAATTCCAGACATACTTGGAAGAAGAAGCCTGCTCAATCCAATATTACATGATATTTTATATGCTAAAGATCAAAGGAAACAGCAGGACAATTCTATAGTTACAATGCTTCCTTTGAATTACATGCAATTTTCAACCCCCCCTTCTTCACACCCACACTCTAGACACCCAAGAAGAATGTTAATCAGCATTGTCTCATTTGTAGTCAACTTCATTCTACAGCTCCAAGAATACTATTGTTCAGAGCTGCATTTTAAATTTAATCTACAATCCACACTCAGGTCTGAAGACTTAAAATTAGTATTTGCCATATGCCATAAAATAAATGTTCCCGCAAGACTTTCATGATGTCATCAAAGCTCATTCCAGCTGGTTTGCTTGGAAGCAATCAAACTTTGAAGCAAACTGCTTATTTACCTCCCCTATTACATTCAGTACTTAATTACCATCGGCTATTCTATTTGCTTTAAAATACTGCTCAATCTCTTGTGCAATGGAACACAATGTTTCAGATGCAGCGAGCAATTTATGCTCTTTTTAAAAAACTTATGATCATTATCAGTCATTGTTTATCAGCCTGTGAGTTCATCTGTTTGCTGTCTTTTTTATTTCAATCGTCTTCTCTCTCTAACTTCCAAAGAGAGATGTGCTGCGCTGCTTTTTTTTTACTCAATCGTTTCTCGCTGCGCTTTTTGTAAAACCTCAAACCATCATGCTGTGCTTCAACAGGTAGGTAGATATCTCTGGTTCATTTTAAATACACCTCATCATCACTGTTATATTTAGCTACTCCAAAACATAAACTAATAGAAAGGAAAATAAGGGAGCCAAGAAATAGCATGTCTAGTTTTGTTTCCATTTTAGTGAGGTGTGCCCATATGGCGAGGTAGAAACATAGAAATATAGAAATGTAGAAAAACTACAGCACAATACAGGCCCTTCAGCCCACAATGCTGTGCCGAACATGTATTTACTTTAGAAATTACCTAGGGTCATCCTTAGCCCTCCATTTTTCTAAGCTCCATGTACCTATCCAGGAGTCTCTTCAAAGACCCTATCGTATCTGCCTCTATCACCATCGCCGGCAGCCTATTCCATACACTCACCACTCTCTACGTAAAAAACTTACCCCTTACACCTTCTCTGTACCTACTTCCAAACACCTTAAAACTGTGATTCTCATGATAGCCATTTCAGCCCTGGGAAAAGGCCTCTGACTACCCATGTGATCAACGCCTCTCATCATCTTATACACCTCTATCAGGTCACCTCTCATCCTCTGTCGCTCCAAGGAGAAAAGGCTAAGTTCACTCAACCTGTTCTCATAAGGCATGTTCCCCAATCCAGGCAACATCCTTGTAAATCTCCTCTGCCCCCTTTCTATAGTTTCCACATCCTTCTTGTAGTGAGGTGACCAGAACTGAGCACAGTACTCCAAGTGGGGTCTGACCAGGGTGCTATATGCTGTAGCTGTAACATTACCCTTTGGCTCTTAAACACAGTCCCATGGTTGATGAAGGTCAATGCACTGTATGCCTTCTTAGCCACAGAGTCAATCTGTGCAGCAGCTTTGAGTGTCCTATGGACTCGGACCCCAAGATCCCTCTGATCCTCCACAGTGTTCATTAATACTATATTCTGCCATTATATTTGACCTACCAAAATGAAACACTTCACACTTATCTGGGTTGAACTCCATCTGCCACTTCTCAGCCCAGTCTTGCATCCTATCAATGTCCCACTGTAACCTCTGACAGCCCTCCACACTATCTACAACACCCCCAAACTTTTGTGTCATCAGCAAATTTACTCACCTGTCCCTCCACTTCCTCATCCAGGTCATTTATAAAAATCACGAAGAGAAGGAGTCCCAGAACAGACCCCTGAGGCACACCACTGGTCACCAACCAGTGACGACAATACACCATTCATGTACTCCTACATGTAACCTGCAACGAATCACCCAAATGAACAGTATATCTACAATACCAAACATCAAATACTGTACACAACAAGGGAGAAAAGAACGGAAGGGTACTATTGATGCTAAAAACATACTGCCATAGATAAGGCAGAAGACTGTTTTAATTAGAGTCCTGGACTACTACAGGACAGAAAGAGGCCCTCCAGCCCATCTAGTCCATGCTGACTACAGCATCCTCCTTGCTTGTCACAGTTGGTCCGTAACCCTCCAAAGACCTTCCCCTTCCAGGTACCAATCCGAATACCTCTTAAATGTTGCAATTCTACAGCCTCGACTTCCTCTTCCAGAAGCTCATTCCAGGTGCTCACTATCCTCTGTGTAAAGTTGTCACCTTTCATGTCTCTTTTAAATTCCTCCCCTTTTGTGGCTGTGCCCTTGGGCTTTGGACACCCCAACCCTGGGAAAAAGACTTAAGATCTTTCATCATAACCTTCAATAGACACATTTAATGTCAGAGAAATGTGTACAATATACATCCTGAATTTCTTTTTCTTCTCAAGCATCCACGAAAACAGAGGTGTGCCCCAAAGAATGAGTGACAGTTAAATGTTAGAACCCCAAGGACCCCCCTCTCTCCCAACCACCCCACACATAAGCATCAGCAAAGCAATGACCCCCCCTCCCCCACCAGCAAAAAAGCATCATCACTCTCCACCAAGCACTCAAACATGCAGCAAAGCATCAATAAAGACACAGATTTACAGTACCCCAAAGACTATTCGTTCACCCGGTAATTCGACATATCACAGGCTCTCTCTCTCTCTCTCTCTCTCTCTCCCCTTAATAAGGGAAAAAGAGGTGTCCCCATTTCACAGTGAGAGGGGAGACATAACAAAGCAACTTACTGATTTATGGTGTTAAAAGTCTGTTGTATTGCTTTTTCCGAGCTCTGTGCCCAACGAACTTCGGTCTCTGGGCATACAGCCAGCAGCCAGCTCACTGCTTATGATCTTCTGTCTCCCACAATGCATCAGGTGGCGGCACTGGCCTTGAATCCGCCCACCTCCAGAGCTACGAAAATCCGGCACCCTGAAGGTGCTCTAGTCTTCCAGGCCACGTCCTTGGGATATCGAAAAGGGGCCAGTCATGAGGCCTGAGAGTGGGTCCCATTTCCACAAAGAACCGAAATCACTTCAGGTCAGGGTCTTCAAAAGAACCGGGAAAAGGGAAAAGGGAAAAAAGTGATAGAAATTGAGCTGTTTCTGAATTTGCAAGCAAAGGATTTGCTGTTAGATGCCATCAACCTCCTAGGCTCCACCCTGGCTTTAATTATTAAACATGTATTAACAAGATAAAGGAATATACGTCATCCCTGTGTTAAGAACCTGATTTATGGACACCTTTTTGGACAATCAAGCTCCCATACTATTACTGAATTCAAAAGTAGACATGCATATACATATTTGTTGCTACAAAATGAAGAACTAATTTCCTGTCTCTCTACTTTTTAGCTAGTTGTTTTTTCTTATAGCCTTGTGCTTTTGATGCAATTCATTAGAACATTATAAAATAATGTCAAGTAACTTTCATGCATTTTCTAGCTTATGGGTATTTGTAAAAGTGGAACATGTTCATTACGAGAGGTGGCCTGTAATAGGCCATTAGTTCTGTAAGTCTGCCATGACATTCATCAAGATCCTGGCTGATCTACTCAAAATCTTTTCCTTGTAATGTTCCCATTATCTTGATTACCTTAATATCCAGAACTCTATCAACAATCTTACTTAAATGATTTTCAGCAAGCAAGTTTATTTGTACAGCACTTTTCAAATACAAGGCACTTCAAAGTGATTTACATAGAGCAAGATATAAAAATCAAACTTAACATTTCAGACAATATATAAGAGAATAAAATCACATAAAAATAGATATGATGATAGAAGTTACAGAACAGAAGATACTAAATAAAAGCTACTGCGAAAAGAAAAGTTTTAAGCCTTGATTTAAAGTTAGGGCAGACTTCAGATCCCCTGGAAGGCTATTCCAGATATGTGGTGCATAATAACTAAAAGCTGCTTCACCATGTTTAGTTTTGATCCTGGGGACTGTAAGCAGACCCACCCAGATGACCTGAGAGCTCAGGAAGGTTCACAATGCAGCAAAAGATTGAAGATGTATTTTGGCCCCAGACCATTCAGTGCTTTATAAACCAGTGTAACAATTTAAAGTCAATCCTCTGATGGACAGGAAGCCAGTGCAGTGATCTGAGAACTGGAGTGATATGCTCTACTTTCCTGGTCTTAGTGAGGACTCTAGCAGCAGTGTTCTGAATGAGTTGCAGCTGTCTTGAGAGATTTTTTACAGAAACCGGTGAAAACACCATCACAGTAGTCAAGTCTACTAAAAATAAATGCATGGACCAGTTTTTCTAGATCTTACTGAGACACAAGCCCTTTAGCTCTCACTAAATTTCTAAGATGGTAGTAGGCTGACTTAACTAAATTAGTTCTAGATGAGTGAAAGGATGCCATTGACTTCTGACCTGATGCAGAGACACTGACAGCGTGTCTAGTCTTCTTAATGTGGCAGTTAAAATTTAAGTCAGAGTCCATCACAACACCAAGGTTTCTGGCTTGGTTTCTGGTCTAACAACAGGGATTCCAAGTGAGCACTGACTTTTAATCTTCTTTGGAACCAAAAATTATTTCAGTTTCCTCTTTGTTTAATTGGAGGAAATTTTGCCTCATCCAATCAGTGATTTGTTCAATACAGTTTTTTAGTGATTGTATGAGACTGTAGTCACTCGATGACACTGTTACATAAATCTGAGTGTCATCTGCATGATTAAGATATTTTGTTGCTTACCGTGATTTGAGCTAGAGGGAACATGTACATGTAAACAGAAGAGGCCAAGTGTAGACCCTTGAGGTACTCCACGTCATTTTTGTTCAGTCAGATACGCAGCTACTAATCGATACAAAATAGTCCCTGTCCTGTAAATACGATTTAAACCACTTTAGGACTGTGCCGGAAAGTCCCTCACCCAGTTTTCCAGTCTGTCCAGTAGTATGCCATGGTCGACTGTGTCAAAAGCAGCTCTAAGATCCAGTAAAGCCAAAACTGAAATTTTACCATCATCATGGTTTAAGCGGATGTCATTTTCTGTGCTGTACTTTTCTATGACTCTAAGACTTTGACCAGAGCAGTCTCAGTGCTGTGGTGATGTTGAAATCCAGAATGGAAAACATCCATACAGTTGCATAGTGCCAAAAAGCTATTAAGTTGCTGATAAACAACCTTTTCAATTGTTTTACTTAAACATGGCAAGTTTGATATAGACCTGTAGTTATTAATTACTGAGGCATCTAGGTCATTCTTTTTTTAAAGAGTTTTCAGGGCTTTTGGGAAGCAGTCTGACAGGAGATAAGTGTTGACTATTTGCAGAATGGCTGATGCCAAACATCCTTAAAAAAGATTGTAGGTAAAATGTCAAGGGAGCAGGAGGAGGATTTCAGGTGTAGCAAAATTTCTTCTGAAGTTTTATAGTCGATAGGTTTGAATTGTTTCATCTTAATTAGTTCTAGATGGCACTTACTTCTGGCCTGATGCAGAGACACTGACAGTATGTCTAATCTTCTGAATTTGGTCAGTAAAAAAGAACTCAAGTTCTTTCTTCTCATTACATGACTTTGCAGATGGAAGATCAGGTGCTATGGATATAAGGGGATGTATTAGCCTAACAACTGTAGCAATTAAGGCATGTCCATCATTGTTGTTTTTGTTTATAATATCAGAGAAGAATTTCTGCCTTGCAGGTCTCAACACTAAATTACAGATGCAAAAAGTTTCTTTATAAATGTCATAAAGGAGCTGGAGTTTTGTTTTCCACCAACTACTTTAAGCTTTTCAACACTTTTTTTTTACTTTAACCAGTGAGGTGTTTCTCTGCAGTGCTTTTTCCTTCCCAGAAACTACTTTTACTTTTGTGGGGGTAACTCTGGACTCAGGGGCAGAGAATTCCAAAGATTCAAGTGGAAACTCAAAGATTCTGCACACAGGATTTTTTCCTCCTCTTAATGCTAACTACCTACTCACTATTCTGAAACTGTGCTGCTGGTTCACGACTCCTGAACTTGGGAAAATGTCCTCCCTGCTGAGCTTCTAAAAATGTCAGAAATTCCAGTTAAATTTCTTCACACATTTACTTGATTCTAAGGAATACAAGTCCAGACTACAGAACTGAAAACGCTGGAAATACCCAGCAGGTGCCTGGCCTGGTAAGTGTTTCCAACATCTTCTGCTTTTATTTCAGATTCCCAGCTGTTTCATTTTTTGACTTTCATTTTTAGTACACTCATTACATTAGAGCAAATCCGTCATCTGGAGTCAGTTTAATGAGTCATCTCCGCAAATACATCCCTCATCTTTGGTAACGGGACCAAAATCATACATGATACTCCAGATGTAGTCTTATAATGTAAATTAATGCATTAGCACCTAATTACGTGCAATGCCACATCCTTTCTCCTCTCTTCAAATCTGAAATGAAAGCCAGCGCACCATTTGCTTGCCTCAGCTGCATGTCGGTTTTCAATGCAGATACAAGAGACTGCAGATGCTGAAATCTAGAGCTAAAATGAGCCATTTTCAGTGAGTTGTGAACAAGGTGCTCTCGGCCCCATTGAATATTAACATTATCAACCTTTCCCCATTTAAAAATGATTACAGTCTTGTGTGCCAAAATCAATATTTTCAAGGTCATTGTATTACCTAAACTCTATGCGTTCTTATTTAGTTAACTAACCTCTGATATGGTTCTTGATTGAGTAAAATCCAGATCTGGTTCCCTTTATCTATTCTCATAGTCAAATCATCAAAGAACTCCAGCAAATTATTCAAAAATGATTTTCCTTCCGTAAATCCACGTTGGCTGTGCTCAGCTCCTATTATTCTTTTCAGTAATAGAAACCACAGCACAGAAACAGGCCTTTTGGCCCTTCTTGGCTGTGCCAAACCATTTTCTGCCTAGTCCCACTGAGCTGCACACGGACCATATCCCTCCACACACCTCCCATCCATGTATCTGTCCAATTTATTCTTAAATGTTAAAAAAGAACCCACATTTACCACCTCATCTGGCAGCTCATTCCATACTCCCACCACTCCCTGTGTGAAGAAGCCCCCCTTAATGTTCCCTTTAAACTTTTCCCCCCCTCACCCTTAACCCATGTCCTCTGGTTTTTTTCTCCCCTTGCCTCAGTGGAAAAAGCCTGCTTGCATTCACTCTATCTATACCCATCATAATTTTATATACCTCTATCAAATTTCCCCTCATTCTTCTACACTCCAGGGAATAAAGTCCTAACCTATTCAACCTTTCTCTGTAACTGAGTTTCTCAAGTCCCGGCAACATCCTTGTAAACCTTCTCTGCACTCTTTCAACCTTATTTATATGCTTCCTGTAATTTGGTGACCAAAACTGAACACAATAATCTGGTATTACAACCGTCATTAGAGACTTGCATTTTCCCAACTACAAATATTAGGCTACGTAAGCTCCCTATATTCACTCATCCCCTGTGCAATCTGTGCAAACTAAGCTTCCACTATTTCTTTCAAAACATTGGGGTACATATCACCTCTCCATGGAATATATTGATTTTTAGTCTCAACAACTTTTCTGGTGCTTTATTTTTAAACTAATATTTTCTTCATTTCCTCAATATTCATAGGATCCCTGGTTCTTTGGTATTGATGTCAGATTTAAGATTTTTTTTTACTGTCAAGAAACACAAAATAGGTGTTTAATATTTCTGCCATTTTCCTGCTTGTTTTACATTGGGTTTTTGACAAGGATATTATTTTATTTCAATATTTAAAATGGCATTGAATTTAAAGGTGAATTCTACTTTTAAATGGATGATCATTTTGCAATTCAAAATCAGAATCTAACTTACACCCATCTATGTAAGCATTGTCTCAGGTAAATTCAACTAAAGCTATTGGCTTCAGCTGAGTTGATTCCTGAGGGTTTGTGATGATATTTGCAAAGCTCTACAACTTTGGCAGTCAAGTAAGGCATCCATTTGTTCAGCTAATATTGAAAATGGCCATGTGACACAGAAGAATTGCTTAAAACCACAAACTCGAGGAAATCTGCAGATGCTGGAATTTCAAGCAACACACATCAAAGTTGCTGGTGAACGCAGCAGGCCAGGCAGCATCTCTAGGAAGAGGTACAGTCGACATTTCGGGCCGAGACCCTTCGTCAGGACTAACGGAAGGAAGAGCTAGTGTACTTACTGTTGCTTAAAACCACATATGTTGCTGATTTTTTTTTAAAACACACAAATAATTACATTTTGATTTCAACCCCACCTAGTATTTTGGAGCCACAATATAAATTACACCTTACAAAAACGATGCAATAGCCACTGTGCTACAATTAATCAATGAATCTATAATGTTAAACACAGCTCTAACGGCCGTGAGGCAAAGCACAGCTCCAATGCCACATTGAAGTTTGCTGACGACACCAATGACGTTGGCCCAAACAAAGATAGTGGTGAATTAGCTTTTAGGAGGGAGGCTGAAAATCTGGCTGAGTGGTGCCACAACAACCTCTCACTCAATGTCAGCCGGACCAAGGAGCTGATTACTGACTTGAGCAGGGGGAAATCTGAGATCCATGAGCCAGTTCTCATCGGGGAATCAAAGGTGGAGAGGGTCAGCAACTTTAAATTCCTTGGT
Organism: Mobula birostris; assembly: GCF_030028105.1. Taxonomy (NCBI): domain Eukaryota; kingdom Metazoa; phylum Chordata; class Chondrichthyes; order Myliobatiformes; family Myliobatidae; genus Mobula; species Mobula birostris. The sequence goes on along the minus strand of NC_092391.1, from coordinate 22,616,437 downwards.
GTTATCACTTCAGAGGGTCTATCCTAGGTCCAGCACCTAGGTGCCATTACAAAGAAAGCACTGACAACTAAAGTTTTGACAAACTTCTACAGATGCGTGATGGGGAGTATATTGACTCGTTGTACCACAGTCTGGTGGAAATTCCAATGCCCTTGAATGGAAAATCCCACAAAAATTAATGGATATAGCCCAGTTTATCATGGTTAAAGCTCTTCCCACCGTTGAGCACATCTACACGAAATATTGTCACATTAAAGCAGCATCCATCATCAGGGACCCCCACCAACCAGGACATGCTCTCTTCTTGCTGCTGCCATCAAGGAGGATTTACGGGAGCCTCAGAACCCCCACCACCAAGTTCAGGATCAGCTAATACCCTTCAACCATCAGGCTCTTGAACCAGTGGAGATAACTTCATTCACCCCTTCACTGAATTGTTCCCACAACTTATGGACTCACTTTCACAAACTCTATAACTCATGTTCTTGATATTTTTTGCTTAATTATTATTTCTTTTGTATTTGTACAGTTTGCTGTCTGATGTACATTGGTTTTTTGTCTGTACCATGGGGGGTGGTCATTTATTGTTGGACTTACTAAATATGCCAGTAAGAAAACATATCTCAGGGCGGTATATGTGCAGTGATAATAAATTTACATTGAACTTGGACACAGAATATCAAGCAGTCAAAACTTTCTTATTACTCTCTTTATGTAAAGCCAATGTAAATAAAGACTTTGGAAATATTCTTATAAAACCAGGACTAGAATGATTTTCGTATGCTGGAAATAGCCTGATAATTTAATGAATTAGAATCTGAAATCGGTAACATTAAAAGAAAAATCAAAATGCACATGCAAGAAAGAACACTGAAAATAAAACAGAAAATGCAAAAAAAAAAAGCAGCTCTACTCTGGTTGCTTCTGTGGAGAGGGAAACAGAAATACTTCAGGTCAATAATCTGTCATCAGGGAAAGGAAAATTTGGAAAAAAAACATTATAAATGATAGGGAATAGGTGTAAATTACAAAAGGAATGTGTGAGAGTGTGCAGACAAAGAGAAACCAAAAGTTGATTCTGCTGGCTTTGAAAGGGTGATGAAGGGTTGTTAATTATAGTGGTTCTGTCAGAAGAATCATTATTTAGCATCACTGGCATATATCATGAATTTTAGTGTTTTCCAGCCATTTTTGATAATAGAAACAACGATGATGATGACGGCAACGTCCGTCTGTCTCGAAGGACAATTGAAGCAGCACTAGAGTGACCTCTCCAGGGCACAAGCCTCGGCAGAAGGTATGGAGATCCTGAGATGCCCAGTCATCAAGATCTCCCTCTTGGCCTCACCAGTGTCATCCAAAGGAAAGCTTGTGAAGCAATACATTCATCACCAGCTTGGCTGCAGGAGGTTCCAGAAGAATGTTCAATGACATCCAGTCGCCTTAGGGGTACCACTCTGGACTTGCTGTCTGGGTTTACTCCCGTAGCCTTCGTCTCTCCCGAGGCTGCCCTCAAGGCAGTGGGGTTATTTACTCATAGCTGGGAATCTGCTTCACAAGCACCAGGACATGTCTGCATACCAGTGGGCCTGTGTGCGACATGATAGGGCCAGACCTCCTCCCAGTCCTCTGTCGTTCAGCCTGAGCCTGAAGGCTGTTCAGCTTTCGAGTGTCGCCAATGTGGAGGCACTACATGAGGCTTGCTGTTGGGGAGGCGATGTACTGGCAGGGAGAGACATACACACTCAGCTCTCCTTTTCGCAAGACTGCAAGCCAGTGGTGGAAGCTGAAAGCAAGAGCAACAAGCAATACCTGCTACACTACCACACTAAACACGTCACAAAATGACATGAGTGATGTGCAACTTTAATGATGGATGCCATCTTTTTGAGGCATCTCCTTTTGAAGGTGTACTTCGTGCTGTGGAGGCTCGTGCCTATGATGGAGCTGGCAGAGTTCACAACTTTTGCAGCTTTTTCCGATCTTGTGCAGTGGCCCCTCCAGACCAGATGGGGAAACGACCACTTAAAACGTTCTCCACCATACAAGTGTCTTTGTAGAAATGTGTAAGTGTATTCGTTGACATAGCAAAGTCCTAATGACTCCTTTCTTCATAATTGCATCAATATGTTGGGCCTGAGATAGATCCTCAGAGATGTTGACACCAGGGAGCTTGAAACTGTTCACCCTTTCCACTTTCTTCAATGAGGACTGCTGTGTGTCCCCTCAGCTTTCTGTTCCTGAAGTCCACAATCAACCCCTTGGTCTTCCTGACCTCGAGTATAAGGTTAGTGCTGTAACACCACTCAACCAGCTCTATCCTGTAGTTATAGACAATAGGTGCAGGAGTAGGCCATTCGGCCCTCTGAGCCAGCACTGCCATTCACTGTGATCATGACTGATCATCCACAATCAGTACCCCGTTCCTGCTTTCTCCCCATATCCCTTGACTCCATTATCTTTAAGAGCTTTATCTAACTCTTTCTTGAAAGCATCCAGAGAATTGGCCTCTACCGCCTTCTGAAGCAGAGCATTCCACAGATCCACAACTCTCTGGGTGAAAGCGTTTTTCCTCAACTCCATTCTTAATGGCCTACCCCTTATTCTTAAACTGTGGCCTTTGGTTCTGGACTCCCCCAACATCAGGAACCTGTTCTCTGCCTCTAGCATGTCCAATCCCTTAATAATCTTATACGTTTCAATCAGATCCCCTCTCATCCTTCTAAATTCCAGTGTATACAAGCCCAGTCACTCCAATCTTTCAACATATGACGGTCCCGCCATCCTGGGAATTAACCTCGTGAACCTACGCTGCACTCCCTCAATAGCAAGGATGTCCTTCCTCAAATTTGGAGACCAAAACTGCACACAATACTCCAGGTGTGATCTCACCAGGGCTCTGTACAACTGCAGAAGGGCCTCTTTGCTCCTATACTCAACTCCCCTTGTTATGAAGGCCAGCATGCCATTAGCTTTCTTCACAGCCTGCTGTACCTGCATGCTTACTTTCAGTGACTGATGAACAAGGACACCCAGGTCTCGTTGTACTTCCCCTTTTTCCTAACTTGACTCCATTCAGATAGTAATCTGTCTTCCTGTTACTTGCCACCAAAGTGGATAACCTCACATTTATCCACATTAAACTGCATCTGCCATGCATCTGCCCACTCATCCAACCTGTCCAAATCACCCTGCATTCTCATAACATCCTTCTCACATTCACACTCTCACCCAGCTTTGTATCATCTACAAATTTGCTAATGTTACTTTTAATCCCTTCATCTAAATCATTAATGTATATTGTAAACAGCAGCGATCCCAGCACTGAGCCTTGCGGTACCCCACTAGTCACTGCCAGCCATTCTGAAAATGACCCGTTCGTCCCTACCCTTTGTTTCCTGTCTGCCAACCAATTTTCTATCCATGTCAGTACCCTACCCCCAATACCATGTGCTCCAATTTCGCCCACTAATCTCCTATGTGGGACCTTATCAAAGGCTTTCTGAAAGTCCAGATACACTACATCCACTGGCTCTCCCTTGTGCATTTCATAGTTACATCCTCAAAATATTCCAGAAGATTAGTCAAGCACAATTTCCCCTTTGTAAATCTATGCTGACTCGGACCGATCCTGTTACTGCTATCCAAATGTGCCCCTATTTCATCTTTTATAATTGACTCCAGCATCTTCCCCACCACTGATGTCAGGCTAACTGGTCTATAATTCCCTGTTTTCTCTCTCCCCCCTTTCTTAAAAAGTGGGATAACATTAGCTACCCTCCAATCCACAGGAACTGATCCTAAATCTGTAGAACATTGGAAAATGCCTACCAATCTGTCCAGGATTTCTAGAGCCACCTCCTTAAGTACCCTGGGATGCAGACCATCAGGCCCTGGGGATTTATCAGCCTTCAGTCCCATCAGTCTATCCAACACCATTTTCTGCCTAATGTGAATCTCCTTCATTTCCTCCGTTACCCTAGGTCCTCTGGCCACTATTACATCTGGGAGATTGTTTGTGTCTTCCCTAGTGAAGACAGATCCAAAGTACCTGTTCAACTCGTCTGCCCTTTCTTTGTTCCCCATAATAAATTCACCCGTTTCTATCTTCAAGGGCCCAGCTAGTTGTGTTATTGGCAAATTTATAGATGGCTTTTGAGTTGTGGCTAGCCACACAGTAGTGGGAGAGAGTAGAGCAGTGGGCTAACCACACATTCTTGAGGTCCACCAGTGTGTTGATTATCAGTGAGGAGGAGATATTATTTCTGATCCACACAGACTCTGGTTTCCCGGTGAGGGAGTCAAGGATGCAGTTACAGAGGGAGGTACAGGAGCCCTGGTTTAGGAGCTTGATGATTAGAAATGAAGGTATGATTGTGTTGAACGCTGTAATCAATAACCAACAGCCATGTAGGTATTACTATTGTCCAGGTGACCCTGGGCTGAGTGGAGAGCTAGTGAGATTGCATCCGTTGCAGACCTATTGTGGAGATATACAAATTGCAGTGCGTCCAGCTCTTTGCTTAGGCAGGAGTTGATTCTAGCCATGACCAATCTCTTAAAGCATTTCATCACATTGGTGATAGTCATTGAGGCAGCTCACTCTGCTCTTCTTGGGCACTGGTATGATTGTTACCTTTTTGAAGCAGGTGGGGACCTCCTACTGCAGCCATGAGAGACTGAACATGCCCTTGATTTGCAGAGGTTTTAAGAGATCCTCCGGGTACACCATTAAGGCCCAGTGCCTTGCTAGGGTCCACCCTTTTGAAAGATGTTCTGACGTTAGCTTCCAAGTCAGAGATCAGAGGGTCAACAGATGCTGCAGAGACTTGCACTGGTACAGTTCTGTTCTCCATTTCAAAGCATGCATAAAAGGCATTGATCTCCTCAGAGAGTGACGCATCACTGCCATTCATAATGTTCAGTTTGGCTTCTTGGGAAGTGATAGCCTACAAACCCTGCTGGAGCCAATGTGCATCCAATTTCTCTCTAGTTATTAAATATATATATTTAGGAGATCTGAGCATGAGCACAAGAGACAACCCAGGAACAGCACAGCTGGTGAGTTGTTGGTTGTGGAGTGTGCTGCATTGCGATATGTGAGGAGGAAATTGCCGAGCTTCTGATTCCGTGTCAGTGTAGTACATTCTGCTGACATCGCTCACAGTGCCCTCTTTAGACTCTGGACAAACCTGTCCACCAAGCCAGTTGTAGCTGGGTGGTATGGTGCAGATGTAACATGTTTTATTCCATTCTTTTTCAGGAATGACTGAAACTGTTCTGCAATATGCTGCAGTCCATTTTCATTGACAAAGTGTCCTGGAATGCCAGACCTTCAGTAGAGGTTTCTCAACACATCAACAGTGTGCAGTGCTGTAGTGGAGGCTATTGGAAACACTTCAGGCCATTTTGTAGCTGCGTCTACTAATACCAAGAAATTTGTAACCATTAATGGTACGGCAAAATCCACGTGAATCCTCTGCCAGAGTAATAACGACAATTACCAGGGAATGGAGATACACCTCTTGGCATCTTCTGGACACGTTGGCATCCTGAACAGTGCAGGGCAAACTGCTTGATCTGCTGGTCTATCCAAGACCATCAGACAAAGCTTCGAGCCATGCTTTCATTTTGACCATGCCTAGACCGGCATATCGCTCCTCCAACACCTTAGCTCTCTCAATCACCACACAAGGTAAACCCCTTCAGGGGCAAGTTTACAGCGGCACTGGCGAAAATGGGGGAACTGAAATTTCTGCTGCACATTCCAGCCATTTTGAATTGCTATGTAGACCTGAGACAGTGTGGGGTCTTTTCTGGTTTCCCTTTGGATCATCTCTGCTGTAACAGGGAGACTTTCAAATTTTGACTAGGGGGAATAAGTCAAGAGGAGTGTCCTCTTTTGTAAAGTTTTCATGCATTTCCTTTCCAAGGAAATACAGAAAATTCCATTAGCATTTCCATGATTAGTTGTCCACTTGAATTCGATCTTCCAAGAAACAGAGCCCATCTCTTCACTTGTGTTGCTGCTGTTAGTGGAGCACTCTTCTGTGGATTGAAAATGGACACTAGTGGTAGTTGATCAGTAATGAGTCAAGACTCAAGTCTTCACTTTCAATATGTTCATAATATTTTTCTGCAGTGGCAAGGAATATTATATAATGGCTATGGGATGTTCACTTCCACCACTCATAACCTGTGACATGACTGCAGTTATACCACAAAGCGAGGCATCACAGGCAAGCTTCATTGGACAATGTGGAGCATACTGTATGAGCACAGAGCCATTCTTCTTGGCTGCTAGGACCACTGGTGATGCCCATGGTCTCCAATCAACCCTGGAAAGAATTCCTTCAGTCTCCATGCCATCTTGCTCACTGGCTAATCTATCAAGAATGGTCTAACGAACTAGATGGGCTTTGGAAAACTTGGGTGTGACATTTTCATTTAACACCAATTAGTCTGACATTGGTGTTGAACAAGTTGTTGGAAAATGCTGAAAGATTTAGAGGATCAAATGAAGGAGGAAATAACAAGGAGGACAGTCAAGAGTCATGCATTTGATGGTCAATATGAATTTTAGCAAGGCTTAACCATATTTTACAAATATTTCATGACAGATTGACAAAGAAAATTAAAAGGCAAGAGATCCATGTAAAGTGGGAAGTGAAATTAGAAGTTCACTCAGTGACAGGAAGTGATTATGTTTGATAGTGGCCTTTGTAGGGCTCAGTAATAAGTGGTAGATCCACAGGACATGCTTTGGTCCAAAAGGCCAATAAATACAAAGGAAGTTCTAGGCTCCAGAAAGATATCAATGGACTGGTTAGGGAGCACAGAAGTGGCAAAGAGAATCTGGTCTGAAGAAGTGTGAGGGAATGCTTGTGAGGAGCAGAAACAAGGTGGGGATGAGTAATTGGATTCTATGGTCACAAATCCATGAGGTTGACAGTATAGACAGATATAATGATTAAAGCAGCACTCAGGGTACTTCTTTTAATTGACTGAACTTAGAATACAAGAGCAGGTAAGTGGTACTTTAGAAATATATAACATATTCAGCCATTGCTAGAGCGCTGTGCATTGTTCTAATTATCAAACGACAGCCCTTGAGAGCATGCAGAAAATATTTCCAAGGATGTTGCCAGGGCTGGTGAAATTAAAGTTAGCAGGGGAGATTACCTTGACAGGAGATATTCTTGTCAGTATACAGTGCCTATAAAAAGTATTCACCTCCCCTTGGAAGTTTTCATGTTTTATTGTTTTACATCACCCAACCTTTTTTGCTCTGCGGACCAGTTTGATATTGACAATATTCTTGTGGACCGGCCGACCGGGTGGATGGGGGTGGGGGTGGGGGGGTTGTTCAAGTAGGGTTGCCAACTTTCTCACTCCCAAGTATGGGACAAAGGTAGCAGTCAAATACAGGACACTTGTGTTTACCCCGAGAAAGACTACCATGACCATGAAGCCTTGCGCGGGCACCTGTGTGCGCATGCGTGATGTGTGCATGTGTGTACGTGTTGATTTTTTTTTTCCACAAATCGGTTTTGGCTTAATCTTCCCGATTCTGTTAAGTGAAACTACGCTGTACATACATTATTTCTACTTTATATAAGCTGTGTATTTATCATTCCTGCTTTTACTATATATGTTAGTGCTATTTTAGGTTTTATGTGTTATTTGGTATGATTTGGTAGGTTATTTTTTGGGTCTGGGAACACTCACAAATTTTTCCCATATAAATTAATGTTAATTGTTCTTCACTTTACGCCATTTCAGCACGAAAGGTTTCATAGGAACGCTCTACCTTAGCAGGGGAAATACGGGACAAGGGTGGTCCCATATGGGACAAACCAATTTAGCTCAATATACGAGATGTCCCGGCTAATACGGGACAGTTAGCAACCCTATGTTCAAGTTCAACAGTACGTGACAGGGAATGAGGAAAAGTGCAGCTGACTCATATCATTTCATATCGCCAAATCATATCGTTCCCTTGCAGCCCAGTAGCAAATGCTTTGCGGCCCGGTGGTTGGCGATCACTGTTATACAACACTGAGTCGCAGTGAATTTAATTTGGCTTTTTTGACACTCATTAATAGAAAAGATTCTTTTGAGTCAAAGTAAAAACAAATTTCTACCAATTGGTCTAAATTTATTACAATTATTAAACACAAAATAAATGAATAATTACTCACCCACTTCAAGTCAGTATTTAGTAGATGCACCTTTGGCAACAAATACAGCCTTGAGTCTGTGTGGATAGGTCTCTATCAGCTTTGCACATCCGGTCACTGCAATTTTTCCCTATTCTTCTTTACAAAACTGCTCAAGCTCTGTCAGACTGCATGGGGAATTGTCTGTGAACAGCCCTTTTCAGTCCAGCCACAAATTCTCAATTGGATTGAGGTCTGGACTCTGAGTTGGCCACTCCAGGACGTGAACTTTGTTGTTTTTAAGCCATTTCTGTGTTGCTTTAGTTTTATGCTTAGGGTCATTGTCTTGCTGGAAAACAAATCTTCTCCCAAGTTGCAGTTCTCTTGCAGACAGCCTTAGGTTTTCCTCCAGGAATTCCCTGTACTTTGTTGCATTCATGTTATCCTCTACCTTCACACGCCTTCCAGGGCCTGCTGCAGTGAAGCATCCCCACTGCATGATACAACCACTACTATGCTTCACGATAGGGATGGTGTGTTTTTGATGATGTGTGGTGTTTAGCTTACACCAAACAATGCATTTAGTCTGATGGCCAAAAAGCTCAATTTTGGTTTCATCAGACCACAGAACCTTCTTCCAGCTGAATGCAACGTCTCCCACATGCCTCCTGGCAAACTCTAGCTGAGATTACACGTGAGTTTTTTTCAACAGTGGCTTTCTCTTTGCCATTGTAAAGCTGCAATTGGTGAAGCACCTGGACAACAGTTGCTGTATACGCAGTCTCAACCATCTCAGCCACTGAAGCTTGTAACTCCTCCAGAGTTGTCATAGGTCTCTTGGTGGCCTCCCTCACTAGTCCCCTTCTTGCACAGTCACTCAATATTTGAGGACAGCCTGCTCTAGGCAGATTTACAGCTGTTCCTTATTCTTTCCATTTCTTGATGATTGACCTAACTATATTCCAATGGACATTCAGTGACTTGGAAATTTTCTTGTATCCATCTCCTGACTTGTGCTATACAATAAACTTCTTGTAAAGTTGTTTGGATTGTTCTTTTGTCTTCTTGGTGTAGTTTTTGCCAGGATACAGGCTCACCAGCAGTTGGTCCTTCCAGATACAGGTGTATGTTTAAATCAATCAATTGAGACACCTTCACTGCACACAATGATCTTCATTTAACTAATCATGTGACTTCTAAAACCAGCTGGCTGCAGCAGTGATAATTTGGTGTGTCATGTTAAAGGGTGCGATTACTTATGCAATTTATTGTTTTGTGTTTTATATTTGTAATTAACTTAGCTCACTTTGCAGAGATCTGTTTTCACTTTGACACAAATGAGTCTTTTTCTGTTGATCAGTGTCAAAGAAAACAAATTAAATCTACTGTGATTCAATGCTGTAAAGCAATAAAACATGAAAACTTCCAAGGGAGGGGGGTGAATATTTTTTATAGGCACTGTATAAATCTATGAGGAGCCTAATTAGAGTGAATAGAAAGCACCTACTTCCCTTACTGGAAATCAGTTGAAAGAAGTAGGTAAGCTAGGTGGTGAAACGGTTTTCACACGACTGGAGAGTCTATGACAGAGGACATAGAGGAATAATGAGAGTCAGGAGTTTCAGAGGTGACACAAATAGCAACTGATGTTTGTTCAATTGTTAATTCTAAATCTAAGATGAAAATATTTTTATCAAATAAATATTTGATGAAAGAAGAGGATTTGGGACGAGCTCATGGATCTCAATAATTTATTCAAGTTCCTATCTTGTTTGTATCTTAAAACAAAGAAAAAGAAGTGGAAGAGACAGGCAGAGAGGAAATATAAGGGATCTCTAAAAGATATAGCATAATGAAAACAGAAAATTGGATCTGTAAATACTGCTAAATCCAAAAGCAGCCTGTCTCATAACAATTTAATTACCAGATAGGCTTTTAAAGCTATCAGCAATTCTAATGCCAGCACATTACTGGCACCATTTAGGGTTTTGTAATGAAATCTTGTGTCCATTTCACCAAGGTTATGGATCCTTTCTATGATGGCCACAATGCATACAGCTGGCGGAACGAGAAGCCAGCCTTGCCAACACTGCCAACACTCACCATTACAATGGCCCACTAATCTTGCCCTAAAGCACACGAGGCAGTCACTTCGCGTGGCACAGACTGAACCACTGATGTCAAGCACCTTGTCAGAAACCAAGTCAGAAATGTTCAGCAACAAAGGAGATGGGGAAGAAGAGTATGAAAGCTGCCCTCTGGCAGCGTTTAGGTGCCCACATCGTCTTCTTATTTCCAGTTCCTGTGCCAGTCATCTTAAAAAATGTTCTTAATTAATCTGGTGGATAATAATTAAATGTAAATTAATGGCACAAAGTCTTACTTTGATGCAGATTAAATCTCCTGCACAGCTCTCATCAATTCCGCTCTTCATGCGTATGTAACGCGGACAATGGGATACAGTGTCAGCAGTGACTGCACATATACTGCAGCCCTTCTAAATCAGCCTTCATTTCATTCAGCTAAACCCACTTCTTTATAATTAAACATGCTCGCTAATTTGATGAACTGATAGCAAGGCTTTGGGCCTACTCTGGGCTGCTCCACTTGGATCTGAGGACTCAAATTAGTTTGGAATGCTATTGTTCATTTCAATTGTTTGCACGATTTGTGTTTTTTTTTCTTTCTCATGCACATTGGGTGTTGGTCTTTTATTTTTATCTTTTTCTTTAATTGGGTTCTTTGGGTTTCTTGTTTTGTGGCTGCCTGTAAGCAAACAAGTCTCAAAGTTGTATAATTTATACATTCTTTGATAATAAAAGTACTTTGAATCTTTGAGACAAAACTTTCACAAAAAAAATGCTTGTCTCTTGAATGCAAAATAAGAGCAATTTAAATTCATAGAACACATTTAATGTTTTAATAATTCCCAAAGAGCTTAAGAAGACCACAGGAGCAGGACAGGATTCTCAGATATCTTGAATGTTTTGCACCTTTAATCTTCTTTGACCTCAGCACCATTTTCCCGCGTTGTGCTCTTGATATCCAAAAATCTATCGATCTCTGTTTTGTATCTTGTCAAGGACTGAATCTCCAAAGCCAGTCATGGTAAAGAGTACTTAAGATGTATCACTGTGTGATTGAATATCTGTTCATCCCTGTGCCAAATAGTCTTCCCTACTCTTCGGACATTTGAAACATCTTCTCTGCGTCCAACCTGTCAAGTCCTACAAGAATTTCATGAGATCACCTCTCATTCTTCTAAACTCTAGACAATACGGTCCTGGTCAACTCAATCATTCCTCATACTGTAAACCCGACTTCTCTTAAACCAATTTAATGAACTTCTACGTTTTTCTAGCTAAGGAGACCAAATTATTCACATTACTCCAGATTTGGTCTTGCAAGGACCCCTGCAATTGCAGTAAGAATTCCCTACTCTTGTTTTCAGATCCTCTCTTAATGAAGTTTTCTTCCTAATCATTTGTTGTACCTGCATGTTTGCTTTCAGCAACTTGTGTGCAAGAATACCCAGATTTATTTAAGCAGCATCATACAAAATCACCCATTATCAATCACAATTTTATATTAGGGAGGTATTCGTCAGAAGACAGAATGGCTTGGACGAAGAAATAAAAAGCATCCAAAAGCTGGAGATAATCTGAAGAAATAATCAAAAAGCAGTGATATGAATAAATATATTCCTCATAATTTAAGAAGGTGTTTCTACCTCTAAAATGAATTGGAATATTGACTGGATGAGGTTGGTCCTTTCGTCCACTAGCTCTCCTTGTACATTTTATTCAAACCCTCGCTTCACCGATTTAGATGGAAGTTTCCAACAATAAGGAAACCTGACCCATTTGGATTGTCAATCCAGCCTTGGAGGGAAGTAGCATGAAGCAATGTGTGAATTACAGCGGAGAATAAGCTTGAGTGGAACAAGAATAATGAAAAACTATTTCAGTAATTGGAAAATTAAAATATTTTGAAGTAAGGTGGTTGGCATCTATAAAGGTTAGTGCTGGTTATGCTGTATTGTTTGTGTGTTAAAATGATATCTCATACTATGCCATGTTTTAGATTGTAATGAATAATTTTAAGTTATAATTAGACAAAGCTGGAGAGTTTGGGAATTAATGAAACGAAGTGCTGGAAAATGTGTCTTCAGGTTTGTTGTGAAAGGATCAAGGGTTCATTTATTATCAAAGCCTGTATCCACGTACAACTCTGAAATTTGTGCAGATTTGTACAAATTTGAAGGATGTACAAAGATAAAAATTTTCTGTAATATGGGAGTTGTCATGCCTGGACCTTCTTTGAGCTTTTGTGGTGGGAGGTCAATTCAGAATATGAATAGATAAAATAGCAAATGATCAGAAGGGAATGTTCTTAAAATCCATGTCTGAACCAAAAAAAGAGCTCTGTCTGACAAAAAGAAGCCACTAGAGTCATGTATGACTAAAGGATCAGGGAAAATGTATAACTAACAGAGAAAAAAAATCAAATAAAAACCCATGCTGTCACAAAGTCACCAAAAAATCAATACTGCAAGAAACCAGGAGGAGTACGGAAAGATATTTGAAATGGCTAAAATACAACAGAAAGTGCATTAAAATGGCAAGTAAGATCAATGAATTCTCAAATGTCTATAAATACATAAAGGGCATATGGTTCACATTGGAAAAAGTGGGGTCCACTAGAGACTAAAAAGATAAACTGTGTACAGAGGAAGAAGATATGAATAACTTATATTTGTCCACATAAAGAAGGGCAATAAAAGCACCACAATAATTAGTGAAAATTACTGGAGCAATATTTCATATGAGTAATGGGATGACATTTAAACCTAAAAATGCTGGGGAATGATTAGGAGAAAATTTTTGAATTATGAAGCTGCCTGTGCTTTGAGGTTGCGTCCCATCAGCAAAAAGATCCTAGTATAATCACACCCCAAATTCAGAAAGCAATCATGCCCTACAAAGTTTGGTATTGCTTCTCAATAACATGAAACTTGGACTGTAAGTATGAAAATGCAAACTGACTCTGAATATATGCCAGACTGAAGTGATTTCCTTCTTCTGGTTTGTCTAATGGTAAGAAGGAATCAGACAAATTTAAACTGTAACTGTTGTATCAGCATGAAACCAAACTTCTTTTCAGCAATAATTTATAGTGTAGATACTGAGTCCCATTGCAGAATCCTAAGGTACATTGCCAAATTCATTTGGCGTTGCCAGTAAGTACAAATAGGTCAAAATCAATTATGATACCAATCTAGCATCATATTTCTGAAGGGAGAGCGTGGTGATGAGCCACGGACTGCTTTCCAGCTGGAGAATATTAGCAGGTTGAGGGAAAGGAAGTTTGTCTTTGTACACGTGCATCATCCGTAATAAAATCAACGTGCTCATTCATCTTCATAAACATCAACTTTACCCTGGAGTCCTTGTAGAACACGCATTTGACAGAAATCTTTGAAATTTATACGATACTCATGTTATTAGTGGAGTCAACAGCTGGAAGACTGAAGCAACCTACTGTACTGTACATACAGTAGAAGTTCCCTGGCTGAACAAAGATCATTATAGTTGGAGGTGTCATGCTGGCTGTAAGCTTATTCTCATGATATTTGCATGATTCTTTCTTTGACTTCTTACCTTTCTTTAATTGTTACAGTATAACTAAGATAAGCACAGCCCTATTTATACACTACACAAATAACTAAATATTATTAGACTAATCTACCATGAAAATATACTCTGTACTTCTTTATGTCTAATATTTTATTTCTAATTAAACAAATCAAATTCAGTTGTGTATTTTGTATCTTCTAACAGAAGAGACTGGGAAGCTGCAAAAATAGCCACAAGCTATGCACAAAGAGTAGGATAGAGGGTATTTTGAAGCCAGAGAGATAGGCAATGAGATAATGAGACTGTGAAGGACGATTAGAGTGCAGGAAAATAGTGGTTGAAACTTAACTGGGAGGAATAGAGTCACTGCCTGGAAATGAACTTTTAGCAAGAAACACAAAGATAAATGATTTAACCGCAAGGGGGACTGGGAATACAAGAAGCACCGAAAGGTTTATGGAACAAAATGGAACTTAGTTTCTCTTGCGATGTTCCAAAAGTGTGTTGCATGGGGACTGAAGTCTTCTACACTAGCAAGATAATTTAATGACTGCACAAGAGCGATATACAACTGCAAGTTCCTGCCCAAACTCCTGAAGACCGTGATTCATTCTAGAATGGACGTGATCATATTCCACTTCGGAAAACAGTGATTATCAATGATCAAATATAGTGCTACAGCTGAATTTCTATGCCACTAAGAGGAAGCCACATACTTCATCCAACAGTTCAGATAAAAAGCAGATCATTCCAATCCATTCTTGTCTGGGACCTTCAGGCCTCCCTAAACACTTCAGTGGAAGCAAGGCATTCATTTACCCCTTCAGCTGAGAATGGCAATATTCTACATGAGGAATAATGAAGGAAAAATACCAGAAAAAATGTTTCAGTCAGAGGACTATTAATTGCCGTGGGAAAAATAATGAAATTGGTACAGAGATGTGTGAGTCTACAGTGGCCACTAGTCTTGCCTATCTACTGTGCAGAGGAGAAAACGATAATGATGAATTAATTGTGTTTCTCCATGGTGGGTTTGGATTGATTCCATGCTTATCAGGTACCTCATTTTCCTTTGAATAGCTTTTTCTTCGAATATTATAAACTTATTTTAGTTTATTAGTACATTAGCTCACAAGCTAAACAGGGAGGGCGACATAGAAGCTATAAATCACTGCTAATTTTTATTTCTTTTTGTTTTTGGAAGTGCTGAGCCGCAGGAAGTTTCTTCAGCCTCATTCTTTTCCACACATTGCATTCTTTTTTTCCTGGAGAATCCAGTTGCAATCTGGTCTTTGAACTTGTACGCAACCACATGTGTCGCCTAACGAATACGAGCAAGAGTGAGTTAAACTGGCTGAATGCTAGACTTTGATTAAAGGACATCATTTAGTTCTTTTGGTTAGATGTAAAGCAATAAATACCAGCCAGTATTAGTAGCATCAGATGAAGTAGATCTATGTTTCAATCTTGCAGTTCCATAAACTCAATTTCCAACAAAAGCTGTAAAATCAGCAGTAAACAAACCTTTAGACCTTCGTATTATATAATGTACTCAAAGATTATAGGCTACCTCACCAACATTCTCCAGTTATGAACATGTTTTAGCTTTAGGAATATGAGTAAGGTAAGGCAAATTGGTTCGGTTTTGAACTGGACTTCTTTTCAGATTGAATCCAGATGTCAGTTGAGTGTGAGGAACCCTGAAGGTTGGAAGGACAGTTGTTTATATCTGCCAGAACTTTAGTTTTCTCACATTCAAGGCTCTGGACAAAAATCAGATGTTTTCAATTATTGTTTATATTAATATGTTACAATTCTATCTATAAATATTACCTAACACAAACTTAATCGGTGCCTGTGGCATTTCAATATGCGTTTCCTACATTTTCTTTTCACCAAATCAGAGCTAGTTGGCTTTCAGCTTCTGCAGTTCGTGGTAAAGAACCACTCAAACCAAAGTGCTTTTCTAGAAATGCAATTAAACATTACATAATCTATAACCAGAAGTTAAAAAAGATTAAAATGATGTAGTATTTTATAATTCTGATGTAATGGTCATAGAACAGCTCTCGAGAATAAATTATTATGACATAATCTCAGCAATATCCTTATCTTAGAACAACGTCATTTCATTAAACACTATATTGTTATTATATTAAGTTTCATGCCAAGCCGAGCACAAAGTTACAACGGCAAATGACAAAAATCTAAATCAAAGAACCAGATGTTAAGTGGTGCTTTCAGGAAGGAAGAGAAATAGGGGACTGGAGAGATTTATGGAGGGAGTTTCAGATTTTAAAGCTTTGGCAGCTACAGGCACAATAGAGAAATCAAAATCAGGGAGGCTCAAAAGACTGGAACTAAGTGACATCCTAGAACAAGTGGGGCTAGAAGAGTTTATAAGTAGAGGGTCAGAGAGGCAGTGCAGGGTGGTGGGGAGGGGAGATGGGTTGAGGGGTTGAGAATCCAAACGCAAGGTTGAGCATTCTGAAAATGGAAGCCAACGTGAGCCATTAAGTACAGGAGTGCAGGATACCTGAGGAACAGCTAACTCTACAGTGGCCAAGATACACTCTCAGTGGTGCACTAGTGCGTTAATCTCCTCATTCAGTGAAATAAGATCATATCCTACAACTACTTTATATGGTGAATGACATTCTCATCCCTGCCATTTGAGAAAATGGGTATTGCCAATGCTTCTGGAACCTCCTGGCACAATTAAAAGTGAACAAATGTAAGTGAATAAATGTGACATATATTTACCAAAGGATGGCATTGTTATTGGTAGAGCTCACTTTCATCCTCACCAGAACTGATTTGCCACCATCCCCAGACCCCTCCTCTCCCACCCATTACTCTGACACCCTCTTCCCTCCATTCCAATGTTTATTTTTCTTTTCTCTTGCCTTTCTCTAGGTCACCATTAACTTCATAATCCAATACTAATTCGCAGGCTTCTCAGAGGAGTGCAGGATTCGTCGTGCGTAGAACTGCTTCAGGGTTCCAAACAAGGATTGAGTGAGGTACCAGTGAATTCTCCATTCAGCTTTTGCCAGATGAATAACTGAATTCTGACCAAAGAGTTTTGAGTTATTATGTTGCTCATCCAGATTGCCTTCGCTTGTCTAACTGAATGAAAAGTGGCCCCTCAGAACCTGTCAATGGGGCGCATTACTGACAGCTCAGTCGACCTTCTTCAAATTCATTACAATTTTAGCTCTGCATCTCAAATTTGACTATGTTTAATGTACAATTTCTAACCTTAGTTGGACAATAAGTACTATCTAAGTCGTCCATGCCTGGGTTTATACTCCACATGTCCGTCTTCCCCTACTCTTCATCTACTTCACCATCACTTGCTTATCATTTCTCCTTCAGGCGTTCATCTCTGTTTCTCTTAAATACATTATACTATTCATCTCATCTGATTCTTTCAGTAATGAGATTCACTTTCTCAGCACGCACACAGATATAGGATATAATTTCCACCAAATAAATGTTAATATGCAATATTTGAAAAATTGAAAGGCACAGTATACAAATGGTAACATAATGGTGGTTGTCCATCATATCAACGATGACTGGAAACCTGTGCAGGAGAGGTTTCCCTCCAAAATGATGCTCATTTTCCTTTTCTCAACTGATAATAGCAAAATTAAGTTGAATGCATTATAGAATTGTTTCTTAAATTAAGAACGTATAAGTAAAATATGTCAGAATCATGTTTATTATCCCTCTCTTATATGAGGTGAAATGTGTTGTTTTGTGACAACAGTACAGTGCAAAGGTGTAAAGTTACTATAAATTACAAAATAAATAAATAGGGCAATAAAGGAATAATGACCCTAGTGTTCATGGACCATTCAGAAATCAGATTGTGGAGGAGGAGATTGTGGACCAGAAGTCCCTACAAAGGACTTTGAGAATGGCCGAGAGGATCATTGGGCTCTCCCAGCCATCCATCGGGGACATTTACCAGGAATGCTGTGTACACAGGACCGTTAGTATTATCAAGGATCCCACCCATCCATCCAGCATCCCCTTTGACTTTCTACCATCAGGCGGGAGACTCCAATGCATCAAGACAAGAACGGTCAGGATGGGAAACAGCTTCTTCCCTCGGGCCTCTAGGCTTCTGAACTCCCTGCCACATCGCATTCAAAGTGTCACTGGATTACCTTTTCAGTACCTTACAGTATTTAATTTATGCACAGTTCATCTGTAGATTTTATCCTTACTTTCATAAGTTATTGTGTGATATATGTGTGTTATGTGTACTACTGTGCTTTACACCCTGGTTTGGAGAAACATCTCGTTTGATGGTATACATGTACAGTGTATAGTTAAATCACAATAAACTTAACTTGACTTGTAAAAACAGTCTGTGCAGGGTAACATTACACTTTGATAAATGCTAGCTGAATAATTTAAAATACACAAACATATTTTAGGTAGTTAAGCAATAGTCATGAAGGTATATTTTTCTAAAATAACCTTTGCTGGATTTTGGTTTTGAGATTTTGTTTAGTAGTTTAACAGTCTCCAAGGATTTGATAGAATTACTCAGTTATTTTTGACAAGGTCGAACAAGGAAAGCTGTTGCCATTGTAATCTCCAAGATGGTCCCTAGCTAATGCCATGTAGATTTAAACGTTGGCACACATGTGTTGTATAGAACAGATTACTGGATTTGCGTAGAGTGCCTCACAACAACTGATAAAATCATCTGCTGCTGTAAATATTTCCTATAACATTGAAAGCCACAATTGTCACGACCATGGATTCTGCTGTGGGGTCTGCGCGCCTGTGCAGGCGGGTTGTGGAACGGATTCAGTAATCACATGCGTAAGTATGCACGTTCCAGCTAATTACTGTTACATTATGGTGGTATCCAGCTCCCTTCGTTTCATTCTAGTCTTGTCATGACTTGTCCAAAAGCACAGCAACGTTTACGCTCCCTGCTTACCTCGCCCTTGTCCGGGAAAGAGGACTACCGTTTTGACAGATGCTGTAAAGGAGCTGCTGTAACTTAACATTTAGTTATTGCTTCCAGCTGCAGTGTTAGCATTTAACTTTCAGCTTGAGAGTTTTAGTTATTGGCACTGTTGGCCTTGCACTCATTGTTTTTCTTTTCCTTTAAATTCTGCAACTGTTCTTATTTAAGTCAGTGAACTGTTGACCTGCTTCAGTCTCTCTCTCTCTCTCTCTCTCTCTCTCTCTCTCTCTCTCTCTCTCTCCATACTTGGGCTGAACTCCAAACGTTTTCGACAGCAAAAGTCCTTCTATGAATCAAGAAGTCTTGGATTGGCCTTCTGTTGATCTTGGAAAGGTGGACTCGGCAAGGAAGACAATTAATTATTTTCCATAGGAGTATGGCTGAACAGATCTGTTACAGCAGTCAAGTCGGCGGAGACAGCAAGATCTTATTAACAACACAGAAATTACCAGATCATCTGATTTAGATATTGTTTAAGGAAAAGGTATTATCCTGGACACCGCAAGAAGCCCCATTTCAATGCCATCAGCCTAAGGGATCATGCAAGCACGAGGAAATCTGCAGATGCTGGAACTTCAAGCAACACACATAAAAGTTGCTGGTGAATGCAGTAGGCCAGGCAGCATCTATTGCAAGAGGTACAGTCAACGTTCCCGGCCGAGACCCTTCGTCAGGGTCTCGGCCCGAAATGTCAACTGTACCTCTTCCAGTAGATGCTGCCTGGCCTGCTGCGTTCACCAGCAACTTTTATGTGTGTAGCCTAAGGGGTCAAGTGGGATTGTGGTTCAATACTAACAGTTGCCACCATAGACACTGCAACAATCCCTCCTTTCTTCACCAAACAGAAATATGACTTGAGTCCATACAATCCCAAATAAGAGCAAAGGATATTAGAATGGAGTGAAATCTGACATCTCAAAAAGATCAAAAATTGTAGGATAAAAATATTAAGCCATCAGTTATTTTTGTTAAGTTTGGAATCTAGTTGCCTCACCATGGGAACAGGTATTTCCAGCCAGTATAAAAGTAAACTCTGAAACATTTGTCTTGAAGGCTTCCTTGAAGTTCCCAGAGACATACTATAAAAGACACCTTTGAATTACTTTATCTCTTGCATCCTTCACATCCATGAGGTGCAAAATTCTTTACGTTACATTTCCATCTAAATGTGCAATGTGCAATCATAGTAATTTATAATAAATAGAACAGTCAATATAATATAGAGTACACTCAAATCAGCATGAATTCATCAGTCTGATGGCCTGGTGGAAGAAGCTGTCCCGGAGCCTGTTGGTCCTGGCTTTTATGCTGTGGTACCGCTTCCTGGATGGTAGCAGCTGGAGTAGACCATGGTTAGGATGGCTTGGGTTCCCAATGATCCTACGGGCCCTTTTTACACACCTGTCTTTATAAATATTCTGAATCTTGGGAAGTTCACAACTACAGATGCACTGGGCTGTCCGCACCATTCTCTGCAGAGTCCTGCGATTAAGGGAGGTACAGTTCCCATACCAGGCAGTGATGCAGCCCCTGTAGAAAGCTCTTAGGATTTAGGGGCCCATACCAAACTTTCTCAACCATCTGAGGTGAAAGAGGCGCTGTTGTGCCTTTTTCACCACATAGCTGGTATGTACAGACCACGTGAGATCCTCAGTGATGTGTATGCTGAGGAACCTGAAGCTGTTTACCCTCTCAACCCCAGATCCATTGATGTGAATAAGGGTTAGCTCATCTCCATTCCTCCTGTAATCCACAACCAGCTCCTTTGTTTTTGCGACATTGAGAGACAGGTTGTTTTTTTGACACCACTTGTCAGAGAGATGACTTCTTCCCTGTAGACCACCTCGTTGTTGTTTGAGCTAAGGCCAATCAATCAATCAAGTTTCAGCCAAAGATAATACATGGGCAAGAAAATGAATAAGAACTCATTTGGACAAAATCAAAATGACACCGTCTTACAAAAAAGAACACATGTTGCATGTGCAATTGATAAAACATTAGTCAATAGATCTTAAAATAATTAAAATTAACTGATGTATTCAAGAAAACCAACAATCAATTATGTCAAGAATCTGCTTATTCCAACAAGTATATGTATGTCTATTCTGTCAATAATTTTAGTGCCAATTACAGCATTTTTATTAATGTATTAATTAAATAATAAAGTTTGTGGAGTAAAGAGTGTATCCGTATCCTAGTAGATGATATTTGGTGCATAAGCAGCAAATCAGGAGTAAATATGATAATTTTCTAACTACCATTAGGGCCATTACTATGTTTTTGCTAATAATGAAACTGTTCTAAATTTGCTGGAACAAATGAATAACACATTCTTTTTTTTTCCCCAAGAAGACACAAAGGAGTTAGTTAAACAAAAAAAAAAAAAAAAAATTCATTCTTATTGAAATTCAATCAATTCGGTCAATAAGGCATAAAAAAAATAAAAATCTTAATTGGACCCATCTTACACTGCAGGAATGTTCAAATATTTCATGTAAATAACTGTCTATGACTGGGTACAATAGAAGATGGGGAAAACATTTTAATTTATAATATTCTCAAAATGTGTCAGTAATGAACGAGGGTGGTTCGGTGGCTGAAATCATTCAGGCGTTTAAGTTGCGAGTTTTAGAGTTAAAGAGTTCTGTCAGCTGGTAGTCTGAGTTAATGGAAAGAGCTGGATCACTGGTCAAAGGCTGAGACAGCAGTCAGGAATAGGGTCATTGGTTAAAGGCCAGGTCACCTGTCAGAGACGAGGTCACTGGCAAGAATGCTTGCTAAGAATCAAGATTCTGGCTCATTCTCTTGCAGTATCCACCCCCTCCTTGGTTCTGAGATGTTTATCTTACCAACCATCCACAAGGTGTTGGTCAGTTGCAAAGATACTAATGGAACAAATTGTAATGATCTTCTGGGTAAATGGTATTGACAGAAGGATACTTATTGTGTCTATTTTTATACAAAATGTAGGAAATTCTGATATGTCTACAGAAAAGTAGAAGTATTCAAAGTATGAAAAGTTGCAAAATGTGATCAAAAGTATGTACACAGCCAAAAATAAAACTGTATAAAATGGGAACTGACAGAAACACTCAGGATGACAAACATCTTAGGGAGATACAAGCTGATTTTTCAGGGCAGAGGCCCTTTGTCATAACTAGAAAACTGAGAAAATGGTTTTTAAAGTTGCATTGAACAAAATAACTGTTTATGACAGGGCACAAACCAAAGCTACCACAGTAATCTTAAAAGACAACATTTAGCGTTGGAAGAGAAAGAAATTGAAAGAATGGTACAGCCATATTTGTAGAGAGAGAAAAAGGAAGAAATAAAAATGTTGGCTGCCTTCCTTTTGCTCTCTTTTTGCACTATTTATTTAATTATATATAGATATTGTAATTTATAGGTTTTTATGTATTGCACTGTACTCCTGCTGCAGAACAGCTGTTGCTTGTGGCAGGGCTTACATGAGATTTCGCATCACAGAACAATGTTAGGTACCCACTTTGACAACAGCACCTCCCTTCCAGACAAGAACGTAAGAAATAGGAGCAAGAGTAGGCCATCTGGCCCGACGAGCCTGCTCTGCCATTCAATAAGATCATCGCCAATCTGGTCATGGACTCATCTCCACCTACCTGCCTTCTTCCCATGACCTTTAATTCCCCTCGATGCATCCTATGTGCGTTTTGAACTGAAGGGGATAGGTAAGTCACCATCCACTCCAACAGCCTCCAGTGCACCAGAAGCCACAGTCACCATTGCCGATGGAAAGATCAGTCTTCTGGAGAGTGAATTCCAATTCTCAAGCATACTTGGGTATTGATGGAACAATACAGGATGCTGAAGGCAAAAAGGTCAAAGTGGACAATTAAAGAGATTTAGGGTTGCCTTCATTGACTGACAGAGGTAGAGCAGTTAGTTAATATGTACATTTAGTTGCAGTAATGCATTAGAAATTGCATCGTGAACACCAAATGCAGCGCACTACACTGGAAGAAGTTAATTATTGCTTTACCTGGAGTCACGGAGTTCCTGAATGGCGAGAAGGGAAAATGTCATACTCTCATAGTTTTATAGGAAAATAACCTGAGATGGGGCAATAAAAGAACAGAGAAGGGATTCGTGGAGGCAATGCTCCCTCCTCGGTCCTCTAGGTGAAAACGGAAGTTATGTGTGATTATCTGTTGAATGTAAAGACTCGTGGATGGAACGGGAAAGGCATGGGGACAAATGCTCTCCTTGTTCTTGCTGGGAAGAGACAGGGTGAGAGACGGGAAATTGAAGTGGTAAAGGAGAATCTATGCTTAAGGAAAGATAATCATGTGGAAAGATTCATCATCAGCACTGACACAAGGAGCAGTTGGAATGGGATCCTTACAGAAAGCAGAATGGAAAGAGATGTGGTCAGAAGACATAGCTGTGGAAGTCTGTGAATTTGCAATGATATTGGCAGCCAATATATACGGTGAGATTGAGAAACAGCTGTCAACAAA
This sequence comes from Mobula birostris, assembly GCF_030028105.1. NCBI lineage: Eukaryota > Metazoa > Chordata > Chondrichthyes > Myliobatiformes > Myliobatidae > Mobula > Mobula birostris. The sequence continues at coordinate 22,593,150 of NC_092391.1, read as the reverse complement.
GGGAAGGGAAAAGTTTGATCTGGGCCATATGAATGTGAGAGCAAGGCAGAAATGATAATAAATGTTTCAAGTTCTGTATGAGTGCAGGAAACAGGAATGTAAGCCATTAATGTAATGAAATATATATTGAGGCAGAAGTTCTGAGTGGGACTGAAACAATTTTGTAAAACACTGCAGATGTTTTATTTGCCACTGAGCTGATAATATTTCCGAGCTCATTTGGAAATGACTGCTGCACTGTAAGTTTTACTGAAATGGCTACAATCTAATTACCTATGCAGCACTTGGGCCCTAGAGAGAATGTCTTTATTACAAATTCCAGACTTAGTTACTGATAACATTTCATGATCTCCACATTAAACTGCAAGATTGAATTAATGTAATTTCAGCATACAAGTTGGATGATAATTGACCTTTGCTGAACAGTGTGAATAATTAAACATACTAATTTTGTAATTCTAATAACCTATAATACTAAAAATTAAAACAGAAACAAAGACCTTGCTTATTATAGGGAAAGGTTGAATGGGTTAGGACTTTACCCCCTGGAGTGAAGGAGAATGAGAAAATAATTGATAGAGGTGTACAACATTATGAGATGCATAGATACTGTAAATGCAAGCAGGCTTTTCTAGTTAGGTAGGCCGAGACGAGAACCAGAGGTCATAGGTTAAGGGTGAAAGACAAAATATTTAACAGGAACGTGAGAGGGAACTTCTTCACTCAGAGTGGTGAGCTATGTTCCCTCTATGCTGTGCGCTTGTGCGTGCGCACACACGTTTTTCAACCAGCACACAAAGGAAATTAATGTGCGCAAAAAAGGTTAGTTACCTAAAATAATGTAGTAATGGATAATTATACTTACTGAAAATAATCCTTCAGCTAAATGTTTCTGTTAACTAGTTAGTCGGTGTTTCAAACACCACAATGCACGTCACTAACTTACGTCACCTCACCTTTCCTGTTGCGGTTTGTACAGCCTGCATCACGGCAGCAGCCATCTTTGGCGGACAGTGTTCATATCGTAAAGTTTACAAAGATCTGTTTCAAATCCTGTAGATAACTTTCTAAGTTTTTATTGAAAAAGATCAGTCAAATGACCCTGTGGCCAAATACTGTCGCAAGAAATTGATAAACATCACATGCAAAGTTGCTTTACATGTTTTAAGTGATGACTTTGATGAACTGGCTAGACTGTGCAAGATTCTGCAAAAAGAGGCCTGACACCAATTGATTCACTTCATTTTGCGTGAGGCAAAATTAACAAGATAAGAAAGCAGTATCTGGGAGACAATGTTTTGTGGAGTGACAAAGTTAAAGTTTTGCTAAGCCAACAACGTGAAGAAAACGTCACAGTAAATACAGGTTCGCTGTTGACTTTTACAAATAGTCTTTGTTTTCATTTAGAACAAAGGTTTCCTGAAGATGAGGTACAAGAATGGTCAGCTTTTGATTTCTCCGCAATTGCAGATTGTGACTTCACATTTGGCGATGAACAAGTTAATGCCCTATGTCTAAAATATCATGACTTCCTAGCTGAAAATACTGTAATAGTTAGACAGTTTAATGATTTCAAATTTTCCGTGCAAGAAAAAATTAAATCCAAACTGATTTCAAACCTTGCTCAAATGGTGGCATTTGTACTTCAAAATGAACAGTTTTGTGATCTTGCACAGTTGATGGACATTGGGGGAACCTTTCTTGCGTCTAGTGCGGACTGTGAGCGAGGTTTTAGCCTAATGAATCAACTCAAAAACAAGCTGAGAAACCGTTTAGGTGAATGTCATTTGGATATGTTAATGAGAATCAAAAGCTATCAATTGGATGGAAGTTCTATTAGCCGAGATAGAGTTTGCAAAGAATGGGTAAATGCCAAAGACGGGAGAGAGAAAAAAATAACTGACTGACTTAAATATGCATGTTATTTTGTTGTTATTCTGTGCAGTTTTATGTCAAATATTTTGTAAACCTAAATAAACTGTGCCATGTGTGCATTCAGTGCGCATATACTTTTGTGACAGGAAAAACATTTGCACAACATAAGATTTTTGCACACACTGACTACTAAAAATTAGAGGGAACATTGGTGGTGAGAGTGTGGAATGAGCTGCCAGCAGAGGTGGTGGATGCTGGTTCAATTGCAAGATTTAAGAGAAGTACATGAGTGGAGAGCTATGGTCCAGGTTCAGGTGGAGAGGGTGCTAGGCAAAATAACAGTTCGGCATGATGGGCTAAAGACACTGTTTGTGTGCTGTAGTACTCTATGATTCTGACTCAATGATTGTTTATATAAATGCATTGCCACTTCGTTCAGCTATCACTTTTTGAGAACTGTAGGCTCAATACAGCAGTGAAAGGGTGCATGCTGGCTCTCTACTAGAACCATCAACTCATTTCCATTCCCCAATCCCCCCGGAACCTTATAAATGTTTTTCTTCTTCAAATATGATTCCAGTTCTCTTCTGAAGCCAGCCACTGAATCTGCATCCACTATGCTCTCACGCAGTTCCGCCCCGATCATGACTACTTAATATGGGAAGCGAATTTTCTTGTAGCACCCTGTTCCACTGTTAATGACCTTGAAACTATCCGATCTGGACCTCAACCATAACTGGAAGAGAAACAGACCCTCCTTAATAATAGCACATTGCTTAGAAATTTATTAGCTATGTTCTTAGTGTTAAAATATCTTTTGGTTGCACATGAAAATTCATGTCTGTGCATTAATATCCCAGTGTTAGAGCATAATCCTTTAACAACCATAAAAAACATTCTGCATTGGGAACTTTTTATAATAGGGAGTCTGCACAGTTTGCTACACTTGCTGCTTAAATTTAATGCAGCTACCAGCTCTTAGCCATGGAGCAAGTGCTCTGAGACTCCAGTTTTTGATGCACCCTCTGCAGATCCCCAGAAGTAATGGCAAATAATCACAAAAAGAGATGAGACATTCCCCTAGATCGGGATTCCCAACCTGGTTAATGGTAGGGGGCCACGGCATGAAAAAGGTTGGGAACCCCTGCCCCAGATAGAGATAGACAAAAATTTGAGGGATATATATATAGGGCAGACAGTAAGAAACTGTTAACCGTAGCAAAGGTACCTAAAACAAGATTTAGGATGAGGGGAAATGGGATTTGAGGAAGAAACATTTGAACAAGGTGATTAGAACTTATTGTTTCAGTGGTTGTGTTGACAATAGTCTCATAATAAGTCATAAGCATTTAGATCAGCACTTCTTTTGCCATGGCACAGAAGACAATGAAGCAAGTTCTGGTTAATCAGACTAGTACAAAGAGTTACTTGATTGTTGGCATGGACATAATGGGCTGAAGGACCTCGTTCTGAGTTATATCATCATCATCATCATGTGCCGTGCCCAGTTTGAGCTTTGACTGCCATGGCCCACACACTCCTGTTTCGGGGCAAGTGGATCAATTCACTGGTATTCATTTCCAGTTCTCTGGCTGCTGTCTCCATCATCATTTGTCTTTGTCTTCCTCTTGCTTTCTTCCCTTCAATCTTTCCCATAATTACTGTGCATTCTAACTCCTCTTTCCTAATCACATGTCCAATGAAGTTACGTTGCCTTTTCATGATCTCATACATTATTTCTTTTTGTGTTTGCTCTGTTCATGACATCCTCATTAGATATTCGTTTTGTCTGTGATATTCTTTGCATCCTCCTCAAAAACAACACCTCTGCTGCTACAATTCATTTCCTCGTGTTACTAGATATTGTCTAACATTCTGAGCCATATAACATAACTGGATAAACATAACATTTCAGTACTCTGAGGCGGGTTGTCATGCCTAGTTTAGTATTGGTCAGTATACTCTTCATTCTCGTAAAGGTGTCTTTTGCCATCCCTATTCTTCTTTTGATGTCCACGTTGCACCTGCCATCTGATGTCACCCAGCTTCCTAATTAGCAAAAGTTCTGTACTTGTTTTATGTCTCCCCCGTTTATTCTCAGCCTGGAATAGGATTTCTCCTTCTTTTTGGATATCATCATACATTCTGTCTTTTAGCAATTGATAGATAGACCAATTTTTGCACTTTCTTCAACAATTATATCAATTAAGTTTTGTAGTTCTTCCTCCATACTTGCAATTAACACAGTGTCATCTGCATATCTGAAATTATTGATGTTTTCACCGCCAACTTTGATTCCCAAGATGTCTCTTATTTTTTGTAATATTGTTTCACTGTACACATTAAATAAATCAGGGGAGAAAGCGTACCATTGTCTAATGCCTCTCTTGATTTTCGTAAACTGACGCACTTCTCCATCTATTCTTACAGCGGCAGTTTGTTACCAGTACAGATTTCGGATTAGGTGGAGGTCTTTTGAATCTAGATCAGGAGTTTTCTGTAACATTTCAAATAACTTATTGTGCTTCACTTTATCAAATGCTTTTGTGTAGTCGAGAAAACAAACAAATCTTTTTGCACTTGAATGGCTTGTTCGATAGTATCCTTAACATCAATATTGCGTTTCTTGTACCTTTGTCTTTCACAAAACCACATTGTTCTTTACCTATTTCAGCTTGTATCGTACTTTTAGCTCTTGTCACCAAAATTCTTGGAAGTATCTTGGTGATATGACTCATTAAACTTATGGTCCTATGTAATTCACATTCTATTGCTCCAGGTTTCTTAGGAAGAGTGATAAATACTGATTTTTCATCTCTTCTGGTATTATTCCAGTCTCATAAATGTCATTGATTAAATCAGTAAGTTTTTCAATTCAATAACCTTCAAGGGCGATAATTTGTTGTATTACTAATTCATCAGGACCTGCTGCCTTTCCTTTCTTCATCTTATTTATTGCATTATGAACTTCAGATTTTAAAATACTTGGACCTTCAATGTTTTTCTTAATTTCTGGTTTTTTGCCTTAATCATCTTCAAACAATTCCTGAATATACTCAGTCCATCTGTTCATAATCTCATCTTTTTCCATGATAATGGTACTGTCCTTTGCTTTCAAACATCCACCTGAAGAACAGAGGAGCTTTTTACCAGTGATATTCTTGATTTGTTGATGTAACCTTTTTGGATCAGTAATAGGGATTCTTTCTATTTGCTCACATTCCTGGTTTAACCATTCTTCTTTGGCTTTTTGACATAAGCTTTTAACTTTTTAATCTAAGGACTTATATTCAATAGGATTTGCTTTCTTCAGTCTCCTTTCTTCCATTAGAGTTTTGATTTCATCTGTCATCCATTTATTCTTTGTGCTTTTTCTTTTTTAGGAATCACTGACTTTGCTGATTCTACCAAGGGATCCTTTAGAGAGTTAAATTTCATTTCTACATTATTGCTATCATCTTCAACAGATTCTATTTCTAGACTTTGAAATCTATTCCTTACTTCAATTGTAAATTTTTGTCTTAAGTTTTCTTCTTTAATTAATTGCAAGTAGTCAAAGGATTGTTCAGGTTTTTGCTTCTTTAGTTTTTTAAGTTTTACTTTTACATGACATACTACTGGGTTATGGTCACTATTACAGTCTGCACCTGGATATGTTTTGCATTGAGTCACTGAGTTTCTAAATCTTTGGTTTATAGTAATAAAGTCAATTTGATTTCTAGTGTTATCGCCTGGACTTTTCCAGATCCATAAGCGTCTTGGATGGTTCTTAAAGTAGGTATTCATAATGACCTGATTACTCATCTTACACCATTCTACCCATTTCTCACCTCTTTCATTTCTTTCCAGTAATCCAAATTTTCCTATGGTATTTCCATCAGCACCTTGTCCTACTTTAGCATTTTGATCTCCCATGACAATAACAATATCTTGAGATTTGCATCCATTCTTTGCTTGTTCAAGCTCTTCATAGAATTTACCTATATCCTCATTTGTTCCATCTGTTGTTGGTGCATATACCTGTACAATTGCGAAATCAAATGGCTGTCCTCTAAATCTAACAAGAAGCACTTTTTCTGATATTGCCTAATGTCCTAGAACACCTTTTGCCATGTTTTCATCTATAAGAATTCCTACTCCATTAGTATGAGATGTTCCACAAAAATAAATTAGTGTTTTATTTCTATTCTGACTTGTTCCAGCACCTATCCGATGAACTTCACTAATTCCCATGATGTTAATCTTTAGTCTTTTCATTTCATTTATCACATTGTCCAATCTTCCTGCTTGATATAGGGTTCTTACATTCCAAGTGGCAATAATTTTCTTTTGTGTTACTTGAATTTTATGAGCAGTAGCTTGATGACGGTCCGGGATCCCCTGCTGACCAGAATCAACCCAACCGAGTGAAGCATCTTCAGAATTGTCTTGAAGATCCTTTTGATGCTGTTGTTGTGTGATACATTTTGTGAGTTTGACCATGGTTTTCTTAGCAAATAGATTCTAGGAAACCTAGTATCTAGCAACGGTGGTTTGCTATTGCCTACCGTTGGGCGAACTAAAGAAATCGCCAGTTCTCTTCCCAAATGTTCATCCGCCTGTACTATAGCCGTTGTCATTTGAGGTCCTAGCTCATCCACCTTCTCCATCATAAATTCAGTTACTGAACCTGCCGGATCTGCTGTTAGCCTTCGCTCGTATCCTGAGCAGGAACCCTTGTAGGTGCTACCGTTCTGGGTCAGAGCGGCCCTGGGAGCAATGAATGACTAAGGGGTAACTCCACTTTCCCCAAAGCTCTGAAAGTCCCCAATCAGAGCCTCGTCACCAGTTGCAGTTTAGAGTCATACCCAGAACAATGAGTTATATCACACTATGAAAAGACGATTCCATCCAATCTCAACATGGAAGCAAACAGTATGGTGATGGAAGGCACCTGAGCTCTCATGATAAATGAAAATTCGGGCACTGCAGTAGCGTAGTGGTAGAGTGATGCTATTACAACTTGGGGCATCAGATTTATGAGCTCAAATCCAGCATCCCCTGTAGGAACTTTGAACGTTCTTCACGTGAGCGCGTGGGTTTCTTCCAAGTGCTCTAGTTTCCTCCCACAGTCTAAAGACGTACCAGTTAGTAGTTAGTACCAGTCGTTGTAGGTTGTCCTGTGATTAGGCTAGGGTTAAATAGGTGGGTTGCTGGGCAGTGGGGCTAGCTGGGCTGGAATGACCCGTTCCATGCTGGATGGATAGATAGATAAATAAATAGAACCAAAAAACAGTTGATGCTGGAAATCTGAAGTAATAAAAATGCCAATAAAATCTCAGCAGGTCATCCACCATCTATGGAAAGTGGAACATTTAATGCCTCAGGTGCAGAGCTGGGAAAGAGAGAACACAATTAGTTTTAGGCAGTAGAGAAAGGGTAAAGGAAATGGGTATGCAAAGGGAATATCTCTGATAGGGTGAGACCAAGAGACAATTAAATAGCAGTTAAGATCAAATTAAGCTTCTTATGTTGCTAAGTGTTGGGTTGTGTGACAGGGTCAGACAATAAAGGAGGAAAGCCTGAGCTGGCATGGTGACTGACAAACAGCCAGTTCAGATACAGACAGAAAGACTGAGTTACCTAACGTTGAAGAACTCGGGTTTTGTGTTCTGAAAGTTGCAACATGACCAGATGGTAGATGCTTGGCTGACTTATTTATATCTCAGTTTCATTCATACTCAGCTGCCTTTACTGACAACATATTCCCTGACCAATGAGGGTAATTCCACCACTGATCAATGCCAAAGAACACACTTCTGTACATGTCTGAGTGAGATTTTATGTAAGTATTTTGTAACTAACCTGTATCCTCTGCAATTTTTTTGGCAAATTCACCCTGCTTTCATTGGCAGAAGGTGCTGCACTTTCTGGTTCCTTTTGTATTTTTTTAATCTACTTAGTTTGCTGAGTAAATTAGCTTAGTTCTCCAATCAAATTTTTATTGAGAGTACAGATATTTGTTCCACCCTGCCTCAAAACTAGGTACTGCCAATAGGCACTCGATTTACTCAGGCAGTTCCTGGGGAAGGGAATCAGAATTAACTCTTCAGGTTAATGATTCTTCATCAGAACTGATTTGTTTTACTGGTTTTATAATTCTGAGCCATTAAAGAAACCAGCAAGTGTGTTGTCTAGATATGCCAACATTGTCCAGGTGGCTTCATGCACTTTTACTTTCTTCCTTACTCTCAAACATTCCATCTTACCAGTTATAAATGAAACTGAGATATAAATAAGTCAGCCAAGCAGCTACCATCTGGTCATGTTAAAACCATATTAACTTGAATATTTCATTTCCTTAAGTAATATGGTATTCCAACATTGCAAACTTGCATTTGTTTCAAAATGGAGTAATCATTTGTAAAACTTTGTCTCTTCATAAGTATTTCTATGGAATCGAGGATGACTTTCTTCCCTCTGCTTTGATAGATTCTGAGATGCAAACAGAAGATTCTTCCACACATGGAGCAGTCAGGTGGCTGATAAGAGAAAATCTGCAGATGCTGGAAATCCAAGCAACACACACAAAATGCTGGAAGAACTCAGCAGGCCAGGCAGCATATCTGGAAAAAAGCACAGTAGACGTTTTGGGCCGAGACCCTTCAGCAGGTGGCTGATACGTAAGGTCGGAGGTCTACTCAATCTGCTGCTAACAAGGGGCCTCTGTGTTTTCCTGGTTTCAATTCAATGCCAAGTGTTCATCTCCATTTTGACTTGAGAAGGTACAGTGGCACTGGTGAACGTGGAGATTCTGTAAAGACTTCATTGATACCTGTGCCACGGTAGTGTAGCAGTTCGCGTGACACTATTACAGCTCAGGGCTTCGTAGTTTAGTACTCAATTCCAAAGTCATCATGGAATGCGTGGGTTTTCTCCAGATCTTTCGACTTCCTCCCACAGTCCAGAGATGTACCAGTGAGTAGGTTAGTTGGTGATTGTAACTTCTCCCGTGACTAGGCTAGGGATAAACCCAGAGTTGTTGGGTGGGGTGGCTGGAAGTATCTATTCTGTGCTGTATCTCTAAATAATTAAATGGAATGATAGTTTTCCATTGCTTTTAGATATTTACTGTTGGCAGTCCAGGTCTCAGAGGTGGATTGTGCCTGGAGAGTGGGACAATGGAAGATAGTTGGAAGTGACAAAGAGCTGGAGAAGATGGAATCTGATAGCAGAGGGCAGTGGACCAGGTCATAAAGGGAAGGAGGTGAGGAGGGGAACTATAGGGAGGAATGTGTGAGAGATGAGCAGATCGAGAGGGTGGAGGAGGAGAATGAGATGAGAACAGATGGAACAGGTGTTGGCCTTCTGGCCTTTTGTGCAAAAGTTCTAGGCTACGTAGCTAAATATATGTGGCTAAGATTTTTGCGCAGTACTGGTTCTATGAGATACGGTGATGGGAGCCAGTGAATTAAGAGGACAAAAAGGGGGCAGATGGGAGTGGTTACCAGAAATTAGAGAGATCAATGTTCATACAGTCTGAATCCACCCATCCACACCTAATCCCATCAGTTGTTTATTCTCACAAACAAGAGAAAATCTGCAGATGCTGGAAATCCAAGCAACACACAGAAAATGCTGGAGGAATCCTCCAGCATTTTGTGTGTGTAGCTTTTTATACTGGCGATCTCCCCTCTTTCTTTCCAGTCCTGATGAAATGTCTTGACTCCAGTCCATTCCGCTCCATAGGTGCTGCCTAACCTGCAGGGTTCCTCCAGCTTTTTATATGTTGTTTAAGAATTTATTTTATCTAACAAACGGTAGGCTTATTCAGAAAGTCAGAAGGCATGGGATACAGGGAAGTTTGGCCAGGTGGATTCAGAATTGGCTTGCCTGCAGAAGGCAGAGGGTGGTGGTGGAGGGAGTACATTCAGATTGGAGGATTGTGACTAGTGGTGTCCCACAAGGATCTGTTCTGGGACCTCCACTTTTCGTGATTTTTATTAACGACCTGGATGTGGGGGTAGAAGGGTGGGTTGGCAAGTTTGCAGACGACACAAAAGTTGGTGGTGTTGTAGATAGTGTAGAGGATTGTCAAAGATTGCAGAGGCAGTGATAGGATGCAGAAGTGGGCTGAGAAGTGGCAGATGGAGTTCAACCCGGAGAAGTGTGAGGTGGTACACTTTGGAAGGACAAACTCCAAGACAGAGTACAAAGTAAATGGCAGGATACTTGGTAGTGTGGAGGAGCAGAGGGATCTGGGGGTACATGTCCACAGATCCCTGAAAGTTGCCTCACAGGTAGATAGGATAGTTAAGAAAGCTTATGGGGTGTTAGCTTTCATAAGTCAAGGGATAGAGTTTAAGAGTCACGATGTAATGATGCAGCTCTATAAAACTCTGGTTAGGCCACACTTGGAGTACTGTGTCCAGTTCTGGTCGCCTCACTATAGGAAGGATGTGGAAGCATTGGAAAGGGTAGAGAGGAGATTTACCAGGATGCTGCCTGGTTTAGAGAGTATGCATTATGATCAGAGATTAAGGGAGCTAGGGCTTTACTCTTTAGAGAGAAGGAGGATGAGAGGAGACATGATAGAGGTGTACAAGATAATAAGAGGAATAGATAGAGTGAATAGCCAGCGCCTCTTCCCCAAGACACCACTGCTCAATACAAGAGGACATGGCTTTAAGGTAAGGGGTGGGAAGTTCAAGGGGGATATTAGAGGAAGGTTTTTTTACTCAGAGGGTGGTTGGTGCGTGGAATGCACTGCCTGAGTCAGTGGTGGAGGCAGATACACTAGTGAAGTTTAAGAGACTACTGGACAGGTATATGGAGGAATTTAAGTTGGGGGCTTATATGGGAGGCAGGGTTTGAGGGTTGGCACAACATTGTGGGCTGAAGGGCCTGTCCTGTGCTGTACTATACTATTCTATGTAACATCAGACTAATCTAATTTGTATTTGGGACTTGGTGCAGATATAATTAATTCTGGACACAAGAAAATCTACAGATGCTGGAAATCCAAAGCAACACGCAGAAAATTCTGGAGGAACTCAGCAGGTCAGGCAGGAGTGGGAATAAACGGGACCTTTTCAGAATGGCAGGCAGTGACTAGTGGGGTACTGCAAGGTTCAGTGCTGGGACCCCAGTTGTTTACAATATACAAACATTTGTATATTAATGACTTAGATGAGGGAATTAAATGCAGCATCTCCAAGTTTGCGGATGACACAGAGCTGGGCGGCAGTGTTAGCTGTGAGGAGGATGCTAAGAGGATGCAGGGTGACTTGGATAGGTTAGGTGAGTGGGCAAATTCATGGCAGATGCAATTTAATGTGGATAAATGTGAGGTTATCCGCTTTGGTGGCAAGAACAGGAAAACAGATTATTATCTGAATGGTGGCCGATTAGGAAAAGGGGAGGTCCAACGTGACCTGGGTGTCATTGTACATCAGTCATTGAAAGTGGGCATGCAGGTACAGCAGGCAGTGAAAAAGGCGAAGGGTATGCTGGCATTCATAGCAAGAGGATTAGAGTACAGGAGCAGGGAGGTAATACTGCAGTTGTACAAGGCCTTGGTGAGACCACACCTGGAGTATTGTGTGCAGTTTTGGTCCCCTAATCTGAGCAAAGACATCCTTGCCATAGAGGGAGTACAAAGAAGGTTCACCAGATTGATTCCTGGGATGGCAGGACTTTCATATGATGAAAGACTGGATGGACTAGGCTTATACTCTCTGGAATTTAGAAGATTGAGGGGGGGATCTGATTGAAATGTATAAAATTCTAAAGGGATTGGACAGGCTAGATGCAGGAAGATTGTTCCTGATGTTGGGGAAGTCCAGAACGAGGGGTCACAGTTTGAGGATAAAGGGGAAGCCTTTTAGGACCGAGATTAGGAAAAACTTCTTCACACAGAGTGGTGAATCTGTGGAATTCTCTGCCACAGGAAACAGTTGAGGCCAGTTCACTGGCTATATTTAAGAGGGAGTTAGATATGGGTCTTGTGGCTAGAGGGATCAGGGGGTATGGAGAGAAGGCAGGTACAGGGTTCTGAATTGGATGATCAGCCATGATCGTACTGAATGGTGGTGCAGGCTCGAAGAGCCGAATGGCCTACTCCCGCACCTATTTTCTATGTATCTATGGAAATGAACAAATAGTTGGCGTTTCAGGCCAGGACCCTTCTTCAGGACTCATTCATCAGAACTTCTGGATTTGTTTTTAACCATGTGTGAATTGATTATTGCCAATTAATTGCTTGAGCACCAAATATAAAGCATCCGAAGCAGACATTTATCTTTTAATTCCTAGAAATCTTAAAATTATAATTTATGTATTTTCTTCCTCATCTAAATCTAATTGTTTCCTATCCCTCTGTAACTGTTTTGACATTGATTTCACCCTTTCAAATTAGCTCCCTGATTTCAGTCTTCATGCAATTCTTCTGCTTTGTTTAAAGAGATGCACAATTACTTCACCTGTTTTCACTGGTCCCAGGTGCCTAGTTCCCCCTCAAAGGACCATTCTCATCTTGCACTTTTCATGACTTGCCACATAAAATATAATGTTAATTAGGCAGGCAATAGCAAATTAAAGTAATGGCATTTACTGTTAGATTTACTCCTGTGGCAAATCTTGTGGCCTTTTGATTACTAACTTCATTTTAGATCAAATTAAATGCATTCTGCACTAATTTATCAGTTTTGTAACAGAAATACTTAATTATTATGTTCTTCAAGGAGCAAGTTTGAAAAAAGAAGCCTTTTATATCCACATTGCTGCAAAGAATTGGTTAGGATAGCGATGTAAACTGCATGTTAATAATGCAAACCCTGCATTTTAGAGGCAGCTGTGAATGCAGATGTTTTCAAAAGACCTTTTTTTTTAAATCCCAATGGAAACTGGAAAGTGCCTCAAGGCAAAATTTAAGCAGGCAGATTTGGAACTCTTTACCAAGGACGTCCTGAATAAAATGAGGTAGCTCCTTTTGGCAAAGGCAAGTGAAGTCCACAGCTTGGAACAAGAAATAAAACCCAGATTGTTACAGCTTAAGATCAAGAGTAGATGATTAATGCTGGGCATTTTCAACCTCAGTTATGAAACAATATACAGATAATGGGGTAGATTTTGCAAAGGAGTTAATGGGAAAGGTGAATTTATGGGATCTGTTCAGAGTACATTTTCAGAGATTAATGTCAGCATCAAACTTTGTAATAATGGATCCCACAAGAAGAGTTTCCATTTCAGTTCCCATCGGAAACACAGGAGCAGCAGTAAACCAGTCTCTTTCAGTATGTTCCATCACTCAGTTAGACCCTGGCTGCTCTGTGACCAGACAACACCCACTTCAAGCCCTTTATTACCAAGGCTAGCAATAAATTAGCAACCTCGGATTAAAAATTACACACAGGATATTGGAGGAATTCAACAGGAAAGGGAGCATCTATAGAACAGAGTAAGCTATCAAAATTTTGGGCCAGGACGCTCCTTCAGGACTGAGAATTATCAATTGGCTTTACATCCATGGTTTTATTTGCATAAAATTTGAAGAAATTTGAACTGTGAAGTACTGATGTCCCTTCTGAATAGACCACTATTCTAACTCAAATTAAACAAAGAAATGAATCTGAATGAACAATATAGTTCAATGGTTCAGTAGTTCTATTTAATGTCATAGAATGTACACTATATACAACCTGAAATTCTTGTTCTTTGCAGACATCCGCATAAACAGAAGAGTACCCCAAAAACTGAATGACAGTGAAAATGTTAGAACCCCAAAGCATCAACCCTCCCCCTCTTATTTCAGCAAAAGCCATCAGCATCCACCAGCCACCAAGCAAGCAAGCACCAAAGAGAGGCCATCATTTGCAGTACAGAGAAACTAATCATTCACCCGACCAATGTCTGGGCAATCTTACCTTTGACAATGGAGCAGAGAAGATTTGTAGAGTTATACAGTCATAAAAGAAGCCATCTGACAGCCACCCCCACATCAGCTCATTTGAAATAAATGAACACTGTCCTGCCCCACAACCCTGCAAAAAAATTTATTGTGAAGCATACATATCCAGCTCATTTCTGAAAGGTGCATCTGAATCCCTTTCCAACTAATGTTACTGTGAGGAGTGTAAATTCAGGAAACATCTAGGCAAGAAGGGATAGAAATATCATCAGTGTCTCAAGGTTAAACAAATTAAAAAAAATTAAATTGATCATATAAAATGAAAAGAATATTTGAAATGTTATACAGATAAATTAGTAGTGCTTTCAAAAACCTCACAGAGTAACACAAATCAGGAATGTGCTAGGAAGCTACTCTCTGAGGCCATTTTATTAGGTACACCTGTTCGTTAATGCAAATAGCTAATCAGCCAATTACGTGGCAGCAACTCAATGCATAAAAGCATACAGACACAGTCAAGTAGTTCAATTGTTCAAACCAAGCTTCAGAATGGGGAAGAAATGTGATTTAATTGACTTTGACTGCGGAAAGCATGTTTGTGCCAGACCAGGTGGTTTGAGGATCTCTGAATCTGCAAATTTCCTATAATTTTCATGTGCAGTCTCTAGACTGGTGCAAAAAAAAAAACCAAAAATCATCCTGTAAAGATGGCCTTTTAATGAGAGAGGTCAGAGGAAAATGGCCAGACTGGTTCAAGCTGACAGGAAGGCGACAGTAGCGGAACAGTGGTGTGCAGAAGAGCAGCTCTGAGAGCACAATCTGTTGAACCGTGAAGTGGATAGTCTACAGCAGCTGAAGGCCATGGACATACACTCAGTGGCCACTTTATTAAGTATGGGAGTTACCTAATAAAGTGGCCACTGGGTATATTTTTACCCACTGACTAATCTACCTTTTATCTCTGAATCTTTGTTGCTCCATTCTTCTGCTAAAAGTTTCCCTGAAGTAGCTGTCTTGGATTTATTTCTTTGTTTAATTCAATCAATCAAGAATAGTGGTACCAAAATGCCAAAGGTGAAAACCCACTTATTTTGGGGGCCCCTTCACCTATCTTAGCACAAGATACACCCAAAAACAATTTTAAAAAAAGAAAGAATAATTGAGATCAGAATTTGCAAAAGGAAGAAAAATTTTTGTATATCACAAAAACTCACAAGCCAGTTTGAAAATCTGCAGTTGGTACTAATGTGCTCGTCAAACTATGACCCCATGACCTTTGAAGATTTGGAAGCCAGAATGAAAATTGAATTTGCCATGTTCCATACTACCTAAAGAAAAGGCCAATGAATAGTGTGCCTGTTACTGAATAAAGCTTTATTGGATCCACGAAGCAAGAGGGAAACATGCATTGTTCAACCACAAACAAGAGAAAGCCTGCAGATGCTGGAAATCCAAAGCAACACACACAAAATGCTGGAGAAATTCAGCAGATCAGGCAACATCCACGGAAAAGGATAAACAGTCGATGTTTCAGGCCAAGACCATTCATTAAGTTCAGTCCTGGTTCTCAATCCAAAGCATCGACTGTTTATTCTTTTCCATCAATGCTGCCTGAGTTTGTCCAACATTTTGGATATATTGTTCAACGTACTTTTGGAAAGCCCAGATGTTCTTCAATATTTGGACAGCCTGTTTGAACAGGGGAGTGTTTCTTGGTCATGATGTTTGATTTCCTTTTTCTGGTACTACACCTGAATAAGAGATAAATGCAGATCTCTTCTTTACTGTGAATACTTAAAATTAGAAGCTGCATTAATTATCACTAACCTTCAAAACATGTGTTACCCCAAGATTGACCTTATCTAGAATAGATCACACCAGTAATCATTTCCAGGTGACATTACACAAAATTGGTCTGGCAATTTCATGCAAAATCCCTATTTGTGCATTTTGCCTTCTTCCAGATGTGGATGTAATTGTGCAACATCCATTTCTGCCCTTGTTGACAAAACTGAGCGGATGATGCCTGCAACCTACACTATCACGGAAAGAACTCATCGCAACTAGGAGAACATGCAAAGGATCCTGGACCCTACATATTAACTGTGTCTCTTTGTACTAATGCTGACTGACCCACCAAATGTTCCCAGCATTTTCTGTTTTTATTGCGGGTCCAATCATCTTCAATTCTTTAGATTCTTAGCACATAGCACTGCCTTATTGCTTCCCCAGCTGTTTAAAGGAGCCATTCTGTTGACATCAGAAGGTCTGTCTGGGCAGCTAAACCCTGCTTAAATGTCTTCCAGAGAGTATGTTTAAATCAATTATGAGAGCTTGTTTTTATTTCAACATTTAGAGGCTGAGATAATTGGGCCTCAGTGGGGCCACCACTGACAGCACTCCATTACTAAAAAAGTTCAAAGTTCAAAGTAAACTTATTATCAAAGTGCGCATGTGTCACTGTATACTACCCTGAGATTTATTTTCTCATGGGCATTCACAGTAGGTACAAAGAAGCACAATAGAATCAATGAAAAGAACACTACACAACGATGGACCAACAACCACTGTGCAAAAAAAACCAACAAACTGAGCAAATACAAAAAAGAAAAACAAACAAATAAATAAATAGACAAATAAGTAAATAATATTGAGAACATGAGTCGTAGAGTCATTGAAAGTGAGTCCATACATTGTAGAATCAGTTCAGTGTTGTGGTGAGGGTGTCACGGTCCCGATTGATTAATCCCAGGTTCTCTTTAAATTTCCTTTGTGGCACGATCGGGACCGTTGACTCCTTGTTTTCCCTTAATCCATTGTTTCCCTGTGTTTCTTGGGCTCTGTAATTAAAGGCACTTGATTCTCAGGTAAACGGTCAATATATAGTGTCGGGCTTACAGCTGCTCGGCGCTAGACCGTCACCGAGCAAGTGTGAGCAAGTCCCCTTGCCAGACCAAGTCTAGTCTTCTCCCCGAAGTGAGTGCCAGTAAGTCGCTGCTCCTCGCCAGAGCCAGCCTGTCAAGTTACTGTGCCTGAGCAAGCCTGCTATGCTACTTCGCCGGAGAGGGTCCGTCAAGTTAACCTGCCAGCGTGAGTTTAGATCTGCTGTCTGTAGTTCCGGGGCCGAGTCAAGAGCTCTCTGCTACTTGGAGCCACTTCATGCCAAGATAAAGAGCTGTCTATCGTTCTGTGGTTTTGTCTCTTCGTGTCCTCACCTCCACTGGGTAGGTTCAGCTGTTTGCCGCTACCTTGAATTAGGAACCGTCTCTTTCTGTCCTCGCCTCCGCTGGGTAGCTCCAGCCATTTGCCGTTACCTTGAGTTGAAAACTGTCCCTTTGTGTCCTCGCCTCCGCTGGGTAGGTTCGGCCATTTGCTGCTACCCTGAGTGGGGAACTGTCTCTTCGTGTTCTGTGTTCTGTAACCAAGGAAGAGACCCGGCTCTGGCCCTGTATCGAAGAAGATCCCCGGCTCTGTGTTCTGTATCCAAGGAGGAGTCCCGGCTCTGTTTCATTGTTCTGAGTTCCAAGTCCAGGCTCCGATGATCTGAGTTCCAAGTCCAAGTCCAGGTCCTGAGTCCCAGGCCAAGCCCAGTCCCAGTCTAAGACCAGGGTCTAAGCCCAACTCATTCGCGCATATTCCTGCTTCCACTTCGTTCACTCCTTGATGTCTCTCTGTACAATCCTTGCTTCCCTGCTTTCCTAGTAACTATTAATAAACTCTATTTTTTTTGTTCACACTATAAAACGTGTTTGTGTCATGCATCTGGATCCACCCGTTCTCCACACTTGTGACAGAGTGAAGTTATCCACTCTGGTTCAGGAGCCTGAACCTGGTGGTGTGGCACCTTGGGCTCCTGTACCTACTTCCTATGGCAGCAGTGGGACGAGACCATGGCCTTGATGGTAGGGTCCTTGACGATGGATGGTGGAATCTAAACATGCGAAAGATGTTGTTATGACCATATGACCATAGCATTCAGGGTGGCCGGGGAGGGGGGAGTTAGGATGAGAAATAGTGGCTGGAGTAAGCAATGTGGCCCCTTGAACCTGCTCTGCCATCCATCATGATCATGGCTCACCTTCTACCTCAGTGCCATTTTCCAGTGTTATCCCTGCATCCCTTGTCCAGGAATAAACCAGTCCATCCTTTGAAGTAACATAACAACTCAGCTTCCATAGACCATTCCAAAGTTCTCCGCTGTCTGAGTTGAATCAATTTCTCCTCATCTCAGTCCTAAATGGTCTATCCCTAATTCTCAATCTGTGCTCCTGGCTCTAGACTGCTCAATTGAGGAAACATCCTCCCTGTATCCTGTTTGTAAAGCTGCTGTAATGTTTTGTAAGATTGAAACGAATCTGCCTCTCGGTTTTTAGAACCCTAAGGAATACAAAGCCACTCTAATCGGTTTCTGTTTATACGGTAAGCCTACCATCCTTGGATTTTTAACTCTTCACTTTAAGTCCTCTGTGGCAAGTATCGAAACAAAGAGTAGCGATTAACGGGTCCCTTTCGGAATGGCAGGCGGTGACCAGCGGGGTACCACAGGGTTCACTGCTGGGACCACAGCTGTTTACAATATATATTAATGATTTAGATGAGGGAATTAAAAGTAACATTAGCAAATCTGCCGATGACACAAAGCTGAGTGGCAGTGTGAAATGTGAGGAGGATGTTATGAGAATGCAGGGTGACTTGGACAGGCTGGGTGAGTGGGCAGATGCATGGCAGATGCAGTTTAATGTGGATAAATATGAGGTTATCCAATTTGGTGGTAAGAACAGGAAGGCAGATTATTATCTAAATGGAGTCAAGTTAGGAAAAAGGGAAGCACAATGAGATCTATGTGTCTTGTACATCAGTCACTGAAAGCAAGCATGCAAGTACAGCAGGCAGTGAAAAAAGCTAATGGCATGCTGGCCTTCATAACAAGTATAACAAGTATAAGAGCAAGAGTTCCTTTTGCAGCTGTACAGGGCCCTGGTGAGACCACACCTGGAGTACTGTGTGCAGTTTTGGTCTCTAAATTTGAGGAAGGACATTCTCGCTATTGAGGGAGTACAGCGTAGGTTCACAAGGTTAATTCCCGGGATGGCGGGACTGTCATATGTCGAAAGATTGGAGCGACTGGGCTTGTATACTCTGGAACTTAGAAGGCTGAGAGGGGACCTTATTGAAACATATAAGATTATTAAGGGATTGGACACGCTGCAGGCAGGAAGCATGTTCCCGCTGATGGGTGAGTCCAGAACCACAATTTAAGAATTAGGGGTAGGCCATTTAGAACGGAGTTGAGGAAAAACTTTTTCACCCAGCGAGTGGTGGATATATGGAATGCTCTGCCCCAGAAGGCTGTGGAGCCCAAGTCTCTTGATGCTTTCAAAAAAGAGATGGATAGAGCTCTTAAAAATAGGGGAATCAAAGGTTCTGGGGATAAGGCAGGAACTGGATACTGATAGTGGATGATCAGCCATGATCACAGTGAATGGCGGTGCTGGCTCGAAGGACCAAATGGCCTACTCCTCAACCTATTGTCCTTTATCTATTATTGTCTATTAAGTACATTTTCTATGTAAGGAACCAGGATTGTGCATTTTACTGAAGGTGCATTCTCAAAAAGGCCTAAGACAAAACATTTTCTTCCTCCTTTAATCAAACCATCTTATAATGACAGAAGGCAGAGATATGCTAATCTGTCAAGAACCTACTTCTTCAGAGACTTCAAACACACAATAGCTCACCTATTCTACCAAATGTACCTTCTCAGGACTATGATCAGTGCAATCTGCAGCCTGTAACTTGCTGCCTGGAGTTGTGCTTTTGACCCATCTGTATGACCTGGCATTTTTGTTTTATCCTGAAATATACGGTGAACTGGAATCTCAAGAATGCAGGTACGAAGGGGGGATGGGGCCTACCTTCTCTTAGAGATTATTATTTTGCAGCACAGTTGAGAGCTGGTGATATGCTGGTGCAAACCATCATATGACGCTCAATGGAAAAACGTTGGGAGGATACTTTCCATCCCCATACAGGCACTTTTGGCTGATAACAGCCTACAAAGTTACATAAATAATATTGACAACCCGTGGGTGAAATGGACTCTTAAAATATGGAAAACTATTATAAAAGAATATAAACTAGAGAGAGACATTGCAATTTTTAAATGGTGTGCATATGACTCAGATTTTGCGCCCAATAAACTGGATGCTGGATTTAAGGACTGGACAGCCAAAGGAATAACAACTATTTGCAATATAATGAAAGAAGGAACACTGTTCAGTTTTGAAATGCTCAAAGAGAAACACATTAGAAAAATAAGACTTTTACCGGTATTTACAGATGCGACAGTATGTTAATAGGAGGGTTAAAAATGTAACAAGGCAAGTACATGTCTGATAGAGCTATGTAGAAAAGCATATAATTCAGACAACGGTAGTAGAATAATTTCAAGCATTTATAAGGGTTTGGCAAATCATGAAGCACATTCGACTTCATACATTAAAACAAAAGGGGAGAAGGAAGGAGGGATAATAATATCTGAGGAAGACTGGACAATAATACGGAGGTATCAATGGAAGTGTACCAGTTCACTTCCAGTGGAGGGAATTCGGGTGGAGAAACTCGATAAGATATTTTATTACACCCTCTCAGAAATCCCATTATAATAGTAACTCCCCTGCTTGCTGGAGAAATTGTGGAAATCAAAATGTAAACCATTATCATATTTTCTGGGAATGCCCCATTATCAAAGACTATTGGAGTGTGATACATAATGCCCTACAAGACATCTTTAAATGTGAAATACCCTTAGAGAGTAAGACCATATACTTTGGGTATATACCTCAAGAATGGTTGAAAAGAGATAAATATTTAATGAATGTACTGCTGGTGGCTGGTTAAAGACCCTTACCAGGAAGTGGTTATCTCAGGAGAGGCCAACTTTAAATGTATGGATGGAAATTACAATGGACATTTACAAAATGGAGAAGATAACAGCATCTGTTAATCGTAAGTTGGAACAATTTTATTCATACTGGAAAAAATGGTTTTACTACATAACATCTCATAGGCCTGATTTTATTCTCACAAGTCAATAAATATGTTGTAAAAAAACCACTCCCTACTCTGTGCATAGTTTTTTTCTTTTGATTGTTCTTTCTTTCCTCTCCTTTCTATGTGTATACCTCAGATAAATGTTATGTGGAGATTTGTGACAAATATGATTATATGATATATATGTACAGTATCTGAAATACATCTTATGGAAATGTTTGTTTGATGATGAAATTCAATAAAAAATAAATTAGAAAAAAAAATGCAGGTATGGCCGTGGCAGCCATTGCCGGAATGGACCTGGGGCTGAACTGAATCTTCAAGATGGGATTGAAGCAGCAGGGCCCAGGCCTGAGGGCAGATAGTGAATGTCTGGCTGATTTAAGCGCTGAGCCAGATTAAAAAGATTAATGCGTAGAGGCTGAGGGCGGAGGATATACTGGTGTTCAGCTCACTACTCCAGAAGGATTTACCCACCTCAGTGCTGAACTGACTCTGCAGCTGCGGCCTGCAGCCATGGGGTTCCTGGACTGGAACCTGAACTGGCGTAATGGCTGTGGACTTACCTTTGGGGACTCTGTGGTTCATGTTCAGTAGATGGTTTTTTTTTTGCTTTTTTTAATTGATTGCATGATTTGTTCTTTCTTTCTCACACATTGGATGTATGACTAACTTTGCTGTGTCTGAGCTTTTGTGAATTCCATTGTGATTCTTTGTTTTGTGGCTGCCTGCAAGAAGATGGATCTCAAGGCTGTATATTTTATATATACTTTGATATTAAATGTACTTTGAACCTGGGCCTGTCCAATCAGCAATGTATTCACAGGAAGTTTCTTAGATTAATGTTCACAATATTGTTTGTCCTATATTAGAGAGACCCCATATAGATATTTGCTTTCCAGAATATCTCCATTCATTCTGGGAGTTTAATTCTGAGCTTCTAGTTGCCTGTCACTTTAACTCCTTGAAACCCATCCTGCCCTCTCCGCCTTCAGCATGTTACAATTTTCCAATGGTGCCCGTTACAAACTCAAGTACTCAATTTTGAATTCAGGAGATCAGCTGCAAGGTATTTTTTGCTGGATACTTCAGGTTTAATTTTTTTTCTTTCTCAATACCAGCATTTAAGGTGGTTGTTCCCTTAAACAACTTCTGTCTGCACAGTTCACAGATATTCCCTGTGTTATCTCCACCCTTCCCTATTTCTGCAACCCCCCCCACAAAAATTAGAGAAGATTTTTGACCTGAAATGTTTTCTCCTTTCCCCTCTCTCTCTCCCCACAGAGGTTGTCTGACCTACAGCGTGCCTGACAGACAGCCTCAGTTTTGTAGCACATTCAAAACTCATTGGTGACCATATAACCACCAGATCAGAAACCTAGCTGGTTCACTGATATCCATCCTCATCTTGCACAGTGTTATTAATATTTCAAATCTTGAATAAACTCTTCTCGGGCTTCCAGTCGGGTACGGGTGTCGATTATAACCAATGTTTCGATGACAAACTCCGCCATCTTCATCAAGGATGATGCCTAGGCATGTCTAGTCCGGTGGTGTTTATACCCCCATAGTCCGTCCCTCCTGATTGGTTAGTCCTCATCCAATCAGGTTTCCACTCTCCCACCTTGTTTACAATCGAATTCCGGTTCTTACTTAAAGGGAGACCATCGTCTTTGTTAAAGGTATTTTCGTTGGTCTTGCTCTAAGTAGGAACTGGAATTCTTACCTGTAAAATACATACCTAGAGCCTCTTTTCTTCAGGTGATTTGTGCACTTCTTTTTCCTCTGCCCATGAAGAGGGGGACCATGCTTTACAGTTTTATGAGGTGCTAAAATCCCATGCACGTGGCCTCTCCCTCCTGCCTCAGCATCTGAGCATAAATGCAGTGAAGAATGTTATCATACGCTTGGAGGCCTCATCTGTGTGTTGGGCATGGAGGGGATATTCAATCAATGGAGGACGAGATGAGGAACAATAAGTTACATGATAATGAGTATATGTATGTTTATCTCTGTCTGCCTTTGTAGATGCGTGTAAGATCATTTTCTCAGCAATAGGCAACTTACCTTGAGATACCTCGTGAGATCAACAAAACCTAGAATATAGAGAAGCATAGCAAAGATCATGATAACCGTGCCTACGATGTCAATTTAAATCAATCCCAGCTACCTGCATGTGGTCTATATCTCCCCATCCCCTGACTGTTCATGTTCCTTAAATCTTGTTATTGCATCTGCTACCAACTTGGCACTGCGTTTCACTTGTGTAAAAAAAAATCTTTTCTCGCAGATCTCCTTTATTAGCAAGATCCCTTCTCATCTCCAATCTATACTCTCTAATATATGACATCTCCACCCTGGGTAAAAGACTATCTACCCTAACTATTTCTCATAATTTTATTCAAAATCAAGTCACCCCTTAGCCTCTGAAACAGCAGAGGAAGCAATACAAATTTGTTCATCCCGTACTGAGAGCTAATTCCCTCTAACCCAGGCAACATCGTGATGAACCAGTCTGTGTGCTCCCCAAAGGCTCCTCATCCTTCCTTTAATATGTCAACCAGAACTGCACACCGCACTCCAATGTGGCCTAACCAAAGATTTATAGAGTTGCAACCAACAGTCCCTCTAAGTTCCTTTACAGCTGCGCTAACCAACCATTGCTCTGAGCAGGAAAGTTTTACGTGGCCTGCCAACCTTTCTACTGAATACCCCAAGTGATAAAGGCACGTATGACGTACACCTATCTAATTATGTTGCCACCTTCACAGAGATATTCATGCACCCCAAGATGCCTCAGTGCATCAATGCTTCTAAGGGACCTGTCATTTACTGAATACTTCCCTCTTGTGTTTGAACTTGCCAAGTGCACACTTCATATTTGTCTGGATTAATCGCTATCTGCCACTTCTCCACACAAATTTCCAATTGATCTATGCTCTGCGGCCTGTTTATTAGGTATAGGAGGTACTGTACCTAATAAAGTGGCTACTGAGTGTATATTCATGGTCTTTTGTTGCAGTAGCCCATCAACTTTAAGATCTGATCTGTTGTGCATTCAGAGTTGCTTTCCTACATACCACTGTTGTAATATCTGGTTATTTGACTGTCACCTTCCTGTCAGCTTGAGATAGTCTGGCCATTCTCCCCTGATCCCTTTATTAACAAGGCATTTTCCCCCACAGATCTGCTCTCACTGAATGTTTTTTTATTTTATCACACCATTCTCTGTAAACCCTGGAGACTTGTTGTGCGTGAAAATCGCAGGAAATCAGCAGTTTCTGAGATACTCAAACAACCCTGTCTGGCACCTACAATCATGCCATGGTCAAAATCATGTAGATCACCTTTCTTCCCCATTCTGATGTTTGGTGTGAACAACAACTGAACCTCTTGACCATGTCTGCATGCTTTTATGCATTGAGTTGCTGCCACATGATTGGCTGATTAGATATTTGCATTAATGAGCAGCTGTACAGATGTACCTATTAAAGTGGCCACTGATTGTATGTGTTGCTGTAACCTTTGGCTACATTCCTTACTATCCTTAGCTCCACCACTTCTCATTTTGTCTGCAAATTTACCCAAGTACATTTTCATCCAAATATCTATCATAAACAACAGAAGTCCACCATTGACCCCTGCAGAGCATTGATCATAGACCATAGACACTGGTCTACCAAAAGTCCATGGATTCCATGTGTTTTAATTGTCTGGTTCGGCGTGCCATGAGGAGACATGTTCATGTAGATAACATCCACTCTCCTACCCTCATCAATCATCTTTATCATGTCTTCTCTAAAACATGACTTGCCCTGCACAAAGCCCTGGTTGTCTCTAGTTGAAACGTGCTTTTCTAGATGCGAATAAATCCCAAAAATCTTCTCCAGTAATATCCCTACTACTGATGACGTTACTGTGACATTATCCAGTACCCCTGAATTCTAGCTCCTCAAGGAGTCAGCCTGAGCTAGGCCCTGATGGACTCGTCTAACAGTGGCTCTGACAGGTCTTTTACTGCTCCCCACCCATCAGCTCACCACAGCCATCCCCAGCGTACCAAAGGACCCTTATAAGTACGTGTTGGAATCTGGAGCACGCAGCCTGCAGATGTGGTGTGGTCAGGTTCCACTGGCCAACAAGAATGTGTTGGAAAGCATTTATAAACATGAAGAGCTGAGACTGGAGCAAATGAGTAGCCCTGGAAGACGGCCAACACAGTCACAGTGGAGCAAATGGTCCTTGCCTACTACAACTGTTCTATGATTTTGTGAAATCAGCAGAGGCGAAGTTGAACTAAGCCATACAGAACCCATTTCAGCATGTTTCTGGGTGTACACCACCCTGACTCTCCTTTAAAGCATCTTTCTAGCCATCTTCATGGGACTTGGGTTGGGGAGGGAGGAGATCTGTTTGGTCCTTGATACTACACCAGTTCTGATGGTGATGTTAGCTAACTAATTCTCATATTGTGTTTTTTTTTCTATTGCTTGTGCCAAAATACTCATTATTTTCTTCGAAATTGGATGATGCTTCATCAGAAAAGCCTGGACAAGTCTTCACTGAAGGTGTGCCATCTGGTCTTCCGGAATAATTTCCACTCTCAAAATAGGATTGGAGAGAAAATTCCCAAATTTTTAACCTTCTAAATTGATCTATTTTTTCCATCTGACTTTCCTACTGTGGTTTTGCAACTGCCAAGGGATCACCTGGTTTTGGGTGGAGTAACAGACGTTTATATGTGGTGAGGCAGAAGCTGTGGGAGGCTGGGTGAATCAGAGAGTCATTTCCTTTCAGCCATTGATCATAAAAATATCAAGAGGCATAGATCTGTTTGTAAACCTAAAGTCATGTTTTTGTATATTTGGCTGAGAAATGTATTTTGGTCCACAGCTTGTTAAGCATAACATCCGGAAACAGGTTAACACGACCAAAATTAAATCACCAAATTACCAAAGATTTACCGTGCTGATTTTAGCTTTTGCCATTTTTTCAACATATCACAACAAGAGTTAGTTATATTCCTGTGTGTTTGTACACCAAAAGGTGGTAGTGAGTTGAATGAGTAAATTTGGTGGTAAAGTGGAGATCTTACCAGGCTTGTATCTGAAACCTTGTCTATTGAAGCAAGGCTTCCCTCCATAGCTTGCAAACAGGCTTGGAACTAAAACCAAGTTAACATTGTGAACCAGGACAACAGGAATTCTGTAGAGGCTGGAAATTCAAGCAACACACATCAATGTTGCTGGTGAACACAGCAGGCCAGGCAGCATCTCTAGGAAGAGGTGCAGTCGACGTTTCAGGCAGAGACCCTTCGTCAGGACTAACTGAAGGAAGAGTGAGTAAGGGATTAAAGTGGCCACTGATTGTATGTGTTGCTGTAACCAGGATTGTGAACCAGGAGCTGCTGAAGTATTGTATCCTTTATGGAATTCCCATTCTGCTCTGTATGTTGTAGAACAGAGGTTACAAACCTTGGGTGTACGGGCTGCTCGGTTAACGGTAGGTAGGGGTCAGTGGCATAAAAAAGATTGAGAACCTCTGCTGTAGCGCTACCACTGTCCTTTGAAACCGCTGAGCAAGGCATGAAGTAAATTGAAGTAAAAATGTCATTAGATTGAAATGATATCAAAAAATGAATCTGGCATTTCCATCAATGACCTTCTCTTGATCGTGCATTCACTAATGATTGTTTGTGTTGAGTGGTGTCAACTCATGGTGAACTTATTATCCCTCACAACCCCATTCTCCTGCCTTCTCCCCATAACCCTTGATACCTTTAACAATCAAGAACCTATCAACCTCTGCTTTAAATATACCCAAGGACGTAGCTTCTACAACCATCTGTAGCAATGCATTCCACAGATTCGCCACCTTCTGGCTAAAAAATGCTTCCTCATTTCTGGGATGTCCTTGTACTCTAAGGCTTTGCCTTCTGGTCCTAGACTCTCCTACCATAGGAAACATCTTTTCCCATGTCCGCTCCTTCTAGGTCTTTGAAAGAATATTGAAAGACCTTTCTAGCTCTTTCAATATTCAGTAAGTTTCAGTGAGATCCCCCTCATTCTTTTAAACTCTAGTGTGTACAAGCCAGATGCTGTTTGACCTGCTGAATTCCTCCAGCACCTTATGTGTCACTCCAAAGTCCAGCACTGACAGTTTATTATGTCTATCAGTTCTGAATTCCTCTCCAAGCAACGCAACATCTTGATCTGGAGCTGCGTTTTTCATTCCAGGTCAAATTTCTAGAACTCCTTCCAAGCAGCTCCTTCATCACAGGGACTACAGAGGTTTGGGAGTCTTCAGAAATGGACGAAAGGTGCTGGCCTTGTTAACAGAGCCCACATTTTGTACATTAGTTTTTCTTACTTGCTATAAATGTTACTCATGTCCAATGCAGCTGCTGGTTTTTAAACAACACAACCATACATGAGTGGCAGGATGGAGATGCAGGATACAGCTACGTCTCTACCAAAGGAGGTGTAAGGCGCTCCTTCCATCCGCTAGCCTGCAGGTCACCCTTGGGCAAGGTGTAGCACCTGCTTAGCCCTTGATCAAGGTCACATGAAGCCATGGAAGCAGGTATCCGATGGTCATATGAGCGGCTGATGCACATCACATCCTGGATATGTGACCACTGACGCCAGGCAAACAGTCTCTGAAGAGTATTGATAATGGCTGAGGGTCACCTGTCTGGTAAAGACACTGCCCAGAAGGCGGCAATGGTAAACCACTTCTGTAGAAAAATTTGCCAAGAACAATCATGGTCGTGGATCGAGCCCAGAGTAAAGGCAGATGGAAGACCGTGATCGCCCATGTCATACAACATGGCGCATAGTGATGATGGTGATTACAAGTTGTCTTGTTTTCATGAGGTTACTGATAATTTTCATCCTAAGAGTCACATAGTGGTGCAGTAGACTGTGCTGCAACTGTAAAGCTCTGACACTCCATGTTCAATCCTGCTCTCAGGTGCTCTCTGTATGATGTTCTCCTTGTAACTAGATGGGTTGTTGCCTGATTTCTTCACATTCCACTGTAAAGTTAGTATAGGTAGGTGACAGGAGGGGAGGCTAGGGTGTGGGGGAACTGATGGGCACGCGGGACAATAAATTAAAAGGGAGAATGGGATTGCCACGAGAGCCAGTGCGGACTTTATGGTCTGGACGGCACCCTTCTATCTCCTGGCAGCCATCTAACACGTCCAAATGCAGAGAGAGATGGTTGAAATTTTAATTGTTCATCGAGCAGCCTCCTCCACAATGTGGTGGAAAATCAACTCATTTTGTTGTTAAATTAAAAGTCATTCAGAGGTAGCAGAGTTGACGGGTGCTTGGCTACTGTCACATGGCACCAAGAATAACAACGTCACTGATTGTTACCAGGAAAATGCATGGAGAAGAAGGTGGTTATGTTCTATCAAAGTAACTTTACTGCCCTGGGCATCAGCCACAACTTTTGTTTTGTTTTGTAGCTATATAGTATGATTTGTGTTTTTCGTATCCACAATATGTTTATATATCTCTTTAAGCTAACTATAGTGTAAATTATTTTATATAGAAATTGAATTTATTTCCTTTCCATGAGATTATGCCATACAGTCACAGAGTTTTATGGAACAGCATGGAAACTGGCCCTCCAGTCCAACTTCACCATGGTGACCATGGTGACCATGGCGACCAAGCTCACCATGGTGAGCATGGTGCCTTCCTGAGCTACCCCTATTTGCCTGAATTTGGCACATATCCATCTAAACCTTTCCAACCATGAAGCTGTCCTAATTTCTTTCAAACATTCAACTACACCCACCTCAACCATTTCCTCTGGCAGCTTGCTACTTCCCCTGCTTTTAGACGTCTCCTACGTGGAAGAAAGACTGTGGCAATTTACCTCAGAGAATCACACACCAGAGACAGGCCCTTTGGCCCATCTAGTCCATGCCAGAACTATTTAAATTGCCTACTCCCATCGACTTGCATCAGGGCCATAGCCCTCCATACCCCATGTACCTATCCAAACTTCGCTGAAATGTTGAAATAGAGCTCGCATGCCCCACTTGCGCTGGCAGCTTGTTCCACACTTTCATCACCCTCTGAGTGAAGAAGTTGCCCCTCATGTTCCTCTTAAACTTTTCACCTTTCACCCTTAACCCATGACCTCTATTTGTAGTCCAACCCAACCTCAGTGGAAAAAGCTTACTTGCAGTTACCCTATCTATATCCTCATAATTTTGTATACCTCTATCAAACCTCCTCTCAATCTTCTACATTCTAAGGAATGAAGTTCTAACCTATTTGATCCTTCCTTATAACTCAAGTTCTCCAGATCCAGCAAGATCCCTGTAAATTTTCTCTGTACTCTTTCAACCTTATTTACATCTTTCCTGTGGGTAGGTGACCAAAACTGCACACAATACCCCAAATTAGGCCTCACCAACATCTTTTACAACTTCAACATTATCCCGCTTGTGATTTTATATACATCGATGAGGTCTTCCTACAACCTCCTCCACTCCAGAGAGATCAATTCCAGTTTTATCCAGTCCTTTATTCTAACTCAAGCCTTCCAGCCCTGACGACCTCCTCCCGAACCATTTCTGCACGCTCCGTAGCTTAATTACATCCTTCCTACAGTACACGACCAGGACGGCGCACAGAATTCGAGGTGCAATTTCATCAGCATCCTATGGAGAAGTAACATGAAATCCCGTCTCCTGCGCTCATTAGCCATCCGAAGGCGAGTGTGCCAAAAGCCTTCCGCACCGCCCTGTCCAACTGTGTTACCACGTCCAGGGAACAATGAACTTGCACCGCTGGCTCTGTTTGTTCTACCGCCTTGCAATTAAGCCCAGATACTCTTGCGTTTTTCAGCTCCTTCCCAGAAGAAATAGTAGTTTATGCAGCAACAGATTTTCTGTGCTCTTTCTAACATTTGCCTGACTTTTAGACTGATGTCTTAATTGGTCATTGTAAGAAGCTGCCTTCTACTGTGCCCTGTCTCTATAAATAAATGGAATGTGGCTGGTGAAATCACTGGGATTTAGGGAAGTGTGTGGAGCTCATTTGCTGTCACTGTGGGTGTTTTCGCTTTAGTTCAATATTACAATCATGCTTCTTTTATTCTTGTGTTTATATGTTAACCACTTATGTGCACTCATCCCAAAATCAGAAGCGTTGCCAAATTAACCGCGGCTGTTATTTGAAAAGGGATGTTGAGCCAAGATCCCTTCTCCAGAATGTGCCTGTAATTCTGCTCCAGAGTAGGTGAGTTACTAATACAGTGCAGTGAGTTGCTTATACAAGCTACTTTCCAGAGGATCAATGTCAGACTTCAATTAAAGTGGAGCATAAAGGCATTAATTATGATGAACTGACACTTAGGCTTTGGGCCTACTCCGGGCTGCTTCGGGGTTCTAAGTGCACTTTTGAAGCTAATTTACACCTTCATTCAGATGCCTCAACTGAAGGGTGACAGGTTCCACAAACCAGGAATGTTCTAGTCTCGAAGAAGGGTCTCGGCCCAAAATGTCGACTATTTACTCTTTTCCGTAGATGCTGCCTGACCTGCTGAGTTCCTCCAGCATTTTGGTGGTGCCACGTAAATTTTACCTCTTTAGAAGGGGCAGGTATCTATTACCTACATTGGATTGCCTTAAAGACTATTTTGCTAGGGTGGGGTATAGTTCTCCAGGTCCCAACATACCCTGGTAGAAGCACGTTCCTCACTTGTGTTAAGTATATGGTTGTTGTCCTATATTCCATACAGAACTTTTCACATCCTCAGACAATTTTAAAAACTTCCCAGCTAGTTCATTACTTTTAAAGTATATTGCTGTTGTGATATAGGCAAACACTAGAGCTATTTCTACACTTCCAAATCCCATACAAGGCAACATGCTGTGAGCAAAATGAGGTCTGTATGTAAGAATAGGTATTGGCCAGACATCGAGAGAACATTGTTCTTTTTCTAATATTGCCATTGTATCATTTATGTGTGTCTGGACTGACAGATTAAAATCTTACATCCAAATGGCAAGACTGCTTCTCCAATATAATTACATTTTCAAATCCCAGTGCAGGATATAAGCCACCTAGCTAATGGCTCGAATGCAAAACAGTTGTCATCATACCAAGGCTGAGGTGGTCATGGTAACAGAGGCATCTTAAATTACTTAGACTTTTAAAACATTGCAGCAGTGAAATGTACCCTTTCCAACAGAGCTCCAGCTCGAAACAGGCGTCCAATCATTCAGCTCAGCTTTGGTTCCAGTTTGCTCGTTGGAGCTGAAAGGGCATAATGCACACATGAAGCCAAGATGAATGGAGATGTCAAGTGAAGTCGTGATGAAGGGAAGAAGTTCATTAGGTTGTGTCTTAGGTGGGAATGGGGAGAAAAGACCAACGGGGAAGGAGATGGTATGCTGAAGCCAGAGCCAGCTGCGAGGTCAGGTACTGGAGAAAGTGAAGATGAGAGAGCGGCCAGAAGAGGATATTTGAAGTTTAGAGCTGAAATAGAAGTGGGAGGCCATAAGACATAGGAGCAGAATTAGGCCATTTGGCCCATCGAGTCTTCTCTATCATTTTATCATGGCTGATTTATTTTCCCTCTCAAACCAATTCTCCTGCCTTCTTCCCATAACCTTTGACACCCTTACTAATTTAGAACCTATAAACCTCCAATAACTTGGCCTGTACAGCCATCCATGGCAATGAATTGCACAGATTCACCACCCACTGGCTAAAGAAATTCCTCCTTATCTAAAGAGATGTTCTCCTCTACCGAGGCTGCGCTCCCCCAGTCCCCCAATAAAGGAAACATCCTCTCCACATTCACTCTACCTAGGCCTTTCAATATTCAATAGTTTTCAATGAGATTCCTCCCCCCCGCATTCTTCCTAACTCCAGCGAGTACAGGCCCGGAGCCATCAAACGTTCCTCATATGTTAACCCTTTCATTAACAGAAGAAACTCTGCAGGTGCAGATTCGCCTCTGCTCCATCTACCAAGAGCAGAATTTCCCGGTGCCCCACCACTTTAATTCCTATCCCCATTCCCATTCCAACACTTTGATCTCTGGCCTCCTCTTTTGCCACAATTTCCATATGGGTAGCCTCCAACATGATGTCATAAACATTGACTTCCACTTCCTGTAAAACGTGTTTATTTTTTCCCTCCCCTTTCTCCCTCTTCGTCAATTTCCCACTCTGGCCTCTTACCTCTTCTCCTCACCTGCCTATTACCTCCCCCTGGCGTGCCTCCTTCTTCCCTTTCTCCTCTGGTCCACTCTCCTCTCCTATCAAACTCCTGCTTCTCCAGCCCTTTACCCTTCCCGCCCACCTGGCTTCACCTATCACCTTCTTGCTAGTCTACTTCTTCTCCCCTCACCTTTTTATTCTGGCATCTTCCCCCTTCCTTTCCAGTCCTGAAAAAAACCATCTCAGACCAAATTGTCAAAAAATTATTCATTTCCATAGATGCTACCTGACCTGCTGAGTTCCTCCAGAATTTTGTGTGCGCGTGTGTGTGTGTGTGTGTGTGTGTGTGTGTGTGTGTGTGTGTGTGTGTGTGTGTGTGTCTGTGTGTTAACCCTTTCGTTCCTGGGAGCATTTTTGTGAAAATTCTTCGATCATTGGACTATCTGAGATCGAGGTGGCAATTAAAGCCTTGCAGTTAAAACTAGACACAGAAGAACTTTAGATAGAGGAGCAGAGAGGAATTGTGGTGAAGCAGTGGAAAACATGAGAAAACTCTGAGAAAGCAATTGAGGAAATGGAGAATATCGGAAGAGAATGACAAATTTGGTGAATGAGTGTGAAAGTTGTGGAAACAGAAACAGAAAAGAGGGAGGCAAAGGGATCAGGAAGGGTAAAAAGAAAAATAAAGATGAAAGGAGTGAGTTCAGGAGAGGATGAAGACAGGGATGTCAAAAACAGAAAGTATTTTAAAAAGAATTTATGAAATAAGCTAGTGATCAATAATTAAAGCAGCTTCACAGAATAAAGTCAGATGATGGGAGGTGTATGGAGGGATATGGTCCGTGTGCTGGTCAGTGGGACTAGGCAGAAAATGGTTCGGCACAGCCAAGAAGGGCCAAAGGGCCTGTTTCTGTGCGGTAGTTTCTATGGTTTCTATGGTTTCTATGGAAGTGAGAATACAAGGTTTGAATAAATAGCAAGAAAGTTGGTAAAATATTAAACACAAAGTATTAATACTTTGAAAATGCAATGCCACATCAGCAATATGAATTAAATAAGGGCCTTGGCTTCAATCAACAATATTAATTGGAGATCAGTGATAATAAATGAAATCCCAGGACATCGAGAGGTGATACAGGTGACAGACACTGTCAATGGTTTCCCCCTTCAGGGACAGTGTAGTTGGCATCAGGGACGACAGGGTTCATTTATCAGCACAAGACCAGTGAGGGGATGAAGACGGGGATGCCAGCAGTTGACTGAGTGAGAAAACAATGTTTGTGGAAAAAGGAGGAGGACTTCCAGGGGTCCAATGTGACAACAAGGAGCCTCTCTGTCCCTGGTCTCCTGGCAATTCACTGCCACAGTGCCATCTTGTGGTGAACTACTTAACAAACTTCGATGCTGAAAGCACCAGATTTAGATTCAATCCCATAAGAAATTTTAATGGATACTGAATGCTAATGTATAAAGATCATGATGAAATGATGGAGCTGTGTGTACTCCAGTGAGGATTTTATTGTAAACATAAATGGGTTTATTATTATCACGTAAATCAAGGTCCAGTGAAAAACTTTTCTTGCATACTCTTCATACATATCAGCACTTTGGTACAAGGTAAAACAATAACTAGGTGCAGAATAAAGTGTTACAGTTACAGAAAAAGCGCAGTGTGGGTGGACACTGCAGGTGCAAGGACTTGATGGTGTAGGTTGTGAAGCCAAGAGTCCATCTTATCGTACTAGGAGCCATATGATAGTCTTATAGCCGTGGGATAGAAGCTGTTCCTGAGCCGGGTGGTATGTGGTTAAAGGCCTAAGTATCTTCTGCCCAATGAAGAGGGGAGAAAAGAGAATGTCTGGAGTGGTCAGTGGTCTTTGATTATGTTGGCTGTTTTTACTAAGAGAGAAGTGTAGACAGAGTCCATGGAAGGGAAATTGGTTTCTGTGATGTGCTGAGCTGTGTCCACAACTCTTCACTTTTTTTGCAGTCACAGGCAGAGCAGTTACCACACTAAGGTATGATGTATCCACATAGGATGCTTTCCACGATGCGTCGATAAAAATTGAGTGAGTCTCACAGGGGACATGCCAAATTTCCTTGGGCTCCCGCGGAAAACCGACATCCCCTAAAACAGATTATGTTACTGTTCTTTGTGGATCGTAACCTGGGCCAATTAGCTGCACATCAACAATGACTGCACTTCAGATATGTTTCGCTGAGTGCAAAGTGCTTCCAGAGGTTGTGAAAGGGATGACCAAAAAGCAATTGCTTCTACTTTAGAGGAAGTCAAAGCACAATAGTTTTGTTGCAGGAGTTTAAAAGTGCAAGTTTGTGGTGAGGAGCACTGCTACCCTTTAGTATGCTGGGAAAACCTGGCACCATTCCAGCATAGCAGTTGTGGAAACGGGCCAGGGAAAAAAAGATGAATTTTAACCTTGCCAAATTTGTTTTTATGAAGTTGCATGATACTTGGATGGAACACAATGACCATTGGCTGCTGTTCTAACACAAACACACACTGACACACCTTTCCTTTTTTTTCACCCTGCTGGTCTGGCTCTAATTTCTATTATAATCTAAGACTGAAAATTAAGTGTGACAGAGCTGGGCCTGGGGCTTTTGGCATGGATTACAATTATGCATTGGGAGCGCATCAAGCCAAGTTTAGCATAACAAGTAAATAGCATCCAAGGGCACAGATGGTGACTTTCTGATGGCCATATGATTACATTTAATGTAAAGTTTTGGCTCCAGTGCAACTCAGCTCTGCTTTGCATTTAAGCTCTGGGGAGGGGGGGGGGGCGGCTAAGAACATGAAATCTCCATATGTGATGCAACATACTAAAGCTCGTAGTGGATCTATACATAAAACAGATTAAACTAGCACTGAAAATACAGTCTCCTCAATTACAACTACCCCATTGCTGTTAGTGCTTGATGGTCACATTCAATCTGTCTCAAGTTAAACAAGTGATGGAGGTACCACAAAGGTCAGAACAAGAGGAAATGTACAGACATTTTATCCCTATACGTGCCATTGTTTTACAGAGATATGTCAGTCTAACATGGAGAATTATAGCTGCCATTTGGCAACCCTCTGGGAAATTCCACACCTTCTTCCTGCTGTTAGCTGAGTCCAAAGCCAGGAAGACCAATATACTTGGATGATCCTGGTTTATACACCACATTGTATAGGTGAATTTTGGCTGGCAGACCATTAGGATCACAAAGACAAGGAAATCTGCAGATGCTGGAATTTCAAGCAACACACATCAAAGTTGCTGGTGAACGCAGCAGACCAGGCAGCAACTCTAGGAAGAGGTACAGTCGACGTTTCGGGCCAAGGCCCTTCGTCAGGACTAACTGAAAGAAGAGCTAGTAACAGATTTGAAATTGGGAGGGGGAGGGGGAAATCCAAAATGATAGGAGAAGACAGGAGGAGGAGGGATGGAGCCAAGAGCTGGGCAGGTGATTGGCAAAGGGGATATGAGAGGATCATGAGACAGGAGGCCTAGGGAGAAAGACAAGGGGGAGGGGGGAAAAAGCCCAGAGGATGGGCAAGGGAGTGAGAGGGACTGAGGGAGAAAAAGGAGAGAGAGAAAAAGAATTTGTCTATATAAATAAATAATGGATAGGGTACGAGGGGGAGGTGGGGCATTAACGGAAGTTAGAGAAGTCAATGTTCATGCCATCAGGTTGGAGGCTACCCAGATGGAATATAAAGTGATGTTCCATCCCTTCCCCCCTCCTGTCTTCTCCTATCATTTCGGATCTCTCCCTCCCCCTCCCACTTTCAAATCTCTTACTAGATCTTCTTTCAGTTAGTTCTGACGAAGGGTCTCAGCCCGAAACATCGACTGTACCTCTTCCTAGAGATGCCGCCTGGCCTGCTGCGCAGACCATTACAATATCATTTTTCAAGTTCATGAAACAGGGTAAGCGACTGCCACAAACTATTAAAATCTACATCACACTGCCTGAAAGGATGGCGGAAGCACATTCAATATGAAGTCTTAAACTTGGCAATTAC
The DNA here is from genome assembly GCF_030028105.1 of Mobula birostris. NCBI lineage: Eukaryota > Metazoa > Chordata > Chondrichthyes > Myliobatiformes > Myliobatidae > Mobula > Mobula birostris. The sequence goes on along the minus strand of NC_092391.1, from coordinate 22,557,108 downwards.
TCAAAGGCAAATGAAAGTCAGGGTTCTGGGGCAAGGGTTGGAGAGCGGGACTGATTGGACGCCTTTATCTAAAAGCTGGCTTAGGCACAATGAGGTCAAAGGCCCTCATTCTGGCTACATTGTTTGAAGATTCTGTAAGAAATGCTAAACCCAAGACAGACTTTGTCAGCAATGCATAGCTTTCCACTGCTGCCGCACTTCGGTACTTGGCACACACCCAGAACCTACCAACAGATCATCAGAGAATGTGGGCCCAGCTTCTCTGATCTCACTTATTAGTAGTCTGCACCAGAGTACTCAAGATGGACAAAAATATATCCACTGACATGAGAAGAAATTCAATTTGGAAATGCCACTGTGGTTGAACCATATTGCTGGCTTCAATTTGAGCTGTGGTGTCTGCATTCATGTGCTCATTATCCAAAATCTTATAACCTGTTTGCCTGATCAAAGCATGAAAATATGCCTTTCTCATCCTGACTGGGTATTTTATCTGTTGCTCTGTCAAGGACGCAGTCATCCAAATCATCCGGCTGGAAGGTACAAGGTGATGGACTGGCCTGGTCAATTTTCCACAGCAGCCCAATCTCAAGGATGCTGTTGTCCAAATCATCCAACTGTAAGGCCCAAGAGAGGGGCTGACCAGGAAAGTTTTGCACAGCAACTTAATCTGTTGCAAACATTGAATATTCCCAGTCCCTTCCGCGCATACATGCAGTACTGGAGGACAGGAGAGGAGTCCAGATGAATCCCCAGATACCCTACCTGCAGTCGATCCAGCAACTCCACAGGCACTGATATACTGGAAACCAAATCTTCTCAAGGCTCTCTGAAACTGACCTCTGACTTTGTTGTAAATGGGGAAAAAATGGCTATTTCAGCACCTCAGATGTCTAGGGCAGCTGCATAAAAAGTAACTAGCCTCAGTAACTCTTTACTCCGCCAGGGAGACATGTGCCACATAACGCTGTTGGGACTATCATGCTGCAGACTGAAGCCATTAAGAAAAATACCCATCCTGGCAGAGTTGATAAGGTCCTCATGCTTCCTCAAAATGTTCTTTGTTTAAGCAAAGGATCCATGAAACTTCACTGATCAACCCAAAAGAAAACCTTAACTAGCAGATGGAAAATTTGTCTGGCTCATGTACCACCCTTGTTACACCGGCCCACTCTGTCTCACCGGCCTCCTGATACCTGAGTGTGGATAGGCTGAATTATATCATAATTGGAGTGTCGAATGCCATTCAGTGCAGCCCTTCTTTAAGTCGAAGGAGCAATCCTTTAGAATGCTGCTGAGTTGCCAGAAATGCCAGTTGACTCGGCTGCATGTTCTCCAACCCTGGATTGCGATGATTTTGGAAAATGGATCTCAGAAGCTCAAGCAAAGCCAGATCTTCTCCTTTCAGATTCTGAATCAGAATCAGGTTTATAGCATTGAGTTGTGTCATGAAATTTGTTCTTTTTCTTTCTTTTCAAACCTTTTAATATTTTTTTCCAAAATAAACACGAGTACATCGAAGTAAACAACACTTACAATGTCTCAAGAAAAAAAAAGTTGTATAAAGATTGAAAAAATTTTGTGATGGAAAAAAAAAACCCCTACTGAGCAAGAAAAGTGGGAAAAAAGAAAAATCCCATTAGGTGTTCAACCCCAGAGCCATGTGTCATACATAAAGCTTCTAAAGATAAACACCAAACCACCAGCAAAAAAAATGTACCAAAAAAAAATTTACAATTAGGTAATGGAGAATCCATCAATTAACTCAAATGATAATAATGAGCAAATGAACCCCATCTTTTCTCAAAATCAAACAAAATTTGTTCTTCTGTATAAAAAAAATCACTGTAACTTACAATAAGGAAGATACAAAAAGTAGTCCAAAAAGATAGCAAAATAGTGAGAGCAAAATATCGACTGTTCAGAAACCTGATGGCAGAGGGGAAGAAGCTGTTCTTAAAACATTGAATGTGGATATTCAGGCTCCTATACCTCATTCTTGAAAGTGGAAAATGAGAAGAGGACAGGTCCTGGGTAGAGAGAATCTTTAATGATAAGTGCTTTAATGATATGCCCCGCCTTTTGAAGAAGTGCTCAATGGTAGGGAAGTCTGTGCCCATGATGGAGAGAGCTGAGTCCACAAATTTCTACGGCTTCAATTGATCTTATGCTTTGGAGCCTCCATAGCATGCATAAGTCATGGTACATCTGTAGAAATTTGCTGGAATCTTTGGTGACATACCAAATCTCCTTAAGCTCCTAATGAAGCCACTGGCCTGCCTTCTTCAGGATTGCATCAACATCTTGGGCTCAGGGAAGGTCCTCTGAGATGTTGACACCCAGGAACTCCTTTTCAGTAGTCCTGCCAAATTTACCTTCTTATTGTAATCAACCAGAGTTGGAGTTTTGATCCCTCCCTTCCTAGGATGACATCTATAGGAACAGAAAATGGTTGTTACAGATGCTAAAACCACAAATAGGATCAATGCAGATGGAAAAGATCATAGCAGTCACAAAACGAGCTCTGGGATTCATTGCTGGGGGGACAACGGTGTAAAGCAGTGAAACTACATTAGACATGCAAAGAACTTTGATCAAAGCACACTTGAAGGACTGGAGGCACAAGGGATTACAGATGTTGGAATCTGCAGCAACAGTCAATAAGATGGAGAAATTCGCAGTTTGGGCAACATCTGGGGAGGAAAATAGACAGTGGACAATTCAGGTCCTGTCAATAACTGGAGTAGACTCTTGAAGGATTGCCTAGTTCTGGCCTATTTACTACAAAAATGACACAGTTTAAATAAAGGACCCAGCTTATCGATGCAGATACGAAGAATGCATGACAACAACTATATTTCATTAGGAGTTTGAGGAGATTTGGTATGTCACCAAAGACACTTCTAAATTTCTACAGATGTACCGTGAAGAGCATTCTAACTGACTGCATCATCATCTAGTATGGGGAAGGGGTGGGGGGCACTGCACAGAATCGAAATAAGCTGCAAAAAGTTGTAAACTCACTCAGCTCCACCATAGGCACTAGTCTCCGTGACATCCTGGATATCCTCAAGGAGCAATGCCTCAAAAAGGTGACAGCCATCTTTAAGGACCCCACTGCCCAGGACATGCCCTCTTCTCATCGCTAGCATCAGGAAGGAGGTACAGGAGCCTGAAGGTGCACGCTCAATGATTCAGGAACAGCTTCTGCCATCAAATTTCTGGAATGGACATTGAATATGTACAGTGCCTATAAAAAGTAATCCCCCTTGGAAGATTTCATGTTTTATTGTTTTACAAAATTGAATCACAGTGGATTTAATTTAGCTTTTTTTGATACTGATCAATAGTAAAAGACTCTTTCATGCCAAGGTGAAAACAGATCTCTACAAAGTGATCTAAATTAGCTACAGCTATAAAACACAAAATAATTGATTGCGTAAGTATTCACCCCCCCCCCGCCCGCCCCTTTAATATGACACACCAAATCACCACTGGTGCAGCCGACTGATTTTAGAAATCACATACTTAGTTAAATGGAGATCTGTTTTTGGAGACTTGTGTGCAGTGAAGGTGTTTCAATTGATTGTAGTAAAAATACACCTGTATCTGGAAGGTCCAACTGTTGGTGAGTCAGTATCCCGGCAAAAACTACACCATGAAGGCAAAAGAACACTCTAGGTAACTCCATGAAAAGGTTACTGAAAAGCACTAGTCAGGAAATGGATACAAGAAAATTTCCAAGCCACTGAATATCCCTTGGAGTACAGTTAGGTCAATCATCAAGAAATGGAAAGAATATGGCTCAGCTGTAAATATGCCTAGAGCAGGCTGTCCTCAAAGACTGAGTGACCGTGCAAGAAGAGGGCTAGTGAGGGAGGCCACCAAGAGACCTATGACAACTCTGGGGGAGTAACAGGCTTCACTGGTTGAGATGGGAGAGACTGCGTATACAACAACTGATGCCCAGATGCTTCCTCTATGGGAGAGTGGTAAAGAAAAAGCCCCTGTAGTAAAAAGACTCACATGAAATCTTGGCTAGAGTTTGCCAGAAAGCATGTGGGAGACTCTGAAGTCAGCTCGATGAAGGTTCTATGGCCTGATGAAACCAACATTGAGCTTTTTGGCCATTAGACTAAACGCTATGTTTGGGGTAAGCCAAACACTGCACATCATCAAAAACACACTGTCCCTACCGTGAAATATGGTGGTGGCTGAATCACGCTGTGGGGATGCTTCACTTTCAGCAGGCCCTGGAAGGTGTGTGAAGGTAGACGATAAAATGAATGTAGAAAAATACAGGGAAATCTTGGAGGAAAACCTAACGCAGTCTGCAAGAGAACTCTGACTTGGAAGAAGATTTTTTCCAACAAGAAAATTACCCCAAGCATAAAGCCGAAGCTACACAGGAGGGGCTTAATGTCTTGGAGTGGCGAAGTCTGAGTCCAGACCTCAATTGAATCGAGAATTTGTGGCCGGACTTGAAAAGGGCTGTTCACTCAAAATCAATCTGACAGAGCTTTAGCAGTTTTCTAAAGAAGGATGGGGAAATTTTGCAGTGTCCAGATGTGCAATGCTGATGAAGACCTACCCACACAGATTCAAATCTGTAATTGCTGCCAAAGGTGCAGCTACAAAAGACTGACTTGAAGGGGGTGAACACTTATGCAATCAATTATTTTGTGTTTTATATTTGTAATTAATTTTGATCACCTTGTAGAGATCTGTTTTTACTTTGACATGAAAGGGTCTTTTTCTGTTGATCAGTGTCAAAAAAGCCACTGTAATTCAAAGTTGTAAAGCAATAAAACATGAAAACTTCCAAGGGGCGCTATAAAGGATTGAGAAAGGATTCCAATTAGGAAAAAAACTGAACAGTTAATTGTTTCTCTGTTACTAGGAAAGGCAGGATGACATGATTGAGGTTCTTGAGTTAATGAACCTCAATGTTTGTTTAGATGTGGCAAAAATATTTTGAGGAGGAGACCAGCATGAAAGACCATGAATACAAGGCAGTCCCTAATCTATCCAATAAGAATGCACAAGAAAATTATTTACTTAAGAGTTAACAAACAGCTCCCATCAAGAAGGTAAACAGGATCTTCTTAATAAAACAAAATTCTTCTCTGCTAAGGCAGCCCACCCTCAATACTATACTGGTGCATCAAATGAGATTTTGCCTCAGGGGAAGGAGTATGACACATGGAAGCTGCCATAACACAAGTTGGGACAAGTAAAATGTAGGTGCGTGTGTTCCTTCATCAGGACATTGACTATGTTTTCAAGCAGGCTTCACTGGCTGTGAGATGTTGAGAATATCTCAAGGCTATGAGAGATATGATAGACTTTCTTTTACAGTCAGAGATTATTTACTATTTTCTTTATTTTCTTCCGGAAAATGTTAAAGGCAGGGTAGTATGTTTTACTTCTGTAACATACAGTACCATATCATCAGCTGGGGTGAGGAAGAAATCCGTGAGGAGGAAAGCACTTTGCACACTGTAATTTATTTTTCAAATGCCACAAAAAGCCATAAACAAACAGGAAAAATAAAGAAAGAATGTAGAAGGGGTGCCAGCAGCAGTGTGGTTCACACAGCTGTGCCAAGTGGCAATAGAAACATTGCCATGGCCTGTCACTTTGATAAAGGAAAGTCCGCAGTAAAGCAAAACGCTCCTTCTTTCCACCCCAGGAAAGCCACAGCCATATTTACCTGGGAGTGAAGAAATCGCATGGGGACATTAAAATTACATATCAGGGCCGTCTATCGCTGCAATCTTTCCTGATCTGCATGCACAAAGATGCCTGCCCTGAGACTCCTGGAAGACCATCCAGAGCCTGTAACAAGCTGGCAGGCATCATATGTGCTAGTCTATATCTCCTACCTGCTGCCTCGAACCAATTTGGATGGTTTTCTAGGAGGTAGGGGTTAATCTTGTTTAGTGTCTTGCACTCTTTCAGTCTGGGCTCAGCTGCGAACAGAAAATTTGAGCTGTTTGCGGTTCTTGAGACTTTACCCCACCCCAGGACAGTCCCTCAACAAGCCCTCAGTTATCAACAGGCAGTCTCCATCTCAATCATATGTCAGTATCTTCTTGAAGAACTCTGCCCAAGATAGTTGAGCTGATCCCTTGAGATGATCTTCAACAACTAGCAAGCAGAAAGAACACAACATCCCTAATAGCACATGAAACTGCAGGTTCACCATTTTGAGAGAACCTAGGAAAGTGTTTGTTTCAAAAAGCATGAACTTATTAGGGACAGTCAGTATGGTTTTGTGCAGGGGAGTCCCTATCTCATTAATCTGTTCGGGTTTCTTGAGGAAGTGATGACGATTACTAATGAGGATAACACAGTGAGACTGTCTACATGGACTCCAGTAAAACATTTGACAAGGACATGGCCTAGAGGATCAAGTCACATGGTGTTCATAGAGAATTGTTAAATTGCATACAAAATTGAACTGGCCATAGAAGCAGAGTGTAGTGGTGTTTCTGTGACTTGAGGAGTGTACCCAGTGGTGTTCTGCAAAGATCAGTGCTGGGACTTCTGTTGTTTGTGAGATGAGAGATTGGGATGAATGTGTAGATGAGCTGTTGTAGGTGATATTAAAATTGAAGGAGCCACTGATAGTGAGGAAAATTAACTAAGGATTCAGCAAGATATAGATAAGTTGGAAGCTTGGGTGAAGAAATGGGAGATGGAGTTTAATCTGGACAAGTGAGAGGTTATGGATTTTGGGAGGTCAAATGTAAATGTAAATGGCAGAACCCCTAGGAACATTGATGTACAGAGGGATCATGGGGTCCAAGTCCATGGGTACCTGCAAGCGGATGGGTTGGTAAACAGGCACATGGCAAGTTTGCCTTCATCAGTTGGGGTATAAAAGTTGGCAAGTGATGTTACAGCTGAATAAAGCTTCAGTGAAACCACATTTGGAGTATGGTGCGCACATTTCTGGTTGCCACATTACGGGAAGGATGTAGATTTGGACAGGGCGTAGAAGAAGTTCATTGGGGTGTTGTCTGAATTGGAGAGTATTAGCTAGAATGAGAAGTTGTACAAACTCAGATTGTTAATGCTGGAACATTGAAGGTTGCGGAGAGTTACAGTAGAAATACATAAAATCAGAAACCCTGGATCAACAGTTCATGGGCACTGCACTCACCGCACGAGACAGAGCTTTCATCACCGGTATCCACCAGGAACTCAAGAAATGCAGCTACGGTCTAAGTAAGGTCATCAAGGCAGCGAAACGACAATACAGGGACAGTACACTGCCTGGTATGGGAATTGTACTTCCCTCAATCACAGGACTCTGCAGAGAGTGGTGCGGACAGCCCAGCACACCTGTGGATGTGAACTTCCCACTATTCAGGATATTTACAGCAACAAGTGCATAAAAAAGGGCCCAAAGGATCATCAGGGACCCGAGTTACTCCAACCAGAAACTGTTCCTGGAGACGCTACCACAGCATTAAAGCCAGGACCAACAGGCTCTGGGACAGCTTCTACCGCCAGTCCATCAGACTGATTAATTCATGCTGACACAAATGTATTTCTAAACTAAATTGACTGTCCTGTTGTATATCTTACTGTACATACTATTTATTACAAACTACTCTAATTTGCACATTGCACATTCAGACCGAGACATAACATCAAGATTTTTACGCTTCATGAATGTGAAGGATGTAAGACATAAAGTCAATTCAAATTATGAGAGTCATAGATAGGATAGTACATTATAGAAACACACAGAACAGGTTGTCCACATGCAGTTGGTGGGAAGGTTCCAAACCGGGTCACTATTGAATTGGGAATCAGATTATTATAAAGAAATTCAAAGAGAAATTACAGAAAGAACAAAGATCACTTAAATTTACTTCAGATTGAAGATAATTCAGCTTGACATGCAGATGAAAGACAGAATTCCAAATAAATAGCAGTCAGGATGGTAACTTGTCAAAGCACTAATCCTGGTTTAACTCTCGTGCAACAACGTAGACTGATAGGTAGACGGATGGACAGGGGGAATTGAGTCTTTCACCCTGGAGTGATTTGGAAGCTGAGATGCAGCCACAATAGGAGGTCACTCAGCAGATGGTAGAGCTCCTCCTCGGGAAGGCCTTAGGCCAGCCTGTGGCCATTCAGTACAGATCCCAGTCTGATTCTTAACAATTTCACATATGCTTGCCAACTGAAACTTCAGGCAGTTGTTAATTGAACATAAGATGAGGGGAGATTGAATTAAGAAATAAACATCTGGTTTAACTCATTTTAGGGCTGGTGACGGTGAAGGATGGTGTTGAAGCTATTTTTTTCTTTTCCTCTCTCCCCCTCTCTCTCCCCCCTCTCTCTTTCTCCCCTTCCTCCCTCTCTCTCCTCTTCCACCCTCTCTCTCTCCCTCTCTCTCCCTCTGTCAACCTCTCTCCCCTCTACCTTTCTCTCCCTCTTCCCCCCTCTCCCTCTCTCCCTCTCCCTCTCTCCCTGTCTCTCTTCTCTTCTCCCCTCTCTCCCTCTCTCTCTCTGTAAAGCTGTCTGAAGACCTTGCTGTAGTCTGTGGGACCACCACAGGCAGCTGTCTTGTCCAAGTCACAATAATGGTATACACTTTTGTAGGAAGTGGTCAGTAGTTTAAATAATCTGCTGTATTCAGTGCTTGCGAGAAGAAAATATATTTGTGCAAAGGTTGCGACTTATTAAGGAGCCACTGCCGAATGCTGGAAGATTTAGTGGTTGTTAGAACAGCCTGGAAGGACTCTACTGTAATTGAGCAGACAAACTGTTTCAACTGAATAGGTTATAGAGAACTGGAAGGAGGATCAAATTGTCAAGTCATGAGAAATGAGAGCCTAGAGAACACTTCCAAAAATTGGCACTGAGAGAGAAATGGACAGCCATTATAATTACTGTGGTTATAACTGTGTGCATTTGCGAACAGTTCCTTGTGAACTTTACGCACCAGATTTAAAGGGAGTTCAGGGCTGAAATCAGTATGATCTCTGAGGCACTTGGCAGAGTCTAATAAAAAGAAGTGGGGTGTAAGCGGGGCAGCCATTGTCAGAGCGGCCATTGTTGGATTGAATAGTGTTAGAGCGGTCAAGCTTTGGCTTAACAGGCCTAGGCGAGGACAGACAGAGGCTAAAATTTAAGCTTGAGAGGTTAGAGGTATAACAAGTCTAGGCAGGATGGTAGTTTAGGCAGAGGAATTTTCCTCTTGTGACATGTGGGATTTCTGGGCACATGACAGTCTCCCTGATGATAACACCTGCAGGATGCAGTTCCTGACTAACAAGGTTAAGGAACTGGAGCTGAAGTTGGACCATCCAGGAGGCTGAAAATCTCATAGGTGGGTGAGACCTTTACTGAGGTGGTCACGCTGACAGTGCAAGCTTCAGACAGTAGGTGGGTGATCACCAGGAGAAGTAAAGTGAGTGAGCAGTCAGTGAGGGCAACCCCTATGGACATTTCCCTCAGCAACAATTATGCACCCTTGGGTACTGCTGGGGAGCAATGATCTATCAGGGCCCAGCAGCCGCAGCCAGGCCACTGGCATTGTGCTCAGCTCTGAGGCTCAGCAGGGAAGGGTAAATTCATGCTGAGAAATCGTGGTAGAATACAATAGCTGGGGATGATAAAGAGATTCTGAGTGGCTACAGAGATTCTCAAGAGGAAGGGTGAGTAGCCAGATGTCATGGTGAACAGTAGCATCAACGACATGGGTAGGAAGGAGGAAGATGACCTGTGCTGTGAGTATAGGGAAGAGGCTAAAGAGCAGGGCCTCCAAGGTAGTAATCTCAGGATTACTTTGAGTGCCACAAGCTAGCCTAGGCAGGAAAAGGATAATGGTAAGAGCAATGAGTGGCTGAGGAAGAGGCGCAGAGTTTCAGATTTCTGAACCATTGGGGTCTCTCCTGACGGAGCTATGACCTTTAAACATAGAACATAGAACATAGAAATCTACAGCACATTACAGGCCCTTCAGCCCACAATGTTGTGCCGACCATGTAGCCTACTCTAGAAACTGCCTAGAATTTCCCTAGTACACAGACCTCTATTTTTTTAAGCTCCGTGTACCTATCTAAGAGGCTCTTAAAAGACCCTATTGTGTCCGCTTCCACCACCACCGCTGGCAATGCATTCCACGCACCCACCACTCTCTGTGTGAAAAACTTACCCCTGACATCCCCTCTGTACCTATTTCCAAGCACCTTAAAACTACGTTCCCTCTTGTGTTAGCCATTTCAGCCCTGGGAAAAATCCTCTGACTATCCACACGATGAATCCCCCTCATCATCTTATACACCTCTATCAGGTCACCTCTCATCCTCCATCGCTCCAAGGAGAAAATGCCAGTTTCACTCAAACTATTCTCATATGATACACCCTCCAATCCTGGCAACATCCTTGTAAATCTCCTCTGCACTGTCTCACCTTACAGAAAGGATGGGCTACAATTGAACCTGAGGGCAGCCAATATCCTTGTTAACGATGTTGGGAATGGTTTAAATTAATTTGGCAGGGGGATGGGGACTGGAATGATAGGGCTAAGGGTGGGCAGTTGGTATACAAGTCATTGCATTTTGTAGTGACACCGTGAAGAAGGACAGACAGATGATAGGGCAAATTGCAGTCAGTGGGATGAGCTGAAGTATAACATTGGGGCAAAATCAAAAGGAGTGATGAATACTGGACTGAAAGCGTTAAATTTGAATGCATGCAGCGTACAAAGTTCAAAGTTCAAAGAAAGAGGTAACATAGGAATTGAAGATATAGATTCCTATATTTCTATAAGAATTTCTATAATTCCTATAAGAATTGTGGGTAAGAAAATGCAAAGGTAAAAAATATCGTGATGGATCTTATATACAGGCCTCCAAACAAATAGCCAGAATGTAGGATATAAATTACAATGGGAGATAGAAAAGGTATGTAATAAGGGCAATGTTACAATGGTTATGGGGGATTTCAATATTTCAATCATGTTGATGCCAGATCCCTGGAGAGAGAACATGTCAAATACCTACAAGATGGCTTTTTAGAGCAGCTTGTGGTTGAGCCCACTAGGGGAAAGGTAATTCTGGATTGGGTGTTGTATAATCAACCAGATTTGATTAAGAGTTTGAGGTAAAGGTACGCTTGGGAGGCAGTGATCATAATATTATGGAATTTACCCTGCAGTTTGAGAGGAAGAAGTTAAAGTGAGATGTATCTTTATTACAGAGGAGTAAAGGGAATTGCAGAAACGTGAGAGAGGAGCTGGCCAAAGTTGATTGGAAGCAGACATTTAGCAGGGATGATGGCAAAACAGCAATGACTAGAGTTTCTAGGGGCAATTCAGAAGGCGCAAAAGAGAGACATCCCAAAGATGAAAAGGTATTCTAAAGGGAGGATGACACAACGGTGGCTGATTAGGAAAGTCAAAGACAACACAAAAGCAAAAGGGATGGCATAAATGTAACAAAAAATAGTGGGAAGTTAGAGGATTGGGATGCTTTTAAAAACCAACAGAAAACAATAAAAAAGGAGTCCGGTGCTTGCCACTTCTCAAGGCCGAAAGTTACATACAGGCATGGGTTGTATCATTTGATGCGGAGTTACAAATAGAATTGAGCATTGTGCGATCATCAAGAAACATTGCCATTTCTGGAAGAAGAGTCACTGATGGAGCAGTTGAAAATTTTTGGGCCCAAAACACTGTGCAGAGGTTTGAGGCCTTAAAGATCAGGGCTAACGATTGGCTGCAGCTCCTTTTGATTGACAGTCTGATGAGCTCATCCCTGAAACAGCCACGGACAGTTTTCAGCGAGGAGGTGGTGCAGGGAGTTGGCCTGCTTGTTTGCTAAGATGCAGGACTGAGTGGTTTAGTGGTCACAAATCCGCTGGATAGGTTAGACGGGGAGGATTATAAGTAAATAAATGTGACTAATTATATTTGCAGAGCATGTAGGGTGTATCATAACGTTATAAACATTGGAAGTTTTCCCTCAATGCATAATATGGAGCTGATTTCTGAAAAAAAAAGCAGGATTACTAAATATAGTCCATTCAGTTCCAAAAACTATACAGTGTTCAAGCAACTATTCCATATCCTGGTTGAAAGGAAGTGACTTCATTCCTGAAGATTGCTTCTCCGCCTAAGCAAGTGTAAAGAATTTACACGGAGATATGTGACAACTTACAGTCAAAAGGGAAGGTTTTGGTTCCAAGTCAGGGTGCTGCATGTTTAATATGGGGCAAAAGAGACTGGAGTTTAGAGAATTCAAGGTCCACTTACAGGAATTGCCAGAGATTATTTAGCACTTTAATTAGCAGCCACAAAACCTAGAAACTGTGACAATTAGAAATGGCAGCTTCAGTGAACAAACAGAATTGCCTTAAATGGAAATTTGTTTCTTGTTTATAATAGCATATAAATTAGTCCATTAGCACAGCATTAACGTTTGTTCTTGTTGATTGTAAAACCGACTGAAGGTTTAAAGAAAAAGCACGGTGGCACAGCGGGTAGTACTGCTGCCTCACAGTTCCAGGGGCCGGAGTTTTGACTCTGATCTTCATTCTCTCTCTGTGACCACATAGCACTCTGGGTGCTGCAGTTCTCTGCTCCGTCTGCCAAAGATGCCCAGCCCCCCGCTCAATAACACACTGAAAGCACGAAAAAAGGAATTACCTTTAAAGAATCTAATTACCGGTTGGGCAGGAGGAAAACTTTTGATCTGTCAACTGAGGCTTCCTTTCTGAAAGGTCAGGCCTCTAAAAGTGTGACCCTAACTCTCTTGCCTCATTATGTCTTTTGGTCCATTTATTCACTGGCCTTAGTTTAGCTGCTTGTGTTCAAACACCCTCCAAGTGTGTTGAGAGGAGCAGGAAAGATATATGAAGTCCTCACAATCTGGCCACTCCTTGCTGTCAAGCAGATTTTTCACCTCCTATCTCCCATGTCCTTACTGTACTTACCAAGCATCAGACATCTGGAATTAAACTCATCCCCTGTGGTTCAAAAATGTGCTAATTTAGATACACAAGCATAAGAAATGGTTTCTTTCAGCCTGTGTCTCTCCCTTGTTGACAGCTGGGGCCCCAAGTCTCTCCATATTCTAAGCTGATGTTTGCTGATAATGATTAAGAACTGCAGCCTAGCAAAACTCCATCATCTATTTCCCAGAATAATAGTCTAAAGGGAGATTCTGCCTTCACCTGGGCTAGCTTCAGCCAAAATGCTTGTTCTGAATTGTACACACTTTGAGAAAAGATCTTTTAGTTGAGAATAATTCAGACATTCGAACAGGTGGCATATTCATCATCCCAGACTGTGAGAGTGACTCTCGACTGTTCACAGGAATCGTTCATTTTGATTTAAGGCACGGTGGCCAGAAAGGACAGAGGGGAAAAAGTTGGCTAATAGTCAAGATCCAGACTAGTTCCAGTAGCTATATGTGAAGTTAAGGTTAGTCATAATGAACTATCTGATCAGCAGGATATATATAATGGGTTCAAAGATTCATCCACTCATAGGATTAGCCATTAAGTGATGAAAATCAAATCAGAATCAGGTTTAATATCACCGACATATTAGATTATGAGGACACGCAGTTTCTTTTATTGTCATTTAGTAATGCATGCATTAAGAAATGATACAATGTTCCTCCGGTGTGATATCACAGAAACACAAGACAGACCAAGACTGAAAAACTAACAAAAAACACATAATTATAACATATAGTTACAACAGTGCAACAATACCATAACTTGAAGAACAGGCCATGGCACAGTAAAAAAAGTTCAAAGTCTCTCGAAAGTCCCATATCTCACACAGACAGGAGAAGGAAGAAAACTCTCCCTGCCATGCCTGACCGCAGTCCGACTCTGAGTTGTCCGAAAACTTCGAGCTCTGATCAGCCCTCCGACACCGAGTACCGAGCACCACCTCTATCCGAACGCTTCGACCTCAGCCTCGGTCGCCAGCAGCAGGCAAATCCGGGGATTTTGGGGCCTTCCCTCTGGAGATTCTGGGGCCTTCCCTCTGGAGATTCTCGATCGCACAGTAGCAGCGGCAGCGATCCGGGCATTTCAGAAATTTCTCCAGATGTTCCTCTGCTTCTCACGTCTGTCTTCATCAAATCAGAATTGTGCACAGCGTCCTACTTATAAATACGATATCATTTCGCCGGAGAGGCTACGCGTGCTGCGCCGCGCCGCCATCTTCTCCTCCCGCCTCTGCTGTGGAATTTGTTAACTTTACGGCAGCAGTACAATGAAATACATGGTAAAAAACCTGAGGTACGTCAAGTGTGTGTATATATAATAGTTACGTTAAAATAAGTAGTGCAAGAAAACAGAAATAAAAAAGTAGTGAGGTCGTGCTCATGGGTTCAGTGTCCATTCAGAAATCGGATGGCAGAGGGGAAGAAGCTGTTCCTGAATTGCCGAGTGTGTGCCTTCAGGCTCCTGTACCTCCTTCCTGACAGTGACAAAAAGAACAATGCGGCTGTAGCAGGACATTGTTGGGAGTCAAAAAAAAGGTTGAAACTTTGATGTCTGGTTCTTCATCAATTCCGACCTAAAGGATTATGGAGGAAACCAAGTTTTTTTTACTTGTCCCCGGATGTTGACTAAATCACTGGCACATCTCAACAAGGATTTAGTTAAATCTGCCCAATGTTAAATGATACTCCCACCTCGTCTTCAAATAAAACAGTGTCACATGCTGCATATATTGCATGAAAAAAGGCACTGACAGAATTTGATTGAGTTTAAATTGATGGCATGATAAAGAAAACGTTAACAGTGTATAAATATAATTCAGTGATTAGGATAAATGCTTTCAATGTAATTACAGCAGAGGGGCAAGGCATTCAGGGTGTGAGTCGTCCCTCAGGCTTCTGCCACACTGGTCGCATAGAGTCAAGGAGTCAAGATTCAAGATTCATTTATTATCAAAGAATGTATAAATTATGCAACCTTGACATTTGCTTGCTCACAAGTAGCTGTAAAGCAAGAATCTGGAAAGAACACAATTAAAGAAAAAAAAAGAATAAAAATAAAAATAAAAGTGTAACACTTGATGTGCAGGAAAAAGAGTAAAATACAAATTATGCAAACAATTGAAATGAACGACAGCATTCCAAACCAGAACTGAATCATTAGATCCGAACCTCGGAGCAGCTCAGAGTAGGCCCAAGGCCTTGCTTATCAGTTCATCATGTTAGTGGGCACAGAGCACAGCAGCCAGAAGTCTTCATATCCTCAGCATCTCGGCGGAGAAAGCGTGAAATTGGCTCTTGTCCTGACTGACACTCTGTCTTTTCAATCTATTTCAGCCCTCACTGAGTCATAGAGAAGTACAGTACTGAAATGCACCCTTTGGCCCATCTAGTCCATGCCAAAACCATTTAAACTGCCTATTCCATCAACCTGCACCTGGACCATATCCTTCCATATCCCTACTATCCATGTACCTGTCCAAACTTTGCTTAAACGTTGAAAGATGGTCAGATCCACCACTTGTGTGAGCAGCTCATTTCACACTCACAACCCTCTGAGTGAAGAAGTTTACCCTCATGTTCCCCTTAAACTTCTTACCTTTCACCCAGACGCAATAGAGGCAGAGGAATGGGGGGGGGGGGGTGGCATTGCTAGTCAGGGAAAATGTTGCTGCAGTGCTCAGGCAGGGCAGATTTCAGCTGGGGGAGTATCTGACAGCGACGCAGGTGGATGCTCCCCTGGTGTCATGGATTCTTGATTACCTGACTGGCAGACCACAGTACGTGTGCTTGCAACACTGTGTGTCCGACAGAGTGATCAGCAGCACTGGGGCTCCACAGGGGACTGTCTTGTCTCCCTTTCTCTTCACCATTTACACCTCGGACTTCAACTACTGCACAGAGTCTTGTCATCTTCAGAAGTTTTCTGATGACTCTGCCATAGTTGGATGCATCAGCAAGGGAGATGAGGCTGAGTACAGGGCTACGGTAGGAAACTTTGTCACATGGTGTGAGCAGAATTATCTGCAGCTTAATATGAAAAAGACTAAGGGGCTGGTGGTAGACCTGAGGAGAGCTAAGGCACCGGTGACCTCTGTTTCCATCCAGGGGGTCAGTGTGGACATGGTGGAGGATTACAAATACCTGGGGATACGAATTGACAATAAACTGGACTGGTCAAAGAACACTGAGGCTGTCTACAAGAAGGGTCAGAGCCATCTCTATTTCCTGAGGGGACTGAGGTCCTTTAACATCTGCCGGACGATGCTGAGGATGTTCTACGAGTCTGTGGTGGCCAGTGCTATCATGTTTGCTGTTGTGTGCTGGGGCAGCAGGCTGAGGGTAGCAGACACCAACAGAATCAACAAACTCATTCGTAAGGCCAGTAATGTTGTGGGGATGGAACTGGACTCTCTGACGATGGTGTCTGAAAAGAGGATGCTGTCCAAGTTGCATGCCATCTTGGTCAATGTCTCCCATCCACTACATAATGTACTGGTTGGGCACAGGAGTACATTCAGCCAGAGACTCATTCCACCGAGATGCAACACAGAGCGTCATAGGAAGTCATTCCTGCCTGTGGCCATCAAACTTTTCAACTCCTCCCTTGGAGGGTCAGACACCCTGAACCAGTAGGCTTGTCATGGACTTATTTCCTGGTGTAATTTACATATTACTATTTAACTATTTATGGTTTTATTACTATTTAATTATTTATGGTGCAACTGTAAGGAAAACCAATTTCCCCCAGGATCAATGAAGTATGACTATGACTATGACTATTATTAGAGGGCTTGTCTACTGAGGCCATATGGGTAGAGCTGAGAAACAGGAAAGGTATGACCACATTAATGGGGTTGTATTATAGACCACCCAATAGTCAGTGAGAATTGGAGGAGCAAATCTGCAGAGAGATAGCAGACAACTGCAGGAAACATAAAGTAGTGATAGTAGGGGATTTTAATTTTCCACATATTGATTGGGATTCCCATACTGTTAAAGGTCTAAGCGGGTTAGAATTTGTAAAAATCTGTTCAGGAAAGTTTTATAAATCAATATATAGAGATACCAACTAGAGAGGATGCAATATTAGATCTCCAGTTAGGACAGGTGACAGAAGTGTATGTAGGGGAACACTTTGGTTCCAGTGATCATAACACCATTAGTTTCAACTTGATCATGGATAAAGACAGATCTGGTCTGGTCCTCGGGTTGAGGTTCTAAACTGGAAAAAGGCCAAATTTGAAGAAATGAGAAAGGATCTAAAAAGCATGGATTGGGACAGGTTGTTCTCTGGCAAGGATGTGATTGGTAAGTGGGAGGCCTTCAAAGGAGAAATTTTGAGAGTGCAGAGTTTGTATGTTCCTGTCAGGATTAAAGGCAAAGTGAATAAGAATAAGGAACCTTGGTTCTCAAGGGATATTGGAACTCTGATAAAGAAGAAGAGAGAGATGTATGACATGTATAGGAAACAGGGAGCAAATAAGGTGCTTGAGGAGTATAAAAAGTACAAAAAAATACATAAGACAGAAATCAGGAGGGCTAAAAGAAGACATGAGGTTGCTTTAGCAGTCAAGGTGAAGGATAATCCAAAGAGCTTCTACAGGTATATTAAGAGCAAAAGGACACTAAGGGATAAAATTGGTCCTCCTGAAAATCAGAGTGGTCGGCTATGTATGGATCCAAATAAAATGGGGGAGATCTTAAATGGGTTTTTTGCATCTGTATTTACTAAAGAAACTGGCATGGAGTCAATGGAAATAAGGCAAACAAGTACTGAGGTCATGGAACCTATACAGATTGAGGAGGAGAAGGTGCTTGCTATCTTAAGGCAAGTCAGAGTAGATAAATCCCCAGGACCTGACAGGGTATTCCCTCAGTCCTTGAAGGAGACTAGTGTTGAAATTGCAGGGGCCCTGGCAGATATATTTAAAATGTCGTTATCTATGGGTGAGATGCCGGAGGATTGGAGAATAGCTCATGTTGTTCTGTTGTTTAAAAAAGGCTCTAAAAGTAATCAGAGAAATTATAGGCCGGTAAATTTGACGTCAGTAGTAAGTAAATTATTGGAAGGAGTACTGAGAGATAGGATCTACAAGCATTTGGATAGACAGGGACTTATTAGGGAGAGTGAACATGGCTTTGTGCGTGGTAGGTCATGTTTAACCAATCTATTGGAGTTTTTCGAGGAGGTTACCAGGAAAGTGGATGAAGGGAAGGCAGTGGATGTTGTCTACATGGACTTCAGTAAGCCTTTGACAAGGTCCTGCATGGGAGGTTAGTTAGGAAAATTCAGTCGCTAGGTATACATGGAGAGGTAGTAAATTGGATTAGACATTGGTTCAATGGAAGAAGCCAGAGAGTGGTAGTGGAGAATTGCTTCTCAGAGTGGAGGCCTGTGACTAGTGGTGTGCCACAGGGATCAGTGCTGGGTCCATTGTTATTTGTCATCCATATTAATGATCTGGATGATAATCTGGTAAATTGGATCAGCAAATTTGCTGATGATACAAAGACTGGAGGTGTAGTAGACAGTGAGGAAAGTTTTCAAAGCTTGCAGAGAGATTTGGACCAGCTGGAAAAATGGGCTGAAAAATGGCAGATGGAGCTTAATACAGACAAGTGTGAGGTATTGCACTTTGGAAGGACAAACCAAGGTAGAACATACGAGGTAAATGGTAAGGCACTGAGGAGTGCAGTAGAACAGAGGGATCTGGGAATACAGATACAAAATTCCCTAAAAGTGGCATCACAGGTAGATGGGGTCGTAAAGAGAGCTCTTGGTACATTGGCCTTTATAAATCAAGGTATTGAGTATAAGAGCTGGAATGTTATGGTGAGGTTGTACAGTATAAGGCATTGGTGAGGCCGAATCTGGAGTATTGTGTACAGTTTTGGTCACCAAATTACAGGAAGGATATAAATAAGGTTGAAAGAGTGCAGAGAAGGTTTACAAGGATGTTGCCGGGACTTGAGAAACTCAGTTACAGAGAAAGGTTGAATAGGTTAGGACTTTATTCCCTGGATCGTAGAAGAATGAGGGGAGATTTGATAGAGGTATATGAAATTGTGATGGGTGAATGCAAGCAGGCTTTTTCCACTGAGGCAAGGGGAGAAAAAAACCAGAGGACATGGGTTAAGGGTGAAGGGGGAAAACTTTAAAGGGAACATTAGGGGGAGCTTCTTCACACAGAGAGTGGTGGGAGTGTGGAATGAGCTGCCAGATGAAGTGGTAAATGCAGGCTCATTTCTAACATTTAAGAAAAACTTGGACAGGTACATGGATGAGAGGTGTATGGAGTGATATGGTCCAGGTGCAGGTCAGTGGGACAAAGCAGAAAAATGGTTCAGCACAGTCAAGAAGGGCCAAAAGACCTGTTTCTGTGCTGTAATGTTCTATGTTCTATGTTCTATAACACATGATCTCTAGTTGCAGTCCCACCCAACCTCAGTGGAAAAAGCCTACTTGCATTTACCCTATCTATATCCCTCATAATTATGTATTCCTCTATCAAATCTCCTCTCAATCTTCTACGTTCTAAAGAATACAGTCCTAACCTATTCAATCTTTCCTTATAACTCAGGTCCTCCAGACCCAGCAGCATTCTTATAAATGTTCTCCATACTCTTCAACCTTGTTTACATCTTTCCTGTAGGTAGGTAACCAAAACTGCACACAATACTCCAAATTAAGCCTCACCAATGTCTTATACAATTTCAACATAACATCCCATTTCCTGCACTCAATACTTTGATTTATGAAGGCCAATGTGCCAAAAGCTTTCTTTTACAACCTTATCGACCTGTAATGCCACTGTCACCAAATTATGGATCTGTATTGCCAGATCCCTTTGTTCTACCACACTCTTCAGTGCCCTATTGTTCACAGGGTAAGACCTTCCCTGGATAGTCCTACGGAAGTGCAAAACCTCACAGTTGTCTGCATTAAATTCCATCTGTCATTATTCAGCCCATTTTTCTAGCTGATGCAGATCCCTCTGCAAGCCATGATAGCCTTCCTTACTAACCACTGCACCACCAGTCTTGGTGTCATCCACAGAGTTGCTGATCCTGTTAACCACATTATCATCGAGCTCATTGATATAGATGACAGACAGCAAAGGACCCAACACCAATCCCTACAGCACACCACTGGTCACAGTTCTCCAGCCAGAGGGGCAGCCATCTACTACCACTCTCTAGTTTCTCCCACAAAGTCAATGTCTAATCCAATTTACTAACTCATCCTGGATGCCCAGCGACTGAACCTTTCTGACCAGCCTCCCATGCGGGACCTTGTCAAATGCCTTACTGAAGTTCATGTAGACAGCATCCACTGCCTTGCCTTCATCCACTTTCCTGGTAACTCATCCCAAATCCTTCCATTTCCTTCCCCTCATATATGCAAGAATATGTTGAGCAAGTGACAAAACGTGACAGAGAACGCCAAGACTAACAAATGACATTCATTAAATCATTCACTATATGTTGAACCCAGTGGGGAAAGTGAAGTAGTTTCACATTCATGACACCTTTTTGAGTGGTGCTGAACTGGTGCTGTAGGACTGTTGCCTCATTCCTGACTCTCAACTGATTCCCAGCTACGTGCAGGTTTATTTTTAATCAATACATTTGGGTGAAGGATCAACATATTGAAGAGAAAAAAAAAGTAAAGCCAGTGCGTTAGAAAAAGAGTCATAATTTTTTAATTTTACTCGTCTGAAGGGTGTCCGAAAGTGTGTTTTAGCTAATTGGATTTAGTCACTGAGATACAAGGAATATACAATTTGAGACTAGGTTGCTCTAAAAGCATATGTTAATGACCAAATATTCCATTTTGAATGTGGGTGAAGAGAGAAGTATTATCTGAAGTTCCTTTGCTCCCTGCTCTACACAGAAAAGTACTATGATCTATAATGCCTAACCAGTCATTTAACAACTTGCAAGATATTACAGGCAGAAAGCCTAATATTGCTCCCTTGACTGGAAGCAAGTCCTTTGTTCCTTGGAGTCACAATCAAGTCCTTCAATGTCTGCTGTACTCTTCCTATACACTCATGTCCAACGGCAAAACAGCAAAAATGAGAATATCTGCTGATGCTGGAAATCTAAGCAACACACACAAAATGCTGGAGGAACTCAGCAGGCCAGGCAGCATCTATGGAAAAGAGTAAACAGTCGGCATTTTGGGCCGATGACCTTCAGCAGGATGGGTCTCGGCCTAAAATGTCGGTTGCTTACTCTTTTCCGTAGATGCTGCCTGGCCTGCTGAATTTCACTAGCATTCTGTGTGTGTTGCAAAGATTTGTAGAATCTTAATGACCAGAAGAACTCAACCAGCAGCTTATCTATTTTTACCAGTGCTGGTGGGTGGCTCCTGCTGTTAAACACATGTTGACTTTTCCTGACGCTGAACAAACTTTCACATTTGGGGAGTTAAAAGAGGGCAGTTAGCTGAAGCAAGCAGCTACAGAATTAGGCATAGGCTCTGCACCACAATTGATGGCTGGACTCCCCTGTGCACGTTGGCACTGAATACATGTGTTCTGGGAAGCTTCCCATATCACAAGCACTTCATTGTGCACACTCATCAGCAGTCGACTGCCCTTTTCATCCAAGTCCCCTGCGGACAATTCATGTAACTGCTCTCATATGAACTGAAGTCCATCCATGCAATTGGTGCCTGATGGATAATCTGCTTTCTGACGCAGTGCTACTTCCAGAATCTATTTCAGTGCTATATGCTGAATTAAGCTCAGTGTCTTGTTAAAATGATAACGTGGCTCCATCATTACTGTCTTATCACTGTTTCTCTGCCACCTGGTCTGGTTAGAACATAGAACAGAGAAAACCTACAGCACAATACAGGCCCTTTGGCCCACAAAGCTGTGCTGAACATGTACTTACTTTAGAAATTACCTAGGGTTACCTATAACCCTTTATTTTCCTAAGTTCCATGTACCTATCCAGGGGTCTCGTAAAAGACCCTATCGTATCCACCTTCACCACTGTCGCCGGCAGCCCATTCCATGCACTCTCTATGTAAAAAACTTACCCCTGACATCTCCTCTGTACCTGCTTCCAAGCACCTTAAAACTGTGCCCTCTCATGTTAGCCATTTCAGCCCCAGGAAAAAGCCTCTGACTATCCGCTTCCTCATCCAGGTCATTTATAAAAATCACTAAGAGAAGGGGTCCCAACAGATCCCTGAGGCACACCACTGGTCACCAGTCTCCATACAGAATATGACCCCTCTACAACCACTCTTTGCCTTCTGTGGGCAAGCCACTTCTGGGCCCACAAAGCATTGTCCCCTTGGATCCTATGCCTCTTTACTTCCTCAATGAGCCTTGCATGGGGTAACTTATCAAATGCCTTGCTGAAATCCATATACACTACATCTACTACTCTACCTTCATCAACATGTTTAGTCACATCCTCAAAAAATTCAGTCAGGCTCGTAAGGCATGACCTACCTTTGACAAAGCCACGCTGACTATTCCTAATCATATTATGCCTCCCCAAGTGTTCATTAATCCTGCCTCTCAGGATCTTTTCCATCATCTTACCAACCACTGAAGTAAGACTCACTGGTCTATAATTTCCTGGGCTATCTTTACTCACTTTCTTGAAAAAGGGAACAACATCTGCAACCCTCCAATGAAGCAAAGTATTCATTAAGTACCTCTGCTGTCTCCTCTGGTCCCTTACACACTTTTCCACTGTCACACTTGATTGGTCCTATTCTCTCACGTCTTATCCTCTTGCTCTTCACATACTTGTAGAATGTCTTGAGGTTTTCTTTAATCCTGCTTGCCAAGGCCTTCTCATGGCCCCTTCTGGCCCTCCTAATTTCATTCTTAAACTCCATTCTGCTAGCCTTATAATCTTCCAGAACTCCATCATTACCTAGTTTTTTGAACCTTTCATAACCTTTTCTTTTCTTCTTGACTAGATTTTCACTAGCCTTTGTACACCACTGTTCCTGTACCCTACCATCATTTCCCCGTCTCATTGGAATGTACCTCTGCAGAACGCAACACAAATATCCCCTGAACATTTGCCATACATTTCCCTGAGAACATCTGTTCCCAATTTATACTTCCAAGTTCCTGCCCAATAGCTTCAAAGGTTGCAATGCCCTCTGGAATGAGAAAGTGACAAGTGTACAGTTTTATGTGGCTATGGGTTGGGTGTACATTATCAAGAACAAGGACATAAATAAAGGCCATCACCACCTCAGTGGGACTCAGAAATGGGAGACAGACCAGGCTTCTTTTGCATTCATTTGTGCACCACTTCCTGCAGGAGAGAAAATTTCAGTGAACTTTGCCACGAATGAACATCTGGCAGTTTTACAAGCTCCGAGACATGGGGGTGGCTTAGAATGGTGATGTGTTTGAGGATATAGTGGGGCATTTGATAACAGTCCTAGCTGTTAGAAACTGATAGAGATTACTGGCGCACGAGGAATGGGATGTGGTGGATTTAGCGATGCCTAAAGCTCACAGAGCAGAGATTATCTACTCAATGAGCTTGACCACAAGTGCAAGTTCAGAAAAAGCCCCGTCCGTGCATTCAAGCTCAACTCTAACATTGACCGCCTTGCCATGACGAACTAATCCCAATGCCTTCCAAGTTGTGGGACCAGAAGAAACCCAGCCAACATTGGACGTCCCATTTTCTACTTTATCCACTGAGGTCTTCAGTATAGTCTTCCCATGTTGTACTATTCTGTCAAGTTTACCAGATCAGATCCACCTATGGAGTGACTAGCAGTACCTGCTTCAGCTGCGGTGCAGTTCCCCTTTGAGAAGTGCAGACTAACTTTAATTGGTACCAGCCTCCCATTAGCTTGCTCCTTCACTGATCCACATTGTTAGCACTGGGTGGAAGCTGACAATATTATTATATATATTCACCACTGAGTTGGCAAGCTGCCTGTATTACAGTCAACCACTGGTGCTCATTTTTAAAGGCAAGGAGATTTAGACCTCATAAGGAGTTCTCCCCCGATGCACATGATTGTCCTTTTTGATATATACTAGCTGGGCTTGGTGATACATGATTTTAAAAGTCTAAAGCAGCGGCCCTCAACCACCGGGCCGCGGACCGGTACCGGGCCGCAAGGCACGCGCTACCGGGCCGCGGTGAAATGATATGATTTGGCGATAGGAGGCAGCTGCACCTTTCCTCACTCCTTGTCACGCCCACTATTGAGCCATTACGCGCACGAGGTCATTACCGGCGCGACATCCATGTCAGCGCAGGAAGGACATCAACTCCTCAAGCTTGCAAATGACGGTGGGCTGAAAAGTATGTTTGACATAACATCCCTGCCAGCATTCTGGATCAAAGTCAAGGCTAAATATCCTGAGACAGCCACGGAAGCACCGAAAATGTTGCTTCCATTTCCAACATATCTCTGCAATGAATGCAACAAAAACTAAATTGCGGAATAGACTGGACATAAGGAACCCCCTTCGAGTATCGCTGTCTCCCATCACCCCTCGATAGGACTGTCTTGTTGCAGGGAAACAAGCCCAGGGCTCCCACTGATTCAGCGATATTGGAGCATTGCAATGATTTTATATGTTCATACGGGGAAAATATGCGCTGTGTGCTTAATAGCCAAACGTTACTTAAAATGTTATGATGCTATTGATTATAAGTGACTTCTATAACCATATAACAATTACAGCACGGAAACAGGCGATCTCTGCCTTTCTAGTCCATGCCGAATGCTACTCTCACCTCGTCCCACCGACCTGCACTCAGCCCATAACCCTCCATTCTTTCCTGTCCATATAGCTGTCCAGTTTAACTTTAATGATAATATCGAACCTGCCTCTACCACTTCTACTGGAAGTTCGATCAACACTTACTTCAATCTCCCCTGTCTTCCCCTGATAATTGACATTGCTATATTTATGCGAGGAAAATATGCGCCGTGTGTTTAATATTAAATTCGTTAGATAAACCTTTTTAGAAATGAAATTGAGTGTATTAGCCACTTATCACCTATATTTCGGTCATGATTAACACCACCTCCACCACCCCCGAACAGAATCGCCAAAAACGATTTGCAGAAAGAAAATCTGCACAAGTCACGCATGTGCACTGGTGCCCGCGCAAGGCTCCATGGTCATTGTAGTCTTTTCTGGGTAAACACAACGTATCTGACTGCTACTCTTGTCCGTTGGCAACCGTACCCCGCCCCCTACCCCCCGGGCCGGCCGGTCCGCAAGAATATTGTCAATATTAAACCAGTCTGCAGTGCAAAAAAGGTTGGGGACCCCTGGTCTAAAGAAGGCAAAAAGCTCAGCTATATAGTCAACAAGGAAAATAAGAACAGGTTTGGAGAGACATGGACTAACACAAAGCAAGTGAAATCAAATGTAGAGAAAGGCAATGTGATACCTTCTGGTAGGCAACACAAGGAACAGAAATAACTGATGCAGTTTTAAATAGGTGGCAGGTTCTATAAACATCACATATGTTGTATTTGAGGAGACAACTTTAAAAATATTGATGGAAAAAGTGAATTCAGAGGTAAGGAAGTTGTGCTAAACTTTATGAAACTTGAGTAATGCTACATCTCAGAGAGGATGCAGAGGAGATCGGGTCAAAGAGGGCACAGTTACACAGGGAGATGAGAGAGGCTGGAGTTATTCTCAGAATAGAAAAGGTTAAGGAGTGATCTGCTCAAAGTCAAAAAGGACCCTGAGAGAGTAAATAAGGAGACTGTTTCCATTGGCAGAAAAGTAAGTAACCAGAGTACACAGATTTAATAAACATTGGCAAAAGAACCAGAGGTGAAATAAGGAAATAAAAATTACACAGTGAGTTGTTATGATCTGGAATGTGCTGCCTGCAAGGGTGATGGAAGTAAATTCAATAGTAACTTGCAAAGGAAACTTAACGTATACCTGAAAATGTCAAAGTTTGCAGGATTTTGGGGACAGCTAGGAGACTGAGATGAACTGGATACTGAAGACCTAGCATATATCTGATGGCTTAAATACTGTTCTTCTGTGCTTTGGCATTGAAGTATTTCTAAGGACAGAAATATCAAGAATCTCAAACAATTCATGAAGGCTAGGTGCCAGCAGTACCACAATAGCTCTTTCGCATTATGATAATGAAAACCAAAATTAGTTAATTTTGTTTAACTTGCAATAATAAAACGTTAGTCATGATAAAACCCTGGAAGTAACCCTTCAGTAAACATTTTTATAAGAAAACTGTTAAAGGCCTTACAGTTGTCTGGTACATGTAGACCAGACAAGAAACAAAAAAATAAAAATCAACATTTGCAAAGACTCACATAGGGTGTAGCAAGTCTAATCCCAAAGACAGAATATCTGCTGTGATCATTCGCCTTGAGTGTTAGTTAAAATCCCTAGATGGTTTCACAAACAAACACAGCTGAAACAGTTCCTCTTTATGTCAGAGTTGTGGAAAACCACACCCACACTGAATTCACCGGCACTTTCCTTGACACCTTGTACGGCACGTTAGTGAAGTTGCAGTACCAGGCTCTTCAGAAAATGAAAAGAAAACTTCATCTCTCTCTCTCTCTTTCCCCTTTTTGAATATTTAGGAGATTCTTGATCATCCAGGATGCATTTTCAGGTATGTGATTACAAGTCCTTTGGCAACCCCCTAATCTACATTTTCTGTACTGAATTAGAATTAATTGTTCCTTCATTCACCATTTATATTAGACTTCTACTTACAACCAGTATGAAGAATTCAAAAAAGTAGTCTTATCCATCTCATGTTTTCCCATACATCATTTGGAAATGTCAAAAGCTGTACAATCAGGAGTGTGTCTATTTATTTACCTAAAACCAGGCCCGGTAATAGTCGACATCCATCGTGGCTTACTGCCGCTTACAACATCATTTCCTGAAACAGCTATAAATCCTAACGGTCATCACATGAACTGACTGCTCTACCATTTTTATTACGTTTCCAAAACAGTGCTATTTCTGTGGTAGTTATAAATAAACATCGTAGCTCCATCATTAGTCCCACGAAATAGCTGAGGGACAATCTTTTTGTCTGTGGCATCAGTAATGCCTGACGATCAAGAGCATCACAGGCCCCACTTTGAACAGGAGGGATCTCTGACTTGGATACTGGTGCAGAGTGATGACAACATACTCTGCACCAGCTGACTTAGCAGGGTACTGATCTAATACGTCTGCAGAACTACTTTGTCCTCAGTTGCCAAGGCCTTACCCTCTGGAATTCCCTCCTCAGACTTCAGGAGTGCCTTAGAGCCTAGGACTCTGAACAGGTATTTTTTTTAAGCCTATTCTAATATTTCACTTTGTGACACAGTATTAAATCTGGGTGGAGGTGCCCCTGCATAGGGTTTTGGGACATTTTATTCTTTCACTATTTCAATGCGAGGTGCAACTTGAGGAGCAGTGCACAAGAGAATGGAAAGTACTGGTAAAATCCTCAAAGGCTGAAGTGGCCAAAGGACAGAGCCACACGCAGGTTTCAGCAGTAGATATGGTGGTGAATATCATGCAAAGTTCATGTAAAATTCAGGCAAACACGAGGGAATCTGCAGATGCTGGAATCTCAAGCAACACACTTAAAAGTTGCTGGTGAACGCAGCAGGCCAGGCAGCATCTATAAGAAACGTCGACTGTACCTCTTCCTATAGACGCTGCCTGGCCTGCTGCATTCACCAGCAACTTTTAAGTGTGTTGCTTGTAAAATTCAGATATCTTTTTGCACAATAGTGGACTGGAGT
The DNA here is from genome assembly GCF_030028105.1 of Mobula birostris. Classification (NCBI taxonomy): domain Eukaryota; kingdom Metazoa; phylum Chordata; class Chondrichthyes; order Myliobatiformes; family Myliobatidae; genus Mobula; species Mobula birostris. The sequence goes on along the minus strand of NC_092391.1, from coordinate 22,529,349 downwards.
GTCATACCTCTCTCTATATATTTTTTGAAGCATGGCCAAGTGCAGAACCTGGCAGAGAGGCCCGAAGATGTAAGCTTGGCTCTGCAAACTGAGAGAAAACAGTTTTAAATCTCTAGATTATTAGATTATTAGACTATGAGGACATGGAGTCCTCTTTTATTGTCATTTAGTAATGTATGCATTAAGAAATGATACAATGTTCCTCCAATATGATATCACAGAAACACAAGACAAACCAAGACTAAAAAAAACTGACAAAAGCCACATAATTATAACATATAGTTACAACAGTGCAAAGCAATACCATAATTTGATAAAGAACAGACCATGGGCACAGTACATAAAAAGTCTCAAAGTCTCTCGAAAGTCCCATCATCCCACGCAGATGGTAGAAGGGAGAAACTCTCCCTGCCATGAACCTCCATCACTGCAAACTTGCCGATGCAGCATCCTGGAAGCACCCGACCACAGCCGACTCTTAAGTCCGTCCAAAAACTTGGAGCCTCTGACCAGCCCTCCGACACCGAGCACCAAGCACCATCTCTGCCGAGCGCTTCGACCCTGGCAACAGGCAACAGGCAAAGCCGAGGATTTGGGGCCTTCCCCTCTGGAGATTCTCGATCGCGCAGTAGCAGTGGCAGCGAAGCAGGCATTTCAGAAGTTTCTCCAGATGTTCCTCTGTGCTTCTCACGTCTGTCTCCATCAAATCAGGATTGTGCACGGTACCTACTTACAAATACTGATATCATTTCGGAGCGGCCGCGCGCACTGCGTCGCGCCATCATCTTCTCCTCCCCTTCCACCTCTAATGCACTGAGTTGAAAAGGAGAAACATTACAAGATGCCTATAGGACCCAGTGGGGCAGCGCAGTAGCATAATGGTTAGCACAACACATCACAGTACCAGCAACCCAGGTTCAATTCCCACCACTGTCAGTAAGGAGTTTGTACATTCTCCCCGTATCCACATGGGTTTCCTCTGGGTGCTCTGGTTTCCACCCACAGTCCAAAGACATTCTGGTTGGTGGGTTAATTGTTCACTGTAAATTGTCCTGTGATTAGGCTCGAGGTAAATCAGGGGTTGCTGGGCAACGCAGCCAGGAAGGCCTATTCCATGCTGTATCACAACAAATAAATAATATCCTACAAACCATTTGGCATGATATTGGACCGAGACTTCTCTCATCCTTAGAGGCAGAAAATGTTCAAAGATCTAATGAGGGCAAAGAAGGAAACAGAGCAACTTTTAACCTTTTTTTTTAAAAACATCTTATGAAAACAATTCTCGACATGAATCTCTAACCAAAGGTATGACATGTAGAGGACCTCAACATTGGAGAGTTCAACCTTTTGGGATAAGGCAATGCATGCTTACTCTGGCTGAATCATCTCAAATATCATGTTAACAGATGGCACAATATCTCTGTACTGCAACAAACAACTGTAAAATCCTAAACCATCATGTCACTTTGTTCTCATATAGGTTACACTCACCCATTCCTCATTTAGTCTTCAGTTTCTTCAAGATGCATTAAATTAACTCCTGAGGAAACCTGAGGAAGATCAAGAGAAAGAACAAAATGAGAAGGAAGCATGAAAGTTCCTTCTTGTTGATGATGGAGATATAAACTATGAGCTCACACACTGGTCCTTCGATCATGATTTATCCCATGCTCTTATCCCTTACTTTCCCAATGTCGGTGTGTTGTCTCCTTCTACTTCATATTCACTCAACAGCTTGGATAGTTTCATCTCGCAGGAGAGGCATAATAAATTAGTACATAGCTCGAAATGAATCGCAGTGCTCAGATGTGCCAGAAGACTGTGGGAAATGTGGCACCTTTCCAGCAGCAGAAACGTCTTTTCTTGACTCCAGACTCTTGGTCCCCGAATCCAAGGGTAGGTGTCTGGAAGGAAGGAGAGTGCATGAACAATGTCACACTGCTGATACAGCAGCTGGGAAATCTAGAGGTTTCATTGTTGAGGAAATCAGGATGCTTAAATGAACACACAACAGCTGCACTGGCAGCTCAGCTCTGAGTCTGATAAAACTCTTTCACAGAAGATATTTGGAATCCTTGACTTTAGTCACAGAAAATACAAAGATTCAGGGTTAAAGACTGTTTAATGTCATTTCCAATATACAAGTGTAAAGAGAATAAAATAATTGTTACAGCACAAAAAAATGCAATAAGATAAATAACACAATAATAATAACAATAACAAGCACAATAAAATATAAGTACGTAAGGTCAGGGGTCCCCAACCTTTTTTGCACTGCGGACCGGTTTCATATTGACAATATTCTTGCGGGAGGGGGGGAGGGGGAGGGGGAGGGTTGCCAACAGACAAGAGTAGCAGTCAAATACGTTGTTTACCACTAGAGACCACAATGACCATGAAGCATTGCGCGGGCACCAGTGCACATGCGTGATTTGCGCATGCATGTACGTGCCGATTTTTTCTATAAATCGTTTTTGGTGATTCTGTTCCGGGGGGGGCTGGTGTTAATCACGACCGGAATATAGATGATAAATGACTAATACACTCAATTTCATTTCTAAAAGGGTTTATCTAATGAATTTAATATTAAACACACAGCGCATATTTTCCTTGCATGAATATAGCGATAAGTCAATTACCAGGGGATGACAGGGGAGCTTGAAGTAAGTGTTGAACGAACTTCCAGTAGAAGTGGTAGAGGCAGGTTCCATATTATCATTTAAAGAAAAATTGGATAGGTATATGGACAGGAAAGAATGGAGGGTTATGGGCTGATTGCAGGTCGGTGGGGCGAGGTGAGAGTAGCATTCAGCACGGACTAGAAGGGCAGAGATGACCTGTTTCCGTGCTGTAATTGTTATATGGTTATATAAGTCAATAGCATCTTAACATTTAAATAACATTTAGATATTAAACACACAGCACATATTTTCCCCGTATGAACATATAAAGTCATTGCAACACACCAATATCGCTGAATCAGTGGGAGCCCTGGGCTTGTTTTCCTGCAACAAGACGGTCCTATCGAGGGGTGATGGGAGACAGCGATACTCGAAGGGGGGGTTCCTTATGTCCAGTCTATTCCGCAATTTAGTTTTCGTTGCATTCATTGCAGAGATATGTTGGAAATGGAAGCAATGTTTTCAGTGCTTTCCTGGCTACCTCAGGATATTTAGCCTTGACTTTAATCCAGAATGCCGGCAGAGATGGTATATCAAACATACTTTTCAGCCTGCCGTCATTTGCAAGCTCGAGGAGATGACACGCGGGTAATGACCTCGCATGCGTAATGGCTCACAGAGGGCGTGACAGGGAATGAGGAAAGGTGCAGCTGACTCATATCACCAAATCATATCGTTTCCTCACGGCCCGGTAGCGCATGCCTTGCGGCCCGGCACCAGTCCGCGGCCCGGTGGTTGGGGACCACTGTTCTATATAATCTAACATAAACATTTAATATTGGTTTCTGTTCATTCTGTGCATCTTAGCTCCCCAGGGCTTTTAAATAGTTTATTAAATATGATATCAGGCACACGTTACACCCAGCAAGACCCAGACAGGTGAAAGCATTTGCTTCCGGAAGTACTAAGGGAACAGTGATCACAATATGATCGAGTTCACTTTGAAATTTGAGAAGGCGAAGCTAAATTCTAATGTGTCAGTATTTCAGTAGACTAAAGGAAATCACAATGGCATGGGGGGGGAACTGGCCAAGGTTGACTGGAAAGGGGCACTAGCAGGAAGGACAGCAGAGCAGCAATGGCTGGAGTTTCTGCGGAAAATGAGGGAAGTGCAAGACAGATATATTCCAAGTAAGAAGAAAATGTCGAATGGTGGAAGACACTGCCGTGGCTGACAAGTGAAGTCAGAGCCAAAGTAAAAGCAAAAGAGAGAGCACACAAGGAAGCCAAAGCTAGTGGGAAGACAGAGGATTGGGAAGTTTTTAAAAACTTGCAGAAAGAAACTAAGAAGGTCATTAGGAAGGAAAAGATGAATTATGAAAGGAAGCTGGCAAATAATATCAAAGAAGATACTAAAAGCTTTTTTAAATATATAAAGGGTAAAAGAGAGTTGAGGGTAGATATAGGACCAATAGAAAATGACGCTGGAGATATTGTAATGAGAGATGGCAAGGGAACTGAATACATATTTTGCATCAGTCTTCACAGTGGAAGACATCTGCAGTATACCAGACATTTAAGAGTGTCAGGGAAGTGAACTATATGCAGTGAAAATTACATCTGAGAAAGTGCTCAGGAAGCTTAATGGTCTGAGGGTGGATGAATTGCCTGGACCTGATGGAATGCAACCTTGGGTTCTGAAAGAAGTAGCTGGGGAGACTCCGGAGGCATCAACAATAATCTTTCAAGAATTGATAGATTCTAGCGTTGTACCAGACGACTGGAAAATTGCAAATGTTACTCTGCTGTTTAAGAAGGGTGGGAGGCAGCAGAAAGGAAATTATAAGGACATCAGTGGTTGGGAAGTTGTTGGAATCAATTGTTAGGGATGAGATTACAGAATACCTGGTGGCACACGACAAGATAGGCCAAAGCCAGCATGGTTTCCTGAAAGGAAAATCCTGCCTGACTAACCTACTGCAATTTTTTGAGGAAACTACAAGCAGGGTAGACAAAGGAGGTGTAGTAGATGTGGTATACTTGGATTTTCAGAAGTCTTTTGACAAGGAATTGCACATGAGGCTGCTGAGCAAGATAAGAGTCCATAAAACTACAGGGATGTTACTAGCATAGGTGGAGCATTGGCTGATCGACGAAAACAGATGGTGGGAATAAAGGGATCCTATTCTGGCTGGCTGCCAGTTACCAGTGGAGTTCCACAGGGGTCGGTGTTGGGACCACTGTTTTTTACAATGTAAATCCCCTCGTGTTTTAAGAAGGCAATGATAATCCCAGTGCTGAAGAAGAGTAAGGTGGCATGCCTGAATGACTATCGACCTGTGGCTCTGACATCAATTGCTATGAAGTGCTTCAAGCGATTGGTTATGGCAGACATCAACCATAGCCTACCGGTCAACCTCGACGCTTTGCAATTCGCCTACTGGAGCAACAGGTCAACGGCAGATGTCATCTCTCTGGCCCTACGTTCCTCCTTAGAACACCTGGAGAATAAAGACACATACATAAGGCTCCTTTTCATTGACTACAGCTCTGCCTTTAATACCATCGTTCCAAATAAACTGATTCCTAAGCTCCGGAACCTGGGCCTTAGCACTCAGATCTGCAGCTGGATCTTCAACTTCCTCACTGACAGGACCCAGGCTGTAAAAATAGGGGACAAGCTCTACTCTACAATCACTCTGAGCACCGGTGCCCCACAAGGCTATGTACTCAGCCCCTGCTGTACTCACTGTACACCCATGATTGTGTAGCCAAGTTTCCATCAAACTCAATATATAAGTTTGCTGATGACACAACAATTGTAAGCAGTATCTCGGGTAATGATGAGTTTGAGTACAGAGAGGAAATTAAGAACCTGGCGGCATGGTGCGAAGACAATAACCTATCCCTCAACGTCAGCAAGACGAAGGAATTGGTTGTTGACTTCAAAAGGAGTAGCGGACCGCACGACCCAATTTATGTCTGTGGTGCGCAAATGGAACAGGTCAAAAGCTTTAAGTTCCTCGGGGTCAATATCACAAATGACCTGACTTGGTCCAACCAAGCAGAGTCCACTGCCAAGAAGGCCCACCAGCGCCTTTACTTCCTGAGAAAACTAAAGAAATTTGGCCTGTCCCCTAAAACCCTCACTAATTTTTATAGATACGCCGTAGAAAGCATTCTTCTAGGGTGCATCACAACCTGGTATGGAAGTTGTCCTGTCCAAGACCAGAAGAAGCTGCAGAAGATCGTGAACACGGCGCAGCACATCACACAAACCAATCTTCTGTCCTTGGACTCACTTTACACCGCACGCTGTCGGAGCAGTGCTGCCAGGATAATCAAGGACACGACCCACCCAGCCAACACATTTTTCATCCCTCTTCCCTCCGGGAAAAGGGTCAGGAGCTTGAAGACTTGTACAGCCAGATTTGAGAACAGCTTCTTTCCAGCTGTGATAAGACTGCTGAACAGATCCTGACCCGGATCTGGGCCGTACGCTCCAAATATCCGGACCTGCATCTCGGTTTTGTTGCACTACCCTACTTTCCATTGTTCTATTTTCTATTTATGATTTATAATTTAAATTTTTAATATTTACTATCGATTTGTAATCCAGGGAGCAGGAAGCGCAGAATCAAATTTCGCTATGATGATTGTAAGCTCTAGTATCAATTGTTTAGCGACAATAAAGTATAAAGTATTAAAGTATGTCAATGACTTGGATTATGGAATTAATGGACTTATGGCTAAATTTGCCGATGATACAAAGATAGGTGGAGGAACGGGTACTGTTGAGGAAACAGACAGCCTGCAGAGAGATCTAGATAGTTTAGGGGAATGGGCAAAGATGTGGCAAATGAAATACAATGTTGGAAAGTGTATGATCATGCACTTTGGTGAAAGAAATAAACAGGCAGACTATTATCTAGATGGGGAGAGAATGCAAAGTGCAGAGATGCAAAGGGACTTGGGAGTTCTTGTGCCGGATACCGTAAAGGTTAACCTCCAGGTTGAGTCAGTGGTGAAGAAGGCGAATGCAATGTTGGCATTCATTTCTAGAGGTATAAAATATAAGAACAGGAATGTGATGTTGAGGCTCTATAAGGCATTCGTGAGACTACACTTGGAGTATTGTGTGCAATTCTGGGTTCCTCATTTTTGAAAGGATGTACTAACAATAGACAATAGACATTAGGTGCAGGAGTAGGCCATTCAGCCCTTCAAGCCACCACCACCATTTACTGTGATCATGGCTGATCATCCACAATCAGTACCCCTTTCCTGCCTTCTCCCCATATCCCTTCACTCCGCTATCTTTAAGAGCTCTATCTAACTCTTTCTTGAAAGAATCCAGAGAATTGGCCTCCACTGCCTTCTGAATCAGAGAATTCCACAGAACCACAACCCTCTGTGTGAAAAAGTTTTTCCTCAACTCCGTTCTAAATTGTCTACCCCTTATTCTTAAACTGTGGCCTTTGGTTCTGGACTCCCCCAACATCGGGAACATGTTGGAGAGGGTTCAGAGAAGATTCACGAGAATGAATGATTCCAGGAATGAAAGGGTTACAGTATGAGGAATGTCTGGCAGCTCTTGGGCTGTATTCCCTGGAGTTCAGGAGAATGAGAGGGGATCTCATAGAAATATTTCGAATGTTAAAAGACCTGAACAGATTAGAAATGGCAAAGTTATTTCCCATGGTAGGGGAGTCTAGGACAAGAGGGCATGACTTCAGGATTGAAGAACGTCCATTTAGAACAGAGATGCAGAGAAATTACTTTGGTCAGAGGGTGGGCAATCTGTGGAATTTGTCGCCATGAGCAGCCGTGGAGGCCAATGCATTGGGTGCATTTAAGGCAGAGATAGATAGGTTCTTGATTAGCCAGGGCATCAAAGAGTATGGGGAGGAGGCAGGGGAGTAAGGGTGACTGGAAGAATTGGATCAGCCCATGACTGAATGGTGGAGCAGACTCGGTGGGCCAAATGGCCTACTTCTGCTCCTATATCTTATGGTCTTATTGTCTTATAAATGGATGATCTATCCCCACTGGTTCCTGGAAGCCTCACTGTTACAAAAGGCAAACTGAAAAACAATCAGGAAACTATTGAGAGTACTGGACGTAGCGAGGGCTAGTGGACCAGTCAACACTCAAGCTGTGATACTGATGATCTTGCCTTCAGAACCTGCTGCACCTCTAGCCAAAGGTGCTCCATGGACTTACAGTCACTGTAGAAAATTACCCAGGTGGGTCCTGCTCACAAAAGAAGAACAAACTAAATCCAGTTATTTACTACCCGCTGTCTACCTATTTAATAAGAAAATCCTTTTCCACTTCTATGCGATCTGCAATATATCCAAGATATACATTGTTTCTTCCAGTTGTTATACCTTGTATTCACTGCAACTCTGAATTTCACCCATTACTGACGTACACAGTAGCAGGTATCCCTTACCTGATTTTGAAGCGCACTGTACCATCACATCAGTTGAACATCAAGAATTTTCAAGACCAGACCAGACCATACCTTACGAGTTTATGAACTGGAGGGAAGAGTGAATCCGCAGACGTAACTGAATGCAGAAACTTAATACATAATAGAACAGTGAAGAGGATACAATGTTGTGTCTAACCAATTAAATTAGTAATCAAATGGTTAACTAAACTAATCTCTTCTGCCTACACCGTGATTATTTTCCTCACAGACCTTTTCTGTCTGTACCACCACCCCACGCAACACATTCCAGGCACCCATCTCTCCCTGTGTAAAAAAAACTTGCCCCTCACAACTCCTCTAAAATGACCCCGTCTCACTTTAATTACATGCTTCTGGTATTAGATATTCTTAAGTTTTGTATTTCCAAAACACTGAACTAATTCAAAGGAAGACGTGGGAGTCTCAAATGTGGGTCTAACTTCATGCTTGCTTTAAACGAGGCACACACGTGGTAGTGGAATGATGCATTTTACGTATAACCCCAATGAGTTATTTAAATAAACAAGATACTTAATAAGCTCAAATACAACTGAATTATCAATTACACAACAGACATTTCAACCTTGAGAAAAAGATACTGCCTACTCTGCCTTGCTGCTCATATCTTATCTGATCTCCCCTCAGCCTCTGCTAATCCAGAGAAAAACAACCCAAGTTTGTCCAGCTTCTCGTTATAGCCCAGGTCCTCTAATTCAGGTAGCACGACCTGGAGAATGGGAAGACCAACGCGATCCAGTGGTAAAACTTTAAAGCAATTTCAAGAGGTAAAGGGAGAGACTGATCCTTGCATGGTAACGATAGATTAATAATGTCGGCAATAAGGGACAAGTATCTAAAAATTCACCTTTGTGATTAGTGTTAAACACCCCATTAGTTTGAGCCCTCCAAAATTCATTGTATTAGTTTTGATAATTTTACTCTTTATGCTATCCAAATTTTTAACTCTACTTAAGCAACTCATCTATTCTGCCTTCAGAAAGTTATTCAAATAGCACTGCTGTTAAATGCCAGGTTTTCCATTAATGCTAATCATTGCTCATTTACATAGTCCTGTCTGACAGGGCTAGAATCAGTTCAGATTGCACAAAAACTTATACCATCAACGGGCTATATATTTTCAGTGTAAAACAAATACTACTGCACTTAGTATTAAGCCATGTATTAAAGATTACCGAAACAAGTCAAAAGCATTTTGCTGCCCACAACGGTACAGTGAATCTGGGCCAAGTATTTTTCATTAACTGTTTCCAATGACTGAAAGGCCACCGCATCAGAGAGCAGAGAGATCTGAGGCAGACACTGTGAGAAAAAGGCAGAGGTAACAGTAGACAAGTAAAGTTGCACATGGGGAGGGATGTGGGATCAAGAGCAGGTTTGATGGGCTGAATGATCTCTTTCTAGGCTGCGCTCCTCCATGCATTGGCCGATCTTGTTGTAAGATGGAACACTGTAGCCTTAGGTCTCTGAACAGAAAACAATATGCACACGTTCCAGCTGCCATCAAATCAGATCTCTGCTCCTTGTCCTGGGGCCCTTCTGCAGATACAATTGAAGTCAGAAGTTTACATACACCTTAGCCAAATACATTTAAACTCAGTTTTTCACAATTCCTGACATTTAATCCCAGAAAACATTCCCTGTCTTAGGTCAGTTAGGATCATTACTTTATTTTAAGAATGTGAAATATCAGAATAATAGTAGAGGGAATGATTTATTTCAGCTTTTATTTCATTCATCACTTTCCCAGTAGGTCAGAAGTTTACATTCACTTTGTTAGTATTTGGTAGCATTGCCTTTAAATTATTATAGTCAGAGTCATAGTCATACCTTATTGATCCCGGGGGAAATTGGTTTTCATTACCATTGCACCATAAATAATAAATAGTAATAAAACCATAAATAGTTAAATAGTAATATGTAAATTATGCCAGGAAATAAGTCCAGGACCAGCTTATTGGCTCAGGGTGTCTGACCCTCCAAGGGAGGAGTTGTAAAGTTTGATGGCCACAGGCAGGAATGACTTCCTATGACGCTCTGTGTTGCATCTCGATGGAATGAGTCTCTGGCTGAATGTACTCCTGTGCCCACCCAGTACATTATGTAGTGGATGGGAGACATTGTCCAAGATGGCATGCAACTTGGACAGCATCCTCTTTTCAGACACCACCGTCAGAGAGTCCAGTTCCATCCCCACAACATCACTGGCCTTACGAATGAGTTTGTTGATTCTGTTGGTGTCTGCTACCCTCAGCCTGCTGCCCTGTTTAACCTGGGTCAAACGTTTTGGGTAGCCTTCCACAAGCTTCTCACGGTAAGTTGCTGGAATTTTGTTCCATTCCTCCAGACAGAACTGGTGTAACTGAGTCAGGTTTGTAAGCCTCCTTGCTCGCACACGCTTTTTCAGTTCTGCCCAAAGGTATACACCTGTTTCCTTCACAATTTCTTGCATTAAAGAAGTTTAGTGATATCGACAAAGTGAGATATAATATTGTGTGCATAATTTATATGTACATTCCTGCAGGCCTTCTCACACGCTGACCAATACAGCTAAAAGAGACTTCCCAACAATATACTCAAATCCACTGAGGATCATTCAGAATGGACATTCAAAAGGAGACCTTCATCTGGTGGAACCAATGTACTCACCCTTACCCCTTCTTCCATGTCCCCACTGTCACATGCCAGTACTTGACCCACATCAGAAAATCTTTCTGGTATATTAAGAGTATCCAGAAACACTGATTTGCTACGCCTACCAGGTACCCAGACCCTACTCCCATATGTTGTGCTTGAGATATCACAAATTGCTATGAAAATATCCCAATCTTCATTAACTGGGAAAAATATCTTACCTCTACAAATACTGAGGGTGCCGAGTCAGCACCATTTGGACACTTTAAGGCCTTCACTATCATGTCAATGCTATTCTTGTATGTTTACTGCTTTTCCTCTGAAAAGCATACTTTTTTCACTTCTTTCATCGGATGTCTGACTGACCATAAAGTCTAGGATCTTCGTGTGAAGTATATTTTGTTCTGAGGAAGGTAAAGAAATATCACCATAAACCTCCCAGAGAGATACGAGTTCAAATCTGGCCCATTTCATTTCGAGTGGGTGTTCTTGGCAATGATCATATATTTTCTCTTATATATGTGACAGAACATCTCTTTCTATTTCTCCCACCTAGGCAGTTAATTCAAAGCCAGCATGGATCAGCTCCACAAAACCTCTCTTTTAAAGCCTGAAAGTTGGGAAGAACCTCTTCCTTGCAAGCAAGAGGAAACAACATTGCCATTTGTAAATAAATCAAGTTTGGACCCTGAGCTATATGGAACACGGTCACGTGGCACAGTGCAACAAAAGAGTATGAAACTTCAAGGCTCTAGAGAATAGAAATAATAAATCACATTGATCGTTGCAAGGGCAGCAGAGAAAGAATAGGAATGTGAGCAGAGGGATGAGCGTTGTGGGATTGAGGAAAAAGACAAGGTTTCCTCACGGCACCTATTCCAAATCTTCTATATGACGCCGAATTTCAGCTGAAGTGGCCCAGTGATATTACAGGGATGTTCTTTCATTTACAGCTCCAGGAAGTAAAACTGGTTTATGCCTCTCACAAAGTTCTGCATGATTCCCTTTGCACTGTCTAGCTCCACTGAGGTATCGTGGATGGTCTGAGTACAATAGAGGCCTCAAGCTTATTACTGGAGTAAATGAGCTTCAACAAATCAGTTGACTCCCAATGGATTACTGGGCATATTGTTCCAGATGCATGTGTGTGAACCTAAGTCTTCACTTCCACATCTAAGCTACAATGGATTCTCCGATCATGTTTACTTTTATACAGCTTGTCATTTATGGCTAAAAATGTGAGTGGGTTCAAATCACCAGAATTATCTCTTTCGGGAAGCTGTCACACTCATTCCAAAAGTTGTAGGTTCAAGTGGAACAATACCTAGGCTGATACTCTGATGCAGTACCAAGGGAGTCAGACTCCTTCTTTTTGATAAGACATGAACCTGAGGTCCAATCCCTTCTCCAGAGTGGTCATTCAAGACCCAGTGGCATCTTATTGAACTAGAAGATGTCACAGGTCTCCTGGTCAATACCTATCTGTTATCAGCATCACTAAATGGGAATATGTGGTTAAATACACGCTGCTGTTTGTGGTATATTGAGTCCTGTGCTTCCTAGACGGCAGCAGTGATTTCTCTTCAGTACTTCATTGTCTAGAATGTTGTTTGGGACAATCTGAGACAATAAGGAAGCGCTACATAAATGCAAAATGTTCTTACACTCAATTGCAAGTTACTTTGTTCCAACGACATTAGTTTTAATTGATCCCTTCAAGATTTTTTCTGAACTGTGCTCATATTATTTTTCTCCCCATTTTTCAATTGCAGACAGAAAAGCAAGCACAGAAGCTGCTGTCAAACTGCTAGCACTTGCTTACCCATTTCACAGTTTCACCCTGCCTTCCCTGCAACTTACCCAGCAAGACCCTCACTTTCAACGAACCTGAGATTAGAGATTCAGTCATTTTTGCTTCACTTCAAGTCAAGATCGACTTACTACCCATTATGCCCTGGCATTCGGGGCAGCAATGAAGGTCCAGACCATAAGACCATAAGACATAGGAGCAGAATTAGGCCATTCAGCCCATCGAGTCTGCTCCGCCATTCCATCATGGCTGATCCCAGATCCCATTCAATCCCACACACCTGCCTTCTCGCATATCCTTTGATGTCCTGGCCAATCGGGAAACGATCAACTTGTGCCTTAAATTTACCCACGGACTTGGCCTCACCGCAGTCTGTGGCAGAGCATTCCACAGATTTAGTACTCTCTGGATAAAAAGAATTCCTCCTTACCTCTGTTCTAAAAGGTCATTCTTCAATTTTGAGGCTGTGCCCTCGAGTTCTGGATACCCCCACCAGAGGAAACGTCCTCTCACATCCACCCTATCTAGTCCTTTCAACATTCGATAGGTTTCAATGAAGTCCTCCATCTCTGGTAGTATTCAGGGCTTCCTTCATCATGTCAGTAGCTTCCTCTCAGTTTCACTGTTGTCAGTCATGCAAGTCCTGGGTGAAGACTCAGGAATACCCTCTCACTCTGATGTAGGATTCTTCACTGCTGTTTCTGTAACCATTTTGTTTGACCAGTCAGTGTTGTGAGCCCTGAGCTGAACCCCAGAACCTAGAGGACCGGTGGACCACTCTTAGTCTGGCTTCTATCCTTTGACCTGTTTGGTAAGGGTGACGCTATCAAGAGCCAAAGCATAAAGCCCTGACTCCGGCCAACACAGCTCTCTGGGTCACAGAGGCATGCAAGGGTCATAGAGCGCAGAATCAAATCTCGCTGTGATGATTGTACGCTCTTGTATCAATTGTTTGGCGACAATAAAGTAATAAAGTAAAGCCTCCAATCCTAACGACAAGGTTGTGATCCTCTTGGAGGTTCAAGTAAGTAAACTTGATTAGTGGTTTGCACTCTCGGTGAACTATATCAGCAGCTGAAGATCAGAACGAAAGAGGTTCCATTAAAGAGCCTGGGATCTGGACTACCAAAGCACAATTTGTTATGTAAATGAAAATTCCAGTGGCCAGCAACAAAAGCAATGTGCACAGGAGCATTTCAGTCACTGCACGGCCGTGCCCCCGTGCAGTTTAGAGGGAACAGTGCCATGGGGGATTTGTAGACAGCCTCAGATTTACTGAAAAACCCACGCAAGTGATGGCAACTCGCTGAGAGCCCTGCACTCTCTCCATCTGCCATTTACACTCCCTGTGAACTATAACCATAGTTGAAGGGCAGACCTAAAAAACCTGCATTAAAGAGCCCAGGTACTGGATTATCAGAACACAATCATTTGTAGTTGAACAATTTGCAAATATTTGCTGGATGTCAGTACCAGAGCATATTTCTGACCAAGCAAGTTAATGGTCTGTATACCATGGGGAATGGGCCCATTAGTGTGGCCAGAACCAGAGAATTTGGAGTAGCGGCCAGATGTGCAGCTGGAGACGGGGCTCAGAAGCAGGGCCAGATGTGCGGCCATGGTCGGCAAGCAGAGATCTCAGCAACGCGAGGAGCAAGGGCAGTGAGGTGGGAGGCTGGGTGAGGGGACGAAAGGCACACGTGTGTGGCCTTTGAAGCATGAGTAATAATATTCTTGGCGCAGAGCTTGATCTCCAGCCCCCCTGACACGGGGTCTGTGTGGTAGTTGACAATGAACAGCTAACCTATGCGTGAACAGGCTGCTTCTACTGCACAAATGAGGTTTGAGACAAAGGACCTGAGAACCGCAATAAACTGTCCCAGCAATAACAGAACTGAGTGCTGCTCTACAAGCACAGCTCAGAAAGCAGAGCCCCAGCAGAAATCCCAGGATTTCCCATGCAAGTGGGCCCAATCCCAAGGGTATACAGATGATTAACTTGCTTGGTCAGAACTATGCTCTGTTACTAACATTTAGCAAATATTTGCAAAGCTTAATTGTTCAACTGCAAATGATTGTGTTCTGGTAATCCAGTACCTGGACTCTTTAACGCAGGTTCTTTAGGTCTGCCCTTCACCTGCAGTTATGGTTCCCAGGGAGTGCAAATGGCAGATGGAGGGAGTGCAGGGTTCTCAGCAATTTGCCATCACTTGTGTGGGTTCTTCAGTCCTTCTGAGGCTGTCTACAGCCAAATCCCAAAGCCCCCTCCCCACCCAGCAATGTTGCCTCTAAACTGCACAGGTGCATGCCCGCGCAATAACTGAAATGCTCCTGTGCTTTTGTTGCACAGCTGGAATTTTCGTTTATATAATATTAATATAATTTTGAAATGATGTTAATGTAATTTTGAAATTCAATTGTGAAATACCCTAATTATGTGTTCATGAATATAATCCATAAATTTTCTAATAATAGGTACACAGAATTATAGGTTTAAATAGGATAAATTCAAGCAGGCTTTTTCCACTGAGATTGGGTGGGTCATGGGTTAAGGGTGAAAGGTGAGAAGTTCAAGGGGAATTTCTTCACTCAGAGAGTGTGTAATGAGCTGCCACAAGTGGTATATTTGAGCTCGATTTCAATGTTTAAGAGAAGCTTGGATAAGGGTATGGATAGTAGGGGTATAGAGGGCTATGGTCTTGGTGCAGGTTGATGGAAGTAGGCAGTTAAAATAGTTTCAGCATGCACTAGATGGGCCAAAGGACCTGCTTCTATGCTGTAGTTCTCTATAAATCTATGACCCTAATAAACCTACCACAACCTTTACATTGAAACATTTTAGGAGCTTCAATGTATTTATATTGTCAGCATTTCAAGTTGCAAACACTGTCACAGGTTGAAACAATAAACACAGAATGGAAGTCAGTAGCTTGTTATTAATAAACTGCCAGCCCGCTGATTGCCAGCGTCGTCTAGTCAAAACATTTTACTTTTTCCATTGTGTCTGTTGGTTGTTTTGATTGCCTGACATTGTTAACTTGTGTTGCGAGTTGTGGTTTGTGTATGTTTGATCAGCATATTACAAACAAAAATGATTTAAAGTGCCCCGCAGTTTTCAGGGTGTGTAAAAATTTCCTGCTCAGAACAATGGTTGGTCCCTGAGGCTGTAAAAGAAAATTTAGGGGGACGTTGCCACCCAGCCCACTGAAAGCAAAGAGTGAGGGTAAACTTATCAAGGACAAACATGCAGTTGATATCTGAAGAGAAAAAACATTTTAAAAGACCTTCTCAGCCATTGTCCTTGATGAGAACACTTTTGACTCTATCTCACAGCCATCTAATTAGTCCTGTCTTACCTCAACTCCTAACCAAAACTGTTAAGGGTGTATCCAAACTGTAGATATTACAAGGCTTCATGAAATGGCCCATAGTCTTGTAATAAGCACAGACATTCTAAAACTTGGCAGTGAAAAGCTTCAGTCACAAATCTATTTACAATCTTATTGACCATTGATGGGAAGATAAAGATTTACCAGAGGACCTCAGAGATGTTGTAATTGTGACCAAGAGTGGAGAGAAAAACATCTGTGGTAACTACAGAGGTGTCTATAAATCCTTAGTCCTTGGTTCAGTGTAGGCAGGATGGTTAAGGTGGTGGAATGTTCCTCCTGTTAGATGTGGGATTTCAAGGTACCTAGTAGTCTCCCTGATGACTACATCTTCAGGAAGTGCACCCAACTTCAGCTCCTGACTGATAAGACTGAGAGCCTCACAGATGAAACTTTTACTGAGGTGGTCACGTCCAGAGTGCAGGTTTCAGATAGTAGATGGGTGACCACCAGGAGAAGCAAGGGGAATAAGCAGTCAGTGCATTTCCCTGTGGCATTTTCCTCTGGCAATAAGTATACCCCTTTCGATGGTGCTGGGGGGGATGACCTATCACGGCACAGAAGCAGCAACCAGGCTAGTGGTGTTGTGACCAATGTTGAGGCTCAACAGGGAAGGGTAAAGTCAGACCAAGCAATAGTGATAGGAGACTCAGTAGTTAGGGGGCTGGGCAGGAGAAAGAGACACAAGTATGCTGCGTTGCCTCCCAGGTGCTCGGGTCCAAGCGTCTGCAGAATTTTCTTGAGGGGAACAGTGAGCAGCCTGAAGTCATAGTGCACATTGGCACCTATGACATAGGTAGAAAGGGGGAAGAGGTCCTGCACAGAGAATTAGGAAAGAGGCTGAAGAGCACAGCCTGCAAGGTAGTAATATCTGGATTACTCCTCTTGCCACATGCCAGTCAGGTCAGGAATGGGATGATGGTACAGATGAATGAGTGGTTGAGGAACTGGTGCAGGGGGCAGAGCTTCAGGTTCTTGGATCATTGGAACCTCTTCTGGGGCAGGTGTGACCTGTACAAAAGGAACGAACTGTAGCTAAACTGGAGAGGAACCAATTTCCTGGCTGGGAGGTTCACTAATGCTACTCAGGAGGGTTTAAACTAAAAAAAAGTGTTGCAGGTACTAGGGTAGGTAGTTGATACAGAAGAGAGGACTTTGTGTGGACTAGGTTAAGGCTGGGGCATTGTGCAATAAACAAAACATTGAAAATGACAGGGAAACACCAGACAGGATTGTGTGAGGAATGTTAGGAAGAAGAGTCAGTAGGACATGTAGTTCTGAGTTGCAGGAAATATGGGATACAGAGAGAGATGCTGAGAATTAATCTAAGGGAACTGGGGGTGCAGGAATTCACATTAAAAGGGTTGCTGGGCATGGGTGAGAGAGCACAGGTTAAGTAAAGTATTTTTATCTTTCTTAAGGGGTACAAGGTTTCTTTTATAGGATATGACGGGTAAGCAGGAATAGGGTGCTAGGATGGCCAAAGATGGGAGGATAAAGCATAGGTTAGGGTATGCTGCGTGTGTTATTGGGTGAAGGGATTTAGAATGTAAGTCTATTGCACACTCCAGAGTAGTAGGTGGCGGTAATGCACTACTAAGCTGGGTGCCAACCGCCGTAAAACAAGACGAAGAAGAACCAGGGTTTAAACTAGTTTGGTAGGAGGGTGGAAACCAGATTACCAGGTCAGAAACTGAAGGCATGCAGAGGAAGGGAGATGTCAGGGCCAGTAAAAACAGGCAGGGGCAAAGTAGTAGATACAATGGGAAGTGTGTGTATTTAAATGCTAGGTGTATTATGATGAATGTAGAGCATGAATCAGTATATGGAACTATGATGTTGACTTGGTTGAGAGGGGGACAGGAATGGGTGCTTAGTATCCCAACATTTTGATATTTTAGATAATATGGAGAATGAGCTAATGCGGGGGGGGGGGGGGGGAAGTTTCACCACTAATCAGAGACAACATCACAGCTGCACTATAGGCTCATCTACTGAGTCAATATGGGTAGAGCTCAAATGTAGTGAGGATGCAATCACCCTGATGGGATTGTACTGCAGATCCCCCAATGACCACCTTGACATCGAGGAACAGATGTGCAGGCAGCTTAAGGAAAGGTATAAAAACAATAGGGCTGTTGTCCTGGGGGCTTCAACGTCCCTAATGTAAACTAGGACTTTCTAAACATAAGTGGTTTAGATGGGGCAGTATTTGATAGGGGCATCCAGGAAGGATTCTTAGATCAATATGTAGACAATCTAACAAGAGGAGGGGCTGTACTGGACCTGGTGCTGGGTAATGAGCCTGGTCAGGTAACTGACCTTTCAGTGGATGAGCAGGTAGGGAACAGTAACCACAACTAGATAAGGATAAATGTGGATCTTGTGTGAGAGTATTAAACTGGAGCAGGGAAAATTACATTAGGCAGGAACTAGGGAGAGTTAATTGGAACAGCTGCTTTTGGGCAAATCCACATCTGGCATGAGCAGGGTGTTCAAGACCAACTTCATAGAGTACAGGACAGATATGTTCCAGTCAGAAGGAAGGACAAGAATGGCAAAGTGAAAAGACCTTGGAAGTTGAAGGAGGTGATGTATTTAGTCAAGATGAAAAAGGAAAAGTCTGTAAAGCTTAGGAAGCTGGAATCAAACAGAGCCCTTGAGAATTATAAAGAAGCCAAAAAAGAGCTCAAGAAGGGAAGTAGAAAAGCCAGGAGGGGCCATGAAAGGTCCTTCGCAAGTAGGATTAAAGAGAATCCTAAAGCATTCTTTACATACAGCAGGAGCAAGAGGATAACTAAGGAGAGGGTAGGACCTCTCAAGGATAAAGTGGGAATATTTGCTTGGCTGTGAAGGTTATGAGTGATGACCTTAATGAGTAGCTTACATTAGTACTTACCAAGGGGAAGGACATGGAAGGCAGGGAGATCAGAGCCGAGGGTAGTAATATGCTAGGCCAACTTGAGGTAAAGGAGGAGGTAGTCTTAGGTCTCTTAAAGCACATTAATATGAATAAGTCCCCTGGGCCTGATTGGATACACCACAGGTTACTGAGAAAGGCTAGTGACAAGACTGATGAGAACTTGATCGATAACTTTGTGTCCTCTCCAGCCACAGGTGAGGTCCCAGAGGACTGGCGAGTAGCTAATGTTCCATTGTTCAAGAAGGCAACAAGGGATAATCCTGGAAACTATAGACCGGTGAATATCTTGTCAGTGGTAGGGAAGTTACTGGAAAGAATTCTTAGGGATATGACTTATGAGCATTTGGAAAATCATGGCCTAATTGGGGAGAGCCAGCATAGTTTTGAGCGGGGCAAGTTGTGTCTTATTAACGAGTAGTTATTTTGAAGATTAAAATGCACAGGATGCATGATGAATTGGACATTTGGATTCAGAATTGGCTTGCCCTTTGGAGACAGAGGATAGTGTTTAAAGGGACCAATTCTAGCTGGAGGTCTGTGATTAGAGGTGTTCCACAGGGATCTGTACTGGGAGCTCTGCTGTTTCTGATGTATATATATGACCTGGATGAAAATGTAGATGGATGGGTTATTAAGTTTTCAGATAATAGGAAGATAGGTGGTGTTGTGGATAGCACAGATGACTGGTAAAGAATACAGATGAATATAGATCCATTACAGATCAGTGTGGAGAAATGGCAGATGGAGTTTCACCTGGCCAAATGAGGGTGGATAAATCTCCTGGACCTGATGGAATGCACCCTTGGGTTCTGAAGAAAGTAGCTGGAGAAATTGCAGTGGCATTAACAATGACCTTTCAAGAATGGATAGATTCTGGCATTATACCAGATGACTAGAAAATTGCAAATGTTAATCCGCTATTTAAGAAGGGTGGGAGACAGCAGAAAGGAAACTATAGACCTATTAGCCTGACATCAGTGGTTGGGAAGTTGTTGGAACCGATTGTTAGGGATGAGATTACAGAGTCACTGGAGGCACATGACAAGATAGGCCAAAACCAGCATGGTTTCCTGAAAGGAAAATCCTGCCTGACAAACCTACTGTAATTCTTTGAGGAAATTACAAGCAGAGTAGACAAAGGAGATGCAGTAGATGTGGTGTACTTGGATTTTCAGAAGGCTTTTGACAAGGTGTCACACATGAGGCTGCTTAGCAAGATAACAGCCCATGGAATTATATGGGTGGAGCATTGGCTGGTCGGCAGAAAACAGAGAGTGGGAATAAAGAGATCCTATTCTGGCTGGCTGCCGGTTACCAGTGGAGTTCCTCAGGGGTTGATGTTGGGACCATTGCTTTTTACGATGCATGTCAATGAGTTGGATTATGGTATCAATGGATTTGTGGCTAAACTTGCCGATAATACAAAGATAGGTGGAGGAGCGGATAGTGTTGCAGAAACAGAGCCTGCAGAGAGACTTAGATAGTTAGGGGAGTGGGCAAAAAGGTGGCAAATGAAATACAATGTTGGAAAGTGTATGGTCATGCACTTTGGTGGAAGAAATAAATGGGCAGACTATTATTTAGATGGGGAGAGAATTCAAAATGCAGAGATGCAAAGGGACTTGGGAGTCCTTGTGGAAGATACCTTAAAGGTTAACCTCCAGGTTGAGTTGGTGGTGAAGGCGGCGAATGCAATATTGGCATTCATTTCTAGAGGTATAGAATATAAGAGCAGGGACGTGATGCTGAGGCTCCATAAGGCACTCGTGAGACCACACTTGGAGCATTGTGTGCAGTTTTGGGCTCCTTACTTTAGAAAGGAAATATTGACATTGGAGAAGGTTCACAGAAGATTCACAAGAATGATTCCAGCAATGAGAGGGTTACCGTATGAGGAATGTCTGGCAGCTCTTGGGCTGTATTCCCTGGAGTTCAAGAGAATGAGAGGGGGTCTCATAGAAACATTCCGAATGTTAAAAGGCCTGAACAGATTAGATATGGCAAAGTTATTTCCCATGGTAGGAGATTCTAGGACAAGAGGGCATGACTTCAGGATTGAAAGATGTCCATTTAGAACAGAGATGTGGAGAAATTGCTTTAGTCAGAGGGTGGTAAATCTGTGGAATTTGTTGCTACGAGTGGCTGTGGAGGCCAGTCATTGGGTATATTTAAGGCAGAGATAGTTAGGTTCTTGATTAGCCAGGACATCAAAGGATATGGGGAGAAGGTAAGGGAGTGGGGATGACTGGAAGAACTGGATCAGCCTATGATTGAATGGTGGAGTAGATTCGATGGGCTGAACGGCCTACTTCTGGTCCTATATCTTATGGTCTTATGGTCAAATGTGAAGTGATGCACCTTGATAGGTTGAATATAAAGAGACGGGCACTGTTAAGGGCAAGACCCTTAACAGTGTTAATGCACAGAGGGATATTGGGGTACAAGTTCATAGCTCCCTGAAAATGGCTACACAGGTTGTTGGGGTGGTTAAGAAGGCATATAGCATACTTGCCTTTATTAGTTGAAACATTAAATTCAAAAGCCAGGAAGTTATATTGCAGCTTTATAAAACTCTAGTTAGGCTGCGTCTGGAGTATTGATAACACTCCTAGTCGCCCCATCATAGGAAGGATGTCAAGACTTTGGAGAGAGTGCAGAAGAGGTTTACTAGGATGCTGCCTGGTTTAGAGAGCATGTGATATAATAAGGAGTTGTTTTCTCCAGAGCAACAGTGGCTGAGGGGAGATTTGACAGAGGTTTATAAGATTAGGAGAGGCATAGATAGAGTAAACAGATATGTTTTCCTAGGGCTGAAACATCTAATACAAGACAGCATGCATATAAGGTGAGAGGGAGTATTGTTAACGGGAATGGGAGGGGCAATTTTTTTTACCACCACCCCACACAGTGCATCACAGGCACCCACCACTCTCTATGTTAGAGGCAGAAACATTAGAGATTTTTAAGAGTCCTTTAGATAGGCACATGAATGTGAGGAAAATGGAGGAATATGGATGTGGTGTAGGCTTAAGGCATTAGTTTAGTCGGCCATTTGATTATGAATTTATTTGTGGGCCGAAGGGCCTGTTTCTGTGCTGTACATTTCTATATTCCATATGCTATGTCTCCCTGTTGGAGCTGGTCACTGAAGTGGGAGGAACACATGCTCCTGTTTACATCACTGGTGCTGAGGTTGAGAGGGTCGAGAGTTTCAAGTTCCCAGCTGCGAACATCACCAGTAGCCTGTCCTGTTTTAATCGGATGGACACCGTGGCCAAGAAAGCTCGCCAGCACTTCTATTTCCTCAGGAGACTGAAAACATTTGGCACGTCCCCTTTGGCCCCAGTAACATTTATCAATGCACCACAGAACAGCGTCCTGTCCAGGTCAGATCCAATATGGCTTAGTATGGCTCTGCCCATCACCACTAGACACGGCTGTATGTACATAGCTCAGCGAATCATGGAAAACCATCCTACACTCCATGGACTCTGTCTGTACTTCTCAGTCCCTCAGTAAAACAGCCAAGATAATCAAAGACCGTATCCTTCTTGAACTCTCCTTCCCCACCCCACTAATATCAGACAGATTTAAAAGCCTGAAAGCATGTACCATCAGGCTCAAGGAAAGCATTTATCCCACTGTTATAAGACTCTTGAATGATTCTCCAGTATGATAAGATAGACTCTTGACCTCACAATCTACCTCATTGTGATCTTGCACCTTACTGTCTGCCTGCACTGCACTTCCTCTGTACTGTAACTCTTTTACTGCGCACTCTGTAATTATTTCACCTTGTACTAGGCACCTCAATGCACCTTTGTAATGAATTGGTCTATATGAGCGAATATGCAAGGCAAGTTTTTCACTGTATCCGTGATGACAATAACAAACCAATTTACCAGATTGCTGGAGGAACTCGGCAGGTGAAGTTGCACTTGTTGATGTTTCGGGTCAAGATCCTGCATCAGGACTGAGAACGGAGAGGGGAGAAAGCCAGAATAAAGATGGCGGGTGGGAGACAGGAGGTGAAACAAGGCAAAACAAGCCAACTAGGAGAGGAAAGTATGGAGGTAAAGACAGAGGCTGTGAGGTGATGTGGCGATAACAAAGGGCTGCAGAGTGAAAGTCACTGCTGGGACCCTCCTCAATCAGCTGCCCCCGGATCAAAAACATTGTTCCCTAAATTGCAGTGTGCATTCCATTCATCTAGAAGCACACTGAAAATGGCCTCCACCAAACAACAACTCCAAGAGAAATGCGAGGAGTATCACTAACAGCTACATTTGACCTTTTCCCACCTCACTAGAGCATTTGATTCCATCATTTGGGAGGAAACATGGAGTATCCTCCTCACATGTAGCTTACTGCATACACTGATCTTTTCCTGCTTGCTTTACAGCGGCTGACAAACCGTGATCCTAAACACCGGCTCCACAACACAGCCAGTCTCAGTGGACAATAGTGGTGAACAAGGCTGCAACATCTTCATGCAGGACTCCACCACATTTACAGCAAAGTTCCCACCAAGTAGAGCTCATCTTCAGGGCTAATTGTAACCCATTCAATCTTACCATCACCTCCATTTTAGCAGCCAGTGAACAACACTTGGGTTTGTATGGTCTTGAAGGTGGTCTTCAAGCCATCACTGATGCTTTCATCAAAGTATGTGAGATGATGGGCCTTAAGCTCAATATCTGCAAGACAAAATACCTTATATTACCAACCAATAATGGCCAAGAAATGTGAGGAATAATTATCATTAGAATTGTCTCCTTAGGGAGGCAAAAATACTCATAGGTGCAAGTGGAACAAAACCCAGTTTGACACCCTGGTGTCATACTAAGTGAGTCAGAGATTCCTTACTTAGGATAGGACGTTAAAATGTTTATTTTTATTTTTTATTTTATTTTATTCAGAGATACAGCGTGGAACAGGCTCTTCCGGCCCAATAAGCCACACTGCCCAGCAACCCAGCTGTTCAACACTAGCATAACCATAGGAATGGCGAAGCAGTACGCCTTTGGACTGTGGGACGAAACTGGAGCACCCGGAGGAAACCCACGCTTTCACGTAGGATTTATGAACACCTTACAGATGGCGCTGTAAGTATATATGATCCCATCTGTTCTCCAAAAAGTGGGCATTGAAGACCCAGTGGCGTCTTTAGCAGCAAGAGAGAAGGGTGGGGGGGGGGGTGAAAGGGGGTTAGATCCCACCAAAGGGGAGCGTTCCTAAAACAGGAAAACTCATTGTTTGTAAACACAAAATATTCTGCAGATGCTGGGGTCAAAGCAACATTCACAACACGCTGGAGGAACTCAGGAAACGATCAGTCGACGTTTCGGGCCGGAGCCCTTCGTCAGGACTGAAAAGGAAAGGGGCATAGGCCCTATAAAGAAGGTGGGGGGAAGGTGGGAAGGAGAAGGCTGGTAGGTTCCAGGTGAAAAACCAGTAAGGGGAAAGATAAAGGGGTGGGGAAAGAAGCAAGGAGGGGATAGTCAGGAAAGGTGAAGAAGGAATGGGGGAAAGCACAATGAGTAGTAGAAGGAGGTGGAACCATAAGGGAGGTGATAGGCAGCTGAGGGAGGGGGAAGAGTGAAACTGGGATAGGGAAAGGAAGGGGGAGGGAATTACCGGAAGTTGGAGAATTCTATGTTCATACCAAGGGGCTGGAGACTACCTAGACGGTATATGAGGTGTTGCTCCTCCAGCCTAAGTTTAGCCTTATCATGGCAGTAGAGGAGGCCATGTATGGACATATCTGAATGGGAATGTGAAGCAGAGTTGAAGTGGGTGGCAACCGGGAGCTCCTGTCTGTTGTGGCAGACGGAGTGGAGGTGCTCGACAAGGATTGTTTGTACCCTTGGGTTGTCGGTGACACAGGCAGAATATGAAGTGTTGTTCCCCCATCCTTTCAATCCTCCTCTGAGCCTCCCGTTTTTGTCTCTCCTCCAACCCTCACACCCCCTTCAACCCCTACATTTTTCCCTCTCCCTTTATCTGCCTCTATTTACCATCCTCCTGCTTTTGCCTCCCAACTCTACACTCTCCCCTCCCCTACCTGGTGCAACCTGTTTGTCACCTTCCACTCCTCCTCAGTCCACCACCCTCCTCCTCTTTATTCTGGCCAACTCCCCTCACATCCTAATGCAGAGTTTTGACCCAAAACTCCAACGATGCCTTTCCTCCTCCCACAGATGCTGCTCGACCAACCGTTCCTCCAGCAAGAGAAAACTTGCAGATGCCGGAAATTCAAGGAACACACACACGCACACACACGCACACACACGCACATACACACACACACACACACACACACACACACACACACACAGAATGCTGGAAGAACTTGGCCCGAAACATCGACTGTACGCTCTTCCATAGATGCTGCCTGGCCTCCTGAGTCCCTCCGTCATTTTGTGCATGTTGCTTGTTCCTCCAGCTCGCTGCTCCCTTTCCTGCCTTCTACCTTCTGAGAGAAAATACAGCCGCTTGAAGCCCAGGCATTCGGACTTAAAAACAGCTTGTTCCCCATTGCTGTAAGATTCCTGAACCAAATTACCTCTTTGACACCCATTTCGTAGTAGTGCTGCCATGTTCTCCTACTCTTCACTCAACATCCCTCAGTGATTCAGCTGTTGTCACTTTAGTTTCATTTAGACTACAATCATTAAACCACTCTGCTGCTTTGCACTCATAGTTGTACTTACAGTTGCCATATATATTGTTCACTCTGTGGGATCCATTGCACCCTACTCTACATGTTAATAATGGAATATATTCTGAGGTAATCATTAGTAGAATACAAGAGGCTCTCCATTGGACCAATCCAAGAGTCTCCTGACCTGTCAACTCTTTATTCCTTTCCACAGATGCTGCCTGACCTACTGAGTTCCTCCAGCATTGTGAGTGCGTTACTCCAAGTTTCCAGCATCTGGAGGATGCCTTCAAGAGTCTTCTGTAGCCTGTAGTCTGTCAATCCTACCCCACTGAGATAACATGACAGTTGGCTAGAAGAAATAAAGGAGAACAAATGATCACAATTTAAGGTTGCTCCCCAAGGCTCCGACAATGCTGCCTAATTTCTTAAATGCAATTCAATTTGAGTACTAAGTTTTTTTTTCTTATCTTTGGAACAATAGCGGCATAAAATAAGAAAGATGATTAATTTCCCCAATGCAAATATATTTTTTAATAAAACTGAGCAAATTTAATTCCTTTACAGAGTTAAAGAAAACACCCATTAATGTCATCTTCAGCACATTTTTAAACACAACAAAATCAACAAAAATTCAAATCTCTGGTTTACTTTTTATGTCCTTCAAGTCTCCTCCCCTCAAATGAAAACCTGTATTTCCAGTAAGTCATTTCCCTTCAGACTTCTGCTTGACTTGTAATTCTTTCCATGTACGCAAACAGCATTGTTAGAACTGCCAGCCTTGGTTTGTCAGGAGCATTCTCTAGTCCTGTGTAAGTCCCATGCCTCAGACTTCATCACCTAAGCTGGAAATGAAGAGCTTAGTAAGGGTATGCCACGCTGTTTGAAATCTGACCTTTTGGATAAGAGATTAAACTGTGGCTCAGCCGGCCAATTCTACACTATTATTCAAAAAGATTATCCAAGTTCTCTCTAACTCTTGGACAATATTCACCCCTCATATGACAATTCTAGATGATTGTGTTGTCGAGCCTACTGCTCATTATGCCACTGGTGTCTAGGGCAACAATGAAGGTCTTCCATCTCTGGCAGTGTTCGGGGCTTCCTTCATCGTGGCAGTAGCTTGGCTTTCACTGTTGTCAGTCATGCAGGTTGTGGACGGAGACTCAGGAATATTCTCGCACTCAGATGGAGAAGGATTCTTCATTGCTGCTTCTGTAGCAGTGTTGCTTGACCAGTCAGAGTTGTTAGCCCTGAGTTGAACCCCCAAGCATGGAGAACCAGTGGACCGCCCTTAGTCTGGCCTTTACCTTCTGACCTGCTTGACATAGGTGACCCTACCAAGAGCCAAATCATGAAGCCCTGACTCCAGTCGGCATAGCTCTTCAGGTCATTGAGTCACGCAAGCTTCCAAACTACGACAAGGTTGTGGAACTTTTGGAGAGATGTGTTGTACTGTACCACTTGTTTATGGGAGCTTGCTATGCATAATGCTCCGGTAATTTACTTGCAGCATTCATACCTTTTGAATAAGTCTCGCTTGCATCTTTTTCATAAAGTGGTAACCAGTTCTTGCAAATTTTCTAGATTGGTATGTATGGTTGAAAGAAAAATTTCATTGCCTGCAATTCAAATATCAGGGTCTAATCAATTCTTACATTTCCACAATGCAAATAAAAATTTTAATAAAAATGAGCAAATTTAATTCCCTTACACAGTTAAAGAAAACTCACATTAATGTTATCTCCAGCACATTGTTAAACACAACAAAATCATCAAAAATTCAAATCTCTGGTTCATTTTTGATGTCCTTCAACACTCATACTCTCAAAATAAAACTTGTATTTCCAACAAATCATTTCCCTGAACTGTAGAAACTCACACAAAAGTTATATGCCCATTTTCAGTAACATTGCAGATTTTGGGGGAATATCAGCTATATGGTGTCTGTTTAAACAATTAAGTGAGATTGGTTAAAATTAGTCATCTGGGATCCAAACTCCAATCAACCACCAACTGCGAAATTTCAGACTCATTGAGAGTCAGCAGTAAACAACAACTGGCTGTTCGATGTGTTTAAATTTTGGATTCAGCTTTTTCCAAACAGTTCAAGAGAAGTCGCTTAATCTAAACAAAGCTAACTCTATAAATTACTTGGATTTGAATCCATGCAACTGTTTACTTTCTGTTCAGACTGTTTGAAGCACCTACAATATTTAAAGAGAGTCACAGAGAATATTTAAAAAGCCATGCTACATATAAAAAATATTTGGAGGAAGGATATACAATGACAGGGAGGAAGTATAAATGTCTTGTCCAGACTTTTAAGTTGCAAGGGCTGGATAAAGAAGAAAAGCTAAAGATGAAGTCAGGAAGAGCCCAGTACCTAGAACTGAAGAGGCATGTAATGAAAAGGAGAGAAGTGTTTTCCAGTAAGATAAACAATATACATTCAGCCGTCAGTGCTTGGTGATTTAAAGTGTTTTCCCAGAA
Organism: Mobula birostris; assembly: GCF_030028105.1. Classification (NCBI taxonomy): domain Eukaryota; kingdom Metazoa; phylum Chordata; class Chondrichthyes; order Myliobatiformes; family Myliobatidae; genus Mobula; species Mobula birostris. The sequence continues at coordinate 22,501,321 of NC_092391.1, read as the reverse complement.
GAACATTAAGCTGGTTGACATTTGCACATTGGTGCTCCAACACAATAATAACCAAGAGAAATTAATGACATGCATAAGCACCATCACTTAAATAATTCAGGTAGATGTGCTTCACATCTGCGTGCACTTAGCAAAGTTCAGTTAGAGTCTCAGCCTTAGGAATTTTGGCTAGAGTGAGGAAGCTGACATTGGTTTGTTTATTCTGCTTGTAGATTAGGAGGATTTTGCAGAAATGATATCGGCTGTACTTCTCCAGTACTTTGAGATAGCCACCATTCATGTCTCCAAAGCACACAGAGAGCAGGAATCACTGCTGCCCGATAGAGCAACTTTGGGCCAGGTTTTGATCTTCACAAAGTCTTTGTTTCAAATGGACAAAGACTGTCTTTGCATACTGGAGGCAATGGTGAATTTCATCATCAAAGCCAACCTACCTTCAGTGCAACACACACACACACACACAAAATGCTGGAGGAGGAACTCAACAGGTCTGGCGGCATCTGTGGAAAAGAGTACAGTCAGGGTTTTGGTCTGAGACCTTTCATCAGGACCCTTCCTTCAGTGGTAGCTCCCAAAGGATGGAAAATGATTCAAATTTTCCAGTTTCATCACAAGTCTTTATTGTCCGGGGTAACCTTTGTATAAGTGGGGCATTTTAGTAGAAGACCATTTTTTGACTTGTAGTTAGTGTAGGCCTCATTCAGTCAATATGATGATTTGCAGCTTTGCCTCTAAATGCATGTCAATGTAAATATTAGCTGCATGCTGCATGTGTAAAGGAACCTCAATTCTAGATTGATGGTGATATCAATTGAACAGTTTCCCATTTATCCTGCATACTACTTCCACTCCAGTGAGAATTTTATTGGTGAAGAGTGCATGCATTAAGGCAAGAAAGTTTGAGCAAGGTACTGGGGCAGTGACAGTCTTGCTCATTGTCGATCTGCACTAAGATTGAATCTGATAGGGATGATTTGGTAGAGATCATGTCTTACATTCCAAAAATACAGCATATGTACGATGGAAACAAACTTCTGAGATCAGTCACACTGAGGAAGGATACTCTACAATCCACCTCAGTTGACAAAAGGTTTTGTAAAGAGACTGTGCAAAGTTGTGGGGTGCCATTCCCTGCATTTTTCCTGGAGTTATTGTGCAGTGAAAATCATGTCCATTGTACCTCCAAATGAGGGGTTTCCAACCTTATTTATGGCATGGTGCTCTACCATTAACTGAGGGGACTGTGAACTCCAGGTTGGGATCTCCTACTCCAGATGGATGGAATCAACACTGATGCTGGGAGGAACCTTTCAATTACAGGGGGAATATGATTGAGAAGGAGCTTTGCAGTGACTTCACCCATAGCAACAGCAGGGACACTGCTCAGTTTGTTTGTCCATCGTCATCGTCGATGAAGATCTCGGCACCATTAGTCTCTTTGAGACTGGATGCGGTGTGTCCAAAGATGACTGGTCAGGCCAATTTGGGCAGACATGGGCAGACACGTGTAGGCGCTGCAGTTGTTGCGCTGCTGGCTCTGGACTTGCGCAACTTGCGCTTATGTTGTGCTTCAGCAATGCACCTTGCTTCGTAAGCTTGACAGCCCTTGTGGATGAGGCCACACCAGGTAGGGCGGTTTTGTGCCAGTGTTTCCCAGGAGGTCGTGTCTATGTCAAGTGACCTCAGGGAGGCCTTTAGTGTGTCTTTGTAACATTTCTTCTGCCCTCCATGTGAGCGTCTTCCAGCAGAGAGTTCCCCAAAAAGGAGCTGCTTGGGTATGCGCTCGTCCGGCATGCGGATGACATGACCTGCCCACCGGGTCTGTGTTCTCATCAGCCGTGTGTGGACTGATGGTAGACTTGCTCCAGAGAGAACTTCAGTGTCTGGTACTTTATCTTGCCATCTGATGCCTAATATTCTGCGAAGACAAGTCATGTGGAAATGGTTGAGCTGTCTTGCATGCCTTCGATACACAGTCCACGTTTCACAGGCATACAGGAGGGTAGTGAGTACCACGGCTCTGTAGACCTTTAGTTTTGTTGCTGGGCTGATTCCTCGACATTCCCATACAGTGGAGCGCAGTCTACCGAAAGCAGAACTTGCCTTTGCTATTCTGCAGTTAACTTCTGTATCAATAGTTACAGCTCAGGAAAGGATTCTGCCTAGGTAAGTAAACGGGTCCACTGCCTGTAGTTTCTGTCCTCTGGCTGTGATTTTGGGTTCTGTGTACGGTGCATGAGGGGCAGGCTGGTGCATGGCTTCGGTCTTTTTGATGTTGATGGTGAGTCCAAAGTTGTCACAAGCCGTGGAGAATTTGTCCATATTGACTTGCATCTCTGGCTCAGAGCCAGCATACAGAGCGCAGTTATCGGCAAAGAGGAAGTCTCTCAGAACAGTCTCCTTCACTTTGATAATAGCTTGAAGTCTCCTCAGGTTGAAGAGCTTGCCATCCACTCTGTACTTGAGGTTGATTCCAGCATCGCTGGAAGACATCATTCAGCATGGCAGTAAGCATCAAGCTGAACAGTGTGGGTGCGAGCACACAGCCCTGTTTGACACCATTGGTGACTGGGAATGCCTCAGAGGATTCTCCACCGTCCAGCACTCTGGCCACCATGCTGTCATGGAACTGGCGTACCACCTGAATGAATTTGGCGGGGCAGCCGAACTTTGTCATGATCCTCCACAGGCCTCGTCGGTAGACAGTGTCGAAGGCTTTCGTGAGGTCAACAAAAGTTGTGTAGAGTTCGCGATTCTGCTCCTGGCACTTCTCCTGAAGTTGCCGCATGGCAAAAATCGTGTCAATAGTCCCACGACCTTTGCGAAAGCCACCCTGTGACTCTGGCAGCTGGCCCAGCTCCAGATGAGCAACCAGACGATTTAGCAGGACTCTTGCAAGGGTTTTTCCTGCGATGGAGAGCAGCGAGATTCCTCAGTGGTTGTCACATACTTGTCAATTGCCCTTCCTCTTGTACAGATGTACGATGGATGCACCTTTAAGTTCCTGAGGAATGGATCCTTGCTTCCAAAAAGACTGGAACAACTCGGTGAGCTTCTCTATAAGTACAGGACCACCGGCTTTGTAGATCTCTGCAGGTATGGCATCTGCCCCTGGGGCTTTGCCACTGGTTAGCTGGCTGACAGCTTCCGTGACTTCGGCTGCTACCGGTGGGTCATCCATGGCGCTGTTGATGTTGACCTGGGGAATCCTGTCTATCACCTCATCGTTAATAGATGACGGTCAGTTGAGGACAGCTTCGAAGTGTTCAGCCCATCTCTGCAGGATCTGAGCCTTCTCTGTAATGAGAATTGTACCATCTATACTTGGGGGGGCGGGGGGGAGCTCCGGAGAGACTGAGGTCCATAGAGAGCATTGAGGGCTTCATAGGATCGTTTCAAGTCGTTTCTGTCAGCAAATCCCTGTAATTCATCTGCCTTGGCACTCAGCCAGGCATCTTGCATTTTACGCAGCTTATTCTGGACTGTCCTGCGAGCACTGGTAAAGGCGTCTTTCTTGTCAGCTGATGATGGGTCGTTCTGATGGGCACGATGAAGGCGGTGCTTTTCAACAAGTAGAGCCTGTATCTCCTCATCATTCTCATCGAACCAGTCATGCTGCTTGCGGGTAGAGAGCCCGAGCATCTTCAGTGCAGATGAATGGACAGCATCCCTGAAATGATCCCAGTCATCCACAGCGCTGCCTGCAAGGTGTAGGTCAGCAAGCTTGGTTTCTAAATCTGAAGCAATGCTGGGGTTCTTCAGCCTGGCCACATTGATTCTCTTCATAGCCCTGCTTCCTCGTGGTCACCTCTTGGGTCTGATGCCGAGCTTCATTTTGGAGACAATGAGCCTGTGATCTGTCCAGCAGTCAGCACCACACATGGCCTTGGTCACTCTGACATCCTGCCTGTCTTTTCTCCTGACAATGACATAGTTGACAAGACGCCAATGCTTAGAGCGGGATGCATCCAGGAGGTCTTGTTATGGGTAGGCAGGCGGAAAGTTGTGTTGGTGATGAGGAGGTCGTGCGCTGCACAGGTCTTCAGTAAGAATAGGCCGTTACTGTTATATTTACCCACTCCATGTCTCCCAACGACTCCCCGCCAAGCTGCAGAGCCACACCCTACTCTTGCATTGAAGTTGCTGAGCAAGGTCAGTTTGTCGGTGCCTCTCACTGCTGATAGTAGGGTGTCTAGTTCTTCATAGAACCTGTCTTTCGTCTCGTCCAGGTTGGTCATTGTGGGGGCATAGGCGCTGATCAGGGTGGCCTGACTTCTGTTCTGTAGCGGAAGCTGTAGTGTCATGAGCCGGTCATTCACACCCTTGGGGAGACTGGCAAGTTTCCGAACAACGTGACTCCTGACGGCGAACCTAACTCCAGCATCACGACGCTCATCGCTGCCGCGACCGCTCCAGAAAAAAGTGTATCCGCCTCCAGTTTCAGTCAGCTGACCTTCGTTGGCAAGACGAGGCTCACTCAGGGCTGCAATGTCAATGTTGTATCTTGCAAGCTCTCTGGCAACTAAGGCTGTTCTCCTCTCTGGTCTGTTTGCTGTAGGGTTGTCCAATAGCGTGCGCATGTTCCAAGTGCCAATGGTGAGTGGTGTCACCTTGCATTTTGTCGTGTTTGTTCGACTGCCAAGATAGGATGCCCACCAGCTGCAGTAAACTGGCCAGGGTGTAATGAAGCAGGCAAATGTTTAGGGCACCTTTTCTAGCCCCTTCCTCATACTACAGAGGTGAGTAGTGTGTTCCTGAAGAAGGCTGCTCAGTTGCCCAGGTAGACGCCAAGTTTCACCACTGCTTCGGTCAGCGGAATTGTTTGCATTTTGCATGATTTGTGTTTTTCTTTCTTCCTCTTGTGTATCTAGCATTGGTCTTTTATTTTCATATTTATTCTTTTTTTTCTTTTTAGTTGGGTTTTTTCAGGTTTCTTGCTTTGTGGCTACCTGTGAGCAAGCAAATCTCAAGGTTGTTATATTTATACATTCTTTGATAATAAATGTTCTTGAATCTTGAAAAATAGTACTAATTTATGATTTAAAGACAGTGGAGGCCTATCTTCTTGTGTTATAAAAACAATTCCTTTTAAAATTTCAGTAGATTTTTTAGAGACATTTAAGCAGTTGGAGTGTTAAATACAGGCATCACTGTTTGGTTTTCATTAACTGTAAAAATATGCAGTCTTTTCAATGTTTTCCAATAATGTCACAGTAACACAGTCCTAACTTTTGCAACAATTTACATTTGAATATGGGCTTAACCGGTAGAGCTTTCACTTATGTGACACTTTAGTTGTCACATAAATTTGGTACAACATAAAACTTCATCATTTACTTCAGAGAATTCTTGGTGTGAGATTGGAGTTTTATCTGTTCCTCAAGGGTAGTCCTCCAAAGTTTTACTATCTAAAAAAAAATCACAAATCATCTGGACTTTATGGCATTCTGACAGCTTTGTAGTCGTCTTTACTGTTTCCAGACTTTTAATAATGAATTCAAATATCCAAACTGGTATTGTGGGATTTGAAATCAAGTTCTCAGGATCGCAAATCCAAATCCCTGGATTTCCAGTCCGGTAACATAAACACTACGTTCCTGCACCCATGTTATTCTATATTAACATCATATGTGATGATCTCACAAGCCATCAGTACTTTTCCTTATTTATCAAGTTAATATCACATCTGCATCTTTTTTATGTAGAAATGCTTATTGATTTTGAAATACACCTGCTCATTAACGCAAATATCTAATCAGCCAATCATGTGGCAGCAACTCAGTGCATAAAAGCATGCAGACATGGTCAAAAGGTTCAGTTGTTGTTCAGATCAAACAGCAGAATGGGTAAGAAATGTGATGTAAGTGACTTCAACAGTGGAATAATTGTTGGTGCCATGTGGGTGGTTGGAGCATCTCAGAAACTGCTAATCGCCTGGGGTTTTCATGCACAATAGTCTCTAGAGTTTACAGAGAATGGTGCGAAAAGCAAAAAACATCCAGTGAGTGGGCAAGGAACACCTTGTTAATGAGAAAGGTCTGAGGAGAATGGCCAGACTGGTTCAATCTGACAGAAAGGCAATAGCAACACAAATAACCACACGTTACAACAGTGGTGTGCAAAAGAGCATCGCTGAAAGCACATCATGTCGAACTTTGAAATAGATGGGCTACAACAGCAGAAGACCATGAGCATACTCTCAACGGTCACTTTATTAGGTACAGGAGGTTCTTAATAAAGTGGCCACTGTGTATATATTGCCTGTACTTTAAGAAAATCAAATTTATTCAGGGAAGTAAATTATTACGGGTGATAAGTTCACGTTTGAAAGCTCACCGAACCACATGGTGAAGAGCAAGGATAATAGAAATAGGAGCCACCTCTGTCCTGTGACGTTCCTCTTCCATTAAACATCAGGAAAGCCCTTCTTCATCTCTCAGAAAAAGCAAATGTATAAGCACAAGAGATTCTGCAGCTGCTTTGGAAATCCAGAGCAACACACACAGAAATGCCGGAGGAACTCACCGGGTCAGGCAGCATCTACGGAGAGGAATAAACAGCCAATGTCGAAGGGTCTCAACCTGAAACACTGGCTGTTTGTTCTCTCCACAGACATTGCATGACCTGCTGAGTTCCTCCAGCATTTTGTGTGTGCTTCTCCTTTTCCCAACTTTGTAAAACCTATTCACGATTCGTCACAAGTTTCTAGCCTATCCTAACTTTTCCACAGCATGAATGAGAAGTGAGTGCACATGACATTATCAGTATTTTACATGTGGGACCTGTCCCAGGAGTAGAGCTTGGACTGAAGGCATGGTTGACAATAGTAATGAATAAAAATCAGGGCGGCACAAGAGCTAGAAACAGAGGACCATCGAGGTTGTGGAAGTTTATAGGGATGGGGTGGGGCAAGTAGTTGAGAGTTAGAGTGCTCTGTCAAGGTGGACGTAAAATTGTGGAAAGTGTAAAGGTCCTTCCAAAGCTCCATTTTAATATAAGATGGTTTCAGTAGAAGATTTCAGATGCACTCGATGCCCTTCTTAAATCGCCACTCATTTCCTGTAGACAAGAGAGCATTAAAGATGAGAGGCTGTTCATAGGGTTTGATGCAGAGAAGGGTTTTACACAATTAGCTGGACACTGATGTTAACATTGTTTCAATCTGTGAATCTATAACATTCACTCATTATACAGAAATGCCATCTGCTCGTTACTGGTAATAACCATTTTTCTGTCATTTGATTTCCAAACTAATGAGGCCCCATTCTGAGAGCTACATGACCCAGACAGTACGCCCACACACACAATTTTTACCTCTTAAACTTTTACCAATTCTTTGCTGGATTAACCGCAATGGTGCAAATATAATGCATTATGAAAGCCCCTGAACTTGTATGCTATAAGTGCTCAAGATCGCAGAACATTTGGGAAAATAAATCAAACCATGTGTATGTGGACACAATAATCATTACTCATCAGTCATCCAGGAACAATTGAAGCATACTGTATTTTGAAATATCTGTCAGATACATTTACAATCGTAATCAGGGGTATATGGAACAATAAAATCCAATCCTCCTTTCCGACTCAAAGCAAGAAATGTTATTTTCTAATTCGAGCAATAATAGATTAATAAACATTTGCACATTTGCTTTTGTTTGTATATTGTAAGTAGTACAATAGAGGACTGCCAGAAAATGTCAAGATAGTAATTTAATATCCACTGGACTTATTGACATTGTACACTGAAAAGTTGCTTCTCAATTGTTTTTCAGCTGGTCACCACTGTGCAGCTGATTTACTGTTGTTAGCAGGTGCAGTAATATAAGACTAGCTGCAGTGACACCACAAGTCCTGGGCACAACATAGATGGTTAGATAATTATCCATCCCACCACCCAACTCCCCCTTTAAAAGTGACTAGAGCTCACACTTCCTTAATTGACTGGTTTTTGGATTTATATACAATTACTACGAAATTTTCTTCACTTACACCATTTTGCTGGAGAAATAACCCCACTCTTATTGGGAAACATTTCCAAATATTGCAAAAAATCCTCCTTAAATAGCCTTGTTTTCCATGCCTCTGTTTGCCATTAAGTTCTGCCATGGCTTCAACTCGCTGCTTGAACAGACTGCAGCTGGTGTACAACATCCATTTAAGGAGGAATATATTTATGCTGGGGGCAGTTTAGGAAATCAACTTCTGGGAATGAAGGGGTTGTCTAACATGGAAAAGATGAGTCAGATGAAGTGTACTCATTAGACTTTAACCGATTGTAGTGAAACACAAATCTGAGGGAGTTTGGCAGGGTTGATGCTCTTAGGATGTTTCCTCTTGTGGGTTTATGTAGAACTGGGGCAAAATTTCAAAACAGGCAGAAGTCCCAATAAGGATGAAGATGACATTTTTCTCTTTCCTCCCAGGTACTTTGTACATAAATCCTTGTAATTCTCTACCCCCAATAATAATAGAAATGGAATTATTGAATATATCCAAATTTGAGACAAAGTATTTTTAGACATTGAGGAGTTGGGGCGATGTGGAAATTGGAAGTAAAGTGAAGCTGACGTCAAGATCAAATCAACCATTGACTGCTGACTGCTAGAGCAAGGCTGATGGGCTGAACTTACTATTTCTTACGTACTTAGAGACCTGTAGCATTTTGCTTTGAGCTGCAGAATGAAGGGTTTGTTTTCCTCTGTTGCCACCTTGGACCTGCCAAAGTGGATTTCAGTGATGACCTGTCATGATGTGATTGTGCAAATATATTCCAGTTACAACTGCTTTAGCTAGTGCCACGGTTAAACACACAGCACAAGTGTTTCCTCCTTTCACATTCCTTATTGTACTCGATGAGCACTGTGAGCAGCGATTTTCGTTCTTTGAAAGTTACATTTCCAAGCCAAAGGGAGAAGGAAGAGACTATGGGAGCAAACTGCTCCCTCACATGTTGACATCACTGGAAAAGTGATCCTATCTAACTTCCACTTCCTAGTCTCTCTCTTTCTTTCTTTCTCTTCCGATTTGTAATTCCTCTGATATTGTGCACTCTGGGTCTGTTTGGATTAAGTCAATGTCAAATAAATTTAAAAATGTTTCAGCACAGCTGATACCCCTTTCAGGGCCTCACAGATATAAGAAACATATGCACCAATCAAACTAAAAGTAGAGCTGCTCAAACAAAATAAAGGGAAGAGGTCCCTCAAAATAAACACCATTTGCCTTATCTACAAGGTATCCTGTAGCACCTATCTCAGCAAAAGGCCTCGAGGACATGAGCCAACATATCCATTCCCTTGGCCATGCAGAAAACACTGTAGAAGGGAGACAGCCAAACTGGACCATCTACTCAACTTCAGCCAGAGACCCCCGTTCATTATCTCTGTCAACCCCAGGACCCCAAATATTTGTTTGCCACTAAACTAATGCTTGCCTTGACAAAACTCTTCTGCCCCCATTCCAACTTACACCACATTTCATTTTCCCATCATCCCTATTTGCTAATCTACAATTCCTCCTGATCCAACAATGCCAATTCTCATTCATATTTCTAAATTCCTCAGGGGCTTTTCCTGTCCCTTCCTCGGATGTCTCTACCACCGCTACTATATTTTAGGATTGCTGCATGCATCCAATAATCTGTCTTGCACATGCCAAGCTAAAGATATACTCCTTCAATCCCTCTGTCTCCTTCTCTCTCTTCTGAAACATGGCTTGCAACCTGTTCCCTCACATCTCCTTCTGTAATCACTCCCATGAAGTGTCCCTCTTAAGAGTACTAGTTAAGGGTAGGTTGTTGGCATTATGTTTCTTTTGTATCCTGAAATGTTAAAGGAGTAAGGGTGGGAGCAGGAAAATGAGAAGATTCAATGGGGAGTTAAACAATAAAAAGGCCAATTTTCACATGGCAACATTGCAAAAGCGAAAGGCTGCATTAAACAAGAGAATTTTGGAAGTTCAAGCAGGTGGTGGTTATGCTGTCCCAGTGCAATTATTACAAGGCAATAGGACTATAAGTCATAGGAACAGCACTAAGCTATTTGGACCATCGAGTCTGTTCCAACATACGATCATCGCCGATTTATTTTCCCTCTCAACCCCATTTTTCTGCCTTTTCCCCATTGCCTCTGGCCCCCTTACAAATCAAGAGCTCATTAATCTCTGCTTTAAGTATACCCAATGACCTGGCCTCCACAGCCATCTGTGGCCATGAATTTCACAGATTAACCTCCCTCTGGCTACAGAAATTCCTGCTCATCACAAACAAGAGAAAATTGGCAGATACTGAACATCCAAGCAACGCACACAGACTGTTGGAGAAACTTCAGTGAAGGGCCTCGGCCTGAAACGTTGACTGTACTCTTTCCATAGATGCTGAGTTCCTCCAACATTCCCTGTGTGGTGCCTGCTCACCACTGTTTGAAAGGGACATCCTTGTATTCTGAGGCTGTGCCCCTAGTCCTGGACTCCCCCACTATTGGAAACATCCTCTCCATATCCACCCCATCTTTCAATATTTAATAGGTTTCAATGAGATCCTCCCTCATTCCTTTAAACTCCGGTGCATACAGGCCCACCAAATTAGATCATTGCTGGCCTGAATCATAATTAGTACCCTCACCCAACATAGATTTTCATTGAAGCCAAGGTTGTTTCTTTAAAAATAATGTTTGCAATAATTAGGCAGCAATTTACCCTAGAAATGTTAAAAATGATGAACTATCATGGAACATTATTTTGCCTCGTTGCAGTAAGTCATTTCACTCTGCAAAACAATTCTCTTCAATAACCTACTGGATCTGCACAACATGGATGTCAATGATGGATTAAGGGTTTACATTTTCTACAGTTCTTTCATTTAAAGGAATTTATTCAGGTCTCATTCCAGGTCACCAAGGGAAGTTTGGAAAAGCAGGAATAAAGTAGACTTGTGCTTGTGTGTCTGGACAAGAATCCAGAAGCTGAAAGTTCAAATCCCTCTAGACTCAGAATTTAAACATCATAAATGTGGCCATTTTTGAACTGTGGGGAATAAAATGGAAATGAAACGTTTCTTTACCTTAAAGTTCTTAGATCTGCATAAAGTAAAAGCCCTACAATTGTCACCAACTCCTGCTGAAAAGCACATCTGCCGTCAGCTCCGATTGTTCTGTTTGTTGTTCCAATACCATGGAGTTCTCCCATTGCACTTAGAATGGGCAATAAGTGTAATATTGCCAGGTGAGACCAGATCTGGGATCAAATATCTTAAATAAAAAGCACAAGCTCAACCCATACTCCGAATTCACTGTGCAAAAGTAGTCTTTCCATTACTGTGGGAATAGCTGATGCCAAACTGGAGAGATATAAAAATGTCTTAGACCATAAGACATAGGAGCAGAATTAGGCCATTTGGCCCATTGAGTTTGCACCGCCATTCAATCATGACGGATCCTTTTTTCCCTTCTTCAGCCCCACCGTAAAATAGTTTCAACAGCTTTCAAAGAAATAAGCACAATGTCTTGTTAACGTAGACCTTGACCATACCATGCTATAAGTTGTAATTTTGAGGTTAAAGGGTGCAGACTGAAAATGATTAATTTAACCTTGATGGAACATAGTCTGCTAAATCTGCAGCCTAATTAATCAAAGCTGCTGCACAGACTGAAACTCCTTGGCATCTGTCCATTCAGGAGCAATCTTGGCACTGAGGAAGTTGGCTTGATTACCTGGAACGAGGCCACCAACAACAATATAAATAAACAATCACCTGTGTTTACTCATTTGATCTCTTACAATTCAACCACATACCTAGCCATAGAATAACATGGGATTTAAGAAAGGCTTCTCTCACTCGTTATGGTAATATTTTCTCAAACACATTCCCCACCGACAGCTTTCCCCCTGCCAGCAAACTGCCCAGTTCAGAACTTAGCAGATATTGTTAGTCGGAATATCAATAAAATAAACTGGACTAATTCCTTGCCGTTTTATTAAATGTATCTACTGTGATCGCATTCCCTGCACTGCAACCTGAGCTATTTTTGTTGAGAGAAAAAAGGCCCTTTAATGCCTGTGAGTCACAAATCATGAACTGAAAGGGGAGAAACTGGAGGGGAATTTAGACTTTGATAAAATGTTGTCAAAGGGGATGATAATTGCCCCTCATGTGTTTGAGAAAGGGGAGGGGAGGGGGATTAATTTTTCCCCCACACAGAGATTTCAGAATCTGCCTCTGCTTGTTCTCCAACCAAGACTGGTCAGTTCCCTGTTGATTAAAGGATTGTCAATATGATTCTTTTCCACCTCGTATGAACTCTTTTGGGAAAACTGTGTGCTGCAGACTTGAGAGCTACTGCTTTCCCCCCAGAAATTTAGTTTCCTTGATTATGTTTTAAAAAATCGGAATTATAACTGATGGTGACTGCAATTCAACGCAGGAAGTCGGAGTCCCCAGTTACATAATTTACCTGCTGTTGCTGCTGGAAAAACCAAGTCAAAGAGCCTAAATAAGCTAGCACTGAGCATAGTGGAACAAGAAACAGCTGAGAAAAAATTCAGTGGAGGGAAGAGTGAGTAATATAATGACTTTACCAGTGGGATTTCACACCCAAACTGTGGGAAGAATTTCACACAAGCAAAATATTTATTGAATACAAATATGAGGCTGTTTGGGAAAAAAAAATGTGGACCTCCTTCAGGTCTTCCATTTATCCTACTTTCCATAGGCTTTTAAGACTCAATGAATACTACTTTGATTCGCCTTGTCTCTTCACTTCAAGCTGCGAACTCCGGCCAAAAGAGCAAGATTCTCAATGTAAGGCAGCCGTGGGGCTGGGTCCCTCGTCACTGATGAGCAGGTAGTTTAGGCTGAGCCTGGCCGATGATGATGCCCTTACTGATGGCGCATTGCTCTGTTGGAGGTGTTTCTTTGTCAGATTATTGAATTGAGTGTTCCCTTCTTGGTAGGCATTCTGTCATTCCTTAGATTTATCCCGAACCAACGTCATCGAAATAGGCGATCAGATCTTACAGTTTGCAACGGCTCCCATTTGCTGCATTAAAACAGTGAGCACATTTCCCTGAACTTGGTGTAAATCAGGGACTTGGGTTTGATTTTGACCTCAGGTGTTCTCTGTTGGAGTTTGTACATGCTCCTTGTGGTGCTGTAGTACTCTGCTCGTTGCTCTTAATTTTTCCCACACAATCCAATAATAAGCTAGTAGATCACTGTCTGTTCATGTAGGTAAGCAGCAAGAGTCCAAAGGGAGCTGGTGGGCATGTGAGAGAAATTAAGAAATAAACTGCAGGGGTACAGAGAAATAAGGGGAATGGGACTGATGGCATTGCTCAGTTTGGAGCCGGCCTGGATAAAATGGGCTGAATATCCTCCTAAAAACAAGAGATTCTGCAGATGCTGGAAATCCAGAGCAACACACACAAAATGCTGGAGGAACTCGGCAGACCAGGCGGCATCTACGGAAATGAATAACTATTCAATGTTTTGGGCTGAGATCCTTCTTCAGAACTGGAAAGGAAGAGGGAAGACCTCTTCCCCACTTCCTTTCCAGATGCCGCCTGACAGCAGCTGGTGATTTCCTGCAGCATTTTGTGCCAATGTCCTCCTGCCATATGCAATGAACAATTGAAGCCTTTGTGATGACTCGCGGCGAGTCGCGGTGCGTTGCGGACGAAACAGTATGGCAGCGGAAAGCTTAGAACATTGACTAGTGATGTGAGTTCAAATCCCATCATGGAAGTTTGGAAATTTAATTTCAGGTAACCACATAATCTGAAACAAAGAGCTAGTTTCGATAGCAGTGACGACAGAATTACCAACTTATGACGAAAGCCTATGTGGTTCACAGGAAAGATAATGGACCCTCCTAACTGTCTGCTTCCATGTGACTCTAGACCCATTAATGGAGGTTGAATCTTAACCAGCCGTCCAGTTCAGGTGCAATTAGTCGGAGGTGATAACATAATGGTTATGACAGCAACATCTACTTCCTTCAGGCAAATAAAAGAAAAAGCTATGTGTGACACTTCCATTCGCTAGCTACGACCCCACACATCATGTAACCAGGCTCCGCAAAGAGAAACCAGGGGTGAATTTTAAACACTTGCCATACCCGGGCTGGCCTGCTCTTCTTAGGCCTTCTTCAAACCTTCTGGTTTCTTGGATTTGTATTGCAACCCATTAAAAACCACTGCACAGCTCTGTATTATGCTAGACAGCGAGTTTATCGCTCAGCTGTAACAAAATAATCAAGAATATAAAAGCAACTCTGTAAAACAAAAATCTAAAAAGAGCGTATTATAGTGCCCGTCCGTCATTAATGCCAGAAGCAATATTTTCACACTAAATGTTGGAAAATTGCACCCATTTCTTTATTGCTTCCTTTGTCTGCTGTTAGCTACCAGAACTTGAACACAGTGTTACACTCATTCCACTGAATGCTTACATTAACGCCTTCCTGTTATGTTGACGTGGGAGTGCCGGATTAAGTCACAAGCTAGAGCTGCTGATGCAAAACAAGGCCGATCTTATAGCCCCTGTACCGCAGAAGCCTGGCTCACAGCTCTTGCTGCACTAGCATGCCTGAGAATGATTGGATTTTTCTGACCCCTGGGACCATTCAGCCTACAGGCCCATCGACAGCAGCACAACAAATTCCACATGCACCTTTACGCACAGTACAGCAGAACTTCCCGAAGAACATTAGCAGACGCAAGTTGATGCATATTAAGAGATATGATCAAAAGTTTGGTGAGAGGTGCAGATTTAGAAGGAGAAGCAGGTAGAGATATTCAGGATGGAGGGGGAGATGTGATGGTGCAGATCTCACTGCTCAAGTTCCTGGCTGTCAGTGTTGGAGAGATTAAGGTGGATTTACAGTTTTGGAGAAACAAAACGGTGAAGCACTGAAGTCAGGACTGGTGAGTAAGTATCCTGGAGGGTTAGAGGGCTGGGGAATAATACAGGGATGGGGTAGGGTGAAACCATGGTGGGATTTCAAAATGATAGTGAGAATTTTAAAATCGAGGCATTGCTCAGTTGAAGCCAGTGTAGGTCAGCAATCGCGACCAAAGTGCCAGAGGAGCAGAATTGTGGACAGGATCGTGATCGCAGAAGTCTGATCACAAACAAGAGAAAATCTGCCGATGCTGGAAATCCGAGCAACACACACAAAATGCTGAAGGAACTCAGCAGGCCAGGCAGCATCTAGGGAAAAGAGTACAGTCAACGTTTCAGGCCGAGACCCTTCATCAGGACTGGAGAAAAAGATGAGGAGTCAGAGTAAGGAAGTGGGGAGAACGGAAGGAAGAATCGCAAGGAGAGAGGTGAAACATGGGGGGGGCGCAGGAGAGGTGAAGTAAAGAGCTGGGAAGCTGATTGGTGAAAGAGATACAGGGCTGGAGAAGGGGGAATCTAATAGGAGAGGACAGAAGGCTATGGAAGAAAGAAAAGGGGGAGGAGCAGCAGAGGGAGGTGATGGGCGGGTAAGGAGATAAGGCGAGAGAGGGAAATGGGAATGGGGAATGGTGAGGAAGAGGGGGTGGGTGGCATTACCAGAAGTTTGAGAAATCAATGTTCTTGCCATTAGGTTGGAGGCTACACAGACAAAATTTTGCCTTTGGCTTTTTAATATTTGGAGCAGGTGCATTGTTAGAGACATTGGAGAAGCAAAACAGAAATGATGGGCTGAACAGCTTCCTTTTGAGTTGTATCGGCTTAGCAGATAATACTCTGGATTGAACCTCCAAGAAGACCACAGCCTTGTCGTGGCTTGTGTGCCTCAATGACTAGGAGATCTATGTTGGCTGGAGTCAGGGGTTTATGCTTTGGCTCTTGGTAAAGTTGCCCATACCAAACAGGTCAAAGGGTAGAGACCAGACTAAGAGTGGTGCACTGGTTCTCCAGATTCAGAGGCTCAGTTCAGGCCTAATAACTCTAACTGGTCAAACAAAACATTTATGGAAACAGTGATGAAGAACCTTTCTATATCTGTGTGCAAAAGTATGGTGGACCTTCACGGCTGCCCCAAATGCCAGCAGGTATAACAGGCAGTAAGTGGGTACCAGATTGAAGTTTCTTTCTGGTACACATTGAGGTTGACAACATTGTCACATGTGAATTTGCAAAGTTTAACCATCACCATGCAAGGAACAAAATATGCACTCACTACTTTCTGACCTAAGTAAGATGAAAGATTCCTGATAGCTGAATTGTGTTTTCCACACAATCTAACTTTGAGATTTACCTGAGCAAAGGAAGAGACAACTGCTTGTCCTTTGTTACGCGATCCAGTCTCATTATCACTGCCCCAGTCTAAACAATACAAAGGAATCCCTCCCACTCTTAAAAACACCCTTTTTTAAAAATCTTCCAATCATTTTGTCTCACTTAGTCAACTCTTTCTCTTGTACCTTTCAAATCAACCCTTGCTTTTAACCTCAAAAGAGCTCAATGTAATTTTTTCACTTACCTTTTCTTTATTTTTGCAAGTTTGTAGATGAAGGAAAGATTGGTGAAGGGGCAGGTAGTGTTGCGGAAGCAGGGAGTCTGCAGAAGGACTTGGACAGTTGGAAGAATGGGAAAGAAGTGCCAGTTGGAATATAGTGTAGGGGATTGCATGGTCATGCACTTTGGTAGAAAGAATAAAGGCGTAGACTATTTTCTCAACAGCCAGAAATTTTAAAAATCAGAGGTGCAAAGGGACTTGGGAGTCCATGTGCAAGATCCCCTAAAAGATAACCTGCAGGTTGAGTTGGTGGTAACAAAGACAAGTGCAATGTTAGCATTCATTTTGAGAGGACTAGAATATAAGAGCAAGGATGTGGTGCTGAAGCCTTATAAGGCATTGCTCAGACCACACTTGGAGTATTGTGAGCAGTTTCAGGTGCTTTGTCTAAGAAAAGGTGTGCTGGATTGAACATGGTCCAGAGGAGGTTCGCGAGAATGATACCTGGAATGAAAAGTTTAACGCATAAGGAGCTTTTGATGTCTTTGGGCCTGTTCTTGTTGGAGTTTAGAAGAATAATGGGGGTGGTAGACGAATCTCACTGAAACCTATCTAATGTTGAAAAGCTTAGACAGAGTAGATGGTGGGATGTTTCCTATAGTGGGTGAGTCTAGGACCAGAGGGCACAGCCTCAGAATAGAGAGACATCCATTTAGAATAGAGACGAGAAGGAATTTCTTAAGCCAGAGGGTGGTGAATCTGTGGAATGCATTGTCACAGATGGTGTTGGAGGCCAAATCATTGAGTATATTTAAAGTGGAGTTTAATAGGTTCTTGGTTAGTCAGGAACTCAAAGGTTGCGAGGAGACAGCAGGAGAATGGGGTTGAGAGGGATAATAAATCAGCCATGATGGAATGGCAGAGCAGGCTCAGTGGGCCTAATTTTGCTCCTGTGTCTTATGGTCTTAACTTCTCTTTCTGTCCCAGTTTCTCCACTCTATCTCATTTTCTCACTTATATACTAGCCTCAACCTCCTCAGTCTGCTAAGCTCTCTCCTCAATCCTTTCTTTCCAGTTATTTCATTCATCTTTTCTTTGTATTTAGTTTCAATATCTGATTTAACAAAAGCAAATTAGAGTAAGTATAGAATCTGTCTGCCTCTGCTTGTACTTTTTTATTCCAGGTTTCTCTCCTTGCCATGGAGCAGGACTTCAGTGTTACTGCTGAGGTTTTCTCTCAGCAAAGGCAGCTCCCAATATTTAGCTGGCTTCAGAATTTTGTTTTGTATTAAACATGTGCTGAAAGATATACACTCCCCTTCCCTTCCCCTCTCACTGTATCGTCCTCTCTCTATATTCCCCTCTCGCCTCCTACCTCATATCCCCATCATTATATCTCTCCCTCTGACCTCCCCCTTCCCTCACTCTACCTTCCTCTCCACCTCTCTGTCAGTTTGAAACATGTTATAAAGTTTATAGAACACACTAAGCGACAACAGAAGTGCTTTCTCCCTCCTACACACACTAAAAGGGTGGCAGAGTGGAGACATGTCTCTACCAAAGGAGGCTAAGATGCTCCTTCCCTCTGCTGACCTGCAGATCGCCCTTGGGAAGGTGTAGCACCTGCTTAGCCCCCTGATTGGGCTCACGTGACGGATGGTCGTAGGAACAGCCGGTGCCCATCACAAGTCCTGGTTATGCGACCGCTGACACCAGGCAGACAATCTCTGAAGAGTAATGATAATGGCTGGGGTCACCCATCTAATACAGACACTGCCCAGAAGAAGGCGATGGCAAATCACTTCTGTAGAAAATTTGCCAAGAACAATACCGATCATGGAAAGACCGTGATCACCCATGTCATATGACATGGCACATACTGAATGAACGCACACTAAAACCATTCCTTTGAAAAAAGGGGACACTATGAAAACCAAATCAAGTGCTGAAGAATTCCATGAGGTAGGTTGCTCATGGAGGAAAATGGTAGACAAAGTTAACTTTGCCAAAATTCTTGTCCATTTCCCTCCACAGATGCTGCCTGACCTGCAGAATTCCTCCAGTGCTTTGTGTGTTGCTTCCGATTCCAAAACCTGCAGCCTTTTGTGCATTGTAATTCGGGGGGGCGAGGGGTGAGGTTTAGACACCTATGTGAAGATAACTTAAGGAGCAGAAAGTTCAAGAAAGGCTTTACACACTGCTGATAGATCCAATGCACTCAATTCCCCGCCATTTACAGAGCGTATAACCAACTTGTGCTCTTACGTATCTTGACAAAATAGCAACTGCAAGCCCAAGCTTTTCGAAGAGGTCAAAACCCTTCACTGAACAAAGCAATGCAATCAATTGATACCCGTGACTTGTTATCTCATTTGAGATTCAAAAGAAGTTAAAGCACTTGGGTGTTAAAAGTTTTAGCGACTGAGGGGGAAAATGTGTTCTGATGAAAGGATTTGGAAAGAATCTTGAGGATAGTGGAAGCAGCCTGTGGTGATATGCGTATACTTACCATTGGAAAGGTGGAGAGATGTTTGCATTAAAAGCAAATCATCAGCTAGACAGTGAGATGAGCGTGATTAAATGTTAAGAGTTACAGCTTGAAAATGGAAGCACACAAGTTTTCTTTCTAAAGCAAAGTGCAGATTGGCAACACAAACAGGCACCAGATACTCTTCGCAGAACTATCCCATTAACGACTGAGACGCCCACCCTCACCTCACTGACCCCACTCCCTCTCTCTCCCCCACCCCATCAGTTCAGATGAAAAATACCAGTTCCACAGGGGGCTTACAAAACCTGCTGCATTTTTATGAGTGGATTAGCAACAGTACAAGAGTGCTTGAGCCTTGCCAGATAAGAATTAACTCCTCGATTATGATTGGCAACGATGGTAAGCAGGCTCTGCTCAGCCAAACCAACCTAACTTCCTATGCTGAAGATAAATAGATAGACACCATTGCCATCTGCCCCATCCCGCCCCGCCCCCCCATTCCTGCGGAGTAGTTCAAAGGCCTGCAAAGTCCACACACCTTGATCATGGCAGTCACTTTCCAACACGTTAGAATCAATTCTATGCCCTCTGCTCTGCTGGCAACTACAGCCCTGTAGATTTTTCTTAAATATTGTGCACATTGCTGCTCTTAATTTAGCCTTGGTGTGTGTGTGTGTGAGAGAGAGCTAGAAAATTGTAGGTGAAGACTTCTCACATTATTTTAGCTGCCACTCAGAGAAATACATGGGTATTTGCATCAGAAGGTCACGTGTGTAAATTCCGCAGCACAACCTCGAGCACGGACGTAATCCAGACTGATGTGTTTTGGATGAGACGTTAAACCCACTTGTGATTTGTGACAAATCACAAACAAGAGGAAATCTGCAGATGCTGGAAATCCGAGCAACACACACAAAATGTTGGAGGAACTCAGCAGGCCAGGTAACATCTATGGGAATAAGTACAGGCGACATTTCGGGCCAAAACCTGATGAAGGACTTCAGCTCGAAGTATCAACTGTACTTTTTTCCATAGATGTTGCCTGGCCTGCTGAATTCCTCCAGTATTTTGTGTGTGTTCCTCTTAAAGTGGATACAAAGTGATTATGGCACAATTTCAAAGGACAGGGAAGCCTATACATGATGATTATTTCTTGTCTAAGGCTAAAAAATGATAATTATCATTTTCATATTGCTCTTTTACCCATCACCTTGTGTTTCTCCATCCCCTCCCCCTACCTTTTAAATCTATTCCTTATCTTTTTCTCTCCAGTCCTGCTGAAGGGTCTCAGCCCGAAACACCAACTGTACTCTTTTCCATAGATGCTACCTGGCCTGCTGAGTTTCTCCAGCATTTTGTGTGTGTTGCCCAGATTTCCAGCATCAGCAGATTTTCTCTTGTTTGCTCTTAGTGGGAGTTTGCTACGTGGGAAGTGACTGGTGCAACTAATCCCAACTGTTACGACTGATGAATAAGTGTTTCTTTTAGCTTCAAAGGACCGGATGCCTGATAAATGGAAATTTCACAATGTTTTCCTTATTTGTTCATTGTAACAATCCTCGTTATGAATAAGAAGAAACTGCTCAAACACGAATTTGTTAGTTTACAATGATCACGGGCAACATGGCAGCATAGCGGTCAGCGCGATGCTACTACAGCTTGGCGGAGCTCAGAGTTCAATTCTGATGTCATCTGCAAGGAGTCTGTATGCCTTCCCCGTGGAATGCATGGGTCTTCTCCAGGAGCTCCGGTTTCCTCCCACTGTCGAAAGATGTACCGGTTAGTAGATTAATTGGTCAATTGTAAGTTGTCCTATGGTTAGGCTAGGGTTAAATCGGGGCGGGCTGGAATTGCTCGAAGGGCAGGAAAAGGCCTATTCCACACTGTATTTCAAAATAAAAGTAAATCTTTCTCTTAGGAGTTTACAAGGGCTGTTGGAAATATAAGAATAAAGCAATGGATAAAATGCTTCTTCTGCATTTAGTAGCCACTTTATTAGGTACAGCTGCTCCTCAATGCAAATGTCTAATCAGCCAATCATTTGGCAGCAACTCAGTGCGTAAAAAACACGCAGACATGGTCAAGAGGTTCATTTGTTGTTCGGCCCAGACATCAGAATGGGGAAGAAGTGTGATCTAAGCAACTTTGACCGTGGAATGGTTGTTTGTGCCAGGGGGGGTAGTTTGAGTATCTCAGAAACCGCTGATCGCCTAGGATTTACATGCACAACCACTAAATGTTACAGAGAATGGCGCGAGAAACAAAAAAAACAGCCAGTGAGCAGCAGTTCTGTGGGCGAAAATGCTTTGATAATGAGAGAGGTCAGAGGAGAAGGGCCAGACTGGTTCAAGCTGACAGGAAGGCGACAGTTATTTAAACTTCACATCACAACAGTGGTGTGCAGAAGAGCATCTCTGAATTTACACACCGAACCTCGATGTGGATGGTCTACAGCAGCAGAAGACGAAGGAAATACACTCAGTGGCCACTTTATTAGGTACAGGAGGTACCTAACAAAGTGCCCAGTGGGTGTATGACTATGTTCCGGAATAAAGAGTAAATTCAAGGCTCCAATGAGTAAGTTACATGACCAGTGAGGAAATCCAAACCAGCCATTTAAAGGTAAGGATCTGAGGCCCTCTAGTGGCACCAAATAGGAAAATCATCTTGCACATACAAAATGAGCTCCCTCTAGAAGGGGACAGTGCAGAAACACAGAACCCAAAACCAAGGCCACAGTAAATCAAAGGGTGTCTTACGTTTCACTGATCATACTGAGTGCACTGCTCATAAAAAGAGTTGACCTTGGTGCGACTTACGTACTGCAATTATCACATGAGAACAAATTATCTACCCCCTGCATCTGTGAAGGCCATTTAGGCAGATTGGGAGAGTTACTAACCTTGATGCTGTAAAAAAAAGCTTTCATTGTCTTGATAACCGAACAAAATAGGTCAGGAGGACATCTTAACTGCTCCAGCCCTATGTGGTTCTCTGCCGCAAGTTATTAATCATAATGCTCTGTTTAATAAAACAACTGAAAAAGAACCCTTCGTTTTACTTTCAAGTAATCCCTTTTGCCAGGAAATCAATAGAGAACTATGCCGAGCTATTGAACTGTCCTCCTTTGTGCTTTCTGCTTAAAAGGATTGGCAATTAAGAACTGCAGACTAATGGAATTTTAAAAAGCAAAGATTTCAGTGCAGATGTTGCCTATTCTGCTGTACTGCTGTCAGTCTGGGCTCCCCACTGCTATCTCGAGAGCCATGAATGAAAGGGAGGTATTGAGTAGCATTCTGTACAGAGTCCAGAGCAGTCCAAAGTAAAACCCACAGGGAACCAATTTCTTCTCCAAGTTTCAAGGGAGAAAAATAACCTCTGCTCAATGATTTTAGTGATTGAGTGAAAAATAGGAGTATTAGGAAGGCTTGCCACCCAGTCAGCCAGCACTGTCATTTACGTTGATTATGGTTGATCTACACTTCAACTCCATTTACCAGATGTGACCCATATTTATTCATACCAAAAGCCAATGAAAGCCTATTAAAATCATTCATTAAAGCTTCAAATGGACCAAGCATCCAAAAATTTTTAGGAGAATTCCAAATTTCCTTCCTGATTTCTTTCCTGAAAGGTCCAGTTCTGATTATTTTAACCTCACTTTCTCAATTCCTGCACCACAGGAAACAACTCTTCTTCGTCCTCATTGACCTCACTATAAATACACAATCAGGCCACCTCCCAAAGAGGTAAAGAACATAAACTATTCAACATTTTCAAAAAAAACTTTTGGATATTAAACACTTTTCCCCACCTGAGAACTGATCTAAGCTACCATGACTGAAAAACAAGTATCAAGCCCATCCGGTTAAGGTTTGGCTTCTTCACATTATGACTAACTAGAAAATCTTCCCTTGCAAGCAGCCATATTCTATAGCAACACGCACTAAAATGCTGGAGGAACTCAACAGTCCAGGCAGCATCTATGGAAGAGAGAAAACAGTCGACAAGACCCAAGAATCAGGATTGGTGTCTTGCTTCGGATTTCCAGCATCTGTAGAACTTCTCGTGTTTGTGATTGAGCCAAGTTCTGTAGCCCCACTCACAACAGAGAAGGAAGTGCATGTGGAACAAATTGGGGCTGCGATGTGCCGCAGATCATGGTGGAGGTGGGATCTGAGGGGATGTTGGTCGAGGTGAGGGGGATGGTGGTTATGAAGAAAGAAATGCTATGGGGATATGAAAGATCGGGGTGTACGGGGCCAGTGTGGGGGAAGTGCAGGTGTAGGGTTACTGAGGGGGGCAGGGTGCAGGGGTAGTGAGGTCAATGGGATGAGGGATGCTCAGTTCATGGGATGGATACTGAATGGGAGGAGGCCAAGGGCAGGTGAAACATAGGCCAAGCAGAGTACGGGGAGACTGTAGCAAATGGAATCAGGGGTGATTGTGATGAGTTCATTAAGGATGGGTTGTTGGAGACTCAAGAGATGGCAAATGGTGAAATCCAGAGCAACTCGTATACTGCTGGAGGAACTCAGCAGGTCAGGCAACATCTATGGAGGTGAAGCGATAGTCGACGCTTCTGACCCAGGCTCTGCCCGAGGATGAGGGGTTAAGGTGTGTATGAGGGGGTTAATTTGTGAAGGAGTAGGGGCATGTGAGGGCTTAAAAGGTGTGTTAAGGCTGTTGGGATGTGTGGTTAAGGGGTGTGTGAAGGTTGTTGGAGAGTGTGAAGGACAATGGGGGTGTGTGAAGGGTGTGGGGGTGTTTGAGGGATGTTGGAATGTGAGGTGCAGACAAGTGGCTGACAGCTGACCTCCTGATCACTCACCCACCGGAAAAGGGTTCAAACCTTCCCTTCCCCTTTGACTGAGTACCCTGTGGGGGGGTGGGGGGTTCTGACCACGGCCTGTCAGTGGCTCCTCTCAGTCGGGTGGAACTCGTGACACTGAAATTGTTAGAACTTTAAGGTGGTGTTGAAACTCTCGGCAGGGCATCATCGCTGCAGACTGTCCTCCACAACATACCGGCAACTGCGGGTGGCTGGAGGATGTGGACTAAGTGGGGGGGTGGGTGGGAGGTTGTATCAGTGGACAAGTGCCGGGGGCAGGGTGGACAAGTGACAGGGGAGACACAAGGACAAGTGGTTCTGAGCTCCTATGTGATTTGATGAAAAATAGATGCATCAGCCAGGGCTTGGAGAATTCTCTTGTAATTCATTGAAATAGTCCCAGGGAATATTGTATTTCCTTCCTTCCGAGAGGCAGATGAAGATATTGGTTGAATGCTCCATCTGATAAGTCAGCTCCTGCGCTGAAATTTGTGCTTCAGTCTGTGAAAGTGATAACATAGTAATGGACTGTTCATAAAGCCTTTGACAAGTAAAACACATAGGGAGCTCTTGCCAGCAGTAAAAGGGAACACACAGAGAATGGGAGCTGCTGAGATTGGCACAAACTGGGAATGTTGTTCTATAAGGATTGATTCTACAACCAGTGAAGTTCCAACTGGCTTGGATGATTTACATTTAAGAATAGTAGGAATAATTTCTCAATTTTCAGTTGCTGCAATTTGTATTTAATGCAAAGGAATGATGTGGTATATTACCACAGAGAGTAAATACATTTGAAAAATGACGAATTTATTTTAACATATGTAAGTGAAACCCCCTTTCACTGGGCGAATCTGGAAATGCGACTATTTAGCCCCTCTCTAACAGCCACTGGATTTTGCGGTGATAAACCCAACTTTCTCTGGCTTCATATGTCTAGGGTGTATACGACTTTGGTTCTGCCAAATCCATGAGATTGGGATGTCTCACCCACCCAGACACCAGGTTGTGTGAATGCTGTGTGATTTACTGCCCTGCAATAGCCCGTTGGCATGAAATAACAGATCGCACACTGCATACAATTATAAAGGAGTTTATTTGTGAAAGTTAACTTAACCAAAGAGTTGGTAAAAAAAAAAGAAAAAAAAAACAAAATGGTGCATTATAATTAAACCATCAAACATGCACAGGTTGGATCTCAAATCTTTCAAAAGCCACATTCATTAATCCTCGGTAGATCTCCGCACCTTGGCTCCATCAAATTGCGTTTCCCCACTGGATCGAATCCTATGACTGATTCTCTCCAGCGCCTTCTCTCTTCCTCTCCCACCAAACAAAGACAAAGACCCACCACCAGTGTCAGTTACAAAACTGATCCCCCAGCCTTCTCCAGAACCTCCACTCTCCTGATTGGATGGCCCACATTCCTAGGCATCGCTTATCTCTAACAGTAACCCAAACACTGCTTCTACAGAAAGACCATTACATGAAATGCCCTACACATTAGCAGTCAAGCTTTTACCAGGGATTTACATAAATGTGAGACGGTGTATTTTAGCAAAAGGATAACGTATCCGCTGACTACTTTGAATAATGGATTACAGAAGAACTAAATCATTAGAGGCAGTAAAGTGGTGTAACGATGATAGAATCAATGGTGCACTGTTCTGGAGATCCTCTGCAGTATGTGTAAAATATAATTGTGTGTGTGTGTGTGTGTGTGTGTGTGTGTGCGCGCGCGCGTGTAAGTGTTGAAGTTCCTAGTCCTTGCCCTAAAACTCCAGTTAGTGACTGAGAAGGCATTTGGATTAATATTTTTAAAAATCCAATCCTAGTTTGTCTCATGGCACTAGAGCTTCATAAGATTCTCAGCCAAATAACCCCTCCCAATCATGTGTGCTCCTCTGGTTGTGCCTTTCTGATCAACCTTCAGTTATTCACTCCTTCAGTCAGGGGTGTTGAACGTTCAACTGAAATTATCTGTGATAAGAATTCGTTTTTTTCATCTTGCAATTCCATTTTCTTCCTTCAAGGCACTGCTTTAAACCAGTCTCTGACAAAGTTTTTGGTTGTCAGTTCTATTATCTCCAGTGAAGTGACTTGGGTTATTTCACCAAGGTAAAGGTGCGATAGAAACACTGGTGATAATGTGCAGCTTAGCATCGGCTTTGAATCAGAATCAGGTTTAATAACACTGACATATGTTGTGAAATCTGTTCCTTCGTGGTAACAGCAGAGTGCAGTACATAAAAAAATATAAATTA
The DNA here is from genome assembly GCF_030028105.1 of Mobula birostris. NCBI lineage: Eukaryota > Metazoa > Chordata > Chondrichthyes > Myliobatiformes > Myliobatidae > Mobula > Mobula birostris. Next base: position 22,475,287 of record NC_092391.1, on the reverse strand, counting down.
CAATAAGAAAAATGTATTTTAAAAATTAAATAAGTGGGGCATAAAAGAGCAAAAATGGTGAGGTAGTGTTTATGGGTTAATTCATTGTCCGTTCAGAAATCTGCTGGTGAAGGGGAAGAATCTGAATTCTAAAATGTTGCATTGATCAAAATAATTAACAATTTAAAGTGTTAGTTATACTGTACATAGGGCAAATGTATTCAAACCATTTCTTAAAAATCTCATCTGTTTTTCAAACACCAAATATTAATATATTCAGATATGTCAGAATCAGAGGGTGCAAATATCATTCACAATTGTCTTGAGTGATATTGTGTTATAAAGTACATCATCTATTCCTCAAGTGAGGAATCGTGTAATGTTAATTGGATATCACTAGATGAAAAAGGTTAAGATTTAACGGATAATAACTTCACAAACTGTTTTTCACCTGCCTGCTTCTTTTTGGGATTTTTGTTCTTAAGCTGACATCATTACCATTGTATTTACAATGGTACCAGAACACACTAAGCATTCCTTGATTACTCCTAGACTTTCTTTTCTAGCCCCTCATTTTCCAGTACATATGATCATGAGCTCAGCTAGAACACTGCTGCTGCCTTCCTAACATACAGCATCTCCTATGAATAGAGGCAGAGAGAAGCACAGCACAGAAACAGGCCTTTGGGCCCATCTAGTCTGTGCCAAAACCATTTCAACTGCCTAATCCCAATGACCTGCACCAGGACCACAGCTCTCCATATCGCTACTATTCAAACTTCTCCTAAATGTTAAATCAAGCCTGCATGGACCACTTATGCTGGCAGCTCATTTCACACTCTCACGACCCTCTGAGTGAAGAATTTTCCCCTCTTGTTTCACTTAAACTTCTGACTTTTCACCCTTAGGTCATGACCTTTGGTTGTAGTCTCTCCCAACCTCAGTGGATAAAACCTGCTTGCATTTAACCTACCTATAGTCCTCATAATGTTGTATACCTATCAAATCTCCTCTCAATCTTCTATGTCTAAAGAATAAAGAACATTCAATCTTTCCTTATAACTCAGGTCCTCCAGACCTGACAATATCCTTGTAAATTTTCTCTGCACTCTTTCAACCTTGTTTACAGCTTTCCTGTAGGCAGGTGACCAAAACTGCACACGATACTCCAAATTAGGCCTCACCAGTGTTTTATAGAACTTTAACATAACATCCTATCTTCTTTATTCAATACATTGATTTATGAAGGCCAATATGCCAAAACAACCCAATCTACCTGTGATACCACTTTAAACGAATTATGTACCTGTATTCCCAGATGCCTTTATTCTACTGTACTCCTCAGTGTCCTACTGTTCACTGTGTAAGACCTACCCTGGTTGATCCTACCAAAGTGAAACACCTTGCACTTGTCTGCATTAAATTTCATCTGCCATTTTTCACCCCATTTTCCCAGCTGATCTAGATCCCTCTGCAAGCTATAATAGCCTTCTTCACTGTCCACTACCTCCTCAATCTTTTATCATCTGCAAGTTTACTGATCCAGTTAACCATTCCCTTCATGTTGTCTGTTCTCGCCACACTTTGGTTTTAAAGTTCTCATATCTAATTGATGGGATGGAGTAAAATTAAACATCAGTATTGGTTTAAAGGCTGATGGAGCTGAATTTAATGGAGGTAGAGGCATAATGCTTTAAAGTATCTTAATCTCGTCTGAGATACCCACCACCCAGGCCATGCTCTCTTCTCACTGCTGTCATCAGGTAAGAGATTGAAGAGCCTCAGGACTCGCACTACCAGGTACAAGAACAGTTTATACCCCACAACCAACAGGGTCTTGAATAAAAGAAGATAACTACACTCACCTTCACTTGCCCCATCCCATCATTAAAATGTTCCCACAATCAATGATTGTCAACTGTACCTTTTTTCCCCCCATAGATGCTGCCTGGCCTTATGCGTTCCTCCAGCATTTTGTGTGTGTTGTCCATATACAAGGTCCTCAACTTCCTTTAAGTAAAATTTAATGTACAACTGTGCAACATCTAAAAAGTAATTTAAAGATGTGTTGGAGTATAATTATGAATAACATCTATTAGTCTAGAAAATATGCCATTTTTCACCATTGAAGTCACAACTGTGCTGCTTTAATAGAAATTTACTGAATGTTGAAAATTGACAAAAATTACTCAGGTGAGGCTCAGAAATAACCTTTTCTTCAAATAATGCTTCAACAGTTAGAATGTTGCATTCTCACCTCTTTGAGTTCAAGTTAAATTCTTTTTGAGTGCTGATTCCAGCATCTGCCTCCCAACTTCCTGTGTTGCTGCTCTGCAAGTACTGACACATTTTGTTGAGCAAGAAATGGGGCTGTTGGTGGGCCAACCAAAAATAATTCTTCCCTCAGTGTTGAGCTCCAAGAATCTGTGCCAAACACAATAGATGTGAGGAATGCCAGCTGTTACATGGTCATTTTGATTTGCTTATTAAAATATACAAATGGTATAATTTTTAACCCATTCTCAAGAACACAACATGAAGTGTAAATAAGCTATTGTTCCATAAATAGACTGCTTCAGTACACAGTGATATAACAAATTAACCCAATGACGATCTGAATATTATAGATCTGATTGAACCTTGGTCATCATGAGCCAGGGTAGTGTTTTGAGAAGCTAGGGTGGTTGGCAAAGAACTCTACAGTTAACTTCATACTCTCATATGTGGTAAAGCTATACTAGTCATGTACAAATATCAGAAAAGGCAAGTTCAGGCCACCAACACTCACAGCGAAATGCATGTGATCATCAGACGCTTGTGGAACACAGAAGCCAATATACCCAGAAAGGGAGGACAGGAGAAAGATGACATGGAATAAAGAATCATAAAGTTGAGTAGATTATTTATTTTGATGGTTATCCATGTTCATCCATTGTCGACGTCGATGAAGACCTCAACACCATTGATGGTGTCGAGACTAGCACATGATTTGGATTTAAGTGAGGGAGAGTTGCACAGCGTCAGCCTCACTCTCTCTTCTCTATTCCCATCTGGATCCAGTGGCAAGACAGAGTTGAGACGGCTGGAGATGGGACTAGGTGCAGTGGATGACCAGGATGTCTTCTGTGTCTTGTCGTGTTCTACACGTTCCACAACACTTGCAGAGACCGCCTTCTTGACCGTTGGACCTTCCATTGCTGGAGTCTGCCTTCACATGCTGGGATAGACATCTCCCTATCTCACCAATGGTTTGAGACCCACCGGCTACCCTCACCTGGGTTAGCCAGCTTGTCGAAGTCGTTGCCTGGGGGGTGGCCGCTGACTCTTCCTGGTGGGTTGAGGCACCACAAATCTGAACTGATTCTATTACCCACAGATTCTCTTTCAACGATTCTTTACAACTCATATTCGTAATATTAGTTTTTATTTGCATAGCTTGTTTTCTTTTGAACATCAGTTGTTTGTCAGTCTTTGTCTTTTTATGTAGTTTTCCATAAATTCTATTGTGTTTCTTTTTTTGCTCTCCTGTAAATACCAACAAGAAAATGAATCTCAAGGTAATATATGGTAACAAATTCATACTTTGATAACAAATTTACTTTTGAGCTGTGAACTTGGCCCTACCTCATTCAAGCCAATCTGATAGATTATACACTGAGATTTAAACATGCATTGAGATGTGTGTCAGCTGAACTTGTTTCAGAGGCATAATAAATAATAATATACTTTTCACTATAGAAAGCCAAGTGGAGTACTACTCAAAAGAGGAGAATGTATTCTTTATGAAAGATGCATGACTCTGGCCTCCAAAATGAATGCTTTTTGTAAATTGAAAATCTTTCAGAAGGAAGGTTTAATCTGTGTTGGCTTGCATGGAACCACTGAGCCTGGTTAATTAGGGATGTAGATTCTTCTGCAAAGATTAATTTAAATTACAAATTAAATTACAATGGACTACTGAATTATTGTCAAGTGTTCCTTTAGTGTTTAACACTTGGTCATGATGATGTGAAATCATTAATGGCTGTGATAGCCAATTAAGAAACAATCTGCATATTGTTTGAATCTACATAATTGGCATGCCCATCAGGCAAACCCTCTTCGCTCTCCACATCTACAAAGAGTGCTGCCACTAGAAAGCAAGAAACAAGCTATATTTATATACATGTATATTTCTCTCTGTAGTATTCTTATTGTATTTTATGTATTGTGCTCTTTTGCTGCTTCAAACAACAAATTTCATGACATATATCAGCAATTATTATCTGATTCAGATTCTGTAAATGTATCCAGTAGCGGAATAAAATTTTCAAACTGAATGCAGATTGAAAATGCCAAAAAAAGCAAGTATCTATATGAAATGCCTGGTCACAGGTGGAGGTGTTGCTCTTAAACAGTCCGAGGATCAAGGGCGACTTGAATCTGTTCCACTTCTGTGGATTCGGAGGAAACTGATGATAAACCATAGAAGGGGCAGAGTGTGTTTAACGGTTGGGTGGATGGATAATTTGTGAGGTAATATACTCCTTCCTCTATTTGCCATGGGCTCTGAATGCTCCAAATGCACTCAAGGTTTTCTTGATTATACCAAATACTCTTTCAACGGTTTGAGTAGCCATTGAGTAGTTATATGAACAACATGGCCAGCTCTCCAGAGCCAAATGCGTGCAATTAGGGACTCAGTGATGGCGATACTGGACTAGAGCAGATTGATAAAACTAGCTCATAGCATCAGAACAGCGACAAACTATAACCATCCTGTCCTACACCAGGAAACACCTCCTTTCATTCAGCATTTTAAAAATCCAGAATACACTGTTCCTGTCAGTCCACTTTTGAGCTTTTTTAAACAAGAACTCAGGAGAATACAGCAGTACAATGCACAACAAACAGGAACGTTGGATCAAACTCATTGACAAGGAAGAAAGCATGCACACCGCAATATGAACAAGAGAGAATCTGCAGGTGCTGGAAATCTGAGCAACATGCACAAAATGCTGGAGGAATTCAGCAGGCAGCATCAATGGCGGGCAAGGAGATAACATGAGAGAGGGAAAAGGGCACGGGGAATGGTGAAGGGTGGAGTGAGAGGCATTACTGTGAGTCTGAGGAATCAATGATCATGCCATCAGGTTGGAGGCTATCCAAACAGAATGCAAGGTGTTGTTCACCCATCGCCTCCCTCCGGTGCTCCTCCAACACCACCCCCCCCCCCGGCTTTTTTTCTTTCTTCCACGGCCTTCTGTCTCTTTCACCAAACAACTTCCCAGCTCTTTGCTTCATCCTTCCCTCTATCTGCTGGTGTTTCTCTCTCCCCTTCCCCCTCCTTTCAAATCTATTCCTCAGCTTTATTTCTCCTGTCCTGCTGAAGGGTTTCAGCCCAAAACGCCGACTGCGCTTTTTCCCCCCCCAGAGGAACAACATAATACATTTCACTGCCTCTTAAGCCCCAATGAAGAGCTGATGAATTGTTTTTGAAAACAAAACTACTGTAGTAACATAGGAATACCACAGGCCAACAATCTTCTACACATTTCAGTCAACGTCAATGATCTTATGGAAAAAATATTTCACGGAGAGTTACCTTTGCCTGTCAGTCAACACAGACTTTCAGCTTGAGACAAAAAAAAGTTTTGGTGAGGTATTTCCAATAGTAGCACTGGTTAAGGGAACTTAAACAATTGTGTTTCTCTTCTTGCATCCACCCCTCCTCCACCCCAATTAGCTGTGAATGTTCTGTCAAATAAAGTAACATGTCATTGCTAAAAGATGATTTAGGACATATTAGTAATCCCAGATAGAGCATTGCTTGATGAAGTGTAATTCTACTTTTGTGAAAGACTTAGCCCTGTGAGGATACCTTCAGTTAGTACCACATGTGCAAGTTCTATTGCACTAATGGGACATTTTGCTTACAGTTTCTTGGGCTTGATGGATGGTTTGGACATTCCAAGGCAATGCAGTGACTTTTTCACCGTACAGCTGTCTTGTCTAATGACCTGATTGTTTAAATTTAAAACTGTCTGATACAAGAGTTTCCATCTAGACTGCAGGGAAACAGACACAACTTAATTGTTCCCTTGCTCAGTCATTAGTACTCCTGTCACTTAAATCAAAGAGTCATCAGTCAGGAACTGATGTCAGCTTGGCTCTCCTCTCAGAGGTCAGATGCACGAAAAAATATCTCACTGTCCCATTTCAAGTGAGGAAGGTAAAGTCCTTCATACTACCCAATATTTATCCCTCATCAGTAAAACCAGATGATCTGTATATATTTAAATGTTACTTCTGTATTCTGCTGCTAGCGAATTCATTGCTATGGAGAAACAGATTTGAACTCTAACTTTCCTGAGATGCACTCAAAATCTCAAGTGAATTACTAGTGCCAATAATGTCTCAGTTTTTATTTTGCTCATTAAGCTAATAACTTCCAAGTCAGGGGAAAAAAACAAAAATGCAATGGAATGTATCAACGTGGAATATTGTAATTGGCTGATGCTACATTCTTTGTCTAGGTACTAGAAATGAGGAATCTGGACAGCAACTCTAGAACCTACAAATGTATTCTAAGTAAAATGAAATTATGAGAGAAATGTACTTGAAAATCAGAGGAATTATTCTGTGTAGGATCTTGGTTAGATTATGCTTACTAAGGTACACACGGTATTGGTCTCCAATTATAGAGAAAGAAGGGATTTACCATTATCACCCCTCAAAATCAACCCTAGTACAATGGATGCAGAAAGGTCAGAGGGGATACCTTGTCAGGCCCTGGGAACTTATCCATCCTAATTTGATTTGCCTCAAGATAGCAAGCTCCTCCTGTTCCATAATCCTAAAAATTGGAAAATTGTGTTCATTTTACATTCAGAAATCTGATGGCAGAGGGGAAGGAACAGTTCGTATAATGTTGAGTACGTATCTTCAGGCTCGTGTATCTCCTTCCTGATGGTAGCAATGAGCAGAGGGCATATCCCAGGTGACGGGGTCCTTAATGATGGATGCCACCTCTAGATGGCATTTGCAGTGCGCCTAGCTGCACAGACATGGGTTTAGAGAGTAGAATTTTGACCCTTGCTATCCTTTCGCCCTTGTACATCTGTAGAAACACCTGGGATTTCCTTCTTCATGTCTGCTAGAGCAACCTCATGCTTTCAATTAGCCCTCCTGATTTCTCTCTTGGGTTCTCTTGCATTTCTTATACACCTCAAGTGCTTCATTTATTTCTTGCCACTTATACCTGCTATACACTTCCTTCTTGTTCTTAACCAGAGCCTCATATCCCTTGAAAACTAAGGTTCCCTAAACCTATAAGCCTTGTCAATTATCCTGACAGGAACATATGAACTCTTTACTCTCAAAATTTCACTTTTGGAGGCCTCCACTTACCAAGCATCCCTTTTCCCAAAAGCAACCCCTCCCAATCTACAGTCACCGTCCTCATAAGAGCCATTCTTTAGCCAGCTTTATTCACTCTATGTGATACCAGGAAAAAGGTGAGACTGCTGGAGACAGGGATGTCAATGGGACCAGGCAATATCCCGGCAGAAATATTTCCCAATTCTTCCAGTATAGATATAGGCATCCATTAGTCTCGTGAGACCATGGATTTGCGCCTTGGAAGGCCACCGATGTTGTCCAAGGGAAGGGCATTAGGACCCATGTAGCTTGGCACCAGTGTCGTCGCAGAGCAATGTGTGGTTAAGTGCCTTGCTCAAGGAGACAACACACTGCCTCAGCCAAGGCTCGAACTAGCGACCTTCAGATCACTAGACCGAAGTCTTAACCACTTGACCACGCGCCATAGATACATCGCCATTATCAATTCAACAATGTGGAAAGGTTGCCCACATAGGTCCAGATCACAAAAGGCAAGACAATCCCAATGATCTTATTGCAGTCCAATCACCCTGTGTTGTGACAAATGATTTGTTTACTGTTAATTAGTTGTTTGAGGTGCTGCTATGAAAAGGTGGATGTGTTGGATATGCAACAGTAGGGCTATGCCATGAGGAAGGTGGGGTATAGGAGGTTCATCTGATCAATCCTCCAATAATGTGCCCGACTAAAGTTACAAGGTTGAGAATTCTACAAATCTGGCCCAGTATCTCTGGCAATTTACAAAAAAAAACCTCTTTCTAGGAAATTCAGAGTGAAGTATACATCTCCTTGGACGGTTTATAAAAGTTATTGGAGTTCCAGTGAATTGAATGTGAAATGGCATTAAATTGGATACAATGTCACCCTATGTCCAGCATGTTCCAGGCAGAGACTTGATGAACTTTTCCTCTGATCTACAGGCATTCTAGGAAGCCAGTCCTGAGGTTAATTATGCTGTTGAGTCCAAAGGCACATATGTGTCATCACTCTGGTGTAGAGGGTTGAAGATTCAGCCAGCTCCATCACAGTGATGGTGGTTAGTGTGTTGTGGTGGGATCTGCACTGTTAGATTCCTTTCCAATGACCACCAATTCCACCAGATGTTTGACATTGTGTCAAACAATCAACCTGGGAAGAAGGTTCGCATTAAAGTAGTGCTGCGTTAAATGGTGGTCTAGTCATGCCATTCCCTTTTGGGAATGTTGCTTTTGGAAAGGCTGCTGGAGAGAAACTACCAATTCTCCACAAATATGTGACGAAAGAACAATGAATAAGTTCAGCAACGGGGCCCGATTGCCCTCCACTGGCATCACTGAACTGGTTTAATGGAGCACTGGCTCCATGACTGAACTATCATTCACATACCCAACACTGGAATTCCGAAGCAGATTATCCATTCCATGTCCTGTCAGGGGAAGAGATTACATTGAGAATCTGTGGTTAATGTTGCCCCTCGGGTCTTTCCTGGTGCTGAATGAGCAGGTTTCCTTATTTGTCAGATATTTCTCTATTGTTACTCCTAATTCTTTTTCTTAATGTTGCACAGAAATGTTTTTCTTCAGTAAGCCAGGTAAATTTAGGGACAGTGTGGGAAACACAACCAGGGAAATATAAAGAGAATATGGAACTCCGGCCAGGTGAGTGAAAAGTACATTCAGAAATTGGTTCCCTAGTAAGTGGAAAGGAGAATGGGAATTGGGTCGCACTGAGGGGAAAGCAGGGTGGGACTCGGGTCCCAGGGGTTGGGTGGAGTGTTTGAGTGTCATAAGGAGGCACTGAAGGTGGCAGACCCAAATGCCAGACACAGACACTGAAGTACTAGGAACAGGACTCAGTGTGTCAAGAAAGCAAGGGAAGTGGGGAAGAAAGGATGCTGGACATTGACACAGGCCCTGTATGGGACTAGGATGCAGGGCCTGGGCTAGGACATGGACAAGAAACATGGAACCCAGACAAGGAACTAGGATCAAGGAGCCTGGACTAGGGACACCGGACTCCAGAACCAGAGCCTGGACAAGGACCCAGAACCTGGGTCTTGGTTGCGACTCGGAACCTGGGTCTTGACTCAGAACCGGAATCCTGGTTTAGGCTAGGACAAGACGTGGATACAGGACAGGACATGAGACTCCTGGACAGGACAAGGGAACTCCAGCACAGGGCTGGGTGAGGTACTCCTGGGCTGGGTGGGGCACATGGACAGGACGAGACCACGAAGCCTTGACTTGGTCTTGGGAGACAGGAACCTCGGAGCCTTGGACTTGAGCACAGGAACTTGGAACACAGAGCCGGGACCCCTCCTTGGAAGCAGGACATAGGGCTGGGACTCATACACAGCACACAGAGCCAGGACCTCCTCCTTGGGAACAGGACCAAGGGCCAGGGCTCCTTCTATACACAGTACACTGAACACAAAGAGACAGTTCTCCACTCAGGGTAGTGGCAAACAGCCAGACCTACCCAGCAGAGGCGAGGACACAAAGAGACAGTTCCTAACACAAGGTAGAGGCAAACAGCCAGACCTACCTAGTGAAGGCAAGGACACAAAGAGACAATTCCAAACAACAACAGACTGTTCCTTATCTTGACACAGCAAGGGCCCAGTCTTACTCCAGCAGTTGAACTTGACGGCATTACAGGCGAGGACGCAAGCAATGCTTCAGAAGGAGGGGGAAGGGAAGGGAACAGTCCAGCAAATGAGGCTGAACCCAGGAACTATTTATGTAGCCAGCCCAAAATGAGAATCAGGTGCCTCAATTGAGGCACTCAACAGAACAAGGGAGAAAAGAGGAAAACCCGGAAAAAGGATCGATGGACCAGACCGTGAACCGGAATGCGGATTTCACGGACCGGACCATGACATTGAGTCTGTATTCTGGTGAGTGGAGGAGAGTATGGGAACTGGGTCCCAGTGAGTGCAAGAGAGTGTGGAACTGAGTCCTGGTTAGTCTGAGTGTGGAAACTGGGTGCCAGTGAGTGGAAGAAGGTGTGGGAACCGGCCTGGTTTTTAGAAGTGTGGGAACTGGATCCCAGAGTGTGGAAGGGATAATGAGATCGAGCCAGGGCAATCTGCGAGTGGCTTGATAGTTGATTTCTGGAGTATCACTGTACAAGGCAGTCAGAGGAAGGATCCTTGAGAAAACACAATATCACTACACTAACTCCTAGTATTCTCTGGCTCAAGGCTGATCAGGGTGGTGCAGCAGCATTCAGGATGACACTGAGTCCCTGTGTCAAGACAGCACAGAAGGTAAGTGGTTGGAGGTGTGCACCACTTCGTTATTTATCCGTTGCCCCTACTCTTGCCCTGTCTGTATTACAGACTGCAGGTCACACACTGGTCTTAACCATCACTCCATAACCCACAGTACTGAAGTGGAAGCGAGTTTTCCCTCAAGCCCTCGAGTCATAGAGTCATAGAAAAGTACAGCACAGAAACAAGCCCTTTGGCCCACATTATCTCTGCTGGCCCATTTAAACTACCCACTCCCATCGACCTGCCTCATGACCATAGCCCTCCATATCCCTACCATCCATGTACTTATCCAAACTTCTCTTAAATGTTGAAATCGAGCTCACATGTGCCTCTTGCATTGGCAGCTCATTCCACACTTTCACGACCCTCTGAGTGAAGAAGTTTCCCCTCATGTTTCCCTTAAACTTTTCACCTTTCACCCCTAACCCATGACCTCTAATTGTAGTCTCACCCAACCTCACTGAAAAAAGTCTGCTTGCATTTACCTTATTGATACCCCTCATAATTTTGTATACCTCTCTCAAATCTCCTCTCAATCTTCTATGTTTCAAGGAATGAAGTCCTAACCTGTTCAATCTTTCCACGTAACTCAGTCCTCCAGACCCAACAATGTCCTTGTAAATTTTCTCTGCACTCTTTCAACCTTACTTACATCTCTCCTGTAGGTAGGTGCACACAATACTCCAAATTTGGCCTCATCAATGTCTTAAACAACTTGAACATAACATCCCATCTACTGTACTCTGATTTATGAAGGCCAATGTGCCAAAAGTTTTCTTTTCAACCCTATCTATCTGTGATGCCACTTTCAATGAATTATGGACCTGTATTCCTAGATCCCTTTGTTCTACTCTGGGGGCTTCTTAGAAGATTAATAGTTTTCACTACACCCTCAGGGGATTGGCGTAGCACAAGTTCCCTGCATTTCCTCCACTCATACGTGCAGCCTCTGTTTGCAACTCCATGGGTGTTCTGGTGCAGTCAATGGAGAGAAGAGGCATGTCCTGTATTGAGCTTGCTAAATACTAACCAGCAGGACCCTCGCTTGGGTCTCACCCACAGTAACAGCAGTCCTGTTGAGAGGTGGAGGTAGTGGAACATTCTCAGTGAAGACAGGCTCGCTGCCGGAACTGATCGACAGGAATTTAACAACGCAAAATGGAAAATGTGGCCAGATTACGATATGTCCTTTGCCTTCCCTCCTTCCTGTTCATGGAGCTGGAGCCCTTGAGCAATTCCTGTGGAGTCAGGGCTACCACTTCTGTTCATTGTTGCCTGCAGGAATGCTGTAGTGAAGACTGGATATCGAGATTGACAGGCATAGGGTCAGGGGTCAGGGCCGGGAGTGGGGTCAAGGTACAGGTGTTAGAATTGAGTGTATAAAGCAGATCTCTGTAAAAGGTGGGGTTCAAGGTGCTAGTGTCGAGACAAGGTGCTGGTACTGATAAGTGTGGTGAAATCAGGATTTAGACAGGCAGTACTCAGCTATGTGTCCCAATCTGCCACTTTAATATTTCCTCAGCAGTTTGCTTTATTTTGAGCCAGTTTACAGCATCTACATGGGTGAGACCCAACGCAGATTGGGGGATTTCTTCGTTAAGCTCCTTCACTCCATCCTCCACAAAAGCCAGCATCTCCCAGTGGCCACCCATTTCAATTCCACTGCCCATTCCCACACTGGCGTATCTGTCCATGGCCTCCTCCAATGCCATGCTGAAGCCAAGCTCAGGTTAGAGGAGCAACACCTCATATTCCACCTCGGTAGTCTCCAACCTGATGACATCAGCATCAATTTCTCTTACTTCTGGTAACCACGCCCCTCTTTCTTAACTCCTGCCCCTTCCCTGTTTTCCCTTTTTCATGTGGTCCATTAACCTTTCCATTTCTCCTCCCCCACCCTCAATTCCTGCCCACCATCTTGACCTCCCTCGCTCTGGGTCCCCACCTTCTTCCCTTTATTCCATGGTCCAATTAGAAACCTTCTTCTTCAGCCCTTTGCCTCTCCCACCTATCACCTCACAGCTTCTCACATTGTTCCCTTCCACCTTCTCCCTCTGTCAACTGGATTCACTCGCAAGGTGTCGACGTTTCAGGACAAGACCCTTCATCAGGACTGGAAAGGAAGAGGGCAGAAGCCAGAATAAAAGGGGAAGGAGTATAAATTGGAAGATGATAGGCGAGGGGATAGTAGGTTGTAGATTTCAAAACAGTCTTATACTGATTATGTTTGTCCATCAGAAGATGAGACTTATTGACACCTGAGATACAGGTTAATTACATTGATTGACAATAACACAGATACAGTTAAATGAAGCAAGAGTTTTGGAAGTCGGAAGGCTGTTGTTGGGTCAGTTTGTTTGCAGGATCTGTTTCTGTGTTGTACACTAAATAATTAACTGTGTCCTGCAGCTTCTTTCTATAATCCTCTGTTGACTATGGATACATTTCATTTGATTTCCGGTTATCTATTTCATCTCATGGAGCAGTGGGTAGATCTTGCCCTTAATATTAACTTGTGGGATGTTAACTTGATTAAATCCTTCAGTTACTTCAGGGAGATAGTGAAAATGTAATCACTTACTTTAGCCTATCACCCCTACTGGGGCACAGGCTGCCGACAGCAGCTCACCAGAGTCCTCAATCCTGGGCCAATCTTTTAAGTTGCCCCCAGGTGTAGCCCGTCTTTGAAGATCTTTCCTTTCCTAGGGATGAGGCTTTTGAAGCCTCTGTTGGCATTTCTGTAACACCGGGTTTTTACAGAATGGGGTTGCTAACCCCATTCCCAACCCTCCTCCTCTCACAGTAGGGCTTGGGCACGGCAGAGCTTGAAAACGTAAGCTCCAGTGATAAAGCAGAGAAGATGGCGGTGCAATGTAGTGCGCAGCGGCCACTCCGGTGAATGATATCTGTAATCTGTCAAGTAAGATGCCGTGCGCAATCCTGATTTGATGAAAACGGACGTGAAAAGCATGGAGGAACATCTGGTGAAACTTCTAAAAGCCCTGTTTCGCTGCCGCTGCTACTGTGTGATCCAGAATCTCTGGAGGGGGAGGCCCCGAATCCTCAGCTTTGCCAGTTGCTTGGCGGCCGGGGCCGGAGTCGAAGCGTTCGGCAGAGATGGTGCTCGGTGCTCGGTGTCGGACGGCTGGTCGGAGGCTCAAAGTTTTCGGACGGACTCAGCGTTGGCTGTGGTTGGGTGCTTCCAGGGTGCTGCATCCGCAAGTTTGCAGTGCTGGAGGTTCATGGCAGGGAGAGTTTTTCTTCCTTCTACCATCTGCATGAGATGATGGGACTATCAGGACTTTGAGACTTTTTTTGACTGTGCCTATGGTCTGCTCTTTATCAAATTACGGTATTGCTTTGCACTGTTGTAACTATATGTTATAATTATGAGGTTTTTTCAGTTTTAGTCTTGGTCTGTCTTGTGTTTCTGTGATATCATACTGGAGGAACATTGTATCATTCCTTAATACATGCATTACTAAATGACAATAAATGAGGACTGAGTGTCCTCATAATCTAATCTAATCTAAAGTTATTGTCCCTCAGGTTTGCACCCTCTCTTCCCAAATTGCTGTAAGGCAGATATCAAGGGAAAAAACCTCAGTTTTAGGAGAAAGTTACAGAGAATCTGACGTTTTAAAATGGCTTCCAACCAACTCAATAGTGAAGGAAAATATTAGCAGATAATGGCAATCTGATATAACATCTGAAAATGTTTCCAGCAAAGTTCTAAAACTTAACCCAGGACTTGGTTTATAATGAGTGTGCCTATATGGTATCTTCTATCGAAAGCCAAACCACAGTCAATATTAAAAGATGACTGGTTAGAAGCTCCACCTTTTATTTCCTTTATGTAACCACAATATCGTGGCAAACCAACAGGTTACAGACCTCTTGGCGACAACCATTTCCTGCTTTATCGCTGTTGCTGCATAACAGCACAACGTTCCAGTTGTGGTAGATTTAAAATGTGGCACCACCAGTGGCATCATTAATCTACCATTTCTGCACGCTGTTGGTCCTGGTTCCAATTAACAGGAGCCTTGTCAACAGCCCAAACATCTTGAATAAAAAAACAGTTAAGCACTTTTATTGAATATAAAAAATAAAATAAAACTGTATGTGCTGGAAAGATGAAATACCCAACATGCCTGACAGCAAAGCATACTCTCTGACCCAGGACAATACTTCTGCTATTGTTCTCATGTTGCCTGATCTGCTGAATGGTCATGTTTTATAGTTTTTGCACAGATGAGAATGATGTCATGACAGCTGCCAGAAGAGTAAGTCAACAGACCCATTTCCCTACTCTTACTTTCCTGTGTCCCCTGTTTCAAATTCTTTCCACATGCCCATTAACTCCTTTTTGATCCTTTTGCCACATCAGCTGTAGCAGCCAATTGCCCTACTGGCACTCTTTTGAGATAATGTGTGAGGAAGTAGGAGATCCAGACAGAAATTCAGTGTCAGAGGGAAGACGTGCACAGTTTGCACAGACAGTATTATGTTTCGTAACTCCAGAAATTAATTGAAAGAAAAACAAGAAGCCAGGGATACTCGTGCACAATTAATTTTTACTTTAGTGGGGCGCGCACATAGTGGCATAATAACATATGCCATTTGCATACTCTTACATATGGCCCATAATGAATTATGTAAACAATAAAGAATGCTTAATCAAACAATTTGTTTACAATATTACTCAAATATCATGGCGCAACACATCACACAAACCAATCGTCCGTCCTTGGACTCACTTTACTCCGCACGCTGTCAGAGCAGTGCTGCCAGGATAATCAAGGACACGACCCACCCAGCCAACACACTTTTTTCCCTCTTCCCTCTGGGAGAAGACTCAGGAGCTTGAAGACTCGTACGACCAGATTTGGGAACAGCTTCTTTCCAACTGTGATAAGACTACTGCTGAACGGATCCTGACCCGGATTTGGGCCGTACCCTCCAAATATCTGGACCTGCATCTCAGTTTTTTTTCACTACCTTACTTTCCATTTTTCTATTTTCTGTTTATGATTTGTAATTTAAATTTTTAATATTTACTATCGATTTGTACTCCAGGGAGCGGGAAGCGTAGAATCAAATATCGCTGTGATGATTGTACATTCTAGTATCAATTGTTTGGTGACAATAAAGTATAAAGTATAAATATTACTGAAATATTAAATATACAACACTCTTCTTCCTTGCTTATTTATAAACTCCAGCAATATAGAATGCATCTCAACTCTAATATATAACCTATTGGTCTCTAGTCATCCCTATTGGACTCTAGTCATCTATATATACAGTATATATACACACACATAGAATACTAAATCGTACATCTACTATATGTACATCCACAGCAAAGTAAATTTTTAAATTGTCACATGCAGGCCTAGAACTTTAATTGCTGTGGAGGATTTCCTACTCTTGTGGGATAACGACTTTCCTGACAAGGGTGGAAGGATCACTCTGCTTGGCAGATGAGACTTGTGGCTGTGCAACAATCTCAGGTTCTAGGGCCACCTTTGTGGTGGCTGTAGGATTTGACTCTGGGGCTGCAGGAAGTGGTTCTGACATCTCTGAACAGCTTTCCCTTGGACAAGTTGGCATCCCGAACAGTGCACGGGAAGCTGCTTGATCTGCTGATCCTTCCCAGTCCACCACACAAACATTTTCATTTTGGCCAAGCCTTGATGAATGGCAGGTAGCTCTCAGCTTGGATGGTATTACAACTCTCAATCCCCACACAAGACAGCCCCTGTCAAGGACAAGTTCATCTCTGCAATGGTAAAAATGGGGCAACTGGAGTTTTTGCTGCACATTCTAGCCATTTTGGGTTGTCATGTAGACCTGAGACAGTGTGGGGTCTTTTCTGGTTTCCCTTTGGATAATATCTGCCGTAATAAGGAAACTTTCAATTTGCATTAGGGAGAATATATCAAGAGGAGTGTCCTCTTTTATAACTGTTTCAGGTATTTCCTTTTCCAAGACTAATGAGACAATCTATCAGCATTTCCATGATTAGTTGTCCTGTTGAATTTGATCTTGTAATTGTGTCCTCCAAGAAACAGAGCCCATCTCTGCATTTGCGCTGCTGGTGTTAGTGGAACAGCCTTTTGTGTATTGAAAATGGATGCTAGTAGCTGAAGACCAGTAATAATGGTAAAATCTTCCCATACAAGTACTGGTTGAAACATTTTCTGCCCCAAACCAGAGAACATGCAAACTGCACACAGACAGTGTCTGAAGTCAGGATTGAACCCGGTCTCTGATGAATGAGACCGTGACAATCAGTTGTGCTACTGTGCCGCCTATGTTACCTGTGGATGCTACTAAAGTCCTCTCTTTTGTACCCAATACGTTGCCCCGTCAAAAATAAATATGTCTTGTGATGCTCTAAGAAGATTAGTACACACGGTAGAGTACAGGTGGAACAGAAGTGCAGTGGTTAGCATCATGCTTTTCACCACCAGTGATCAGAAGATCGGAGTTTAATTCCTGCCACTATCTGTGAGGAGTTTGTATTTTCTCCTCATGACTAAGGGGATTTCCTCCTGGGGCATTGGTGTCCTCCAGTATTGCAAAGCCATTCCAGTTAGGGTCAGTAAGTTGTGGGCATGCTGTGTTGGCTCCAGAAACACGGAGACACTGGCAGACTGCCCAGCGCAATTCTCACGGATTTGATTTGACGCAAACGACGCATCTCGCTGTATGTTTAGATGTACGTGTGGGGTGGATAGGGGGTCGGAGGGGTAGCACCTGTGGGGGAACATGTCACGTCCTTTTCAAGGTGGTTTGTCCACCTCTGGTCCCCACCTGGCACTCAGCTCTCACCTGTGGCTCCCCGTAGCTGTTTGCATGCGACAGCGGCCACACCCCGGGCAATGGCTTTGACAAGCTGGCTAAACCAGGTGAGGGTAGCCGACGGGTCCCAAACCCTCGGTGAGATAGGGAGTTGTCTATCCCAGCATGTGAAGACAGACTCCGGCAGATTGAGCGGACGAGACCAATGGAAGGTCCAACGGTCAAGAAGGCGGTCTCTGCAAGCGTCATGGAACATGTAGAGCAAGACAAGACACAGAAGTTGTCCTGGTCATCCACTGCGCCTAGTCCCACCTCCAGCCGTCTCAACTCTGTCTTGCCATTGGATCCAGATGGAAATTGGGAAGAAACAGTGAGGCTGACGCTGCGCAACTCTCCCTCACTTAAATCCAAATCAAGCGCTAGTCTCAACACCATCATAAGCCAGCTGGTGGCGCAGTGACATCAGTGCTGGACTCCGGAGCGAAGGTTCCTGAGTTCGAATCCAGTCGGGCCGCTCCCGGGCACACTTTCCATCCGTGCCGAGTTGAGTGTCGAGCTAGCAACTCGACCTCGTAAAAAGTACCAATGGTGTCGAGGTCTTCATCGATGACGATGGACGAACCTTAGATGTACATGTGAGAAATAAACGGGGAGGATTGTGCCCACGATGGAGCTGGCTGAGCTAGAACCCCCTGAAGACTTGTGCAGTCCTGTGCATTGAATCCTCCATACCAGGCTGTGATGCAACCAGTCGGTATACTCCCCACAGTACATCTGTAGAAATTTGCAAGAGTCTTTGGTGACATACCTCAAACGCCTAAATAGAGCTGCAGCCTGCCTTCTTTACCATTGTATCGATGAGTTGGCCCCAGGCCAGATCCTCTGAGATATTGACACCCAGGAGCTTAAATCTGCTCATCCATTCCACCGTTGACCCATCAATGAGGGCAGGTGCGGATTCTGACTTCCCTTCCCTGAAGTCCACAATTAATTCCTTGATCTTGCTGATGTTGTGTGCGGGAGTTTTGCTCTGAAACTACTCCATCAGACAGTCTCCATTCCTTTATATAGCAGGTACGTTTCGACCTCTGAGTTATGAAAGCAATCCCGAGACATAGTCATGGTCATGTAAAGTACGAGAAAATGTTCTGGTTTTTCCTACTTACAGCATGAGGGCATGGTAAGAAGCATTGCTACACATCAGCATGGTTGTGTGGACTTTTGCAGCTGTGCTACATATGAGAAGCATTTGATGGCTCTGGCCCTGTACTCCTGGAGTTCAGAAGAATGTAGGGAGCTCTCATTGTAACCTATCGAACATTGAAAGGTCTCAATACAGTGGATGGGGAGAGGATGTTTCCTACCGTGTGGGAGTCTAGGACCAAAGGGCACAACCTCAGAATTCTTCAATGTTTGTGCAACTTCTCCAGATGGTTCTTACATCTTGCAATGATAGAAGTTTCCAGAAGTCATTGAACTAGCCCCCGTTGACTCTAAATGTTCCTTTGCTTGTGGCTATCTTCCCTTTCAACAACTTGTACAGTACCAGAGCTCTGTTTTGGATTGTGATAAGGCTAACAGAAGCACTTTTCTAAATTATGCCCTCAGTCATTTACCACATGCTCTGCTTCTGCAGTTTTCAGATGTCTAAACCTTACACTTCCTTGAATTTCCGTTGCTTTGGACTTGATTAGGCAAACGTTTGGTTTTCTTTCATGCCGCATTGCTTCCTTCCTGCCCATAGCTCTACTTAAGCCGTGACCCAATTTATCTAGAACGGCTACTTTTTGTCCGAGTGTCATCAATTTTTCATGGGGGGCAGAGTTGGTGTTTCACCTCTTGTCATTTTTGGTGAATTGACGTTTTAAAGTGCTTAAGCTTCAAATGCAAGATATCATGCAAAGTTTTCCACAGAGACCATGGGATAAAGGTGCTCACACCCATCTGTATGCCTTCCTACACAAAATGCTAGAGGAACACACCAGGTCAGGCAGCATCTATGGAAAAGACTAAACAGTCGACGATTTGGGCCGAGACACTTCATCGGGACTGGAGAGGAAGGGGGAAGAAGCCAGCATATTGTGGGTGTTGCTTTGGATTTCCAACATATGTAGATTTTCTTGGATATGCCTTCCCACTGCTTAGGGGGTATTCCAAATCCTTTTGGTGCCTCTGAAAACATTTGGACCTACATTTCAATGGCATCTGTTGACACCACTGGGTTAGCCAATGAGTTGGAAGTGGGAAGGACATACAGCAGGGCAACAATTTGTTCAAGTCGACTTAAACAGCAATCTGTGGCTGAAGTTGTAAAATCAACAAAGAAAAATGGCCGTGCTGAGTGGTAGGATAATTGTCTATTGTGTTGTCCTGGTGGATCACTGAGATTCTTGGGAGGAGTTAGCAGACATCCCACCTCTCCCGGAACTTCCGGGAGTCTCCCGCATATTAATAGTGGCTCTCTGATGCCCGCAAATTATATACAAGATCACGGAAATCAACCTTTTTGAGAGCGAGCGAGAGAAAAGCAAGAGAGAGCGTGAGAGCGACCATGAGAGACAGCGAGAGCGCGCCATTGCAGAGTGTTCCAAAAAAAAAACGTACGTCACCCCAGACTACACTAGAGTGTACCCCTGCCTAACAGGGGTCAAAAATAATGACAGTGTTGCTCGCTGCACTGTTTGCAACATTGACTTTTCTATTGCCCATGGTGGGTTAAGACTGTAAAAGACATGTTGAGGTGAGTTTAACAGGTGTCATTCGTTCATTAGCATAGCTAACATTATTTAAACTAGCTAGCTAGCTGCTAAGGAGCTACTCTATCGCAGACATCCCACCTCTCCCAGAAGTCTCCCACAAATTGATAGTGCTACCTCTCTGAAATCAGTTTTTGCAGGGTGGGATGTCTGAGTTAGGATACAGGGAAATTGTGATGAAGTGAGATTTATGGCATTGCTCTAAGACAGAGGTACCCAAACTGGGGTCCATGAACCCTTTAGTTAATGGTAGGGGTTCATGGCATAATAAGGTTGGGAATCTCTGATCTAAGAGCTGACACAGACTCAAAGGGTAGAAGGTCTCCTTTACATTCAAAAGATATTTTATAATGTGATAATTATAGAATAAAGGATGAATAAAATTTAGCTACTTAAAAATTAGCATGTGAAGTCAATCCTACTTATTTGCAGAAATGCATGATGTAGTGGATAATTTCCTATTCTTAACTGGTCACTATACACCACAAACTGTCGGCTGTATTGGTAGATATTGAAAAGCTATATTTGAGTGTGATTTCAATTGTCCATGTATAACTTAACCCAGGCTATGAAATTAATGATGCCTTCCTGTGGACAGACAATAACTAGCACCTAAAAATACTCATCTGGAAAGTGTACCACAATCAGGGCTGTCAGTGGAACTGTCACAAGGAGGTTCTTCGTCCATTTCTGTAGATTCAAATTTCTTTTTAAATTTTTATTGTCTATTAACTCATCAACAATTGCAGCAGTAGATTCATGGAAATATCGGTTGTTCTTTATTTTTGATAAGGTGGCTAAAGTGCATCCCAAGCTTTTTGCTTCCATTCAATATTTTTTGGATTGTAACATCCATCTCCATGGAGTAAACTATCAAAAAGACATGTTCATCTTCTTAAGGTAAGTATGTGCAGTTTCTAATGAGAATTTTAGAGGAGGAGAGAGAAGCATGGGGGTGGAATTCCAGGAATTAGGGTCTAAAAGCTGAAAATTGGGATTATGTAAATAATTGGGATTATGCATGTTAGGGATCTTAAAGGCTAACAGAGAGATGAGGATATTATGGGCCTTTGAAACAAGAATATGAAATGTTAAATCCAAACACTGCTGGAGCAGAGGGTAACATTGGGTGGTGAGCACAAGGGAGATGAATGAACAGGATGGTGTGAATTAGTACACAGAGTAGCTAAATCCATTCACATTGGTAGATGGAGGAAAGTTAGCCAGGAATGTGTTGGCATAGTAATGTCTAGATTAACAGGCAGCTAACCAAATTATGCCTTTTACTTTGCCGTCCAAAGTCAAATTTACCTCCCCTACCCAACTCCTCAGAGAAATTCTTCTGTAACCTATTCCATGGTTAGAGCACAAGCATGTTAGAAACAAAAATGCTTCTCTAACTGACATAACACTCCATAGGCACAGTGGTTACAAGAGTATTTTCCTTTGGTCTTGTGTGCTGGTGATTTCTTTCAACAGAAGCTGCATTCAGTTAAGCCATTGCTTTCTTATGGGCTTCTTGCTGCTGTCTACAGCAATGAAAGACATTCAGTGGGGTGGAGTTAATTGGTACAAATATGGGTATAATTCTGATTATGATTATGGGTATGACTTTAAAACACGTAGGCATAAATAACTAATTTGCCCATTGTGTCTGTCTCAGCTTTCTGAATGAGTTGTTCAATTATTTCTCAGAATCCATCTCCAAAGCCCTGCAATAATCCTTAACTATTTATCTAATCGCCTTGTGTATGTTATCACCAAGTTCCTGTATCACTGTCCAGACTGTTGAGTTTAAATACTTCCCATTTTGTCAAACTTATTTTCTATGAACTCTCATAAAAATGGAACTGGTGAGAAAATACACCATTAACCCAGAAGTTTTTGCCTTGGTCACTTTTCATCTAAGCAGAGGTTGTGGAAGTTTGGAGGTTCAGAGATCCCCAAGTCTTTCAAAGGAATCCAACCTAGCATTATCCCAGCAGAAAAGATGCACTGGCATTAAATATTTTGGAACACATATATTTGGAATGGATGGAATTCCATTTCAAAGATATGGTGGATATTCAAGAAGGCGGGAGGAGAAGATGGTGGCGCAACGCAGCTCGCAGCAGCCACTCCGGTGGTGATGTCTGTTATTTGTCAAGTAGGGTGCCGTGCACAATCCTGATTTGATGGAGACAGACATGAGAGCACAGAAGAACATCTGGTGAAACCTCTGAAATGCCTGCTTCACTGCTGCTGCTACTGTGTGGTCCAGAATCTCCGGAGGAGAAGGTCCTGAGTCCTCAGCTTTGCTTGTTGCTTGGTGGCCGGGGTGGGGTTGAAGCGCTCGGCAGAGGATGGTGCTCGGAGAGGCTGTGTCAGAGGGGCTGGTCAGAGGCTCGAAGTTTTCAGATGGACTCAGAGTCCGCTGCGGTTGGGTGCTTCCAATGGTGCTGCATTGGCAAGTTGGCGGCGCTTGGAGGTTCATGGCAGGGAGAGCTTCTCCCTTCTGCCGCCTGCGTGAGATGATGAGTCTATCGGGACTTTGAGACTTTTTTTTACCGTGCCCATGGTCTGCTCTTTCTCAAATTATGGTATTGCTTTGCACTGTTGTAACTATATGTTATAATTATGTGGTTTTGTTAGTTTTAGTCTTGGTTTGTCCTGTGTTTTCTTGTGATATCATTCTGGAGGTATGCTGCTTATCATTTTTTAATGCATGCATTTCTAAATGACAATAAATGAGGACTGAGTGTCCTCATAATCTAATGGAAAAAAACTGCAATTGCCTTGATTGTGCCAAATTGAACATGAAGGTTGTATCTTGTGAAAAGAAAATACATTAGAACAGATAAAATTATCAGATCAATCCTTGAAAGGCTGGATTTGTTTGAATAATTGAGCCATGATGTGTATACTTTATGTGATCATTATATCTTACAAGAAAAAGAAGATTATTCAGTCTATTGTGCATGGGTTGCTCTTTTAGATAGAAGTTCAATTAAAACCTACTCCTTAGCTGCAAATTACGCACATATCCATTTGTCTTATGAATGCTTCAATGAAATTTATCTTCAGAAAATATATTCCAGATCTTATTTTGCTCTAAAGAAATTTCTCATTTACCTTTGATTTTTTTTCCAGAGACATTGCCTGACCTGCTTAGTTCCTCTGGCATTTTGCATGTGCTGTTTAAGCCCTTTGAAGAAGTTCTTCAAATAAACCCAAATTGAAGAAAAACAAAACATTATCTATGTATTTTCTTTGTCAAGACATTTGAAAAATTCTGACCAAATAGCCTTCATAGTAGCAGATGAAATAGTGAACATTCCAAAGGAAAGAAAGATATTTTCTAGGGCAGACTGTAAAACTATTGCTGCAAAAGTTTATCATTGGGCAACAAAGCTCAAAATACCGAGTAATGCCTGCTATCTTGCAACTGATCCTACTTGGAGAATTGGAGTTAGTCTCTATGTAAATGGCCATTATTGTTTCTCATTTTAAACCTCTTTCATATATACAAAATACCCTCATGGAGATTTCAAAAATATTAAGGAGACCTGAGATATATGCTATAGTTTGGTACAGCAACCCTTTAGAATTTGACATAATTTGGTAAGTTGATATATAAGTTTATTGTTGTAATGTTTCAATCAATTGGTACACTTAAAGTCAGGGAGATATATACAATATACATCCTGAAATTCTTTTTCTTCGCAAACATCTGTAAAAACAGTGAAGTGCCCCAAAGAATGAATAACCTAAAATGTTAGAACCCCAAAGACACCCCCCAACAACCCCCTCCCACGCACAAGCAGCAGCAAGGCAATGACACATGTCCCTACCCCCACCAGCAAAGAAGCACCAGTACCCTCCACCAAGCACTCAAACGTGCAGCAAAGCACCAATAAAGACACAGACTTGCAGTACCCCAAAGATTACTCATTCATACAGTAATTCAACATACCACAGGCTCTCTCTCCCCATAATAAGGGAAAAAGAGGTGTCCCCTTTTCACAGTGAGAGGGGAGACATAACAAACAACTTGCTGATTCACAATGTTAAAAGTCTGTGGCGTCGCTTTTACTGAGCTCTGCGCCCAGACTGTCGGCACCAAAAAGGCGCAGTTCTCCGGACACACGACCCCAGGCAGTTAACCCGCTGCTCCTGATGTTCCGTGTTCTCCCGCAATGCTTCAGTCAGGGGCATCAGCCTAGAATCAGCATATCCCCAGAGCCACGAAATTCCAGAACCCTGAAGGCGTGCTCGACTTCCAGACCGCATCCTTGGGCTATCAAAAAGCGGCCCCATTCCCGCAAAGAAACAAAGTCAGAGTGTAACTCCAGGTCAGGGTCTTCAAAAGAACATTGAAAAGGAAAAAAAGATACAAATATAGAAATAGAGCTGTTTCCAAAGATGCAAGCAAAGGAGTTGCTGTTTAGCGCATCTTGACTTAATGTGTACTGAAGTATAGTGAAAAACTTTGTTTTTTTCAGGCCATTATACAGTTCATTTCATCACATTAGTACATTGAGGTAGTACGAGGAGAAAGAAGATCAGAATGCAGAATGAAGGGTTACAGTTAGGGAAATGTGAAGTATGAAAGTTGGCCCAAGACAGTCTGATTTTTCTGCTACTAAAGTATATCCTGTAGACAGGACACTTCTGTTTTTAATGACTGGTCAGCCTTGCTTCTCTGGCTAATCATAAATTCTCTTGGTGAAGTACAAAGTAACTTTATTATCAAAGTGCATACTGTATATGCCACTATATACTACCCTGAGATTCATTTTCTTGCAGGCATTCACAGCAGAACAATAGAATTAGTGAAAAACTACACACAATGACTGACAAACAACCAATGCACAAAAGAAGACAAATACAAAAAAAAAGAACAATACTGAGGACATGAGTTGTAGAGTATTGAAAGTGAATCCATAGTTTGAGGAATCAGTTCAGTGTTGGGGTGTGAAGTTATCTACACTCGTTCAGGAAACTGATGGTTAGAGGGTAATAACTGTTCCTGAATCTAGTCGAGTGGCAACTAAGGCTCCTGTACCTCCTTTCTGTTGGTAGCAGTGAGAAGAGAGCATGGCCTGTGTTGTGTACCTAATAGTTAATAAATAATTGAGTAATCTTGTATATATGGTATATTGGTTGCTTAAGCATTCTTGTTCATTTAAATAATTCATTATGGGTTATATATATAAACACATGAATTGCATACGTCATCACGCTACCACGTGATACATGCACGCCCTGCTTAAAGTAAACTTGAAGTTAGACCCACATTTCGGATGTATGCATCTTCCTTTGAATTAGTTTAGTATACAGGTTTCCCCTGCCATCCGAAGGTAGAGCGTTCCTATGAAACAGGTCGTAAGCCGGAATGTCGTAAAGCGAAGAAGCAATTACCATTTATTTATATGGGAAAATTTTGTGAGTGTTCGCAGACCCAAAAATAACTTACCAAATCATGCCAAATAACACATAAAACCTAAAATAACAGTAACATATAGTAAAAGCAGGAATGATATGATAAATACACAGCCTATATAAAGTAGAAATACTTCTCTACAATCATTGCCTGCGCTGTCCATCATAGCGAAAATCTCACACAAGCGCTCTCGGCAAAAACACTCTTCAGTAACTTTTAAGCTATGAAGCTGCCAAATCATACCAAATAACACGTAAAAATACACAGCCTATAAAAAGTAGAAATAATGTATGTACAGTGTAGTATCACTTACGGGAATCGGGAAGACATCGAGCACACTGATGATGGTGTGTTAGGCTGAGCTGTTGGAGGTTGGGGTGGTGCAGCGGTTCCCTCTGGGCAGCGAACCGATACCGATCCGTGAAGCATGGGGTACAGCGGTAGCCGGGACGCACCCAGCACATCTTTAAGAAAAAAGCAGAAATAAACAAGCTAATTAATTAGGTGCCGCCCGGCATGTAAATGTCGGCCCAGATCAGAGGCGACGTAAATAAACAGAATCTAAACAGAAACCAAATTGGCAGAATATATCGGGCAGACAAAAATAAATGGACTGCACAGAGAAGAGAAAGAGATAAAAAGTCAAGCCACAGTTTCAAAAAGAACACTAATCTGCATGCTGTTGATGAAAAATCTGATAATGATGTGAGTGACGCCAGACTATGTAGCCTTGAGATTAACAGTGTGAAAATTAACAATAGACAAGCAAAATAGTTTATGCCCAGAGTGAATGGCAAATAATTAAAATGGAATTTGGCACTGGTTCAGATGTTTCAGTCATTCCACAAAGTGAGTTTGAATGGCATTTCAAAGATACCAAACTGGAGCCTGCGGAACTAAGAACTACACTGGTAAAGTAGCCAGTGAGCTAGATCACATGGAAGCTGAAGGAACTCTTTCCAAGATTGAGTGGAGCCCCTAAGCAATACTCATGGTCCCAGTAGCCAAGAAGAATGGGTCTGTCAGGATTTTAGGGTCACCATCAATCCAGTACTGAAAGTAGACCAATACCCTCTACCCAGAGTAGAGGATATCTTTGCAAACCTTTCTGGGGAAAAGCCTTTTTAGAGTCGCACTGCACTCTGGCAGAGAGCTACGGACCAGAAGGTGCCGCAAGGTTGCTCAGGCACTCAGGGTTACATGGATGACACCATTGTTACCGGCAAGGATGACGAGGAATATCTCCAAAACCTCTAGATGGTGTTGAAAAGATTAGAAGATTATGGGCTCAGAGCACAATGCAACAGGTGTGAATTCTTTAAACTAAGCATCACTTATTGTCACACGATTGATGCACAAGGATGACACAAGTTTGCTGAGAGAATTCAAATAGTGGGAGATGTCCCATGGCTAAAGGATGTATCACAGTTGCAGTTCTTTTTAGGATTTAGGATTCCTCCCAAACCTGTTTACTGTGCTCCACCCATTGCCAGTTCAGGAAGAAATGGCAATGGACAAAGCTGTGTGAGGTAGCTTTTAAAAAGGACAAGGAAATAGTGACATCAGACATTGCACTGACAAATTAGGATCCATATCGTCCAGTAAAACTTGACTACGAAGCCTGACCTTATAGTATATGTGCAGTCATGTCACACATGATGAGTGATGGAAGTGAATGAGCCTGTAGCCTTTGCATCACGTTCCCTTACTGCCGCAGACAAAAATTACACGCGGATTGACAGAGAGGCCTTGAGTCTCTCAACCAGTACCTGTTCGGGAGAGAGTTTACCCTCATTACTGATTATCAACCACTGGTGACCATTTCCAATCCACAGAGGGGTGTTCCACTAACAGCAGCAGATGGGCTCTGTTTCTTGGAGGACACAATTACAAGATTGAATTCCAGATGATTAATCATGAAAATACTGAACGATTGTCCCCTTTACCGTTGGAAAAGGAAGTAACCAAAACATTTACTAAAAAGGACACACCCCTTGATGTATTCTCCCTAATGCAAATTGAAAGTCTCCATGTTACAACAGAGGTGATCCAAAAGGAAATCAGGAAAGTCCCCACACGGTCTCAGGTCTAAATGGCCACCCAAAATGGCTGGAATGTGTGACAGAAACTCCAGTTCCCCTATTTTTACCCACGCCAAGATGAACTTACCCTAACGTGTTGGAGGAGCTACATGCCACTCATCCAGGTGTGATTAAAATGAAAGCGTTGGCTCAAAGCTTTGTCTGGGATAGATCAGCAGATTGAGCATCTTGCCATGTATTGTTCGGGATGCCAGCGTGTCCAGAAGATGCCAAGAGCAGCATCTCTCCATCCCTGGGAACGACCTGCATTTCCCCAGCAGAGGATTCACATGGATTTTGCCGGAGCGTTCATGGGCACAAATTTCTTGGTACTCGTAGATGCAGCTACAAAGTGGCCAGAAGTTCCCAATAGACTCGCACACTGTTAATGTATTGAGAAGCCTCGTCATAACGACTGGTGTTCCTGAACACTTAGTCAATGACAATGGACCACAGTTTGTGGCGGAATAGTTTCAATTTTTCCTAGAAATGAATGGAATAAGATCTTTTACATCTGCACCGTACCACCCAGCTATAAGTGGCCGGGCGGAAAGATCTCTCCAGAGTTTAAAGAACACACTGCAAGCAATGTCAGCAGAACACACTACACTGACACTGAACCAGAAGCATGGCAATTTTCTCCTTGTGTATCATAATGCAATACAATCCACAACCAACAATTCATCAGCTATGCTGTTCCTGGGCCATCCCTTACGTTCACAGTTGGATCTCCTCAAAACCAAACTTGGAGATGCAGGACAAGCAGCTAAGGTAAATTGAAGGCTCCTCAAACAAAGTGCTTTGATGTTCTACTCCTGGACAAGGAGTCTTAGCGGGGGATCACAGAGTTGATCAAAAGTGGGTACCTGGAAAGGTTAAGGACAGAACTGAACCACTCCTAGCAACACACACAAAATGCTGGAGGAACTCAGCAGGCCAGGCAGCATCGATAGAAAAAAGTACAGTCCACGTTTCGGGCCAAAACCCTTCAGCAGGACTGGAGAGAAAAGCTGAGGAGTAGATTTAAAAGGTGGGGGGGCGGGGAGGGAGAAACACAAGGTGATAGGTGAAACCGGGAGGGGGAGGGATGAAGTAAAGAGCTGGGAAGTTGATTGGTGGAAGAGACCGAAGGCCATGGAAGAGAGAAAAACGTGGGGAGGAGCACCAGAGGGAGGCGATGGGTAGGCAAGGAGATAACATGAGAGAGGGACAAAGGGGATGGGAAATGGTGAAGGGGGCTGGGGGGGGTGGTTTGGAGGGCATATTACAGGAAGTTTGAGAAATCGATGTTCATGCCATCAGGTTGGAGGCTACCCAACTGGAACATGTGGTGTTCCTCCAACATATGTGTGGCCTCACCACAATGGTGGAGGAGGCCATGGATGGACATATTGGAATGGGAATGGGAAGTGGAATTGAAATGGGTGGCCACTGGGAGATCCCACCTGTTCTGGAGACGGAGTGCAGATGCTTGGTGAAACAGTTTACCAATCTACGTCAGGTCTCATCGATACACAGGAAGCCACACTGGGAGCACCGGACGCAGTAAATGACCCCAACAGACTCGGAGGTGAAGTGCCACCTCCCCTGGAAGGACTGTTCAGGATCTGAATGGTAGTGAGGGAGGAGGTGTAGGCGTATGTGTCGCACTTGTTCCGCTTGCAAGGGTAAGTGCCAGGAGGAAGATCAGTGGGGAGGGACGAATGGACAAGGGAGTCACGTCGGGAGTGATCCCTGCGGAAAGTAAAAAGTTGGGTGGGGGGGAAGGAGAGATGTGCTTGGTGGTGGGACCAGTTTGGAGGTGGCAGAAATTTCGGAGAATTATGTGCTGGACGCGGAGGCTGGTGGGGTGATAGGTGAAGACAAGAGGAACTTTATCCCTGCTAGGTGGCAGGAGGATGGGGTAAGAGATATTTGGAGCCACAGGTGAGAGCTGAGTGTCCGGCAGGGATCGAAGGTGAGAAAGCTGCTCCGGAATGGACCTGACAAACCCCTTCACTAGAGGTGCTACCCCTCCCTGGATACCCCATACACCCCTATGTAGTTCCTACTGTAATCTAAACAATCTTTGCTGCTCACTGTTCACTGTAAAAGCAGCGAGGCCTTCACATATTTAACAGATCATGCTGGCCCAATACACCAAGAGGAACTTTTAGACTTTTGTAAAAAACTTTAAATCTGATTAGAAGCCGAATAATTTGCAGGATGAGTCATTCTCATTGAGATATATGCAAGATTACCCAGGGTGACAATTTATTCTCGAACTAGGTATTAAGCAATGAGGAAGGGCTAATTAGCAATCTTGTCGTGAGAGGCCCCTTGGGTAAGAGTGACCATACTATGGTGAAATTCTTCATTAAGATGGAGAGTGACATAGTTAATTCAGAAACAAAGGTTCTGAACTTAATGAAGGGTAACTTTGAAGGTATGAGACGTGAATTAGCTAAGATAGACTGGCAAATGAAACTTAAAGGGTTGACGGTGGATATGCAATGGGAAGCATTTAAATATTGCATGGATGAACTACAACAATTGTTCATCCCAGTTTGGCAAAAGAATAAACCAGGGAAGGTAATGCACCCGTGGCTGACAAGGGAAATTAGGGATAGTATCAATTCCAAAGAAGAAACATACAAATTAGCCAGAAAAAGCATCACACCTGAGGACTGGGAGAAATTCAGAGTCCAGCAGAGGAGGACAAATGGCTTAATTAGGAAAGGGAAAAAAGATTATGAGAGAAAACTGGCCAGGGAACATAAAAACTGACTGTAAAAGCTTTCATAGATATGTGAAAAGAAAAAGATTGGTTAAGACAAATGTAGGTCCCTTACAGTCAGAAACAGGTGAATTGATCATGGGGAACAAGGACATGGCAGACCAATTGAATAACTACTTTGGTTCTGTCTTCACTAAGGAGGACATAAATAATCTTCCGGAAATAGTAGGGGACCGAGGGTCTAGTGAGATGGAGGAACTGAGGGAAATACATGTTAGTAAGGAAGTGGTGTTAGGTAAATTGAAGGGATTAAAGGCAGATAAGTCCTTAGGGCCAGATGGTCTGCATCCCAGAGTGCTTAAGGAAGTAGCCCAAGAAATAGTGGATGCATTAGTGATAATTTTTCAAAACTCTTTAGATTCTGGATTAGTTCCTGAGGATTGGAGGGTGGCTAATGTAACCCCGCTTTTTAAAAAAGGAGAGAGAGAGAAACCGGGGAATTATAGACTGGTTAGCCTAACATCGGTGGTGGGGAAAATGCTAGAGTCAGTTATCAAAGATGTGATAACAGCACATTTGGAAAGCGGTGAAATCATCGGACAAAGTCAGTATGGATTTGTGAAAGGAAAATCATGTCTGACGAATCTCATAGAATTTTTTGAGGATGTAACTAGTAGAGTGGATAGGGAAGAACCAGTGGATGTGGTATATTTGGATTTTCAAAAGGCTTTTGACAAGGTCCCACACCAGGAGATTAGTGTGCAAACTTAAAGCACGCGGTATTGGGGGTATGGTATTGATGTGGATAGAGAATTGGTTGGCAGACAGGAAGCAAAGAGTGGGAATAAATGGGACCTTTTCAGAATGGCAGGCAGTGACTAGTGGGGTACTGCAAGGCTTAGTGCTGGGACCCCAGTTGTTTACAATATATATTAATGA
Organism: Mobula birostris; assembly: GCF_030028105.1. Taxonomy (NCBI): domain Eukaryota; kingdom Metazoa; phylum Chordata; class Chondrichthyes; order Myliobatiformes; family Myliobatidae; genus Mobula; species Mobula birostris. Next base: position 22,443,951 of record NC_092391.1, on the reverse strand, counting down.
CTTAGACGAGGGAATTAAATGCAGCATCTCCAAATTTGCGGATGGCACAAAGCTGGGTGGCAGTGTTAGCTGTGAGGAGGATGCTAAGAGGATGCAGAGTGACTTGGATAGGTTAGGTGAGTGGGCAAAGTCATGGCAGATGCAATTTAATGTGGATAAATGTGAGGTTATCCACTTTGATGGCAAACACAGGAAAACAGATTATTATCTGAATGGTGGCCAATTAGGAAAAGGGGAGGTGCAATGAGACCTGGGTGTCATTATACACCAGTCATTGAAAGTGGGCATGCAGGTACAGCAGTCGATGAAAAAGGCGAATGGTATGCTGGCATTCATAGCAAGAGGATTCAATATTTTCCCCTCTTTTTTTGCACTATTTATTTTTATCTATGCTTATTGTAATTTATAGTTTTTATCACTATGTATTGCAATGTTTTTCTGCTGCAAAACAATAAATATCACGACATATGTGGTGATGTTGAAAATGTTTCCAAATCAGGAGCCTGAATATGCACACTCAATGTTTTAGGAACAGCTTCTTCCCCTCTGCTAAATGGTCCATGAACGCAACCTCAGTAACCTTCTTTTACACCATTTATTTTTTATTATAATTTATAGCAATTTTAATGTTTTGCAGTGTATTGCTGCCACAAAATGACAAACTTCACAACATATATCTTTGATAAACCTGCTTATGAACACTATGCCAGAAGAAAGTGGCAAAAATACACATTTGTTCTGTTTAATCCACCTCTTCACAAATGCTGGTTGTATTGAATATCGCCAGCTGTCCAGAAAATGTGAGAGAAAAGGTGCGGGGGGGGGGGGGTGATTATTGAATACTTCCAGTACGTTTCCCGCATTAGACACATTAATTGTGGACGGTGCCCCTCAGAAAGATGTCTGGCCGAGCGTTGGGACGTGTTAGAGGGGCGGATGTGACGACAGTTGGTTTTCCGCCGGGTGGCGGGACTCGGTGGTTTCTGTGCTGGGAAGGTGTTTGGTGCTTTGTCGCCCGTCCGGGGACGCCAGGAACTGAAATACTTGAAGATGATGCTCCGGACTATACTCCTCTTACTCTTGTTCACTCCCGTGTCAACAGCCATGGAGCCTATCAGTATGGGCATTGCAGTCGGCGTGGCCACCGCTCTGACCGGCCTCTTCACTGGCAATTTCCTCAACCTCTATTGCATGTTCCAGGAATGCTGTGAGGATCAGTGGATAGGATTCAATTCAACAGGTAAAGCGTCCTGACATCTGACAGCAACAATTAACTCCACATTGTGATGCATCTGTAGGGTTTTTGCCACACGGTTTGCTGTCACGCACAAGTTTGTTTCACAACGCACTGATATCCCATCTTCCTCGTCCAGCCCAATTATGAATGGCACTTTCTTATGAACAAGACCCACTTGCTGACGGAAAGCATAAACCTGCTTTAGAAAGATTTGTTGCCAATAATAATTTGGCCCTAAATAATAGTGAGAAGAAATTGATATCTTTGGACTTTTGATAGAGAACTTTATTGTAATTCGTGACGTGGAGGTCGCAAAGCACTTCAGATCATTAAATACCTTGAAATGTAATCATTGTTATAATATCATTTCTGTAATAATACAGTATAGTCTCCAAATATTGCAAAATTCTGGCAGTGAGAGGTTCTAGTTACTGGTAATTCTAAAATTGATAATGCTCAAAAGTGGCTTTTAGAAAATAGTCTAGACTTTATTACTTCTACCAAACTTCATGACCATGTAATTCATATGCTGTTCCTTTCCCCATTCTTCTAATCTAAGTTTGTTTTAAGGCTCCCGGTTTCCTCAACACTACTTGGCCCTCCACTGATCTTTTTTAAGTCTGCATACTTGGCCCCAAACCAGTGAGGTAGGTTGTTATGCGTGAAGGGGTGATGAAAACAGATTCAGAATAACTTTGAAAAGGTGGATGCAAGAGGCTGCAGATGCTGGAATCTGGCGCAAAAACAAACCTGGTGGAGGAACTCAGGTGGTCAGATAGCATCAGTGGAGGGAAAGGGACACTCACCATTTCTGATTGAGACCCTTCATCGCTATTCATTCAGTTTGTTTTGTTTTACTTTGGAAAGGTTGTTCCAATAAATTTCCAATTAAGTAATATGTTTACAGGACAATGAGAAAGCAGGGGGACAGTGTTTCACAGCCACCACAAGCTTGATAGATGATTTTATTTTAAAAGACTTAATTGTTTTAATTTAGTTTGGCAAATGTGTGTGGCAGTGTTGAAGCTATCTATAAAACAATATCTTTATTTGTGTGATGATCCAATCCTTCTTTTATTTACATAACCAGGGTTGCAGGTGGACTTGGATAATAAAATATTTGGACAACATATTGCCAAGCAAGTTATTCTGAAGACTGTCAGTGGTTTCTTATCAAATCCAAACCCTAAAAAGCCTCTAACTTTGTCTCTACATGGCTGGACTGGGACAGGCAAAAACTTAATCAGTAAAATAATAGCCGAAAGCATTTTCAAAAATGGATTGAAGAGTGACTATGTTCATCAGTTTGTCTCCACTTTGCACTTCCCTCATCCTGAGTACCTCAGCAGCTATAAGGTAACATCATTTTCATTTTAAATTGTTAGATGGGACATTTTAGCTGTGACAGTGCTCCTCACACCTCCAACAGGATCACAACCTTGTCGTGGTTTGGAGGCTTGCGAGCCTCAATGGCCCGACGAGCTATGTTGGCTGGGGTCAGGGCTTTATGTTTTGGCTCTTGGTAGGGTCACCCATGCCAAACAGGCCAGAGGTCAGACTAGGAGTGGTCCGTCGGTCCGCTTGTCCTCCAGGTTCAGGGCCTTCAGCTCAGGGCTAACAACCCTGACTGGTAAAACAGAAACAGCAATGAAGAATCCTTCTACATCTGAGTGCGATGGTATTCCTGAGCTCCCACCTGGGACTGACACAATGAAGGAAGTCCTGAACGCTGCCAGAGATGGAGGGCCTTCATTGCTGCCCTGAACACCAGCAGCCTAGTAGGCAATAGGAGGGAGTGGGGGGGGGGGGAGGAGAGAGAGAGAGACTGACTCTCACAGTTGAAGCAACAAAATAATTGAAACAAGGACAAGGTAGCATTGAATGTAATGGAGTTGCATGCTGTGTTTAAAAGGTTCAGAAGGATTATAAATGAAATGATGGATACATGGTGTGATTTGAATGCTGTGTTTAAGAAGTTTTTATATAAAGTAATGGATGCTCACAAGTGAGTTATGGTTTTAATGTACTTGAAGACTTTAGGTAACAGCATATACTAAAAGTTTAAGTAGTTAAAGCAACATCTGAATTTTGGGATACAAGTGAGGATCAGTCCTATGCATTCAGTGTTTGGTAAAGCTAAGTGTAATATTGCTGACTGTTGGTTTTTATACCCTCCCCCACCTTAAAACAGAAGTTTTATTTCTCATTGTTCAGTACCCTGCCAATACATATACACGTGTGCTCTCTAAATTAACTCCACAACCTCCAGACTCACTTCCAAAGACTCCACAGCTCATGTTCTCCATATTATTTATTTATTTGTACAGCGTTTGCCCTCTTTTACACATTGGTTGTTTGTCAGTTTTTGTGTGTAGTTTTTCATTGATTCAATGTATTTCTTTGTTCTACTGTGAATGCCCACAAGAAATCTCAAAAGTACTATATTGTCATATACACTTTGATAGTAACTTTACTTTGAAGTTTGATGACTGAGTACCAAGTGGGATTAAGTCTTAAGACTTTATTTGATACTTAAGGTGTTTCTCCAATTATGCACTTTATGTATAACGAAACGCCACAGGTTTGAAAGTCTTTCTTTAGAGACTGGTATCAATTGGAGGTGCCTTTGAGACAGGAATGAGGAAAAGAGTTCCCTAATCAGATGGAGTAACAAGTTTTATGATCAAACAGGTGGCTGGTTGGTATGGTGAGGAATAACCTGTTGCATTAGTAACGTAGGCACATTGAGAGCTATTGGAGCTTGTATCTGTCGAAATGCACCTTGGCAGATGTTGGAAAGAGAATTGGGAATGACTGCTGTATTAAATTTGGCCCATTAAGACCATAAGGTAGAGGAGCAGAATTAGACCATTTGGCCCATCGAATCTGCTCCACCTTTTCATCATGGCTAATCCAATTTTCCTCTCAGCCTCTATCTCCTGCCGCCTTCTTGTATCCTCTCATGTCCTGACCAATCAAGAATCTGTCAACCTCTGCTTTAAATACACATAAAAACTTGGCCTTGACAACTGCCTGTGGTAATGAATTAGTACACAGATTCACCACTTCTCAAATCTAAGTTTCAATGTACTTTTTTGGTTGGAAAGATTATTGATGAACACATAGAATTGTTTAGATCTTGCTTTAGTAGTGTAGTAATTCAAGAACATAAATTTCATAATGGAAATTCATTTTAAGAAAATTAATATTTAAGAATCTTTAAGCATTTTTAAAAAAAATTACTGGTAAAAGTAATATTTATATTAAAACTTGTCCACATGTTGTTTGGGGAAGAAATATGACCTACCAGATGTTGTTCATTCTTCTGTCTGCCCAAGTCACAGCCATATTAATTTGGCGATAAAGTAAAAAGTCTATTTTCTTGAATTGGAAGAGAACAAAAACTTCAGCCTCATTTGAAACAAAGTAGGCTGGTTTTCAGGAGTCTAGTCGTGGTGTTGCATTAATCTAGAAGTGAAATATTGCAACTCCTAGAACCATAGAACACTACAGCACAGAAAACAGGCCATTTGGCCCTTCTAGTCTGTGCTGAAACTTTATTCCGCTAGTTCCATTGACCCGAACCCAGTCCATAACCCTCCAGACCGCTCCCATCCATGTATCTATCAACTTATTCTTAAAATTTAAGAGTGAGCCCACATTTACCACGTCAGACTTGTTCCACACTCCCACCACTCTCTGACTGAAGAAGTTCCCCCTAAACCTTTCACCCTAAAGCCATGTCCTCTTGTAATTATCTCTCCTAACCTAAGTGGAAAGAGCCTACTCACACTTACTCTGTCTATACCCCCCATAATTTTGTAAACCTCTATCAAATCTCCCCTCATTCTTCTATGCTCCAAGGAATAAAGTCCTAACCTGTTCAATCTTTCCCTGTAACTCAACACCTGAAGACCCGGCAACATCCTAGTAAATCTTCTCTGCATTCTTTCAATCTTACTGATATCCTTCCAAAAGTTAGGTGACCAGAACTGCACACAATACTCCAAATTTAGCCCCACCAATGTCTTACACAGCCTCACCATAACATCCCAACTCCTATACTCAGTACTTTGATTTATGAATGCCAGGATGCCAAAAGCCTTCTTTACAACCCTGTCTACCTGTGACGCCACTTTCAGAAAATTATGTATCTGAGCTCCCAGATCCCTTTGTTCCTCTGCACTCCTCCTGCCCTACCATTTACTGTTTATGTCCTACCTTGATTTATCCTTCCAAAATGCAGCACCTCACATTTGTCTGCATTAAATTCCATCTGCCATTTTCTGGCCCATTTTTCAAGTTGGTCCAGATCCCTCTGCAAGCTTTGAAAGCCTTTGTCACTGTCCACAACACCTCCAATCTTAGTGTCATTAGCAAACTTGCTGATCCAATTTACCATATTATCATCTAGATCATTGATATTGACAACAAACAACAATGGTCCCAGCACAGATCCCTGAGGCACACCACTAGTCACAGGCCTCCGGTCTGAGAAGCAATCACGCACTACCACTCTCTGTCTTCTCCCACACAGCCAATTTTGAATCCAGTTTACAACCTCTCTGTGGATACCTATGTCTGAACCTTCTGAACTGGCCTCCCAGGTGGGACCTTGTCAAAGGCCTTACTAAAGTCCATGTAGACAACATTCACAGCCTTTCCTTCATCTACTTTCTTGGTTACCTCCTCGAAAAACTACAGGATTCGTTAAACATGATCTACCACGCACAAAGCCATGCTGACTATCCTTAATCAGCCCTTGGCTGTCCAAATACTTGTATATCCGATTTCTCAGAACACCTTCCAATAATTTACCTACTACTGATGTCAGGCTCACCGGCCTGTAGTTACCTGGTTTACTTTTGGAGCCTTTTTTAAACAGCAGAACAACATGAGCTACCGTCCAATCCTCCGGCACCGCACCCGTGGCTAAGGACATTTTAAATATTTCTGCCAGGCCCCCTGCAATTTCTACACTAGTCTCTCTCAAGGTCCGAGGAAATATCATGTCAGGCCCGGGGGATGTATCTACCTTTATTCAAATCCTGAAATAAAAACAGCTGGAAATATGCATCCAGCACCAATGGAGAGAGGAAAATGTGATGAAGGATTACAGTCGTCCCTCCGCATCCGCGAAATCAACCAACTGCGGATCGGGATTAAAAAAAAACCGGAAGTTCTATCTCTTTCTTCTTATTCCCTAAACAATACGGTGTAACAACTATTTACATAACATTTCCATTGTACAGGTTCCCCTGCTATCCGAAAGTAAAGCGAAGAAGCAATTACCATTAATTTATATGGGAAAAATTTTTGAGTGTTCCCAGACTCAAAAAATAACCTACCAAATCATACCAAATAACACATAAAACTTAAAATAACACTAACATATAGTAAAAGCAGGAATGATATGATAAATACACAGTCTATATAAAGTAGAAATAATGTATGTACGGTGTAGTTTCACTGAACAGAATAGGGAAGACAGCGAGCACACTGGAAGGTTCACGCATTTTTCGTCATACAGTTCTTTGTAAGCACTCAAAACATCCTGCAAACCTGCCCTAAACCTACATGCCCTTTCAAAATTAAAGTCATACTTTTCTGCAATCATTGCAGCACTGTCAATCATAGCGAAAATCTCACGCAGCTCAAAGCTATGACGGCTTGATGCTGAGTGTTTGTTTTGCTCTCTGCAAAACAAATGCTGAACGTTATTTTCGCTTTTCTGCAATCTCGCTAGTCAGGGTTCACGGACGAGCTACGATGGTTGCATCTGTACTGAACATGTACGGACTTTCTTTTCTTGTCATTATTCCCTAAACAATGCAGTATAACAACTATTTTACGTAGCATTTACATTGTATCAGGTACTATAAGTAATCTAGAGATGATTTAAAGTATACGGGAGGATGTGCATAAGTTATATGCAAATACCATGCCATTTTATATAAGGGACTTGAGCATCGCGGAATTTGGTATCCGTGGGGGGTCCCGGAACCAAACCCCCGCGGATACGGAGGGCCAACTGTATAACCATGAAACATCAACTCTGTTTCTCTTTCTACGTATACCTCCCGAACAACATTTTCTGTTCTTCTCATAGTTTTGCATTAAGTTATTTGGAATTATAAAATAAAATCTTCCTCTCTTCCCTTTGCTTTTGCTTAGAATTTTAATTCTTGTGCAGTTAAGCTGCCCTAAATGAGTGTTAACATACTAGTTGCTCTTTGATATTGTTTTGACATCCTTAAAATTGTTATCTTATTAGCTATGTGATCTGCTAAGATAAATTGCTTTTTACTCTCTCATTGGAGATGACACCAACAATGGTGGAGATCTTTGTAGGAATGAGCAATATTCAAAAGATTGGCAGCTATTCACGTAAACCATCTGACTGAGATACTTATCTATGCAAGGTGGTGATTAAGATATTGTCAGCCAAAGTTTTGGACCACAGGTGACTTACCATGCAAATAAAATTAAGTTTATGAGGGGATTTTAATTAAATATCTATTTTATCAAAATATTAACAAGAACAAGGAAAGAGCCAACAGCAGGATGACATAGGTAATTTTGTAATGGAGTGTAACAGGCAGGATGGATTAAAGTAACCATCTCTACTTAAATTTCTTTGCCTCACAACATAAAAAATCACTTTGCTTCATGTATTTGACAAGTGCCACACTATAGCCTTACTCGGTTGTCAGCATCCAACTGCTCTTATTTATAGTGGCATTTTGTTTTTTGCCACAATGGGGTAATGTCCTGTAATAATAAACATCTCTGACTTGGGATAATATGCAATCATCTCAGTGATGTGATATATAACAGTGTTCGTGCTGGGAAACTGTGTTTGGGGACTTGTAATGATAGAGGGGAAAGGGTTGTCACTTCTGTGAATATGTATTTCATACAAAAATAAATGTTTATCTTTAGGAGCAGCTGCAGAAATGGATCCGTGGTAATGTTAGCTTGTGTGGCAGGTCCATGTTCATTTTTGATGAAATGGACAAAATGCAAGCAGGCCTTATTGATGCTATTAAGCCTTATTTGGACTACTATGAAAACATTGATGGAGTAGTGTACCGGAACGCCATTTTCATTTTTCTGAGGTAAAATATTTATTTATTGTGGGCCACGTGAACAAAATCTGTCACCAACTTAATTGAACAAAAATATTGACTTTGAAATTTAAAACAATAATGGGTACATTTATTTACTAAGGCAGGTATTGCATATGGAGAAAACCAAGAGCAATGCAAAAGAATGAACAGCCAATGTTTCAGGCCTGAAGAAGGGACTTGGCCTGAAACGTCGACTGTTTACTCTTCTCCATAAATGCTGTGTGACCTGCAGAGTTCTTCCAGCATTTTGTGTGTGTGTTGCTCTGGATTTCCAGCAACTGCGCATTTGCTTATGTTTGCAATGCAAAAGAATGTGTGCTTTTATTTAACAAACCTGCTCAGTCATCAGAGAAATAGGCAACAAAGCAAATAAAGTACTCAGCCATATCAGGAACCATTTCAGTGTTTGAACGTCAATAAAAAAGAGAACTGGCATTTGTATAATACCTTGCCATATAATACTGTTCAGAATGCTACACGGTAAAGGAAACGGTGTTGAAAGATTCCCTTACGGAAAGGCCTTATTTCAGCTTATGGAGTGTATGACAGTTCAGAGCAGTCCCATTTCCTAATCCCCACCCCAACTAATCTAGATTTTCCCCTCCTTCCCATCAACTGCCTCCAGATTCTACCACTCGTCCACATATTTGGGGGCAACTAACTAACCAAACCAGACCTTTTTTGGGATGTGGAAAGAAAGCAGAGCACTGGGGAGAAACTCATGCAGTCACAAAGACAGCACCTAAGGTCAGGATTGAACTGTGGAGCTGTGAGACAGTGGCTTTCCTATTGGTGCCACTGTGTTGCACATTGGAAGCAAAGCAGCTGATTTGGGCACAGTGTCAAACACAGGAATAATAATTAAATAGTTTTTGACTCTGGAGGGATTTGATGAGAATAGGGAGGCAAGTATTTTCTCTCCAGAATGCGAGCAAATTTGCCTCTCAAATACTAACTCTATGTCCCCGTCATGGGAGGTGGAAATGAGTAAGGCCAGCCAGCAGAGCTCTGGTGAAGCTGTACAGGCCAATCCTTGCACAGTAGAGACAATGGAATACAGGACATTGATGAACCCCAACCATACCATTGACTTCAGAGGATGATGGACGTGAGAGGTCATCGACGGCCTATGCTCCACTAGGAGCTGAGCCCAGGAGAGAGAAGAGAGGGCAGATTTAACATTTGATTTGAAAGGAGCTTTCCAGCTGTTGCATCACTCTCTCAGTGCCATGCTGGATTTCATGCTAAATTATCAGGAGTCTCACAGTTGAGAAATGCTTGGGAAAGGTGGGGTAGTTGGTTTTCAGTTTGAAAAATAACTCATTTGCAAGCCCAAAGCAATGCCAATTGTGACTTGTGTTTTGTTACAAATCACAATTTTTCTGCCGTTTAGTTTTAACTCTTCTGTTGTGAACAGCAATGCAGGTGGAGAGAGCATAAATAAGATTGCACTGGAATTTTGGCGCAAAGGAAGCAAAAGGGAGGACATTCAAGTGAAGGATATTGAGAGTAAATTGTCTGTTGGAGTCTTCAATAACAAAAAGAGTAAGTATCTGTTCAAAATGAGTTGTACTGGTTCAGCTTGGAGTTGCTGTATCCTTGTACAGTTTGACTAGTTTGCATTTTTTTGTTTAAAATGAGGAACGTGTAATGAAGACTATCGGAACAAAGTCAGCAGTTAATGGACATCTGTATGACTAATATCTTTGTCAGTTTTACGAAGGCTTGGTTCGATGTTTTTGTGTCTCTGCTTATCTATCACCACATTTTGTCGTTTTCTTGAATATTGGACCGTAAGACATAGGAGCAGAATTAGGCCATTCGGTCCATTGAGTCTGCTCCTTTCAATCCCATTCCCCAGCCTTCTCCCTATAACCTTTGACACCCCAATTAATAAAGAACCTATAAACCTCTACCTTAAATATATCCAATGACTTGGCCTGCACAGTTGACTTGTGGCAATGAATTCCATAGATTCATCGCCCTTTAGCAAAAAAAGAATCCTCATCTCTGTTCTGAATGGATGTCCCTCTATACTGAGGCTGTGCCCTCTGGGCCTAGACTCCCTAGGCTCTCCAGATCCACTTTATCCAGACTTTTCAATATTCGGTAGGTTCCAATGAGATTTCTCCCTGCCCCCCCGCATTCTTCTAAACTAAATTCCAGCGAGTACAAGCCCAGAGCTATCAAATGCTCCTTGTATGTTAACGCTTTCATTCCTGGGATCATTTTTGTGAACCTCCTCTGGACCCACTCCAATTCTAACACACCTTTTCTTCCATAAAGGGCCCAAAACTGTTCTCAGTACTCCGCATGTGGTCTGATCAATGCCCTGTAAAGCTCAACATTATATCCTTGCTTTTGTATTCTAGTCCTCTTGAAATGAATGCAAGTATTGCATTTGCCTTCCTTACCATCAACTCAACCTGCAAGTTAACCTTTAGGGAATCCTGCAGGAGGTCTCCCAAGTCCCTCTGCATCTCTGATTTTTGAATTTTTTCTCCATTTAGAAAATAGTCCAGGCTTTTATTCCTTCCGACAATTCCTTCTGCAGACACCTTGTTTCCTCAACACTACCTGCCACTCTACCTATCTTCGTATCATCTGCAAATTTAGCCACAAAGCTATCTATTCATTAACCCAAAGCATTAACATACAGCATGAAAAGAAGCAGTTTCAACATCGACTCCACTAATCACCAGCAGCCAATCAGAAAAGGCCACCTTTATTTGGACTCGCCTCCTGCCAGTCAGCCAGTCTTCTGTCCATGATAGTATCTTTCCTGTAATACCATGGGTTCTTCTTTTGTTAAGCAGCTGCATGTGCGGCTCCTTGTCAAAGGCCTTCTACAAATCGAAATAAACAACATCCATTGACTCCTTTGTCTATCCTGCCTGTTATTTCCTCAAAGAATTTTAACAAGTTTGTCAGGTAAGATCTTCCCTTTAGAAAACCATGCTGACTTTGGTCTATTTTATCATGTGCTTCCAAATACCCTGAAATCTTATCCTTAATAATGGACTCCACATTCTTTCCAACCACTGAATTCAGACTAACGGGACTATAATTTCCTTTCTTCTGTCTCCTTCCCTCCTGTAAGAGTAGAGTGACACATGCAATTTTCCAGTCCTTCAGAACCATTTCAGAATATAGTGATTATTGAAAGATCATTACTGATGCCTCCACAATCTCTTCAGCTACCCGTTTCAAAACCCTGGGGTGTAGGCCAGCTGATCCAAGTGATTTATCTACCTTCATGCTTTTCGCTTCCCAGCCACCTTCTCCTTTGTAATATCAACAACACTCAATTCTGCCCCGACATTCTCCTATTTCTAGTATTCTGCCAGTGCAGTGGTCCCCAACCTCCGGGCTGCGGACTGATACATTGCGCGGAGAATGCAGTGGTGCAGCGGTGGCCAGAACGCACCCAGCACATCTTTAAGAAAAAAGCCGAAATAAGCAAGCTAATTGATTAGGTGAATGTCGGCCCAGATCAGAGGCAACACAATCCGCAATCGCCTCTGATCTGGTGATCTGGGCCGACGTTTACGTGCTGGGCGGCACCTAATTAATTAGCTTGTTTATTTCAGCTTTTTTCTTAAAGATGTGCTGGGTGTATTCCGGCCACCGCTGCACCACTGCATGCTTCGTGGCTCGGTATCAGTCCGCAGCCCGGAGGTTGGGGACCACTGTGTTAGTGTCTTTCAGAGTCAAGACTGATGCAAGGCACCTAAGTTCCTCTGCCATTTCTCTATCCCCTATCACTACCACTCCATTGTCATTTTCCAGTGGTCCAATATCCATTATCATCTCTTTTACTCTTCATATATATACTAGTATTACTAGTGTTCCTCTGTGGTATTCTTCATCGGAGTTCTGAGTGGTTCAGATTGAAAGCTACCTGCAGCTAAATCTGATTCTCACATGGCTGCTGTTTGCTTTCATGTGCTTTCCAGTATTGACTGTTCGAGTTTGATTTAAATTTGCTAACTGTTCTAAGGGTCAATGACCTGAAGCATTGACTGGTGTCTCTTACCGCAGATGCAGCTTGGCTGGCTAAGTTCTTTCAGCATTTCTATTTTTCTTTAATACTCTGAAGTTTTATATGTTTTCCATCAAAATTTGCTTCACTGGCTGAGTACATTTTTCTCTTGCAGGCCTGTTTATTGTGAAGTTCTAACAATATTTGTTTGAAGGCTAATTTAGGGCTTGAAGGGTGAAAACTATGCTGTTGGAAAGTCTTCACTTCTGTGGAAAGTGTCATCAAATAAAAGGTTTAAACTCAATCACTTAGTGGTAAAGCACAGCTGACCAAAAGATTAGTCAAAGCAGCATTTCAAAGGTGGAGAGTTTGAGGGTCGAAACTCTAAAGCTTAGAGCGTTGGTAGCTGAAGGTAGCTTGAGGTCTCCAGTGATGGATTGACTAAACTCAGCAATGTGCAAAACTAGAGATACAATCCATGGAAATTCTGGAGGATTGTAACATCTGGACGAGATTACGTAGGGATGTTTAGGGCAATGAAAGATTTTAAGACTATGCAAACCTTAGACCATAAGGCATAAAAGCAGAGTGTGCCCTGCCATTCAATCATGGCTGATCCTTTTTTTCTCCTCCTCAGCCCCACTCCCCAGCCTTCTTCCTGTAACCTTTGATGCCGTGTCCAATCAAGAACCGAACGCTCTGCCTTAAATATACCCAGCAACCTGGACTCCACAGCTGGCTGTGGTAATAAATTCCAAATTCGCCTCTCTCTGGGTCAAGAAATTTTTCCTCATCTCTGTTTTAAATGGAAGCCCCTCTATCCTGAGGCTGTGCCCCCGTGTCCTAGACTCCCCCACCATGGGAAACATCCCTTCCACATCTACTCTAGGCCTTTCAACATTCAAAAGGTTTCAATGAGATCACCCCTCTAAATTCCATCAAGTACAGACCCAGAACTATCAAACGTTCCTCGTATGATAACCCTTTCATTTCCAGTATCATCCTTGTGAACCTCCTCTGAATCCTCTTCAATGCCAGCACATCTTTTCTTAGATGAGGAGCCCAAAACTATTCACAATACTCAAGGTGAGGCCTCACCAGTGCCTTGTAAAGCCTCAGCATCACATCCCTGCTCTTGTATTCTAGACCTCTTGAAATGAATGCTAACATTGCATCTGCCTTTCTCGCCACCAACTCTACCTACAAGTTAACCCTTAGGGTGTTCTGCACAAGGACTCCCAAGTCCCTTTGTATCTCAGATTTTCAGATTTTCTCACCATTTAGAAAATAGTCTGCACATTTATTTCTTCTACCAAAGTGCATAACCATGCATTTTCCAACAATGTATTTCATTTATCATTCTCTTGCCCATTCTCCTAATCTGTCTAAGTCCTTCTACAACCGACCTATTTCCTCAGCACTACCTGAACCTCCACCAATCTTTGTATCATCTGCAAACTTGGCAACAAAGCCATCTATTCCATCATCAAGTTCATTGATATACAGCATAAAAAGAAGTGGTCCCATCACCGACCACTGTGGAACACCACAAGTCACTGACAGCCAACCAGAAAGGGATCCTTTTATTCCCACTCGCTGCCTCCTTCCAATCAGCCAATGTTCTACACATGCCATTAACTTTCCTGTAATACCATAGGCTCTTAACTTAGTAAGCAGTCTCTTGTGTGGCACCTTGTCAAAGGCCTTCTGAAAATTCAAATATAACATCCACTGCATCCCTTTTATCCTATGTGTAATCTCCTCAAAGAATCCTAGCAGGTTCAACAGGCAAGATTTTCCCTGAAGGAAACTGTGCTGGTTCTGTTCTATCTTGTCCTATGTCACCAAGTACTTCATAACCTCATCTTTAACAATTGACTCCAACATCTTCCCAACCACTGAGGTCACACTAACTGGTTATGATTTCCTCTCTGTTGCCTTCCTCTTTTCTTAGAGTGGAGTGACATTTGCAATTTTCCAGTCCTCTGGCACCATGCCAAAGTCCAATGATATTTGAAAGATCATTATTAATTCCTCCACAATCTCTACCACTACTTCTTTCAGAACCTGCGGGTGCAATTCATCTGGTCTGGGTGACTTACGTACCCTTAGGTTTTTCAGCTTTTTGAGCACCTTCTCCTGTGTAATAGTAATTACACTCACTTTTTCTTCACACCCTTCAGCATTCTTCACACTGCCAGTGTCTTCCACAGTGAAGACTGATGTAAAATACTCATTTAGTTCATCTGCCATCTCCTTGGCCCCCCCATTATTATTTCTCTAGCATCATAAGAACATAAGAAATAGGAACAGGAGTCCTCCATCTGGCCTGTCGAGCCTGCTCAGCCATTCAATAAGATCATGGCTGATCTGGCCATGGGCTCATCTCCAACCTACCTGCCTTTTCCCCATAACCCATAACCCCTACTATGCAAAAATCTATCCTCTCTCTCTCTCTCTCTGGTTATCCATCCCATAGGATGATGATGGTTCCTTTCTGTGCAGAAAGGAACAACGTGTGCGTGAGTGGATTTTAGGTGAGTAGGGGGTTGCACAGGTCCGGACCTACCCTCTCGACGTCCCCTCCCGGATCCAGCAGCGTGGTGAGGTCCAAGGCGGCTGGGGGAAGTTCTGTTGCAGTGAATGGCCATACCAAGCTTCAATGCAAGGGATGCCCTTTCCACGCTTCACGGTACGTGTTTGCTAGATGGCCGTTGACCCTACGAGAGCATTCATCCGCCCTTTGACAGGTCTTATTTTTCATCCTGCAGGGTGTCTAGCCACCCTCCTCACCAGGCAAGCCTGGTGGGGAAGCTGGTTTAGTCGCTGACCACCCGACCATGCGACAGGTAGTGCTGGGTTACATGGTACCAGTAACGCTCAGACAAGTGGTCAAAAATCTATGCAACCTTGTCTTAAATATATTTGCTGAGGTAGCCTCCATTGCTTCATTGGGCAGAGAATTCCATAGATTCACCACTCTGAGAAAATTGGTTCCTCCTCATCTCTGTCCTAAATCTACTTCCCTGAAACTTGAGGCTATGTCCCCTAGTTCTAGCCTCACCTATCAGTGGAAACAACTTTCCTGCCTCTATCTTATCTATTCCTTTCATAATTTTATATGTTTCTATAAGATTTCCTCTCATTCTTCTGAATTCCAGCAAGTACAGTCCCAGGTGATTCAATCTCTCCTTCATCTCTGGAATCAACCTGGTGAACCTTCACTGCACTGCCTCCAAAGTCAGTTTATCCTTCCTCACGTAAGGAGACCAGAACTGCACGCAGTAGTCCAGGTACATTCTCACCAGCACCCTGTACAATTACAGCACAACCTCCCTGCTCTTAAATTCAGTCCCTCTAGCAATTAAGGCCAACATCCCATTTGCCTTCTTGATAGCCTGCTGCACTTGCAAACCAACCTTTTGTGATTCATGCACAAGCACTCCCAAGTCCTTCTGCAGAGCAACATGCTGCAATTTTTTTGTTTACCATTTTAAATAATAATCTGCTCTTCCATTTTTCCTTCTAAAGTGATTGACCTCGCATTTACAACCAGACTCTTGCCCACTCACCTAACCTATCTAGATCTCTCTGCAGACTCTCCATATCTTCTGCACAATTTGCTTTTCCACTCATTTTCGTATCATCAGCACACTTGGATACACTACACATGATCCCCTATTCCAGATCGTTAATGTATATCGTGAACAGTTGCGGGCCCAGCACCAACCCCTGCAGCACACTGCCCTCCACTGATTGCCAACCAGCGTAGCACCCATGTATCCCAACTCTCTGCTTTCCATAAGTTAACTTTATCCATGCTAATACATCATCCCCCAACTCTATGCATCTTTATCTTAAGGATAAGTCTTTTATGCAACACCTTATCGAATGCCTTTTGGAGATCCAAGTAAGTAACATCCATCTTTTCCCCTGTATCATATATCCTCAAAGAACTCCAGTAAGTTTGTCAAACAGGACCTGCCTTTGCTGAATCCATGCTGCATCTGTCTGATGGATCAATTTCTTTCCAGATGCCTCACTATTTCTTCTTTAATGATAGTTTCAAGCATTTTCCCAACTACAGATGTTAAACTAACTGGCCAATAGTTACCTGCCTTTTGCCTACATCCTTTTTTGAACAGTGGCACGATGTTTGCCACCTTCCAATCTGCTGGGACCTGCCCAGAGTCCAGAGAATTTTGGTAAATTATCACCAAAGCCTCTACTATAATGTCTGCCATTTCTTTCAGTACCTGCGATGCAGCCTTACCTATCTTCAGGGCTACAAGTTTGCTCAGCACTACCTCTTTAATGATAGCTATTGTATCAAGGTCCTCACCTCCCATGGCATCCATAACGTCTCTGTTTGGCATGTTAGATGTGAAGACCGATACAAAATAGTCCTTGGAAGTCTGCCATTTCCTCACTTGTTGTTGTTCGGTCGTTGAGTCCGACTCATTGTGACCTCGTGGACCAGAGAGGGTTAGGGTCCATAGAGTTTTCATGGCAAGATACGGAAGTAGATTGCCAGGTCTTTCTCCCACGCAGATATTGCTGCTGCCCAGGTTGGGATCCGGCTGGGTTTGAACTCGGGACCTTCTGCCTTGAAGTCCGGTGCTGATGCCACTACACCACCAGCCGGCTCAATTTCCTCATCACCCAATATCAATTCTCCCTTTTCGTTCTCCAAGGGACCTACATTCACTTTAGCCACCCTTTTCTGCTTTATATAATTATAAAAACTTTTACTATCCATCTTTATATTTTGTGCTAGTTTATTTTCATAATCTATATTTCCTTTTCTTTATTGCTCACTTAGTTGTTCTTTGTTGCTTTTTAAAGTGTTTCCAATCTTCTAGTTTCCCACTACTCTTGGTGACTTTACATGCACAAGCTTTTAGTTTGATGACTTTTATTTCCTTAGTTATCCAAGGCTGACTCTCCCCACCCTTACTGTTCATGCTTTTAACTGGAATATACTGTTAGAGCACCTTGAAAAGTCTCTTTGGAAGTCTTTCACTGTTCCTCAACCATACCACCATATAGCCTATGTTCCCAGTCTAAACGAGCGTAATCCTCCCTCATCGCATTGTAATCTCCATTGTTAAGGCATAATACACTGGTTTTCGATCAACTATTGCACCCTCCATTTGTATGAGAAACATAATCATACTGTGATCACTCTTTCCAAGAGGACCCCTAACTACAAGATCACTAATTTTACCTGTCTCATTGCACAGGATGTGCTATAAGATAGCACGTTCCCTTGTCGGTTCGGTAGCATGCTGTTCAAGAAAGCAATCACGGATGCCTTCTATGAAGTCTTCCTCAAGACTGCCTCAACCAACTTGATTCACGCAATTTATATGCAAGTTAAAGTCCACCACAATAACTGCTGTCCCATTCTAACATGCCTCAGATATTTCTGTTTATTGTCCATGTCACTAACGTTATTATTTGGTGACTGATAGACAACTCCCACCAGTGATTTTTTTCCCCTTTACTATTCCTAATTTCTACCCAGATGGATTCAACATTCTGCTCCTTAGATCTTATTTTACCTCTCACTATTACCCTGATCTCATTTTTAATTAAGAGCGCTACCTCACCTCCCTTACCTTCCTGCCTAATCCCAGGATATTTAATTCCCAATCTTCTCCACCCTGCAACCACGTTTCTGTAATTTTCTAGTGGTCCTATATCCATTCTCATCTCTTTTATTTTTTACATATTTGAAAAAGCTTTTACTACCCACTTTCATATTGTTTGCTAGCTTGTTTTCATATTTCATCTTTTCCCTCCTAATGATTCTTTTAGTTGCTGTCTGTAGGGTTTTAAAATTTCCCAATCCTCTGTCTTCCCACTAATTTTTGCTTTGTTGTATGCATCTCTTATGCTTTTACATTAGCTTTGACTTCCCTTGTCAGCCATGGTTGTATTATTTTGCCATTTGAGTATTTCTTTGTTCTTGGAATACATCTATCCTGCACCTTCCTCAATTTTCCTAGAAACTCACGCCATTGTTGCTCTGCTGTCATCTCTTCCAATTTAATTTGACCAACGCCTTTCTCGTACCACTGTAATTTCCTTTACTCCATTGAAATACTGCTACATCAGACTTTACTTTCTCCCTATCAAATTTCAAGTTGAACTCAATCATATTGTGATTACTGTCTCCTAAGGGTTCTTTTACCTTAAGCTCCCTAATCACCTCTGGATCATTACATAACACCCAATCCAGTATAGTTGATCCCCTCGTAGGCTCAACAACAAATTGCTCTAAAAAGCCATCTCGTAGGCATTCAACAAACTCACACTCTTGAGATCCATTTCCAACCTGATTTTTCCAATCGACCTGCATGTTGAAATCTCCCATGACTATCATAACATTGCCCTTTTGACATTCCTTTTTTCATTGCTTGTTGTAATCTGTGGTCCACATTCCAGCTACTTTTTGGAGGCCTGTATATTGATGCCATCAGGATCCTTTTATCCTTGCAGTTTCTTAACTCAACTCACAAGGATTCAACATTTTCTAATCCTGTGTCAGAGCTTTCTACTGATTTGATGCCATTCTTTACCA
This sequence comes from Mobula birostris, assembly GCF_030028105.1. Lineage (NCBI taxonomy): Eukaryota > Metazoa > Chordata > Chondrichthyes > Myliobatiformes > Myliobatidae > Mobula > Mobula birostris. The sequence goes on along the minus strand of NC_092391.1, from coordinate 22,425,016 downwards.
GCAGAGCCACACCACCCCCTCTGCAGACCTTCCTATCCCTCCGATACAGCGTGTAACCTAGAACATTCAGCTCCCAACTACAACCATCTTTCAGCCATGATTCAGTGATGTCCATATCATCATACCTGACGATATGTAATAGTGCAACAAGATCATCCACCTTATTTATTATGCTCCATGCATTGAGATATAACACTTTTAAGTGCTGCATTTGCTACCCTTTTTGATTCTGCATCCTTAATGTACTGATAACCAACTTGCTGGCTGCAATTATGTCTTATTAAATTCAAGATGTTAGTTAACCAAGAGCCAAAAGTTGAAAATACATGGCTATATGATTGAGAAATGCTGTCTATTGTGATCTTTATTAAATTCTGGTAACTAACTTATTTTTTTGTTTTAATTGGATAGGTGGTTTCTGGCACACCAGTCTTATTGATAAAAACTTGATTGACTACTTTGTCCCCTTCCTTCCTCTGGAATATAAACATGTCAAGATGTGTGTCAGGGAAGAACTGAAGTCCAGAGGTTCCAAGGAAGATGAAAACATCATTACCAGTGTAGCTGATGAAATGACATACTTTCCAGAAGATGAAATGATCTATTCACACAAAGGCTGCAAAACTGTGGCTTCTAAGGTGGACTTTTACTTGTAAAATGTGTGTATATATGTGTGTGTTTTTTTTAATTGAATCTATTTAGCTTTTTTGACTCTGGACACTTTTTAAAAAAGAATAAAATTGAAAAGGGCATCGTTTGCTGCACTCGATGAATTTGAAAATCTGTGTGCCTGGGGATATGTATTTTTCAATGTTTCATCTTTTGTTCATGTGGTAATTTTAAGCTGCTGTTTACTAATCAAGAATGTAAAACATTTGTTTACATCTGAATAATGGTGAAGTAATTGTTAAAATGATGGCAAAGCATTGGTGATTAGGCCACTGTAGAATTTTTTGAAAAAATAGTATTTTGTTGAAATTTCAAATCTTGAGTAAATACCCTTAATGTAAATACCTTGCTATGAAATTAATGATGTCTTCTGTTCAAATTTAATTCCTATCTTTTCACTTAAAGGACAGCTCAGCAGGTTATATATTTTTTTCAATGCACAAAGTACTGAGTTTCTCCTCAGTAGCAAACATTGTTAGCTACATGGAAGACTTTATCCAATTTTGGGATCTTTTGATTACTGAATGGCGTTTTTTCGGGTTTGCCTTCACATTGAGTTATGCTCTTGTGTCAACATTTTTACAGGTTAAATCATACAAATTGTATAAATTTCCTTTTTGTTACACTAAGGCAAGTTAGTGATGCACAAAATCAGCTAATCATGTGCCTGTTTTAGCAATTACTTTTGCAAGACAAAATACAGATATCAGAATAATCTTGTTACCATATTGTGTCTAGTTGTGTGACTAGCTCATTATAGAGAGAGAAATTACTTAGTAATGGAGGAGTGTAATTTTTTTAAACAAATGTTTCCACTTTAAGCAAGTTATGTTTTAAAGGAATTAAATTTCAACATGTCCATCTCTCTCTTCTCTCCCCCCCACCATTGTTTTTATTGGATATTTTTGTGAATTGCAATTCTAAGGAAATTTGTATCAAAAATGACTGTGTAGTGGTGACACTTCATAAATTTTAATTCAATAGATTGGGCTTCATTCCATCAACCCATGGGAAGGTGTATTTGTTTTTCATTAATGTTTTCCTTTGTCATAGTTTATCACACTGTTGAGTCAAAAGGTTGTGGGTTCAAATTTCAAATCAAAAAGAAAGGATTTAAGATCAGAGTTGTTGGTTTTGTAATAAATCTAATGAATATTTTTTCCTGTTTAAACACTTTAATGCAGAAGTTAATTTTAATAATTGTAGTTTGGAACCTAGAAGGATACTGGAACTTGGGAGTCAAATTTGAAGTACGTTAGTACAAGAATGCAATAAACTCTGGAATTAAATTTTTTTAAATGTCTTATGGTTGAAACACAAAATTGCTGAATATATTTCTGTTCTTTGCAATAACCTATTAAAATCAGGCATGTTAATTATCAGGGAAAACATTTGATACAAAACAGCATTTTTATACATAAAACATTTTATAGCTTTCTAATATATTTGATAACTAAATATATTTGTGGCAAATCCAAATAAGATGATTCAGCCTGAACGTAAAAACAGATGCATGTTCAGCTCTGAAAAGACCCCATCTTAAACCCTGCAAGCTGCAATGGAAGTTAAAATGTATCTCAGAATTCATCTCATGTTTAAATGCAATAAAATTACGAGGGAAATGTTGCACCCAGACCACTGTCAGGATTATGTGCAAAAAGAGTGTGTGCTCTGCTTATGTTTGTCCTCCTTTCTGCTTCATCTCAAGTACTCAAACTGCCTTCACAAATGCATGAACTTTTGTGCTTCAGGTAGTCTTGCATCTCTTTCACTGTTGCAATGGTACCCTTGAGGTCAGTCTGCTATCTGAGCTCTCCTTGAAAAGCACAAATGCATTTGGACTGCATCCTGGCCTAATGTTTATCAGGACTAACTGAAAGAAGAGATAGTAAGAGATTTGAAAGGGGGAGGGGAAGATCCAAAATGATAGGAGAAGACAGGAGGGGGAGGGATGGAGCTAAGAGCTGGAAAGTTGATTGGCAAAAAAGATATGAGAGGATCATGGGACGGGAGGCCTAGGGCGAAAGAAAGGGGGAGGTGGGAAGCCCAGAGGTTGGGCAAGGAGTATAGTGAGAGGGACAGAGAGAGAAAAAGGAAAGAGAAAAAAAAAATAACAGATGGGGTGCGAAGGGGAGGTGGGGCATTAATGGAAGTTAGAGAAGTCAATGTTCATGCCATCAGGTTGGAGGCTACCCAGATGGAATATAAGCTGTTGTTCCTCCGATCTGAGTGTGGCTTCATCTCGACAGTAGAGGAGGCCGTGGATAGACCTATCAGAATGGGAATGGGACGTGGAATTAAAATGTGTGGCCACTGGGAGATCCTGCTTTCTCTGGCGGACGGAGCGTAGGTGTTCAGTGAAACGGTCTCCCAGCCTGCGTCGGGTCTCTCCAATATATAGAAGGCCGCACCGGACACAGTATATTACCCCAGCCAACACACGGGTGAAGTGTCACCTCACCTGGAAGGACTATCTGGGGCCCTAAATGGTGGTGAGGGAGGAAGTGTAAGGGCATGTGTAGCACTTGTTCTGCTTACAAGGATAAGTGCCAGGAGGGAGATCGGTGGGAAAGGATGGGGGGGGGAACGAATGGACAAGGGAGTCGCGTAGGGAGCGATCCCTGCGGAAAGCAGAGAGATGGGGGGAGGGAAAGATGTGCTTAGTGGTGGGATCCCGTTGGAGGTGGTGGAAGTTACGGCGAATTATATGTTGGACCTGGAGGCTGGTGGGGTGGTAGGTGAGGACAAGGGGAACCCTATTCTTAGTGAGGCGGTGGGAGGATGGGGTGAGAACAGATGTGCGGGAAATGGGAGAGATGCGTTTGAGAGCAGAGTTGATGGCGAAGGAAGGGAAGCCCTCTCACTATACTCCTTGCCCGTCCTCTGGGCTTCCCCCCTCCCCCTTTCTTTCTCCCTAGGCCTCCCATCCCATGTTCCTCTCATATCCCTTTTGTCAATCAACTTTCCAGCTCTTAGCTCCATCCCTCCACCTCCTGTCTTCTCCTATCATTTTGGATCTCCCCCTCCCACTTTTAAATCTCTTACTATCTCTTCTTTCAGTTAGTCCTGACGGAGGGTCTCGGCCCGAAACGTTGACTAGACCGCTGCCTGGCCTGCTGTGTTCACCAGCAATATTTATGTGTGTTACATATTACAAGTTGACAGTTTTCTTTTTTTGCACATATTTCTTTGCATTGTCTTGTATGATCTAAAGCAACTATTGCAATTTTATGGCACTTTGTGGACTATAACTGCACTATCCAATGATTAAAAACCTGTGATTGGAGGTCTAAAGATAGATCAGAATTCTTGACTGTACTCCTAATTAGATGATTCTTTGGTTCAAATTATATGAGGGGTAATTGATAAGTTCATGGCCTAAGGTAGAAGGAGTCAAGTTTAGAAAACCTAGCACATTTATTTTTCAACATAGTCCCCTCCTACATTTACACACTTAGTCCAGCAGTCGTGGGGCATACGGATCCCTTCTTTGTAGAAGTCGGCGTCTTGGACCTCCAGAAACTGGTCCACAGCAGGGGTGATTGATAGGTGTGTGGCCTAAGGTAGAAGGAGATGAGTTATACAGCTCTCATTGCATGCATGTGCAGTTCAACTCTGAGTGATTATGCAGAAAGTTTGGAATTAATGAGTTATCTTCTTCTACTTTAGGCCACAAACTTATCAATCATCCCTGCTGTGGACCACTTTCTGGAGGTCCAAGACGCCAACTTCTACAAAGAAGGGATCCGTATGCTCCACGACCGCTGGACTAAGTGTGTAAATGTAGGAGGGGACTATGTTGAAAAATAAACGTGCTAGGTTTTCTAAAATTGACTCCTTCCACCTTAAGGCACGAACTTATCAATCACCCCTCGTAGAGCACTTTAACTTAGTAACATTTGTTTAATTTTCAATACAGAAACTTGGGTGAAGTACATTTGGTCCAATGCAGGGTTGTGATTGGCTTGCTTGGTAGTGACTGCTGGAGAAACAGAAGTCTGGGATTGGGTGGGCAGATGGGAAGCCCTGGGAGTAAAGAAGAAAATGCTGAAATTACTCAGCAGGTCAGTCAACACCAAGGAAAGACAAATCATTGATGTTTTGGGTCAAATACCCTTCAGAACTGTGAAAGAGTTCGTTTTAGTTTGCAGAGAGGATGGGGAGGGATGACCAGGTTATCCAATATAGAGTGAGGTTAGGGCTGCCATTGTGATATGCTGTTGATGAAGCTGTTTGGCAGAATAGTTGATGAGGAAAGCTGGAGAGAACGCAAATGAAAGAACATTACTGGACATTGCCTTCACCATTCACCAGCCAGTGTAGATCAGGTGGGATGATTATCAGCTGGGAGAGAAGAGACATTTGGAGATAGTGATTATGGATTTAAAAAAGATAAGGATATATCAGAGTGAAAATAAGCCAGGATCTAGCAAAAGTATACTGGATCATTACTTGCAGGTAAGTCTACATCTGCACAGTGGGAAGTATTTTGATAAATTCATTCTACACTTTTCAATGCCATCAGATCTCTCCTAAATTGCAGCTCACAGAAACAAGTACAATGAACAACTATGATCAGTGTTAACAAAGTCTTGAACATGATTCTTCCGTTTTTTAAAGACCAGCATTTTCCTAAGCTGCCTTCAATAAACACCACCCCCCCCAGATCTCTCAATTCTTGTAACCCCTTTCACAAAGGTATCATACCGTTCTAAATGAAGGATTTTAATGTAACACTTACTGTTGGTTAGTTACTTTAATTCTAAAGTACTGTATTATTAGTTATTAACACCCCTTTTTATTGTACTGTGATTGATTATGCAAATAAGCAATTCAAACAAGTTGAGCAATTGGTCAATATCTGTATCCAACTGGACAATTTCTGTATTAAAATCCTTTGTTTAAACTTTGGAAAAGTTTAATGACAAGGGCCACGCTGTTCTCCTTGTGCATAATTAAATAAAGTGTGATTGAGGAATGAGTGCAAGTTTCAAAGACCAGTTAATCCGTGATGAAACTGGCAAAAGCCTTATGACCTAGTACTACATTTCATCTTCAAACTTGTTTTCCCCATGATATCTTGATGGATGTTGAGAACTCTACATATCATCTCTAATATACTTCTCCTAAATAAACTACCAATTGCACACACTAAAATAAAATTAAAAACATTTGTAGAAAATCAATGAACAAAAATTTATGTTGGATACATTTGCAACACAAAGATACAATCTAGAATAATTGTAATAATAATTCCCAACTTCGTAGTATTTTTTGTCAATATACAGTTTTGCAGATTAATAGAACTGGGGATTTCATTTAAAGAGATGAGATTTTTTAACCAGCTCCTACAAAAGTACAGAAGAATTGGAACAGAAAGAGAAACTGGCTCCTTGTGATTGTTGTGAGTTATCAGATGCCTTCAACTTTTACACAAAATTGGCACATGAACGAAAGTAGTTTAGTTCTTCTTGCTTCAATTTTCCCTGTTCCATCTGTGTATTCCACCAACCCCCTTCTCTCCCCCCCCCCAGTTTCCATGCCATTCACCTCCAATATAAAACAATGAAAATAGTTCAAAATAGTGAGATGAAAGAGTGTCCTTTTCTTCTGGATGTTTGTGATTTTGTGCCCATGATCATATCACAGTGTTCTGTGGTTTTCAACTTTCTTTGATGAATGTTGGGTAGGTTCACTCTTGAAAGGCAATACCTCTGGAGTTACATTGTCACTTGATCTATTTAAAATGCACTAACAGCAGAAGTAGTTTGAGCCACCCATCAGTATCTTCTGCTCATTTTCTTGAACTTTTCATAATGGTAATCATCTGTTGCCTTTTCATTTGAAGGACGCTTGCGATTTGGAGGAGATTCTGCATATGTAAAATAAATATTTTTAATAGCTGTGTTGTTTTAACATAGAAAATTCAGAATATAAAGTCAATGCAGTTGACCCACAATTACTCTTTAAGAAGATGGAACTTATTAATATCAGCATTTGAGCGACTTACTTTGAAGGACTCATACGGTGAGAAAAAAGCTCAGATAAGGATCAATTTCCCGCTGGTTTAACCCATTTGTATTAAGTACTTACTATGATAGCCAGTAAGATGTAGTGCAAAAGAGGACACATTTTAGAAAGAAATTTAAACCATTGCAGGAAAAGATCTGGGTGTAAATAAGAAGTCAGCTTTTGCTGGGTAATGTCAGCACATCTTCATGTAATGTCATTAGTTTTTGGTTGTTTTTACACAGCCCAGTGGAGGAGAACAGATTCCAGTGACAGATACACCAATTCCCTGGCCCTGACCGCCTCATTTTCACCATGGATAGCCAGCCCCTATACATTTACATCCCCAGCAAAAGGCCCTAAAGCTCTCCACTTCTTTCCCAATAAAAGTACCGATTCTCGTCGTTGGGTCTCACCGATACACAGGAAGCCACACTGGGAGCACCTGACACAGTATATGACCTCAACAGACTCACAGCTGAAGTGTCACCTCACCTGGAAGGACTGGGGTCCCGAATACCCTATGTAGATTGGGACACCCCTTTGCCGAGTACCTACGCTCCATCCACCAGAAGAAGCGGGATCTCCCAATGGCCACCCATTTAATTCCACTTCCCATTCCCATTCCGCTAAGTCAATCCATGGCCTCCTCTACTGTCGTGATGAGGCCACACTCAGGTTGGAGGAACAAGACCATACATTCTGGCTGGGTAGCTTCCAACCTGATGGCATGAACCTCAATTTCTCGAACTTCTAATAATACCCTCCCTTCACCATTCCCCATCCCCTTATTCCTCTCTCAACTCATCTCCTTGCCTGTCCATCTCCTCCCTTTGGTGCTCCTACCCCCTTTTCTTCCTTCCATGGCCTTCTGTACTCTCTTATCAGACTCCCCTCTTCTCCAGCCCTGTATCTCTTTCACCAATCAACTTCCCAGCTCTTTACTTCACCCCTCCCCCTCTCAGTTTCATCCATCACCTTGTGTTTCTCTCTCCCCTCCCCCACCTTTTAAATCTACTCATCTTTTTTTCTCCAGTTCTGCTGAGGGTCTCGGCCCAAAACGCCGACTATATCTTCCCCCCCATCGACGCTGCCTGGCCTGCTGAGTTTCTCCAGCAGTTTGTGTGTGTTGCTTGGATGTCCAGCATCTGCAGATTTCTCGTCTGTGATTGTAACATTGCCTTTTGGCATGCATTTTCTACCTCTTGTCGTAACTTATAGACCACATCGTTACTACTGTTTGGGGGGGGGGGCCTGTATACAACTCCCATCAGGTTCTTTTTACCCTTGCAGTTCCTTAGCTCTATCCACAACGATTCAACACCTTCTGCCCCATGTCACCTCTTTCTACTGATTTGATTTCTCTTTTTCTTACCAGTCGAGTAACACCATCCCCTCTGCCTTCCTGCCTGTCCTTTCGATACAATGTGTATCCTTGGACATTAAGCTCCCAGCTATAATCTCCTTTCAATGATTCAGTGATGCCTACAACATCATACATGCCAATCTGTAACAACCACAAGTTCATCGACCTTATTCCGTATACTTTGCACATTCAAATATTACACCTTCAGTCCTGTATTCACCCTTTTCAATTTTGTCCGCCTTTTACCCTGTTGACTGCAATTTTGCCCTATCGTCAGCCTCTCTCGCTAGGAGTCTCACTATATATTGCCTCTGTAAACAATCATCTTCAGCACTATCACTCTGGTTCCCCATCACCCTGCCAAGTTAGTTAAGACGCGCCCAAACAACTGTAGCCAAGCCGCCCGCAACGATATTGGATCCCATAAACATGAGGAATTCTGCAGATGCTGGAAATTCAAGCAACACACATCGAAGTTGCTGGTGAATGCAGCAGGCCAGACAGCATCTCTAGGAAGAGGTACAGTCGACGTTTCGGGCCGAGTCATCTTCGTCAGGACAGAATGGCCACAGGTGTACTGTGCACTGCCTGTGCATTTCCCCTCCTTCTCCTGACAGTCACCCAGTGACTTGTGCCCAACTTAATTACACTATATTAATTTGCAAACTATTAGAATTTTACTTTGTTGTTGAAATCTACCGGCATGCTAGTACTAAGAAAAATACTACTTACGTTCAGGTTCTGGTTTATCAGTGTCTCCTACTCTCAAAGGCCGAGGTTTGGCTTCCTCTTTATTCCGTTTTGCAGGTGCATGCAATTCCTCTCGGTAGACTACAGAAGAACAAAACAGCAATTCCTCACTTTCCGAAAGCAATTTCATACAGTTTTAAAACTTGGTATGAACATGCCAATCCTCTACATCCACAACAAAATCTAGAACCAGGTGTCTGTTCTCAGTAATTATGGAAAGCAAGTTTTTCCACACCAGTAAAGAAAAAATAATTTTTCACAACTAAACTTCTTATTCCATGACTGCCATGACAGACTGGGTCTGCCACAAGTAATTTCTTCCCACCCCCTAACCCCCGTAGCCCCATAATTCTCATTATCCTGTCTGGTTGTGCTAACGTTATGTTTATCAGGTGCACACACCAGGCTAACATGCAGCCCTTTGTTTCCAGGACAGTGGCATTCTTTGATGCGTCCTGTTTGTTGTTGCTTTCAGTTTCAGGGAGGGGACCCAACTGATGGTGGGGTGTCTTAAAAAGTACCTGTTTGTAGTGGCACATTCTGTGCTGGTTCTGTAGAAGAGTTAATTTTTGGGGATAGGGAGAGAGCTGGCTCCTGAAAAATAGTTAGTTATTAATTGATTTTGGTTATGCAATGTCATTGTGATCTTATTGCAATCAGATTTGTGATTGTGAAGAAGGATGTGAATTCCTGTATTTTGGTTTTTGTGTAATTGTTCAGGCTCATGGTGACAACACCCCCCGCACTTCCAAGGAATCTTTTTCTCCTAGAGTAAGGAGATTCCCACTTAAAGGTTCTTTTTGGTGTAAATGGGAAGGGGAGAGGGGGCACGGTAAGGTGACGTTTATTACTTCAAACTGATGTTTTGGAGCTGTAGTCCTAAAGGTCTGACGGTACATATCTGCATTTTCTCTTTTTTCATTTTTGTTATTTTATCATTTTTTGCACTGCAAATATTTTACCTCTGGCACATCATAAACACTTTTGACTGAATGAGCTACTGTGGCCTGCTGGCTGATTTCTAAAGTCCCCATCTTCATAAGGACACGCGACCCTCACCAAAACCCAACGGTGCGACAACTGCCCAAGAGGGATTGCATGAAGTTGCGCTTGGTTATACCGGACCAATGAAATTGGCATGCAGAAAATTAAAGGTGGTCCATCATGTTTGTTTCATAGCAATGATAACTGGAACATTGTTAATGACACATCTCCCTCATTCCCTGCAGCCTTATAATCTCCTGGGAGAGACAAAACAAAAGCAAAAAGGAAAAACGACTTAGAAAAGTTCTCTAATTTCCTCCGAATGGGAGTAGGCTTTCACAATGTAGTAAATTAATTAAATGAATTATAGAGCATTTTGAGGGAGTAGTTGGTATGATGGCATCCTTTCATAAATTCAGGAGCCCCTCACATACGAGATTACTTATGAATTCAGTTACATAAAATAATTGCATTATTGGACTTCACCTGAGCATTGTGGCACTATCTTGTCACAGGAGATTACCATGGATTCAAGAAAGTTTAAGAAATACCTTGGAAGTACAGCAGCTTCACTGAATGTAAAATGACACTGTGCACAAATAACAGTGGTGACAAGATTGCTGGGTAGGCTGCCAAGAAAGTTCCCTGCTTTTCACATTCTAGCATGAAATATTTGACCTTACACCCCAAAAAAGTAACTGATCTTTGATGTCTTTGCTAATATGAGAGGTATAAATTTAACGTGTTTGGAGAAAAGTATAGGGGAGGGATGTCAGTGGTAGTTTTTTTTATATATACAGAGAGTGGTAGGTGCATGGAAAGTGCTGCCAGCGGAAGAGGTAGAAGCAGATACATTAGGGAAAGTGAAAAGACTCTTCCATAAGCACAATGATGAAAGAAAAATTGAGGGCTACGTGGCAGGGAAAGGTTAGATTGACCTTAGAGTAAGTTAAAGGGTTAGCACCACATAATAGGCCAAAGGTTTTGTACTGTGCTCTAACGTTCTATGTTCTATGCTTATCAACTTCAGCGGTGCAGAGAAGGTTAGTTAATTTTAGTAGCCTCTCCTGAGTTAGAAAATACAAACCAAAGCAACACGGCAGCTTCTGTCTATAAACTCCTGCCATAGTTCACCAGAATTAGCAAGTTGAGTTCCAATGCTTCCTGTTCTACTGGTTACTCAAAATGAACAAGTGCTGGAATTGTACAGGAGTCCAAAACAATTCACAACACACGTTCTGCTTTGTCAATAGTAGGTCACAGTAATTTAATCTTTAGGCACTTGTCAGCCTTCTTTCTGGTCTCCTGCTGTTTTATCTTGAACAACAAAAATGTCTCCCTTTCCAAAAGAAAGAGTCAACTACAAATATTGTTTATGGCCAGGACTCAAACCACCAACTTTTATCTAATGCCACCTCGCTTCAAGTCAATTATCCTTTCCACACCATCATAACTCTCTCAAAGTCACTGACAGTCATTGTACTAAAATGCGCTCTTCACAGATACTACCTGACCTGTTGTGTATTTCCCATCATTTCTGATTTTATTTTAGTTTTTTCTACATCCAAAAATATTCTTACTTTTTGCTTTATATCTAAACTGAAGATGCTTGACCCTAGAGACAGTTACACAGGAAACAACTCACAAGATTATAATTTTTTTAGCAACAGTCATGAAAAGCATTGTTTATGCTACTTACACCGGTTATGCTGGACATAATTTACTGCAATATTTGTGGGTACAAAGGAGGTGCTGTTATCTTTTTTTTTGTTGCGTTGTTCAGCCAGGAGCTGGGCTTTTGCCTCTTCAGTGCTGATAATATTCTTTATTTTTGCACTTAAAAATAAAAATGATAATTTGTGAAAAAATAAGTACTGCAGTAGGTGAAGCCCTGAAATGCAGCGACTGAAGAATGACAGAAGCTATTTCAAAAGGGAATTGGATGAATACTTGAAGGAGACAGATTTTCAGGACAATGACGAAAGCACAGTGAAGTAAATTCTGACTGCCCAAGCATACACAATGGCTTGAATGATCTCCCATTTTTTCTACAGCATTAATGCTGCAGACATTCTTTGTAAATATAGCTACAACTAAATATTACTGGTTAAATTAAGGTATTTTTCTCTCTATAAAGTACACAGAAAATCATTTTGTGCAAAACGCAAAATTCAATTACAAAGGACCACACTTCAGATTAGGAATAACATATTCTAGAGAAAATTCAGCCAAGAATTTATTAAAAAGATCTTATGGTAACTGAATGGATAGAGTAGATGGATTAATCTATTCCTTTTCGAAAACTGGGCTCCACCGCTATATACATGTTTACAGGAATCTCATTGGCAAGATATTGAAAGTTAAATCCCTTATGATTTCCAGAGTCAATCGTCAAGTTCAGGGCAGAATTACAGCAAGCAGGAGTTAATTTAATAAGTCCATTTAAAATAGAATCTCCAAAAACCACAGAATAGCCTCTCAATCCAACGTCTGCAATATGTTCATTAACTGGTGAAATTTTTATCCTGCCTTTGATAAATTCTATAGTTTACATCAGTTAATATGATTATTGTAGACAACCCATGTAGGTCCATGAGTCAGAATAGTTCTCCAGATTAAGATCATTATGTAATTGAAACCACTCTATGCAGAATTTTCAAAAGCTTCTTTAGAAGGATAAATTCAACACTTACTCAATGCCTAGATCAACCTCCGGAATGCCACTTAGCATCTGATTGGATAACATTTCTTCTGTCCGCTTGGCGGAAGAAATGTTAATGTTGTCAGGCAATTCATAGAGCTGGTCTTCTGGATTTTTGACCTTTGTCTTCTGTTCCTCATTCTCTAGGATTCCCTTCCTCCTCTTCAATTCTGTCTCAATATACTTCATCCTAAGACAGAACAAGTGGTCAAAACATTAGTGAATGGGGATGCTTAGTAAGAAACATCAGGTTGAGAACTTAAGGTTCTTACTGTTCTGAGTTAAGAAATTAGAAGGAAATAAGTTCCATCTATTGGAGAATTTATATAGCAGGAAACAGCAATATGGCAGGCAATGTATTTTTCCTCATTATTTTTAATATTAAATGGGATGCAAGGCATTTAGAGCTTTACTTGGACAATACAATAGTCTTGTGGAGAGACTAAACAGCTCATTCAACAGAGATGATGGTGAAATTTAAAAGAGATTCAAAACTATGGAGGGTTTTGATATAGTCAGGAGAAAATGGTTTCCACCAGCAGTTGTCAATATTCTGAAGTCAGGGATTTAAAGTAATTTTGTTTTCTTTTAAAAATTAAAGGTTATGACTTGGAATTCACAGACTAAAGTATAAGGAAGCAGAGCTAATAATTTACAAGAGGGAACTGGATAAATGTTTGAAATAATTGCAGGACAAGGGGGAAAGAGCACCAAAGGCATGATGATTTTATAATTAAGGATAATGGGATATTACTTCCCTCCCCAAAATCAGTTACAATATTGCAGCCTCAAGTCTCTCCAGGTATGATTTGAAGCTTGAGGAATGATTCTCAGTGACGACATTAAGAACATAGCACACTACTGCAGAGTACAGGCCCTTCGGCCCATGATGTTGTGCTGACCCTTTAACCTACTCTAAGCTCAATCGTCCCTCCTACATAGCTCTCCATTTTTCTACCATCCACGTGCCTATATAAGAATCTTTCAAATGTGTTCTGTGTTCTATGTTGCCTCATCTGTTCTCATCAAAAGACACATTTATTGGTTCAGGAAGTTCAAATTTTGGAGGATGACCTTTAACCTCAGAGCACCTTCCTGCAACACCATTTGTTTGGACGTCTTGGAGGATCTTTCCTGGGCCCAACACATTGACATAATCACAAAGAAAGCACATCAGAGGCTCTGCTGCAATAGGAGTTTGAGGACATTTGGAACATCACCGAAGACTGGTGCAAATTTCTGTAGCTTTTGGGCTGAGAGGCTTCCGATTGGTTGCGTCACTGCCCGGAAAGGGGACTCCAATGCACAGGATCACAAAAGACTACAGAGGGTTGTGGACTCAGCGAACTCCATCATGGGCACAACCCTCCCCAACCATCAAGGAATTCTTCAAGAGGCAGCACCCCAAGAAGGCAGCTCCATCTCTAAAAACCCTCACCATCTGGACGTGCCCTCCTCTCATTACTACTGTTATGGAGGAGGTACAGGAGCTCAAAGACACTGATTTAGGAACAGCTTTTTCCCCTCCACCATCAGATTTCTGAACAGTCCATGAAACCATGAACACTATCTCATTCTTCTGTCTTTTCACACTATTTATTTATAGCAATGTTAAGTCTTTATACCGTACTGCTGACACAAGACAAACAAGTTTCATATCCTATCACTCAGTGATAATAAACTTGGGTAACACACGCACAAAATGCTTTGCACGAGTTAAAGAGCAATGCAATCTATAAACAATCATTCTGATCAGCTTCTTGTAATTGCCTCCCAAACTGAACTCCCTTAAGAGTGCAGGTCTTTTTAAAATCTACAATCTGTTCAAAGTAATAGACTCCTGGAATTTCTCACCACAAATGAAATGCACATTACTAGAGATAACAAACTTCATCCAGTCCAAAAGATAGTTCACCAACCAACATGTCTGGTGTAGTTTTGTTTTATACTGAAGCAAACAAGCATTGAACTAGAAGGACAATTGAGGATGATATTGCATGAGCCTCAGGTATCCTCAGGTCAACACAAGGGTCCGGTACACAAGAGATTCTGCAGACGTTGGAAATCTTGAGCAACACACACAAAATGCTAGAGGAACACCGGTCAGGCAGCATCTATGGAGGGAAATTAACAATTGACGTTTCAGGCTAGGACTGTTCAACAGGACCCATAAAATCCCGTAACAATAACGCTATGTTTCCCCCACAGATGCTTCCTAACCTTCTGTGTGTTTCCAGTATCCTCTGTTTTCGTTCATATTCTCAACATATGCAATTTTTTTTACTTTGAGGAAAAAGGCTATTTTTGCATTTCAAAACAGTATCTCACGAGGCCAAACATACATGTCAGCATCCTCATCACGTCTATTTGTCTCCACTGAAAACGATGTGCCCAAGTTCAAGTCTGTGTCTTCCTCCTCGATCCTGGAAAAGAAGAGTGCAATTCTTCAGTTTCTCAGAAACAAAATACTCCTGAAATACTAGCTTATCCAACAGATTAATCATGATTCGGCTTGAGATCTGTGTTGGCATTTCTGCATCTCATGGCACAGTACCAAGACTGTGGAGAGTTTGTAATGGTAATAATGCCTGCACCTTATTCCAAGGACCGGTCGATTGCTCTTAATGATGAAAGAGGGCAAATGGAGCCACGCTGAACTTAAAGGGAAAGTGTCAAACAGAACCAAGTGAGGCAAATGCTAAACCAAGCATTCCGATACCAGATAATCTGAGTTTTATTCGACATTCTTTTCTCAGATACAATTCAAATGAACAAAACTTCTGTTTCATGTACTTTGCATCACTTTTTGCCATTTAGGTGAAGGAATGAAATGAAAAATATAAACAATATGATAAGCAGATATGATAGGGTCTTTTAAGAGTCTTTTGGCTAGGTACATGGAACTTAGAAAAATAGAGGGCTATGGGTAAGCCCAGTAATTTCAAAGGTAGGGACATGTTCGGTACAACTTTGTGGGCCGAAGGGCCTGTATTGTATTGTAGGTTTTCTATGTTTCTAATAAGTAAAACTGCATGTTCTTTTATACCACAAAAACAATATTGATTACATCCAATATGTAAATGTACAGCTGAATATGACGAAGAGTATAGTTATGTGACTGCTATTTACTATTACAAAACTGCCACAGGCTTTATTGGACCTTAAGTATATATTTATTAAAATTATTAATGGTGTGAGCACAATAGGCTGAAGGACTTATTTCTGTGCTGTACTATTTTGTATGATAATGAAATGAACAAATAAATAGTTTTTCTAATTCCCCACCTTTCTCGCTTTCGGTCCTTTATTATCTTCATATCAATCATACCACCTGTCTTCAGTTTGAAAGGATCATCCTACCCAAAAGAAAAGCAAAACAGTTGCAAGATTCCTTCACAGCAATCAGACAAGTTAACCTAGCTCAGTGAGATATTACAGCAATCACAGTGATTTGGTCATTTGTATTTATACATATCATTTGGGAAAACAATAACTGCTCTATACAAGAGGTAGGCAATAGTGCTGACCTCAAGGATGTGCACCTAGCCCATTGCTGTACTCTACACCGAGTGTGTGGTTACGCACAGCTGAAATACCCCATCTAATAATGCGGAGATGACACAACTGTTGTGGAAGAATCTCAAATGGTGATTATGAGGTGAGATTGAGTGTTGTCACAACAACAACCTCGCACTCAATGCCAGTCAGACGAAGGAACTGACTGTGAATTTCAAGAAGGGGAATTTGGGAGAACACACACCAGTCCTCAGTAGTAGAAAGGGTGAGCAGTTTCAAATTCCCAGGTGTCAACAAATCTGAAGATCTAACCTGGGCTCAACACATTGATAACATTATGAAGAAGGCACACCAGTGGCTATATTTCTTTGGAAGTTTGAAGAGATATGGTACAGTATGATGCAAAAGTCTAAGGCACCTATATATAGCTAGGGTGCCTAAGATTTTTGCACAGTACTGTATTAGTTTTATGTGTCACACTGTACTGCTTCTGCAAAAAAAATTCATGTCATATGTGAATGATAATAAACCTGATTCTGATACGGGTCTCTATTGTGGACTGAGAGTGGGAAGGGGGCAGAGAGAGGGGAATCATGGTTGGCAAAAGGGGAAAGGAGAGGAGAGGCAATGGGAAGAACCAGAGAGACATTCTGTAATGATCAACAGACCAATTGTTTGGAATCAAAGGACCTAGCATGATGCCTCAGGAATAGGTGCATCTGCACTCATGCCACCCCCTGCCCCTGGCACTCCTCTCCTGCCACCTGTCCCACAACTCTCCTGTGGCACTCCTCGCCATTCCCAACATCTTTTGCCCCTGCCAGATTTACAAACCCCTTCTCCTCTCCACATTGATGAATATAGTACTGTGCAAAGGTCTTGGGCACCCTAGCTAGCTGTACCATGGAGAGCATTCCGAAAGGTTACATCACCATCTGGTGTAAAGGTGCCAACGCACAGGATTGGAAAAAGCTGCAAAGGGCTTTAAACTAAGCCGGCTACATCATGGTCACAAGCCTCCCTGCCATTGAGCACATCTTCAAAAGGGACACTCAAAATGGTGGCATCCATCATTCAGGACCCCTCACACCACCATCCAGGACATGCCCTCTTCTCATTGCTACCATCAGGGAGGAGGCACAGGAGCCTGAAGACACATTCAAATTTTTAGAAACTCCACCATCAGATTTCTGAACAGTTCATGAACCCATGAGCACTACCTCAGTATTTTACTCTCGTTTTCCATTACTTTTTTGTATTTCTTTTTGCAACAGTATTTTTAATGTACTGCACTATACTGCTGCCGCAAAACCACAAATTACACCACGCATGTCCATGATATTAAACCTAATTCTGCGAAGGAGACTGGGAGGGAAACTGTAAGCATGGATTCAGGCTCAAGTCTTGAGGGTAATTTTGAAGTATGGATGGAAAACGAAACTCATGTAACATCTATTTGTCAAACATTATACAGTCATCAAGGCAGATGGCAGAACGACTCACAAGTCAACTGTTAATCTTCAGACTGACCTATTGCCAGCTGTGTAAACAACCAAATATGATGATGTATTTACAAATGAAGTTTAATGATGGGTGAAATACTTGATATATCTGCCCTTGGCTGAAGTTATTGCAGCACAAGAACATAATTCAAAGGGCCATTAGCCTTCGTATTATTTCAACTGCAGCTTACTGTCCAATAACTCCCACAAGTGAATTAGTGATTATGTAAAGGTGTAAGATTTTCACGATCATGAGGAGAAAACAGTGAAGGCTTTACCTGGATGACTCTGTCAAAGAGCTGGCCCAAGAACAACAGAATGAATGTCCTTCCCCTGTGCACTATCACTCTATGACTGTATACACAGTAAGAACTGTGGCAGTGCATTTTTGGTAGTGTTAACTAAACCACTGGCCATCTCCAAGGCTTGAAATTTATATTTTGCTTCATGTTCCTAAACACAAGAGTCCAATTAGCTGAACTGACATTGACAAACACTGCAATAACTTACCACATTTGAAGTTTCTTCCGGTACTTGCTCCCCAACCAGCAGGGCGGCAGCACTGTAACAAGCACAGAAAAAGGGTTTGTTTAAGGCAGACTGGCCTCTTTTTTTTAAAGAAATACAGCACGGTAACTGGCCCTTCCAGCCCACGAAACCACGCCGCCCAATTACACCCATGTGACAATTAACCTATTAACCCCTATGTCTTCAGAATGTGGGGGATAAAAACGGAATATTCAGAGGAAACCCACATGCTTACGGGGAGAACGTACAAACTCCTTATAGGCAGCAGTGGGAATTGAACCTGGATCGTTGGCATTGTAACAGTATTATGCTAACCACTATGCTACCATGGCCCCCCACCCCGCCCCCAACAATTTTCAAAGCAGCTCTTTTGTCTCTTCTTGGTGCTCACTTCTGATGGAACCTCAAAACTGGAAACTCACTACAGGAATCAGAATCACTGAATCTTTTAAACCTTGCTCTGTGAATGATCCACATAAGCTCCCTGTTATCAATTTTAAAACGAACAACACATCATTGATTGTAAAACGGTTACTATTGCATTCTTTCTTAATAATAATTAACTTATAAAAGTGTAGCCTTCATATATCTAAGGTGTCAGTTGATCTTGCATTAAGTTGCTTTGCTACATTAGGATGTTAGAACATTAGGAGTTCTTAGATGAAAAAAAAACAAACCATGGATCTTCAAATTCCTCTTGTACCATCCAAACAAGTTAAAACAATAACTGAGTTGCTGTCTAATTTTCGCAATCAACCTCCATTAACTTGTCTACAAACAGTCCAGACAAAGATACCGAGATGCTTTAGGAGCACAGGTCCAAATTCTACCTATGCATACTACACTTACCAGCTCTTGTCTTAAGTCACCCACTACTTCATCTTAAGACGTTATTTTCTGAAGGAAATATATTTAATTTGCATTTGAGAGATTTCATAATTTAAGTAGGAAGGCTGTTCCACAAATTGACCTCTTCCTTAAATTTTGTTTTTCTCTTTAGTATACTAAACATTATTACATCACATCCTGATCTTCTCTTTCTCAGTGCCCAGTTTGATAAATTACCTCTTCCTAAACCTCCATCCTTTAGGCTAATCTGCACTCTTCAATGCCTCAATTTAATTTTCTGAGACAAGAACTTCCTCTGCACCGAATTTTGCCACCTGCCTGTCAATTTATTTTACTTATCTGAGTTCACGGGACGTGGATGTTGTTAGTATGGTTAGTATCCATTGCCTGTACCTGGTTGTCTGTAAGACCATAAGACAAAGAGGCAGAATTAGGCCATTCAAGCCACCAAGTCTGTTCTGCCATTCGATCACAGTTGATTTACTTAACATTTCAACCTCATTCTCCTGCCTTCTCTCTGTAACCTTTGATGCATTTACTAATCAAGAACCTATCACACTCCACTTTAAATAGATCCAACGATTTGGCTTCCACAGCCATCTGCGGCAATGAGTTCCACAGATTCACCATGCTCTAGCTAAAGAAATTTCTCATCTCTGTTCTAAAGGCCGTCATTCTATTCTGAGGCTGTACCCTCTTATTGGAAATATTCTCTCCATATCGAATCTATCTTGGCCTTTCAATATTCGATAGGCTTCAATGAGATCACACCCCCCACACACCAATTCCTCTGAACTCCGGCAAGTACAGGCCCAGA
Organism: Mobula birostris; assembly: GCF_030028105.1. Classification (NCBI taxonomy): domain Eukaryota; kingdom Metazoa; phylum Chordata; class Chondrichthyes; order Myliobatiformes; family Myliobatidae; genus Mobula; species Mobula birostris. The sequence goes on along the minus strand of NC_092391.1, from coordinate 22,405,325 downwards.
GTAATCAAATCCTCCTCGTACAGTAACCCTTTCAATCCCGGAATCATTCTCATGAACACTTCTGAACCCTCTCTAATGCCAGTACATCCTTTCTTAAACAAGGAGCCCAAAACCCACATTGGGTGTCCTGAGAAATGGTTTAGAAAAGCAACCGCTGAAGATTTGTAAATTGTCAGTTTATAGTCATCATGAATGGTCAAGGCTATTTTAAATTGCAAATGTATTTCATTGCATGATTTTACTTAGCTACTGGTCCAGTAGCTTAACCTCAAAGCTACTCTACACCCCATGTTTAAATACACCACTATCTTATCTGGTTCAACTTCAATAATTTAGCTCAAGCTTATTCTGCCATCTGTGACTATTCAGCTGTTGTATTTGTGCATCTGATTTCAGATCATTCACAAAAAAAAATTAAAAGAGCTCCCAAAAGAGACAGTAGATAACATTCTTGGAGGCAGACAATCATTCTGTCAATTATATATGCAATATTTTAATCCTAGTTTCTTTATTTTCAGCAACAGCCCTTCCAGAGATTCTAATTCAAAGGCTTCATGCAAATCCTTCTACACCTTGTTCACTGATTTCCTTGATAATTGCAGGAAACTTTACTCATGTTAACCTGCAAGAGATTCTACCCAAATTGCACCAACATCTCACCACAGTCCCTAGGGGAACAAACAGACTGGACCATGTTTATACAAACAGACGCTGTACTTACAAAATCATCCCATGCCTCATACTGGGCTCTCTAACCATATCTTTGTATTGTTAATCCCAGCATACTGAACGCTACTGAAAATGGAGAAACCAATCAAGAGGATCATCACTATATGGCCTAATGAGGCAATCTCTATACTCCAGGACTGTTTTAAACAGACTAATTGGCAGATGTTCAAGGAGGCCACCACAAATTGAGAAGACAAAAGTTTTGAGGAATATGACTCAACGGCTACGCCAATAAGTGTGTTGACGACATTGGCACCTCAAGCAGAAGCCATGGCTGAACGCAGAGATGCACTCCCTACCAAAAGTCTGGGATGCTGCCTTCAGGTCCAGTGACAGAACAGTTCCCAGAGCAGCCAGGAGGAACCTCATCTTAGGCACCAAGAGGGTAAAGGCCATCCACGCATAAAAATTCAGGAACATCTGTCTGATAACGATCACCAGCATATGTGGTTGGGCATCAAAGGCATTACAGACTACACAAGACAAAACAGTGCTGACTGTACCAGTGATGCCTCCCTCTCTGACACTCTAAACAACTTTGACGCACAATTCAAGGCACGAAACACAATGACAACCATGAAAGCTACTCCTCCCAGGTGTGCTGCCATGTCTGTAATTTTATGAGTTGGTAACGTGGTCCTCAGGAAGGCGGAGTCAAGGGAATATGCACCAGTCCTCAACAAGGGATCAGCAGTGGAAAGGGTGAGCAATTTCAAGTTCCTGGATGTCAGTATTTTTAAAGATCTATCCTGGGCCCAACATATTGATGCAATTACAAACAAGGCAATTGAGTGGCTATATTTCATTAGAAGTTTGAAGAGATCCAACAGCTCTAGCAAATTCCTACAGATGTACTGTGGAGAGCATTCTAACAGGCTGCATCACCGTCTGGTATGGAGGGGTCACTGCACAGGATCAGAAAGAGCTGCAGAAGGGTGCAAACTCAGCCTGCTCCACCATGGGCACTAGCCTCCCAGCATCGAGGACATCTTCTAAAGGTGAAGCCTCATAAAAGCTGTATCCATCATTGAGGATCTACACAGGAACAGCTTCTTCCTCTCCCTCCGCCATCAGATTTCTTAATGGACAATGGAACAACCCATGAACACAACCTCGCTACTATTTTTGTTCTCTTTTTGAACTATATAGTTTTTGAAAATGTTTGCACTGTACCACTGCCACAAAGCAAAAAGTTTCATGACATATGACAGTGATATTAAACCTGACTGGTATTTTCTGAAATACAGAGTTCTTCCTCACCCTAACCACCCCCATCCCCAGACATATTTCAACCTCAAAAGGCCCACTTTCTCATGACCTAGCAAACAGTTAAAAACTGATCTCTTAAAATCAGGCTATTTATTATGTGTTTTGGTGCCCTCCTTATCTTTGTTTTAATTTCAATAAGTAATCATATTACAATCACATGCACTTAATGCCTCACCCACCTTTGTAGTTAGAGCCAAGGCTGTGATTTGGTACACACAGCACACTTTGTTCGTAATGCTCAAATGCTTGTACTACATCATGTGAAGAACCTACCTCACTCCATTTTGTCTTTTCCTCAAACTCTGAATTTCTTTCAGTTCATCAAGTTTTGACCTAGGAAACAATGTTTTTAATACAAAAGAAAATAAACAAAAGTGCACAAAATATGAAGGAAGCATAGGTATTGTGTTTGTATATCAATCAGAATGATTATTTAATTGAGGTATCAGAAAAGGCACAAAAATAAATAAACAACAGGCAATATAATCCAGCCATCATATTCCCATAATTCATTCTAAAGCAGGAGAGAGAATTAACGTGACAATCCTTATTGACTGACAATATTACTCTGTGTCACTGAAGGATAACAACAACTACAACTTGTATTTATATAGTCTTTACAGTTGAATGGTAGGACTACTGAATTTATGGAGCAAACACCACCTACAAATTCCATCCAATTACTGAATGGACATTGAACCGGATACACATATACCTACTGTAATTAATAGTATTATTATGCAAACTCAGCCATCTCCTCCATGGGCACTAGCCTCGCAGCATCGAGGACATCTTCAAAAGGGTGATGCCTCATAAAGGCTGTATTGTACAGCTGCCGCAAAGACAACTAATTTCATGGCATATGCCGGTGATATTGAACCTGATTCTGATTCTGAAGGAAAGCTCAGTAATATAAAAGATTATAAAAATGGGGAAACGAAAGGGTCCAAATACAATGTGAGAGTTGAAAAACCACGAGCAAATGCCTGGTCAGTAAAAACAGAAGGGTTGACAGCATTGGGTACAAATTAGGACACTGGCACCAGAGTCCAAAGCTTATTCTGGAGTCATTTATAACACTGCGTTTGCAAATAGACTGGCTTATTCAGACGTTTACCAGGAGACTGATGGGAAATGAGTTTATGGCTTGTGGCTGGAGCAGAAGGGTTGAAACATGAATGATACCCAAGAGATTGCAGAATCTGGAACAACAAACCATCTGCTGGATGGACTCAGAAGGGAAATAGTTGATAACCCAGGTCAAGACCCGTCTTCTGGAGTGCTTTCACTTACTCGATGTTACCACCATGTGGCACTGTAGCTTTATTTTCATTAAAAAGTACCACTATCACACTTGCCTGTCCAAATCAATTTAGGACACAATTGATTTATCTGTATTTACATTCCATTTCATTTTTAAGTTACACTAATTTATCGGAAGTGTTGATGCTGGGTCAAACCTGTCACTTTCTCAGAACATGAAAAAAAACTAAATAAAACTGCAGGCACGATGTGAAAGAAACTTGTAATCATTGATGAGGCCTAACTGTGACTGTATTTTTGACTCTGAATCCCTCCTTTAAAAGATCTACCGTGGCCTAACCAATAAATGAGAAACTGAGAAACCAGAAAATTGATATTTTCTTTTTCTCAAAGAAAATTAACGAGCCAGGGGTTTGGGGCAGAAAGCGCAAAATATTAACGATTACAGAGCGAATACGCTCCCGTACTTACTACGTCTGAATAACCATTAAACAATGACAGAATTATCAACATCAGGTGTCTTTCCTAGTTTTTCCAAGTTGAAGGATATTTTAATGGAGGATGAAGTGAGGGGGAAGTTATATTTAAATCAGAGGATTATTTTAGGTACTTTGAAGCTTTAGTCTACGAGAGATCCTTCATTTATTATTCCCACCAAACAAGGTTCATAAATGAGATTGCGTGCATTAAACAACATTTAGCTGACAGTCTGGCCATGGGCTGACTTATCTTCTGTTGACCATCGAAGCTCCGGTTCTCACCTGACTTCCACCACCCGCTGCTCGTCTTCCTCGTCTGACTCCTCCTCTCGCCTCCTCCTGTAACTTTTCCCCGCCGGCATCCCTTACTGATTCAAGATTAATATTTTATTATAACAAAATGTTTCGTCTTTCTACTCTAGACTACTCTGCGTATTTACAACGGGAAGGTTCCGGCAGTCGGACGCATTTCCGGCTTGCGCGAATAACTTCCTGTACAAATCGGACTACATTACCCACAAAGCAGTAGGGAAGATGACCCCTGGAGCAAAATATTTTGACATAGGAGTACTGGACTTCAAGTTGTGCACAGCCTAGTTTCACATCTTTTTGAGAACACATAACTCTAAACAAGACAAAATTTTTAAGTGTAATTACTGATGTAATAGAGAAACCAACTGGTGCACAGCAAGTTCATACAGTTCGCGATGTCATGTCATCTGTTTTTTGTTTTGCTGAATGAAGGACAAATACTTCTGGGAACCTGAGTCTCTCCCTCTGCTTTTCAAAGTAGTGTCACTGGATCTTTCCTCTCACTGAAAGAAGAAACTAGCGTCTAATGTTCTTTTCCTCCTGAAAAACGGTATCTCTGACTGTAAATTATGTGCTCAGGAAAGCCCTACCGAAACTGCAAGGTGAATTTCAAAGAATTGGAGTAAGCTGCAGACAAGGCAGACATAACTGCAGAATAATAATATGTACTTTCTGATTATCACTGTAAATTTCAAACATTTGCAGATATTTGCTGGATGGAAAATCATCGCAGTACTTTTTCACACATTTGATATGTGCTAATATTTTGGCAGCAAAAATAGGAAACCAGGACTTTAATTCTGGAATCTAGTGTACAGGTTTTGGTGAATTTCAAAATGTTTCTCATTCATTAAAATAAGATGTACCTGCTTAAAAAAAAACTTGTATAGTGAAAGCCTTCCCTTAGCAGGTTAGAACAAAGTTAGGAATCAAGTACGAAGGGAGTGTTTGTTTCACCAGATTCAGGTTTATTTATCACATGTACATTGAAACATACAGTGAAATGTGTCATTTGCATTAACAAGCAACACACACAAAATGTGCTGCTGGCACCAACATAGCATGTCCAGAATGTTCAGCAGAACAACACAAACAATAACAACAACAAAGCATGTGAGGGTTTTGGGTTTACTGACTGCAAAGTTCCAAACTCAAACCTTAAGCCTTAACTAATATAGATGGCTGTGAGCACGCACACTAAAGTGAGGTTATACGGTAACTACCCAATCTTCAAAGACTAGTTCGCTTCCTTGTTTATCCTCCACTAATATCCACTATTTTAATGGTAGGACCTTCCTTCCTACAAGGAGAAGATACTCACTGTTAACAAAGTGGTTTTAACACAGTTCCTTTATTTTCAGTGATACATTTTTAAAGTCCAGACAACACACTTAAAACACATTTAAAATTCACAGGATTTCTAAGATTTTCAAATTACAATTTATTTCTAAAACATAAAAGATTTCCAAAATGCAGATATAATTACTATAAGCTAAAAAGACATATCCACGGGATGCAGACGAGCGATTTATCTGTCACAGAAATCGAGGTCGGGGAAATAGATTCTAGTTTACCCCATGTTTCTGTTATTCTTCTTGATGTTTCTGGGCCATGCCTAATAGGCCTGACTGCTCTCTACATTTATATCGTTTTTCTGCCACTTGGATGACTTCACATGTATATATTTTTTCAGATATCTTTTTATAAACAAATGGTCTAAAAGCTTCTGGAGTTGCAATTTCCAGTTCCCACGATTAATGCTATAAAGCTGACTTTCTGAGCATACAGACCTTCTAACTATTAACAGATCGGTTATTTGATCTGCTAAGTGATGATATCAATCTGGTGCACAATCTTCCTTGAACTAAATAAATGAACCACATTTTCTGGTCTGAAACAAGCCCGATTAAATAATCCCACTGTCTTAAACTGCAACTCTTGAGAAGTCAGTCAGGTGCTGTGAGCCAGCAGCCTCTGTTCTGTAGACAGCGCTTGATTGCAAAGCTGTCCTTTTAATTTTAAATTGTTTATTGTTTTCCATTTACACTAAGAACTGAAGACTGGCTCCTCATTACCATCTGAAATTCTTCCAACAATATCAGAATCAGGTTTATTATCACCGCACGTGTCGTGAGATTTGTTAACTTTGCAACAGCCGTTCAATGCAATACATAATATAGAAGAAAAAAACAATAAAATAATAATAATAAGTAAATAAGTAAATCAATTACAGTATACATATATTGAATAGATTAAAAATCGAGCAAAAACAGAACTAATATATACTAAAAAAGTGAGGTAGTGTCCAAGGGTTCAATGTCCATTTGGGAATCGGATGGCAGAGGGGAAGAAGCTGTTCCTGAATCGCTAAGTGTGTGCCTTCAGGATTCTGTACCTCCTACCTAATGGTAACAGTGAGAAAAGGGCATGCCCTGGGTGCTGGAGATCCCTAATAATGGACGCTGCCTTTCTGAGACACCGCTCCCCGAAGATGTCCTGGGTACTTTGTAGTCTAGTACCCAAGATGGAGCTGACTAAATTTACAACCCTCTGCAGCTTCTTTGGTCCTGTGCAGTAGCACCCCCACCCCCCATACCAGACAGTGATGCAGCCTGTCAGAATGCTCTCCACGGTACATCTATAGAAGTTTTTGAGTGTATTTGTTGACATGCCAAATCTCTTCAAACTCCTAATGAAGTATAGCCACTGTCTTACTTTCTTTATAACTGCATCAATATGTTGGGACCAGGTTAGATCCTCAGAGATCTTGATACCCAGAAACTTGAAACTGCTCACTCTCTCCACTTCTGATCCCTCTATGAGGATTGGTATGTGTTCCTTCGTCTTACCCTTCCTGAAGTCTACAATCAGCTCTTTCATCTTACTGATGTTGAGTGCAAGGTTGTTGTTGGCGAAACCACTCCACTAGTTGGCATATTTCGCTCCAGTACGCCCCCTCGTCTCCATCTGAGGTTCTACCAACAATCTATCATCAGCAAATTTGTAGATAGTATTTGAGCTGTGTTTAGCCACACAGTCATGTGTTTATAGAGAGTAGAGCAGTGGACTAAGCACACACCCCTGAGGTACACCAGTGTTGATCATCAGCGAGGAGGAAATGCTATCACCAATCCACACAGATTGTGGTCTCCCGGTTAGGAAGTCGAGGATCCAATTGCAGAGGGAGGTACAGAGGCCCAGGTTCTGCAACTTCTCTATCAGGGTTGTGGGAATGATAGTATTAAATGCTGAGCTATAGTCTGTGAACAGCATCCTGACATAGGTGTTTGTGTTGTCCAGGTGGTCTAAGGCCATGTGAAAAGCCATTGAGATAACATCTTCTGTTGACCTATTGTGGCAATAGGCAAATTGCAATGGGTTCAGATCCGTTCTGAGGCAGGAGTTCAGCCTAGTCACGACCAACCTCCAAAAGCATTTCATCACTGTAGATGTGAGTGCTACTGGGTGATAGTCATTAAGGCAGCTCACAGTAATCTTCTTAGTCACTGGTATAATTCTTGGCTTTTTGAAGCAAGTGGGAACTTCTGCCTGTAGCAGTGAGATGTTGAAAATGTTGTGTCAACAATAGGTGTGTCATCTGCAAATTTAAAGATAGCATTTGAACTGTGCCTAGCCACACAATTATGGGTGGCTAGGCAGAGCTCAACACTACATGATAAGCTCTGTCACCCAGTATGTGCTGGACTTCAAAGTTCAAAGTAAATTTATTATCAAAATACATATATGTCAACATACGTATGCAATCTTGAGGTTCATTTCCCTGAGGGTATTTACAGTAAATACAAGAAACACAATAGAGTCAAGGGGACTACTGCTACTACGTCGACTCAGGCCTAGGGGGCCGGCATCGGGCACGATGATGGACTCTCCACTTCTCCCTCTTCCTCATCAGTGTGTTCAGTTCATCTACATTAGCCGCGCCGCTGTCTTCTAGGAGCGTGTTGACCATAGTCTTGGGAGGGCGCCCAGGGTTCATCCTGGGTCAAGGGGAGACCGCATCCAATATGATGGACAAACAATCACCAATCTGCAAAGAACAACAAAATGTCGAAATACAAAAAAGAAAGAAAAATAATATTACTAATAAATAGATAGGCATATAAGATAATATTCACAGTTGACAGATGTTGTTTAATTGAATATCCATATTAACTCAATGATGGTTTGTGTATTCCACCATCACTCTCTCTGCAACAGTGCTGTCCCACAGGTAACATGGGCGCTCCCTCAACTCTGTCAAGATCTGAGTCCAAGCCCTCCTTTTGGAGTGTCCTGAATTGGCCTTGACGATCCTTCAGCACAATCTGATGCCAACCTGGATGCTGCCTTAGTTGTGACCCTCCACTGATTTAACCATTCCCTCTGAAGTGTCAATCAGGGCTGTGTTGCACTGATAATCAGACTTTTACTGGTACATGCTAAATGCACCAGTTAACGAAGCAATGCTAGAAAACTACATTTACGCTCAAATACAGTGGCTTTGCTGGTCACTGTCCTGTTTTATAACTCCATAAATTGATCAAAACTAAAACACAGGATAAATATGCCTAGTTCATTTACTTTAGTCAGGCAGTCAGATATGACATGGTGGTGTGATAATGTATGCCATTCATGTACTTTTACATATAACCCATAATGAATTATTTAAACAAACAAAAATGCTTAATCAAACAATATATTTACAGTATTACTCAAATATCACTGAAATATTAAATATACAACAGATACCTTGGCAAATTCTTTTTCAAATTTTGTCAGGCATTTGGAGAAAGCTTATAATGCTGTTGAATTATACACGATTTCAAAAATAGCAAAGAAATAACTGCAGCTTTGTGACTCACATGTTTTGGGTATAGTACTAAAATACAATACTAAGTTACGTGTTCACTCATTAAATAACATCTACATAATTAGTTTTTTTTTTGTAATTCATCTAGTTGGTTCTTTTCTATGTATTCGAAATACCTTGGGCAAGTGCAAACATACAATGAAATATGGATTCAATAGTTGTCTGTCAATTTGCCTTTTAAAGTCAGATCAGATTAGCTTTGTGTTTGACATTTTGATGGTAATCTCATTTGAAATGAACATCAACACTTCATATACGCTGGTGTCTTATTACAGTTTGAACAAAATAATGTTGTGTGGTATAAAGCAGTGACATGTTAAGCAGATTTTGCAACTTTGTCATACTTTTTGCACTGTTACTGCACAACTGTAAGCATCAAAGCAATGAGTTGTAAGTGTAGAATGTGCAGATGGTCCGTGTGATCTTTTTATGCAATAGTACTTAAAACCATATACTGTACCCCCAGTTTCCCTGATGTTCCGGTTCTCATCTATGGCTTGACTGGGGGGAGGGGGGGCATCATGGTACACAGACTCTACCAAACAGAATCTTTTCTTGGAGTTTGATGTATATTCTGTCTGATGTATATTTTCTCCATGTTCTTCAACTTCGTTCTGAAACTTTCATTGGATTTATTAATGACTTTTTAAAAAAATCTATGCCATCTAGTTTTAGAGTCTCCAGAAGTGAAAACAGAACTTTTGCTCTTTCCATCCCACCCCCATCTTTGCAACTAAAAACGTCTAATTTCTCACTTTTAGTTGGTTCAAAGCTTCAAAATAAATATATTATCTATATATATATGTGTTACATATACTTATGGGAAAAAAGAAATATAATAGAATTTACAAAAAGTTATATATAAAAAGACACAGACTGACACACACCACACCAATGTGCAAAAGAAGCCAAGCTGTACAAATAAAAATAATCTTGCGAACAAGGGCTGTAAAAAGTCCTTGAACGTGAATCTGCAGGTTGTAGAAACAGTTCAGAGTATTGGTGATTAAAGTTATCTATGCCAGTTCAAGTGCCTGATGGTTGTAGGGTAATAACTGTTGCTAAACCTGGGGGTGTGGGACCTAAGACTGATTGAAGGGGGCATGGTCTGAATGGTGGGGTCTTTGATAATTGATGCTACTTTCTTGTGAATGTGCTCAGTGGTGAGAAGATCTGTGATGGAGTGGGCTCACTTTCCGTAGCATTCTCTGATCCTGGTTCTTTTGTTGAACGATCATCGACTTGAAACGTTTCTCCCTCCACAGATGCTGCCCGACCAGCTAAATATCTCCAGCACTTTCTGTTTTTACTTCAGATTTCCAGTATCTGCGGTGTTTTACTTCTCAGCTCCCAGAGCCCTTCGCGCGACCGGAGGGCGGTTGTAGTCCTGTGACATCCGGGGAACTACGATTCCCAGACCACACCGCGGTCGCAAGCTTTTCCAACATGGCGGAGGTGCGATTTGCTTAGCGTTGAACGAAAATAATAAAGGAGGGTGAGGAAAAGGGGGCGATAGCGATTACAGAGGGCTGGCGAAACAAGGTAATTGTTGGAGTATGAGTCTGTTTTAAGATGATAGATTAAAAAAATAAACTAATCGGCGGTTCTTCGTCGTTTGTTGAGCGCCTGCCCCAGTGAGCCTTGGATTGTGACAGCTGTTCGGCTGAATGTCGCTTATTCCTTCGCCACACCCGGCGTCGCAAGTTCTTCGTGTTCACTCTGATTTCAGCACCGATTAGATGTCCTCTGATTTTTAGTTTGTCTGTAACTAAGCCAATCAACCCAAAACACCCAGCTTCAGAATTCAGTTGCGCTGAGGCTGGGGTGGAGAATGAATGGAGATGGGCTTGATTTCCAACGTGCGTAACAACTTGGTTAATTGTGGCTGTCAAATATCAGCAGTGTCCTTAGTACATGTGTGGATGCTCGTACGGGATTCTATCCATATGACAAGCATTACAGTCTCCTTACCGATAATGTCAGTCCGAACAGGGACCAGTTTTCTTTTGAGTGGGAATTTTTCTGAAGAAATCTCAGGTTTTTTACCATAGCCCTCCCCGATAACAGCTCGGATCAGCTGGAAGCAATATAGTCTGCCCATTTTCACTGTTATTCAAATATAATTTTTGAACTTACAATTTTGTGTCTGTTATAAACTGCATAAGGTAATCAGATCAGAGGTTACGGTAACGAAGTCACCTGACAGTTGTATTTACTTACATATTAAATCATTGTTATTGTTCTCAAACTCTAGTCCAGTACATTGAGATATATGAAGCAGTAAGAGTTTTTTCTTAAACAGAGAGTTATCATAAGAAATCAATAAATAGAAGCAGGATCAGGCCATTTGGTTCTTGCCCTGCCATTCAGTAAGCTGAATTACTTCTGTGCCAATTTCTGTTACTAAAATAACGTTTCCCTGACTGAGGTGCCTAGAATCAGGCATTCAGGACTGAGAAAAGATTTTTGTCATCCAAAGTGTAGTGAATATTTGGCATTCTCAATTGTAGAGAGTTATGAAGGCTTAATGAACTGAAGGCTGGCAATGGATTTGTGGATATTAAGGCAGCCAAGCCATATGGGAATTCCTTTACTAACACCATGTGTTTTGGCTTCCTTAATATCCACAGTCCTCTTCAGTAGAGAATTTTATAAACATTACTACCCCTTGAATGAAGAAATTTATATTTAATCTTGAATACCCAATCTCTGATTCTATGCAGTACAGCCAGGGCAACATCAATTCTGCATCTACGCTTTCAAGCTTCATAAGAATTAGAATCAGTTTTTTAAAACTCTACAGTTATTTTTATTGAGAATGATCCGATCAGACATTTGGTTAAGATATGCATACATTGAGGGCCTCCTTTATCTCCATGCAACAGCACAGATACCGTGTCTACCACCGAATATATTGAATGGGTTACAAGGAGATATGACATTTTGTTACATGGAGAAAGACCATGTTTAATGATCTAGCTGAGATGAGGTTAGATTAAGTTAATACTTTACCCAATATCTTTTATCAGTAATGGGACTGCTTATAAACCTATGTATATTTTCCCTTAATAACCCCAATTTTTCTTTCAGCATCAAAGTTCTGTGCAATGTCTAACGTAGCTGATATCTGTCCACATTTGGATTCCATTGGAGAAATCACGAGAGAGGAGCTGTTGCAAAAATCAAAGGTAAAGAGGTTGTTAAATTTGCTAATTTATTGCATTAACTTTGATATGTAGCCTGAGTCAGATTGATTCTTTATTCAAACCACCTAGTGCTGCCAAGTTAGCACTCATTGTAAAGTGCCATAGTTATTATTGATAGATGCCTTTTTCTTATATTTTTGGTTTAGTGCAGCTTTCTCCGTATTGTGCTAGTTAACCTCCACTCTGGATACTTGAGACATTATCAAGGTTGTCATACCAGTGGAACACTAAGGTGACCTCTACTGGACATGTCATCAATGTAATAGATTCCAAGACAATGGTTAAGGTTTAGTTTTTGTAATGCTGATTTTAAAAAGCTACATCCATCAGCTTACACAGCAAAACACAGATAGTGATCATTTATTTTCATTGCTTTTCGATGGGCTTTACTATGTAATATCATTCATATAATGCTGCCTGCTTCATTAGCACCGCACTCATCTGAAAATTTAATTCCTTCACCACCGGTGCACTGTGACTGCATTACATGCCATCCACAAGATTAATTATGCAGTTGCCTATCTAACATTTCTTTGACCATCAAGAAGGGTAAAGGCAGCAGCTATATGGGAACACCATATCCTGCAGATTGTCAATTAGGTCTCATACTGTCATAACTTGGAAATGTATTCCTGTTCATTCTTCATCCTTGGGTTTAAATCCTTGAGCTTGTTTTTCAAAGTTATTGTAGGAATATAGGTTCAGTTATTTTCAGTTTTTGCAGAGTAACGGAGGATTTAAAAATAATGTTTAATTCCTAAACAGCAGTTGGATTCCCGGTTCCATTTAATAAAATATAATTCGTTCTGTTCCATTGCTGTAAATCCATAATGGTCTAATATTATCTTATGCAACATAAATTTCCCTGTTTTATGAAACAGCAAGTTTTTGACACTAAAGAAATCAATTAGAGACTGATAAATTGAAAGAAACACAAATAATCTTTGGTGTCGTATTTGAATCGGTCACAAGCTCCACACAATTTTAAGACATTACTACCAGCATAAGGGCAGATATAGCCCATTCATGCCCTCCCTCTGATTGGACAATAACTGATCCATACTTGCAGTTTAATTTATTTCCTCTTCCTTGCCTTTTTCCAGGTCTTTTGATATATTTGTCTTCTATTGAGTTTAGTTTCAATTTTTCTAGCATTCATGTATTTTTGGAAAAGTATTTCACATTTCCTTTACCATTCCAATAGAAAGGTGTTTAATAATATTACTTCTAAATGGCCTGACTCAAATATTATGTCTTTATTTTTCTGAATTCCTCCATCAGAGAAAATAGCTTCTCTTATGCATCGATCCTACCAAATCCCTTAATTATTTTGTAGTATTTTCTGTATGATCTCTATATCTTAAAACAAGACTAATTGCTTATAAAAGCTAACTCCCTATGCAGATAAATAATTCTTTGGTCCTTTTTCAATTAAGTAACCGGACATCCCACCTCTCCCGGAACTTCCAGGAGTCTCCCGCATATTAATAGTGGCTCCCTGATACCCGCAAATTATATATAATATCACGGAAATCAATTTTTTTGAGAGCGAGTGAGAGAAAAGCAAGAGTGAGCGCGAGAGCAACCACGGGGGGGGGGGGGGGGGAGAGAGAGAGAGAGAGAGAGAGAGAGAGAGAGAGAGAGAGAGAGAGAGAGAGAGAGAGAGAGAGCGCGCGCGCCATGGCAGAGTGTTCCAAAAACAAATGTACGTCACCCCAGACTACACTAAAGTGTACCCCTGCCTAATAGGGTTCAAAATAGTGACCGTGTTGCTCACTGCACTGTTTACAACAATGACTTTTCTATTGCCCGTGGTGGGTTGAGACTGTAAAAGACACGTTGAGGTGAGTTTAACAGGTGTCATTCGTTCATTAGCATAGCTAACGTTATTTAAACTAGCTGGCTAGCTGCTAAGGAGCTAATCTATTGCAGACATCCCACCTCTCCCGGAAGTCTCCCACAAATTGATGGTGCTACCTCCCTGAAATCAGTTTTTGCAGGGTGGGATGTCTGAGTTACATAGGGACAATTAGTAGGGCCTCTCTATAGACCTCCAATGAATCAACAGTGATTTTGTTAGGTTTCTCTAAAGATAACCTTACCTAGGTTATTACTCTTGGTGCTAAAAGTGTGATAAACTAATTTAACAGACTAAATGATGAAGCAAATTTTAAGCTTTTCTCAGACTGGGATGCTTTGTCTGCATGCAGTAAGCTTTAGCTCTGGAGGGAGCATTGAAGTAACTTGTAAATGAATAAACATCCCACTTCAGAACTGAAATGAAGGGTATATGTTTTGGAGTACGTGTAACATATAAAAGAAAGTGATTTAACAATGTACACAGAAATAAAATACACTTGGCTTCAAAAACATTCCTGGTAAAATGGCGCATAAGTGCAAATAGGTAAATACACCTTCACTCTGACTAGCTACTGTCACATCTGAGAATGAGCATTTATAGAAAAGAGCTTGGATTAGAATAGACTACCAGGCACTACTTGGGCAGTAGTACAAATGAGATCAAATTTAGATTATGAGAATACTCAGTCCTCGTTTATTGTCATTTAGAAATGCATGCATGCGTTAAGAAATAACACAATGTTCCTCCAGAGTGATATCACAGAAAAACAGGACAAACCAAAGACTAACACTGACAGAACCACATAATTATAACATATAGTTATAGCAGTGCAAAGCAATACCATAATTTGATAAAGAACAGACCATGGGCATGGTAAAAAAAAGTCCCAAGTCCCCAATAACAGCGGCAAAGGGAGAAGCTCCCTGCCATAAACCTCCAGGCACCGACAACTGCCGATGCATTGGAGGGACCGACCACAGCCGACACTGAGTCCGTCAATCCGAAAACTTCGAGCCTCTGACCAGCCCCTCCGATACAGCCTCCCGAGCGCCATCCTCTGCCAAGCGCCTTTGACCTCGTCCCGGCCGCCAAAACAAGCAAAGCTGAGTATTCGGGGGCTTCTCCTCCGGAGATTCCAGACCACACAGTAACAGTGGCAGTGAAGCGGGCATTTCAGAAGTTTTTCCAGATGTTCCTCCGTACTCTCACGTCTGTCTCCATCAAATCAGAATTGTGCACGGTCACCTACTTGACAAATAACAGACATCACCATCAAAGTGGCCGCACGCGCTGCGTTGCGCCGCCGTCTTCTCCTCCTCCTCCTCCTCCTCCTGAGCATCATCTTGTAATTTGGAAAAAAAACCCATCTTTTTATATTCATTTTTGAGGATGTGGATGCCGCAGGAAAAGTTAGCATTTATTTTTCATCCCCGATTGCCCATGAAAAACTGATGGTGAGCATGTTGAGTGGTTGTTGTCCATTTAGCAAAGGTACTTCCACAACTGTGCTGTGTGAGGGGTTCCAGGATTTAGCTGCACCAATTTCCAAGTCAAGATTGTGTGGAGGTTTGATGGGAATCTAAACCAGTGGCGTTGCTTTGCCAGCTATCGTTGTTATTCTTGGCAATAGAAGCTGCTGGTTTAGAAGATGCTGGTGGAGGGGCTGAGGTAGGTAATTTTGATATGGTATACATTACAGTTGCAAAGCACCAGGGATGGAGGGAATGTATGTTTAAGGTGGTGGGTGGGGACCAAATCAAGAGGTTGTTTTGTGCTAGATAGTGTGGAACTTCTTCAGTGTTGTTGCAGAATTACTTATCTAGGCATGTGGAAAGTATTCTATGGCAGTAATCTAGATAGTGAAAAGGCTTTGAGATGCCAGGAGGTGAGTCACTTACAATAAGTTATCTAGCCTTCAACTTGCTCTTGTAAACACAAACTTTATCTGGCTGTTGTGTGAGAACTTCTGGTCAAACATGACCTCTCTCCAACTGCTCTGTACTCTTGGTGTCTCATTCCGTACTCTCACAGAGGACGCGTAGTGTATTGCAATTAAATATCAGTGGTTATGTTCTCTCTCATTGGCCGTTCCCAGGCATTCCTATGGTGCAAATGTTAATGGTACACTTACTAGCTACATGTTGTCAAGGTGAAATTGAACATCGTACAATCAACAGGGAGTTCCCTCTGTTGTGATTTTGTGATGGAATGAAGGTTACTGAGGTTGAATTTGGATCTGTATTCTTTGGAGCTTTGAAGGATGAAAAATATTTCAATATGTAAAACCTAAGGGGTCTTAACAGGGTAAATGTTGGGATAATGGGAGAGTTTTGAACAGTGGGACATAGCTACCACATAATGGGGAAGGTCATTTAAAGTTGAGATACGAAGAAATTACTTCTTGCAGAGAGTGGTGAATGGTTGGAAATCTCTACCCTGGCAGGTGGTGGAAGCTGGATCATTCATCATCATCATCATTATGTGCCATGCCATATGACATGGTGATCATTGTCTTGACCCTGATTGTTCTTGGCAAATTGTTCTACTATTGCCTTCTTCTGGGCAGTGTCTTTACAAAACAAGTGACCTCTGCCATTATCAATGCTCTTCAGAAATAGTCTGCCTGGCGTCAGCGGTCGCATAACCAGGACTTGTGATATGCACCATCTGCTCATATGACCTCCACCACCTGCTTCCATGGCTTCACGTGACCTTGATTGGGGGCTGGATCATCACAAGTATTTAAAGTAGAGTGGATAAAATTTGAAAAATAGATGAGTAGAGGGGTATAAAGAAAAGACACAGAAGAGGAATTTACACCAGCATAGGTTAGCCATGATCACATTGAATGGTGAGGCAGACTTGAAGGGCCTGACAGCCTCCTACTCCTCCAGTTTCCTTGTGCTCCTGTGTGAGTGTAGATTACTGCCCTCACAGTCCTTTTCTGGAGCTGGGATAAATGACTTCAACAACTGTCATTTTGGTGAGTATTCCTCCAAATATTGGAGTATTTTTGTCTTGATCATCAATAAGTTTATCTTTCCCAGGGCCCCTCAAGCTACATTCTGTTAAGTGCTGCCTTGATGTCTGTGATAGTTAGTTTCATGACTATGCTCCATGTTAGGACCAAATTAGAGAATGAGGCATGGGGCTAAGTAATCCCGATGAAACTGAAAGTAGGTATTAGCAAGAAAGGTTTGAGAGACTGAGTTGTACTTGTTGGCACTATTGACAACACTTCCTGGTGTCTATTTGATTGAGATTGAACTTATCCTATTTTGTGAGCAAGAAAGGGAGGGAACGTCGACTCAGACCATGAGAGGCCTGTGTCAGGCACTCTCATGCCTTACAAGGTGCAGATTGGAAGAAAGGAGTGGATAATTTTCCATATTGTCATGTAGATGTCAGTGTTGTAACTATACTGCAGCTACATCTCTGTGAGCATGGTTGATCCTGGAGTACATCAACCGTATAGCAACTGGGATTTTTTATGGTGTGTATAATCTTGTTGTGTCCAGTCCTCTCAGCCGTTTCCTGATAAGAGATAAAGTGAATCAAATTAACTGAAGGCTAACTTTGGTTGAATTTAGTTACAAATATTTCCTCTTTGTCATTAGCACTGACATTATTGATATTGCGTAGCATCTTAGCACTGGACCAGCAGTCTGAGTTCTGGAGAGGTATCTTTGAATCCCACCACAGCAACAGGGGAATTTAAGTTCAAGTTATGAAATAAATTTGCAATTAAGTACATTTGGTCTTGGTAATGATAACTATAAAGTTACTGGATTTCATTAAGCATGCCTTCAT
This sequence comes from Mobula birostris, assembly GCF_030028105.1. NCBI lineage: Eukaryota > Metazoa > Chordata > Chondrichthyes > Myliobatiformes > Myliobatidae > Mobula > Mobula birostris. The sequence continues at coordinate 22,387,526 of NC_092391.1, read as the reverse complement.
TTTCAACATCAGCAAGATCAAGGAATTGATTGTGGACTTCAGGAATATGTGCACCAGTCCCAGTGGTCAGTGCTGGAAAGAGTGAGCAGCTTCAAGTTCATGGTCATCAACATCCAGCAGGACAGGATTTATCTTTGGCCAGACATATTTATGCAGTTATGAAGAAGGCTCACCAGTGGCTTTACTCATAAGGAGTTTGAGGAGATGTGTCACTGAAGGCTCTTGCAAATTTCTACAGATGTACAATGGAGAGCATTCTGACTGTTTGCATTATAGCCTGATATTGATGCTCCAATGCAAAGGAACACGAGAGATTGCAGAAGGTTATAGACTCAGCCAGTTCCATCACAGGTACAATTCTCCCTGCCATTGAGTACATCTTTAAGAAGTGATACCTCAAGGATGAGGTATTAAAGACCCTCACCATCTGGGACATGCCATTTTCACATTACTACAATTGGGGAGGAGGTACAGGAGCCTGAAAACCCACACTCAGTGTCTTAGGAAAAGCTTCTTCCCCTTTGCCATCAGATTTCTGAACAGTTAATGAAGACATGAACACTTAACACATTATTTGTCTTTTGCACTATTTTTGTAATAGTAATTTTTTTATGTCTTGTACGGCTGCTGCAAAACAACAAATTTCACAATATACATGACAATTTCATGATAAATTTCAGTTATGATCTTATCCAGGTCCAAGTACCATCTTTGGAAAGCCATCTCATGGGTGAAGTGGCAATTCCAGACCAAACTTGAATCGCTGAGGGACGTTCGACAGCTGTGGCAGGTCTTGAATGCTGTGAAACCAAGTGGCATAGGTGACATCGAGGCTTCGCTCCCAAACAAGCTCAATGCCTTCTATGCTCACTTTGACCATCAAAACATGAAGGAACCTTCATGATCTTCCACAGCCACTGACGAGTTTGATTTCAGTCTCTAATGCCGACACGAGAGCATCCTTCAGGAGGGTGAACCCACGGAAAACATCCGGCCCAGATGGGGTACCTTGCTGAGTACTAAAGACCTGTGCAGATCAACTGGCTGGAGTGTTCACTGATTTCTTTAATCTCTCGCTTTGCCAGTCTGAGGTACCCGCCTGCTTCAAGCATGCTTCAATTATACCGGTGCCTAAGAAGAATGTGGTAACCTGCCTCAGTGACTATTGTCCAGTAACACTTACACCCACTGTGATGATTCGATAGGTTGATGATGAAACATATCAACCCCTGCCTGAGAAGCAACTAGATCCACTCCAATTTGCCTACCAGCACAACAGGTCCACAGCAGATGTTATTTCATTGTCTATTCACTCAACCCTGGAACATCTGGACAGCAAAGGTGCATTCATTTGGATGTTCTTCATCAACTAAGCTCGGCATTCAATAATATCATCCCCTCAAAATTAACCAATAAGCTTCAAAACCAAGGCCTCCATACCTCTTTGTGGAACTGGATCCTCGATTTCCTCACTTGCAGATCCCAGTAAGTTTGGACTGGCAGCAGCATCTCCACAATATCTATGAGCACAGATGCACCACAAGGCTGTGTACTTAGCCCCTTGCTCTACTAGCTTTATACTTATGACTGTGAGGCTAAGCACAGCTACAGTGCCATGTTTAAGTTTTTTGACAAAGCACTTTTGTTAGCGAATCAAAGGTGGTGATTAATCAGCATATAGGAGGGAGATTGAAAATCTGGTTGAGTGGTGCCACAACAACCTCTCACTCAGTGACAGCAAGACCAAGGAGCTGATCATTGACTTTAGGAGGAGGAAACCAGAGGTCCATTAGCCAATTTTCATTGGAAGAATAGAGATGGAGAGGGTCATCAACTTTAAATTCGTCATTTTTATCATTCAGAGGATATGCCTTGGGCCCGGCATGTAAGTGTAATTATGAAGAAAGCACATCAGCACTTCTAGTTAGAAGTTTGCAGAGATTCAGCATGACAGCTAAGACTTTAACAAACTTCTATAGATGTGTGGAGGAAAGTATATTGATAGGTTGCATTGCAGCCTGTGATGGAAACATCAGTGCCCTTGAACATAAAATCCTACAAAAAGTAGTGGGATATGGTCCAATCCATCATAGGTAAAGATCTCCCCCATTGAGCCTGTTTACAAGGGGCGCTGTCACAGGAAAGCAGCATCCAACATCAAGGACCCCCGGCATTCAGGCCATGCTCTCTTCTTGCTGCTGCCATCAAGAAGGAGGTGCTGGAGCCTCAGGACTCACCTGACCAGGTTCAGGAACAGTTATTACCCCTCAACTAACAGGCTCTTGAACCAGAAGGGATAACTTCACTCGCCCATCACTGAACTGTTCCCACAACCTATGGGCTCATTTTCAAGGATTCTTCATTTCATATTCTTAATATTTATAGATCCTATAATGTTTCTTGGATTTACTGTGTATGTGCACAAGTAAAAGAATCTCAGGATTGTATATGGTGACATATATTTACTTCGATAATAAATTTAGTTTGAACTTTGAATATGTCAGTGATAATAAACCTGATTCTGATTCTATTTCTTTCAGGAATAGTAGTTGGTTGACTTTACCTAGTTTGGTGCAGCATCTGCACTTCCTGAGTAGATTGAGGCAAATGAGGCTACAACCCCCCCCCCCCCACCCGGCCCACCACCATTCTAACCAATTTTTACAGGAGCACCATCAAAAGTGTCCTGATGAACTGCATCATCAGTCTGGAATGGGAATTGCAAAGCATCTGACTGCAAGTCCCTACAAAGCATTGCGAGAACTGCTGAGAGGATCATCGGGGTCTCTCTTCCACCCATTATAGATATTTATCAGGAGTGCTGCCTGTGCAGGACCCTTAGCGTTGTCATCGATTCCTCTATCCATCCAACAATCTCTTTGACCCCCTACCATCAGACAGGATGATCCATATCATTAGAACGAGAAATGTTAGAAAGGAAATAGTTTCTTCCCCCAGGCCATCAGACTACTGAACTCCCTGCCACCACCCAGGTCCCAACATGTATGAAGCACCAGTAGTGTTATACTGTTTACTTTTTAACTTGTATGGTAAATGCACCTTATTTGTTATGTGTAGTAATATCACTATGTGTTACATGTTGCGTACCTTGTGTTGGAGGAATGTTATTTCATTTGGCGGTTTTCATGTGTACAGCTGAATGACAATAAACTGAACTTGAACTTGATATGACTTCAGAACCATCAGTGTGGGGTGGAATCTGAATGACCTCCTCAGTCTTCCTCTCCATCAATGCTGCCTGACTTACTGTGTGTTTCCAGCATTTTGTGTTTTCAATTCAGATTTCCAGTACCTGCAGTATTTTTTTTTATGTCATGCTAGTCGACATCCTGGTTGGATTATAGAGCTTGAGGAAAGGGCATGTGTGAAATGCATGCATGCTACCAAATTTACTTATGCTTACTTACTGCCCATTACACCGCTGGCATTTGGGGCAGCAGTGAAGGTCCTCTATCTCTGATGATGTTCAGGATTCCTTCATAATGTCGGTAGGGTCCTCTCAGTTTTCACTAATGTCAGTCATGCAAATCCCGGAAGGAGACTCAGAAATACTGCCGCACTCAGATGTATCAGGATTCTTCATAACTGTTTCCTTAACCATTTTGTTTGACCAGTCAGGGTTGTTAGCTGTGAACTGAACCCCTAAACCTGGAGGACTGATGGACCACTCTTAGTCAGCACTTTGCACTGCCTGTTTACCATGGGTGACCCTACCAAGACCCAAAGCATAAAGCCCTGACTCTTACCAACATCCATGGATCATTGAGGCATGCAAGCTTCCAAATCCAATGACAAGGTTGTGGCCCTCTTGGAGGCAAAGTTACTTACCAGGTTCTCTTATTACTACAGGATCACAGCTTGATCAAACAGGTCATAAGTCTGCACACTTGATCAATTTATATGAAGATTGTCGATGTAAGCCTTTTAGTGCTATCAGTTTAAAAGTTTTTCCACTCCATTAGATATGATTGCTAAATGAATGAATTACTTGTAATGATTTGTATGTTTGTTTGCTACCACATTACAAACAAAAAGCAATATGCATTATTATAGGAGCAATATTTGCTGACCATAAGTTTCCTATTGATAGTCATTTATTACTGACTCTCAAATCCCTGCTCTGACTAATTGTTAGTGCGTATGATATACAGTACTTATTTTTAGAAACCACCCGACAAACAGCTGCTGTTCACTTAGAGACCAGAGCTTACATAAGTGTCCAGGTCTTGTTCTTCTACTATTGCACCTGGCTGAATGGTAGAAACAGTAAAAGAAAAAAAAACGTAGTTAACAGTAATAATATAAAGATTTTAAACGCAAACAACAGGAATTCTGCAGATGCTGGAAATTCAAGCAACACACATCAAAGTTGCTGGTGAACGCAGCAGGCCAGGCAGCATCTCTAGGAAGAGGTGCAGTTGACGTTTCAGGCCGAGACCCAGTCCTGATGAAGGGTCTCGGCCTGAAACGTCGACTGCACCTCTTCCTACAGATGCTGCCTGGCCTGCTGCGTTCACCAGCAACTTTGATGTGTGTTGCTTAATATAAAGATTTACCTGTTATCCCTATGTGTTACAGCCTGATCTTAATTTTAGTAGCTTTTTGTGGCTTAATATCTTTTCCCAGACTACATGTCCCTTCAATGGTATTGTATTGTGCATAATATTATTGTCCAGTCATGTTCACTTTTTGCCCAACAGCATTTTGCTTTGAGTTCTTTCTCATTTTTAATGCATTTTGTACTTTCATTTATTTGGTACTGCATGTGTGTTTTATCACATTTACATTTGTGATACAAAGCTCTGAATTTTAATTAATCCGTGTTTTTTACATTATTTTCAATTTAAGAAGCATCCTTAAAATGATGTGCTCCACACTGTGGTTGGAGGAACAAAGTCTTATCCCGCTTAGGTAGCCTCCAAACTGATGGCATAAACATCAATTTCCCAAACTTCTTGTAATGCCGCCTCTCCCCCCCCCCCCCCCCAGTTCCCATCCCCTTTCCCTCTCTTGCTTTATCTTCTTATCCACCTATTGCCTCCTTCTGGTGCTCCTCCCCCCCCCCTTTCTTCTGTCTCTTTCACCAGTCTACTTCCCAGCTCTTTACTTCATCTCTCCCCCTCCGCAGGTTTCACCATGTGCTTCACTCTCCCCTACCCCCACCTTTTAAATCTACTCATTTCCTTCTCTTCAGTCCTGCCAAAGGGTTTTGGCCCGAAATGTCGACTGTTCTTTTTTTTTTCATAGATGCTGCCTGGCCTGTTGAGCTCCTCCTACATTTTGTATGTGCTGCTGGAAAGCAGCTAGATGTTTAAAAAGGTGGGAGAGGCTGAAGTTGTTCTCAGTATTAAGACAGGATTTTAGTCAGCTGTATCAATATATGGTGGTCACGTTTATCTCTACTGCTGTGGACAGATATACTTGTGACAGATAGGTTGGTGAGGTTGAGTTAATCTTTTTATCTTTGATTCTTTGTGTTTGCACAATACCAGCCTACCAGTTATACCTATGATGTTTTCATTCGGGCATCAGCAATTCTGCTGTTGTTAATACACTTATGTTCAGAGACTCCAATGTCCTTGGAGTCCTTTCTATATCAGTGATATTTCCAAGTTATGTTCAGTGTGTTGCTTGTAAGATTTAATTATCTGAGATAATTGTACTAAAACTTTCTTTCAGGGAACATGCCAATCCTGTGGAGTTGGTGGACCAAACTTGTGGGCTTGCCTTCAAGTAAGTAATTTCTATAAAATATATACAAAAGTAGGTCATTGTTTAGAAGTTTGATTTAACTATGGAGCCATCTAAATTGACAAAAATATTTCCCTATTTAGCTGTAGACCTGTGCAGATAAATTAAATCAAACAGTTTAGTAGTTAATATAGATATTCTTGCTGTTGCTGTTAACTTGGCAAATTCCTGAATTTTGTTGCTTTCCTGGGCAATTGTTTTATGTTTCATTTTGCCATGCTATAAAGAATAAAAATATCATCTCATCATGATAGTTTCTGGATTGCTTTCTATTGAATGGCTTATTGTTTTAAAGATGATAGATGGCAGCCCGGTATGTCCAAAATTAAAAGCAATAAATGGAATACTAATTGCATTAATTAATTCTCCTTCACAAGAAATCCATCTTGAGATATTTTATAATAAGTAGAATGGATCCCAGACAGGTTGAGAAAGTTGAGCAAGTGAAATTGAAAGCACAGTTAATAAATCCTTTGAAAGCAGGCCTGGATTTAGTTAGGGTGGGAGAACCAGTCTGTGTTCATCTACTCTGATAGCTGTATGGACCATTTAGCTTTATCTATTTTAAGTAGATAACAGTAATTACTTTAACATTAATCCTAGGATCTTGAGACCTCATTGGAATTGACTTAGTAGGTTTCTCTCATTTTCATTCTTGGTTCTGTGCATTGAATGGAGTTAAGACAAAAATATTAGTGGGGCAATGCAAATATTATAGGATTTTAAAATTATACTGGATAAATATGGATTTATGAACAGTTTAAGGCGTGAGGTTTATTTCAGACTGATATGTTTTCTGTTTCTTTCCCAAGATATTTTGTTACCTTATTAGTCAACATATTATTTCCATTTGAATTTCATTTAATCTTTTTCTCCTTTCCCAAAACAGAATGGCTGCTCCTATGTAGGATGTGGGGAATCATATGTTGACCACAGCACGTTACATTCACAGGTAATTGAGACCTTTGAAAAAGAGAAAGATGAAGCTACTTGTGTGTTCCCTCCATCTATTGATAAGTCATGTTGAAGCTTTATGTTAGGGTATGCCTCCAATTTTCCATTATAATTCTTGTAACATTAGGCTAATCATGCTGCATTTCTCCCACTGTTTAAAGATGTATCCATTTTTGCATTAGTCTTATCTGGATATGAAGAGCTGACAAACAGGATGCTATGTATCTGAAAAGCCTCCCACAAAGTGGAATAGACTGAACAGAGACTAGGTTCAGCACTATCAATAATGCTGGAACGATACTTAAGGGTCTCTGATAATCAGTGATATTTTTGAAACTAGTCAAGTAGTCTTAAGTATTTTGTTTCAACTGTTGTTAAAAAAATTATGAAAATGCTTCAAGTATTATCATTAGTAAAAAGCACTTGCTGCTTATCTGCACTTACCTTTTTTTCTCCTCTAGGTCAGTGCTAATTTAAATTAACTAAGGGAATGAACAGGAAATGCTGAAACTCCTTCTGCTCCATTTCCTTCTACTCTCTTTGAACTCATTGTTTTCCCAGAAAGTTTATTACACGACTATGTAAAATACTTTTTTAAAGAAATACATAATTTAAGTGTTTTTGGGGTAGTAATATAAATGCAATAGTCTGAAAAAATTGTTAGTCTGCACCACCAAAGTTCCTAGTATGCCAGATTATCAGATTTTTTGTGGCAGTTAGTTATTTTCTGACAATATTGATTGTAGCACAATGTAAGAATGTTGATAGCTTGCGTTTCCATATAATGGAATGAGGGGAGGAAATGTCAATAGCATTTTGATACTCTTAAGGATATTGATGGAAAAACAAATTCCTTACGTTGCTCATATCAGAAAATTTATTTATGGAATTTTTCCCTTTTTGAGCTCTACCTATTTTCTACATAATGTTAATTTACCTGTATATCTTTTTGTTTTGAAGTCTAAGAAACATAACCTAACAGTGAATCTAACCACATTCCGAATTTGGTGTTACGCCTGTGAGAAGGAAGTTTTCTTGGAACAGCGACCTGTTGTACCCAGTCCGGCTCCATCAAGCAGATCAACAGAACAGGTATTTCACAGGTGGATTGCCGTGAAAATGTATGTATTGAGGCAGCTGTTGCTATTTGGGAAAAGTAAAATTTGGGAAAAGTAAAATTTTCCCATTAAAGACTGGTTATTTGAGGGAACTTAAGTTGCCCAGAGATGGTCCTGTGTTCATATAGATGAAGACAGCTGAAAATATTCTTAATATAATGTTTTGGTGAGGTGCAAATAGATTAGCATAAAATATTATTTATGAGCAATAAGGTTTCTATTTTATATTACTGTAGTAACACGACTTTTTCTTTCATTAGGACTCTGGCATATCACTTGGAAATCATCCATTCAAAATTGTTCCCATTGCAGTTGCAGATGAAGGAGAATCTGAGTCTGAGGATGATGAGTTAAGACCAAGAGGTACATAGAGCACGGATAGTACTGAATGCAACTGAAGCAAGATAATATTGCCACTGTATAGAATCGATGATGTAAATCATTGTGTTCAACCAGGGAATTTATCCATATAGATAGAATTCAGTATGCTAATGTGTAAAGTTTCTGTTCAAATATATTGTTGTGTTGCCCCTGAAATCAACTAGTTTCTTTTTCTGATTTGTCTTTTTTCTGCTCAAATCTCTCTTTTAGGGCTTACAGGAATGAAGAACATTGGAAACTCCTGCTACATGAATGCTGCACTGCAGGCTTTATCCAACTGGTAAGATCAAATATTTACTGAGCTTACGTTACACAGTAAATATTTGCTGGAAAACTGAATTAAGTGTATTGTAAATTACTGGTCAAATTGTACAAGGGGTTGGCAGTGATTATTGCATTTATATTTTATCTCTTCTGTTTTCTCCATTAATTAGGGTGATCCATGGAATAAATATTTACAATTACATCAAACAGAATAATACAGTTCAGCCAGCCCATTATACCTTTGCCAACTCTTTGAAAGAGGAATTCATCCATTCCTTTTGCTCCTAGCCTTGTACATTTCTCCCTCTTGCCCCCTAACTCCACTCCAATGTATTTATCCAGTGCTCTTTTGAAAGTTATTAATATCTCTGTGGTAACCTAAATGGTGGGGAAGGAGATACAATGCTAACAGAATCCTTTGAGTGGCCACGCAAAATAATACTACACACAAAAACTTGTAAAGCAGCACATAAAATGCTAAAGGAACTCAGCAGGTCAGGCAGCATCAATGAAGGGAAACAGGCAGTCAATGTTTTAGGTCAAGATTCGTCATAGGACTCAAAATAGAAAGTAACCTTTTAAAAAGAAAAGCTTAAGGATTTTGTGAATGTGGATCCAAGGATAAAGATATTTGCCCTCAGTCCTCTTTTTGTCATTTTGAAATCTGGTAGGGGGAAGAAACCCTCTCAAGCCAGTTTAGCTGAAGCTAGTAGATTCCACCCAAGTCCTACTTGGATGTAATGTTGACTGATTGGATGTTTACTAAAGCTTTCACCAATAAATTTTGTCATTTGTAATTTACTTTAGAACATTTTTCATACCAATTGAAAGCCAATTTAAGTCTCTATGATGTGGCATCTGAGATATGTTGCAAATGAGATGAGTATTTTGTAATTTTAGCTTTTTTTTGCTGTTGGGATGCTGATGTGCTAATGTTAACTGTTATCGCTTTCTTTTGCAGCCCGCCACTCACCCAGTTCTTCTTGGAATGTGTAGGTTTGGTTCGTACAGACAAAAAGCCAGCTCTTTGTAAAAGCTATCAGAAACTTATCTCTGAACTTTGGCATAAAAAACGGTATGTGCTAATTTATGAATTTAATGCTAAAATGTTGCCACCAAGTTTAACAGAAAGTTTTAAAAGAAGCTGGTTAGATTCAGATGTTGTTTGAAAAGAGAAAATGCAGGAAAATCTCAGCAGATCAAGCAATATCTAGGAAAGGGAATGATTAACTTATGAACTGGGAAAAACAGAAAACAAGTCTGCCACAGGAAACAGTTGAGGCCAGTTCATTGGCTATATTTAAGAGGGAGTTAGATATGGCCCTTGTGGCTACGGAGGTCAGGGGGTATGGAGGGAAGGCTGGGGCGGGGTTCTGAGTTGGATGATCAGCCATGATCATAATAAATGGCGGTGCAGGCTCGAAGGGCCGAATGGCCTACTCCTGCACCTATTTTCTATGTTTCTATGTTTCTATGTTTAAGTTGAAGAGTGAATTGAGGGAGAGATAAATAGGACAAAGTAAATAGTTATAATAAGGTGAAATCAGTGTTGCTATGCATATAAGCTGTTGATGAATCTGCTTCATGGAAACAATTGAATGTTCTGTTTATTGTGTTGCAATCTGTCAACCATAAGGGTATACCACTGTAATGCCCTAGTTAAGATTTTTACTGTTAATGCTGTAGGGTATTTCATTTAGTATCTTTCTGTAGAAGCAGTGTGTCCTGCTGATAGCATGTTTGGGTTTCGGCTAAAGATAAGGGGCTATGATGTTCAACTTGGAAATACTGTGCAATCAGGATGGTGGAATTGGGAGAAAGGTGGGCAGAGAGAGAATTGAGGGACACTGGTGCGGGTGGGGCTCATGGTTTTAGTTTGGCGGGACCTGCGGAGAGGACAGGAGGGAAGATGGCTGAGGATGCAGTGGAAAGGAGCATCCCTGTTGCACAAGTTGTTTTGTGCAGATGAATGGCTCCAAGGAAGAATGGCCGATACTCCTGTGTGTGTGAGAGAGAGAGAGAGAGAACCTGTTTGTTCAAGATGGATTTCAAGTTCGGAATGTGTGTGCTTTCACACAGACCATGGGTCCAGCACGTCAGTAAAACAACAACTTCAAGATGAGCTCCAACAATGTGCACAGTTAGACTGGTTTAACAGTAAAGGGCCCTTTTATTTTTTTTCCACTGTCTTTTTCCTACTAACTGTTCGATAAAGCTGAAAATTGCAAATGTACCTGCTTTATAATTTTATGTGGTGTACAATTTGTTATTTCTTGCTGACCAACAATTCTGTTGTATTTATGCGGTAATTATGCAGCTTTCGCTTAAATCAAAGTTTCTTTAATTGGTTGAACCCCAAATCATACCGACCCTAGATGCCTATTGTTTATGAAAGATGGCCTTCTCACTGCTGAGTCCCGTGGCCATTAGTGGGGTCGGCAACAAGCCAAGTTTCCATACGAGCCCAGTGAGGGGATGCACCACTAAAGGAGACATTTTCTACCTCCAGTGTTTGTAGTCTACTTAAGCGTTTATCTGGGTTTTACCTAATGGTTGGATGCATACAATCAGCCAAAGGATCATTAGTGAAAGCAATTCTAGTTATTTTATTAAGATACAGTGTGGAATAGGCCCTTCTGGCCCTTTAAGCCGCGCTGCCTAGCCACCCCTAATTTAGCCCTAGCCTAATCACAGGATAACTTACAATGACCAATAAACCTAGCAACCTTCTATGCTACCATGCCACCCCACAGTAGAGTAGTGCAGTTAAGCATAAATTAAAAAGCATTGGGGGCCAGTGGGGGGGGGGGGGGTTGGAATAATTGTACCAACCATCATTATATACTTTAGCCAATTTACATTCTCATCTATAATCTAAGATCTATGTGAATAATTCTTTTGACTGTTCAATTTTCTCTGTGGCAATCATGTATGTAGTTTTTATGTGGCTTTTAGAGATGACTTTATTTTAGATTGCTGTGCTTTTTTTGTTTGAGAACTGTTTATCTTTAAGGCAGAAAATTATAATGGTAAGGGTTTTTATTTTGCTCAGTCTGGATCCTGATGAAAGATTATTATTTTCATTAATTGAATATATGTATCTGAAAGATTCTACAGTCAAATTATTGCTTTTTTTTCTCCAATAGAAGCTACCAATCAAGCAGTATAGTATATATCCCTGATGAAGCTTTACCCGGCTAGAAACCTGAGTAGAGTTTAATTGTCATATACGCCAGGAAAGCACTAGATCCTTTTTCAGTATAGTGATATTTTATTCAGATGGTAGAAGGAAGAAGAGAATAATGTTACAATTTCTGCAGTTGAAAATTGAGTGAGGCAAAATGCAAACTGTAGCAAAAATGTAAGGCGGAGGATCAATAATTATTTTGTAAATTCTTGTTTAAGAAGTCATTGAGTTTTATACTGAAAAATGGAGAGGATTAATCTCAATGACTGATGACCAAATGGGACCAGTGTGATACTGAGAATGGGAATATATTTATCAGCCCTGAAATTATATAACTGCTAATTTTATTTACCTTTTGTGCTGCAACAAGTGATTTACTGAATTCCTTATTCATATGCAAGTCTCCAGTTAACTCAACTCAAATTGAAGAATTTCGTAAGGGGATCTGATTCAGATATAAATTTAGATTCTTAATTCCCCTTTCAGCACAATAATAAAAATTAGAGAAAGGTAATTAAAACTATTGAAATAGGAGGGTCCAAAAAAAGAATCTCCAGAGATTTTACTATATGAAGTAGAATTGATTGGAATGCAGAGTTTATGACATAATTTAATTATTTCAATTAAGAATGTGTATTACTCTTATAATTAATTTTCTTTTTGCTTTCTTCTGTAGTCCTAGCTATGTTGTACCTACAAGTCTCGCCCATGGCATTAAGTTGATTAATCCGATGTTCCGAGGTTATGCACAGCAGGTAAGGTGAGAGAGATGGTGTCTTAAAAGAAAATAGCATATAGAACAAGCTTATACAGCTTGAGGATGTATTTTTGACCATATGAATTGAAAACAAAATTAATATTTTTTCTAGTGTATTAATTTTGCTTTCATTTCATTACTGTGGAAGAGTTATGGACCACCTCAGATTAAGGCTTGAACAATGGTGGTTAACTGGTAATATCCTTGTTGGATTGCATTGTCATTGGAAGATCTTGAATAAATAATATTTCTGTGTTTACAAGAAAGATTCTCTTGTGAATAGTCCTATAGTCCATTTTCCCCTCCTGGATATCAACTGTAGAGAATCCAGTTTTTTTTTCCATAATGTGTGAGAGATTTGCCTTGCTAGGAGTTGTGGATTCTCGCTTTGTGTTTAAAATAAAGTCCACTTGCTTCCTGGGATTTGTCCTTAAGCATGTTCCAATGTGCAAAAATGTGGAAGGCATGTTGTGTATCCTGTATGATGCCAGAAATATGCACGTAACTATAATAGACATGTAGCAACTAATCAAGTAGTATAGTATAATGAAACACGGGTTGCAGTGAGAGTGTCAGTGAGTGCAGAGCTAGAATTTTTTGATGGAAAGTCTTTGTAATGCTGCTTTAAATTCCACGGTTTAAAAAATTGGTTAACAACTAACTAGTTCAACCAATGATAGAGATCTTCCAGAGGTTTGACTGTTTTTTTGCATCTTTATAGTTTAATAATATCTGATTTTTAAATCAGCAGTATTTCTGATTTCTAAATGATAGGCCATTGCTTGAAGCTCTGAGCACTACAATTAATCTGTGCAGTGACAAGAAGAAAATAAAGACTTTGCCAAAAATCAAAGACCAAATGATTTTTAGTGCCCACATTTTGTGGGACATTGAAAACCATTCCATTCATTGACAAATTAATATATATTTTGTAATGAAAACTATCAGATGGAATTTAAAGCAACACATATTAAAAATTACTGGTGAACGCAGCAGGCCGGGCAGCATCTATAGGAAGAGGTACAGTCGATGTTTCGGGCTGAGACCCTTCATCAGGACTAACTGGAATTTACGATTTTTTCCCAAATTTTAAAGGACAAATATATCTGGCAGGTTATTATGTTAATGTTACTCAGATCAAAAAAGCCTCAACAATGCCCAGAAGATTCAATGTATGTAGATAGATAGATATTAATCCCGAGGGAAACTTGGTTTCGTTACAGCCGTACCAACCAAGAATAGGGCGTAAATATAGCAATACAAAACCCCCCAACAATCAAACAACAAAATGCAAACTATGCCAGATGGAAAATAAGTCCAGGACCAGTCTATTGGCTCAGGGTGTCTGACCCTCCACGGGAGGAGCTGCACGTTTGATGGCCACAGGCAGGAACGACCTCCCGTGCCGCCAAGTGTTGTATCACGGTGGAATGTGGCCGAAGTCCAACAGTAAAAAGTTCAATATCCAGTCTGCAAACGTGTTCCTCGATCGTCATATGCCCCGGATTGCACCATCGGTTGTTAACCAGATCAGTAAGCACCCAACTCTTTTACGCTTACCGCTCCCTGTGCACTTCTGGTCAGCCGGAACGGTATTACCCACCAAACGCCCCTTCTCCAATAGTCTCTGTTGTCTCGACCCGGTCCTCTTTCCTTGGCTTTGTGATCCCCCTCTGCATCCTCTGTGTGTTTTCCAACGGATTTCAGCAGGGGTGTCTGCCGCTCTGTTCGCTAAACCAGCCGGAATTTGCTGTTCCGTGGAATACACAATGCGACCTTGCTTCTGTCCCGCGTGTCAGGATGTAACCATTTCCAGCGCTAAAGAAAACCCAAATAAAACTCTCTCTACCAGCATGTTAGAGAGGGTGCAGCTTCGACGTGTTACCGTGAGAAAAAAAAATACAAAAAATAACGTAAATTAAAAAGTAAGAAGAGGAAAGTAAGAATAGATCGGAACGGCTGTACCAGGCTGCATGCACGACCGGCACATGCGCACACCAAGTTCTGTCAATTTAGCTTCAAGTTGAAGAACCACTTACACGTTCAATGCTAATAAGACACAAACAGATGCCACTGTGCACCAACATTTTGCCATCAGAGATCGTTGCTGGTTTAATGTCAGAGCTCCATGAGAGCTATCAATTTGCATTCCTTTTTTCCCATACTCACTAGGTTTTTATAAACAAAATAGCCACAACTTCTGCCAACATCAAGACTACTTGCATTGTCTTTAATATGAGGAAGAAAATGAATGTTATTAATACTGAGCCACAGTAAGGAAATACTTGAGCAAACTTCTGACTGTTAACAGTTGGTTTTAATGCAGATCTCGAAGAGGATTAGAGGGAGAATTCCAATTTTTTGGACCAAAGTGGTGAAGGCAAGGATCAAGCAAGAAGCTTGATTTCAACAATTGCTGATACCTTGCAGAATTATAGAGCTGAAAAAGTTCAAGACCTGGAGGGTGGAAGCCATGGAAGTAGATAAAACAAGGACAAAAACTTTAAAATTGTGTCCTGTTTAACTGAGAGCCCATGTGCATTGGCGTACGGGACTTGTTAGGATATAGGCAATGGAGTTTAAGGTGATCTCATGTTTATGGAGGGTTAAGTGAAGGAGTATTAGATTAGATTATGAGAACATTCAGTCCCCTTTTATTGTCATTTAGAAATGCATACGTGCATTAAGAAATGATACAATGTTTCTCCGGAGTGATATAACAGAAAACAGGACAAACCAAAGACTAACAGTGAAGTAATCAAGCTTAAGGGTGATGAAGGTGTGGATAAGAGTTTCAGCAGAAGATGAGCTGAAGTAAGGTTAGAGTCAGGTGAGAGATTGAGGTTGGAGCAGGTGATTTTACAGATCAAACATATGTGAACTTGGTTCAAATATCAAGCCAAGTTTGAGAACAGATTGCTTCATTTTAACAAGATACCAAAGAAATATGACGTAAAAACAGCAAGTATCATGGAAATATTCAACAGATCAGGCAGCATCTTTGGAGCAGGAAACAGAATGGAAGTATCAAATTGGTGAGCTTTTATGCCTGGCAGAGGTTTTGAGTCTGTGTTTAGGGAAGGAATGCAGGTGACTGATTATACAAGGGTTAATACTGTATAGAGAACTGTGTGATACTTTAGAGACTAGTACTAGTAAAGGGAATGGGAGGAAAGGAAAAAGATTGGGGATATTTGAGTGGTTTGTGTCAAGAAAAATGATGATACTGTGTTGTCATGTTCAAATGGAGGCTACAAGAATGACCATCACCAGATAACGGGTAATCCTTAGACTACCATTTTCTTCTGCCTCTGTTTTTTCCCAGGACACGCAGGAATTCCTCCGGTGTTTGATGGATCAACTACATGAAGAACTTAAGGAGCCCTTGATAGAGAGAGACTGTGATTCCTCAAGTGATACAGAGGAAAAGCGAGATGGCGACAGGAGTCCTTCAGAGGATGAATTTCTCTCCTGTGATTCTGGTGCCAGCAGCGATAAAGGGGAAGGGGAAAACAGAAACAAATGTAACTCTGACAAGCAGATTGAAACAGAGCTGCTGATCCAGGATGAGTGTGGAAAAGGAATTTCCGAAAAAGAGAGGCAAAAGGACAGAAAGTTTTCATGTGGACACCACAGGCTGGGATTAGTGGATGCAATCGATGAAGATGCAGATGTAGATACATCTTTAAATTCAAGCGATCCTGGAGGTGCTGGTGATGCCAGAGCTAGTATGGTTTCTAATAGTCCTTGCAGAACACCAGGTGCAGTATTTAAAGATTTTTATTAATTTATTTTGACCTTTTCAATTACTGAACCTTGTGTCCCCCATGCTTAAGCAACTTAGTACTGTTTAATATTGTATCATTAGGTGCAGCTGCTTTATAATCTGGGTTTGTAGGGGTTTGAATTCAAAATTTTCTGCTATAGAAATTTTAATAGAATCTGAACTCTGATAGGAAGAGTTTTTCTCTTTACTGACAGCTTTTTGGTGATAACTAAAATTAATCAAATAGTTTATGACTCAGTGTAAACTATTACAAAGCCAGTCATCCTGCTTCATTTGGGCTTAATAATCTTTCTCGTTTTTGTTTCTATTACGTGACCCAGAACCTGACAATGATGTGAATATGCGACGCACATCACGATCTTGCAGCCCTATTCATCAAGAACTTCATTCCAAGTTGTCCAGCAGCCCACATCGATCAAGTCCAATGAGGGCAGTGCCACCGTTTTCCCTCAAGAAAGGTACCCTTCTTCCCAGTGGTATTACAGTGGGTGTTAACATATCAGATGATCAGTCTTGAGCCCAGCACATAGATGCCATCACAAGGAAAGCATGCCAGCATCTTCACTTTCACAAGAGGCTAAGGAAGTTCGAGGACAGCTACTTCAACCATTCGGGTCTTGAAACATCTGTCAAAATCCTAATCACCACTGCAGTTTAGCAACACTGTGACTACTCTGATCATTAGTCACTGAAATGGACTTTGCTTTTTTATTGTTTTGTTTTTTTTCTGTAAAAATTGTGTATAGTTTAATTGATGTTTTTCTTGTGAATGCTTATGTGTGCTTGTGCTGCTGCCATGAGGGAGGTTTTCATTGTGCAGTTGCATACATGTACTTGTGCATACAACAATAAATTTGACTATAATTTATTTTCTCATGTGCCATTTACCACCTCTGGTTCTCTTGCCATGCACCACTTTAGGGGCAATTTACTGTTGTCTCTTGGCCTAACAACCAGCTTTGGGATGCAAGAGGAAACCAGAGCACGTGGACTAAATGCACGTAGTCAAATGAAAACATGCAAAATCTGAACTAAATCAGAATCAAACCTGAACTTTTGAATTGTGAGACAGCTCTGTACTTCTCTAATATGGTCTGATTCTGCCTTTTGCATTGTTTCATAAGTTGCAGAGATGTTCTCATCTCTGTTATCTCCAATGCACTCCTGACCGGTCTCTCACTCTAGTCATCGTAACATTTTGATTAATCAAAACTCTAGTCTTCAGTGTTCTAACTCGCACTGTCAAATCAGTCATCAGTCCTGCACATGTTTCCCATAAGTTCCTTTTAAGTTAAGTGATGCTTTAGTTTTAAAATATCTATCCTTGTTTTCAAATGCCTCGTCCTTCTGTCTCTCTAACCGCCTCATGTGCTGAACCACTTGAGATGCTAGTGCTCCTCCAATTCAGCCTGGTGACCAGCCCTGATTTTAATTATTTCAGCATTGCATACACTGCTGTATTGCACTCTGGAAGTCTGCTATATATAGGTGGTGCAGAAGCCAAATGTATTCTTGTTAATGTAAAATTTTACTGTTTTGATTCAGTCATTTTGCAAAATGTAATTCAATTTTTTTGCTTCACTCAGCACAACTCCTGTTGTCCACCAAGAAGAAAAAGCAACCCAAGTATCGCAGTGTAATTTCTGATATCTTTGATGGGTCGATATTGAGCCTGGTCCAGTGTCTCACCTGTGACAGAGTAAGCTTCTTTGGGGGCTATAAATTGTAATTTGTTATCGAATCCTGTGTTATTTTTCAGCTATTTATGTTTTTTTCCGTCTCTGTAACTGCAACATGACAAACATGGGACCAATAATTTGTAATTGCAATAATGCCTGCTTGCTCATTTTTTTAAAACTATTTTTACACTTCATGACAATGCAGTAAAATTGCCTGGCATTTACAAAGATGATGTTGAGTTAGGTGCAAAAAAGATAAATGAAGAAACTAGTTGGGGACAATTTGGCTCTTGTGAAAACTTGTGATTAAAATATTGGATGTTCATGATACTTGGCTAAGGCATAACCATGGTACTCTGATTACTTCAGGTGATACAGGGTTATTAAAGCATTAAGTTATTTCTGGCATCTAAATAGCTAAGTAATTACTGTATATTGTTTCTAACATTTAAGTAATGAGCAATTATATTGTTTATTTTGTGATCAGATGTGTTAGCTGATGAACAAACTAAAAAGAGAACTTTGCCAGGGTCATTCAATTTACCACAATAAAGGTAGTAGAATACACCAGCCCAACTCCAGTCAAAAATAATGGGGACTGAATAGAAACGGATTGAACATTGTGGGAGACTCTTGCTACCACAGCCTGACAGCAGACCGCCATTGGACTGAAATTTTCTAATCTGATCACCCACTTTCAGGCAGCTGCTAAACACATCTGGACAAGCTGAATAAAACTGTTGATAATTCAATCATAGATTTTCCATTCCACTTGAACAGTGAGATACTGTCCTGCACCATTTACTTGTAACTGGATGAACAATTAAAGAAGAATAACCAGAAGTTTCTGCCTGATGTGCATCATCCTGCCACAAACTTTACAGAAGTGGCATTTACTTCCTTCTCACCAACAGCATGCATTGAATGCTATAAAGTTACTATATTTATGTAGGTGATACCAGTAAAATTCTAGTAATTCACAATCCAACAATTTGAAGTCCTGATGGTTCCGTATCTCGTGCACCAGATGATGTTTCCTGTGTTCTGCTGTAATTCACTAGGATCCTACCCTCTCTAAACTTACCAGGTTCATTGGACAATGTATTATAGTATTGTGTAAAATCTTTTTTAAAAAGTTAATTAAATGTGTCCTTGGGTATTAATAGAAAGGAGATGAATTGGAAAATCAGCCAGAGCAGCACTTCCAAAGCCTTGTGTATGCCAGATTATCTATTAATTAACTCTGTCACAGAAAACTGTCTTCCCATTTGTGTAAGTACCTATTTAACAACGTGATAATTTCTCACAATCCACCTTGGGCAGTAAAAAAGCTATTAAAAGTATGCAGCATCACCCCCTCAGGTTATAATTATTGATTATAGTTGACTTACATATATATTAAAAAAAATCGGCGTTATCAGCACATTTTACAAACTCAAATCTCAGGTTTGAATCTTTGTCCTCTAAATTAGAGTTGGGATTACTACCACTAGGTTGAAGATGACACTTCAGAAGCTGGTGATTATTTTATTTCTTACGGCTTTTTTGTGCAGTTCGATAAGATTGGATCTGTAGTGGAAGATGATGTTGATATGCCTTAAACTGCAGTAACTGATTAATGCACTCACTAATTAAATGCATGAGGATGATCTGAAGGCATTGCAAAATAAATAGCAATGTGGGATTAATGTTTCACTTTCATTACTATTAATAGAAAATGCATTCTGTGGATCTATAAACTTAACTTGAGAGATACATGGCACTAAGTTGTTTTTATTTAATAGGAAGTGTAGCAAATAACACTTCTAGATTGTTTTACTAAAACTTCAATTTCATTGTGTAGAGATGATTGCAGTACTTTATCCCTTGATTGAAAAGGGCCAGTTAGTATCAAATAGCTGCTCCAATAAACAAGGGAAATTGAGATATCATTGAAAGTTAAGAACAAAGGCAGAGAATATCCATACAAAATGAACCAATCTTTCAAGAAATGGTGAAGGGGTTAATAGATGATGCAATATCATTGAAGATACAGTTTACCTGCATGAAGTATTTGGTATTTGGATGCTGTGCTCGTACAGCAACAACTTGAGATTCTGTGCAGATTTTGAAACTAATATTTTAACACAATAGAACTATCTTGTTATAGATTTCGTCCACGGTGGAAACATTTCAGGATTTGTCTTTGCCAATCCCTGGTAAAGAGGACCTGGCTAAACTGCATGCATCCATTCACCAAACCTTGCCTGTGAAAAGTGGAACCTGTAGCGATGCCTACACTACACAAGGATGGGTGGCATTCATTATGGATTATATTAGAAGGTAAATAGTGTTTACAAAACTTGTTAGATTTCAGATGATGTAACCATCCCCATTTACTTTAAATGAAAGTTTCTTACATGACCAGACTATCTTTTCTACATTTTACTTAACTAAAATTGTAGTACCAGTTTATGGATCTTTTTAATAATGCCATTAAGTAATCCTCATTTTATTTAAAAAAAAATGAAACTTCAGAGGGATGAGGAGTACTGAGCAAGTGGATACTTTATTATAAAGGGACCTTGTGTATACAGATCAGCAATTTACATTCATGCAACACTGGTTGTTTCACTTCTGCCTAATCTAAAGTGTTTGGTGATTTAAATGCTTTGTTATAGTAGTCAATACATTGAACATTTCAACCATTGTTTTGAAATCGAATCATTCCAAACTTATGGAATTGCTTTTATCGTAAGTATTCCTTCTTGCTCTCGTTGTGGTTATTGTATTGAACTTGTTCATTCAGCTTAAATGAGTCATTCTACTAACTGTGTTGACTGCAGAATTTATTTTTGGTTCAGACCAATGCTTTCAATGCCCATAGTGAAATTAAGTTAGAATTTGAGAATACATGAATATTAGAGGATATGTAGATGAATTTGTTATCAATTTAAACTTGATTGAAAAATTTACTTCCTATTTTCTCAGAATAAATTAAGGATTTAGGATAATGTTATATGCTAGTAGTCTTTCTGTGTTTTTATGTATTTCTTTTCTGCTCATAACAAGTTACAGAAGTACAGTTTTTAAACTCTTGGCTTTATCTCAAAACTAAACAATCATTTTGAGTGACCATGATACTTATGCAATTCCCATTGCAGGTTTGTTGTGTCCTGTATCCCAAGCTGGTTTTGGGGTCCTGTCGTGACAATAGAAGATTGTTTAGCTGCCTTTTTTGCTGCTGATGAACTGAAAGGTGAGTTCAGTACAATTTTATTTTGTATTGCTTTCATAGAAATACATGGAAGTCACATAACAGAAAAACACTCCACATTATCCATCCAGTTTCTGTCAGTATTTACACTTGAAGAACGTATGTAGTTCCACTCGCTCACCCTTTTCCAATATCTGTGCCGATCTCTTTTTCTTTTATTCACCACCTAAGCTCAGCTAGTCATACATCTGAGTTCTGCTTCCACCCCTAATCCTTGCATGAACGTCAATTCTTAGTGTAAAGATGACTGTACTGGCATATATATTGTACCTTTTGTTTTAATATCAATGACTTTCTATGGCACAAGCAGCTCACAATTTGAATATTTTAAATTCCACCCTGTAGTTGACAGTCACCCATTGAAACAAGTGTTTGTTAACCTACCTGGTACCTCCGGTTAAGGTGGCACAACCGAATGCCCACTGGTAGTTTAAAATGTTGAGAAGTCCGACTAAAAACATCACTGAAACACCTTTTCTGAGGTAAATTGTGTTAAGTTATCACTGCAAACAATGTGGGGGCAAGTGATGGCGAGGCGACTTCGGGGGATGAGCCGAGATGGTGTTGCAGAATCGATGCAGGTGGAGTGAGCTGCCGTTCAGAAGAGAGAGGCTGAGGCTGAGATAAAGGAGTTCTGATGTTCGTTCAGCTGGCCTGGATGTGAGGTTGGATCCCTCTGGACGCCGAGAGGAGAAGTTAGGGCAGAGGAGATTCGATGTCTGTACAACTGGCCCGCGTGTGAGGTTGGATCCTCTGGGTGCAGAGCTGATCAAAATTGGGGCCTGGAGTGAGTCGCCGGGCGGTGTGGTCTAGGCCCTGAGCCCTTCACAGTAACTGTGTCCTCACACAAGGTACGATCTGCTACTTAGACAATTTAAATGCTGGCCCAGACTGGAGGCGAGAGCTGATTTAACTTGCTATCGCATCAATGTTCACTCCTCTCCCCAAGGCACTGGAGCCCTTCACTGTTCCGTTGTTTGTTCAATTTAAACACTGGCCTGGATAGACTGAAAAGATAGATGTCAGGATCTGAGGCAAGATGCAATTTTGCTTGCTCTCTGTGATAGTCACTCTTCTGTCCATGACGCTGAGACTATGAAGACTGCCCCGGCTGCTGTGCTTCATGCCAGCTAATATAATGAACTGATAAGCAAGGCTTTGGGCCTACTCTGGGCTGCTCCGGAGTTTGGATCTGAGGACTCAATTTGGTTCGGAATGTTGTTGTTCGCTTCAATTTTTTCAATGATTTGTGGTTTTATTTTCTTTTTCTTGTGCTTTGGGTGTTGCTCTCTTATTTTAATTATTTTCCTTTAATTTGGTTCTTTCAGGTTTCTTGCTTTGTGACTACCTGTAGGCAAACAAATCTCAAGGTTGTATAATTTATACATTCTTTGATAATAAATGCACATTGATTTGAATTGAAAATCAAGGGTTTTATTGTTAAAAATGGTGGCTGTCTCCTGGTGATAAATATTCAAGTGAAGATTTGAGGATTTATAATTTTCTTTGCTTCCCCATATCTATTACTTATGCGTGCATATGTGTATGCAGCCTACAACTATACTCACTCTCTACTTATGACTGTGAGGCTAAATACAGCTCCAATGTCATATTTAAGTTTGCTGACGACACCACTGTTGACCAAACCAAAGGTGTTGCCAAAACTGCATATAGGAGGGAGATTGAAAATCTGTTTGAATGGTGCCACAGCAACAACCTCTCACTCAACATCAGCAAAACCAAACAGCTGATTATTAACTATAGGAGGAAGAAATCGGGGTATATGAGCCAGTCCTTATTAGGAAATTGGAGGTGGAGAGGGGCAGTAACTTAAAATTCCTAGGCATTATCATATCAGAGGACCTGTCCTAGAACCAGCAGTAAGTGCCACTTTAAAGAAGGCGGCAGCACCTTCTTAGAAGAAATCTGTGCAAACTGGCTGTGTCATATAAAACTTCGGCAAACTTCTATAGATGCACAGTGGAGAGTATCTTGGCTGGGTGCATCATGGCTTGGCATGAAAACACCAATGCCCAAGAACAAAAAATGCTGGATACAGCCCAGTTCATCACAGGAAAAGCGCCCCCCCCCCCGCCCCACCCACCACCACGAGCACATCTACAAAGAGTGCTGCTACAAGAAAACAACATCCATCATTACGGATCCCACCATCCAGGCCATTTTCTCTTCTCGCTGGAAGGAGGTACAGGATCCCCAGATCCCACACCAGCAGATTCAGGAACAGTTATTGCCCTTCAACCATCTGACTCCTGAACCAGTCTGGACAACTTCATACACTGAACTGATCACTAAATACAAGCTATGGACTCACTTTCAAGAACAACTTATGTTCCCCAAATTATTTATTTATTGTTTGTTTTCATAATGTATTTGCACAGTTTGTCTTCTGTTGCTTGTCTGTCTTTGTGTGCGGTTTTTCTTTGATTCTCCTGTATTGGAAGGAGGAGAAGATGGCGCGACGCAGCACGCGCAGCCGTTCCGAGTGAATATCGATATGTGTAACTAGGGGTGCCGTGCATCAATCTGGATTTGATGGAGACAGCCGTGAAAGCGCAGAGGAACATCTGGAGAAACTTCTGAAATGTCTGCTTCGCTTCCGCTGCTACTATGCGATCGAGAATCTCTGGAGACGAAGGCCCCAGTCCTCGACTTTGCGTATCGCCTATTGCCGGGGCCGGGGTTGAAACGCTCGGCAGAGATGCTGCTCAGTGTCGAATAGGTGGTCGGAGGTTCGGAGTTTTTTGGACGGGCTTGGAGTCGGACTGCGGTGGGATTCTTCCGGGATGCTGCATCGGCAAGTTGGCAGCGCTGGGGGTTTACCATCTGTGTGAGATGATGGGACTTTCGAGAGACTCTGAGATTTTTACTGTGCCATGGTCTGTTCTTATCAAATTACAGTATTGCTTTGCAGTGTTGTATCCATATGTTATAATTATGTAGTTTTTGTTAGTTTTTAAGTCGGTTTGTCGTATTTTCATGATAATCATTCTGGAAAAACATTTTTATCATTTCTTATTGCATGCATTACTAAATGACAATAAAAGGGGACTGCGTGTCCTCATAATCATAATCATAATAATAATAATTGTATTTCTTTGTTCTTCTGTGAATGCTTGCAAGAAAATAAAATTAAGGGTAGTATTTGATGACATATGCATTTTTTGATAATTTATTTTGAATTTTGAACATTCAGCTTTAAAATAAGTGCAAACTTTCATTTTTTGGCTTGTTATTTGGAGAGGTGTTTCTCCTTGTTTACCTTCCTTCCCCACACTTCCCCAACCAAACATCGGGAAGTGGAATCATCACTGGAAGCATTCCTTTTGATGTGAGTTAATGATAGTGGGCTAAGCCAAAATCATCCGATGGAATTCTTGTAGACTATGACATTTCTTTCACAAGGCTCTCTTTATAAATGACTAGGTTGCTGATTTTTTCCCCCTTAAACAAGTGAACCTGACACAACGGTAAATTTCTGTTTCAAGGAAGATTAAATTTAGCCTTGGAACTATAGAAAGCCTTTTGTTGCAGCTGCTTTAACCACTTGTTTATTTTTGGGTGTTTTGCTTGTATTGATAATACCATAAAAGTAATTCAGTACTGCAGGGAAAAAATAGACAAATAGATGCCTTGTGTTGAACTGAAGGGACTAATGATATTCACGCAACTCTGTTTTTATTTGGAACTCAATAGATTTTATTCTGCATACATTGCAAAATTGTAAGCTGATTAGTATTTTTACTGCTGTTGGACTGGTGATGTTCTTTTCCCTCTTAGGGTCTGAATCAGGAACTGCAATAATGCAGCGTAGTGAAACATTATCTACTTCTCTAAAGTTATTGAGACATCTTTTTTTATTAGCCATAATATTCTCTATATATTTTGCTTTTAGCCTTTTTTCTATACGACTCTCCAAAAGTTGTGGCTAAATATTGGTCCTTTTACTCATGATTACGATTGCCACTGCACTGTGAGGTGCTGTCTTTAAAAGGAAACACTGAACCAAAGCACCATTTACCAAACAGGCTAGAGATCCCAAGCACTACTTCAAAGTCGAGCAGATTTAGCTCATTGAGTCACAGAGGGAAACAGCGTAGTACTTCAATTTACTAAATCCATGGTGACCACCCACACCAATCCCACAGTAATTTAATTTTTATTCTCCCTACCTTCTTATCACATCCTCCCCCCCCACACCAATATATTTGTTTTCACCAACATGCTAGTGGCATTTTACAGAGGCCAATTAATATACCAACTCCCTTGGAATGTGGGAGAAAACTGGATTACGTGATGGAAACCCAGGTGGTCATAGAGAGAATGTGCAGACCCTACACAGACAGCACCCCAGGTCTCTAGCACAGAGACCATACCTTTACCAGCTACGTCACTGTGACACTGTGGAGAGATGGAAAGATGCTCAAATGGAGCATAGAGGTGGCTGTAGGCTGGTCAGATTAAATAATCAGTCTTTGGGCCATGTATCCTATTTGGTCCTGACTATCCTGGAAAAAAAAACATAGAATCTAATCACTGCCTCAATGGAATTAGCTGGTTTCCTGTTATAATTCTTAATGTACAATAAAACTTCAAAAGTATTTCATTGGAAGGTGGTGATTTTACAAAAGATCTGGCATAAAAGTGTGTGATTCTCTTGTATCTTCCTTCTATATGCATGATCTCTTGAATATCTTGCTTTTATTGCTAAATGGAAATGAGTTTCAGCTTCATTCTGTTTCTCATGTAGTTTAATTATCAGTGGTCAGTATTTTGTTATTTGAAATCTAAAAATGGATGTCATCAAGCAATTTTTCCATGGTTTTGTGTTGCAGGTGACAACATGTACAGCTGTGAAAAATGCAAGAAGTAAGTTAGTTTGAGGACATTTTTGCTTTTCCTAGTGTCATTTCTCGATTTGTTTTGTTGTTTCTAATCTTTTTTTATTAAAACAAGTTATTGATATTGGCTATTTGAGCCATTCTACAATGTACAGTGGCATACTTCAGATTTCCAGTCAAGATCTCGCCTGCGTACAACACTCCTTCGGTCAACATCTTCTGGATAGATCATGAAAGCAAATATTTCACTTATTTTATGTCTTTTACATTTGATTTTTCATCTTGGATATGATTCTAGAACTGTTGGAGTCTGTGATGTGCTGTTTGGAGATCATTTGGGTGTTCCAGTGCTCAGTAGTCTCTGAGAAGATCCCGGAAGGCAGAGGCAGCATATGCAAACCTCATGGTGGGCAGGCTGCGAGACAGCGTGCGAGCTGATTACAGCTTCCATTGTTCACTGACTAAAGCAACGAGGGAGATTGCAACATCTAGGCGAATGCGTCGTTTATGTGCTTCAGTGCTCTGCCGCCTCCAAGAGGATTCTGGGAGACAGGCAGTGTGCGTGAACCTAGTAGTTGGCAGGCTGCGGGACGGCGCATAAGCAGATGTTGACTCCATTTAGCTGATTAAAGCTTCCATTGTTCGCTGATTAACGCGATAAGGGAGATTGAAACATCGAGGAATGCCACTGGAATGTGGAAGGTGAGCTCTGGCTGCCTGTCTTTTGATCATTTTGCTACCGAAGAGGGGAGAGCCTGCTGCCGTTCCCAGAGAATGTTACCCAGATTTTCTGCGTTTTGGATGTGGACTTGAACTATAGACTTTTTTTTCCCCAGTCTTGTACGCTTTTATATTCTGTATTTTTCACCCGATCTTCCTCAATTTTTTTTTGTCGGGGAGGAGGACTTGAGACTCTGTGCCTGTTCCATTTAGTTTTTTTTTGTGCGGGAGGAGGGATTTTGGGGCTGCCTTTCTTTTCTTTCTTGGTTTCATGGCTACCCCCAGAAGAATTTCAGAGTTGTATACGTACTTAGATAATAAATTAACCTTTGAAGTACAGGTTTCCCCTGCCATCTGAAGGTAGAGCGTTCCTATGAAACGGTTCGTAAGCCGAAATGTTGTAAAGCGAAGAAGCAATTACCATTTATTTATATGGGAAAATTTTGTGAGCGTTCGCAGACCCAAAAATAACCTACCAAATCATGCCAAATAACACATAAAACCTAAAATAACAGTAACATATAGTAAAAGCAGGAATGGTATGATAAATACACAGCCTATATAAAGTAGAAATACTTCTCTACAACGATTGCCTGCACAGATCTCCGTAGCGAAAATCTCACGCAAGCGCTCTCGGCAGAAAATATCACGCAAGCGCTGTTGGCATAAATGCACTGTCCAGTAACCTTTGAACTATGAAGCTGCCAAATCTACCAAATAACACGTAAAAATACACAGCCTATATAAAGTAGAAATAATGTATGTACAGTGTAGTATCACTTACCGGAATCGGGAAAACAGCTTGCCGAGCACACTGATGATGGTGTGTTAGACTGAGTCGTCGCAGGTTGGGGTGGTGCAGTGGTTCCCACCCTCCAGGCCGCCGACTGATACATTGTCGCGAAGAACGCAGTGGTAGCCGGGAGGCACACAGCACATCTTTATTAGAAAAGCCAAAATAAACATGCTAATTAATTACGTGCTGCCCGGCACGTAAATGTTGGCGCAGATCAGTGCCGATTGCATCGCCTCTGATCTGGGCTGACAATTATGTGTTGGCGGCACCTAATTAATTAGCATGTTTATTTCGGCTTTTTTCTTAAAGATGTGTTGTGTGCCTCCCAGCTACCACTGCGTTCTCCGCGAATCGGTACAGTATCTGTCCAGGGCCCGGGGGTTGGGGTGGTGGGACACGGGGGTGTCATCTCATCCATTGCTTCACTTTCACTACTGCATTCAGTTTCGATTGTTATCCTTTCCTCTTCCAATTGCATCAGCTCTTCATCTATCAGTTCTTGGTCATGAGATGCCAAAACCTCTTCAACATCATCTTCGTCAGCTTCCACAAGCCAAACTCACTTTGTCCTTGCTTCGTTCACCACGATCGAAATGCTTAATTATGTCTAGTTTTATGCTAAGTGTAACACCCTTACGAGCTTTTCAGGCTTTTCCGACACCTTAGAACTCATCTTGCTAACGGCTGCTCAACGCGACGTGTTTAAGCAATGCCGTTCCGAACCTGGGGGAGAGCGGCTGCTTGGGGTGCGCGCTGCCTTTCTTCGTAACAGTGAAAACACCTTCTGAAAGCGAAAACAGGGTACTAATGTAGGTCTTTCGTAACAGTGAGGTTTCGTAAAGCGGGGGACACCTGTACAGTGTCAGTCATGAATCAGTTGCCTCTTGCCTCCAAGTCTGAAGTCTGCTTTTTCAAGCATGCTTTAAAAATCCAAGCTACCACTTCCAATGATAATGCTGTCTTTGGGATGGAACATTAGATCAAATTTGCCCATGAAGGAGCCCACGGTAATATTTTGAAGACAAACCTGCAGAACTTTGCAGGTGTCTAAGTGAATAGATATTGTTTGTCTAGCTTAATAATTAAAAAAAAACGATCATTTGATCTGATCATGGGAACTAGGTGTGAAAAAATTGGCTACAACATTTTCCACGTTACAATGAGGACGACATTCAGCAATACCTCAAAAAGTGCTGCTTTTAAAAGACATTTTAATATTATGCAAGTTTTTTAGAAGGATCATCAAATCGTAATGCTGCTAAATTGGTTCTTCATAAAACAATGTTTAATAATGGACATTATTTAATCAGTAAATCTTTAAGTCATTCTCAAGATAAAACATGGTGTGTTTTTACTGAGAATATGAAGCTTATAAATGGAGACAGGAGCAATTTTGTTTTATGCCAGTTAAAATAATTCACTAGAGTACACTTTCTTCATTATATGAAGATGAATTGAGAGTAAATGAGAACATGAATTGTACCATTATGGTTGGTCTGTATAGAATCATACAGTACAGGAGAAAGGGAATTAGCCTTCGAGTGCAGGCTGACACTTTGCAGAGTGATCCTGCTTTCCATAACCTTGCAGAGTATTTGCTCCCAAGTGCTTTCCAGTTGACTTGTTTCTGTAAGCCATGAAGGCATTGAGTTCCACTCTTTGCATTTTTTTTGTTTTAGAAAGCAGTGTTTTTTCCTTGCATGATCTTTGTACAGTTTGCTCATCACTTTAAATATGAGTTGCCTTGTCTTTACAGCATCTGCAAATGCGAAAAGTAGATCTCTATCAAATCTCCATCTATACTTCTTAAAATTTTCATCCCTGTAATTGTTCTTTTGAATATCATCTTCACGACTGTCACATAGATCCTAAAAGCTTGATACTCAGAGCTATTCTGTCACTTATGATTTCTGTACTTATGTTTTCCATATTATCACTCCTCATTCTTTCTACAAAGATAATATCACTTCACAATTTAAATTTCACCCATTTCTTGTCTGTTTGTTCTGATAGCTTTCCTTTGTCTTCCAGCAGTCTATTATTATACTTCTCATTGTATTACACGTTTGATGCTGCCTGGAAATGTTGAAGTTTTACCCTACACATCCATTTCCAAGTATCTGTCTCAAGAAAAAACTTAACAGCTGTACCATCAATATTCTGTGAGGGCATCATATTTATTGCATTTATGTAATGGTTTTATTTTCCTTGTATCCTATGTCAGGTTAAGGAATGGAGTCAAGTATTGTAAAGTCCTCAAACTTCCAGAGGTAGGTGATAAAAATAATCTTTAAAATTACTAAAATCTTTTGTTACTGATGTGGTTATCCAATTTATTAATCATTTATTCTTTAAAGCCATTCATATTTATACCTAAGCATGCCTTTGTAAATTAGTACATTCTGCTTACAAACCTGCTGACACAATTTATAAGTTCCCTGGTTATGAAAGGGTCAAAAATGCATGTAATCCACAGCAGCCGGCAAATCCATACTTGTGTTTTTTTTTATGTGTAGGAGTATACACAAGTTGGTGTTCATGAACTCTGGAAAATCTGCATTTATTGCCCATCACATTTCTTCCTGCCTTGAAAATATTGTGTATTGAGAACAGCATTACTATTGTAATAAAACATTTTATATTTGTGACCACTGAAATAATTTAATAGTAATGTAATACCTGTAAAGTTATCAAGGCTTGCTTTGTGTACAAGATGGTAATGTATTTATACTTGGGCTGAAGGGTCTGTTTCCATGCTATATTGCTCAGGATTAGAATATCAGCAGGAATTTGGTTCATGAAAGTCATTTGACAACCACATTACATTAGTTGGCATAGAAAATTAATTGGCAGTGTTAGTATTTGCATTAGTAAATGATGACACAAAACTATAATCAAGAGTCTCACCAGAACAGATTAATGTTTGTTTTCATAATGTGCAAATATACACAAGCATTGTAATCAGATTTAAATTAGTGGTAATTTTGAATCTTTATTTACTTACAGATCCTTTGTGTTCATTTGAAACGCTTTCGCCATGAAGTGATGTATTCCTTTAAAGTAAATAGCCACGTGTCTTTCCCACTGGAAGGCCTCGATCTTCGACCCTTCCTCTCAAAGGAGAGCCCTTCTCAAATTACAACCTATGATCTTTTATCAGTTATCTGTCATCACGGGACTGCAGGCAGTGAGTAAAGAGAACATAATTCTTTGAATCAGATCACATGAGACTTATAGAAGACACTTAATTGACTAAAAATTGATAAATCTACACATCTCTTTATCCCATTGAATTATGCCTGTTGCTCATTTCCAGATTTCTGAATTTCCTGCAGGTGCTCAAGTTTCCTTCCATATTACAAAAACGTATGGGTTTTTAGGTTAATTGGTCACGTGGTTGTAATTGACTGACATGGGCTCATTGGGCCAAGAGGTCCTGTTTGTTACCATGCTGTATCTCTAAATAAAATGACAATGTCTGAAACAGACTACCTCAACATACCTCAATGCTGGTGGTCAGCTGGAGTCTGCTTGAGCAATGGAGATCAGATATAATCTTGCGTTCCCATTAATTTTGTGAAACTAATGTGTTTTAGTCTTCTAATTTAAGATCTATCCAACATTTAACATGCAGAATGTATAAAGAGCTTTCTCCAAACTTCTAGGCTCAGAAAAATTCAAGTAGATAATCAGTGAGTAAGAAATATAAATTCTACTCCTCTGAATTCAAAAGTTCTCAGATTCAAATTATTATTTTTTTTTAAGTATTAAATCCCCACTTTGGTTAATTACAATAATTGGACATTTGAATTGAGCAGCCTATGGAATGTATTTGAATTTTCAGGAGGAGATGAAATCCAAATTGAAGGTGGCCAGTTTGCAGGGCTTGAAGCGGACTGCTTGGGCGGTCATGCTTTAAAGTTTTAAGGAAGAGATATCATATAATCTTGTGATAGAGACTTTTACTATGTTTGTAATACAAACTTATGCTAAGACTTGTGTCTTTACAGGTGGCCACTACATAGCCTATTGCCAGAATGTAATTAATGGTCAGTGGTACGAATTTGATGACCAGTATGTCACTGAAGTCCATGAGACAGTTGTACAGAATGCTGAAGCTTATGTCCTTTTCTACAGGTGAGAAACACACTTGAAAATGGTTGAAATATGCATTTAAAACTTAATGACAAACGTGAAAAAAATCTGCAGATGCTGAGAATCCAAAGCAACACACACACACACACACACACACACCCCCCCACCCCCCCACCCCCACACACACACCCACACCCCCACACACACACCCCCACCCCCCCCCCACACACACACCCCCCCCTCCCCCCCCCCACACACACACACACACTCCCCCACACACACACCCACCCCTTGAGGAACTCATCAGGCCCGGCAGCATCTATGAAGAAGAGTAAACAGTTGGTGTTTTGGACCGAGACCCTCCATCGGGTTTGCTTTTTTACATAGGTGCTGGCTGGTTTGACGAGTTTCTCCAGTATTTTTTGTGTGTTGCTTAAAATCTAATAACTTCAGAGACTTGTGCAAATAATCTACCTAGTACTGCTCTGAGGGAGTGTTTAGCTGTTTAAAGTGGCATTTTGCAAGACAATGCATGAAGTCAAAGCCAAACTGCTCTTTTGTGAAGTCATAAAAGATGCCACAGGGTCTTTTGAAGAAGACCATGTAAGCCCATCCGTATTTCCCTGTTGAGAAGAGTGGCATGGTAGTGTAAAGGTTAGCATAACACAATTAATGTGCCAGAAACTTGAGTGTAAAGAGTTTGTACTTTCTCCCCGTAACCACATGGTTTTCCTCCTGGTGCTCCAGTGTTCTCCCGCATTCCATCCAATGTACGGGTTACTAGGTTAGTTAGTCATGTGGTTGTAATTGGACAGAATGAACAATTTGGACCAGAAGGGCCAGTTATCATGCTGTAGCTCTAAATAAAAAATAGAATAAAGATGACTGAAACAGACTACTTTATCATGCCTCAATGCTGGTGAAGGCTCCTGATGAAGGGCCTTGGCTCAAAATGTCAGCCCCTCCACAGATGTTGTGTGACTTGCTGAGTTCCTCCTGCATTTTGTGTGATTTTCTGCAGAATTTCTTGTAATTGTGTTCATTGTTGTAATGTTGTTTTTGTGAAACCTTGCTGATGACTGTGTTTCCTACGTTCCAAATCTACTACACAATCTATAATAGCTAAAATGAGTTTGGGATGCATGTTGGCAAGTCTGTCTGCTTATGGAACATAACAAAATAGGAACAGGAACAGGCCACTTGTTCCCACAAGTCTGCTCCACCATTCAATATTATTAAGGCTGAACCAACGCATTTTCCTCACCTCGTTTGTACAAGTTTCCCATGCTCCACAATCTTATGTTTAAATGTCCACAATGACCTAGCCTCCACAATTTTCTAAAGTGGAGAATTCCAGCGATTCACTACCCTCTGCACCCCAGTTTTAAATGCTTGCTTGCAGTCTGGTGAGATTGTTTCACTAGTGGAAGCATCATATCATTTGCCTCATCATGCCCCCTGAGGAGCTAATGTCAGAAAAAATTACCCCTCATTTTTCTAAACTCCTGAAAATGTATATCTAATTTATTTAGCTGCTTATGATAGAATACTGTTATGTAGATTGGCTCCATTAAATCCATCTCAAAATGATACAAATTCTACAGGAAAAACACTACTGATATGAATATTTCAGATTCATTAACTTGGTCACTAGATTTCCCTTTTGTTATTTGTACCGTATAATTAATTACTACATCATACACTTAATATAGTTTTTAATCACTCAATTCCCTGATTTTTCAAAAAACATATTTAGTTCCTTTTTAAGTACTGCCAGGGAGGGGAATTTCAGATATTAGCCAGCCTCTACATGAAGAAGTTCCTGTGCACCTTATTTTCAAATGACTTGCCTAACCTTGTTACTATGTGCCTCAATTCAATATTCTCCCACGAGTGGAAACATTTCAGCATCCATCCTATCATACCTTTAAGGATTTTGTATGTTTCAATAAAATCACCTTTTTAAAATCAAAGTTAATTTTTTACAAAAGTACAGATATGTTACCATGTACTACCCTGAGATTAATTTTCTTGTAGGCATTTACAGGAAAATAAATAAAATAGAATTTATGAAAAACTATACATAAAGACTAACAGACAACCAGTTTGCAAAATAAGACAAATTGTGCAAATTTAAAAAAATAGTACTGAGAACATGAGTTGTAGAGTCTTTGAAAATGAGCCTAGGTTGTGGATTCAGGTAAGTTTTGGTGAGTGAAGTTATCCACGTTTGTTCAGGAGTCTGATGGTTTTAGGGTATTAACTGTTTCTGAACCTGGTGGTTTGAGACCCAAGGCTCCTGTACCCCTTGCCTGATGGTAGTAGCCTGGATGGTGGGGTCCCTTGATGATAGATACTGCTTTCTTGTGTGACAGCGCTCCTTGTAAATGTGCTCAGTGGTGAGGAAGCCTTTAACATAATGGACTGGGTTGTATCCATCACTTTCTGTGGACTTTATCATTCCTGGGCATTGGTATTTCTGTACCAGGCTGTGATGCAACCAGTTAGGAATCTGTGCATCCATAGAAGTTTATCAAAGTTTTAGATATCATGCCAAATCTATACAAACTTCTAGAAACTTCTTCAAGAAATACAGAGTAAGCTGCTTCTGGTAGCTCAACCCTATAATCAGCAAATTTCTTTGGAATACCTCCAATGCCAGTATAGCCTGTCATAAATAGTGAGACCAAAACTGTGCACAGTATTCTGTAGGTGGCCTCACGGGTATCCTGTATGGTTGTAAAAAATATGTCCATATTTCTAAAGTCCAATCCTCTTGCATTAAAGGGCAATATGCTACTTGTTTGAATTCTTCCAATTAAGGTCCTGCCCCAACCAAAGTACCTAAACGATGTTCATCAGAATCAGGTTTATTATCACTGGCATGTGTCGTGAAATTTGTTAACTTAGCAGCAGCAGTTCAATATATAATATAGAGGAAAAATAAATATCTAAATCAATTACAATATATGTATATCGATTAAAAATCGTGCGAAAACAGAAATAATATATATTGAAAAATAAGGTGGTGTTCATGGGTTCAATGTCCATTTAGAAATTGGATGGCAAAGGGGAAGAAGCTGTTCCTGAATCACTGAGTCTTCAGGCTTCTGTACCTGTTACCTAATGGTAGCAGTGAGGAAAGGGTATGCTCTGGGTGCTGGTGGTCCTTAATAATGGACGCTGCCTTTCTGAGATCCCGCTCCTTGAAGATGTCCTGGGTACTTTGTAGGCTAGTGCCCAAGATGGAGCCGACTAAATTTACGACCCTCTGCAGCTTCTTTCAGTCTTGTGCAGTAGTGCCCTCCCCTGTTACAGACAGTGATGCAGCCTGTCAGAATGCTCTCCATGGTACACCTATAGAAGTTTTGAGTGTATTTGTTGACATACCAAATCTCTTCAAACTCCTAATGAAGTATAGTCGGTGTCTTGCCTTTATCGCTGCACCGATATGTTGGGACTAGGTTAGATCCTCAGAGATCTTGATACCCGGGAACCTGAAACTGTCTCCACTTCTGAGGTAAATGGTGGAGGCCAAGAGTGCTGGTGAAAATGGGTTTCTGTTTTCAGGAAAAGTGGGCAGATGGGAAATTGGGGGAACCAAGAAAAGATCTTGAGCAATTTGAAGAGATCAGAGTTGTTAATAACATCCGTGAGATAATCCATTCCTTCTCAACCTCTGTGCATCATTGATGAATTTAATTGTAACATCAATCTCAAATATCTCTTCATCATCCCTGGTAATAGCTGTCTAATCTCAAGCAAAGAATTTCTTGCTGTGGCTCTCTTCCCACACCTGGATGGTTGTCACTTGTATCGCTCAAGATCTCTTCTAGGCTCCCCCAATTTCTCAACTGCCCACTTTTCCTGAAAGCAGAAGCCATTTTCAACAGCACTCTTGGCCTCCACTATTTTCCTCATTACACCCCTCCCATAGTCTAAATTTTCAGACTTGTCTATCTTTGATAACTAGAGAAGCAAACATTTCTTTTAATTAAATATTTGTAAAGTCTGATTCTACAGACTCTGTCCTAACCACATTCCCACCCTGGGAACTATCTAAAAAAAGAATAATTCATTAGCAATTTTAGTTGTGCAGATGGGCTTCAGAGGATGCATCTGAATAGTTTATTTTCACCTTTGTAATGTCACTGTACTTTGTACCGGATGGCTACAATTCTCATACGCATTTTTTGTTACCTCTATAATTGATTCCAGCCTGCCTTGTCTAAAACTCTTTAGTGGCTGGCTAACCCTTCACCCTGTGTTTGCTGGCCTGCATTGATTCACAATTAAGCAGATTGATTTTAAACCACTCCACCTTTCTTTCAAATCCCTTAATGACCTTGCTGCTTCCTGTCTCTGAAATCTTAATGCAACCTATTGGTGACAGTGGCCATTCTCCAGTTCTGCCCTTCGATCATACACAAATATTGCCTGCCATTTGTTTGCCCTTTAGGGCTACCAGCTCTGAAAGTTCCTTTCTAAACCACTCGGCTTTTATTTAAATTTAAGACAAATCCCTGCCAACCCTTTTCACATCTCTTTAACACTCAAAGGAAACATTTTTCCTCACAGGATGGTGTGCATATGGAATGAGCTGCCAGAGGAAGTGGGTGAGATAGGGTACAATAATATCATTTAAGAAACTTTTGGATAGTTACATGGAGGGGAGACATCTGGAGGGATATGGGCTGAACACAAGAAATTAACACTAGCTAGGTGGACAACATGGCCAGATGGGCTCATTGGACTTGTATCTGTTCTGTATTGACTATGACATCTACCTATGTGGCTAGCTGTCAAATTTTGGCAACGACAATCTGGTAAACCCCTTCTGCACTTTTGCTAGTGGTGCACTATATAAACAGGAAGTTGTTTTTCATTAAGTATTTATAGTTTCTTAATTAATTTAGTAATCAATTCTGTGATTAGATCCTTGGAGGGAACTTAAAATTGTAAGTTTGATGACTGAGGAGTGACTTAAAATTGAACAAATAGACAAAAACTGGAGACATTTTCTCTACATATTTTATGATTATTTGTTCTGGTGAATGACCATTGCCATTAACTATCAGTTTCTGTCTGCAAATGGTACTTAATCTTCTGACTAGCTCCAGAATTTAGTATTTTGCTTTTGTTGGGTATTTATTAGGGGATTAGGAGGAATCAGTACTTGATCTGAAGTATGTTAAAATTTACTCTATTAAATTTTAACTCCATTTAGTGACTGCCAAGTTTTCAGGACTTACAAATTGATTTTACTACAGGAGGTGGGCATTTAAGATTAAATGCTGAAAATATATCTGCCTTTCAAAATTACAGTTGATGCTTGTCACTGATTTTAAGCCACTTATTTATAGTGCAAGCCTGCACACATATTTGAGCTTTACTTTCCAAATTCTAAAGTACATGTTTATTTAAATGGACTATGATTAAAAATTAAATACATGTATTTTGAAAACTGATTTGCTGCAAGACACCCAGTACTGAATCACCAGAATTACAGGAAGAGGTTGTCAAGAGAAGCAGGACACGATTATCAGAGCAGATAGACTAGATATTACTTTGAGTTCTCAAAATTTGACGTGTATTTCTTCGTGGCCAATTTTTTTTTTACCATTCACTTCTGAAGGCTCAAGTTCTCACAGGTTTATATTTGTACAGTTAGTCTTTGTATAATTCTGTAATCAGATGGGTGGATCTTTAATTCTACAAGAGATGGTTGCCTCCACTGAAATGATTCCAGAGTGTCCCTTGTGCATCATAATTGCTTGATAAAAGGATGTGAAAGATGCTGCTCAAAAAGATGCTTTTTACCAATGTTCTAAATGATCCAAGACAACAAATGCCATCTCAGTTTCAGAAAAGTTTAACTAAGTCAAATCTAGGTAACATTTCTATGTTTGTGTATTATATTAATTTGCTGTGCATCTGCAGGAAAACATTTTAAAGGAAGCTGTGTATTCTTGTTATCCATTTTGAAACTGATATATAATATGGTTATCTAAAAGGCATTGTATTTTTTTTGTGCGGAACAATCAAGATTTTAGAATAACTTGTACTTTTCTACCTTCCTTCTTGTAAGTTGCTGTTTCTTTGAATATATTTTTCAGAAAGAGTAGTGAGGAAGCAGTGCGTGAGAGACAAAAGGTCGTAGCTTTGGCCAACTTGAAGGAACCCAGCCTCCTCCAATTCTACATCTCCAGAGAGTGGCTAAATAAATTTAACACCTTTACTGAACCAGGGCCAATCACAAACCACACCTTCCTTTGTTTACACGGAGGTCAGTAGCCTGGGGAAAATGGATACTCTGGCACCTGCATCTGAACAATTTTCATTTTCGTTATCTTTGCCTTGAAATTCCACCCTGCTCTCAGATTTACTTGGTCCGTCTCAGACGTCCGTCTCTCTCTCTCTATCTCTCTTCCCCCCTCTCCTTTTATGAACCCCATTGACTGACAGTTATCTTGACTAAACTTCTTCCCACCCTGTCACTTCTTTAAATAAAAGCTATTCCCTTCTCTCAGTTCCTCAGTCTCTGCTGCACCTTTTCTCAGGATTAGGCTTTCCATTCTCGAACATCCGAGATGTATTTTTTCAAAAATAGCGTTTCCCTTCCATCACTATCAATGCTGCCCTCATCTCATCATCCTGCTGCCATAACAGGGATAGGTTCCCTTTGTCCTTACCTAGCACCCTACTAGCCTCTGTATCCAACACATCATTCTCTGTCACTCATCCCTCCCCACTGATCTCTGCCCTGTAAGAGTGACAAGTGCTACACCTACCCCAACACCACCTCCTCACCACCATCCAGGTGAGGCAACATTTCATCTGCAGTCTGTTGGCATCGTCTATAGTATCCAGTACTCCCGGCACAGCTTCCTCTACACTGAAGAGACCTAATGCAGGTTGCTAGCCCGCTTTGTCAAGCACCTTTTCTCTGTGTGCCGCAAAAGGCAGGATCTCCCAATGGCTTCCCATTTCAATTCAACCTCCCTTTCTCACACTGACATGTCTGTCCATGTCCACCCCTACTGTTCAATAAGGCCAAACTTGCCTCATATTCTTTCTGGGTTGCCTTGAACCTGATGGCATTCTCTAACGTTCGCTTTCTTTAACTTTCAGTAATTACCCCCGCCCACCCAGCCTTCTCTCTTTTTCCATTTCCCATTCTGGTTACCCTCTCACCTTGCCCATCACATCCTCCTGGGTCTCCTTCCCTTTATTCCATAGTCCACTGGTCCACCGTCCTCTCCTAATAGGTTGCTCCTTCTTCAGCTCTTTAACTCTTCCACCTAGCACCTCTAAGCTTCTTACTTCCCTTCCCTCACCTGGTCTTACCTATCACCTGCCAGCTTTCACTCCTTCCTCTCCCCCACCTTCTTATTCTGGCTTCTGCCTCCTTCCTTTCCAGTCCTGATGAAGGGTTTTGGCCCAAAACGTTGACTGCCCTCCATAGATGCTGCCTGACTTGCTGAATTCCTCCAGCATTTTGTGTGTGTTGCCCAAATAATTTGCCTCTTTTTCTCTCTTACATTCTCAGTGTCTCACTCTAGCTCTTTCTCTTGATTTTTTTTTCTTTAATCCTTCTGCTGTTGTGTATATTCAGAACTTATTTCAAGAATAAATTAGGATAGTGTTGGTATCTACTGAGCTGAACAAATGGTTTAGAGGTACGAGTTCAAATCCCTCAATAACAGGATTTAATTTCAAAAAGTTAAATACAGGTATATTTGGGATTTAAAGTGAAATCATTGTCATAACAATGGCCATAAAGCAACTTGGTTATTTATAAAATTCCATCTGGTCTTTTGGGGAAGGAAATCTGTTCTCATTCAGTATGGATTATATATAACTACATACCCACAGCAAAGTATTTGATTCTTAACTGTGATTTGAAATGACCTAACATGTCAATCTGTTACAGAATCATAGCACTGAAACAGGCCCTTTCTCCCATTGAGTTTGGGTCTAAGAAACAGTCTAATCAAAGGAAAGCTGAGAACCACAAATCCTTTACTTTTGCTTCCTTTTGGTGGTTGTTTAAGCTACAAGTAGTTGTTTGTAATTATACAAAACCTTCAGTTTGGAAAAAATACTTGAACTAGCTTGTTAAGAATCACCAATCCAGTTGTTTATGTGAAGATAATGGGGAAAAACAACTGAAAGATGAAACTTTACTACTTAAATATCCTGCTGCTTATAATTTTAATTACTGTCGCTCATGTCTGCAAATATCTGAGGGATTATTTTATTGCTTTTCTTGGATGATTTGTTATTCCATTGTAACTTTTATTTGTTGTCAGTAATTGTCAATTTAATGAAAGGACTGTTGTATGTGATAAAGCAGAAGTTAAAAGTGTAGCAACCTGAGACTTTGCTCTAAAACAAATGATTGTAAGTAAACCTCAGACATTCTTAAATTGGAACTTATGTATTTTTGAGCAGTGGAAAGTAGTGGAAGGCGTGCTTATTTGTGTCACCCAAGTGTCAAGTGTCACCCAAAAAGTGCAAAATGTTTAAAGATACTGAACTCTTCCCTCCAATTTGTGCAAAACAGTGACATGGTCTCCTATTTTCAAAATGACTGTGAGTGCACCTTTTTTTGACAGGTATTCCTCCAAATAAGTACCATTACATTGATGATCTGGTAGTAATTCTTCCCCAAAACGTTTGGGAATATCTCTACAATAGGTAAGTAGAATGAGACTTCTTAGAGTGGACTTTTGAAATTTGTTATCAAAAAAATTAGTGTTTTAACAGCATTTCTGTATTTTTAAAAACAGCGTAGTTAATCATATTGCTAGGGCAGGTTCAGTCTGAATAACAGCCTGTCATTCCCAAAAGAATTAACTTTTGTTTTTTTTTTTCCGTCAGCAATGTTGTTTTGGAGAGGCTGAACAAAAACTACCTAATTCCTCATACAAAATTATATAAGTAATGATTCTATTTTTTATGGCTGGCAATCATTTTAGACTCACTCAGAGCATTGTGTGCATTGCACATTCTTGCCTTGGAATGGATATATAGATGTTGATGATTCTAGTATCAGATGAAAGACTGAATAAATCTCAGTTGTGTACAATAGAGATAAGTTAAAATTAACATGGTTGAGGTCTTTAAAACTATTAAAAGAAATTAGCAGGATAGGCATGACTTCCCTTTAATTTGTTTTAACCCAAGGGAAGGCCTTTATAATTAGAATTAAGCTTTGGGAAAGAAAATCTGACTTAAAATAAAAAGATATTGACATGAGGATATTATACTGATATGAATCCACGATGAAATTATCCCAGAAGATGACAAATGTGATTCAATCAATATATTTAAAAATATCACACATTTGTTTGGAAAGTAAAACTATTGAGGATTAAGGAGATAGTTTGGAGAATTGGGTTTAACGTGATAAAAATATCCTTACCTAACAATAAATTTGGCGTTCTTCCTGATTATCTAACAAAATTGCTATATGTCTCAATATTCTTGTCTTGATTGTGGCAGGTTTGGAGGTGGTCCTTCTGTGAACCATTTATACATCTGTTCCATTTGCCAAGTAGAAATTGAGGCACTTGCTAAAAGGAGGAAAATGGAAGTAGACACTTTTATAAAGGTCAGAGATCACTGTGCATCAATATAAAGGGAGGGGAGGGCTAGATTTTTTCACAGAATTTTACGATTGTTAATTGTAGAATGACCTTAAATATTTGAGAACATTGAACTAGTTTTAATCGATAATTATTAAAATCATGGTACAACTGATAAATGTTTCTACATCTCACACCCATGCATCACACCTAATTTTCTGTCTCAGCCTCTGTCTTGAGCCAGAGTTGGAGTACAGCCTTGGATACATTCCCCCATTCCAGCAGTTGGCAATCATAAAACAATGGCTCAGTAAACCTGATGAATGAAATATAACTTCTGTACTTACAAATGTATGCTGCATTGCTCTGAAATGAAATTGAGTACATTGGATACAGATTGAGTTTCAGCAAAAGAAGTTTCTTTTTAGTGGGTATGACCCAACAAAAGGAGACTGAATAATGTTCTCAGGATAGCTATTATTGGAAAGAATGTTATTATTTATTAGAAAAGTGGTTTTCAGATGCAATCCCTTGTTCTGCCTTATAAACTTACCAGAGCCATTATGGTATGAGCACTGTTTTTGAACTCGCTTGCAATTGCTATTTTGTCTGTATTCTTACAAAATTCAATGATTTATCATTTTAATTCTTCATCCAACCAAGGAAATGTTCAGGTGTGAAAGAGGTCCAAGGAGAATGTGGAGGAATGCAGTTGGGTGGTGTTTTGAATGATTTGAGTTCATATACTCATCATTAAATTGCCATGGACAGGAATGTAAAATAATCAGAAAGGGTAATTGAAAGTTGTACTATAGGAGTCTCTATAAAAAGGATAGAGGATTTTACTACAGAAACAGAAAGGTGCACTTAGATCAAACCACAAGTAGAGTGTATGCATTAGGAACATGATTATGGGGAGATTTGAATGGAATTTTGAAGATATTAAGGAAATCGAATAAATTGGATACAGAGCAACTATTTCCATTGGTTCGAGAGTGTAGGACGAGGGAACATATTCTAAAAATAGTACCATACCATCCTGAAATGAAACTTGTATATAAGAAATTACTGTAGAAATATGAAATTCTGTTCTGTGTACAGGTGTAAAACTGTAAAAAATGCATAATTTAAGCATTAAAGCTAATTGCAGCCTCTTTTAAAAAAATCTTTCCACTTAACCCAAAGTGAAAGAAATACTGAGAGCACCTCATTTAGTTCCCAATCAGGCAGTGTGTTAATTAAATGAAGAAAATTTCTAATTTATGTACCACACATAAAAATTACTGGTGAACACAGCAAGCCAGGCAGCAGGCCAGACGAAGGTTCTCAGCCCAAAACGTCGACTGTAACCTCTTCCTATAGATGCTGCCTGGCCTGCTGCGTTCACCAGCAATTTTTATGTGTGTTGCTTGAAATTCCAGCATCTGCAGATTTCCTCGTGTTTGCGGTTCTAATTTATGTAGTGTTTTAGAACAGATTAGAGAAGTTCATGGGTATAATTTCACTGTGACAGTAGTTGGAAACTGTTAGTGTGTTAACTTTAAACTTAAGATTTTTGGATTTTAGTTGAGCAAAGTTATTAAGAGATCACTTGGAATGGTAGAGCAGATCTAAGGGCCCAAATAGCTTATTGCTATTCCTAAATTCATAGTCATAAGCACAGAAACAGGCCCTTTGGCCCATCTAACCTGTGCCAAACTACTAATCTGACCAGTCCCATCGACCTACACATGGACCATAGCCTTCCATACCCCTCTCATCCATATACTTATTCAAATTTCTCTTAAATGTTGAAATTGACCCTGTTCCATAACACGGCTGGCAGCTCGTTCCACACTCTTAACACCCTCTGAATGAACAAGTTCTCCTTCATGTTCCTGCTAAACATTTCACCTTTGACTCTTAACCCATCACCCCAAATTGTAGCTTCACTTAACCTCAGTGGAAAAAGCCTACTTGCATTACCCTATCTATACCACTCAATTTTGTGTTCCTCTATCAAATCTCCTCTCAATTTTTATAGATTCCTCAATTACACTTGCACATCATGACATTCTTTCAGATCTGAATGGCAGATTTCTGGTAATTACTGGGTTACTTTCTACTAACCCAATTTACTATGTCATCTTGAATGCCAAGCGACTGAACCTTCTTAACCAACCTCTCATGCGGTACTTTGTCAAGGGCCTTGCTAAAGTCCATGGAGACAACATCCACTACCTTGCCTTCATCAACTTTCCTGGTAACTTCTTCAAAAAACTACAAAATTAGAGACAACTTCTGATGCACAAAGCTATGTTGACTATCTCTAATCCAAATACTCATATATCTGGTCCCTTAGGATAACTTCCAATAACTGGCCCATTACTGATGTCAGGACATAGGCCTGTAATTTCCTGTCTTATTCTTAGAGCCTTTCTTAAACAACGGAACAATATTAACTATCCTCCAATCCTCTGTCATCCCACCCTACTGGGTAAGGATGTTTTAAATATCTCTGCTTGGGCCACTGCAACTTATGGACTACAGAGTCCAAGGGAGTACCTTTTCAGGCCCTGGGGATTTATCCTCACTAATTTGCCTTAAGACAGCAAACACCACCTCCTCTGTACTCCGTATAGACCTTGCTTCTGCATTGCCTCATGTCCATAGACTCTTTGTCTGCCTCCCAAGCAAATACGGATGCAAAAAATCTATTTAAAATCTTTTGGTTCCACACATAAATTACCACTCTGATCTTCCAGAAGACTAATTTTATCCCTTTTGCACTTATTATATCTGTAGAAGCCCCTAGGATGTCTCCTTCACCTTATGTGCTATAGCACCTTAATGTTTTCTTTT
The DNA here is from genome assembly GCF_030028105.1 of Mobula birostris. Lineage (NCBI taxonomy): Eukaryota > Metazoa > Chordata > Chondrichthyes > Myliobatiformes > Myliobatidae > Mobula > Mobula birostris. The sequence goes on along the minus strand of NC_092391.1, from coordinate 22,343,470 downwards.
AGCTTTCATGAATTCTTTCTTAAGTGTTCTCTTGCAGTTCTTGTATTCCGCAAGTACCTCCTTTCTTCCTGCTTCTCTATACCTGCTGTGCACCACCTTCTTTTTCTTAACCAGGGCCTCAATATCTCCTGAAAACCAGGGTTGCCCGAACCTGTTTTCCATGCCTTTTATTCTGACATGAACATTTACAGAAACTCTATACTCTCAAAATTTCATTTTTGAAGGCCTCCCACTTACTAAATACACCTTTGCCAGAAAACAACCTATCCCAATCCTCACATGCCAGATTCTTTTAATAGCATCAAAACTGGCCTTTTTCCAATTCAGAATCTCAACTCGAAGACCAGACCTATCCTTTTCCATAAATACCTTGAAACTATTGGCATTAAGATTATTAGATGCAAAATGTTCCCCTACATTAACTTCTGTCATCTGCCCGATCTTATTCTCTAAGAGGAGATCTAGTGTCACACTCTCTCTAGTTGGGACATCTTGATTATGGAAACCTTCCTAAACACATCTGACAAACTCTTTCCCATCCAGCCCTTTCACAGTATGGGAGTTGCAGTCAATAAGTGGAAGGTTAAAATCACCTATTATAACCTTATATTTTTCACAACAGTCTGCAGTCTGTTGTGTGTTCTTTGATATAATCTCATTAATGTGGTCATACCTTTCTTATTCCTCAGTTCTACCCATAAAGTCTCATTAGACGAGCTGTGTGGTCTGTCCTCTCTGAGCACTGCCATGGCATTTTCCATGACTATGCCACCTTTAACCCTATAATCCCTGCAACTCTGTCACATCTAAAACAATGGAACCCTGGAATATTGAGCTGCCAATCCTGCCCCTCCTGCAATTGTCTCACTAATGGCTACACTGTCGTAACTCTACGTGATGATCCTTAAACTCATCCGCCTTTCCTACAACACTCCTTGCTTTGAAATATACACAGCTGAGAACTTCAGTCCCACCATGTTCAATCCTTTGATTCCTGACCTTGTATGTAGGCTTAACAACATTTTTCTCCACCAGCACTCCAATATCTGCTCTGGCACTCTGGTTCCATTCCCCTGCAACTTTAATTTAACTCCCCCACCCCCAATGCAGCACTAGCAAGCTTTCCCACTGGGATATTAGTCTCCCTCCAGTTCAGGTGCAAAATGGCCCTTCTGTACAGGTCCCACCTATCTTGGAAGAGAGCCCAATGACCCAAAAATCTGAAGCCCTCCCTCCTGCACCAACTCCTTAGCCACATATTAAATTATATGATCTTCCTATTTCTGGCCTCATTAGCACATAGCATAGGTAGCAATCCAGAGATCACAACCCTAGGGAACTGTCCTTTAACTTAGCACCCAACTCCCTGAACTCACTTTGCAGGACCTTGTCACCCATCCTATCAATGTCATTGGTACCGATGTGTACCACAACCTCTGACTGCTCACCCTCCCATTTAAGAATGCTATGGACTTGATCCGAGATGTCCCTGACCCTGACCCCCGGAAGGCCATAAACTATATGGGAATTTCATTCTTATCCACAGAACTTCCTTTCTGTTTCCCAATCAATGAATTCACTGTCACTATAGTTCGCCTCTTCTCTCCACTTGCCTTATAAACCACAGAGCCAGATTCGGTGTCAGAGACATGACCACTGTGGCTTTTCTCTGTTAGGTCATTCCCCCTCCCCACCAATATCCAAAGTAGTATATCTGTTGTTGAGGGGAAGAGCCACAGGTGAATTCTGCACAGGCTGCCTCTTGCCTTTCCCCCCTCCTGACTATCACCCTGTTACCGTGTTCTACACCTTGGGCGTAACTACCTCCTTGAATGTTCAGTCTGCCAACCTCTCAGCTGTCCAAATGATTTGGAATTTATCCAGTTCCAGTTCCAACTCCTTAATGTAGTCTGTTAGAAGCTGCAGCTGAATGCACTTCTTGCAGATGTAGTCATCAGGGACACTGGAGGTCTCCCTGCCTTCCTACATCCTGCAAGAGGAGCATTCCACTATCCTGCCTGGCATTTCCAATGCTCTAAATGTACAGTAAGAAAGAAGGAAATAATAAATAACAAAAAAAATCTATCTGCGGCCAATGCCTCTTCTCACCAAAGCCTCGAACTAAAGCTTCCATTTCCCACTCAGTACTGTCCCGCTCACACAATGGCCTGTCCGCTGAAACCTAACTTCCCATGATTGGTCCTTGCCAGGTGCCTAATTATGCGCAATCCAATATCTTCTTGGGAAATGGCGGACAAAATGTGTCAACTACTTCCACTTGCTTCTTTCAAACACTCTTTCCCACTACACAATCAGATGATTCCTCAGGGTTATGGCATGCTAAATTCCTACCTAACTTTATGGAGTGGAAGCAGTATTATATAATTCCAAATCAAAGTTTCCTAAGTGTGGGCAAATTCCTCAAGTATTAGAAAATATATGGTTTTAACCATATCAGCAAAGCTAAAACTGCCCTGTGGAAGTGATGTTGCATTCCATTAAACTGCAACATATTTTACAAGAGCAAGAATAAACAAGTACTTGGTAAAAAAAATTATTACAAGGATATGAATCATTAAATCCACATAGAATAAAGCAAGCTGCGTACTTGTATCTTTGTTTTCCTTTTTTGACTTGCTGAGGCTGAATCACTTTCAGTTGAAAGTTTATGGCTCTTGAAGTCTTCTCACCTGTAGTTATGTCAAAGTGAGGAAATAAGCCAACAGTGTAGTATGAGGTGAGAAAAGATATTACCCAACATTGATAAGTTTGTATGCATTATAATTGAACAATATTAACATTTAGCCCATTGTTCCTGTACCATTTCTGTGAAAAAGCTATGTAGTTAGTCCCAGTCCCAGTTTCCTCCATTTAATGTCTGACCTATCTGATTAGATTAGCTTTTGCTTTGTTAGCCAAGCTTTTGTGTGAGAAAATTTAGTTGAGAAAATAAACACACTGCTTCTATATAATGTTGTTGAGAACACCATTGCCTGCACAAGTTGAATATTTGTACGTAAGGGTAGATTCCTGTTCCTGAGGATCTTCTCTAAATCCTTCATGGCTGCTCTGCCAAGGGTGATTCTTCATTGAATTTATTTTATGTACTTAGAAAGTTGTTTTATGTGCTTAGAAGTCAATGGGAAGTCAACAGAGTTACCGTGTTGAGTGACGGAATGCTAAGCTGTACACCGCACCCAGATGTTAACATCAATAGCTGTCGGGGTGCAGAGGCAATCAGAAACAAATTGACTCCCATTCACTGACTTTGTTCTCACTGGGCTAAGGACATATTTACACATCACCTTCTGTGTTGTTGGAGATTGTTGATTTGAAAGTGAATAGCTTTGACACCAAATAATTTGCCTATGTATGTATACTCAGATTGTGAAGGTGCCTTGGTAAAAATGAAAAATTTAGTGTAAGTTTTTTTCTTTCATGTCACAATGAAGTAATTGAATCCATAAAGATGATAACTTAAGAACTACTAACCTATGAGAAGGAACCTTGTTCACAACCTTTGGTTGACCCAAAAAAAGGACACTTGAAGCCTAGGCACTGTAGTCAGTTTTCACACAATAAGTTCTCACAGGTAGCAAAGTAATCATGAATAAATAATGTTTTATTTAGCAGTGATGATGAAGCAAACAAACTCTTTGTGACCCTTCTCATTATTTTTTCATCCAGCTAAACAAAGCGTTCCAGGCTGAGGAATCCCCCTGTGTTATATACTGCATTAGTATGCAGTGGTTCCGTGAATGGGAAGGTTTTGTTAAAGGCAAAGACAATGGTAAGGAACATTTGTTGGAAATATTTCCAGGAAATCAAACAGATTGGCAGTTTCCTAAATTCCAATAGTTTAAAATTCATCGGATTATACTTAGAACCTGTCCCATATCCAGGCAATTAAAAACTTCAAAAAAAAAGTGACACTGTTACTGCATAGTAAAGTTGTAATATTTAAATCAGTAATTTAATTTCATCTTTGATATGTGTATTTTATCAGCAGGCCTAGGAATACAGACTTATTTGTCTATCATCTTACACCAATCTGATAGTTGTACTACAATAGAGGTAATGGGGTTGTTGACAAGTTATGGCAGTCAATCAAAGAAGCCTCTGATGTTTATGTAAGGTTAAATAGCACCAAAGTACGGTGTCACAAAATATAGATTTTTTATGATGACAAAAATATTATGAGATTGCAGAGTTTTCTTTTCACTAAGGCATTCAGTAAAGTATAGCATTTCTTAACAGCATTGGATAGCTGTTGGAGGAGATGGAATGATCATACCTAGATTCTAAATGGGGTAGACATGGATAAATTGGCCTTTTCTTCCTCTGGATTATTTCAGTATACAGTACTCTGCATTGAAAGCAACTGAAGTATATATCGGTGAAAACAGCTGAACGTATTTATTTTTCTTCCTCTCCCAGAGCCTCCTGGTCCAATAGACAATAGCAAAATTGCAGTCATTAAAGGTGGCCATGTCCAACTAAAACAAGGTATGGAACCAAACAGTGGTGATTTAAGAATAAAATATTTCAAAATAGTAAAACAGGCATGGATACATTTCCTTAAAATATGTGCACTATTTAAGTGAATGTAATATTGCTATCAGTGGTAATGCAGACCAAATCTAATGGCAGATTCATGTCCCTATAGATTGAGATTTCTTTACTGATTTTTGTTTTCCTCTTGTATTTTGGTTCTCATTTTCTTTTAATTAGGTGCAGATTATGGTCAGATTTCTGAAGAAACGTGGAACTATTTGTTTACTATCTATGGTGGTGGACCAGAAATTGCCATGCGGCAGAACATTATTCAAGCTGATTTGGACAGCCCGCAAGGAGAGAGGAAAATAGAAGCCGAAACTCGTGCTGTGTGATGATAGAGCTGGCTTAAAGTAACTAGTTGAAAGGTACATTTGTTATAGGAGGAGACAAATGTCACAGACTCTTACAGAACCAAAGAAGATGGTGTTATGATGCAGATCGGCCATTTAAAAAATATTGAATTTGTAACAGGTTTGAGGGTCTAATTTTAAAAACGCAAACAACAGGAATTCTGCAGATGCTGGAAATTCAAGCAACACACATCAAAATTGCTGGTGAACGCAGCAGGCCAGGCAGCATCTCTAGGAAGAGGTATGGTCAACGTTTCAGGCCGAGACCCTTCGTCAGGACTAACTGAAGGAAGAGTTAGTAAGAGATTTGAAAGTGGGAGGGGGAGGGGGAGATCCAAAATGATAGGGGAAGACAGGAGGGGGAGGGATGGAGCCAAGAGCTGGACAGGTGATTGGCAAAGGGGATACGAGAGGATCATGGGACAGGAGGTCCGGGAAGAAAGACAAGGGGGGGAGCCCAGAGGATGGGCAAGGGGTATAGTCAGAGGGACAGAGGGAGAAAAAGGAGACTGAGAGAAAGAATGTGTGTATAAAAATAAATAACAGATGGGGTATGAGGGGGAGGTGGGGCATTAGCAGAAGTTAGAGAAATCGATGTTCATGCCATCAGGTTGAAGGGTACCCAGACGGAATATAAGGTGTTGTTCCTCCAACCTGAGTGTGGCTTCATCTTTACAGTAGAGGAGGCCGTGGATAGACATGTCAGAATGGGAATGGGATGTGGCATTAAAATGTGCGGCCACTGGGAGATCCTGCTTTCTCTGGCGGACAGAGCGTAGGTGTTCAGCAAAGCGGTCTCCCAGTCTGCGTCGGGTCTCGCCAATATATAGAAGGCCACATCTGGAGCACCGGACGCAGTATATCACCCCAGCCGACTCACAGGTGAAGTGTTGCCTCACCTGGAAGGACTGTTTGGGGCCCTGAATGGTGGTAAAGGAGGAAGTGTAAGGGCATGTGTAGCACTTGTTCCGCTTACAAGGATAAGTGCCAGGAGGGAGATCAGTGGGGAAGGATGGGGGGGACGAATGGACAAGGGAATCGTGTAGGGAGCAATCCCTGCGGAAAGCAGAGAGGGGGGCGAGGGAAAGATGTGGTGGGATCCTGTTGGAGGTGGCGGAAGTTACGGAGAATAATATGTTGGACCCGGAGGCTGGTGGGGTGGTAGGTGAGGACCAGGGGAACCCTATTCCTAGTGGGGTGGCGGGAGGATGGAGTGAGAGCAGATGTACGTGAAATGGGGGAGATGCGTTTGAGAGCAGAGTTGATGGTGGAGGAAGGGAAGCCCCTTTCTTTAAAAAAGGAGGACATCTTCCTCGTCCTAGAATGAAAAGCCTCATCCTGAGGGCAGATGTGGCGGAGACGGAGGAATTGCGAGAAGGGGATGGCGTTTTTGCAAGAGACAGGGTGAGAAGAGGAATAGTCCAGATAGCTGTGAGAGTCAGTAGACTTATAGTAGACATCAGTGGATAAGCTGTCTCCAGAGACAGAGACAGAAAGATCTAGAAAGGGGAGGGAGGTGTCGGAAATGGACCAGGTAAACTTGAGGGCAGGGATGTGGCCTCCCATATATTGGCGAGACCCAACGCAGACTGGGAGACCGCTTTGCTGAACACCTACAATCTGTCCACCAGAGAAAGCAGGATCTCCCAGTGGCCACACATTTTAATTCCACATCCCATTCCCATTCTGACATGTCTATCCACGGCCTGCTCTACTGTAAAGATGAAGCCACACTCAGGTTGGAGGAACAACACCTTATATTCCGTCTGGGTACCCTCCAACCTGATGGCATGAACATCGACTTCTCTAACTTCTGCTAATGCCCCACCTCCCCCTCCTACCCCATCTGTTATTTATTTTTATACACACATTCTTTCTCTCACTCTCCTTTTTCTCCCTCTGTCCCTCTGACTATACTCCTTGCCCATCCTCTGGGGTTCCCCCCCCCTTGTCTTTCTTCCTGGACCTCCTGTCCCATGATCCTCTCGTATCCTCTTTGCCAATCACCTGTCCAGCTCTTGGCTCCATCCCTCCCCCTCCTGTCTTCTCCTATCACTTTGGATCTCCCCCTCCCCCTCCCACTTTCAAATCTCTTACTAACTCTTCCTTCAGTTAGTCCTGACGAAGGGTCTCGGCCTGAAACGTCGACTGTACCTCTTCCTAGAGATGCTGCCTGGCCTGCTGCGTTCACCAGCAACTTTGATGTGTGTTGCTTGAGAGTCTAATTGATCTCTTTCTCCTGTTCCTATGTTAACTTGACATATGCAAAAATCTTAAACTTGTGAAAACTAGAAAAATTAACATTAACTGCATTTTATATTTTTGATTAGTGAAATATTGCAATACATTTCACATTTGCTTTATACAGGAGTATCTAACTCTGAGACATGTAAGATATATTGGGACAAGTGACCAAAAGTTTGTTCATGGACCTAGTTTTTAAAAATGTTATTAAGAAAGCAGAGAAAGAGATAACAGAATACGAGGGGTGATTGATAAGTTCTTGGCCTAAGTAGGAGTCAATTTTAGAAAACCTAGCTCATTTGTTTTTCAATATAGTCCCCTCCTACATTTACACACTTAGTCCAGCGGTCGTGGAGCATACGGATCCCTTCTTTGTAGAAGTCGGCGTCTTGGACCTCCAGAAAGTGGTCCACAGCAGGGGTGATTGATAAGTTCGTGGCCTAAGATAGAACGATATGAGTTATTAACTTCAAACTTTCTGCATTTTCACTCAAAGAGTTGAACTGCACATGCATGTAACATGTATAACCCATCTCCTTCTACCTTAGGCCATGAACTTATCAATCACCCCCTGCCCCCCCCCCCCCGTAGAATTCCAGAGTTTGTGACTTAACCACTAGTTGTGGATCAATTTTCAAAATGGAGATAACTAAGACCAACATTTGGAGGCATGCAGACGTTCACTTATGGATTTAAGGACTGCAGGAGGTTCCAGAATTGGAGAAGGATGAGGCTGTGGAGAAATGAGACTCTAAAGAGATTTGAAAGCATATGTGAATTTTAGAGCTTTGGCATTGTTCATGTGAGATCCACAGTAGCTCTGTGAATTTTGGCAATAGTTGAAAGAGATGTAGTATAAATTAGGATGCTAACATCGGTATTTTAAATGAGTTTTAAATTTATTATGGATTAAACTCTTCAATTCTAGTATGTACATAAGAAATCCCATTAACTGTCCTAGCATAGTCAACTGAATTTGTGTCCAGTAGCTCAGATAATACAGTTGCGATTTTTATTAATGGGATGTAGGCATTCTTGGCAAAACCTGCATCTAATGTTCATTCTTAATCTCCTTAAGAAACTAATGGTTGAATTGCTGCAGATGATATCAAGAATTTTGCCTCATATACCAAAGAAATGGAAGTATGTCCATTTCATAGAACCTTGTGATGTAAAGATGTCTGCTAAATTGCCTTTCTGTGTGAGTTTGCCTTTTTGTCAGATGGGACAATTTAATATAGGTTTCTTTAACAGATGAGGGACTCACTGAAGGGCTTCTGGTTTCCTCTTGTAATTACAGTACTTTGATTGTTTCAGTTCAATTTCTAGCCACTCACTATGCTCAGCATATTGATGACAGTAGATCGTCTTGTAATGGAGATGCAATTAAATGTGAAAAGAGGTGGTTGGATATTCTGAGTAACAAATAAAATGCTGGAGAAATTCAACAGGTCAAGCAGAATCTATGGGAAGGAATAAAGAATCTTCATTTTGGGCCAAGACCTCTCTATTGCTTTCCCTAGGTGCTGCCTGACCTGCTGAATTCCTCCACCATTTGTGTATTACTCTGGATTTCCAACATCTTCAGAATCTCTTCTGTTTATGGTTAGATATTCACTGTTGGAGATGGTTATCACTTGATAATATTATGCCACAAAGCACTTCTTTCCACCTGTATTCCCAAGAACCTTGGGTATCCTATGAAATTTCTGAAGTGATAGGTGTCCATTAAGTCATGGAATCAAAATTTCTATTAAGTGATGCAATTGATGGGATGTTATGCACAATATCTCAAACCTGCATGAAGAACTATAAAGTACCAATTTGATTTCAGTTTCTTCCTGAAATATGAAACTTCTAGTCTATGTGTACTATTCAAATATATAATGATAGTTATTTTAAAATTCACTATTCCCAAGTTGCATCTAGGGATGTTATATATCAGAGCAGTTTAAATAACTTCTCATTTCCATCTGAGTAGAAATTTATCCCTGCTTGTTAAATATCACGACACTTTATTGTGGGAATCACATCTTTCCTGGTGTTTGGGATGTACATTGGCAAATTGCCTTTTATCAAGTAGTAAATAGAATTAAAATATGCTGTTCACCAATCATCAGTGTGAAAATGGGACACTAAACTATAATTCTGGCTTAAAGGCAGGTTGGGAGAGAAAATAAGTGTTGTTTTAGGTTTGTGAGCTAACTACTGGCAAAGGTCTAGAATCTTGACATTTATTCACACAGACAAGGAAATGGAGTATTACATATGGACGACTCTGTAGCTAAGAATGGGCTATTTGGCAGAGTTTGCTCTGCATGAGTAATTATTCTCCATGTAAGTCACGTCCAATCCTGATTCGTTCAATTCCAACCGAATACTCATCAAGCAAAGAGGGAAAAAGAGTTAATATTTTTGATTATCATTCTTTGACTTGATGACCTGGGAAGCAGCCATTGTTGTATGTACACAATACTCTGCAGATGCTGGGGTCAAAGCAACACTCACAACACACTGGAGGAACTCAGCATGTCGGGCAGCATCCGTGGAAACGATCAGTCAACGTTTCGAGCCGGAACCCTTCGTCAGGACTGAAGAGGGAAGGGGCAGAGGCCCTGTAAAGAAGGTGGGGGGAGGGTGGGAAGGAGAAGGCTGGTAGGTTCCAGGTGAAAAACCAGGAAGGAGAAAGACAAAAGGGTGGGGGAGGGGAAGCAGGGAGGTGATAGGCAGGAAGGTGCCTATCACCTCCCTGCTTCCCCTCCCCCACCCCTTTATTTTTCCCCTTACTGGTTTTTCACCTGGCACCTACCAGCCTTCTCCTTCCCACCCTCCCCCCACCTTCTTTACAGGGCCTCTGCCCCTTCCCTCTTCAGTCCTGACGAAGGGTTCCGGCCCGAAACGTTGACTGATCGTTTCCACGGATGCTGCCCGACCTGTGTTGTTGTATGTGTTGTATATCTTCCTTGATTAGACTGATAGATTCCAATTTAACATAGATTTCATCTGACCTAATGATTTCCAGCCATTACTGTTTTTAATTTTGGTGTTTCTTTCATTCAACTGCATCTATCTGTCCTACCTCTCTCATTTGTACAGTTTTTTTCTGGACTCCTCTTAGTCAATTATGCCAGCGGTCCCCAACCACCAGGTCGCGGACCGATACCAGGCTGTGAGGAAACGATATGAGTCAGCTGCACCTTTTCTCATTCCCTGTCACGCACTGTTGAACTTGAACATAGGGTTGCCAGCTGTCCTGTATTTGCCGGGACATCCCCTATATTGGGCTAAATTGGTCTGTCCCGTATTTCCCCCCCTAAGGTAAAGCGTTCCTATGAAACCTTTCGTGCCGAAATGGCGTGAAGCGAAGGAGCAATTACCATTAATTTATATGGGAAAATTTTTTGAGCGTTCCCAGATGCAAAAAATAACCTAACAAATCATACCAAATAACATAAAATCGAAAATAAATAACACTAACATATAGTAAAAGCAGGAATAATATGATAAATACACAGCCTATATAAAGTAGACATAATGTATGTACAGTATAGTCGGGAAGATGAAGGCAAAACCGATTTGTAGGGGGGAAAATCGGCACGTATACGCTTGCGCACATCACCTGCGCATGTCACGCATGCACACACAGGTGCCTGCGCAAGGCTTCATGGTCATGGTAGTCTTTCTGAGGTAAAGTGTCCCGGGATTTGACTGCTACTTTGCTACTTTTGTCTCTTATTTGGGAGTGAGAAAGTTGGCAACCCTAACTGTAAAAGACATGTTGAGGAGAGTTTAACCCTACTTGAACACCGCACCCCCCCCCCCCCCGTCGGCCGGTCCACAAGAATATTGTCAATATTAAACCGGTCCGTGGTGCAAAAAAGGGTGGGGACCCCTGGATTATGCGAATCACCTCAAGTAGACTTCCACAGTCAAGTCATTTTTGGGTAATGAAATTTGACAAGCAAAAACAAAATGCAACAAATAGAAATAACTTGAACTGATCATCATAGGAATCCTCATGCAATTGTTCAACCAGCAAAGACTAACAAGGAATAAACCTTTTTGTTTTGCAGGCTATGATACTGAGCTGAAGGTTGTGAAAACTGCAACTTTTGCACCTGTGATGAATCTTTGTGAGCACTTTGTAATTTAACTGTAGAAATTCTCTTTTTTTAAAAAAAAAAGTTTTATTTCTTTCTGGGTAAATGTATAGCTAAATCAAAAGAGAGCTTGGCATTATACACTGTATAGTAGACAATGCTATGGAAATATAATGCTGTACCAACCTAAACCTAACTGTATTTCATTAGAGGCTACATTATCTATCTAATATACTGTGGATTCCAGTTAATTGGGACACATCGGGACCAGTACAATTTGGCCAGTTAAGTGGCTGCCCCAGTTAGCTGAAGTTTCATAGTAATGGTTAAAAAGGTATAAAAAAGACGATCTACCATTTAACTGAGTAACAAATTATGTGTTTAAGTGAAATACAGAATAAATTAGAAGACCAAAAATGCTACTACAGTGCTGTAAAACTATGTATTAGTTCCTAATAGTTACTGATGGTTTGCTGTAGTGTTCTTTTGATTGACTGACTGTAAATGAACAAAATCAGCTAAAACACTTCGTGCAGATAATGAACTGCCTTCACACAATGCCTTTGACAATTTCATCCTCCAAATCTTCATTTTCATTGTAACATTCAAGATGATTACCGATACCTTCAAATGCTTTGTTGTTCCTAACTTGTTGAAGTAGTGAAGTTGTTCCATTTTTACTTCCAGCTGTTTGTGGCATCTCCAAGCTTGAATTCTTGAAACCCCAGTGAGCAAAACAGTTCCGAATTGTCTTGCTGCTTATTTCTGGCCAGCTATCAGTGACAAAAATGGCTGCATTTTGAACACAATCCAAAACATCCAAAAATGTACCAGTTAGTGGGTTAATTGGTCATTGTAAATTGTCCCTTGATTATGCTGGGTTTAAATCGTGGGTTGCTGGGCAGTGCTGTTTGAAGGGCTGAAAGGGCCTATTCCACACTGTATCTCTAAATTAAAATGTAAAAAAACAAATGCACATTACTGATATTGTAAAACTGTTTGCTTTAAGCACAGTGTGGTGTCTAATGGGGACACAAGTGCAGACGACTGACACTAGTTAGAAAATGTTCGGCAACAGTCTCTTGTCCAAAACTAAGCAGCATAGCGTCTCAAATAAATGAAGGTAATCCCATCTATTTTGTTAATTAGTGTTTGTTTTTTAAGAGTTGCCCCAAAATAAATGGCTGCCAGATTAACTGATTGCCCAATTAACCAGAATCCACTGTATATGTATAAAAGTTAAGTTGTTCTTTCAAGTCGGTAAGTCATTTATATTTCTTAAAGAATCTTTACAACAGACTAATGACACATACAACACCATACTGAAGTGGTCTTGAGCCTGATGTATTAAGTGAATTCTTCACATGGAAGCTTTTGTGGAGAAAATGTTTCCCAGTGGTTTTGTTGGTGACTTTACAGTGAGAAAATGGAAAGTTGCAATGTTGTGGCAAAAACTGACCACAATGTATGAACTAGCATAGAAGACTAGTGATCAGGCCAGCTGCAGAGAACTATTTCTTTTCTCTTCATTGAGATTTTAATGAGTTTAATACAACTTTATGCCAAGATCTACTGAAAAGTAGCTGTTTTTGCCTTTATACAGAAATATTTGAAGTCTTTAAATGTCAGTGAAGTGCACTGGTCACTGCTGTTGCAAATTTTGCTTTGTTTCACTGTAATCTAAGCAGCAGGTATTGGATTCTTGAAGTGATATTCATTTTTGAAGTAATATTCCCTTCACACTAGTTTTTGACCCTTTGGTGCATCATTTCGTACCTTGGGAGACAGGCAACTTTTCATGAGCTTTATGACTGGATGCTAGACTTTTAAGTGTTTGTGAGACATTTAGCTTGTTCTGACTTTGTAATTTCAGTTTGTTTTTTCTTGAAACGAACATCGTCCAAATGTTCTGGCCATAAGATCCAGAGAAGTTTAGGGCTTCTTCAAACCAGACTGTGTGTTTGCCAAAGTTTAAAGCCATTCTTGATGGAAAAGCATACAGTTTAAATTATCTTCTGAACTCTGCCTGAAAGAGCAATTGGACAGAACCATTGTTCCACATTTTAAATTAATTAACAGGAGCAGCCAAGTTTAGAATATGTATGGTCTCATGAGTAGCAGTTTAGAAGGATTTGTGGGATTCATGCCAGTACAGATATATAATAAATTGCAGTAACCTGTGCCATTTGTGTACCAATTGACTTAAGACTGGGATAGCTGCCATGGAATTTCTTCCTAGCTTGGGAAATTCTGGAATTTTCTGCACCAGAAGCTGTATATGCACAGACCAAGGGTTTGTTCAGTGTAAAGACAAACAGATTTTTAAGCAGCATGGGTACTGAGGAATAGGGAGAAAGAATTGTAATGATTGTAATCCGAGTAGAAGCTCTTACTGATGTGATCTTCGTGAATGCTGAACCAAACCCTAGATTTGTTTCTTCTTCTTGATGTTTCATTGTTTGTATTTGAATGTGCACATTGAAATACCAACTTGCCTAGAACTTTAATTGAAGTCTGCAGACATCAAAATAGATGATAATCTTAGAAAAATCAAATATTACTATTAATTAATTTGTGTAAGATCACTCATAATCACATACTAATTTCCCACTTTGCTCTGTTTCTAATTTAGTTTGCTACAGCAATTGGACTTATTATTTTAAATAATACATTATTGAAGTTCTGAATTGCAAAATTGTGGGAAATTTGTGATTTACAATGATAATTCAGAATTGATATATAGTAAATTCTCTTTTTATACACACACCCACACACCCACCCACCCCTGAACCTATTCAATGCTACATTTAATAACTGACCAATTAGTTATAAGATTTTCATTGTTAGGTTTATGTAATTGTGTATGCATTCGAGAACTCTTAATTGCTATAAATCTAGTCATCCTTTTCATAAAAAATATACCAGTATTAGGATTTTTACTGCTAATTGAAGAAGAATAAGCTCTGTATATTTTTTTTATTTGAAAAGAATGACTAGATCTACAAACAGAAACATAAGGGATTTCACAGATGCTGGGAATACATACAGAATGCTAGAGGTAAAAGGCAGGATCACCTAGTGGCCACCCATTTCAAATGACTTCCCATTCACGTACTGCTATGTCTGTCCATGACCTCTCCATTGCCATGAAGAGGCCAAAATCAGGTCGGAGGAGCAACACTTCATATCCCATTTCTTCCCTCTGGGTCTCCTCCTTTCTTTTCTTTCATGGTCCACTGTCATCTCCTATCAGATTCTTCCTTCAGTTCTTTATCTTTTCTACCTACCCCCTCACAGTTTCTTACTTCATTTCACCTTCCTCCTGGTCTTACCTATCACTTGCCAGCTTGCACTCCTTCTCCTCTTCCCCATCTTATCTGATTTTTGCTTCTGCCCCCTTCCTTTCCAGTCCTGGTAAAGGATCTCATTGAGAAATGTCGACTATTTAATCCCCTCCAATGATGTTGCCTGATGAGTTCCACCAGCATTTTGTGTGTGTGACTAGCTTTACAAAATTGAAGTTTTGCAATACACACTCCATTACATAAACCCAACAATGAAAATTTTATAATTACATAGTCAGTGATCAAATGTAGCTTTGAATTGGTTCAGATATACGTGTGAGAAAACTTAGTATGCATAATTTTTAGAATTATCAGGTTAGTTTGCTCAATTTCCCATAATTTTGCAATTTAGTACTACGATAATTTATTATGTAAAATTAGAGATCCAATAGCTTTGGCTAAACAAAGTAAGAAACAGCAAGTTCTTGTTCTTGAACTGTAGGCAATATTAAATAAATAAATCAATGGTAACGTTTGAATTTTGAGTTTAATGATTAGTTTTGCATGGTGTAAACTGATGTACATTCTGTCTGACAATAGATTTGGTTTGAAGCGAGCTGCACTGTTGTGTTCAGCAAATTGCTATTAACTTAGTTTCTCTGCATCACAAGAATATAGATAGATGTCTACAGTCTCTCACCCAAGAGCAGGAATTGAGTATGATAATTTACAGTATCATTATTTTGTTTTGGCAAAGTTGTACCCTATTTTGTTCTGATTCTTTCTGCTTACTTATATCTGCCTTACTACCACCTTCCTTGACAAAATTCCAGTTCTGAATTTTGACCGAATGGTCTTTCTGTCCAGGTATTCTAGTCCAGTATACTTGACATTGAAGAGCACAGGATTTAGTTCATCTGTATAACTACATATGTGCAGGCTTTTTCTTTAAAACAGCGTATTTAGTT
The DNA here is from genome assembly GCF_030028105.1 of Mobula birostris. Classification (NCBI taxonomy): domain Eukaryota; kingdom Metazoa; phylum Chordata; class Chondrichthyes; order Myliobatiformes; family Myliobatidae; genus Mobula; species Mobula birostris. The sequence continues at coordinate 22,327,967 of NC_092391.1, read as the reverse complement.
GACTCTTTTGTTAAAATAATTGAATAATAGTTTTCTACCTCGTCATTTGAGATTAGTGATAGTTTGATGCTGTCCTGTTTTGCTGTATAGGGGTTTGGGATGTGTTACCCAGACACCTGTATGTTCAAAATTGCCTTAAACCCAGGAACATGAATTTCTTTTAATTTTGTAAAGAGAGGAGGGTTAGGTGGAAAAGTACAGAGAAAAATATTTAAAATGTTTGAAAACCAAGCAAAGCAGTAATTTGTTTCTGTGTAGAAATACAAAAGAATGTTTTGACTTCTGACAAACTACAATTTCAAACAGCTGGTGAGAAGCTTGAATTATCTGGGTAGCTTATTTCATTGAGTTGCCTTCATTTCAACCTCTCCTAGATCTTAGTGCTACATCTTCCAACACCAAATCGTTTGGATAGTTCATATATTCTGGTCCAAATTGGCACTTTATTTTTTTCCCAATACTGAATTACTACCAAAATCTGACTGTAAAACAGCTCTGATATTTTAACCAGTGCAAATAGGGATAATTCACACTCCAGTAATCAAATGATTTTTCCTTGCTCACGAAAAGGTAATATGAAATTGAGTCAAGGTGGAGGGGAAATGTTTATTGATCGTGAGCAGATTGGAAATGCACCAAAATTTGCATACATATGATTGATACTAATAATACTATATTTATCCAGGCATTGTTCACAATGAGGTATGTTGGCAAAGTGTTTTTGTCTAGTTGAAAAGTTCTGACAATTGAGTTCATGCCTCTTATGATTATAAGGTGCCGAAACAGTAAGTGTTAAGCATGCTGCATGCAAGATGTAATATAATGGAGCAAGTTCACAAAATGTGGTATCTGACAGTGAACCTGTGGGACTTTGTTGTGTGAATTAATATTTCCATGGTGCAAGGTTAAATATTGGTCCACACCAGTTGTTCTGCATTTGAACCATATTGATTTCCTTTGTAAGAATGTGCTAGAGAAGAACAGCCCCATGGATTGGTCCTGATAGCAACAATGGGTTGCTTGGACTCCAGCCCTGGTGATAATTCTGACTTTTTAAGACAGTAATTTTCACTGCTGTGAACTAATTGCTTAAAAACAGTTGTGTTGAGTAGATCCAGGATGGTATGTACAGCCATATATAGTTTCCAGATTTGAAGTATTCACTGCACAATAGGAACCCTTGTCTGTTTCAAAATAATATTTCAATGTGATGTTTTTAAGAAATAATTCACTTTTGTTAACTCCTTTGTCAAGGATTCTGATTTTCCAGAAGCGTTTAAAATGTTTGTAAGATAAAACATTGCACAAATTTATTTTTTGTAACTAAATATTTGTTCAGAGTCTCCAAAATATTTGTCATGATGTGCACCCAATATGGATTGCTCAGATTTAAAGTTTTCAATTTCTGAATGTAATTGAAGCTAATTGAATTATAAAGGAATTTTGTTGAGTAGATATGACAAATGATTACCACAGTGTACAGCTTTAGAGTTACAGCTAGACCATTCCAGAGTGAAATCAGAAAGCACTTTTACATGTTAAGAATAATGAGGCCTAGAATTCTCTCCCCAAAAATATGTGGATAATAGGTTAATTGATTTTGATCTTAAGGATGGAGATCAAACAGTTAAAGGACCAAGTGGTATGGAGCTACTGCAAATTGAGGTCAAATCAGCCATAGTAATCTTAAAATGACAAATTTGCTCTGAGGACCCAATTGGCCTTCTGCTGTTGTTATGTTTCAAATGCGATTAGTACCAGTTCAGCAATGGCGAATGGAGGAAGCAGTCTTCTATAATAGAAGAATCTTGACCCTGAAACAGTGATTTAACTTGTTTGTTGCATTTTTTACTGGAGCACTGCATTGAAAAATGTTTCTAGAAATATTTGCCTTAAGAACTGGAAAATATTTCTGATTGATGTTTTGCTATGTCAGTGGCATATGTAGTAAATTGTGAGATTGGGATATTGCCAAAAATACTCTGAAATTTCCCTTTTGCAGATTCCATTTGCTTTCATAAGGTCACTTGTGAATGCTTTGAAACTGACGATGTGTAATCAGAGTGCATAACTAATTTATCCCAAATATGTTGAGGAAAATCCTGAGAGCTTTTTACAAAGTATTCTGTAGTTCAGAAGTTTCTGAAGATTTCACTATGATCGAAGTTTGCTACTCCAGCTATAAAATGGAATGTGTATTATTTACATTGGCCAGATTTTGCTGATTTTAATATCATAACCTGCTACCTTGGCCCCATTGTAAAAGTGGAAATAATCTGCTGTAACCTTTACCTTGTGTAGTGATTGCAAAATGGATACTTAAATTATTCTCACAAATATAAACCTAGTATAGAGTTTCATTATTGCTTCATAAGTAATGCAGGTCTAAGTGCACACGATATTTAAATAAAGTGAAATAAGTGGCATGAATAGTTTTGTTTAATTCCTTGATTCTTTTTATATGCTTTGAGCTATAAATAACATGACTAAATTTTATCAGAATTATGAGAATAGTTTTAGTTCACTGTTATCATTTTCTCAAGTTTATTACCCATTATTTTTGATATTCACAAAAAGTGCTGTGTTATTCAAGCAGAACTATTTTACTTGTTGCATGCATTTACTGATGGGCAGATTGTTTTAAATCCATCCATTCTAATCAATACAAAAAATTTGATAATTTGCACAGCTCATTTCAATGGAAGCTTGTTCTGTGAAATTTCCATTTAAGAATATTGCTAACAGAGTTAGAAGACAATTTTGGAAAATTAAGTGATGGCTTTTAAATAATCTACATTTACTCATAGCACATTTGTAATGATCTTTATAATGAACTAGTTTTCATGGGAAACAAAGCTCTTTTCTACTCATCAACTTGATGTCTATTTCATCTGGTTTTGCAATCTTGAAAATGAGAAAATAGTGTATTTATTATTGCTTTACAATGTTTACTCTTGTGTGATTACTTATTCATTATTGTACAAGCACCCAAATTCTATTTATACTATAGGAACACAATATAGGTATTAGGAGCAGGAATAGTCCATATGAGCCTTTCAACCAAGCCCTGCTATTTGTCAATATCTTTGCTATCTTTTACCTCAGCTCTGTTTTCTCAGATGAACCCTGCATCCTTTGATCCCCTTAATACTCAGTAATCTACTGATCTCTGCTTTGAGTTAACCAAATGCCTGAGTATGCACAGCCCTCCAGAGGAGAAAATACCAAAGAGCCTCCATTTCTGAATGAAGAAATTTCCCTTCCTTTCACTCCTAAATGTCTACGCGATATTCTGAGAATGTGATCCCCAGTTGTGACTAAACCCTCCCTGCATTTTACCTTGTTAAGCCTTGTAAGAGCTTTGTAGATTTCATTGAGAACATTTTAGAATGTTGCTCACTTTTCTAAATGACAGGCCCAGCCTACTTAATCTCCACACGTATGGCAAACCTACTAGCCCTGGAAACATTGCTGCATTTGCAATAGCAGAATCACATCTTTCCATTTGTTTCCTCCACGTTGTAAGAATTATTTAGTTAACTTTTGAAATAGACTTGTTTGTCACATGAAGTTGCAGAAGCTGACCACAACCATGCATAATACTCTAAATGTAGTCTACAAGCCCCTATGCAATTGCAGTAAGACTTCCCAACTACTGTATTCAATTTCTCTTCTTAACAAAGTCTTAATATACCATTTACTTTCCTAATTACTTGTGGAACCTGCATGTTGGCATCGAATGACTAGTGTACAAAGATACCTAGGCCCCTTTTGGAACAAAAACCCAACCTGTCTGCATTTAAAAGGTACTCATGCTTTTTACAATTCGTACATTCTTTTAAAATTACTGCATTGTTCTCACCCACTTGCTTGTAAAAATGGTTGAAGATGATGTACATATATGCTTCGCCTATTTGCTCTAATACACTTTCAGAAACCCCAGAAGGGAGCAATATGTAATTCAACAGAATACACTTAAATAGTTAAGGTCATAGGACTATTTTTTGGGAATGCAGAGTGGGTCAGAATGTAACGGCTGAAGAAGAGGATCTTGGGGTTAATTGTAGATTTGAATCTCTGACAGTGATTCCTACTTATTGCATGATTTGTCAATGAGATATTTAATATGAAACAGTGTATTGCTCTGATTTAAACCTTTGTGATATTTCAGAAGGTTTTGCAAAGGAAACAAGATTTCCAAACTGTGGTTTATATAAGTTCTCCTATATTAATTCACAAGTAATTTAAATATTTCAATTTTGGACAATTGATTTTCTCCATGTATAATAACATGTTTCCTATTCAGATTCAACTTTTCCTGTCTGAGTTATCAGAATGAGATTTATTTATTCTTTGTTGCTTTTAAATTGCTATGAAACTAGATCTCCCTAATTAGATTAGATTAGATTAGATTCAACTTTATTGTCATTATGCCGAGTACAAATACAAAGCCAATGAAATGCATTTAGAATAGTGTTATTTACAAAATAACTGCGAATAAAAAAAAGTGCTACAGCACACAAATATAAAAGTACTGAGACAGTACAATACGGACGCAATACTGCTTAGCACTGTGATGAGAGGTTCAGCAGTGTCACAGCCTCAGGGAAGAAGCTCTTCCTGTGCCTGCTGGTGGGGGAGCGGAGGCTCCTGTAGCGCCTACCGGATGGGAGGAAAGTGAAAAGTCCATGGTTAAGGTGAGATGCATCCCTGATAATGCTTTTCGCCCTGCCCAGGCAGCGTTTATGGTAGATGTTCTCAATGCTGGGCAATTGGGTGTCGATAATCCACTGGGCAGTTTTCACCACACGCCAGAGTGGTGAAAATGGCTAGTTTCCAAATGTTTCCCAGATGTAGGCCTGTCTTTGATTTGAGTAAATATTAAAAGCAATGCCTTAGTCACCCTATCCTTTGAAACCAGTAGCATTATAATAGGCATGAGATTGGCATAATGGTTGCCATCAATTTTATTATAAATTTATTTATAGTCATAAGATTAGAGCTTCTTTTCATTCTACAGCTTCCTGTCATGGACTTCCACTAAAGTGACAGCCTACAATGGAAAGAAAAAGTTGGTATTGGTACAAAATGAAGACTTTATATTTTTAAAAAAGTCCAAATTTTTGAGTTTGGATGGAAAGAGAAAATCACTGTCACCTTTTATGTTATATTTCCAGATAATCTCCTTCAAATTACTTGGTAGACAATAGCAGAATCAAATCTTTCACTTGATTTGTTTCCACCACATTCTGAAAATGAATTGGTTAACTTTTGAAATAAACCTGGCTGTCACGTAAAGTTGCCTTTAACCCTGACAAGATAAACATTGAAGTAGCCTTTAGTTCAATGGAACAGTTATTTCTAAGATAACACTGCTTGAGTAAGATGATTTATTGTTTTGCTTTTTACTTCAAAACTGTAAAGCACATTTTAAATGAGGTTTTTTTAATGTATGACAATATTGGCAGTAAATTTGTCAGAAGATAGTTCACTGTTTAGACACTGAGCTGAATCCAGCAGGTTAACTGCAGGTGAATATCTGATTTGATTTGCTTGCATTGGCACGTGTGAGTTAGTACACATGCACTACTGTAGTCTTGTACAGTCGGATACATAAATGATTCCATCAGGTATCTGATACAGCAGTTTGTTGAAGAAAACTGCAGAATGTGTGTGTTTCATTAGTGGGGCGGGGGGGGGGGGGTGGTGAAATGGTTTTGAGGTTCAAGGATTGATCTTTGGAAACTAGCCTGCATAGACCAGACAGCTCAGTGTTATATGGTAGACAAAAAGCAAGTAGACAGGCTACTCTTTCTCTCTAAACTGGGGAACAGGTGATTTAATAATACTATTGAGAAAGAAATCCGATGGTGGAACAATGTGCAACTTTTTAAAAAAATAATGATGGTGGTCTGTAGTTACACTGCCACAGACTAATGTTTATGTGTGCATTAATGCTGAAAATGAAAATATGACTGCAGTTGATTTCGGAAAAGCAGAGGGCAAAAAAGGAGGCTGCTGCAGAGCATTTGCCATATGGTGGGTTGAACATTTCTATATACTGATAAGCATTATTTCAATTGCTGAATGAATGTATACCCATAACTAAAGTGATTGTTCATCTTTAAAAAAAAGTATTTTTGTCATAGTCATAGAAATCTAGAGCACAGGAGCAGGCATTATGGCCTATCTAGTCTGTGCCAAACTATTTAAACTGCATAGTGCCATCAACCTGCACTTGGACCATAGCCTTCAAAACCCTTCCCATCCATGTACCTATCCAAGTGTTGAAATCAAAATCACATCCACCATTTGCGCTGGTAGTTCGCTCCACGCTCCCACTGCCCTGTGGGTGAAGGAGGTTCCCCTTAAACTTTACACCTCTCACTCTTAACTCATACCCTCTAGTTGTACTCTCACTCTATCTGTGCAAAAGGTCTACTTGCATTTACCTTATTGATACCCTTCATAATTTTATATACCTCTAATCAAATCTTCACTCAGTCTTTTACATTCTAGAGAATAAAGTTCTAACCTGTTTGATCTTTCCTTATAACTCAAGGCCTTGAGTTCCAGCAACATCCTTGTAAATTTGAGCCCACTTGGGGATCAGCAATTCTGGATTGGGTGTTGTGCAATGAACCAGAATTGATTGGAAAGTTTAAGGTAACAGAACACTTAAGATGATGGAAGTGATCATAAAATGACAGAATTCACCCTGCAATTTGAGAAGGAGAAGCTAAAGTCATATGTATCAGTGCTAAAGTGGAGTAAAGGGAATTACAGAGGCATGAGAGAGGAGCTGGCCAAAACTGATTGGAAAAGAACACTGGTAGGGATAGCGGAAGAGCTGCAATGGCTTGAATTTCTGGAAGTAATTTGGAAGGCGCAAGATATATACATCCCAAGGTGGAAGAAGTATTCTAAAGGCAAGATGACACATCCATGGCTAACAAGAAAAGTCAAAGCCAAAGAGAGGGCATAAAAATTAGTAGAAACTTAAAAGAATTGGGAAGCTATTAAAAACCAACAGAAGGCAACTAAAAAGCCATTAAGAAGGAAAAGATGGAATACAAAGGTAAGCAAGCCAGTAATATTAAAGAGGATACCAAAAGATTCTAAAGATCCATGAAGTGTAAAAGGCAAGAGTGGATATCGGATCGCTGTAAAATGATGCTGGTAATAATGGGGGAACAAGGAAATGGCGGATGATGTGAATAAGTATTTTGCATTCGTCTTCACCGTGGAAGATATAAGTAGTATGTCAGATGTTCGAGAATGTTGGGGGCAGAAATCTGTGAATTTGCCATTACTAGGGAGAAGATTCTTGTGAAACTGAAGGTAGATAAGTCACCTGGACCAGATGGTCTACACTCCAGGGTTCTGAAAGGGGTGGATGAAGAGATTGCGAAGGCATTGGTAATGATCTTTCAAGAATCAGTTGATTCTGGCTTAGTTCTGGAGGAATGGAAACCTGCAAATGTCACTCCACTCTTCAAGAAGGTAGAGAGGTAGAAGAAAGGAAATCACAGGCCAGTTAATCTGACCTCAGTGGTTGAGAAGATTTTGGAGTCGATTGTTATGGATGTGGTTTTGGGTACTTGGAAGCACATGATAAAATAAGCCATCATCAACCTGGTTGCCTGACAAATCCCTTGGAATTCTTTGAAGAAATAACAAGCAGGATAGACAAAGGAGAATTGGTGGATGTTGTGGACTTGGATTTTCAGAAGGCTTTTGACAAGGTGTCACACGTGCTGCTTAACATGTTAAGAGCCCGTGGTATTACAAGAAAGATACTAGCATGGATAAAGCAGTGGCTTCATGGCAGGAGGCAGAGAGTGGGAATAAAGGGAGCCTTTTCTGGTTGATTGCCAGTGACTAGTGGTGTTTCACAGAAGTCTGTGGCAGCACCTCTTCTATTTATGTCCGGGGTCTTTCTTTTGTTCCATTAAAAATGGCGATTTTTGTTATGTTAATCTGTGGAATGCGGCTTTGTTGTGTTTTAACGCTGCAGAGAGTTTGCGCTAGCAGTTTATTGTGGTTTAGAGGGTGATAAGAGGGTGCTATTAGCCAATGGGTGGTTATGTATCGTTTTGTTTTCGGATGCCATGCTGTATGATATGACTGTGGACTGAGTTTTGGCGGGGAGTCGGGAGGAGAGACGAGGAGGACGGCGGACGTGCGGAGAGGCTCCGGTTGATCACTTCGGGTGGTCCCGAGCCGTGGGTCGACGGAATTCGGGTGGTCGTCTGACGTCGAACTTGAGCTCCAACGGTAGCGCGCGAAGAACTTGGACTTTGAATAAGTGTTGGCGCCTTTTTTTTTCATTACTTTCCTCTCTGTATCAAATGTATATTAATGCCCTAGAATTAGTAATATCTATAAAGTGTATGTGTTAAAATTTACTGGGTGTGCTGGCTGATGATTGATGTTTGTGATTGATTCGGGCGACGATTGACCCTGAGGGGACTGCTGAAGCAGGTGCTGGGCGGGATTTCCCCTAGACATACACGAGCCAAAATAACGGAACGTTACATTTATATTATATGTTAATGACTTGGATGATGGCTTTGTGGCCAAGTTTGCAGACGATACAAAGATAGGTGGAGGGGCAGGTAGTTTTGAGGAAGTAGAGAGGCTACAGAAGGACTTGGACAGATTAAGAGAACGGGCAAAGAAGTGGCAGATGGAATACAGTGTCGGGAAGTGTGTGGTCATGCACTTTGGTAGAAGTACTAAAAGGGTAGACTTTGCTAAATGGAGAGAGCTCAAAAATCTGAAGTGCAGATGACTTGGGAGTTTTAGTGCAGGATTCCCTAAAAGTTAATTTGCAGTTTGAGTCAGCAGTGCAGAAGGCAAATGCGATGTTAGCATTCATTTCAAGAAGACAGGAATATAAAAGCAAGGATTTAATGTTGAGGCTTTATAAAGCACCGGTGAGGCCTCATTTGGAGTATTGTGACCAGTTTTGGGCTCCTTATCTAAGAAAGGATATGTTGATGTAGGAGAGTGTTCAAAGGAAATACACCAAAATAATTCCAGGATTGAAAAGCTTGTCCTATGAAGAGCATTTGAATGTTTTGGGCCTGTACTCACTGGAATGCAGAAGAATGAGGGATGACCTCATTGATGCATACTGAATGTTGAAAGGCTTCGATTGAGTGGTTGTTTCCTATGGTGGGAGTATAAGACAAGAGAACACAGCCTCAGAATAGAGGGGCTTCCTTTTAGAACAGAGATGAGAAGAAATTTCTTTAGCCAGAGAGTGGTGAATCTGTGGAATTTGTTAACACAGGCAACTGTGGAGGCTAAGTCATTTGGGTATATTTAAGGCAGAGGATGGTAGATTCTTGATTCGTCAGAGCATGAAAGGACACGGAGAGAAGGCGGGAGATTGGGGTTCAGAAGGAAAACGGATCAGCCGTGATGAAATGGAGCAGACTTGATGGACCAAATGGCCTAATTCTTCTCCTATATCTTATGGTTTTAAATTTTCTCTGCACTTTTCAATCTTATTTACATCTATCCTGTACCAAAACTGCATGCAATACTCCAATAAAGTCCAAACCTATTCAGCCCTACTGCTCACTGTGTAAGACCTACCCTGTCTCTTCCGCCCAAAGTGCAACATCTCACACTGGTCTGCATTAAATTCCATCTACCATTTTCCAAGCTGGTCCAGATCCTGGTGCAAGCTTTGATAGTCTTCCTCGTCTACTGCACCCCCAATCTTGGTGTCACCTGCATATTTGCTGTTCCAGTTTACCACATTATCATCCAGATTATTGATATAGACGACAAACAACAGTGGACCCAGCACTGATCCCTGCGGCACTTCAGTAGACACAGGCTTCTGGTCAGAGAGGCAAGCATCTACTACCACTTTCTGGTTTCTACTGGAAAGTTAATGACTAATCCACTTTACTACCTCATTTTACTGAATGCCAAGTGACTGAACCTGCTTGACTAACCTCCCATGTGAAACCTTGTCAAATACCTTGCTGAGGTCCATGAAGACAACAGCCACTGCCTTGTCTTCATCAACTTGCCTGGTAGCTTTCTGGAAGTGGTCTATAAGATTGGTTAGACACAACCTGCCACACATAAAGACATGCTCACTATCCCTAATCAGTTCCAGTCTATCCAAGTCATCATATCTGGTCCCTTAGAATTCCTTCCAATAACTTTCCCACTACTGATGCCTTTCTTAAACAGCAGAACAACGTTAGCTCCTCCAATCCTCCAGTTCAAATTCTCCACTTGTCACTATGGATGATTTAAATATCTCTGCTAGGGCCCCGTCAATTTTTGCATTTGCCTCCCACAGGATCCAAGGGAATACCTTGACATGCCCTGGGGATATGGCCACCTTAATTTGCCTCAAGATAGCAATCACCACCTCCTCTGTTATCAATATCAGGTCCATGACCTCACTACTGCTTTGCCTCACTTCTGTAGATTCAGTGTCCTTCTCCGGAGTGAATACAATGCAAAAAATACATTTAAGATCTCCATCTCTTTTGTCTCCCCACATAGATTACCATTCTGATCTTCCAGAGGACTAATTTTGTCTCTAGCAACCCTTTTGCTTTTAACATATCTGTAGAACCCCTTAGGATTGTCCTTCACCTTGATTGCTAGAGCAACCTTATGCCTTCTTTTAGCCCTCCTGATTTCTTTCTTGAGTGTTCTCTTGCATGTCTTATACTCCTCAAGTACTTCATTTGTTCCTACTTGTCTATGTCTGCTATGCACCTTTTTATTTCCTAACCAGGGCCTCAAATCCTCCCAAAAACTAAAGTTCCCTTAATCTGTGTTCCTTGCCTTTAATTCTGACATACAAGCTTTATACCCTCAAAATTATACTTATGAAGTCCTTCTTTGCCAGAAAATAACCTGTCCAATTCCACACTTGCCATATCCTTTCTGATACCACCAAAACTGGTGTTTCTCCAATTTAGAATCTCAGTCTGAGAACCAAACCTACCTTTTTCCACAATTACCTTGAAACTAATGGCATTATGATCGCTAGATGCTAAGTGTTCCCCTGCACAAACTCCTGTCACCTGCCCTGTCTCAATCCTTATGACATTATCTCAAGTGGTATAGCTGTTGTTGAGGGGGATGGCCGCAGGGCAGTTTAACACCTTTCACCCTCCTGTCACCCAGTTTCCTGCGTCCTGCAGCTTGGGTGTAACTGCCTCTCTATATGCCCTGTCTATCACCCGCCCCCCCACCCCCAGCCTCCTGAATGATCCGGATTTCATCCAGTTCCAGCTCCAACTCCTTAATGTAGAGTGTTAGAAGCTGCAGCTGAATGCACTTCTTGCAAGTGAAGTTGCCAGGGGCACTGGAGCTCTCCGTGCTTTCCAACATCCTGCAAGAGGAACATTCAACTTTCCTGCCTGGCATTCCTACTGTTCTAACTGTGTAACTATAAAGAACACGACAATAAATAAATTGAAAAAATATCTACTGACACCTTTTTGCCTTCTCTTACTGAAGCCTCTTCTTGCTGAAGCCTTGAAGACCTAAAGCCTTAACTTCCCACTCTAACACTGTCCACTCCAGCAATGGCTACTCCAACAAAGGCTGCTTCGCTTGCTCCTGCCTTATTTTTATTTGCCCTTGCTAATGAATCCCAATCTCTGATTGGCCGTTGTTCAAATGCCAAAACACCACTTTTTAATGCACATTTTTGCTGACCATTGTGAGTCACCTCTCATTCCTAATCTCTGAATGGCCACTGTTAAATCACTGTCAGTTTTGAACATGAAAATTGAATAATATTTTTTGAAGGGAAAGTTTTGTTTCCGTGACCTATTGTTCATCTACGTCTGTTGCTTACTCTCTGTGCTTCTCATCACTGTGTTGCATGTGTTCCTACTTCAACTGAATGGATCATGACTTAAATCTACTTTGACACTAACACCGCACTTATACACAATTTTCATTTACAGGGAAGAAACATAATTGTCAACTTCATGTATGTTTCTAGTAGTTTGTGTCAAGCGATACAATCTGTTATATTATTGGAGGTTAGAAAAGTCAGTTCATTAATTTCAATCTTTGTGATAGTTGTGTAATCACACTTTTTCTGGACAACGATCACCGCAATCAGTAGGCTGTAACATGCCTTTCGAAGTTGAGCTTTAGAACCACCTGTATGACCTTGCATTTTTGCGGTGAGAATTGAAGTCTTGAAGGTTCAGGGAGGTTGCGGCTTGGTGTGTACCGGCTGAATCAAGATGGCGGGGTCAGGCCCGAGAACGAGGAACAAGCTGATGTTTGACCAATTTAAGTGCGGGGCCAGATTGTAAAGGTCGGGTGTGGGGCCAAATCAAGGTGGCCGGGCCCAGGCCCGAGAGCGTATCAAAGCAACAGAGCCTGGGTCCAAGACCAAGAAATACGCTGAGCTTTGGCCAACTAAAGTGCCAGGCCAAATTGAAAAGTTGGCGCCGGAGCTGAAAGACGGGCTGTGGTGTTTAGTTCACTACTCTGGGAGGATTACCTATCTCTGTGCTGAACTTAGGCTGTGGCCTGCAACAACGGCCTCCAGGACCGGCTACAGCACGAACTGGCTTCGCGGCTGTGAACACACTTTTGTGAACTTTAGTTCTGAATGTTATTTGCTTACTTTCTATTGTTTGCACAATTTGTTCTTTTTTATTGCACATTGTGAGTTTGACGGTCTTTTTTTAATGGGTTCTATTGGGTTTCTTTGTTTTGTGGCTGCCTGTAAGGAGACAAATCTCAAGGTTGTATATAGTATACATACTTTGATAATAAATATACTTTGAACTTTTATCCGAATTGCAATTATTCTATTTGTGCTGTTCCCAATAGATCTTTATAAATTTTATAATGCAACATGCAAAATCAGCACATGTAATTAGCTGCAGAAGTGGTTTTTCAAACTACATTAGTCACTTTAGAAAAATCTGTTCTCAAGTACAGCATTAAGAAAGCATTATACCCCAGATCTGGCTTTAAACCCAGCTACTGTCTTTTGTCTTGGGTAGAATTGAAGGATCCCGCAGCTTTCTGTAGAGAAGAGTTAAATCCTTCCAGATGAATTTCCAATATTTATCCTTCAGTTAATAGCATTGGAGTATTAGCCTCTCATGAAACAGAGAATTAATGTGTTCAAATTTGTTGCTGTGTTTTTTTTAAAAATACCACAGTGTCTCAACTTTGAAAATCCTTCACTCGTTGTAATTTATTTGGAACACGGAGGTCATAAATGCACATGGAGTTAGTGTGCTTCACCTGGCATTGCTACACTGTCTTGCTTTCCCTCGTATCCATTGCAGAGTGTGAGAACCCTCATATCCTAATGTGTTTGTCATATAAGATGGATTTGAATGTTTTTCGCTTCTGTCTTTACAGGTTTAAAAAAATGCTTCAATTTTTGCACAAATTTCTTGGGTGTTTTTTACACAGAGGAAATGTGAAGCACTGTATGTTCCCATAATTAAGATAACCAGTTGTTTGAAAGGACACGGTTTATGATTTTCAATATTTTGAAAGTTTTTGCATCATCAAAGTGATAGCATGTCATAGCTTCCATTAGTGTCAGAGCATTTATATTGCATTGTTCAGATTCTCTGTCTCTCTCTCTCTCTCTCTGTCACTCTTATTCTCTCGTTCTCATGCACTCTCTCTCTCCCTTGCTCTCGTGCACCCTCTCTTGGTGCTGCTTCTCCCATGTGCTTTCTGCAAGCTCTCTCTCACACTCTCTCGTTTGCTCACTCGCCTCCCTCTAGCTCTCGTTCTCGCTCTTATACATTCTTGCTCTCGCGCTGTCTCTCGCTGTTTCGCTCACTTGCTCTCACTCAGTCTCTTGCTCTTGTGCTGGCTCTCTCATTCTCTATCTTCTCTTGCTCTCACTGATTCACTCTCACACTCATTCTCTCTCACTCTCATTCTTGTAGTCTGTCATTCTCCCTCTTGTTTGCTCTTGCTCTTGCGCTCTCTCTCGATCTTGTGCGCTCTCTCACTCATGCATTCTCTCGCTCTCGTGCTCTCTCTCTTGCACACTCTCTCGCTGTCTTGCACTCTCAGTAATCCTGGTTTCACCCCAACAATGCTATTCACTTTGTCCTATCCACTCCTCTGTCCCCTCACCTCCCAGCAATTTACCAACTGAAGTTCTCTGGTTTTCCTTCCACAGGTACTGCTTGGTCCAATGATATTGCCCATTCTAATCTGTTTATTTTGGTAACCTGTAATGTTTGTACTATGTCACTAGGGGGTGCAGTAACATCGTTTTTAGGCTTTTATTAGTATCTCCATAAACGGCGTCGTACAAATTGCAGTTTTACACTAAAATTAAGTACCACTACTCCACAAAGAATAACTTCCTGTGCCAACAGCAAAATAATGAGCAGGTAGAAGACTCAAGGTAAAGTGAATTTCAGACAGCCAATTAACACAGGTGAAATTTTTTTATGTTATGAATTTTGATGTGTTTCGACAAGGCTTGGCAGGTTGGTGATTCAGGTTTCACTGCAGCTACAATACCACATTCTCATCACTCCAGACTCGATCATTCTCAACTTCCTTTAGCTGGCTTTCTCTCACTCAACCTTCAAAACTCATTGTCATGAAACATACACCAGTCTTCCTCATCCACCACCCCTGGCCTCACTGTCTTTCAATGAACAACAAACGGCTGTGATTATAATGAATTTAGAAGCTTGGGTTTAGAATGAGAGAGCCAGAGAGAGCAAGCACAAGAGCAAGAGACTGAGTGAGAGCAAGTGAGCGAAACAGCGAGAGACCCAAGCTTCTAAATTCATTATAATCACAGCCGTTTCCAGCCTACAATGTTTAAAAATTTGGAATTCAAGGTATCGAAACCATCTGTACATTTCCCCAAACATGCTCAATCCTCCTCAAGTCCTTAAAACCATTCCAGTATATCCTGCATTGGCCTATGAATAACTGTTTTAAGATCGTGCCTCTGGGAAGCTTATTGTTAACAGTGCTATATGGCTGAAAGTTGTTTACTCATCCAGAATTGTTCGGAATAGTTATTACAGTTGGATGCCAAAATTATTTCGAGCACAAAAGGGAGGAGTAGGGAGAGTGATGATTGGAAGGACGATCAATTTATTGTTAACATCTGGTTTTATTTTGAATACATTCAGAAGTACATTTACAGGAACATTATGTCAATGAAAATTTGATGCCAATCTACATAAATAGATGTTGAGATTTAACTAAAAGGTTGGTCAAAGAGGGTGCTTTTCAGCAGTTTCACAGTGGAAATGAAAGCATATGGCCCCATCAGATGTAGCCACAGATACCTGTGAGAGAATGATTAAAGCTGAGGTGCAAAGCAATTGAAATTAACTGAGCACAGATCTGAGAGAGATCTCAGTTGAGTTAAGAGAGGTACAGCTGAGGAGCACTGCTGAAGATTTATCAGCAAAAATTCAGATAAGAATTGATTACTGTTCAAAAAGATTAAGTGAAAACTTTAGTCCAAATTTGCCACTGTTTTTGGCAAACATGAAATGAAGATCAGCACAGAGCTGACACTTAAGAGTAAGTAAGTGGATATAGCTTCCCATCCATGTGATCTCTCTCAGCCTGCAGTGGTATTTTCCCTACAGCAGTGTTCTGTAACTAAACAAACACGACAAAATCTGCTGGAAATCCAAAGCAAGGCACACACAAAATGCTGGATGAACTCAGCAGGCCAAGCAGCACCTATGGAAAAGAGTAAACAAAATGGTCTGAGTCCAAAAACTTCGACTGTTTACTCTTTTCCATCGATGCTGCCTGGCTTGCTGAGTTCCTCCAGCATTTTGTGTGTGTTGTTCTGTACCTAAAGCCGATATCACTGACTGAATCTTATTATAAAAACTAATTATGGGAAAATACCGATCAAGAGAGTGGAATCATAAAGTAAAACCAAGGCTCTTCAGAGAATAATGTCAGGAAGCATATCTTAGCTTACAGATTGACAAAACCTGGAACTATTCACATTATGAAAAATATTAGTCATTTTTAGTTTAAGCCCACACAAATGCTGTTAAAACATGGAACAATAGAACATTTAAAAGTAAACAAAAGCAGTAGGCAACACACATAAAAATTGCTGGTGAACGCAGCAGGCCAGGCAGCATCTATAGGAAGAGGTGCAGTCAACGTTTCGGGCCGAGACCCTTCGTCAGGACTAACTGAAAGAAGAGATTTGAAAGTGGGAGGGGGAGGGGGAGATCCAAATTGATAGGAGAAGACAGGAGGGGGAGGGATGGAGCCAAGAGCTGGACAGGTGATTGGCAAAAGGGATTTGAGAGGATCATGGGACGGGAGGCCTAGGGAGAAAGGGGGGGGGGGAACAAGGAGTATAGTGAGAGGGATAGAGGGAGAAAAAGGAGAGAGAGAGAAAAAATAATAATAAATTGGGTACGAAGGGGAGGTGGGGCATTAATGGAAGTTAGAGAAGCCAATGTTTTTGCCATCAGGTTGGAGGCTACCCAGACTGGCTATAAGGTGTTGTTCTTCCAACCTGAGTGTGGCTTCATTTTGACAGTAGAGGAGGCTGTTTATAGACATATCAGAATGAGAATAGGATGTGGAATTAAAATGTGTGGCCACTGGGAGATCTTGCTTTCTCTGGCGGACAGAGCGTAGGTGTTCAGCGAAACGGTCTCCCAGCCTGCGTCAGGTCTTGCCAATATATAGAAGGCCTCATCGGGAGCACCGGACACAGTATATCACCCCAGCCGACTCACAGGTGAAGTGTCGCCTCACCTGGAAGGACTGTCTGGGGCCCTGAATGGTGGTAAGGGAGGAAGTGTAAGGGCATATGTAGCACTTATTATGCTTACAAGAATAAGTACCGGGAGGGAGATCAGTGGGGAGGATTGGGGGGATGAATGGACAAGGGAGTCACGTAGGGAGCGATCCCTGCGGAAAGCAGAGAGAGGAGGGGAGGGAAAGATTTGCTTAGTGGTGGGATCCCGTTGGAGGTGGCGGAAGTTACGGAGAATAATATGTTGGACCCGGAGGCTGGTGAGGTGGTAGGTGAGGACAAGGGGAACCCTATTCCTAGTGGGGTGGCGGGAGGATGGGGTGAGAGCAGATGTGCGTGAAATGGGAGAGATACGTTTGATGGTGGAGGAAGGGAAGCCCCTTTCTTTAAAAAAGGAGGACATCTCCTTCGTCCTGGAATGAAAAGCCTCATCCTGAGAGCAGATGCGGCGGAGACGGAGGAATTGCGAGGAGGGGATAGCATTTTTGCAAGAGACAGGGTGGGAAGAGGAATAGTCCAGGTAGCTGTGAGAGTCAGTAGGCTTATAGTAGACATCAGTAGATAAGCTGCCTCCAGAGACAGAGACAGAAAGATCAAGAAAGGGGAGGGAGGTGTTGGAAATGGACCAGGTAAACTTGAGGGCAGGGTGAAAGTTGGAGGCAAAGTTAATGAAGTCAACAAGCTCAGCATGCGTGCAGGAAGCAGCGCCAATGCAGTCGTTGATGTAGCGAAGGAAAAGTGGGGGACAGATACTATTATAGGCTTGGAACATGGATTGTTCCGCAAAGTCAACAAAAAGGCAGGCATAGCTGGGACCCATACAAGTGCCCATGACTACACCCTTAGTTTGGAGGAAGTGGGAGGAGCCAAAGGAGAAATTATTAAGAGTAAGGGGCGGCAGACTGAGGGTAGCAGACACCATCAGAATCAACAAACTTATTCGTAAGGCCAGTGATGTTGTGGGGATGGAACTGGACTCTCTGACGGTGGTGTCTGAAAAGAGGATGCTGTCCAAGTTGCATGCCATCTTGGACAATGTCTCCCATCCACTACATAATGTACTGTTTGGGCACAGGAGTACATTCAGCCAGAGACTAATTCCACCGAGATGCAACACAGAGCGTCATAGGAAGTCATTCCTGTCTGTGGCCATCAAACTTTACAACTCCTCCTTTGGTGGGTCAGACACCCTGAGCCAATAGGCTGGTCCTGGACTTATTTCCTGGCATAATTTACATATTACTATTTAACTATTTATGGTTTTATTACTATTTAATTATTTATGGTGCAACTGTAACAAAAACCAATTTCCCTCAGGATCAATGAAGTATGACTATGACTATTCCGCTAGACGGAGCAGAGTGGTGGTAGAGGGGTACTGGTTAGGTCTGGAATCCAAGTAGGATTTGTTAGCAGTAGGTTTTTCTTAGATAATGGCATACATCGATGTGGTATTTAAGTTGGGTGGATGAAGTATAAGATGCAGATTGGCAATGATCTAACTATTCCAAACTAGAATTGGACAAATAGGTTCCCTTAATGCTATCAATCAATTGCTGTTTAGAGCCTTGATGTTGCAAAGAAGGAAAGTGGACAAAGTTAGGTCATGTTGTGAAACTGATAAGTAAGTAACTTAATAGTAAGATCTGTTAGTGGCGGCATCATGAAATTCTTTCCTCACTGAACAGAAGAGAAGCAAGAGTCAGAGACTGGATGTATTCGTTAAGAATTGCCCCATTGTGATAATGTGGCAGGAATTTGAAGTACCGTCCCTTTCCTATATAATAACACAGAAGGAGAAGAGAGTCAAGAATCAGCAATACTTGGAAAGGGAATGCAGTCTTCTGTTTGGAAACACTCACAAAATGCTGGAGGAACTCAGCAGGCCAGGCAGCATTTATGGAATAAAGTACAGTCGACGTTTCAGGCCGAGACCCCTTGTGCTTGGAAACTCTCACTTTGAGCCAGGCAAAGTTAATCTGGTGCAACACCGCCACTGTTGTAACATGAAGCAGCTTACGGATTCAGACTGATTCTTCAAAGGATTGGAGAGTGAACTCTGAAGGATGGGCCATTGAGTTCATGTCACAACGGGTCCTGTTACCTTGTTGGATGTAATTCTAATAAGCTTGGCAAAGCTGGTAGATGTCCTGAATCTGAAATGCACATTCTTTTTGTGTTGCAGTATTTCTGTTTGTGTTGGCGCGTGGCCAAGTGGTTAAGGCGTTCATCTAGAGATTTGAAGGTCGCTGGTTCGAGCCTTGGCTGAGGCAGCGTGTGTGTCCTTGAACAAGGCACTTAACCACACATTGCTCTGCGACGACACCGGTGCCAAGCTGTATGCGTCCTAATGCCCTTCCCTTGGACAACATCGGTGGCGTGGAGGGGGGACACTTGCAGCATGGGCAACTGCCGGTCTTCCATACAACCTTGCCCAGGCCTGCGCCCTGGAAACCTTCCAAGGCGCAAATCCATGGTCTCATGAGACTAATGGATGCCTAAAAAATAAATTTTTTTTCTATTACAACACTTACTGCACTTCAAAAGTGAATTGCTCTGGGATATATAAATTGTATGAAGGTTTGTCCTTGTCTATTTGGCAGAAAGCCATAAGTAATGGATGTTCAAACTTTGACTGCAATACCTACAGCAAGGTCCATTTGTAGAGGCACCTTGCTTTGACTCTAGGGAGCAAGCTGCAGCACACAGGGTGGAGGTGTGGGGTGACTGCATCACTTGTTCTCCACTCAGACCGAGTTTGATTCCTAGTTTCTGTTGAGTGAGAGTGCATTGGTATTTGCCTGCTGCTATAGTGAGGAAAGTAGGAGTAGAAAATAACAGTGTTATTGACATTTTGGGTAATGAGAATTCATTCACAAATCACTAGCAATGTGGAATGTAAATCTGCTCTTATGGAATGTATGTGTGGAAAAATTAACTAAATAACACAAGATGGAAAATTTTTGTTAAGGGCTTGTGTCACAGAAAATTTCCTAGGAATGCGAACGGTTGGTAACACGGGCATACCGTATCAACCTCTGTTCAGGTCAAGTGTGTCAGCTGGAAGTGTAACAGAGTCAGGACCCAGTTTACTTGTGGAGTCACCCGCTGACAAACAATCACCCATGCTGCTCTGGATTTGCACTTGGATCAAGCCTTTAACAGTCTCAGGTTATTTAAAAAGTAAACAGCTTGAGAGTAAGAATGCACAGTGAAAGCAGGGATCTGTTAATTATAAACATATTAAAGGCTGCATTAGAAGCCATTATTTTCAGTAGTGTGTGGTGGCATGGGGATGTGAGTAAGAATGCTCTGAAGTGGCCGCTGTTGTAAGGATGGAAGGGCAAGTGGTGGATTATGCCAGTGTTTAAAGTATATTTAAAGATGATTTGTTTAAAAAAATTGAATTTTTGGATCAGAGCTTATAATATTTCTGCAAATGGGGAGCCACTGTAAGCAGAATATTGCATCTCAAAACGATGAGCATGAAAGCTGTGGGATTCAGTCTGCCCCCAGAATTATCAGTCAAGACTTAAATGTCCTTGTTCACCGAAGGTAAGGAAGCCAACCAGATACAGAGAGCTATTCTGCATTAAAATTATAATTCATACAGTGAATTATTCAATATAATTCATCTGCAGTATAAATAATTCAGAATTATAATTCGCATATTCTGAGCAGTTACATGTGTTAGCTATCATTCAGTTTAAAGCTCATATCATATGTAAGTGATAGAGCTTCACCAAAGTATAAATATTTTGTTCCTCTTGACTAACAATGAGATCCCTGTTCCGGACCAGAATCAGATTATAACAAAGCATCCCTTGGAGATGCCACATCCCCATGGTTTGTCACTGGATGTCAGGAGGAATACAGCATTGCAATGTACGTATGCATAAACCTGGAAACCCCAGGACTTGATGAGACTTGTAGCAAATTAGTAAATGGATAGTGTCTCCCTGCATAACCCAGTCCAGTCCAGTTTTATTTCAGTTAGATTGGGTACAGGGGAAAATATAGGTGATGCACTATCAATTACTCCAAAAGACTGGAAGTAGAGTAAATACTGAAAGGCTTTTATTAACAGTAAAATGGATCCCCGTCCATGCTGAGTATCTGTCCTGGACTGTGGGAGGAGCAGTGACACAATCGCCTTTATTCAGGGGTCTGCGAGAGGAGCCACAGGAGCAGTCAGCAGAGGGGCGTGTCCAGACAGGTAACCCAGTTACAACCTATATCCATGGTTTACCACAACAGGGAATGGGACATCGCTGTGTTTTATTAAAAATAGACCCTAGAATGTTTTACTCAGAATCAGGTTTATTATCATTGGCATGTCGTGAAATTTGCTATCTTGTGGCAGCAGTACAGTGCAATGCTTTAAAATATTACTATAAGTTACAATAAGAAATATTTTAACAAGTAAATAAATAGTGCAAAAAAAATGAGGTAGTGTTCATGGGTTCATTGTCTGTTTAGCAACTTGACAGCGGAGTCAGATTCCGAAAATGTTTAGTGTGTGTCTTCAGGCTCTTGGACCTCCTCCTAGATGTTAGTAATGAGAAAAGGTTATGTCCCGGATGGGAGGGTCCTTAATAATGGATGCCACATTTTTGAGACATCATCTATTGTAGATGTCATTGTTGTCCTCCGGAAGCAAAGGTTCACATCTGAAAATGGAATCTCCAGCTGTTTGCCACATGTTCAATACTGAAAACATCAGGAACACTCAGCAGGACAGGCTGGAAATATGGAAAGACAAACATTCCAAGTGAAAGATCCTTCTAGAGCGCTCTTGGCTTGTCAACAACTGAATTGCGGAAATGGACTCCAATGGAAATAGTAGTCTGCGCAAGGATAAAGAATGTAAAGGGGTGTCTGGAGGAAGAGACGTCAAGGTGGAAAGGTGGTGACAAGTGTTCCTTTAAGAACAAGTGCTAATGAGGAAGATTATGTGTGGTTAGCCCACTGCTCTACTCTCTCTGTACACATGACTATGTGGCTAGGCACAGCTCAAACACCATCTATAAATTTGCTGACAATATACCATTGTTGGCAGAATTGTAGGAAAGGTGGATGAGCTCAGGGCATGGAACAACACCTGGAATTAAGATATTGTAGCCATTAGTGAGACTTAGTTGCGGGATGGCGGGGGAGGGGGCGCACAGGACCGGCAGCTCAATATTCCGGGATTCCGTTGTATTAGACGTGACAAAGTGGGAGGGATTAAAGGAGCAGGGATGTTGTTACCAGTCAGAGAAGATGTCACGGCAGTGCTCTGTCAGGACAGACTGGAGAACTCGTGTAGAGAGGCGTTACGGGTGGAACTGAGAAATAAGAAAGGTATGACTACGTTAAAGGGCCTATATTACAGACCACCCAACAGTCTGGGGGATTTGGAAGAACAAATTTGTAAAGAGATTGCAGACTGTTGCAAGAAGCATAATGTTGTTATAGTAGGTGATTTTAACTTTCCACATATAGACTGAGAATCCCATATTGTAAAAGGACTAGATGGAATAGAGTTTTTCAAATGTGTTCAGGAAAGTTTCCATCATCGGTACATACAAGTCCTAATGAGAGAGCGTGCGGTACAGGATCTGCTCTCAGGGAATGAGACAGGGCAGGGGACAGAAGTTTGTGTAGGGGAACACTTTGCATCCAGTGACCACAATGCCATTAGTTTCAAAGTAACAATGCAAAAAGATTGGTCTGGTCTGTGGGCTGAGATTCTAAATTGGAGAAAGGCCAGTCTTGATGGTATCAGAAATGATCTGGCAAGTGTGGATTGGGACACAGGCTATTTTCTGGCAAAGGTGTACTTGGAAAGTGCGAGGCTTTTAAAAGTGAAATTTTAAAATGCAAAGCTTGTAAGTGCCTGTCAGAATAAAACGTAAAGTTAACGAGTGTGGGGAACCTTGGTTTTCGAGAGATATTGAGGCCCTGGTTGAGAGAACAAAGGAGGTGCATAGCAGGTATAGGCAGGCAGGAACAAATGAGGTGCTTGTATAAGAAATGCAAGAGGACAAGTAAGAAAGAAATCAGGAGGGCTAAAAGAAGACAAGAAGTTGCTCTAGCAGACAACGTGAAGAGCAATCCTAAAGAATTCTACAGATATGTTAAGAGCAAAAGGATTACAAGGGACAAATTTGGCCCTCTGGATGACCAGAATGGTGATCCATGTGTGGAGCCCAAACAGACAGAGGAAATCTTAAATAATTTTTGCATCTATATTTACTCAGGAGATGGACACAGGGTCTATAGAAGTGAGGCAAAGCGGCATCAACCATGGACCCTGTACAGATTACAGAGGAGGAGGTGTTTCCTACCCTGAGGCAAACCAGGGCGGATAAACCCCCAGGGCCTGACAAGGTGTTCCCTCGGACATTGGACCCTATAGGAGACAAATGCAGAGATTGCCAGGGCCCTAGCAGATATATTTAAATCATCCTTAGTGACAGGAGAGCTTTCAGAGGATTGGAGGATAGCCACTGTCTAAAAAAGATTCTAAACACAAACCAGTAAATTATAGGCTGGTGAGTCTGACATAAGTTGTGGGAAAGTTATTGGAAGGTATTCTCATGGACTGGATGTATAAGTTTTTGAATAGACATGGACTGATTAAGGACAGTCACCATGCCTTCATGCGTGGTAAACAATCCTATAGAGTTTTTTGAAGAAGTTACCAGGAAAGTGGAAGAAGGTAAGGCAGTGGATGTTGTCCACATGGGCTTTAGAAAAGGCTGATTTATACTTCTGTGTCAACTCGACACCGTAAGTACGGCGTCGCCGTGAACCCTACACAGAGCCTACGTGGATCCCTATGCCGTAGCCTGACGTGCACCTCTCCCAAAATGTAACTACGCGTCGTGGCAACGCAGACCAAACAACTGTGATTGGTCTGCTTGGTAGTATCGCATTTCCTCCTACGCTGCAGTAGCTTCCCATTGGGCGACTGAAGGGAAGGGAAGGAGCTCTGTCTGCAATGCTTTCCATAAAGCTTTACAGACCTCCGAAATTATGGAGGACACATTTTGCTTTTAGGAAAAAAGACGCTTGCTTTAAACTTGTTTACCCCAAGAAAGACTACCATGACCATGAAGCCTTGCGCGGGCAGGTGTGTGAGCATGCGTGACGTGCCAGAATTGCAGAGCGATGCAGACACACCAACGCACAAGTATAAATACTCACAACGCACGTAGGCCACTTGCATAGGTTATGGCATCGAGTTGACGCACAAGTATAATTCAGGCTTAAGGCATTTGACAACGCCCCGCATGGGAGGTTGGTCAAAAAAAGTTCAGTCAGTCAGTGTTCAAATGAAGTAGTAAATTCAATTAGACATTGATTTGTGGGAGAAGCCAAAGAGTGGTAGTAGATGGTTACCTCCCTGACTGCTGGCCCGTGACTAGTGGTGTGCCACCAGGATCTGTGCTGGGACCTTTGTTGTTTGTCATCAATTTCAATGATCTGGATGATAGCGTGGTCAACCGGATCAGCAAATTTGTGGATGACACCAAGATTGGGGGTGTAGTGGACAGCGATGAAGGCTATCATGGCTTGCTGAGGTATCTGCATCAGCTGGAGAAACGGGCAGAAGAATAACAGGTGGAAGTTAATGCAGACAAGTGCGAGGTTTTGGACACTAATAGGACCAACCAGGATAGGTCTTGCACAGTGAACCGTAGGCCACTGAGAAATGTGGCAAAACAAAGGAATCTGGGAATACAGATACATAATTTGTTGAAGGTGGCATCACAGGTGGATAGGGTCATAAAGAAAGCTTTTGGCACATCGGCCTTCATAAATCAATGTATTGAGTACAAAAGATGGGATGTTCTGTTGAAGTTCTGTAAGACATTGGTGAGGCCTAATTTGAAGAATTGTGTGCAGTTTTGGCCACCTACTGACAGGAAAGATGTAAACAAGTTCGAAAGAGTACAGAGAAAATTTACAAGGACGTTGCCAGGACCGGAGGACCTGAGTTATAAGGGAGGATTGAATAGGTTAGGACTGTATTTCTTAGAACATAGAAGATTGAGAGGGCATTTGACAGAGGTATACAAAATTATGAGAGGTATAGATGGGGTTAATGCAAGCAGGCTTTTTCCACTGAGGTTGGGTGGGACTAATGTTTAACAGAAGTTTGGATAGGTGCATAGATGGTAGGGGTATAGATAGCTCTGGTCCCAGTGCAGGTCGGTGGGAGTAGGCATTCTAAATGGTTTCGGCATGTACTAGATGGGCCAAGGGGCCTATTTCTGTGCTGTACTTCTCAGTGACTCTAATCTCAGACAGTGATGAGAGGGCTTACAGAAGTGAGATCTACCCACTTGTTGAGTGGTGTTGCAGCAGCAACAACTTTGCCCACAATATCAGTATGAACTTCAGAAAGAGTAAGACAAGGAACACACACCCGTCCTCATAGAGGGATCAGAAGTGGAAAGAGTGAGCAATTTCAAGTTCATGAGTATCATTATCTCCGAGGACTTAACCTGGACCCAGTGTATCAATGCAGTCGTAAAGAAGGCATGGCAGCGGCTATATTTCCACTGAGAGTCAGGAGATATGGCATGTCACCAAAAAGTATGTTATCACCAACCTGCACAGACTGTGGTCTTCCGGTTAGGAAGTTGAGGATCCAGTTACAGAGGGAGAGGGGCGACTGCACAAGGAAGTAAGCTGCAGAGGGCAAGCTCCATCATGTAATATCCAGGACAGCTTCAAGGAGCAGTATCTCAGAAAGGCGGCATCCATCATCAAGGACCCCCATGACGCTGGAAATGCCCTCCTCTCATTGCTACCATCAGTAAGGAGGTACAGGTGCCTGAAGACACACACTAGACGATTCAGGAACTGCTTCTTCCCCTCTGCTATCAGATTTCCGAATGAACCCATGAACACGACCTCACTGCATTCTTTATTTCTATTTATTTGCACGACTTATTTAATTTAGCTACTGTTTAAAATATACATCCTTACTGTAATTCAGTTTCTTCTTCCTATTATTACGCATTGGATTGTACTGCTGCCACAAAGTTAACAAATTTCACAACGCATGCCGGTGATGTTAAACCTGACTCTGAGTCTTATTTATCTTGCAGAGACTGTACGTGGAAGGATTCACTGCAGAATGGACTGATCAACATTTTATTCTTTATTTTGACTGAAGTTCAGACTCATTGTCTTTCCAATCTGCAGCTCTACTTCTTTCCAATGTCATTTCTATTTCTAGGCTGACACACGAGTGCAGTGCTGAGAGACAGCTACGTTGCTGAGGTGCCATCACCAAGATGAGAGATTAATGTCACATCAGACCTCCCTGCTGGACGTAAAGGACCACTGACATTAGCTTGGAAGAGGAAATCGTATTCATTCCTCATGTTTTATTTGATATGTCTACCTCAACCAATAACACATGCTATCACCTTTATCTGTTTCTCGAAATTTGCTGCCTTATTTCCTTCAGTACAACGGCGACTACTTATCAGCAATATTTCATCAGCTGCAAATTGGCATATCCTTAGATTAGAGAATGCATTAGTTAAAGTTCTCCTCATCTGTCTATTCAAATATTCACTTTGCATCAAGCTGGTTTGTCATCTGAATCACAATTAGGCTCAACAACAAGCTGCTCTAAAAAGCCATCTCACAGGCATTCAACAAGTTCATTCTTTTGAGATCCATTACCAACCTGATTTTCCCAATCTAACTATGTTAACATCTCCCGTAGCTATCATAACATTGCCCTTTTGACCCACCTTTTCTATTTCCCATTGTAATCTGTAGTCCACATCCCAGCTACTGTTGGGAGGTCCTATTAACCTTGCAGTTTCGGAACTCGGACCACAAGGACTCAACATATGTCACATCTTTCTGATTTGATGCCACTCTTTACCAGCAGAGCCACACCACTCCCTCGGCCTATCTTCCTATCCCTCCGATACAACATGTAACCTTGGACATTCAGCTCCCAACTACAACCATCCTTCAGTCACAATTCAGTCATGGCCACAACATCATACCCAACAATCTGTAAAAATGTAACAAGATCATCCACCTTATTTCTTATACTCTGTAAATTGAGATATAACACTTTAAGTACTGTATATGCTATGATTTTTGATACTGCATCCCTAATGCACTGATACTCACCCTGCTGGCTGCAATTTTGTTCTATCATCTGCCTGCCCTTCCTGACACTCTGACTGCACGCTATCTTTACTTTTTTACCATCCCTATCCTGAGTCTCTTCAGTTCCCATTCCCCTGCCAGATTAGTTTAAACCCTCCCCAACAGCTGTAACAAACCTGCCCGTGAGAATATTGGTTCCCCTCAGGTTCAGGTGCAACCCGTCACTTCTGAACAGGTCATACCTCCCCCAGAAGAGATCCCAATGATCCAAGAAACTGAAGCCCTGTCCTCTGTCCCCTACACCAGCTTCTCAGCCGCGCATTCATCTGCCAAATCATCTTGTTTCTACCCTCACTGGCATGTGGCACAATTAGCAATCCAGAAATTACTACCCTGGAGATCCTGCTTCTCAGCTTTCTGCCTAGCTCCCTAAATTCTCTCTTCAGGACCACTTTGATTTTCCTTCCTATGTCATTGGTACCAATATGTACCAAGATATCAGGCTGCTCTTCCCCCCACCCCCACCCATCCAAAATGCAGTGGACGCGATCCAGGATGTCCCTGACTCTGGCACCTGGGAGGTCACATACCATCTGACTGTCCCGTACACGTCCACAGAATCTCCTGTCCGTTCCCCTCACTATCGAGTCCCCTATCACTACCACTCCCCTCTTCTCCCTCTTGCCCTTCTGCACCGTGGACTCATGCTCAGTGCCAGTAACCTGGTCTCCATGGCGTTTTTCCGGGTGGTCATCCCTCACAACAGTATTCAAAACAGTATACTTATTATTGAGGGGAATGGCCATGGGTGCTCTGTGCTGACTGCCTATTCACCTTCCCATTCCTTCTCCTGACAGTCACCCAGCTACTCTCCTTCTGCAACTTAGGAGTGACTACCTCCCTGTAACTCTAATGGGTGATCTTCTCACTCTCCTGTACAAGCCAAAGGTCATCCAGCTGCTGCTCCAGATCCCTAACACGGTCTTCAAGGAGCTCCAGCTGGATGCGCTTCAAGCAGATGTAGTTTCCTGGGTGACTCTGGGTCTCCCAGGACCCTAACATCTGCCATGAAGAAGACACAATGGCTATTTAAACCACTGTACTCTAAGTACCCCTGACATAGTAAGAAAAAAGGGAAACTTAACAGAAACTTAGTGGACAATTTACCCAGAGCTAAAGCCTCTTCCAAGCCGAAGCCTCCTTTGAGCCTGACACTCCCAACAATGGCCATTTGTCCCTTCTGTACTTTTACTCTGCGCTCTGCGCTTCTCCTGCCGTTGACTGGGCTGCTGGAATGACACTGCATGCCCACGAAGCTCTCCTTTTAAACAAGTGCCACCAACCTGCGAGAAACCTCCTCCCTGCACTGTTCCTGCCACTTTGGATAGACGTGGACTGATTAAGGATAGTCAGCATGGTTTTCTGTGTGGTAGGTCATGTCTAACCAATTTTAGAGTCTTTTGAGGAAGTTATCAGGAAAGTGGATGAAGGCAAGGCAGTAAATGTTGTCTACATGGACTTTAGCAAAGTATTTGACAAGGTCCCACATGGGAGGTTGATCAAAAAGGTTCAGTCCCTCGGCATTCAAGATGAGGAAGTAAATTGGATTAGACATTGGCTTGTGGGAGATGCCAGAGAGTGGTAGTAGGGGGTTGCCTCTCTGACTGGAGGCCTCTGACTAGTGGAGTGCCACCGGAACTTTGTTCTTTGTCATCTTTATAAATGATCTGGATGATAATGTGGTCAACTGAATCAGCAAAATTGTGGATGACACCAAGATTGGGGGTGTAGTGGATAGTGAGGAAGACGATCGTGTCTTGTAGAGGGATCTGCATCAGCTGGGAAAATAGCAGATGGCATTTAATGCAGACAAGTGCAAGGTTTTGCATTTTGGTAGAGCCAACCAGAGTAGGTCTTACACAGTGAATGGTAGAGCACTGAGGAGTGTGGTAGAACAAAGGGATCTGGGATTACAGGTCCATAATTAGTTGAAAGTGGCATCACAGGTAGATAGGGTCGTAAATAAAGCTTTTGGCACATTGGCCTTCGTAAATCAATGCATTGTGTACAAGAGATGGATGTTATGTTGAAGTTGTGAGGGGTATAGATTGGGTTAATGCAAGCAAGCTTTTTCTACTGGGACAACCACTGAGGTGATGCTATAAGGGTGAAAGGTGAAAAGTTTAAGGGGAACATTAGGGGAAACTTCTTCCCTCAGAGTGTCATGAGAGTGTGGAATGAGCTGCCAGCAGAAGTCGTTCATGCAAGCTCGATTTTAATGCTTGTGAGAAGTTTGGATAGGTACATGGATGGTAGGGATATGGAGGGCTGTGGTCAGGATGCAGGTTGATGGGAGTAGGGCCTGTTTGTGTGCTGTCATTCTCTACTTTGTACTGATTATAGATTACTGTGCAAAGATCTTGGGTACATATTTGCGGTATTATTGAAAGTGTGTTAGCTGAGCTGTGATAAAGGGTGCAAGGTGATAATCAGGATTTATAATCTATGACTATTGCTGAACAACATTCTGGCTTTCAGATCTGAAAATTGCTGTGTGTGCTATTCTCATGTAGACTGGAGGTTTAATAAGAATGATTGTCACTGTCTTACGTGATATGAAATTTGTTATTTTGTGGCAGCAGTACAGTGCAAAGACAATTATTACAAATTATAAAATAAACAGTACAATAAAAGTAATAATGAGATAGTATTATTATATATATTGTATTGTTGTCATGGGGTCAGGAACAGTTATTATGCTACAACCATCAGGCTCCTGAATTGACATAGATAACTTCATTCACCACTACTCTGAACTGATGCTACAACCTATAGACTCACTGTCAACGATCTTTTACAATTTATGTTCTCAGTTTATTTATTTGCACAGTTTGTCTTTTGCACATTGATTTCTTCTGTCAGTCTTTGCTTGTGTCTGGTTTTTCATAAAATTCTGTTGTATTTTTTCTTGGAACTGCCCGCTGGAAAATGAATCTCAAAGTAGTATGTGGTGACACATACATACTTTGATAATAAATGTAACTTTGAACTTTGGGCTCGTAGACCATTCAGAAATCTGACCGAGGGGAAGAAGCTTCTCCTGAAACCTTGAAAGTGACTCTTCAGGTTCCTGTGCTTCCTCCTGACAGTAGTACTGAAAAGAGGGCATGTCCCAGATGGTAAGGCTTCTTAATGATGGATGCCGATTTATTGGAACGTCAACCGTGAAGATAACTTTATTGGTGGGGACAAGTTGTGCCTGCAGTGGAGTTGGCTGAGATTACATCCCTTTGCAGTCTCTTGCATTCATGCACATTGGAACCTCTATACCAGGCTATGATGCAACCAGTCAGAATATTCTCCATGGTACATCTGTCAGAATTTGCAAGAGTCTTTGGTGACATATCAAATCACTCCAAGGTCCTAATGAGGTAGAGCTGGCTGCAGGCATTCTGTGTGATTACATCAGTGTGTTGGGCCCAGGATAGATACTCAAAGATGTTGACACTGAAGAACTTAAAGCTGCTGTAATGCCCTGGTTAAGATTTTTGCCGCTGTGCTGTAGGTATTTCATTATTAGCTGTTAAAGCAGTGTGCCGTGCTGGAAAGTGTGTTTTAGCTTCATCTTAGGACATATATTGTCCAACTTGGGAATATGAGTCAGCCAATCAGGATTGTGGGAAGAGTTTTCTGAGGACAGTAGCCTGGCTCGAGGGGTCTTTTTGGCGGGAGCTGCAGAGAGGACCGGAGGAAGACGGCTGAGGATGCCTTCCCTGTTGCACAAGGTGCTTTGTGTAGAGGAATGGCTCCTAGGAAGAAGGGCCAATACTCCCGAGAGAGTGCCCGTTTGTTCGAGATGGACCTTGAGTGAAGTTCAGAATGTGGTGTCTGCTTTCATGCAGGCCGTGGGTTCAGCGTGTGAGTTAAAGATGACTTCAGTATGAGCTCCAACCTTATGTGCACACTTGGACCTGGTTAACTGTAATGGGCCCTTTTATTTCTTTTTTTCCTTTTCTTTTTCCTACTAACTGTTCAATAAAGTTGAAATTTGTAAATATATTTTGTTTATAACTTTATCCGGTGTACAATGTTATTTCTTGCCAACCAACAATTATGTACAGACAGTATTCCTCAAATCGAGGTTTCTTTAATCGGAGCATCACAGCATTCCTGTTTGTTCGAACCCCAAGTCATACTGGCCCCAGACACCTATCGTTTATGAAGGGTGACCTTCTCTCCAGTGAGTTGTGTAGCTGTTAGCGGGGACGGCAACGTGCCAAGTTTCTATACAAGCCCGGTGAGGGGTCTTCATCTCTAACCTTTTCCCCTGCTGACCTCTCAGATAGGACTGGTAGGTGTTCTCCTGACTTGCCCGTTCTGAAGCCCACAATCAATTCCTTGGTCTTGCTGATGTTGAGTGTGAAGTTGTTGTTGTGACACCACTCAACTAGCTGATCTATCTCACTCCTGTACACCTCCTCATCACCATCTGAGATTTCACCAGCTGCAAATCTATAAGTGTCATTTGAGCTGTGCTCAGCCACATATTTATCACTGGAGAGAGCGGTAGAGCAGTGGCCTAAGCCAGCATCCTTGAGATGGGCATGTGTTGCTTATCAGTTAGGAGGAGATGTTATTACTGATCCATACTGACTGTGGTCTCCAGATGAGGATGCAGTTGTAGAGGGAGATACAGAGGTCCAGGTTTAAACGATTGGCGTTTAAAACAAAAGCAGGGGTTCCCAACCTGGGGTCCACAGACAGGAGTCCATGGTTTATAAAATGATTGGGAACCTCTGTACTAAAGGGATGATGGTGTTAAATGCCTGGTATGGACTTTATTGTTGTTTAGGTGTTCCAAAGGAGAGTAGAGAGCCAAGGAGATTGCACCTACTGTAGACCTGTTGCAGTAATATGCAAAGTGCAGCAGGTCCAAATCCTTGCTGAAGCAAGGGTTAATTTTGGCCATGACCACTCCATTGAAGCACTTCATTATAGTAGAAGTGAGTGCTATTGGTTCATAGTCTATCAAAACCTAACAAATGGTGAAAGGCCTTGATAGACTAGATGTGGAAAGGATGTTTCCTATGGTGAGAGAGTCTAGGACCAGAGAACACAGCCTCGGAATAGAGGGGTGTCCTTTTAGAATGGAAATGAGGAGGAACTTCTTGAGTCAGAGGGTGGTGAATCTGTGGAATTTGTTGGTGTGGACAGCTGTGGAGGCCTAGTCTTTACAGATATTTAAGGCCGAGGTTGACAGATTCTTGATTGGTTCAGGACATGAAGGGATACGGGAAGAAGGCAGAAGATTGGGGCTGAGAGGAAAAATGGATCAGGCATAATGAAATGGTGGAGCAGACTCAATGGCCAAATGGCCTAATTCTGCTCACATATCTTTGGGTCATAGTTTTAGAGGCAGCTCACTGCCTTTCTTGGGCACCAATATGATTGCTAACCTTTTGAAGCAGGAGGAAACTTCAGAATGCAGCAGTGAGAGGTTGAAGATGTCCCTTGAACACTCCAGCCAGTCAGTCAGTACTGGTTCTCAGTATCTGGCCATGTGCACTGTTGGGATCCAACGCCCTCTTAAAAGATCTTCTGACATCTGACTCCAAGGCAGAGATTGCAGGGCTGCTGAATGTTGTAGGGATTTGCACAGGCGTTTATTCTTCCCTTTTAACATGCACATAAAAGGCTTTGAGTTCAACTCAACGAAGAGTGAACTCATCAAAGATTTGAAACATCACTGCCATTCACAGCTAGAGGAAGTAATGACATGCAAACCATATCACATCTGGTTTGCATCCAGTCGTGTCTCTAATTTCACATGGAATTGCCTTTTCACTCTCACTTACCTTACTTGCAGTGAGGTCCAATTATTACTCACACTAAGTTGGTTCACAAAAATGACAGAGAATTTTCATCCTGAATTCCTTTTGGTAACAATAGTCCCTCAAAGTAGGAAATTCTAGGATTCCTCACCAAGTCACAGTAAGGGCAGAGAAAAAGA
Organism: Mobula birostris; assembly: GCF_030028105.1. NCBI lineage: Eukaryota > Metazoa > Chordata > Chondrichthyes > Myliobatiformes > Myliobatidae > Mobula > Mobula birostris. Next base: position 22,295,052 of record NC_092391.1, on the reverse strand, counting down.
ACCTGCCTTGTATGCAACCTAAAATCCTTACTCTTCGTAGACATTCATGCAACCGAGAGAAAAAAAACCAAAGAATGAATGACAGAAAACATTAGCTCCGCTCCCCCCCCTTTGTTCCAGCAAAAAGCACCAGTTTCCACTGTGCAAGTAGTAGTGAGACGCCAAAGACCGTGATCCATCAAAAACTTATGTTCATCCAAACACCTCAACATCTCAACAAGCCCTCCCTTTCACTAATGATGGAGAGAGCAAAATATCAATCCTGCAACAGCGAGGGGGGAGGCCAATAGCTCGCTGTTTTGATATTGCAGTCGTTTATTTCAAGTCCACCCCCCCCCCCCCGACTCATAAGTCATTACTGATTAATGAACCCACAAAGTCAGTAAGATGGTGGAGGCCCTGTTGGTGTTTGTGTAGAGAAGGGAGCTGCTGTGAAAGTAATCTTGACAAGTATTTGACGTGTGACATTTTAATTGTGCTAACATGGCCACATGGTGGCGACGAGAGGGCGTACAGGAGTGAGATATGCCAACTAGTGGAGTGGTGCTGCAGCAACAACCTGGCACTCAACGTCAGTAAGATGAAAGAGCTGGTTGTGGACTTCAGGAAGGGTAAGACGGAGGACCACATACCAATCCTCGGAGAGGGGTCAAAGTGGAGAGAGTGAGCAGCTTCAAGTTCCTGGGTGTCAAGATCTCTGAGGATCTAACCTGGTCCCAACATATTGATGTAGTTATAAAGAAGGCAAGACAGCGGCTATACTTTATTTGGAGTTTGAAGAGATTTGGCATGTCAACAAATATGCTCAAAACTTCTATAGTTGTACCATGGAGAGCATTCTGACAGGCTGCATCACTGTCTGGTATGGAGGGGCTACTGCACAGGACCGAAAGAAGCTGCAGAAGGTTGTAAATCTAGTCAGCTCCATCTTGGGTACTAGCCTACAAAGCACCCAGGACATCTTTAGGGAGCAGTGTCTCAGAAAGGCAGCGTCCATTATTATGGACCTCCAGCACCCAGGGCATGCCCTTTTCTCACTGATAGCATCAGGCAGGAGATACAGAAGCCTGAAGGCACACACTCAGTGATCCAGGAATAGCTTCTTCCCCTCTGCCGTCCGATTCCTAAATGGACGTTGAAGTTTTGGCCACTACCTCACTTTTTTAATATACAGTATTTCTGTTTTTGCACATTTTTTAATAATCTATTCAATATGTAATTGATTAACTTGTTTATTTAATATTGTTTTATTTTTTTTCTTTCTCCGCTAGATTATGTATTGCATTGAACTGCTGCTGCTAAGTTAACAAATTTCACATCACATGCCAGCGATAATAAACCTGATTCTGATAATATACTGGCGAGAGAGTACAATGTCAACTTCTCTCCTGTGGATGTTATTAAGCCTCAAGTGTTGTTGGATCCCAACCCATCTTGATACACAGTATTTGTGGTTTGAACCCTGTAGACGGTGGAGATACTTCCTAAAATTAGGAAGTGAGTCACAGCTTAGAGAACACATGGGCATTGCCCTCTTCTCTAAGAATGCTATTGATCCATTCGCTTACACCGGCTTTGTGAGGAAAGACCTCGATAACAGTTCCCATAGTTCAGACAATTGACGGATGGGCTTGCTATCTGGACAAGTAGCCTGTGGGCGGTCTGGATCTATTTATTCCAGAGATTTGGGGAAGAAGATTCCTGGCTGACACATCAGTGAAATGTTGAGCGTGTGGTCCATGGAAAAAAGATTTGTCACTAAAGCAGCCTTATCCCATATTGCAGCTGAGCATTAACAGATACAGTGGCTACTATTCAAAAGAAGAGCATGAGGAATTTCTTCCCAATTTGGTTTAATTTGTGCTGTCCCCTCATTTTTGGTTTGTTTCTTTGTAAAGTTTTGAACACTTTGATGAAATTAACCTCTTAAATCTTCCACATTGCAAGGGAGTACAAGCCTATGGAATTCCTCCAAAGGACATCTGAGGCTCACATTTGGTGCGAGTGTGGTCAGTCCTAACTACCGGAGTAACACAATAGTTCACACTGGAATATCAACAGTCTTTCCTGATCCATGTATTTACTGCCTTTGTCTTGACCTTGAGCCATGGGAGCAGCAAGGTGTGGGCAGTTGATTGGTTATCTTCAGGAAGGGGCAGGAGGTGATTGATTGCTCTGTTCCCAACTATTAAGCATTAAAGAGTCAACTGAACACACATGATAATGCTCTTCATTTTTCTAAGGACAGAGTGTAAAAGCAACTTTCCAAACCCCAACATAAATCTGGAGTGGCTGGCTTATTATTGTTCATTTTATGGATCCAAATGGCCTCCTTGCTGCTGTGATAATATTCATGAGGCTGTAAAGCTGAAGCTGTGCGATGCCTGAGCAATACTCCTTTGTGCTTAAAGAATGCTCAGTTACTCACACATCCAAAGGCTTTCAGAGATTATTGACACAATTAAATGTAGATCTTGCATCAATGTGAAATACTAAATTGACAGGGTATCTTGCAACAGGAGCGTTAGAACTTGGATTGACATGAACTGATGGCAATTACCTCAAGAACTAACACTCAAAAAAAAAATATTTAGGCATCAGTTAGTCTCGTGAGACTATGGATTTGCGCCTTGGAAGATTTCCAGGGTGCAGACCTGGGCAAGGTTGTATGGAAGACCGGCAGTTGCCCATGCTGCAAGTCTCCCCTCTCCACGCCACTGATGTTGTCCAAGGGAAGGGCACTAGGGCCGATACAGCTTGGTACCAGTGTCATCGCAGAGCAATGTGTGGTTAAGTGCCTTGCTCAAGGACACACATGCTGCCTCAGCTGAGGCTCGAACTAGCGACCTTCAAATCACTAGACGAACGCCTTAACCACTTGTCCACGTGCCAACAATACTATATATATATATATATATATATACACACACACACACACACCACCCCCCATTAAAAAGTATTCAAACCCCTTGGAAATTTACATATTTTATTCGTTTACAACATTGAATCACACTGGATTTAAATTGGCTGTTTTGACACTAATCAACAGAAAAGTCTCTTTCATGTCAAAGTGTAAACAAAATTTCAACAAATTGGTCTTAACTTATTACAGTTATTAAACACAAAATAATTGATTACCTAATTACTCACCCCCTTCAAGTCAGTATTTAGTAGATGCGCCTCTGGCAGCAATTACAGCCTTGAGTCTGTGTGGATAGGTCTCTATCAGCTTTGCACATCTGGACCCTGCAATTCTTCCCCATTCTTTACAAAACTGCTCAAACTCTGTCAGATTCCGTGGGGATTGTGCGCAAACAGCCTTTTTCAAGTCCAGCCACAAACTCTCAGTAGGATTGGAGTCTGAACTCTGACTTGGCCACTTCAGAACATTAAGTTTGTTGTTTCTAAGCCATTCCTGTGTAGCTTTGGCTTTTGCTTGGGGTCATTGTCTTGCTGGAAAACAAATCTTCTCCCAAGTTGCAGTTCTCTTGCAGACTGCATTAGGGTTTCCTCCAGGATTTCCTTGTATTTTACTGCATTCATTTTACCCTCTACCTTCACAAGCCTTCCAGGGCCTGCTGTAGTGAAGCATCCCCACACTTCACAGTAGGGATGGTGTATTTTTGATGGTGTGCGGTGTTTGGCTTACACCAAACATAGCATTAGTCTGATGGCCAAAAAACTCAATTTTGGTTTCATCAGACTGTAGAACCTTCTTCCAGTTGACATCAGAGTCTCCCACATCCCTTCTGGCAAACTCTAGCTGAGGTTTCATGTCAGTTTTTTCCCCCCAACAGTGGCTTTCTCTTTGCCACTCTCCCATAGAGCTGCGACTGGTGAAACACCTGGACAACAGTTGCATGCACACTCTCCCATCTCAGCCACTGAAGCTTGTAACTCCTCCAGAGTTGTCATAGGTCTCCTGGTGGCCTCTCTCACTAGTCCCCTTCGAAACCCCTTTTTACCGGGCATCCCTAGAAATACAGCTCGTTAGCCCCTCGCTAGCAACCACTGGACTCCGTGGCAAGGAACCCACCTTTCTCCGGCTCTGTACGCCTAGGGAGTATACACTTCAGTCCTGCCAAACCCGTGGGGTTGGGATGTCTCACCCACCCAAACCCTGGTTTGTGTGAATGCTGTGTGATTTACTGCTCCCCTGCAATAGCCCGTTGGCAAGAAATAACGGATTGTACACTGTCTACAATTATGAAGACAGTACATTTAGGAACATTAACTTAACCAAAGAGTTATTAAAGAAAAGAAATAAAAAAACAAAAAGGGTCCATTATAATTAAACAGTCAAATGTGCATACATGTTGGAGCTCATCTTGAATTTGTCTTTAGCTCATGCACTGGATCCTTGGTCTGCGTGAAAGCACACACTGCCTTTCAAATGTCACTCAAAATCCACCTCAAACAAATGGGTCTCCCGTGGGAGTATTGCTCCTTCCTTTTTGAAGCCATTCATCTGCACAAAGCACCTTGTGCAACAGGGACAGCTTTCTTAGCCATCTTCCCTCCTGTCTTCTCCTAGTCCCTACCAAAAAAAAACCTCGACCAACACCAGTCTCCATCACAAGACCTCGCTGCCCATCGTTCTCTTGAACCTTCTCCCAATCCCACCATCCTGATTGGCTGACAGCATATTCCAAAATTGAACAACAAAGCCTTCTATCTCAGTTCAAACTCAAACAGGCTGAAAGCAGAACAGACTGCCCTCAGGACTGCTAAAATGAAATACCTACAGCATAGCAGTAAAAATCTTAACCAAGATGTTACACCTTCTTGCGCGGTCACTCAGTGTTTGAGGATGGCCTGTTCTAGGCAGATTTACAGCACAGCCATATTCCAGGGGTCCCCAAACTTTTGTGCACAGCGAACCAGTTTAATATTGATAATATTCTTGCGGACCTCGCGTGCATTCAACTTAAACAGTGGGCGTGACAGGGAATGAGGAAAGGTGCAGCTGACTCATATCAGTTCATATCGCCAAATCATATCGTTTCCTCACGGCCCGGTAGCACATGCTCGCGGCCGGGTGGTTGGGGACCACTGCCATATTCTTTCCATTCCTTGATGATTGACCTAACTGTAATCCGAGGGATATTCAGTGACTTGAAAATTTTCTTGTATCCATCTCCTGACTTGTGCTTTTCAATAAACTTCTTGTTGAGTTGCCTGGAGTATTCTTTTGTCTTCATGGTGTAGTTTTTACCAGGATACTGACTCACCAGCAGTTGGACCTTCCAGATACAGGTGTATTTTTACCACAATCAATTGAAACACCTTCACTGCACACAGGTGATCTCCATTTAACTAATTATGTGACCTCCAAAACTAATTGGCTGTACCAGTGATGATTTGGTGTGTTATTTTAAAGGGGCTGAATACTTACATAATCAATAATTTTGTGTTTTATATATGTAATTTAGATCACTTTATAGAGATCTGTTTTCACTTTGACATGCAAGAGTCTTTTTTTGTTGATCAGTCTCAAAAAGAGCCAAATGAAATCCACTGGAATCCTGGGTTGTGTGTTAAATAATGGGCAGTTTGCCAATTGTTAATACCATGGTAGTTGTTAGTGCTAACTGTGGTAGAGTTGGTGACACTCTTGTCTGTTAGTCAGAAGGCAATCTAATTCTGAGTCCTGTCTAAACACCAACACAGAAGTTCAGTCTGACATTCCTGTGGAGTGTTGAGGAGCTCCGCTCTGTTGGAGGTGCTACCTATTTCAGCAATAGATTCGTACAGTCCAGATACAAGCCTCTCAGCCCATCACATCCATGCTCCCCCTTGTACAGTACTTCACATACTGACCTTCTCTGGGGTGGAATGCTGAGTCAAGGCTTCATTGGCTATCCAGGATGGATACGAGATATATAAAGCTACAAGCAGAAGCAGGGAACAGTACAGAGCTTACATGAATGCAGAGTAACACATACACAATGCTGGAGAAACTTAGCAGCTCAGGCAGCATCAGTGATTCTTTTCCATAGATACTGTCTGACATGCTGAGTTCATCCAGCATTTTGTGTGTTACTCTGGATTTCCAGCATTCTACAGAATGAATATTGGGAAGAATCCCCCCCTTCTTCTTTAAAATAGTGGCCATGGGGCACTTGATGCCCAACATGACAAATCTTGTTTTATATGGATGCATTTCGCTTGAGTCAGGAAGAGTGTGCCCCAGGCCTAGACCCAACTATGATGAGGCAGATGCTCTGAACAGTGTTCTTTCAAATACCTTTGAGATAATTATCGAGGATGAAGCTCTGGAATTGCGACTGCTTTGAGCTCCCCTCATAAATCATAGTTTGGCTTGTCAGCTCTGTCCTTCGACTGACGAACAGTAATTTCATTAACTATGGGCATTATTAGGCAGCGGCTTCAAAACTACCAATGCAAAAATCAATATGCAATCTCAAGAAAGTGCAGGCTCCTGATTGATTTTCAGCCATTACCCATCCTCCCCCGACCCCATTTCCACATTCACCCAGTCATATTGTTACCGGCCGCGAGTTTATGTGAATGGGATGCGCTTATATTTTTATTTAAGGACCCACCAGCACCCACACACGTTGATGCTGATCTCTGAAGCCCCTTGGGACATCTCAATTTCCATGTTAAAAAAATGTGTAGAAATAGAAATGGGTGGTATTGTCAGAAGTACTTAGTAACACAATCAGTTTGTTGAGTGAGTGGAACCTTCTAGGCACAGCTTCAGTGAAGGCCCCAGTGGCTGATCTGTGTTAACGAAATGCCCCTCAATTGCCAGAGCTTGGGAGGATCAACCACTTGCAAAACAGCTCAGTATCTCCTTTCTCTCTCGAGCTCCTCCCTTTGCATTGCACAAAGTTTGAATTAAATTTATTATCAAAGTACATATATGTCACCATATACAACACTGAGATTCATTTTCTTGCGGGAATACTCACTAAATCTATAGACTGTACCAACTGTGGTATGTCGAACTACTGGGTGAACGAGTAGTCTTTGGGGTACTGCAAGTCTGTGTCTTTATTGATGCTTTGCTGCACGCTTGAGTGCTGGGTGGAGGGTGCCGATGATTTTTTGCTGGTGGGGGCTGGGGGGGTGGTCATTGCTTTGCTGCTGCTTATGCATGGAAGGAAGGAACTGGAGGGGGGATTTGGGGTTCTAACATTTTAGGTAATTCATTCTTTGGGGCACTCCTCTGTTTTCGTGGATATTTGCAAAGAAAAAGAATTTCAGGATGTATATTGTATACATTTCTCTGACATTAAGTGTACCTATTGACACCTATTGAACTTGGCCTTTCAACTTGTGTGCAAAAGACAATAAAGTGTGCAATTACAAAAAGAATGAAAGAAAGAAAAAATAATAATAAATAAATAAACAATAGATATCAAGAACATGTAATGGAGAGTCCTTGAGAGTTAGTCCATTGGTTCTGGGAATATTTCAGTGATGGGCAAGTGAAGTTATTCCCTTTGGTTCAGGAGCCTCACAACTGAAAGAGTAGTAACTGTTCCTGACCCTGGTGGTGTGAGTCCTGAGGCTCCTGTACCTTCTTCCTGATGGTAGCAGCAAGAAAAGAGCATGGTCTGGGTTGTGGGGGTCCCTGATGATGGATGCTGTGCCAGTGTTTCATGCAGACGTGCTCAATGGTGGGGAGAGCTTTACCCGTGATAGACTGGGCCAGCTATATCCACTACTGCTTGATAGGATTTTCCATTCAAGGACATTGGCGTTTCCACATCGGGGTGTGATGCAGCCAGTCAATGTACTTTCCACTACACATTGTAGAAGTTTGTCAAAGTTTTAGATGTCTCCATTGACTTCTAAAACTTCAAAGGCAGTAGAGGTGCTGCTGTGTGTTCTTCATAATTGCCCATGTGCTGGGCCCAGGGCAGGTCCTACGAAATAATAGCACAAAGGAATTTAAAGTTGCTGGCCCTGTCATTTGTTAATGGCTCTGCAACAATTTCTCAGGCACACAGTGCAGCTGATGTCATTTTGTATCTTGACATCTGGCTTGAACTCAATGTTAACTTCCAGGCCTGCTTAGCATTTTTTTTTTCTTTTTATCAGCCCATTTCTCAAAACCACTCATTACTACACCTTGTTATTATTGTAAAGATCTAATGTTAATCCTAGAGCAGCTGAATGCAGAGGTGACGGTCGGTGTGGTAACGTAGGGTCATAGTTCAATCAGTGTACCATCTATTAATTATAATGATTATACCTTCCAGTGCTACTTACTACCCTGTGTACTGTCTGGCTGTTTCAGTTGTTAGCAGTGGGAGCACCGGTTAAATCAGTTGAAAAGCAAATGAAATAGCAGATACTGGAAAACTGAAAAGTAGAAAAACTAGCTCCAAATCCCAGGCCTCTGTACCTCCTGCTGCAACTGGATACTTCCTCACCAGAAGACCACAGTCTGTATGGATCAGAAATGACATCTCCTCGCTGGCAATCAACAATGGCGTACCTCAATGATGCGTGCTTAGTTCACTGCTCTACTCTCTCAATGATTTGGACTTTGGGATTAATGGATTTGCGGCTAAATTTGCCAATGGTACAAAGATAGGTGGAGGAGCAGGTAGTGTTGAGGAAACAGAGAGCCTGCAGAGAGATTTAGATGGGCAAAGAAGTGGCAAATGAAATACAATGTTGGAGAGTGTATGGTCATGCACTTTGGTGGAAGAAATAAATGGGCAGACTATTATTTAGATGGGGAGAGAATTCAAAATGCGGCGATGCAAAGGGACTTGGGAGTCCTTGTGCAGGATACCCTAAAGGTTAACCTCCAGGTTGAGTCGGTTGTGAAGGAGGTGAATGCAATGTTGGCATTCATTTCTAGAGGTATAGAATATAAGTGCAGGGATGTGATGTTGAGGCTCTATAAGACACTCATGAGACCACACTTGGAGTATTGTGTGCAGTTTTGGGCTCCTTATTTTACAAAGGATATACTGACATTGGAGAGGGTTCAGAGAAGATTCACGAGAATGATTCCAGGAATGAGAGGGTTATAGTATGAGGAACATCTGGCAGCTCTTGGGCTGTTATCCCTGGAGTTCAGGAGAATGAGGGGGATCTGATAGAAATATTCCAAATGTTAAAAGGCCTGAACAGATTAGATATGGCAAAGTTATTTCCCATGGTCGGAAAGTTTAGGAGAAGAGGGCACGACTTCAGGATTGAAGGATGTCGATTTAGAATAGAGATGCAGAGAAATTACTTTAGTCAGAGGCTGTGGAGGCCAAGTCATTGGGTGTATTTAAGGCAGAGATAGATAGGTTCTTGATTAGCCAGGGCATTAAAGGGTTTGGGGAGAAGGCAGGGGAGTGGGGATGACTGGGAAGAATTTGATCAGCCAATGATTGAATGGCGGAGCAGACTCGATGGGCTGAATGGCCTACCTGCTCCTGTATATTATGGTCTTATGGTCTCTCTACACCCACAACTGTGTGGCTAGGCACAGTTCAAATGCCATGCATAAATTTGCCAATGACACAACTATTGCCATCATCTTAAAATATACCGAGAATACATCTATCTCGCTCCTCTCCCTACAGGAGCGAGACAGATCAGCTGGTTAATTGGTGTCACAACAACAACCTCGCACTCCATGTCAGTAAGACCAAAGAAATCATTGTGGACTTCAGTAAGGGGAAGTCAAGGGAACACACATAGTCCTCTTCAAGGGATCAAAAGTCACAAGAGTGAGCAGTTTCAAATTCCTGGGTGTCAACATCTGAGGATCTATCCTGGACCCAACGTTATTGATACAATTACAAAAAGGCACAACAGTGGCTATATTTCATTCAGAAATTGAGGTGAATTGGTATGTCACCAAAGACGCGTAGAAGTTTCTACAGGTGTACCATGGAGAGCATTCTAACCGGTTGCCTCACTGTCTAGTGTCTAGTGCGGAGAGGGCACTGCCCTGCACGGGATCGGTAAAAGCTGTAGGAAGTTGTAAACTCTGCTGGCTCCATCATGGGCACTGGCCTCCCCAGAATCCAGACCACCTTCAAAAGGCGATGCCTCGAAAAGGCAGCATCTATCTTTAAGAACCCCATGACCCACAACATGCCTTCTTCTCATTGCTACCATCAAGGAAGAGGCACAGGAGCCTGGGGGCATACACTCAATGATTCAGGAACAGCTTCCTCCCCTCCACCATCAGATTTCTGAATGGACAATTATCACTACCTCAGTACTCTTCCTCTCTTTTTGCACTATGTAATTTATTTGTATAAATTAGTGCAGAGGAGATTTACAAGGATGTTGCCTGGATTGGGGAGCATGCCTTATGAGAATAGGTTGAGTGAACTCGGCCTTTTCTCCTTGGAGCGACAGAGTATGAGAGGTGACCTGATAGAGGTGTATAAGATGATGAGAGGCATTGATCGTGTGGATAGTCAGAGGCTTTTCCCCAGGGCTGAAATGGCTAACATGAGGGGACATAGTTTTAAGGTGCTTGGAAGTAAGTACAAGGGGGATATCAGACATAAGTTTTTCACACTGTATCATTTCTTAATGCATGTATGCATTTCTAAATGACAATAAACGAGCACTGAGTGTTCTCATAATCTAACACAGAGAGTGGTGGGTGCGTGGAATGCGAAGAAGATGGTAGAGGCAGATAAAATAGGGTCTTTAAGAGACTCAGAGATAGGTACATGTAGATTAGAAAAATAGAGGGCTATGCAGTAGGGTAGGCTAGGCAGTTTCTAGAGTAGGTTAAATGGTCAACACAACACTGTGGGCTGAAGAGCCTGTAATGTGCGGTAGATTTCTGTGTTTCTATATATACTTAATGTAATTTATGGGTTTTATTACTATGTATTGCAATGTACTGCTGCCACAAAACAACAAATTTCATGACATAGGCCATTGATAGTAAATCTGATCTTGATTCTAAACTATTCAGCTTGTCAAGCAGCATATGTGGAGAGAGAAACAGAGTTAATATTTCAGGTTTTCAGCCTTTCTGATGAGAAAAAAGGGAATGAACCAAGAGCTATTGCTTCCTTTTTTCTCTCTCAACGGTTGCTGCCTGACCAGCTGACATTTCCTGCTTTTCTAGCAGTTAAAACCAGCCTGCACTGTGTAAAGTGAGCCTGCTTCCCGGAAGGAGTGACCTGAGCAAGTACAAGCAAAGCTGATCTGGGAAACCACGGGGAATCGCATGACATGGAGGAGTGTTGTCGGGCACTGTACCAGAGGCCTTTCCCGAGGAGGGGGAAAAGAAGGCAGCGGAAGTGTTTTCTTTCTCTGACTCCTCATCTTTTTTTCCAGTCCTAATGAAGGTTCTCGGCCTGAAACGTCGGCTGCGCCCTCTTCCATAGATGCTGCCAGGACTGCTGAGTTCTTCCAGCATTTTGTGCCTGTTGCATTGATTCCAGCTGCAGATTTTCACTTGTCTGAGAAGTGCTGCTGCCACACACTGGAAGTGACGGCAGAATGAGAGAGTTAGCCTTGCTGGGACTGAGCACCAAGAGCGTAATGCAGAGCTGCCAGAAATTCAGTGACCACACACAGAAAGCTCACCAATGCCTTTACTTCCTCAGGAAGCCAAAGAAATTCGTCTTGTCCCCTTTGAATCTCATCAACTTTTGCTGACGTATAGTAGAACGCCTTCTGTCTGGATGCATAATGGCTTGTTATGGCAACTGCCCTGTCTGTGACCACAACAAAACTGCAGAGTTACAGACAGAGCTCAGCACGTCACAGGAAGCAGCCTCCCCTCTGTGGACTCTGTCTACAGTTCTGGCAGCCTCATTAAAATACACAACATAAATAAAGACCCTACCCACCCCAGAAATCCTCTCTTTTCCTCTCTCCCATCAGGCAGAGGCCGGGCACCGCACGCATGGACAGCTGCTATCCCACTGTTATCAGATTATCAGCCACTTGAGCAGACCTCTTGTTTGAAAGGTGGACTCTTGGCCTCACAATCTACATCGTTCTAATCTTGCACTTTATCATTTACCTTCACTGCACCTTTCGTAGCTTTTACAATTTATTCTTCATTTTACCTTGTTCCAGCGGAATAGTTTAATCTGTATAAACAGTATGCAAGACAAGCTTATCATTCTAACTTGTGACAGTGATAAAACAATACCAATACCAGGTAGACAAGATCAGCAAATGCTCCTTCAAATCCCCGATCCCCAGCATCACTGACCTTGTGACACTACAGAAATCTCTGCACACTCACCACAGCATCTCTTGAAGGGACAATGTGTGTGGCTGGGCCAAGAGATGGCAGAGGCTGTACAAGGGAAGCTGACCTGGAGGGCCATTGTTGACCGAAAACACCAGAAAGTGTGCACTGTCCCCTCTGTGTCCATGAAATTGCAGGTACTATTGCCTCCCCACCCACCCCACCCCGTACCTTCCCTAGTTGTGCTCCCTGTCACCTGTATGAGAGGGGCAAATGTCAGCAAGTGCCATAATATGTGAACAGGCGCATCTCCTGATCAATTTGCTCCTGAGCCTGGCCAAGCTGCCTGTTCATGGGTCCAAACAGCAGGCAGCCAAACATTCTGCCTGACACAACTCTCTCAGGATTATGTCTGTGCCCAGGTGTCCCTGAGAAGGAGCATGTGATATCCATGGTTACAATGGGTGATTTCTGGGAACAGTAGACCCCTCAGGGTCTTGAGTGTGTTGGAAATAGTAACAATGGTAGTTTCATTTGAAATTATAAGTAGTGTGTTTTATGCAGTTTTTGAGTACCATATAGAGGTTTTGTTGTGATATTGCAGTCAGTGAAGAAATACTGTGTGTGTGTGTGTGTGTGTGTGTGTGTGTGTGTTGGGAATGCTGAGCATGGAGCGCTGTGGGAGGGGTGTGGAACAGGTGGCGGAGAAGGAATGCCAGGGGCTGGGGGGGGGCGGGTGACGTGAATGCGGACACGCCTAACCCTGAGACAACAGGCAAGGTCATCTGATTTTAAACAATTGGTTTATTGATCATTATAGAATGTTTCTCTGGAGCTTCCTGCACCTTGTCTTCTCCCTTCCCCTTTTCACAACCATGATTGCCCTCTCCCTGACCCCTTCCTACTCTCAGTCCACAATAGAGACCCATATCAGAATCAGGTTTATCCTCACTCAGATATGTTATGAAATTTGTTTTTTTTTGGGGGTGGCAGCAGTACAGTGGAATACATAAAATTGCTGAAGTGCACAGACAAACACACACACATACACACACATGTATGTAGAGGCCATGTGCTGGCAGTATCTAGAAGCTGTGAGACTTTCAGCAGTGGTGAGTGTGTGAGGGTATGATAGCATACCCTGAACATGCTGGTACAAATGCAGATTGATTGCATTGCCGTTGTCTCATTTCTCTTGTCCCATCAATTAGTTAAACTGGATTAGATGGATTACCCATAGCATAAAATCTCTGGAAGGCAGTGTTGTGACCAAAACTGAGCCAAGAGGAAGCCGTAACTGGAGAATATAAAAGTCTTTAATTACACAGCAAACCTCCAGAACAGAGAGTCCAGGAATATCCAAGAGAATCTCATTCTCCTGGTACAAGGGCTTATACTTCTTCAACACAAAGATAACAACAAACAAATTACAGTTTCAATTATTATAATCACCTCCTTAAACATTTGGAATATAAGAACATAAGAAATTGGAGCAGGAGTAGGCCATCTGGCCCGTCGAGCCTATTCCGCCACTCAATAAGATCATGGCTGATCTGACCATGGACTCATCTCCACCTACCTGCCTTTTCCCCATAACCCTTAATTCCCCTACTATGCAAAAATCTATCCAGCCTTGTCTTAACTATGTTTACTGAGGTAGCCTCCACTGCTTCATTGGGTAGAGAATGCCACAGATTCACCACTCTGGGAAAAGCAGTTCCTCCTCATCTCCATCCTAAATCTACTCCCCCGAATCTTGAGGCTATGTCCCCTAGTTCTAGTCTCACCTACCGGTGGAAACCTATCTGTTTCATAACTTTATATTTCTATAAGATCTCCTCTCATCCTTCTGAATTCCTGTGAGTACAGTCCCAGGCAACTCAATCTTTCCTCATAGTCTAACCCCCTCATCTCTGGAATCAACCCGGCGAACCTCCTTTGCACGCCTCCAAAGCCAGTATATCCTTCCTCAAGTGAGGGGACCAGAACTGCACACAGTACTCCAGGTGCGGCCTCACCAGTACCCTGTATAGTTGCAGCATAACCTCCCTGCTCTTAAATTGAATCCCTCCAGCAATGAAGGCCAATATTTCATTTGCCTTCTCGATACCCTCTGCACCTGCAAACCAACCTTTTGCGATTCATGCACAGACACTCCCAAGTCCCTCTGCACAGCAGCATGCTGCAATCTTTTACCTTTTGAATAATAATCTGATCTTCCATTTTTCCTTCCAAAGTGCACGACCTCGCATTTACCAATGTTCTACTCCAACTCCCATATCCTTTCCCACTCATTATCTATATCTCTCTGCAGACTCTCCTTGTCCTTTGCACTATTTGCTTTTCCACTCAATTTACTGCCATCAGCAAACTTAGATACGCTACACTCAGTCCCCTCTTCCAGATTGTTAACGTGTACCGTGAACAGCTGCAGACCCAGCACCAACCCCTGCAGCACACTGCCCTCCACTGATTGCCAACCAGCGTAGCACCCATGTATCCCAACTCCCTGCTTTCTATTGGTTAACCAATCCTCTATCCATGCTGATGCATCACCCCCAACTCTATGCATCCTTATCTTATGGATAAGTCTTTTATGTGGCACCTTATCGAACACCTTATGGAAATTCAAGTAAATAATGTTCATCTGTTCCCCTCTATCCACTGCACTCGCTATATCTTCAAAGAACTCCAGCATGCTTGTCAAACAGGACCTGCCTTTGCTGAATCCATTCTGCATCTGTCTGATGGATCCATTTCTTTTCCAGATGCCTCACTATTTCTTTTTCAATGATAGCTTCAAGCATTTTCCCAACTACTGATGTTAAACTAAATGGCCTATAGTTATCTGCCTTTTGCCTACATCCTTTTTTGAATAGTGGCGTGACATTTGCTGTCTCCCAATCCACAGGGACCTGCCCAGAGTCCAGAGAATTTTGGTAAATTATCACCAAAGCCTCAACTATAACCTCTGCCATTTCTTTTAGTACCCTGGGATGCATTCCGTCAGGACCAGGGGACTTGTCTATCTTTAGGCCCACAAATTTGCTCAGCACTACCTCTTTAGTGGAAGCTATTGTATTGAGGTCCTCACACCCCATCACATCCATATCATCTCTCTTTGGCATGTTAGATGTGTCCTCCACCATGAAGACCAACACAAAATAGTCTTTCAAAGCCTCGGATATTTCCTCATTACTCAATATCAATTCCCCCTTCTCGTCCTCCAAGGGACATACATTTACTTTGGCCTCTCTTTTCTGCTTTATATAATTATAAAAATTTTTACTATCCATTTTTATATTTTGTTCTAGTTTATTTTCATGATCTATCTTCCCTTTCATTATTGCTTGCATAGTGATTCTTTGTTGCTTTTTAAAATTTTCCCAATCTTCCTGTCATAAAAAGGGGTGTTGGGAGTGGACCCAAATGCAAGACACAGACACTGAAGTACTAGGAACAGGACTTGACTAGAGAGCTGGGACAAGAACACAGACTTGGGCTAGGACATTGGCTAGACAAGCAGTATCAGGACAAGGAACTGGGAACTAATAGCCTGGGCTTGGACTTCGAGCCAGAGACTGAACAAGAGCCAGAACCTGGGTCTTGACTCGGGCTTGAATCCCGGAACTAGGCGAGGACATGACGTGGCTACAGGACCAGACATGGCTTGGGTTCTTCATGGCTTGGGTACTTCATGGCGAGGACACGATGAGGCTTGGGTTTGGACTCCGAGCCAGAGACTGGACAAGGACCCAGAACCTAGGTCTTAACTCAGGCTCGGACTCTAGAACTAGGTAAAGACATGACGTGGTCTTGGGAGACAGGACTAGGCGAGGCTACAGGACGGAACGAGAGACTCCTGGGCAAGATGAGGGAACTCCAGTACAGGACAAGGGAAATCAATCACAGGATGAAGCACATGGACAGGACGAGAACACAAAGCCTTGACTTGGTATTCAGAAACAGCTGAGCCTTGGACTTGGGACGACAGGAACCTCAGAACCTTGGACTTGGGACGACATGAATGCAGAACATAGAGCCTTGGTTTTGGAGAGGACAGGAACACAGAGCCTTGGTCTTGAGGAGGACAGGAACACAGAGCCTTGGTCTTGAGGAGGACAGGAACACAGAGCCTTGGTCTTGAGGAGGACAGGAACACAGAGCCTTGGTCTTGAGGAGGACAGGAACACAGAGCCTTGGTCTTGAGGAGGACAGGAACACAGAGCCTTGGTCTTGAGGAGGACAGGAACACAGAGCCTTGGTCTTGAGGAGGACAGGAACACAGAGCCTTGGTCTTGAGGAGGACAGGAACACAGAGCCTTGGTCTTGAGGAGGACAGGAACACAGAGCCTTGGTCTTGAGGAGGACAGGAACACAGAGCCTTGGTCTTGAGGAGGACAGGAACACAGAGCCTTGGTCTTGAGGAGGACAGGAACACAGAGCCTTGGTCTTGAGGAGGACAGGAACACAGAGCCTTGGTCTTGAGGAGGACAGGAACACAGAGCCTTGGTCTTGAGGAGGACAGGAACACAGAGCCTTGGTCTTGAGGAGGACAGGAACACAGAGCCTTGGTCTTGAGGAGGACAGGAACACAGAGCCTTGGTCTTGAGGAGGACAGGAACACAGAGCCTTGGTCTTGAGGAGGACAGGAACACAGAGCCTTGGTCTTGAGGAGGACAGGAACACAGAGCCTTGGTCTTGAGGAGGACAGGAACACAGAGCCTTGGTCTTGAGGAGGACAGGAACACAGAGCCTTGGTCTTGAGGAGGACAGGAACACAGAGCCTTGGTCTTGAGGAGGACAGGAACACAGAGCCTTGGTCTTGAGACAGGACACAGGGACATGGAACACAGAGCCGGGACCCCTCCTTAGGAACAGGACTTAGGGCCAGGACTCGTACATGGAACACAGAGCCGGGACCCCTCCTTAGGAACAGGACTTGGGGCCAGGGCTCTACACAGAATGCTGAACACGACAAGATGGTTATCAACACCAGGTAGCGGCAAACGGCCGGACCTACCTAGCAAAGGCATGGACACAGAGACAGTACCAACTCAACGATACACAGTTCCTTATCTTGACACAGCAAGGCTCCGGTCTCGCACCGGTGGTTGAACTTGACAAGGTTGCAGGCAAGGTTCCAGATGCAGGTTGCGGGCGAGGCTTCAGAAGGAAGAGGAAAGGGAGGGAACAGTCCAGCAACAGGGTAACAGCAAAGACGGCCTGACTTACCCAACAGAGGCAAGGACAGGAAGGGACAGATCCAACTGCGGGGTAATGGCAAAGACGGCCTGACTTACCCCACAGAGGCAAGGACAGAATACTGACAAGATGAACCAGCACCCACACTCGAACCCAGGGCCACTTATATTCCCAGCCCCAAGAGGAGCATCAGGTGCCTATGATTAAGCCCAACTGAAACAAGGGACAGCCGGAAGACCCGGAGTCCATGGACCAGATCATGAACCGGAATGTGGACTTAATGGACCGGACCATGACACTTCCAGCTTCCCACTACTCTTGGCGACTTTGGATGCATGAGTTGTTAGTTTGATGCCTTCTTTTATTTCCTTAGTTATCCATGGCTGGCTCTCCCCACCCTTACTGTCCTTGATTTTAACTGGAATATACTTGTGTTGAGCACTGTGAAAAATCTCTTTGAAAGTCTTCCACTGTTCCTTAACTGTTCCATTTTACCCTATCCAACTCCTCCCTCATTCCGTTGTAGTCTCCCTTGCTTAGGCATAGTACACTGGTTTTAGATCGAACAGTTCTACCCTCCACTTGTATGAGTATAGTCAGTTAAGTATACAGAATTATTTACTAACAATGGCAGCATATCCCAACTAGCAGAACCTCCTCCTATGTTCAATACTGGTGTCCTTTCCAAAACCAGGATCCCCAAAATATACCCCCTTTGTTACAGTGTTGGGGATGCCCCATGAATAAGTGAGAAGACAGATCTGTCCTGGACTGTGCGTGAAGTGGCAGGGGTACATTTTTAACAATGTGCTAATAGCAGGAACATTCATCCATTGACTTTCCCTTTGAAGTTTCAATGAGACAGAATCAGTATGGTTGCTCACTTGCCACAAAATATCAATTGGAAGTTATGTACTGGTTTTATTTCCCGAAGACTGGCTTTCATTTTCGTGAAACCATAATTATGCTATCCATAATTTCACAACTCCAGAATGATTGCTAACAGGAAGTCTCACCTTTTATGGAAATTCACATTAAACCTCTGGAATCTCCCTGGAAATCATTGCCATGCTTGGTTAAATTTCTACTTATTGAATTGCTGCCTATAACATTTATTTGAATGATGAGAATACTTATTCATCCCAAAGCATTGCCTGATTTATTGCATATAGTTTTTCATCTACAGCATATGATTTCTTTCAAAAGAAGGCAGGATAAAAAAAAGTTTTATCTTTATCTTGGCAACATAATGCTGAACTTGTGAAGTAACTTGCTGAAACTGGATTAGATTTTTCAGAGTTTATAAGATGATAGTGAAAATTAATATGATGAAGACAGACACTTACCATTCATGAATTCTTTCCAAGGCAAGTGATAAAAGTGATGTCTAACACAGAGGATGTTCTTCAATCTTCCACATAACACTTCCAATGTTTTGACAGGCGTACGGCAGTATAAATAGATCTGATTGCTGCGTTGAATTAACACGCTCCAGTTCAGAATGCATTTTGAACATGGTAGATTGTATTGAAGATGCATGGCAGTGCCTCTACTTCTTTACAAGTTTGCACAGATTTGGCACGTCAGCTGAAACTTTGACGAACTTCTGTAGATGCACAGTGGAGACCATCCTGACTGGTTGCATTATGGTCAGGTATGGAAGCACCAAAGCCCTTGTACGGAAAAGCCTACAAAAAGTAGTGGCTGCAGCTTAGTCCATCACAGGTAAAACCCGCCCCACCACTGAGCACATCTCCAAGGAGCTCTGTCAGAGGAAAGCAGCATCCATTATCAAAGACCCCCACCATCCAGCCTATGCACTCCTTTTGCTGCTGCCATCATGAGAGAGGTGCAAGGAGCTCTAGGTCCTACACCACCAGCTTCAGCAATAGTTATTACCCTTCAACCATCAGGCTCCTGAATCAGAGGGGATAACTTCAACACTGAACTAATCAGTGTCTTTCTTTTTCCAATATTTTTATTATTTTATATATATATTTGAATACAGAGTACAGTGTCAACCTATGGACTCACTTTCAAAGACTCTACAGCTCATGTTCTCAGTGTTATTTATTTATAATTATTTCTTTTTCTTTTCGTATTTTGCACAATATGTTCTCCTTTGCACATTGGTTGTTTGTCCGTCTTTCTTTGTGTATAGTTTTCCGTTGATTCTGTTGTGTTTCTCTGTATCTACTGTGAATGCCTGCAAGAAAATAAATCTCGGGGTAGTGTGTGGTGACTTACTGTGTACGTACTGTGGAAATGAACTGACTTTGAACTTTGAAGATGAGATGAATAGGTAGAAGGAAGTGATTTTGGATGATGACTATCTTTGTGGTGAAAGTTTAGTGGAATATTCAATGATTGAGATATTATGGATGACAAACTGAAATGGCCCTGTATATTAGGGTAGATTTGTATGGCTATTTATATGTACAGTACATTTCCAATTCCCAAGATCCCACTCTTCCTAAGCAGCTCTGCTTCTTTGAATCTCTCTCATCCTCTATGATGCCTCCTCAACTCCATCTCTTCGATCAAAATTTTGGACTTCCTGCTTAATCAGAAAAGAAACAGAAACCATTCAGCCCATCGAGTTTAAGTTGGATCCTGATAGAAGAATGCCATCCGTCCCATTCCTCTGCTCTTCCCCCAGAGCTGTTCCATCTGAGGATGGCACAGTGGCACAGCTAGCAGAGCCATTCTCTCACAGTGCCAGTGTCCCGTGCTCAGTCCTGACCTCTGTGTGGTATTGAGATCAGAATCAGATCAGAATCAGAATCAGAATCAGTGAGTGCATCACTGATTACATCAACTTCTGTGTGGACTGCGATGTTCCGACAAGAACTGTCCTTTGCTATTCAAATAACAAACCATGGGTAACAAAGGACATTAAGGATATCCTGAACGCTAAAAAGAGGGCGTTTAGAGATGGAAATAGGGAGGAGCGGAGGGCAATACAGAGGGACCTGAAAGCCAGGATCAGGGAGGCTAAAGACAGGTACAGGAGGAAGCTTGAGTGGAAACTCCAGCAGAACAACATGAGAGAGGTCTGGAGGGGGATGAGGACCATCACTGGGGTTCAGGCAAACTAGCAACAGAGGAGCTGAAGCAGTGTGGACAGGGCCAATGAATTTAACCTGTTCTTTAACAGATTTGACATTGTGGCCCCTGCCCACCCCCACATGAGTCATCTGTTGTCGGCCCTCAACCAACACATATTCCACTCTCCCTTCCTACCCCTCCTCACAGTCCCCCACCCATACTTGATGGGCAGAAGGGCCTGTTCCCTGTACTGTTTGTAATGACTGTATGACTCATAGCCAAGCAATTATTCTGTTCCCCTCTGATGCCCTGCTTCAGTTTATTACCACTAGCAAGCAGTTAATTCCACATCAAGTCTCTCCTTTTCTCGCATTCGCTAAGAATTTTAAATCTCAGCCCCACTCTTTGAACCATCTGCTGAAGGGAACTGTTTCCCTCCTTCTTCCTTATCAAATATTCCTCCGCATGTGTTTCTCTGTCGAATTGATCCGATAATGTTTCCCTGAAGTATTTAAAGTTGTGGGATCCCCACCATGCAAAGCTGTGGGAGCACCCTCACCAGGTCCGCTGCATTCCGAACAGGCAGCTAGTGCACCGGAGACGGTGTTGATGGGCAATAAATGTTGGGCTTCAAGCGGTGCTTCCGTCCCAAAAAGGAATGGCCATAAAAATGTCGCGAAATAAGTACAGGATAGGTTGGGCATCTGTACCCATTCCTTCCTCTACTTCCCCTCGAGGTGCCAACTGGAAATGTGTCAGAAGAATAATGATATGCTTATCCTGCCCGTGATATAAAATATCAGGCACTCGCGCCAAAAAAAAGTAATAATTAATTTACCTTGGAGCATTAGTTAAGAAAAGCCTGAATTAAATGTTTGATCCAATCTTCACAGAAGTGGGAAAAATGCTTATGTGAAAATGCAGCATTTGAAATGATGACTGAAACCCAGGGGGAAGCCAGTGAAATCGGCAGCTCTGATTTGCCTCTAATAAGTTGTCATATTGTGTTAACCTGAGTTCTTCTTCGCACAGAATGTTTTCACTGTCCCTGCCACACTGTCGATTACTTCACAGGCTGGGACTCTCCAGCAGAGACCTTAACCCAGGAGAACGGAAAAGCAAGTACGATCACAAACAAGAGAAAATCTGCAGGTGCTGGAAATCCGAGCCACATGCACAAAATGCTGGAGGAACTCAGCAGGCCAGGCGGCATCTATGGAGAAAAGTACAGTCGATGTTTCGGGCCAAGACCCTTTGGCAGGACTGGAGAAAATAAGTTGAGGGGTAGATTTAAAAGGCGGGGGGAGGGGAGAGGGCACCACCAGGTGATAGATGAAACCTGGAGGGGGAGGGATGAAGTAAAGAGCTGGGAAGTTGATTGGTGAAAGAGACAGAAGCCCATGGAAGAAAGAAAAATAGGGGGAAGAAGCACCAGAGGGAGGTGATAGGCAGGCAAGGAGATAAGGTGAGAGAGGGAAAAGGGGGATGGGAAATGGAGAAGGGTTGGGGGGTGGGTATTAGCGGAAGTTTGAGAAACCAATGTTCATGCCATCAGATTGGAGGCTAACCTACAAATATGAAATTACCTGTTGTTTTGTTCAAACACCTTTCATATCAAACATAGGGCAGTACTTTGGTTATTGTCTCAAACATGCTCTTCTTCCCTAGTTATTGAAAATAGCAATGAAATTATGACTTGACAGAGGATGTCTCCTGGGGTTGATGGCTACAGGCATGAATTTTAGAATGGGCAGCATCTCCTTCTTTTACTTGTATTTTTGTTACCACTTGGAATGCTTTTCCTGGAAAAGGATGCGGAAGCAGTGGCAGCTGTCGAAAAGAAATGGGATAAGTACTTGAAATTATAAAATCAGAGACACTCAAATGGACAGGGAGGAGAAGAATTGTACATATGATTTTTTTTGTGTTCTGTCGCTGAGCAGCGGTGAACCGTCTGATTGGCCTATCAGAGTTCTCTTTGGGAACTAGTTGACTCGATCAGCATTTCTGATCTGGCTATTGTTCACAATTGCACTTAATTAAAAAACAGTCAGACTGTACTGCAGTTTGAAAATACAATGCTGGCACAATGGGCTGAATGGCGATATTGTGGGCAACACTGTTCCATGATCGTGGGACAGTTGGGAGGTAAAGAAAGCCCGTGTTGGTGTGCAATGTGTGTGTGTGTGTGGGTAATGTTTCCATCCAAAAGCAGTCACATTATATCCTGTGTGCAACATGGTATTATCCCATGCAAACCTTCAGAACTTTGGACCAAAGACATTTGAGAATTAATGAAATAAATTATCACATAACAAATTTGGTGTGATATGAGAGCACAGAGTAATTCAGTTGTGATGATTCATTGTTGTAATTGCCCTCTGATTTATTGAATCTATTCCTACTTATTATTTAAATAAATTCTACTTGTGTTTTTTTAATATACTGGCCTGAGTTGTCCTTGCTTTGCCACACCGCCGTGCCTTGCCCATCACACTCTCCACACGCCCTTTCATTCGTCCTGGGCTAGCGAATCCTTGAGATGAAGGGTAGAGAGACCTCAGCAGTGAGTAGGTCTCAGTTGCTAACGACCCATCCACAGAATACTCACAGTCAGTCTTTGACCGGAGACAGGACAAGGGTGAAGCATCATTTCTCATAGTCAGTAAAGCTTTAGGAAGATAGTCACACAGCATGAAAGCAGGCTCTTTGTCCCAACAAGTCTGCATCAACCATGAAGCACCCATTTACAAAATCCCTACATCCATCCCATTTTTCAGCCTCCTCACATTCCTGTCAATCCCCCCCCCCCGCCAGATTCTACCACTCACCTACACACTAGGAGCAGGTTACCTGCCAATCAGCGTGCCATCAAGACGAGTGAAGAATCCGGAGCATCTGGCGGAAGCCCATACAGTCACAGAGAGACCGTCCATACTGCAAACAGGCAGTACAGTACCAGGACCTGGGTGATTGGATTCTGGTTACCCTTTCCTTTTTGCTGTTTTTGACCAGATTGACCAAGGCAATTGATGCAGATGGGGGGGGGGGGGCGCACTTTGGCAAAGAACAGCCCTGCAGAACTGAACTGAGCTGAACACACCTGGTTTGATATTCTGTGCGCTGCTTGTTTGCTTTTCCCCATTGGTGCAGTTTGTTCTTTTATTGTGTGTCCGGTGTTTGTTGTTTTTCTAGGAACTGGTTCCATGCTGCTTCTTTGCTTCATGGCTACCTGTGGGAGGACGAATCGCAGAGTTATATTCTTTACATATACTTCGATAATAAATGTACTTTGACTCTTTGTTTGGATCTAGGAGGCAGTATCAGCTCTACTATCTACACTATTGTGCTGACCTAACTTTTCAAATGACTCCATTGGGTAGAAATATTAAATTCTTCATCACTAAAAAATAGATAGATTCTAAAAATAAAATGTGTTAAAACATTGATAATTAAAAACATGATGGTAACATAAATAAGCAAGTTGAACAAAATCAGTTACCTTTTCCTTTCTAATCCTTACATCTGGCTAGTTCAGGATCACGGAGCCAGATTCCCTGTGGAATTCCAGTATGATTCGGCTCCTTGGCAACATGATGTTCTGGCACATCTCACTCAGTCTGAGACATACTTCCTTCCTAGTTGTTGCATGTTAATGATCTTCTTTGGAATTGCTGGCCTTGGTAGCCTGATCTGGGTAGATCCAATACTCTTGACCCTTTCCCTCCCGCCAGTTTTGAAGCCGTGCTGACTTTACAGAAGCTGCTAAGGAAAGATTAAAATCTGCTTCAATTCTGGATGAACCCATGTGGTTAAAGAAAATGGAACGTGCTTTGTTTTAGTGGCTTCCGCCGGGTCAAGTGCAATGAAGCTGCTTTGAATTGTGATGTCGGGCAAAAGAGCAGCCATCTTGACCAGTGATGGAATGAATGACAAAATTAATAATGCTAGGGATCAGAGGAGGGGAAGAAACAGGGTGGTGAAAATACGACAAGGGATGGGACTTGGGGGGGGGGGGAGAGAGAGCATCTGGGAAAAGTGAAAAGTGAGAGAGACCTGGATGGCTATCGGAATACCAGAGCTGTTTGGGTTTCATGTCTGAAAAGAAGGAGAAAAATGTTTATTGCAGAACTGAACACAGTGAAGAATGAAGTGGGACTGTGAGCCATGACACCTTTGAGAGAGAGTTGGTGTTGTTGCAAAGAGAAGTCAGGAACATGTGTGTGCGGCACATGGCACTGAATGCGAATACGAATGCGAGGACGTGAATTGTACCTTGAGAGACAGGTATTTCATAGATAGTTTGAGCATGTGTGTGATCTTGACTGAGTTCAAAGGGCAGAATGTTGGTTGGAATCCACGTAGGATGAATTGGAACTGGAAACGTTTGCTAAGGAAAGAGATGTGGTGTGGCAGTGAAGGGGGGGGGTTGTGGTCAAAGATTAGAAGGGAAAGAGACACCGCTGAGGGTTAACAAGACTAGAGTAGCAGAATGGATATCCAGTCTGTTGGGGGAGTCGTCATGGCTATCCCTCGAGGTCAAAGATGATGGCCTTCGTTCTGAGAAAGTGGCCCACAGAGCGAAGACGCCTGTGCGCGTATTTGTTTAACGTGTACTTGATGTTGCACTCCAAGAAGCACACGATACTTCACAAATCTACCAACTGATTCCAATGGCATGGAAACCACGACGACTGGAGCTGATGGATTTGTTGCAGACTTCATCCGCCTTCACAGCCGTTGAGTTCGAAGTAACTTCATCCGCCTGTTTCACCGTTGTGGTCTTAGTTGGATTGTTCGTTGTCAGGGACCTCACCCTCGACCTTACTGCCATGGGTGACCCTACCAGGAGCATAGCTCCAGACGGCATCGCTCTCAGGATCTCAGGACCGCACAAGCTTCTCGACCATGACAAAGTGTTGGGGGAGCAGATGGTGAGATACATATTAATCAGGCTAATATCAGTATGGTAGAGTTTCAAAAAGTTCAAAGGTTTATTTAATATTAGAGTATGCATACAGCATAAAACCTGAAACTCGTACTTTTCACAGACATCCACGAAACACAAACCCCTTAGAATGAACGACGCCCTGAAGTCCCCCTCCCCCCTCATACAGAGAGAGAAGTGGCCGAGCAACAGTGCAGATCTCTTCCAGTCCAGGTGAAAGTCTCAGCCTGAACTGTGGACTGTTCATTTCCTTCCACAGATTCTGTCTAACCAGCCGAGTCTCCCAGCAGTTTGTGCTTTTTTTTTGCTCCGGATTCCAACATCTGCAGTATCTTGCACCTCCGAAAATGGAAATCACTGCAAGAATAACAACAGCAAGTATCACACGCAATGTATGGTTAAAGTGGAGAATATTTTCCTTGAACGGCTGTAGTTGCCAACCCCCTGGGATAACAGTACTCTTTTCTGCATCAACAGCAAGCTTCATCTGTGGTTCTGTGGAAGATATGTTGCCATGATGATGGCATTCTCACTTGTGAGTCAGTTGTAGTGGCTCCAGTTCTTCCCTGCAGTGTTGAGGACTAACCCCAGGACTGACATCCTCTCTGTCCTGCTGATCATTTTGTTCTTCCAGTAATCTCACGGAACACAGATGAGCCGGTGTTTGCAGTTAATGGAAGCATCCAGACTACAAGTAGGCAGCAGCAATTTTGTGCTGTACTCGGCCGATCCTAACTGGGGAGTTGAAAAGATCCGAATCAAAATCAGGCTTAATATCACCGGCATACGTCGTGAAATTTGTTACTGTTGTGACAGCAGTACAGTACAACAATAATAACAGGAAAACTCTGTGAATTGCATACATATCAAATAGTTAAATAAGTGGGAAATCGATGGCAGAGGAGAAGAAACTGTTCCTGAATCAGTGAGTGTGTGCCTTCAACATTCTGTACAAAAGTGGGATATGTTTGCACTGATCGGAAGTCAATATCAATTTGTTCCAGCTGTGGACCATATTCTTGTGGAATTCCCTGACGGTTCTGAGAAAAAAAATCACGGTTAAGGTTCACGAAGTCTTGCAGCTAAGTATTTTTCCGAGCACGCTGCTCAGCAAAGCACTGATAAGCCAACTCTTTTCTGTTCGCTTTGAAAGCAAGTGGAGGGAGGGTACCCACAGAACAGAACACCAGCAGGACCAGGAAAAATTCAAGCTGTGGACACTAACTCAGGTGGTGAGGTTATTAAACTGCCCTGCAGCTCAATAGGACAGATTATTGGGTATTGTTTTACTATAGTCGTTTCTACTTAGATGCAGTGAAAATCTTGTCATGCGAACCATCCATAAAGGTCATTCCAAAGGTATTTTGAGGTAGGGCAAGGGAAAAGTGATTGCAGAATGCAGAACACAGTGTGATATTTACAGAACAGATAGGCAATGAGGTAGTACAGCAATGATAAGGTAGACTGTGAGGTCAAGTGTTCATCTTTAACATGCTGGAGGTCAACTCCAGAGACTTATAACAGTGGAATAGAAGCCGTCACTAAGCCTATTGGTGTATGATTCTAAGTTTTAATATCTTAAATATGTTCCCACTTGCTCATCTGTAAATATAAAACAAATCCAAAAAAGTTCCAATATTTTCCCAGAAGGTGGTTAAAATATGAAGCTCACTATTACTAGCAGTAGTTGGGACAGATGGCACGGGTAAGTGAAGGAAAGCTGGATGAAAAGCTGAGGCAGAAACAGAGTGGTAGAAGACTGTGTCTCTGGTTACCAAACGCTGATATGGATCATCTGGGCTGTGCCTAAGCCGTGAGTACGTCACGAAACAGCGATGGGCTGGTGCAAACCACTCGCATACAAACCCTGAAGCCCAAGGCAGCAGGGAAGGTAGGTGCAAGCAACAAATTTCAGTGTTTGAACGCCAAAGAAGAGCGGATGAGGTGAAGTACATTAACAACTGGCGAGGGGCCGAAGGAGAAAGCGTGCAACTTAGACAGCAGCAGAGGAAGGTTCAGAAGAAAACGTGCAGGAATAGGATCAGTGAAATGCAGAGGGGAAGAAACGTGGGAAAGAGCCTGGATCCACAGGTGAAGATAGATTTCACAGTACAGACCCTTCAGCCCACAATGTTGTGTCAACCTTTTAACCTATTCCAAGATCTAGTGCTTCCCTCACACATAGACCTACATTTCACACTGAAGAATAATCCCTTTATCCGGTATAACGGTGTTAGCAGAGCCTTGCCTATTATGCATGTATTGGGAGTGCTGTGTTCTGGTCTTGGACAGATGTGTCTCAAAAGCCCTTAAAATTAAGTGTGAATCTTAGTAGGCTAGTGGAGGAGCAATTCTTAAAAGGTAAAATGTGATTTGACAGACCATGAGTCATGTACGGCTAAACCTGAACATTTGAAATAAATGATTCTGTAATTAAATGTATGATTTAAAGGACAGTAAATCAGTGAAGACATTCCATCCATTGCACCACTAGTCTAATTTTAGAAGAAATCAGTCCATCATCAACTTGGGATTTCCATGTAATTTACTGAGGAAGATGGTGCCACACTTTAATACTGTCCAAAACAATGATTAATGATTTAATATTGCATTCAAAAGAAGAATTATTGTTATCTGCAATATATTTGATCTTCTATCTGGATAGAAGATCGTTCATCTTGTGTCCCTTCTCAAAATGCTTAATTTTATAACTGCAGCACTCTTCCACATTCAGCTCAAATTCTCATATTCTTCACCTTTGGTCACAGCACCACAAAGAAAGCAGAACTGGATTGGGCACCGATTAATGCAGCTCCTAACGGTTCACTCTATGACATGTAATGGAATTGGGTGCGAAGTATAATAGGTGGCTAGTCTGTACTAAACACACAAGAAATCTGAGAACACTCAGGTCAGGCATTATCAGTGAGGAGAAAAACAGTGTTAATATTTCAGTTTGACGATGGCTCTTCAGGACCAATGAGAGGATATCAACCTGAAATGTTAACACAAGGAATTCTGCAGATGCTGGAAATTCAAGCAACACACAAAAAAGTGCTGGTGAACGCAGCAGGCCAGGCAGCATCTCTAGGAAGAGGTACAGTCGACGTTTCGGGCCGAGACCCTTCGTCAGGACTAACTGAAAGAAAAGATAGCAAGAGATTTGAAAGTGGGGGGGGGGTGGAAAGAGATCCAAAATGCTAGGAGAAGACAGGGGGGGAGAGATGGAGCTAAGAGCTGGAAAGTTGGTTGGCAAAAGGGATACGAGGCTGGAGAAGGCAGAGGATCATGGGACAGGAGGTCTAGGGAGATAGAAAGAGGGGGTGGGAGTGGAAATGTTAACTCTGCTCTTCTCTCCACAGCTGCTACCTGACATGGTGAGTTGTCAGGACGCTGGTGGAGCAGGGATCGAATCGCAGACCCAGTACTGTGCACGCAGTGATATTAATTGAGTAACAAATCCCAAGATGCAAACAAAGTCAGCATCAAAGTTCAGGCAGAGATCAAAACGTCCAGAGAAATCCAAACACCAGAATCCGGGAAACAGGCAGAGTCAATATTCAGACAAACAGAGTACAGATACAAATGCTGGACAGGCTGAGGAAAATTCACTGGCACAACCTGGCAACAAGCAGATGAAAACACAGGACTGAAACACACTGAGCAATAAACAGAGAGGCAGGTGACAGGTGGAGCACAGGTGGCAGCAATACAGGTAATAATGAGAGACGGAGTACTCAGTAATACAGGGGCTGGAGTAGGGCAGGAGTGGGGACAGGAGCACATGGCAATACAAAACCACAGGCTGACAGCCAGGGGGAAAACACACACAAAGACAACGTTCAACTGGAGGTACTGACAGTGAGTATTTCCACAAATTTCTGTTCTTATTTAATCCAAGTCCTAACTCACCCTGATTGGCACCATTTTCTACCCTGTCTTGTGTGTAAACAAAGTTTAAAGTAAATTTTGTTGTCAAAGTACAGATATGTCATGCTATACAACACTGAGATTCATTTTCATGTGGGCATACACAACAAGTCTATTGAAAAATGACCATAACAGAACATCTAGGACATTCAACGAGAGCACAAAAGACAACAAATTGTGCAAGTACAAAAAGAATAAATAATAATAAATAAATAAGCAAGGATTTAGTGCTTTCCCAACATATTTGACAAATAAACATTGGTTGTGGGAACAATTCGATGATGGGACAAGTGAAGTTGAACGAAGGTACCCCCTTTGGTTCAAGAACCTGATGGTTGAGGAAGAGTAACTATTCCTGAACCTGGTGATCCCTGTGGCCCTGGTATCTTCCTGATGACAGCAGTGAGAAGAAAGAGTGTCCTGGGAGGTGGGGGTCCCTGATGATGGATATTATTTTCTTGCAACAGCATTTCAGGTGGATGTGCTGAATGGTTGGGGACCTTTACCAGTGATGGACTGGGCCATGTCCAATACGTTTAGTAGGTTTTTCTGTTCAAGGGCATTGGTGTTTCCATACCAGGCTGTGATGCAGCCAGTCAATACACTCTCCACTACACATGTATAGAAGTTTGTCAAGTCTAGTTGTCATGCCAAATCTCTGCAAAATCCTAAGGAAATGCTTTCTTTGTAATTACACTTACATGCTAGGCCCAAGACAGGTTCTCCGAAATAATAACATCTAAGAATTTAAAGTTGCTAGCCTTCTCCACCCCTCATCTTCCAGTGATGACTAGCTCATGGACCTCTGGTTTCTTTCTCTTGAAGTCTATAATCACCTCCTTGGCCTTGCTGGCATAGAGTGAGAAGTTGCTGTTATGACACCACTCAGCCAGATTTTCAGTCTTCCTCCTATATGCTGATTCATCACCGCCTTTCATTTGACCAATGATAGTGGTGTCATCAGCAAACTTAAATATGGTATTGGAGCTGTGCTTAAGTGTACAATAGGGCAGGAGGACATACAGCATTGTTGTGCACTGTGCTGTTGGATATTGTGGAGGAGATGTTGTTGCCAATTTGAACTGACTGAACAGGAGGGGATATCAGTAGGTTGTTTATCAGAGTTGAGACTAATTTCATATCTTAGGCAAACAATCTTTCCAATATCAGCCAGAGATCAGAATGAAAGCCTCAGCTGATATTTATTCTTTCATCTCCTTGGCCACTTTAGCAGTATGCAGTTCTTTGGCTAATATTAAGTAATGCAGCTCAGAGCAGGAGGAAGTGTTTTTGGTCCAGATCTTATTTCTTCACCAGATCCCGAGGCACTTGCGAAGCCCATGCTTACCCAGATATTTGTCTGATTAGATCTGTGCATAATCAGTTAAACCTCATATTTCTCAGAAAGGAAAATATAAATTGCAAATGCACCTTTTACTGACTCATCATAGCTTTAGTGGTAGTTGTGGGGAAAATATGACTCAGTGATAGAAGGCGAGCATGTGGGTGTATGAATGCATCTGTGTTGGTGGGATTTATCATGGCTGTTACTGCACTGAAGGACCTCTGCTTAGCCCATCGTGTCTGTGGCAATATTTTATTAAATGTACAGCTTATACCACTCTTTCCTGCTCAACTTATATTTCAACAATGAAATCTTCCTTGGATCTGAGGATGGTCTGCATCCACTTTGACCCTATGTTTTCTGATGATATTGAAATGAAATCTGCAGACTCTCAACTTCCCAGCTCTTTACTTCATCCCGCCCCCTCCAAGTTTCACCTATCACCTTGTGTTTCTCTCTCCCCCCTTCCCCTTTTAAATCTACTCCTCAGCTTTTTTTCTCCAGTCCTGCCTGAAATATCGACCGCACTTTTCTCCATAGCTGCTGCCTGCCCTGCTGAGCTCATCCAGCATTGTGTGTGTGTGTGTGTGTGTTGTCTGCAGACTCTTCCACTGATGGGGGAGGAAGTGCCTGACGGGGAATGGACGGCGGGTAGTTCAGGGTCTGGTGCACTCCCTCTGCCATTTACTCGGGGGGACTCTGTCTGCACCTGATGGACGGACAGGAACTTCTCAATGTCGGTGCTGCTTATCTCCAATGTCATGGTCCAGTGGTCTTTGGGAATCAGTGGCTAGGAAGCACTTTTACGTGAGGTCTATGGGAGCATCGTCTATCTGTTCCTCAGATCTGGTTCTGTCATCTGATGTCGGTCAGGCACACGATGAGTGTGATGCAAATTTCAAACTAAATTTATTATCAAAATACCACC
The DNA here is from genome assembly GCF_030028105.1 of Mobula birostris. Classification (NCBI taxonomy): domain Eukaryota; kingdom Metazoa; phylum Chordata; class Chondrichthyes; order Myliobatiformes; family Myliobatidae; genus Mobula; species Mobula birostris. The sequence continues at coordinate 22,263,488 of NC_092391.1, read as the reverse complement.
CTGAGATTTATTTTCTTGCAGACATGCACAGCAGGTCAAAGAACTGCAATAGAATCAAAGAAAAACTACACACAAACAAACTGACAAATAACTGGGTCCTCAGTGCTGGAGACACGAGAGCACTGCTCTTTCTTTCAGTGGAATTCAATAATGTTGCCAAGGCAGCATTGCTCAAACATACACAATGTGCATTGAGAATAGGAGTAGAAGTAGTCCATTCGGCCCCTCGAGTCTGTTCAGGCATTCAACAGGAAACACAGCGGATTTGTTTGTAACCTTATTTTTATCTTGCCACGTACCCATGGTGCCCCTTTAATCCACCTGCTAATTAAGACTGAAATATTCAAAGACACCAAACAAAAAATCACCTTATTCCTATTGGGTATGGGTGACCCTTTATTTTTTGGTGCTCGCTATGACTAGATTATTCCCACAAGAGAAATTCCTCTCCAGATCCACCTTGTCAGGACCCCACAGAATTTTATATTGGGCATATTTTCCCTTTGAAACTCCAGCAGATGCAAGGCAAGTGTGTCGGACCCTTGTTCTTAAGGCAACCTGACCTTTCTCGTGTTTGTCAGATAAACCGTCTCTCAAAAGCTTCCATCCCAGTAACATTCCTGCTGGCAATATCTTCCCAGTAACTGGAGGCGCCTGCTAATGGTAGTCCTATTGGTCTTTTCTGTGGCAACAATTTGACTGAGTGTCCATCTGGCACAGACAGGATGCAGAATTGAAAAAAAAGCTGAAAAAAAACTTGCTAATTTGTTCTTTTTAAAACTGAAACATATGTAGCTGCTTGCGTCAGTGTGCACAATTGCGTGCAGTGTTTGGTGAATTTTGGAATCAATCTTTGCATGCCTTGTTTGGACCTTAATTGCAATTTTTGCATGCTTTGTTGAAATATTTATCGCAGTCTGCATGCTTTGTTGTCTGGTCATTTACCAGTATGGCATTGACTCCTCCAGTTTTATTTGCCGTGTATCTTTGGAAAATAACCCGCCTAGCCATCAACCATTGCCTAGCACTTAAACCTCACCCCGGTCCAGAACACAGGAGTTTCTCCATAGATGCTGCCCGACTCGCTGAGTTCTTCCAGCTTTTAGTGTGTTGCTCAACATTCCCAACAGCTTGCGTTGCGTTTCGCCGCTGCCTGTGTGATCTTTCTGAACAGTTGTCACACAACGGCGATTGGATTCATCGCGAAGAGCTGTGGGTTCCGTCTCCTCCTGCGGGATGTGCCTTGAACGCGGACTTCTCAGTTAAGGCGAGATCTCCCTCCCACTCAGTTTGCCCGAGATCTGGCTTTGCCACAATTTGCAATACTGCCCATGCAAGGGTTAACACTGGGCTCCACGGCACTGTCGTCAGTCCCAGGAGAGCAAGCTGCCGGGGTGACCGGGATAGCCATGCCTCGCTCTGGCATACCAAGCTCAGCGACAGCTCAGATCCATGTAGTTAAAGATAAGGAGAGGGTGTGGTGAAATCGGAAGGGATTCACTTTGAGCGTAAGCGATCCAGTGACTAACGTAGATGGAAAGATATTGGATGTTACCCGCACTCGTATTCCTCCAGCACAGGTAGGTGTACGTGAATTATATTCCTTCCAGTTTTGTCTGTATCCCGGAGATTCTCCAATGTACAATTTCAAGTCAGGGAACTAAAATCCTCATTAAAGCCATGGTTGGATCTGAATTTGCGCTTTGAAGGGGAACATTATTTGTGACAAAACCGATTTCAGCGCCGTACGTGAAAAATGCACATTAAAGAAAAGCTGAGATGTAACTCGTTGCATTCCAAACTGTCGCTTGCATTTCATACAAATGTGTGTTCAAAACTGAAAGCCACCAATGAAAACAGGATGGATTATGTTACAGGGCTCCCACATTTGTTGTTGATAAACTTTCCCCCACATCATTTGACTGAACGAATTGAACGGCTGATAGCGGCACATATCAGAAACTCCATTCCTGCCACATCGGATGCTGGTGTGCTAACTGACAGAACCGCTCCACGACAGATGCCGTAACATCTGTCGTTGACCTGGCCCCTGACACACTTGGAAAACAAGGACATTTATGTCAGAATGCTGTTTCTGGACTTCAGTTCGGCATGCAACACTATAGACCCACAGATCTTGGTGAACAAACTCCTACTCCTCGGTCCAAATGCGCCACTGTGCAACTGGGCGTTGGACGTCCTACCCAACAGACCTCAGATAGTCAGGATGCACAACAACTCTCCCCTTCCCATCATCCTCAACACGGGGTCCTCCCCCCCCCCCCAGGACTGTGTGCTGAGCCCATTGCAGAACACTCTGCTACAGGCATGACTACAAAAGCCAGTCAGCTGAGCAGTCAGATTGTTAGATGGCACTGATGAGGCCACTGGTGGGGGCTCATCGCCAACCATGATGAGACAGCCTCCAATCATAGGGTCATGAAATAACACAGCATGGCAACATCCCATCAGCCCAACTTGCCTGTGGCAACCAAGGTGCCCGTCTAATCCAGTCCCATGCCCACACTTGACCATGTCCCACTACATTTCCTATCCATGTACCTGTACAAATGTCTTTGAAATGCTGCTATTGGATCTGCCTGAACCACTTCCTCTAGCAGCTTGACCCATATGTGCACCAACGTGAAGACGTTGCCTTTAAAATCATGTCTTAAACCCAGGCCCTCTAGTTCTTGATTCCTCCGGTAGAAGTGATTAAATGTGCATACTTTCAGGGTTGAGGAAAATATCCTTTTCCTTCCTTGCCCCCAAAATGCTGAACGCTTTGGTAGTACATTAGACAAGATCTGGTCCTCCAACCCCAAGTGACCATTGCCTTTTTTGTTGAGCGAACATCCCAAAATGCTCCAGAGCTGCATAGTCAAACAAAAACTGACACTGTGTCAAGGAAGTGAAATTATGTGTGATTATAAAACTGGGTGAAAGCTGTGCTATTTGTTGGCGGGGAAATGGGGAGCTTTGGACAGGGTATTTCTGGGGCGTGGGGCTTGAAGTCATGGAAGTACAGTCTCTACAGATGGCAGGATAATCCTAAATGGCCAAAGTTGGATGAGATCTCAGAGAGCTGTAGGTTATGGAAATGGGAAGTAAAAAGACCACTGAGGCATTTGTACAAAGATGAAGCTATTGTAGTTGAACAGTTTCTGTTCGTCAATAAGCAAAGGGGTCCATGAGTGTATGGATGAAACAAGAGGACAAGCTTTGAATGGTGAATGAATTGTTTCTGGGCCTTTACGATATAAATTCACAGTAACTATTGTACTGATGAGAGAGGGCAAGCCATTTTGGGAAATATTGCTTAGGCCTAATGGATGGCTGAGCTGAACAGCATATATTTTATGCTTAAGCCTCTGAAATGAAATTTAAACCCCTGGGCTTCTAACCAGCAGAGAAGAGTTCTGTCTGGTGAGCTGCAGCTGACACACAATCTGTACTTCACTGACAATGGGCAATCAGGTTTTTTGAGAACTAGAATCTGCTCCCTGGAAATCCTGCATGCCCGAGCTTCATTAACATCCTTTGATGTTGAATTAATGCTGTAAGTTGGTGTGCTAGTTCATTTCATACTGTATTATTCAGAGTGAACAGAAGCCACGAATGTGCAGTGCAGTCAGGATTCACAAGTGAAGATGTCATTTGTAGCAACAGCTGCTGGCCCTGGAATTCTGGTATTCAGTTAAGAGAGCTATTATCCATGGGAATTTATTTTGTGAAGACATAAAATATAAATGCAGAGCCAGAATAAGAAAATAGCAGGGAACAGAGGCTTCTTGTGCAAGGGCCAACTTAAAAAGCTGCCATGTTCATAAACAAAATGATCTAAAACAGTTGGAGGGACAAGAAGCAACTTACTGACTACATCTGGGATTTGAAGGTTGCATAATATGCTGAGATCAGACTTAACAAAACACATTGTGTGCAGCAAAAAAAGTCTTTCATGTCTGTGTTAAGATTAAAACATCCCATGTGAATAGATTGACAATGATATTATGCAAAACTACCTGCAGATCTTGCCGATAGTGCTAAATTCAGGCTACTTTCTGAAACATAACTACGCAGTAATTTAGCTTTGGCTGAGCATTCACACAGTGACCAAGACACATGTCACAACGCTGTTGTATAACATACCATGAGCAAGTGGAAGATTTGCACGGGTATGCTACTTTCTGTAAAGTCTTATTCATTGCCAATACATTTTTGGCACCCTGGTAGTGTAGCAGAAACTGTAATCAGTTTGCATAAAGCAGTCTCTCACCATCTGAAACATGATGATGAACTTCCTAGTGATGTTACCCAAGTGTTAAATTTTGGCTGGGTTGATCTCTCCTGTTGTTCCTCCACAGATGCTCTGGGGCCTTTTCTGTCATTCTGAGACAAAAAGTCCATGTTGTAATGGTAAGCAAGAACTGCACTCCTGTCAGTTGATGTGCATACAGTATGTTCCTGCACGAGAGCCCCCATTTTGTATCCCCTATCGTATTCATTCTGAGGGAGAGGAAGCAGTTTCATCCTGTTTCATTTGACTTTAAGAGTGGATTAACTTGGAATCATAATGGGAACCAGGCACCTGAATTCCTGTGTAACATTGCTGGAGGCCAGCAGCCCATCTCAAGAGTGACACAGACAGTGCAGGGATGGAAGAGGAGAGAAAGAGGGGAAACAAGAGAGAGAGAGAGAGAGAAGGAGAAAAAGAAATAGAAAATTGGCACACCAGGCCCAAAGCAGAATACCGCAGATGTTGGAAATGTGAACTAAAGCAAAAAAAATGGTAAAAATGCTGGAGGAACTGGTAACATCTATGTAGAGAAATGAACAGTCAACATTTCAGCCCCGAGATCCTCCACCAGGGTGGAATGCAGGGTGTCAGCCCAAAATGTTGACTAATTATTCTTCTCTATAGCTGCTACCTGACCTCCCAAGTTCCTCCAGGATTTTGTGTTTGCTGCTCTGGATTTCCAGCATCTGCACAATGTCTTGTGTAAGTGACAGAAATGCTCTGCAAGTCAGGCAGCTTCTGTGGAGAGAGAATTCGAGTTAATGTTTCAAAATTCATTGACATGAAACCTTAACTGCTTCTTTCTCCACAGACTCTGTCTTACTGGCTCACTATTTCCATTATGAGACCATAAGACATATAGTAGGGGCAGATTTGGCCATTCAGCCCATTGAGTCTGTTCTGCCATTCCATCACAGCTGATTTATTATCCTTCTCAACCCCATTATTCTGCTTTTTCCCTGTAATTTTGACTTCCTGGCTCACCAAGAAGCTGTCAACCTCTACTTTAAATATACTCAGTGACCTGGCCTCCGCTGCTATCCATGGCAATGAATTCCACAGATTCGCCACCCTCTGGCTAAAGAAATTCCTTCTTATCTCTGTTCTAAATGAATGTCCCTTCATCTTGAGGCTGTGCACTCTGGTCCTAGGCTCCCGCACTATAGGAAAGATCCTCTCCACATCCACTCTGTCTAGGCCAGGGGTTCCCAACTTTTTTAATGCCATGACCAATACAATTAGGCAAGGGGTCAGCACGGTAGCGTGGTGGTTGGCACAACACGTTACAGTACAGATGACCTGTGTTCATTTCCTGCTGCCGCCTGTAAGGAGTTTGTACATCCTGTCTGTGACTGCTCAGGTTTCCTCCGGTTGCTCCGGTTTCCTCCCATAGTCCAAAGACGTACCGGTTGGAAGGTTAATTGTTCATTGTAAGTTGTCCCATGACTAGGCTCAGATTAAATTGGGAGGTTGCTGGGCAATGTGGCTTGAAGGGCTGGAAAGGCCTATTCTGCACCATATCTCAATAAATAAATACCTGAAAAAAACCTTTGGTATCTTCTTTGATATTTTTGGCTAGCTTACCTTCATATTTCATCTTTTCTCTCCTTACGGGTGTTTTTTATTTGCCTTCTGTTGGTTTTTAAATGCTCCCCAATCTTCTAATTTCCCACAATTCTTTGCTGTATAATGTGCCCTCTCTTTTGCTTTTATGCTGTCTTTGACTTCCCTTGTCACCTCTGGTTGCCTCATCCTCCCTTTAGAATACTTATTCATCTTGGGTATATATTTATGTTGTACCTTCTAAATCGTACCCAGAAACTCCAGCCATTGCTATTCTGCTGTCAACCCTGCTAGTGACTATTCCAAACAACCTCGGCCAGCTCCTCTCTCATGCCTCTGTAATTCCCTTGACTTCACTGATATATCGGACTTTATCTTCTCCCTCTCAAACTGCAGGGCGAATGCTATCATATTTAAGATCACTGTCTCCTAAGAGTACCTTTCCCTTAAGCTCCCTAATCAAATCTGGTTTATTGAACAACACCCAATCCAGAATTGCCTTTCCTTTAGTGGGCTCAACCTCAAGCTATTCTAAAAAGCCATTTTGTAGGCATTCTACAAATTCCCTCTATTGGGATGCAGCACCAACCTGACTTTCCCATCTACCTGCACACTGAAATCACCTATGACTATTCTAAAATTGCCCCTATTACATGCCTTTTCTATCTTCCATTGAAATTCATGTCCCACATCCGGGCTGCTGTTCAGGGACCTGTATATAACTCCCATCATGGTCTTTTTACCCTTGCAGTTTCTTAACTCAACCCGAAGGATTCTACATCTCCCAAGCATATGCCACCTCTCTTTCTAAAGATTTGATTTCATTTTTTACCAACAGTCACCGCACCCTCTATGCCTACCTGCCTGTCCTTTCAATACAATGTCTATCCTTAGTTGGAAGCTTAACAAGCATGACCTTCTTTCAGCCACGTCACAGTCTCTAACTGCGCTAAAAGATCATCTACCTTATTCTGTATTACTGTGTGCGTTCAAATATAACGCCTTCATTCCTGTATGCATCACGCTTTTTGTGCTGTCCCTCTGTTACAGTTTATCTCATCCCACGGACTGCAATTTTGCCCTATTATCTGCTTCTCCATCCTCACAGTGTCCCTGACATGTATACCATCCTTGGCCCTATCACTCCAGTTCCCATCTCTCTGCCAACTTAGTTTAAACCTCCCCAACAGCTCTAGCAAACCTGCTCACACGCACATTAGTCTCCCTTGGGTTCACGTGTACCGCGTCCATTTTGTACTTGTCATACAGTCCGAAGAAGAGATCCCAGTGGTCCAGAATTCTGAAATCCTGCCCCCCTGAACACCTCCTCAGCCACTCGTTCATCCTGACTAGCACGTGGCACTGGGAGTAATCCAGAGATTAAGTACTGTACCTTGGGTGTCCTGTTCTTCAGCCCTTACTCGAACTCCCTATTCTCACTGCGTAGAAACTCTTCCCTGTTTCTACTTCTGCCATTGGTGCCAATGTGCACCGTGACCTCTGGCTGCTCACCAGAGATTATTTTCTGTTTAATTTTATAACAAATATACCAGGTGTTTTACTAAAGTATCAAACTGCTGGAAGGAACCCTAATGCTTGCAAACAGACGAAAGAGTGTAGGATGGTGATGAATATTGGTAGCTCAGCTGAGGCGTTTGATGTGATGTTCACCGAGTTTGGCAATTCGCTTGCAGATGTTTCGTCACCAGACGAGATGGCATCCTCAGTATGGAGTTGTTGGTGTGTCTCTCTGAGTGTGCTCACTGCCTCAGTCCTGATTGGCTACCCCTTCAGCTGACCTTTGAATTCTATTGGCTCGCATTTCTTTGACTCTTAGGGTTCTGTAGATGGTGTTTATTTTTGATATGTTTGTTCAGCCAATCAGGATTGAGACAAGCAAACGGGACACCAATAGGAAAGAGGCTATAACTGGACTTTCCTTGCCCTGGGGTAAACGTCAGTGGAGAGCTTTCAGCAGAATGTAAAGGAAATGAACATTTCTTTTACTGATGTCTGTCTAGGCCAGGGGTTCCCAACTTTTTTATGCCTTGGACCTCTACCATTAACCAGAGTGTCCACGAACCCCTAGTCTCAGGTGTTGCCACATGTGTCAGAGCTAATGAATTGTCCATTACAGTTCTTACACATGCAAAACAACTGATATATAGAAGCATGGAGCTGAAAATAAATTTGAAGTGCCAACTAATTGAAGATGAGCTGGATGATTTTTCCTTTTGGCACTACAGAGATCTGTCAACTGTAAGTGTAAACAGTCATAAGACAGAGGATCAGTTTACTAGATTGTTTGTGTAAAATAGGAAACTGTCTCTTGTGTTATCTGCAGTTTGAGCTACAGTAACTTGCTGATACTTCCACGGTTATTCTACCAGCCTGTTGTTTAATCAGACCACCCACATCATCATTCTGCTCTGTGGGTATCAAGTAGTAAAGAGGAGACACAAGAGACTAGCATCTACAAGGGCAAAGGGCTAGTTGACATTTTAGTCCTGGATGCAGGTTTTCCCCTCAAACATCGACACTTCTTTGCCTCCACAGATACTGCCTGGCCTGCTGAGTCAATCCAGCGGTTTGATTTCTGTTACAGCTCAGCCAATTGCAACATTGAATTTGTCCGTATGGTCACACAGTCTGTTTCAGTAGACAATGGTTACCCCATTACTTCCTCTGAAGAATGGAGGCAATATAGATTGGATCTTTAGACACAGTGAGAAAATACATGTGTGAACATAGACTTGCTACCCAAAATCATTTATTTCTTTGTTAAAACTCCCTTAGCTATAGCTGTGAGTTTTCTGAAAAATTCCAAGGTTCAACAGGAAGGCTCCAGGGATATTTATAGTCAGCTGTCAGTACATTTTTAAAAAATATCTTTTTAGATTTAGATGCCAAAAGCAATAAGGTGTCAACAGGAAAAATCTGGAAAGAAAGTTTATAATTATTAGCTTTGAAAAACAACTTGGATAATAAATCAAACAAAAATACTAATTCTTCTCACTGTATATCTCAAAGTCTGTCCACATGATGCTCCTTGATTGGGATCCGAAACATTGACCGTCCATTTCCCTTCATAGGTGCTGACTAATCCGCTGAGTTCCTCCAGCAGCTCGTCTTTGCAATCCAGACTCCAGACATTGCAGACTCTTGTGTTCCCTTTGAAGAGATGCTTTGGGAGGAATTGTGGATGGTATCCTGGAATGAGGGAATTTAGTTGTGACAGACACCAATAAACTCACTGATTTTGCTTATTATTTGAGCAGGGACATTTTAACAACTGTATTCAAAATTTTAAAGGACTCAAAGTGCCTTTATTATTAAAGTATGTTGGCAGTATACATCCTGGAGATTTGTCTTCCCACAGGCAGCCACAAAACAAAGTAAACCATGGGGCTCATTCAAAGAAAAACGTCAAACCCCTTCCTCTCGTGCACAACAAAAAGAAGTTGTGCAAACGACAAAAGAAACAAGTGCAAAACGTAGGATATATTGGACAGAGTCCAGGCACATTCAATTCACCTTAGATCTAGTTCAATCTACCAATGTGTCCTTCGTTATCTGCAGGCTGCTCCAGAGGAAATTTGAAGGTACATGAGAAACATGGCTGCCCTAACATTGTCCTTCAACAATCTTTTTCATGATTTTCTAGTACACAGAGGTGGAAGGTCTTTAACTCCTGGTTAATTCAGGACAATCCTGGACGTTTAGCAACCCAAACCACTGATATCTTTGGCCGAGCCCTCAAATTACGCTGGATTTCTGCTGCTTCAATAGACACATAAAAACCCCTACCCTCCCCAGTCCTTCGCCTGGTCAATTTGCTGATAACCCGTCTCAATCCTTACCATTCCACAATCAGGAATAGTCATGGACGTGATAAAGAGACCTCACTGGTTTTCCACCTTCTAAGGTTTGCAAGAGTGACATTAACATTAAGGAGTTTAATATTCTGAGCAGCTGCAATAATTACCTCCAGAGCAACTGCCAAATATTAAAGCAATGAAGGCTTTTAAGCCAAATTACAGCAGCGTAATATATGTCACAGAAACCCATTAGTTCTCGTTATAAAGTGGGGTCTAAGGTAGGACTCACAATCTCCAGTAATAAAATATCTCATTTCTCCACACTCCACTCCTCTGTGTCAGTTTCTTTCTCAGCAGGAAGATTATTGGCAAGCAGTTTTTGAGTCTCTGTTTTATTACTCTTTTATTTTCCCTCCACCATTTTCTTCTGCTGTAAGCTCAAAGTAAATTTATTATCAAAGAATGTATGTCACCGTATGCAACCCTGAGAGTAATTTTCTTGTGGGCATTCACAGTAGAACTAAAGAATACAATTCATTCATTCAGATGCCTTGCCGTTTGGCGTGGGCGATCATGTCTCTCCATCCATCATGGTCCCTGACCCTCCGAATTGAAGTTGTTGCCTCCCCTGTTTCTAACCATGATGTTATTCCATCTATCATTTTCATTCTCTGTCTGTGTCTGCTTCTTTTTCCTTCTAGCTTTCCAGTTGTAACTAAATGTTCTAATGTCACTCTTCGCATGATGTGTCCAAAGAATTTTGATTGCTGTTTTCTGATTTTTTTTAAGTAACGTACGTTTTGTTTTCATTCTCTGTAGGACTTCTTCGTTGGTTATCCTGTTCGTATATGATATGCATAGCATTCTTCTGAGGAACCACATCTCTGCTGCATTGATTCTTTTTCCCATTGCATTTGTGATGGTCCATGACTCGCAGACATACATCGATATAGGAAGAATGTAGCAGCTGAGAGTTCTAAGGCAGATGTCAATTGCTATTTTCTTGTTCGTTCGGATGTTTCTCATTTCTGTAAATGCTGTTCTTGCCATTGCTATTCTTGCTTTTATGTCTGTCTCGCATTTGCCATCAGATGTTACCCATGATAATCGGTGCCGGTGCTGTGCAATTGCTCAGCAAAAGGAGGTGTAAGGCGCTCCTTCCGTCTGATAGCCTACAGATCACCCTTGGGCAAGGTGTAGTACCTGTTTAGCCTCCCAATCAGGGTACGGGAAGCCATTGTTTGCAGGTGGTGGATGATTTTACAAGCAGATTCTACAATTGGAATTTATGGTTGTAAAACTAAAAACACTGGGCAGATGAATCTGCTGATCAATGGCCAGGGTTACCTGTCCAGTATGGACACTGCAACTGAAGAAGGAAACGGGAAACCACTTCAGTATTCCTCCCTTGTACAATCATGAACTCAAATCAACTACGGTCTCAGCTCAAAGGAATGTAATAGAATGAATGAAGAACTACACACGAAGACTCATGAACAACCAATGTGCAAAAGAAGACAATCTGTGCAAATAAAACAATAATAATAATAAATACTATTGAGATCATGAGTTGTAGAGTCCATAGGTTGTGGGATCAGTTGAGTGTTGAGGCAGTTGAAGTTTGTCACTCTGGTCCAGTAGCCTGATACAGTTTGGCACTTGCAGCATTGCAGGAGCTGACTGTCAGCGCTGCACTCAATGTAGGGCTTTCCAGGCACTCCAGCCCCAGATTTTTTCCCTTGGGCTTCATTCCTGAAGCCTTCCCCATGAGTGGGTGTAGCCGCAAGGCAGCAGAATTTGAGATCCTAGTTTTCCCCCTCCTAGACGAGCTGCCAACCACGACTGACAAGCCCTATCTGTAAAACACACATCCAAAACTTAGTTAATATTTATATGTTCTATTCTTTCCCAACTCAGAAATTTCCCACTAAAGATTGAAGAACAGTGCTGGAAATTTGAAATAAACCAAGGAATGACAGAAATACTCCGCAGCTCAAGAGAAAGAAATAGGACATTTCTTCACAAGTACTGATGAAAGCCCATTGATCTGAAATGTTTCCCTCCGCGCAAGTCCTACCTGACCTGCTGAGCATTTCCTACCTCTGTTCTTATTGTATAAAGCAAGGATGGTGTTTCCAGCTGGGTTTGTGTGAGCACAAAGATACCAGGTTCCCACTCTCTCACAGTTTGATGGCTGGAACTAAGCTTGAAGTAAATTTTGATTTTAAAATTCTTTTCAAATCCCTTCATTGGCCTTGCTGCTCCCCACCATTGCAACTTCTCCACACCAGGAACCCTCTTAAGATTGTTTGTCAGGCTGTTTGGAGGTTAGGTCCCAAACGTTTCATCACCAGTCGAGGGAACATCATCAGTGCATAATTGACAGCTGTTTCTGCTGAGTGCTCATGTTTATATTGGTCCGACTTGCTATTCTGATTGGTTGGCTGTCACGCTGGCTGCAAGCCTCTGCTGGGTCTCGGCCAACCCCACTGGGTCCCGGCCAACTGGACAGCTGAGCGATCTCCAACAGTTGTGCACTTTGTCTGGTGTGTGACCAAACCTCCAGGCTCGGCGAACAACCCTACGAACCCTATACATTTGTTCAGTATGCTGACAAGAAAATGAATCACAAGGTTGTATATAGTTACATATATATATAGCTTGATAGTAAAATTTACTTTGAACAAGCAACCTACCTGAACTACCAATCTTCCCCTTCATTTCAAATCCTCTGAGATCTCTGAACTCCTTCAGTTTTTATCCATTTTACACTCTTGCTTTTCAAGGCTCTACAAGGCCAGTGATGTTGTGGGGATGGAACTGAACTCTCTGACGGTGGTGTCCAAAAGGAGGATGCTGTCCAAGTTGCATGCCATCTTGGACAATGTACTGGTTGGGCACAGGAGTACAATAGGCTGGTCCTGGACTTATTTCCTGGCATAATTTACATATTACTATTTAACTATTTATGGTTTTATTAATATTTATTATTTATGGCGCAACTGTAACAAAAACCAATTTCTCCCGGGATCAATAAAGTATGACTATGACTATGAAGTCTTGGCTGAACCATCAGCTCTCGTGGTTCCTTGAGCCCTGGAATTATCCCCCTAAACCTCCCTCCTGTTAAAACTTCCCTAAAACCAACATCTTTGACCAAGCTTTAGGTACCTGATCTTATTAGCCAGAAAATGTTTATTCTTAGTTGGTCCCACAAAGATGTACTGGCATACTGCAGTGCGCAGGATGCAAATTCCAATGCCTGCACATTGTAGTGTGGACATCAAATGCAAGGTGACGTAGCACCTCAATTTCCCAAGTGATCACCAAACTCAGCACTCCTGTGCTGAGGGAAGGATGCACTTCTCATCTGACTCCTCAGGTTTATGCTGGGGATAACTGATATTTATTTGTTTAAAGATGCAGTATGCTAACGGGCCCTCCTGCCCCCAAAGAGCCCGTGTCACCCAGTTACCCGTACAACTTTGGAAAGTGGGGAGAAGCCAGAGCACCCAGAGTAAACCCACGTGGTCATGCAGCAAATGTACAAACACCTCACAGTGACGGAATTGAACCCAGATCGCTGGCACAGTAATAGGGTTACTCTAACGCTGCGCTCCATCCCACCTGTGTTTGTAGTGTGACTCCATTTACGGGAATGGGATTAATAATCTTCATTGAAAAGGAGAGTGCAAGTTTTAAATTTTGTTTCATATTTTTTTAAAAATCTGGCACTGATGGTAATTATGTTTTTGATCTAAAGAAAAATGACTTTATTTGAATCTTATTTGCACTGTCGGTAATGTTTCTGATCATTATTTAAAAGCAGCCCGAAGGCCCTTAGCAGTAGGGAGCGTTCAAAGGGCCACCTGCGTGCCCTGGGGTGGATCTTCAGGATCTACCTGAACCTTAGACATGGTCCTACAGCAAGAACTCCACTCGGATGAGAATTGTAGGGCCGTAAAAGTAAGTGTGTCCGCAGGAATAGCACAGGCAACCTGCACGGGCAGTGGGCCAGACTGTTCTTGATCTGGTCCAATATCTCTTCTGTACCAAATTACATTTGACAACATGCCTCTGAGGCACCTTGAAACGTTGATGTAATATAATGTTAATGTTTCTATTGAGATAGATTTTTTTATCAATAAGTTTTAGTGCTTTTGCTTTCATTTTAAAGGGTACTTAATTATTCTAACTGCAATCATTGCCACTTCTATTCTTAGCTTATTTTGTTTTTTAAGTGGAATCACTTATGAGACCATACGCATGAGCCTTATCTTCTTATTGCGGTTGTGCTTTGTATTTTCTAGGTCCCTTCTTGTGCCTGTCTGAGGGGTTCCACCTGTTGCTGATTCAGCTTTGGAAGAATGACCCAAAGCCTTCATCTTGGGTTTTTATAGCGGCTGGGTTCGCCTTCCCCACCAATTCTGTTCACACACAGCTGAGGAAGTGCACACTCTTGGTGTCACACGGGCTGACCTTTTACCATCATGGGATGTGTGATGTGTTCTCCCCTGGCTGAAATGTGGAGCTTCTCCTCAAAGGAGCGCGGGGGGAATAATTGCATGGAGCTGTCGCTTTTCCCCAACTCCTGTCTCTCGCAGTACCAGAGGGTCTCCGGCCTGCATTACCTGTCCTCTTTCTCTGAGGCAGAGGACTGCTGTGAGGAGAGCTCTGTGTCTGGAGACTCAGATTCTGAGATGACCTGAGGAGAGGAGGATGAAAAAGCACGGAGAACCGAACTGGATTACTGGTGTTAAATCAATCTCCTTGTGTGATCTTACTGCATAAACAGGACTCTTTCCCATTATTTTTCTTGCCCAGTTTTCAAAATGATAAATGAATGTAAGTGAAGAAGGTATAAATTGTCCGGGCTACTGATGTCCTGTTCCGTAGTTTAGCTATGGTATCCATCAATCAGCTGGGGTAACTACAGGGGTTCCACTCTCGTGGAAGAGTGCTTCAAACCTTGCATTAACATTTAAATGAGACCTTCCAGTAATCTTTGGAGCGGAGTGATGGAGTAAATGAAAAAAGAACCCAGTGAATGGACTCCAGATGAGACAAGTGCAGGCTTAGCGCATCAGGCTCCTTGCGCTTGCCGCTGAATTAGATCAGGGTGCACGACTCAGTCCGCAGTCCGTTCAATATGACCAAGTGATTACAGATTCAAAGCATCTTTTCGCTTGAATGCACAGGGTGGAACCTGGGTGGGCGCAACCCCTATAACATGGTGAGACCCACAGGGGTGTGACTATGTTGGCAAGTAGATTGAGGACCATTGAATAAGTAATAGCTGATCTGTTCCTTAACTCCGTCCATTCACATTGGCTCTCATATTTATCTAAATGCTCAGTCACTCAATCCGGAATGCAAATGTGTCCTGATTTTCCATAAGTGATGTAAGATAATCTATTTATTTTTAAACCCTTCTAAGTAATGGCTTGTGGGTTTTCCCATCCAACGGGATAATTCCTGAATCACAAAAGCTTTGGAGAATCTCGACAAATACATCAACAAAAATTTCATTACCTACTAGTACCCCGAGTCGAAATCTTTGAGTCTGGGTGATTTTCCCGTCTTTAACCAGCTTCGTCATGCAGGTTAGATGTTCCTTGTACTTTTGTTGGAGCGAGGGTGCTCTCTTAGTGAAGGTTTAGAATAGATCCTGTTGTGATGTTACTTTCATCAACATGAAATGATAAGCCTGATTATATTATCCCTTCTAGTAATGTCTGTGTATGTGATCTCAATGTATAAAGGAGTAATGAAAACATGTACAGTCATAATCAGTAGAATAAGCAGCATAATCTGTCAGTCAACAGATGAGTAACAAATATTAATACAATTAAAGGGTTAATTAAGGATTCCTTGTCAACTCAGTTACAGTTGAAGAGCCAAAATAATTGCCTAAATGTCCTGAAGTTATTAAACGTTAAAAGTGTCTCTGATGGTGGAAGAATGCCAAAATGCTGCAAAGTGCTTGTAATGGTTAATAAAGGTTAACCATGATTTGCGGAATGCCACTTGTTTCTTTTGTCTAAATCTAGTTGACATTGCCTGTGGACTAGCCTGTTGCAGCTGGAATTAAAGATAAAGATTAGCTTTATTTGTCATATGGGCACGGGGATATCCAAACGCATAGTGAAATGTGTCATTCTGTGTCAAATCAAATCAATGAGGGTTGCGCTGGGCACCGTGCTTCAGGCACCGATATAGCATGGCCATAACTCACTTAGCCTGACCCGTACATCTATGGAATGTGGGAAGAAATGGGAACACCCGGAGGAAATACACATACACACAGGGAGAAGGGTCAGACTCCTTACAGACAGAGGCAGAATTGAACCATGCACCAAGACGTAAAAGTAAAATGCAGATACTCCAGATATTGAACGCAAGAGAAAAAACTTCCGGAATCTTAGCACCCTTGACACCTAAGAGCAAGCAGCTCACACCCCTGAGGGTGGGGATCTTGTTTTGCTCAATATTTCACCCAGCCTGCCCATTACACAGATATTGTGCTGTCTGTAAAGTGTTTTCTGTGTCTCTTTACCCACCTCCGGTCACTCACAATTCCTTTGGCCTCCTTGCCCCCTCACATCTTAATTCACAATGAATGCACGTAGAGAGGTGTACAATTTCTACACCTCCAAAACCTGTTCGTCACCCCAACACTTCTTTAAGTGAGAGATAATGTATATCATGTGGGGGGGCAGGGTTAATTTACTCGTCAGTCAAAAGCCGCTCCTACTGTGCCAGCCATCGATTGGCACATTTGAAAGATGAGACAGCTCTTTCCCATTGGCTACCTTGTGTGGCAAGGCACCAGTGTCGGGCTTCAGACACCTCAAGGGTATAAGAGTAGCTCATGCGGGAGGCTTGTCTTCTTTTCCTTTTGTCCCTGGGCACTCCTTTTCACACTGAGATCGCGACCAGTGTTGAAGAACCTCCAGGAAAATATGCTCCAGAATTAGGAGGGCCCACTCACACTCTTAGCTAACTATAGTTTTGTTGAATTTTCGTATTGTAGTTTGTGTAACTTGAGGGAGGACTTAGATGTTTGGTTGAATGTTTTACTGTTTGTAAATAATTCATTAATGTGCTTATTCACAATCAGTGTCTTCCATCTCACTTACCAAACCCATGAACTTGCTTCCTCGTAACAAGGTAAGATCAAGAACTTTGAGAAGAGTGGAAATCTCTTCTATCGGAATGGAGGGTTGTGGGCTGAGTGCAGGTCAGTGGGACTAGGAGAGAGTAAGAGTTTGGCATGGACTAGAAGGGCCAAGATGGCCTGTTTCCGTGCTGTAATTGTTATATGGTTATATGGTTATTCCAGATGAATCCACCTCATTCTCTGTTTAACTTGCCCTCTAAAGTTGCTAGCTTGTAGGATATAAACACTATACACTTCATTGCTCTTCACATTTCCTCGATGTAATCCTTATTGAACATTAGCATGGTTCCTTTTAAACATCAATATTAATATTTAGCATAGTGTAGTGGCCAACACTTGACACTTCACAGCTGGCATAAATATCCAATTCTGTGTGAATAAAGCAACAACTTTATGACATCTGTAACAAGTTGTCAATGACAACATTGAACTTTTGACCCTTATTCTCTGAAATCTTGAATAATTTATCACTGTTCAGTTTACTAAATTGCTGTGCCGTTTCTAAGTAACCCTCATTTTCAACTGAAACAGGAAACTGTGGAAATACTCGGGTGCTTAGGCTGCATCTGTGGAGGAAGGAACAGAGTTAATCTTCCAAATAGATGACTTTTCATCAACTGATTGAACCGGAGTGGTACTGAACATGGTTTCCCTTCATTGGTAACCATGATAGGTTTCTCCCTGAAATTATTACCCCCCCCCATGTCCGATAATAATAAGGCACCCTGCTCCCTTGTTGTTTCAATTTAAGTACCATTAAACACCCAGCTGATCAAACCTTGAATGCTGGTGTAGTCTCGGTTTCAAGCACAAATGCTGGAAGTGAATTGACTTCCTTGGCCCCAGAACCTCCGCATGAAGAAGATTCTCCAGCCTTCAGTCCTAAGTCTCCTTTTTTTGATCTTGCATCTACATTAGCCATCATTGACTCTACAGCTTTACGAAAGTCAACTTTGATCTACTCAACAGCTTCTTTCAATTTTTTTCGGCTACTTCTATCATATCATTCAAAAATCTAGGAAGTCCTAAAAAATTTAAATATTTGAAGTCCACTTGTATCTGTTTTCTCAAATAAAGTAGCATTTGCACTATACTGTCTCCAAAGCCCCAAATTTCTTCTCGTCATCCAGCAAAGTTGTGTTATGAAGGTAATATCTGTTATCTCTATTACTGTGTTCTACATCAGTAATAAAAACTACGATTTCTTACAGCAGAAGCAACCTGAGGCACTGTCTGGACTGTTCCGTGAGTCTGTTACCTCAAGTCAGTCTAAGGCAGAGGATTATGCAACACACACACAAAATGCTAGAGGAACTCAGCAGGCCAGGCAGCATCTATGGAAAAGAATAAATGTTTCAGGCGATGAAGTGTCCATCGTGATGAAGGGTCTTGGCCATTGACGCTGCCTGGCCTGCTGAGTTCCTCCGGGTTTTGTGTGTGTTGCTATAACTTCCCTTCTTCTGAGTTGACATTTGCTATTTTCCAGTCTTCTGGAACCATTCCAGGATCAATTGATTGTTGAAAGATCGTTACTAATGCCTCCACAATCCATTCAATTACCCTTTTCAGCATCTGCAGATTTTCTAGCCAAGAGTATTAATGTTTTACTTCCTTTGTAACAAAAAGAACCCATCTGTGTTGAATTGCATCTTGCACATCAGTCCCCTCAGTTCACAACTTTTTTTGGACTTTGGTAGCTAAAAGGTATTGAGAAGAGATGAAAGGATTTGGCTGAAGTGGAATTCTAATGCTCTGCATTCTTCTCTTGATAATATCTTGGAGGACTGTCAAGATTATGGAGAGAATTTAATATTAGCTTATTACTATTAATAGGCATCCATTAGTCTTGTGAGACAATGGATTTGCGCCTTGGAAGATGCATCACCAGACTGATGCCTTAACCACTTAGCCACGCGCCAACACTCATTACTATTACACATAGCAAAACACAGTGAAAACCATTTCTGTGTGCAGTCCAGACAGATCACTGCTCTACCTAATTGCAGTAAAAAGTAAACCCAATGCCAAATGTTGTGCTGTAGCTACAGAAGGTAGGGTTACCATTACAGAGAAGATGCAGTGCAGGTAGACAAATAAAGGTCAAGAACCACAATGAGGCAGACTGGGAGATCAAGTGTTCAAGGGTTCATCTTTTCCCATTGAGAGGTCCGTTCTAGAGTCTGCTAACAGTTAGATAGAAGCCATCTTTGATTTGGGTGCTTCATGCTATCGGGCTTTTGTATTTTCTGCCTGATGAGAGCGGGGAGAGGATATAGGATCAGAAACAGGGTTAATATCAATGGTATGTGTCATCATATTTGGTGTTATGCGGCAGCTGTTCATTGCATACATAAAAACTCTAAATTATGATGATTATGCTTGTGTGTTGTATTTATACATGAGATGTACAGGAAGATGTTGTTTCCTGCTTGGCGTTGCTGTTTGCCACACCTCCAACAGCGCCCTTAGGTCAACTGCCGGGTCATCAGCCGGGGAGCACCACTCATTGATGTTTCTCTCCCATAACCCTGGTACACCTCCTGGCGGTGGAGCGATGGAAGGGACGTTTCCCTGCCACCCCCTGCAGCTTTCGATGGGGTTTGTCAGTTCCCCAATTTCTACATTATAAAAAATTAAATATGTAGTACAAAACAGAAGAATAGTGAGGTAGTGTTCATGGGTTCAATGGCCATTCAGAAACCTGATGGCAGAGGGGCAGGAGCTGTTTCTGAATTTTTGAGTGTGTGCCACCTCCCTGATGATAGCAAGGAGGACAAGGCATGTCCCAGGTGATGTGGAGCCTTGTTGATAGATGCCGCCTTTTTGAAGCATCACTCCTTGAAGATGTCCGGAATGGGGGCTAGCGCCTCTGATGAAGCTGACCGAGTTCACAAGTTTCTGGCAGAAACAAAGAACAGTACACCACAGTAAAGGTCTTTTGGCACACAATGTCACACCACGTTCCTATTTCGCAATCAACCTAACCATTCCCTCCCACACATCCCATAACCCTCCATCTATGTTGCCTACGTTGCTAAAATGTCCAGAATGTATCAACCTCAACCACCATCCTGTAGAAACTGTGAATACAGAGAGTAAAAACTACTTCTAACATCTCCCCTGAACTTTCCTACACTCATCTTTAAAGGATGTCCTCTGGCATCAGCATTACCACCCTGGAAAAAGTCACTCACTATACTTCTTATGACCTGAAGCACCTCTATCAAGTCACCTCTCATCCTCCTTAGCGCCAAAGAGAAAATCCTCAGATCTCTGTCTTTCCTCATAACCAGGAATAGTTTGAATCCAGATTATTATTATTGATGCAGATTTTTAATTGATCAGGACACCAGCTTGAGTCTAGATGAAGGGTCTCGACCTGTCCGTTTCCCTCCACGGAAAGCTGCCTGACCACTGAGTTCCTCCACTTTCTTGGAGAAACCAGGGGGTACAGAAGTTGGGACCTGGAGCGACAAGTTGGTTGCGCCAGGATGAACTTCGCCGGACGGAGCCTCATCTGAGCCCGACGCTCGGCAGCCCTGCAGGGCCCACACGGGGCGGGGGGGGGGGGGGTTCGCGGGGCGGGGGGGGGGTTCGCAGAGTCGGAGAGGTGGAGCTTAAACACGCCAGCCTCCCCATTCAGCCGCACTTTCACCGCTGTTAACGGCAAGTACGCAGGTCCAGGTTATAGAGTGGGCGTGAGCAGCTGTACTTGCTTTACCTCCCTGCGCGCTGGGTGTCGCTCAGTCTCTGGCGAAGGTATGGACCGTGCCGTATTCTCGTGTTTCTCCTTCTACAGCACCCTTCTCATCTTGAAGATGTATTCTGTGGCTGTCATCAGCGGACAGCTGCGTCTCCGCCGCAAGGTGAGAATTGTAATATTAGACAACTTACCCGCCTTTCGACCAGGAATGCTGTCTTTTTTAAAAAAACACGTAATAAGCGTCGATGTGTTTGTAGCATAATGGTATGTACTGCCCAAATAGAATAAACATTTTAAACTTCGAAAAGTTTGTTTCAGCGCCTCCACCTGTTATTAAGGCATGTATTGATTATTTCCATTTAAGAAGTTTCGTCCACCCTTCTGGGTAAATGCGAGGAGACTGTCCGTACTTTGCAGGAGCGAGTCGATGTGCCTCGTAGTAATGAACCCAGGGAGATCCCCTTTTCTGGCCACATTCCTCTGCGCCCCAATAGAGCACACAGGAAAGCGTTGCAATCCAGAACCGGGATTCCCTTCAGAAATCTGTTAGCAAAAATGAAAATGGACTTTACTGCTGGAGACATTGGGTTTGTTGATTCAGATATGCAACAATGTTCACGCTCTTAATCGCGGCCCTATATGTGGGGGGGGGGGGAGGTTAAAAATTTGAAAGGGAATCCCTGCCAAAGTAACCATAGAAGTAAATGCCCGTTTATTGGTTAATGGGGGCACTTACCATATAGAACCACGTTTTACTGGACTTGGGGAGACGGGGTGGGGTTGAAAGTTAGCCATGTAATTTTTCATTTTACCTGTCTAAACTTTTGGCCACAGATCCTTTTCTCTCTTTCCCTGACTATAAATGGGCTTTCACCGCAGACCACTAAGTTCATCCTTATTTGTCTTGGGATACTTTTTTAGTGGTTCCATAAACGACTTAAAAAGCAACAGTGAAAAATACAGAAAAAAAATTTGGACAGGAAGAAGCATTCTTTTCCTGAATCTACTTTGCCAATAAATATAATTTATGTCGATCTGTATCGCAAATCCAGTCACTCATTATAGCTGTTTTTGATGCTTTTATAAACCAAAAGAGTCTCCGAAGCAGATGGCAGTTCAATTCATTATTCACCTATTTATTTGTAGTAACATCTGTGGGGGAAAACAAAAACTCTCAACTATCACACCATATTGCTTTCATATTACAGTGTAGACCATTAAGACATAGGAGCAGAATTAGGCCACGCAGCCCATCGAGACTGTTCTGCCATTCCATCGTAGCTGTTTTAACCCATTCTCCTGCCTTACCTCTGTAACCTTTAACACCTATATTAATCAAGAACCTATCAGCCTTCGCTTTAAATATATCAAATTTCTTGATTTCCACGGCAATCTGCGCCAATGAGTTCCACAGATTCACCTGATGTTCAGGTGTGGTATGTGTTTTTATACATGCAGATCAGACGAGGCATAAATAATCATAACTAGACATTTTTTTTCTCTGTTTTGCCCCATACAATGGTACAAAACACATAATTCAGCCAGCGCGCATTTCTTTGAAACAGACAAGTTGTTTTTAATATGTTTAGTAGTTGTAAGAATCTAGAATAATGGGACTGGCTGAAAGACCAGATGGGAAAGCTGCACCTTGGCAAGCTGCATAATGTAGTGTTTTTAAGTATAAAGTAGTAAAGCACAATTCCTCAAAGTAAAACATGATTTCACGTTCAGCTGGAGAATGAGACTCCGGGACAGGTTTGCCACTGAGGAGGTTTGATGAAGGGTGAGGAGTTAGACAGAGAGGTTTAAAGGGCAAGTTCCAAACCAAGGACAGGGAAAATGAAGGAGAGGCTGTCAGCTCTGGAACTGGTGACACCAGAGTGGTCAGATATGAAGGAATGTGGTTCTCGGAAGGGTGTAGAGCTGGGTTCGATGGTAAGAGGTCAAAAAATTGAGAGGTTAATTAAGAAGCGTTTAAGGTTTGCTGTTGGAGCAAGAAAAACTTTTATTACACCTCGGGGTCCAGTAGGACTGTGCAGTGGTACATTAAATAATGCTGCTGGCTTACAAATCCAGTTGTTCCTATGCCCTTTCACGTCTCAATGAGTAGTGAGCTGGGCAATTATCCTCTTCAGTAAATATCCCCTCGTGTAGAAAAGCGTTAGACTCTGGGTGTTGGTGGTGGCATTGGAAGGCGGCGAGAAAAGAGCGATGAATTTAAATGACTACTTGATGCTTGGCATGGCCCCAATTGTGGGCTGCAGGCACTTTATGACTGTACAGGATAGGATTGTGGAAATATGGAAAAACTGAAAAATAAGACGTCAATTCTTGAGATTAAGTTAGATAAATTTCTGAAGAAAAGAAGACTAATATGGGAGCCATATGGAATTGTTTATGTTTAACAGAAATGTTATTTAGGTTCTTAGAAGTAACATTGTGTGGACGAGCTGGAGTTTAAACTTGGATTTTCTCAAAGGGGTTTGAGAAGATTCATGTGATTGCAGAAAATAAAAGATCATGGTGTAGAGGGACACGTTGGCCTGGATAGAATAAGTTAATTGAATACAATAGGATGGAGATTGTATTTTAGTTTGGGATGAGCAGGTCTGCATTATCAATCTAGGTTAGGGAAATGCGGCAATGCAGAGAAGGTCACTCCCTAAATTACTGGTCGATTACCTGGAAAGGGTGGGCTGTTTTGTGAAGAGCGATGGACTGTCCCAGTGGTCCACTGACCCCTTGGTTAATGGTAGGGGTCCATGTCTTAAAAAAGGTTGGCAACCCCTGATCTAAACCTTTATTTGCTGGAGTTTTAAAGAGTGAGAAGGGATTCAATTGAAACTGGCAAGATCCCAAAGGTTCTTCATGGTCTTTCTTTTTACTTTAATGGGTTCTATTGGATTTCTTTGTTTTGTGGCTGCCCGTAAGGAGACAAATCTCAAGATTGTATACAGTATATATACCTTGAACTTTGATAAGTTGGATAAATGAGGATGTTTCCTCTGTGAGAAAGTCGGGATCTTGGTCACTGTTTTAAAAATAAGAAACCAGCCGAGACAATGTTTTCTGAGGATTGTGGATTTTCAGAACTCCTCTTCCTTCAAGGGAAGTCTGTAAGCAAAGTCTGTGAATGTTTTTAAGGCAGACGTAGATAGATACTCTGTAAGCAAGGGAAAGACAAAAATGCAGAATTGAGGTTGCCATCAGATTAACTGTAAGTAATGGAGTTGGCTTGAGAGGCTGAATGGCCTAATTTGATTGGTCCAGACAGTTTTTTTCTTGGATCGTAGAACATTACAGTACAGGCCCTTCAGTCCATGATATTGTGCTGACCTTTTAACCCACTCCAAGATCAAGTTAACACTTCCCTCCGATGTAACCGTCCATGTTTCTGTCATCCATGTGCCTATTTAAGAGTTTATTAAATGCCTCTAATGTATCTGCCTCCTCCACCACCCCTGGCAGGGCATTTCATGCACCCACCACTCTCTTCTTGGGGAATTAAGATTACCTCTGACAATCAACCCCCTCCCCCATGCTTTCTTCAAATCATCTTAAAATGATTATTGTCTATTGAATCCAGTGCTCCTGATGCGGCCTTCTCTACATCGCTGAGACCTGTTGTAAACTGAGGCACCACTTCATGGAGCACCCCTGCAACATCTGCCGCAAGTGGGACTTCATGGTGGCCAATCATTTCAATCCCCATTCCTGTTCCGACGTGTCGATCTATGCCTCCTCTGCCAAGATGAGCCCATGCTCAGGGTGGAGGAGAAACACCTTGTATTCCATCTATGTACCCTCCAAAAAATTTCACCCCCCCATTCCTCACTCTGATTTTTACTCTATCTCACCTGCCTAATACTTCCCCTGGGTCCCCTCCCCCTTCCCTTTCTCCTATTGTCCACTCTCCTCTCCTATCAAATTCCTTCTTTCTCTTGGCCTTTCCCACCCACCTGGCTTCACCCACCACCTTCCAGTCAGCCTCCTTCCCCTCTCTTCCCCCCCCCCCAACTCCTTAATTTGGGCATCTCCCTCGGCCCCTTCCCTCGCAGTCCTGAAGAAGGGTCTTGGCCCGAAATGTTGACTGTTTACTCTTTTCCATAGATGTTTCCCGACCTGCTGAGTTCCTCCAGCATCTTGTGTGTGGTGCTTTGGATTTCCAGCATCTGCAGATTTTCTTGTGTTTAAAAAGTATTAGCCTTTTCTGGCTCAGAATACATCTCTGGCTGTCCACTCAGCCTAATCCTCTTATCATCTTGTATAGCTGTATCGTCATCTCTGATCCTGCTTCACTCCAAAGATAAAACCACTTGCTCCTCATTAGACATGCTCTCTTGTCCGGGCAGCACTGAAATAGCATTTTGGCTGAGTTTTTCAATAGTTTGCTTGCTGAATACCTGCCTGATTGGAGTATTATCCCTTGATCTTACAGCTTGATGGAGTGATTCAGTCTGATTGATTTTTGCCCCCGTAACTTCAGTAGGCAAAAATACTGCCTCTCGAGTCACTGGCTACGGTTGAATCTGGAACTGCAGAGCAGAAAAGCGATGATGACACACACACAATGCTGGAGGAACTCAGCAGGTCAGGCAGCATCTGTGGTTCAGGTGGCAGGGTTAGCACAATGCTTTACCAGCCACCCAGGTTGAATTCCTGCCGCTGCCCGCAAGGAGTTGGTACATTTCCCCCCCCCCCCCGTGACTGCATGGGCTTCCTCCCACAGTCCAAAGGTGCATCAGTTGGTAAGTTAATGGGTGATTGTAAACTGTCCCGTGATTAGGCTAGGATTAAACTGGGAGATTGCTGGGCAGCTTGGCTCAAAGGGCCAGATGGACCTACTCCACACTGTACATCAATAAATAAGTAATCAAATAGTCCAAGACCCTTCTTCAGGACTGGAATGGAAGAGGGAGTGCCAGAGTTAAAAGGAGGGGGGTAGAGGAAGGAGGATAGCTCAAAGGTGATAGATGAAGACAAGGTCCCGGGAAGGATATGTGGCTGTGGCGCGAAACGTCGACAGTTTGTTCACTTCCATAGATGCTGCCTGGCCTGCTGAGTTCCTCCAGCATTTTCTGTGTGTTGCTGTGGATTTCCAGCACCTGCAGACTTTCTAGTGAAATTGATAATGAAGTAGGCTGTTGACGTGGATACGTTACAAGCAATTAGATTTGGTCAGTGTGGTTCATCTACGATTACAATCTCCCTACTGTGAAACAACGTGCCAGAGATCATGTTGAAACAGTGACTTCTGATTTTGTTCTCAGTTTTAACCACAAAGTCACTCATCTGTTAACATCCACGCCTCTCCCCAGGCCTTTGCCAACCCTGAAGATGCACTGAGGCACGGTGGTTTGGATTTTCATCGAACTGATCCTGACGTTGAGCGGGCCCGAAGGTATGGTTTCCCAAAGCTGAATTATAGAATGCGTCAGAAAATCTGCTGAGGCTGAAAAGATTAATTCTCTTTTTTTATATATAAGTTGGCATTGTTCAGCTAGACATGCTTTTTTCCCCATAGTCCTACAATTTTCTCCCTCTGCTTATTAACCTTTGTAGCTTTTGAAAGCAGAGTTTAAATCTGCCTCCACCGCTATCTCAAAAATTGCATTCCAGTTCACAACTCAGGGACCAGGAAAGAAACCCCTTGTATTGCTCTTGGCTTTTATGCTGTTCACAATACACAGGGGAAGCTTTTAGATTCAGTACAGACTGGGAGAGGAAATAACAAGTCTTTCATTTATCCAACATGTGATGCTTTGTCTGTGTACTAATTAACGGAAAATTATTGTGAAGGAAGAATAATGCAATTATTTTTCTTGTACGTTTCACCTAAATGTAAAACTGAGCCAAAGTATTGTCATGAAGAAGAAGAAGAAGAAGAAGAAGAAAGCCCTTAACTCCGTGTGGAGTCATCAGGACGCCATCATGACGGCGTTTTTTAGCAGGCTTTCTTATTTTTACGAGGCCGAGTTGCTAGTTCGACACTCAACCCAGCACGGATGGAAAGCATGCAAGGGGGCCGGCTGGATTCGAACTCAGGAGCCTTCGCTCCGAAGTCCGGTGCTGATGCCACTATGCCACCAGCTGGCTATAGTCATACTTGGCAGTAAATCTTTATTTTATCCAACTGGCTCTAGTGATAATTCTGGAATGTGCTTTTAAAATAACCTTTTTTTCTGCCCATACACTCAGTGGCCACTTTACTAAGTACCTCCTCTACCTAATAAAGTGGCCACTGGGTATATGTTCACGGTCTTCTGTTGCTGTAGCCTATCCACTTCAATGTTTGACGAGTTGTGCATTGAGAGATGCTCTTCTGCACACCACTGTTGTAATGTGTGGTTATTTGAGTTACTGTTGCTTTCCTGTCAACATGAACCAGTCTGGCCATTCTCCTCTAACCTCTCTTTAACAAGGCATTTCACCCCCACAGAACTGCTCACTGGATGTTTTATTTTTTTTGTTTTTGCATCATCCTCTGCAAAACTCTAGAGTGTTGTGTGTGAAAATCCCAGGAGGTCAGCAGTTTCTGAGACATTCAAACCATCCCACCTGGCACCAACAATCATTCCATAGTCAAGGTCACTTAGATCACATTTCTTCCCCATTCTGATGTTTGGTCTGAACAACAACTGAACCTCTTGACCACGTCTGCATGTATTGACTTGCTGCCACATGATTGGTTGATTAGATATTTGCATCAATGAGAAAGTTTTCCTGCAGGGGTACCCAATAAAGTGACCATTGAGTGTATATTTGAATAAAAGAAGATGCAAGGACACCACACATCAATGATATGCTCTGAATGTTAATTGCTAACCTAATTTAAATAGTTTCCATCATAGTTCCCAGAGGGAATTAGTCTTCTTGAAATGAACCGGGCCAAGTTTTACATTAGTGAGTGTTGGAACTAGGGAGATCGAAATAGTTAGGTGATCTACTTGACAAAGTCCAGAATAGAGGAAAACGTCTTTCTGCTGGCTTTAAAGTGTAGTAATTGGAATGAGACTTTTAGGCTGTTGCACAAGCTTCAATAAGGGTTTTCAGCTCAAATCCCAATTGTCTGCTCTTTTTGGTGAATGCAGCAGGCCAGACATCATCTATTGGAAGAAGTACAGTCGGTGATTCAGGCCGAGACCCTTCGTCAGGACTAACTGAAAGAAGAGCTAGTAAGGGATTTGAAAGTGGGGGGGGGGGCGGGAGAGATACGGAATGATAGGAGAAGATAGGAGGGGGAGGGATGGAGCCAAGAGCTGGGCAGTTGATTGGCAAAAGGGATATGAGAGGATCATGGGTTATTTACCTCTCGATCGTGACCTCACTAAGGAGCACCAGGCCATTGTCTCCCACACCATCATCGACTTTATCCGCTCAGGGGATCTCCCATCCACTGCTACCAACCTTACAGTTCCCACACCCCACACTTCCCGTTTCTACCTCCTACCCAAGATCCATAAACCTGCCTGCCCTGGTAGACCTATTGTCTCAGCTTGCTCCTGCCCCACCGAACTCATTTCTGCATACCTCGACACGGTTTTATCCGTCCTTGTTCAATCCCTTCCTACCTATGTTCATGACACTTCTCACGCTCTGAAACTTTTCGATGATTTTAAGTTCCCTGGCCCCCACCACTTTATTTTCACCATGGATGTCCAGTCCCTATATCCATCCTCCATCAGGAAGATCTCAAAGCTCTCCGCTTTTTGGATTCTAGACCAAACCAGTTCCCCTCTACCACCACTCTGCTCCGTCTAGCGGAATTCAGGGCCCCAGACAGTCCTTCCAGGTGAGGCGACACTTCACCTGTGAGTCGGCTGGGGTGATATACTGCGTCCGGTGCTCCCGATGTGGCCTTCTATATATTGGCGAGGCCCGACGCAGGGTAGGAGATCATTTCGCTGAACACCTACGCTCTGTCCGCCAGAGAAAGCAGGATCTCCCAGTGGCCACACATTTTAATTCCACATCCCATTCCCATTCTGACATGTCTATCCACGGCCTCCTGTACTGTAAAGATGAAGCCACACTCAGGTTGGAGGAACAACACCTTATATTCCGTCTGGGTAGCCTCCAACCTGATGGCATGAGCATTGACTTCTCAAACTTACGCTAATGCCCCACCTCCCCTTCGTACCCCATCCGTTATTTATTTATATACACACATTCTTTTTCTCTCTCTCCTTTTTCTCCCTCTGTCCCTCTCACTCTACCCCTTGCCCATCCTCTGGGCTCCCCCCTCCCCAC
Source organism: Mobula birostris (assembly GCF_030028105.1). Taxonomy (NCBI): domain Eukaryota; kingdom Metazoa; phylum Chordata; class Chondrichthyes; order Myliobatiformes; family Myliobatidae; genus Mobula; species Mobula birostris. Next base: position 22,234,677 of record NC_092391.1, on the reverse strand, counting down.
CCCTTTCTTTCTCTCTGGGCCTCCTGTCCCATGATCCTCTCATATCCCTTTTGCCAATCAACTGTCCAGCTCTTGGCTCCATCCCTCCCCCTTCTGTCTTCCTCGACTAACCCTCCCCCCAACATCCTCTCCATGTCTGCTCTATCTAGGTCTTTAAATACGGGATAGGTTCCAATGAGATCCCCCATCCTCATTCTTAGCCCACTTACTGAGCTTATGAAGATCCCTCTGTGATCCCTGCTAGCCATCTTTAGTCAGTGACACCATCCATCACTGACTAGATCAACTAGAGTCTCAGTGTCACTGAAATCTTTGAAAGTCACCTTGTGTGATCCACCAAGGTTAAACATACTCCTAAGTCAACCTGGCCTCTGCCAATTATAATCAAATGAGATGGGGAGAATGAATCAGAAATATATGCTAATTATGGCAGCTTTATCAAGGGGCAAATTGAGGAATACAAAAGGATATTGGTTAAATGAGAATCAAGTAATTACTTCATGAAAATATAAACAAAAGGAAGAAAAAGAGCAGACACAAACACGAGGAAATCTGCAGATGCTGGAATTTCAAGCAACGCACATCAAAGTTGCTGGTGAACACAGCAGGCCAGGCAGCATCTCTAGGAAGCGGTACAGTCGACGTTTCGGGCCAAGACCCTTCGTTAGGACTAACTGAAAGAAGAGCTAGTAAGAGATTTGGAAGTGGGAGGGGGAGGGGAGATCCGAAACGATAGGACTAGAAGGACTTCCCCTTAGAACAGAGGCGAGGAGGAATTTCTCAGCCAGAGGGTGGTGAATCTGTAGAATTAGCACAAATTGTGTGAAGAAGGCAGGGGAATGAGGTTGAGAGGGATAATAAATCAGCCATGGTGGAATGGCGGTGTAGAATCCATGGGCCAAATGGCCTAATTGTGTTCCCGTGTTTTATGGCAGCGGTCCCCAACCTCCGGGCCGTGGACCGGTACCGGACCGCAAAGCATGTGCTACTGGGCCGCGAGGAAACAATACGATTTGGCGATATGAGTCAGCTGCATCTTTCCTCATTCCCTGTCACGGCCACTGTTGAGCTTGAATGCACGCGTCATCCATGTCAGCGCGGGAAGGAGATCAACTCCTCGATGCAAATGACGGTGGGCTGAAAAGTATGTTTGACATAACATCTCTGCCGGCATTCTGGATCAAAGTCAAGGCTGGATATCCTGAGGTAGCCAGGAAAGCACTGAAAACGTTGCTTCCGTTTCCAACATATCTCTGCAATGAATGCAACAGCATTTTTTTGATAAGTGCATAGATTAAAAAGGTTCAGAGGGATATGGGCAAAACATGGGGAAATGGAACTAGCTTGGGTGGGCAACTTGGTCAGCATAGATGTGTTGTGATGGAAGGCCTTTCTCGTGCAGTATTATTTTGTGATTCATGATGCTGTATGACTTAAACAGCAATCATCCAATACTGAGAACGTCATGTGTCTGATGCTCTACTCTTTCCCAGCTGTTGAGGTCACCATTTTGAGAGGTATGGTGACCTCACCATGAGGTCATTAATTTGAGAGTTATGGAGTAGCCCAAGCAAATATCTGCATTTTGTAGGTGACACCACTGGATCAATAGCATATTAGTATTGTTGGAATATATGTTTAGGGTGAAAATGAAACCACTTAAGCAGTTGCTTTGACTTGGGTGGTGGTGAGCTTAATGTTGGAGCTGGACTTAACCAGACAAATGGAAAGTGCTTCGTCACACTCCTGATTTGGATATGGAGGGATGTACATATGGATAAGGGGAATAGCTTTAGGGTGCTAATAATGAAGGAAAAGCTGTCCCCAGTATTTCCAAGATGCCTTCTGTATTATTTAAACATCCATTTTTGAATTACATGATGGTCAAATGGTCCAATTCAATATCAGGGAATGTATACACCCTGAAATTCTTACTCTTCACGGATATCTACGAAATAAAAAAAAAACCCATGGAATGAATGATAGATACATCAGAACCCTGAAGCCCCCTTTGCCCTTCCTCTCATCGCACAAGCAATAGCAGGTGCCCTCCCCCACCCCCGTGCCAGCAGAAGTAACAACAAGTCAACAACACCAGACCCTTTTCACCCACTTGGTGAATGCAATTGCTTGTGTTCCACACATTCTTCTTCTGGCACTCTTCAACATTCAGCTCTTTTTGTGGTGATCCACAATATATCACTGTTACTTGCAACAGTTACTTTATGTGCAAGATATAAAGAGAAATAGTCCAAGTTTCTCACTCTAACCAGTCTCTTAAGTTTTATTATTGGATTTTTTTTTTTTAGCTTAATAGTTAGTCCCTTAGGATCAACTCCAGCACTTCCCTAGGCCCGTCTAATGAAATCATTTAAGACTTATGGCGACTGTCATATAATCCCTCCACCCATTTGTTTCAAGGGATGAGTCTCAGCCTTTTGGTCTTCCTTCATAATTATAGCCCATTGCATCTGGTATTTTAAAGATCCTTGCACCTTTTTTCGGAATCTCTATGCTCATTTTTGCAACATGGAAGCAAGATTACACAATGCTCCAAATATGGTCAAACCAAGGTTATCAGCAAGTTAACCAGTCTCTGAGGTAGAAATTCATCCGACATTGTATGAGTTAAATGTGTAAGCTAATAATTTGCAAAATGTTTTAATTGCATCCCAGATGTGGAATTCCAGTTGCATTACTGTGTTATAAGCTCAGTGAAGGTGAATGATGTTTCTCCGTTTAAGCCTCTAGAGGTGAAGTGCCTTTAAGATTGAAACTTCTCCTCAGGGCAAAATGATTTATGATAGTTCCCTTGACTGACTCCATTTCTGACCCCATTCGGCTCCACTTAAAGCCATTAAAGCTGTGACTCACATTACAGAATAAATATTACTAACTCTCTCTCTGTCTCAATGCTGAATTACAAAAGAGCAATCGGATTAGATGATGTTGAAGAAGAACTGCTTATAGATACATTTTTACAATGTGACAGAGCATAACCTTTAACACAAAACTGAGGCAGCAACAAACATTTGGTTATTGTGGATGAGGTCTAACAGAAATTCAAACCCAACTTTTCTGTTGGGCAACTGCAGGGATCTGTTGAAAGGTTCAAAGTGAGTTTATTATGAAAGTTCATATGTCACCGTATACAACCCTGAGATTTGTTTTCTTGCAGGCATACTCAGTAAATCCAATAATCATAATGAAAGGCCATACCCAATAGAGCGGATAACCAGCATGCAATAGACAACAAACTCTGCAAATGCAAAAAAAATTAAAAAAAGAAATAATAACAGTGAATAAATAAGCAATAAATATAAGGAACATGAGGTGAAGAGTCCTTGAAAATGAGTCCATTGGTTACTGGAGCAGTTCAGTGATAGGCAAGAGATGATGAGTGAAGTTATCCCCTCTGATTCAGAACCTGATGGTTGAGGGGTAATAACTGTTCCTGAACCTGGTGGTGTGAGTCCTGAGGCTCCTGTACCCCCTTCCTGATGGCAGCAGTGAGAAGAGAGCATGACCTGGGTGGTGTGGGGGTGGGTGGTTTCTGATGTTGGATGTTGCTTTCCTGCGACAACACTCCACGTAGATGTGCTCAATGCTTTGGGAGAGCTTTACCCATGATGGACTGAGCCATATCCATTACTTTTTGTAGGATTTTCTGTTCAAGGCCATTGGTGTTTCCGAACCAGGCTGTGACGCAGCCAGTCAATACACTGTCCACTGCACATTGATAGAAGTCTGTCAACGTTTTAGACAGACTGTGTTAGTGAAAAAGACACAAAACAGTGCCTTTTTCACTGCAGACAGTTGAAGAAGTTTGGTATGGGCCCCCAAATCCTAAGCACTTTCTACAGGGGCACAATTGAGAGCACCTTTGTTTCAGCCAACGTCTGTGGTGTCACCAGCAAACTTAAATATGGAGCTATGCTTAGCCTCACAGTCATAAGTATAAAGTGAGTAGAGCGGAGGGGCTAAACACATATCCGTGAGTTCCACCTGTGCAGATAGAGATTGTGGAGGAGATGTTGTTTTCAATCAGAACTGACTGGGGGCTGCACCTGAGGAAATTGAGGATCTAATTGCACAAGGAGGTATTGAGGCCAAGGCATGGTTTAAGAATAAGGGGTACATCATTTAGGACAGAGTTGAGGAGGAACTTCTTCTCCCAGAGAGTTGTGGAGGTGTGGAACGCGCTGCCTCAGAAGGCAGTGGAGGCCAATTCTCTGGATGCTTTCAAGAAGGAGCTAGATAGGTATCTAATGGATAGGGGAATCAAGGGTTATGGGGACAAGACAGGAACCGGGTATTGATAGTAGATGATCAGCCATGATCTCAGAATGGTGGTGCAGGCTCGAAGGGCCGAATGGTCTACTTCTGCACCTATTGTCTATTGTCTTGAAACTTATTGATTAATTTTGAGGGGATGATGGTATTGAATGCTGAGCTGTAGTCGATAAAGAGCATCCTGATGTACCCACCTTTGCTGTCCAGATGGTCCAAGGTTGAGTGAAGAGCCAATGAAATGGCATCTGCTGTGGGCCTGTTGCTCCGGTAGGCACATTGGAGGGGGTCTAAGTCACTTCTTGGGCAGGAGTTTAAGTTTCATCACCAACTTCTCAAAACACTTCATTACCGTGGATGTACTGTTGTTGCTATTGGATGATAGTCATTGGGGCAGGTGGCCACGTTCTTTTTAGGCATTAGTATAAGTGGAACCTGCTTCAAGTAGGCGGGTATCTTAGGCTGCCAGAGCGGGAGGTTAACGATATTGGTGAACACTCCAGCCGTTGATCGGCACAGGTTTTTAATTCTCGGCCAGGTACCCCATCTGGGCCGGATGCCTTCCACGGGTTCAGCCTCCTGAAGGATGTTCTTGCGTCCTCTTCAGAGACTGAAGTGATGGGGGTCTTCGGGGGCTGTGGGGGTCCGTGACGGTTTCTCCAGGCTTTGATGGTCAAAGCGAGCATAGAGGTCATCTGGAAACAAAGCCAATTTTTCATTAATATAATGAAAATATAATATGTAGAGGAAACAAAAGCAGCGCAGCAGCATCGGGGGAATAGCTGAATCAGCTGTTGGACAGCAATAAGCAACGGCAGGCTTTCAGTCTCCCCCTACTGTGCTGTGTTATGATTAAAAGGTTACGATACGCTGTGTTTGTATTTTACTTTTGTTTTAGGTTTATGTAAGGTATATTTTTTAAAAAATCAGCATTGCAGACTTGTTCTGGTGTTAGATTTTCATCAGCGGTTTCATTTTGTAAGGTGCAAAAGCGATCAGCATTGCACACTTGTTCTGGTGCTAGATTTCCGTGATCAGCAGGCGCTTTAAAAATTTAATGTTGTGCCTTTTCTTAAATTTCTGCAACCACCCTGCTGAATATTAACAACTACCTTAAACTTTCAGCTCGTCTTGATAGATCTTTGCTTGTAACACAATCAGCCCACCGTGAAGTGACATATGTTCACTCCGATGCTGATGATACATGGTTGAGATCTTCATTTTTTCACTTTCTGCAGTGCCTTTCTATTTTTCATTAGTTTCTGTTCATTACACTTGTGAGGTCACTTCTCATTACTGTCTGCAACGTAAAGATCTGCACATCGCCTGGGTGTCTTCCCAGCATATTGTGTAATTTTCCATTTGGGAATCGTGTCAACGCTCAAAAAAAAAGAAAATTGGATTTCAGAGGCTTTTGGATTTTTGAATTTCAGGTAAGGGGTGCTCAACCTGTAATTGTCTTTGGGACACGTGACACGTTCCTCTGTTAATAAGGTTCAAGGATAACGAAAGACTGATTGCAAAGCAAATGGGATGTTATATATGTAGCCCCCCTTGCCACCCTGAAGGTCGCTTGGCTCGCTGTTGTCTAGGGAAACAGCCTCGGCCCCGCCAAACTGGGTAATAAGTTTGTGTGGATGCTGTGTGATGTACCCCACCCCGCCCAAATAACAGACAATACACCAGATACGATTAAATGATTTACAGTTTATAGATATTACTGGAACTATATAATTAATAGAGAATAAAATATAAAAGGAAAATAAAAGGCGCCACACTTAGCGAAGTTCAATCTCTTCGTGCACAAAACAGTTGGAGCTCAAGAACCTTCTTCACCCTGCGACCCCTCGGACCACCTCGACCGGCCGCCTGGGACCAACAACGGTGGTCGACCAGACGCTCCACATGAGTCCGTCTCTGTCTCCTCGCCGAACGCCCTCCTCGGGGTCCCACCCCGTTAGCGGACATCACAGCACATCGTCCATCCTCCGTCTCGCTCTCTCGTCTTCTCTCCCAAAACCCCACACATGCAGTATCTTCAAATAAACCAAAACCATAACAACTATCCCAATTGGTTCATAACATCCTCTTATCAGTAATGTGATTCAAAAAACTGCTAGCGGGAAGGACTTCCTAGCATTTAACATAATAAAGAAGCATTCCCAAGTATAACATAACAAAGAAGCCATTTTAAATTTAACATACAAAAAAAGAAAGACCCCGTACATATAGATAGAGAAAGAATTCGAAGGAAGATTTTACTGAGAACAGAAAAATGAGCCAATGAGTATTTTGAACTCTTTAAAAACTTTTAGCAAGCATATTCCAGCTATAGGAGTAAGAGCCCACAATTTGCTGTCCCCACTCTGGATTGTAAGAATCTCAGTTGAAATCGTTTTCTCATTTTCTGGGTGGTGAAGGATGGTCCCTGTTACTTGGGATCAAAAGGGTAGTTGGTGGGAAGGAGCTGACTGGAGGGTCGGCTATACCAAAGTCTGATTTTTGTCTTTCAGTTAGCAGTGCATAATTGCCGGAAGTGTAATCTTGGCCTTTGGAATATGGAACTAGTCTATTGGGAATGTTATTCTATAGTAAAGAGCTTGGTCTGTCCAAATTTACTGAACAGATGTGATTGTTTGGTCCTGGTTACATGGCTGTGAACTGTGATACCATGTTTGCATGGAGATTGGAACAATTCACAGCACTTGGTACACAGTCAAACCATGGCTTGAACATAACTTCTCTGCTTTTCCATGCTCCCTTTGCAGAAATATACCCTGGTCTTTTGGCAAATAAGGTAGTTACTTTACTAAATAATTACTGACTTGTAGCACATTTCCGGAACATTGAGGGAACATTCTTTTTTCCTGCCCTTTATCGCTTCTATTCCTAGAAGTAATTTGTGTTGACTTTTCTGGCACAATGCATTGACCGAAGCTAATGAACTATGGTGGTTTGGAACATAAACAAGAGCAAAATGGTCTGTTATTAGTGGTATTCTGCAGGATGTCTACTGTTTGTGCAATATGTAAATGACTTGGATGAAAACTCAGGTGGATTAAGCAAGTTCACAGTTAATGCAAAGTTTGATGTTGTGTATAGTGTAGAAGGTTGCCAAAGGGGACAGTGGGATATGGATCAGTTGCGGATGTGAGTGGAGAAATGACAGATCAAGTTTAATCTGGTCAAGTGTGAGGTGTTCCACTGTATCCATAAGACATAGGTGCAGTTAGGCCTTTCAGCCCATCGAGTCTGCTCTGCTGTTCCATCAGGGCTGGTTTACTATCCCTCTCAAACTTCATTCTCCTGCCTTCTCCCTGTAACCTTTCATAGTTTCTTGATTAGTAAGGCCATCAATCTCCTCTTTAAATATACCCAATGATTTGGCCTCCACTGCCATCTGTGGCAATGAATTCTACAGATTCACCACCCTCTGTCTAAAGAAATTCCTGCTCTGTTCTGAAGGGATAAACTTCCATCCGGAGGTTGTGCCCTTTGGTGCTAGACTCCCTCATGATAGGAAACATCCTCTCCATGTCCACCTATCTAGGCCTTTCAATATTTGATGAGTTTCAATGAGAATCCCACCTCTTCCCCACCCCACCACCATTCTTCTAAACTCCAGCGAGTACAGAGCCCTCAAACACTCCTTACAAGTTAACCCTTTCATTCCCGGCGTCATTCTCATGAACTTCATCTGGACCCTTTGAGAGATCAAATGTAAGCAGTGTTAATATACAGAGGGAGCTTGGGGTTCAAGTCACTGGGTCCCTGAAAATGGCCACACAAGTTGATAAGATGGTGAAGAAGGTATATGGCACACTTGTGTTTATTACTTGAGACACTGGGTCAAGAGTGAGGAAGTTGCACTGTAGCTTCATATAACACTGGTGAGGTTGCACCTGTACTATTGCCTTCAACTCTGGTCACCCAATCATGGGAGAATACTGGAGACATCAGGCAGGGTGTAGTAGAGATTCACCAAGATTCTGACTGGGTTAGAGGGAATGTGGTATAAGTAGAGGTTGGACAAACTATGGCTGTGTTGTCTGGAGTGGCAGGGACTGAGTGATGACCTGACAGAGGTTCCTAAAATTATGAATGGCATGGTTAGAGTATATAGCCAGTATCTTTTTCCCCAAAGTTGAACTATCTCAAACTAGAGGGCATTTATTTAAGGTGGGGGAGGGGAAGATCTTTCTTTATTAATCATTTTATTGATTTAGAAAGAGCATATATACAAACAAGAGGAGAATTATCTCAAACATATATATCAATAACAATACAAACAGAAAGTGAAATGGACATTATCAAAATCATACATAGTATTAAGCAAATATGTAATATATAATAAAAAAGACAACTAATTCTCCACTTATCAATTCATAGAGAGAGAAAAAAACTTTAAATTTTTAAAATGAGAAGAACCCCCCCCCCCCCCACTACACTATAAGAAGAAAGGGGAAAAAAGGGACTGGGCAGTTCATTCTGAGGATACAACTTTCTGATCAAATCTAAAACTTTGGGGGAAAAAAATGTAATTGGAAGAGTAATAAATCAAATCAAATGAAAATATGGGAAGAGCAAAGTGGATGCATGGGGCAAGTTTTTTAGAGATAGATATCTGGGATGCACTGCTAGGGTGCTGATAATGGCACGTATGATAGAGATGTTCAAGAGGATCTTGGGCACATGTGTAAGACCATAAGATATAGGAGCTGAATTAGGCTATTTGGTCCATGAAGTCTGCTCCACTATTTCATCATGGCTGATCCATTTTCCTTCTTGGCCCCAACCTCCTGCCTTCTCCCCATATCCCTTCATGCCCTGACTAAGCAAGAATCTATCAACTTCTGCCTTTTATCAAGATCCATCAAACGCTCTTCATATGACAAGCCTTTCAACCTGGATTGACTTTTGTGAACCTCCTTTGAACCCCTTCCGATGTCAGCACAAGAAAGGTGCTCCTAACACTCCAAGTGAGACCTCGCCAGTGCTTTATAACACCGCAACTTTACGACTTTTGTTTTCCTTGCATATGCAGAGAACTGAGGGATATGGACCATGAGCGGACTACAGGGGTGAGGTGTCATTAACTTGGTTTGGCACAACATCACAGGCTAAGCAACCTGTTCTGTGACCTACATTCTAGTTGGGGACACGACTGCAGATGCTGGAATCTGGAACACCAATCTGCTGGATGAACTCAGCGTGTTAAGCAGCATGTGCCAACAACCCCTTGTCAGAAGGTCATGCTGATTGCTTCTTTTTCCTCTTGTTGATGCTCTGGTGAAAGCTCAGTGGGGTGGGAACAGGAAACCATTTGCAAATTTCCATCAACTTTCTGAACCTTTAACCTCCCAAAGCTTCTGATAATACAATTGTTTTGACAAATTGTGACTTTGGCAACAATGGATAGGGAGCTTTTGGAAGAAGAGGAAGAGTTGGAGAAGGACTGTTGGCTTCCACAAGCCTGTTTTGTTGACCACTGCTTTCCTGTTCTAACTCTTGACAAAATATCTATCCTAGGTATACTTGTCTCCCCACAGCTCTTTGAGGTAAAGAATTCCATTGTCTCTCCACTGCAGAAAAAAAATCCTTTTCATCTCTGTCATTGGGCAACTGTTAACTCTTTGAGTTTGCTCCCTAGTTGAAGGTTCTCACCTGCAGGCATCAGTCCTGACAGAATTCCCCACGGAACTCTGTATAAACTGAGGTGTATGGGCCACAACTGAGAACTTTAGGAGTGTTGATTACAAGGAGAAAGAAAACGTTTTGGCAACAGGAAGATCTCAGCGAGCATGGGTGAGGCAAATGGAATTCAATATGGAGAGGTGTGAGAGAATGTGCTTGAGAGCAAATGTAGTCAAGAAACAGACAATGAAAAGCAAGATTGTAGGAAGTGGATGAACGCCAGTCCCAGAATCGCTGACTGGTCGATAAGGCATGTACACTGAAGGGCTGCATGGCAGTGTAGTGATTAGTGTAAAGCTATACAGCACCAGAGATGGGTTTCAATTTCCACTGCTGTTTGTACATTCACCCCCATGACTGCCCAAGCTTTCTCCAAGGGACTCCAGTTTCCTCCCATGTTCTAAAGGTGTCTCGGTTATTGAGTTGTAGGCATGCTTTGTTGGCACTGGAAGCATGGTGACTCTTGTGGGCTGACCCCCAGCACATCCTTGGTCTGTAGGGGTTGTTGATGTAAATGATGTATTTTATTGTATGCTTCAGTGTACATGGACAAATAAAGCTAATCATTTTTTTAAAAAAGAGGGATCTTCATCTTAAACGGACTCAAACTTTTCTTTTTAGTGGACTCTGCATTGAATACAGGAGCACTGTAGTCATAATGGGTATAAATAAAAGTTAACAGGACCATAGCTTGAGGTTTCATGTGCAGTTTAGCTCATCTTGCTGCTGGAAGAATGGTGATAGCATTACAGAGGGCGTGGAGTGAATTTAGGAGGATGCTTACTTGGGCAGGAACTATGAAATATTGCCTCCAGGGCTGGTGAATGTGTTTTAAAAAAATAGTTGTCACATACCATATAGGATTACCACTTAATTCTTTAAACCCCATCCATAACAAAAAGATAACGTTCTGATATTGTTACTGTGAAGTGAAGCAGTGAATGATTTTTTTACAACCCTAGAGCAGTGAGATGTTTTCATAGGAAGCATCTTAGCACCAGGTAGATGCTGTGAAAACAAGTGATGTTGGACGATGCATTTTGAATTCCTTGTTGATCTGGTACAGGATGTTTGGATAGTAAACAGTTGGGACAGAGGCATTGGCTTCATTCTGCTAATACTTTTTTTCTGTCATTGTTTGTGAACATTGGATATTCAGTAATATCCAGTAATAATACCAATAATAATGGTAAATATGGTATGTAGTTTAGTGCCTTCATGAACATCCATGTAAGTCATTGTTCTCAATGATGAGCTTGGTCAAGTTGAATTATAGGAGTAGACTTATTGAGGAAAACAATACATACATAGCTCTCAAAACAACCAATACAAGCCAGATATAAAATATTTGTCATCGTTTGTGCGGCAGCAGAAGTCTCACTGGAGGTAAAATACGTTTAATTTCCTTTCCTCAATCTATTATGAATATGCGCCAAATCTTATAACTTCACGTTCACATTTCTTGTGCTGTCTTTGAGGTATAGTAACAATACTATTAAAAATAACAATTTCTAAATTGCCATTTAAAAAGATTGCTAATTTTTGAGCAGGTTTTCTAAAATGCTTCATTGATTTCAATCTGCCTCAGTTATTTTTTTAATTAATACTAAGTCAGAGATTACAAGTAAATAAGCAACAGGACTCGTTCTTTTTCATTAAAGTGCATAATTATTGCTACTAAGTTACTAATCAATGATAATATCTGCTCAAAATTACCACAGCACACGAGAATTTTTTTGAAGATGATTGCCAATCAAGGTACACACTTATTTTAAACATAAATGAAACCACCCTGTGGTGGTTTCATTTTCGATGAGGTATACAAAACTGATGCCTGAATGAGAATCTGTTACCCTTGGTAAGTAGGGGTATAGATTTGCTCAATGATAGGATTAAAGAGTTCAAAAGCAATTTGACTCAGCAAGTGGGAAGGTTTGTTACAGCTGCATGATGAGGTTTAAACGAGAGTTGCGGGGGTGGGGGGTGGGGACCAAAGTGCCAGAACAGTTGGTAGAGAAGTTGAGGAGGCAGATGTTGGTAAGACCTCAGACAATGTCAGGAATCAAAAGGTTGAGCATGGTGTGACTAGTATTCTGAGCTGCATGCGCAAGTATCATAGTGAAGAATTATTTCAATGCGAGAAGTATCATAGGAATGGTGGATGAGCTCGGGGCATGAATCAACAGCTGGAACTATGACATTGTAGCCATTAGTGAGTTGCAGGAGGGACAGGACTGGCAGCTCAGTACCCCAGGGTTCCATTGTTTTAGACATGACAGCGCAGGAGGGATTAAAGGAGGCGAGGTGGCACTATTATTCAGGAAAAATGTCACGGTAGTGTTCTGTTTGGACAGACTGAAGAACTTGACTTGTGAGGTGAAGTGGTTGGAACTGAGAAATAAGAAAGGTATGAGCATGTTAATGGGGCTATATTACAGACCACCCAACAGTCCTAGGGATTCAGAGGGACAAATTTGTAAAGCGATCACAGACTGTTGCAAGAAATATAAAGTTGTTATAGTAGGTGATTTTAACTTTCCACATATTGACTGGGAATCCCATGCTGTTAAAGGAGAAGGTGGGATAGAGTTTGTCAAATGTGTTCAGGAAAGTTTCCTTCATCAGTTTATAGAAGTCACAATGAAAGTGCATGCGATACTGGATTTGCTTTTAGGGAATGAGACCGGGCAGGTGCCAGAAGTTTGTAATGGAACACTTTGTATCCAGTGACCACAATGCCGTTAGTTTCAAAGTAGATATTCAAAAAGACAGGGCTGCCCGTGGGTTGAGGTTCTAAATTGGAGAAAGGCCAATTTTGATGGTACCAGAAATGATCTGGCAGGTGTGGATTGGGACAGGCTGCGTTTTGGCAAAGGTGTACTTGGAAAGTGGGAGGCCTTAAAAAAACAAAATTTGGGGAGTACAAAGCTTGTATGCGTCTGTTGGAATAAAAGGTAAAGATAATAAGTGTAGAGAAGACATTCATTTGGCAGTGATCGGCGTTGGTTGTCACATCTCCAGAAACCGAATGCATTTCTTAACTGTGGGTGTGACCGATACAATTTAGACTTTAGTTTTTTTTTGTCTTGCCACGCTGCCAAATGAACGTCTTCCTGCCTTGTTAGACATGAAGGAAACTCGGGTTGTAGAAGTATTCATCAATCAAATGGAATATCTGTACTGGGCATTCAGTCATGTTCAGCTTTTGTCAGGCCACGTCTTGCATCTAAATAGGGTTAATTTGTCCTTTCACCCGGGGGCTTGCTTAGAGAGCTTGAATAATAATCCAGGCCACTTCCCTTCAGGTATGAACTTGCGTAGATATTGTAACAAGGACAGATTAAGTGACAAAAAATGGGAATTGGGGAAGTAATGGGAAAATGGGGTGTCTGGACCAGAGGTTTCCCAACTTTCTGACTGGAAGCCATACTTGTTATCACATGGTAGTGCACCCTGCGGCTGTCTGATGACCAGGCCTCGTCAGGTATCAGAGATGGAGAGGGTCAGCAACTTAAATTCTTAGTATTATCATTCCAGAGGACCGGTCCTGGGTCCAGCCCATAAGTTAAACTACAAAGAAAGCACAGCTGCACCTCTACTTCCCTGGAAGTTTCAGCATGACATCTAAAACTTTGACAAACTTGTATAAATATGTGGTGGAGAGTCTATTGACTGGCTGTGATGCCTTTGAATGGAAAATTCTACAAAAAGTAGTGGATATAGCCCAGTCCATCACTGGTCAAGCTCTCCCCATCATCAAGCACATCTACACAGTGTTGTCACAGGAAAGCAGCATCCATCATCGAGGACCCCCAATACCTAGGTCATGCTCTCTTGGTCAAGGTGTAGCACCTGCTTAGCCCCCCCCCCCCCCCCCAGATCAGGGTCTTGTGAAGCTAAGGGAGCAGGTGGCAGATGGTCGTATGAGCAGCCAGTGCAGATCACAAATCCTGGTTATGTGACCACTGACACCAGGCAGACAATCTGTGAAGAGTACTGATAATGGCTGGGGTCACCTGTCTGGTAAAGAACACTGCCCAGAGAAGGCAATGGCAAGCCACTTCTGTAGAAAACCTTGCCAAGAACAATCATGGTCCTGGAAAGACCACAGTTGCCTACATCATTCAACACAGCACATAACGAATGGATGGGTGGGAGCTTTGACTGCACTTTATGGGATGGTGGAGGCATTACGATAGAGGTGTTCAAAAGGCTTTTATGCTGGTGCATTGAATGAATAGCAATTTGATTTTATTTTCCTTCTCCAACAGAACACATCGCAATGATATGGAAAACATCCTTCCTTTCTTGTTCCTTGGTGCTGTCTACTCGCTGATGGAGCCCAACCTCTACGTTGCCCACATCCATTTTCTGGTCTTCTTTGTGGCTCGTTTGGTCCATAGCATTGCCTACCTGTGTGCTTTGAAAGCTCCGACCCGTTCACTAGCTTACACCATTGGACAAATTCCCTGCGTATCCATTGCTCTGCAGATCCTTGTCAACATCGTGGCCCATTGGTAGACCCATCCTGACGATGTCATGGCACATATTGCAACCCATTGGTAGACCCAACCTAAGGACGTTGCAGCCCATTGGTAGACCCAACCTAAAGAGATTGCAGCCCATTGGTTGATCCAACCTGAAGACAATACCCTTGGGCATATTATTGCTAGAGATCGATTGGACCCAAGACTGGAAAACCACATGATTGTGATGTTGCTTCCACTTTATAGATTTGGGAGCAGTTATGATGCAAAGTTTTGCTTCAGTATATATGCAAAGATGTTAAAATGAAGTACTGCTTTACTTGACCATGTTTATCTGCGAGATTGCCAACAACTGCTACAAAAGTAAAATATTTACCTCTATCATTTGCAAACTATTTAAAGTTTGTTTTCTTCCAATAAGTAATTGATTGGTGGCCATCCGTCCGAATCTGTGCATCACGTCCAAGTTGCAGGTGGAATGATGCCAGCATACCCTCCTGATGTATTGCCCTCTGGACTGGGAGGGGTACTTTTCCTCAAGGTTGAATAGTGTTTATCTTGTGTCTCAGTGCAGCAGGGGTGGGAAGTATGAAACAAAGGCAGGAAACACAGGCTGGAAGTGTCTGCAAATCAGGCAGCAGCATTGCGGTAGCAATTGCTTTGACAGGGGGAGGAAGGGAGAAATGCATGGAGTCCTCATCCTGATGGTGCAGACCTAGGCTTGAATGGAAGAAAATAAGAACTATTAGCTCCCAAAGTGCTATGGTCACCAATCTGATCTAATAACTTCCAGTCGAGAAAAATTATGGCTAATAATAATTCTTTGTCTGTAGGTTTTCCATAGAAATTCTGTTCTTCACTTGTTCCTCTATTTCCATACCACATTAGTGAGGTAATACTAATTTTCATATTAAAGTGTGGAACATTATCCTTTAGGACTTAGCTGAAATGTCCAGCAACAGAAGTTTATTCTATTATTATTAGATTTTTCTATTATTAGATGTTGCACAATATATTCCAGCATTCTAGCTTGCATGCTGGGTGCTGAGGGGTTGATGTTTTTGCTGGACCAAGTGTGGGGAAGAAGAGGGGGAAGATTGATGCTTTACCTGCTGCTTGTGCATGGGAGGGTGGGGGGATCTTTGGAGTTCTAACATTTTCTGCCATTCTTTGGGTTTTTTTTCCTGTTTTGTGAATGTCTGCGATGAGTAAGGATTTCGGGTTGTATACTCTATACGTTCTCTGAATTGTACTGTTTGAGCCATTCCCCCCATTGCTGATATTAGAGTAACTGGCCTACACGTCCCTTTGCAGCACCCAAAATGCTGCAGGGACTCAGCAGTCAGGCAGCATCTGTGGAGAGGAATCAACAGTCGATTTTTCAGACCGAGATCCTTCATCAGTTCTGATGAAGGGTCATAGCCCAAAACATTGGCTATTAATTCCCCTTCGTAGCTGCTGTCTGACCTGCTGAGCTCCTCCAGCACTTTGTGTAGTGCAAGAAGAAGAAAGCCCTTAACCCCGAGTGGAGTCATCAGGACCAGCATGGATGAAAAGCATACAAGGGAGCAGGCTGGATTCAAACTTGGGAACCTTTGCTCCAAAGTCCGGCACTGATGCCACTATACCACCAGCTGGCCTGTACTTTGTTGCTCTGTATTTCCTGCATTTGAAGAATCTCTTGTGTCTGTACATTCCTTTCTCCCTCCTCCCCCCACCCCCAACTTTTGTTTTAAATAATAGATTATATTTGTGACGTAAACACGAGCAATTCTGCAGATGCTGGAAATTCAAGCAACACACAATCAAAGTTGCTGGTGAACGCAGCAGGCCAGGCAGCATCTATAGGAAGAGGTACAGTCGACGTTTCCGGCCGAGACCCTTCGTCAGGACTAACTGAAGGAAGAGTTAGTAAGAGATTTGAAAGTGGGAGGGGGAGGGGGAGATCCAAAATGATAGGAGAAGACAGGAGGGGGAGGGATGGAGCCAAGAGCTGGACAGGTGATAGGCAAAAGGGATATGAGAGGATCATGGGACAGGAGGCCCAGGGAGAAGGAAAAGAGGGAGGGGGGAAACCCAGAGGATGGGCAAGGGGTATAGTCAGAGGGACAGAGGGAGAAAAAGGAGAGAGAGAGAGAGAGAAAGAATGTGTGTATATAAATAACGGATGGGGTACGAGAGGGAGGTGGGGCATTAGCGGATGTTAGAGAAGTCAAAGTTCATGCCATCAGGTTGGAGTCAATGTTCATGCCATCAGGTTGGAGGCTACTCAGACGGAATAAAAGATGTTGTTCCTCCAACCTGATTGTGGCTTCATCTTTACAGTAGAGGAGGCCGTGGATAGACATATCAGAATGGGAATGGGATGTGGAATTAAAATGTGTGGCCACTGGGAGATCCTGCTTTCTTTGGCGGACAGAGCGTAGGTGTTCAGCAAAACAATCTCCCAGTCTGTGTCGGGTCTCGCCAATATATAGAAGGCCACATCAGGAGCACCGGACGCAGTATATCACCCCAGCCGACTCACAAGTGAAGTGTCGCCTCACCTGGCAGGACTGTCTGGGGCCCTGAATGGTGGTAAGGGAGGAAGTGTAAGGGCATGTGTAGCACTTGTTCCGCTTACAAAGATAAGTGCCAGGTGGGAGATCAGTGGGGAGGGATGGGGGGGATGAATGGACAAGGGAGTCGCGTAGGGAGTGATCTCTGCGAAAAGCCGGGGGGGGGGGAGAGGGAATGATGTGCTTAGTGGTGGGATCCCGTTGGAGGTGGTGGAAGTTACGGAGGATAATATGTTGGACCCGGAGGCTGGTGGGGTAGTAGGTGAGGACCAGGGGAACCCTATTTCTAGTGGGGTGACGGGAGGATGGAGTGAGAGCAGATGTGCATGAAATGGGGGAGATGTTCCCTCTCCTTTCTAGATCTTTCTGTCTCTATCTCTGGAGACAGCTTATCTACTGATGTCTACTATAAGCCTGCTGACTCTCACAGCTATCTGAACTATTCCTCTTCTCACCCTGTCTCTTGCAAAAATGCCATCCCCTTCTCGCAAATCCTCCGTTTCCGCTGCATCTGCTCTCAGGATGAGGCTTTTCATTCCAGGACGAGGGAGATGTCCTCCTTTTTTAAAGAAAGGGGCTTCCCTTCCTCCACCATCAACTCTGCTCTCAAACGCATCTGGGTCCAACATATTATTCTCCATAACAAGCCCTTACACTTCCTCCCTTACCACCATTCAGGGCCGCAGACAGTCCTTCCAGGTGAGGCGACACTTCACCTGTGAGTCGGCTGGGGTGATATACTGCGTCCAGTGCTCCCGATGTGGCCTTCTATATATTGGCAAGACCCGACGCAGACTGGGAGATTGTTTTGCTGAACACCTATGCTCCGTCTGCCAGAGAAAGCAGGATCTCCCAGTGGCCACACATTTTAACTCCACATCCCATTCCCATTCTGATATGTCTATCCATGGCCTCCTCTACTGTAAAGATGAAGTCAAACTCAGGTTGGAGGAACAGCACCTTATATTCCGTCTGGGTAGCCTCCAACCTGATGGCATGAGCATTGACTTCTCTAACTACTGCTAATGCCCCACCTCCCCCTCGTACCACATTCGTTATTTATTTATATACACACATTCTTTCTTTCTCTCTCTCTCCTTTTTCTCCCTCTGTCCCTCTGACTATACCTCTTCCCCACCCTCTGGGTTCCCCCCACCCCCACCCTTTTCCTTCTCTCTGGGCCTCCTGTCCCATGACCCTCTCATATCCATTTTGCCAATCAACTGTCCAGCTCTTGACTCCATCCCTCCCCCTCCTGTCTTCTCCTATCATTTTGGATCTCCCCCTCCCCCTCCCACTTTCAAATCTCTTACTAGCTCTTCCTTCAGTTAGTCCTGACGAAGGGTCTGGGCTCGAAACGTGGACTGTACCTCTTCCTAGAGATGCTGCCTGACCTGCTGCGTTCACCAGCAACTTTGATGTGTGTTGCTTATATTTGTGATGTCTCGGTCTAGCTCTGCTCCGTGACTAGAGAGGTTTGAAAGATGACCACTTGTTTTAGTGTTCTAGGATATTGATTATCAGGATAAGGGAACCTGTCAATCATTAACTCCATTAATTACCTTAATTTATATTACCAACATATTTTGTAAAATATGTTAACAGCATCAATACAAATACATGATAATATAGTGAAAAATAATAAATAAATCAATCAATTACATTAAGTTTATATATGTATATTAAATAGTTAAATTAAAAATAGTGCAAAAACAGCAAAAAAAGTGAGGGAGTGCCTCACTTCATGGGTTCAATGCCCATTTAGAAACCAGATAGCAGAGGGGAAGAAGCTGTTTCTGAATCGCTGAGTGTGTGCCTTTAGGTTTCTGTACCTCCTTCCTGACAGTAAAGGGAAGAGGTCATGTCGTGGGTGGTAATGATCCTTAATAATGGGCACTGCCCTTGTGAGGCACTGCTCCTTGCATTATTTTCCGCATTAATACCGATATCCTTATGTTCCTCTCTATCTCTAGACAATTAGTTTTGTAAAAATTCTGAAGGCTGTTTGTGTACATCTTTGTGAAGAGACCTAAAATGTATTTACACGTTCTGCCATTTTGCTCCCAGTTGTAATTTCCCTATTTCTGATTGTCAGGACCCATCTGTACTTTCACCAGCACAAGACATTCTGCAGATGCTGGAAATCAAATGTAACACACACAAAATGCTGGAGGAACTCAGCAGATCGGGCAGCACCTATGGAGAGGAATAAAGAGTCAATGTTTCAAGCTGAGACCTCTTATTCCTGATGAAGGGTCTCAACCAGAAATGTCAGCTCTTTTTATTCCTCTCCATTGATGCTGCCTGACCTGCTGAGTTCCTTCGGCCTTCGGCCCACAAAATTGTGCTGAAAATGGCCCTATCTTAGAAATTACGAGAATTCCCCATAGCCCTCTATTTTCCTAAGCTCCATGTACCTATCCAAAAGTCTCTTAAAAGACCCTATCATATCCACCTCTACCACCGTTGCCGGCAGCCCATTCCACGCACTCACCACTCTCTGAGTAAAAACTTACCCTTGACATCACCTCTGTACCTACTCCCCAGCACCTTAAACCTGTGTCCTCTTGTGGCAACCATTTCAATCCTGGGAAAAAGCCTCTGACTATCCACACGATCAATGCCTCTCATCATCTTATACATTCTATACATTTTCTCTTCAATTGTTTACTTAAGTAGAAATAGTTTTATTCTACTGTATGCAAACCTCTCTAACACTGCAATTGTCTCCGCTCAATATCCCTGATTTCTAGAGAAAATAACCGCAGCTTAGTTGATCTTTGTTCACAGCTAGAATGTTTCCATTTCAGGATCAATCTTTATAACGCAAACATGAGAAAATCTGCAGGTGTTGGAAATTCAAGCAACACACACAAAATGCTGGTGGAACGCAGCTGGCCAGGCAGCATCTATAGGAAGAAGTACTGTCGCCCTATCGGGCCGAGACCCTTTGTCAGGACTAACTTCTATAGGAAGAAGTACAGTGGACTTTTTCTTTTTTTTCTCTCTCTGTCCCTCTCACAAACACTCCTTGCCTGCTCTCCATCTTCCTCTGGGCTTCCCTCCCCCTTTCTTTCTCCCTAGGCCTCCCGTCCCATGATCCTCCCCCTTCTCCAACTCTGTATCCCTTTTGCCAATCAACTTTCCAGCTCTTAGCTTCATCCCTCCCCCTCCTGTCTTCTCCTATCATTTGGGATCTCGCCCTCCCCCTCCCACTTTCAAATCTCTTACTATCTCTTCTTTCAGTTGGTCAATCCTTGTAAATCGCTTTGCACCCTCTCCAATTCAATTACATTTTCCTTGTAATGTGGTGTAAATATTAGCTGTACAAAATTAGATGACTGCATTTCCTCTTGTTAGACCATAAGACCACAAGAGACAGGAGCAGAATTAAGCCGTTTGGCTCATTGAGTCTGCTCCACCATTTCACCATGGCTGATCCATCTTTCCTCTCGACCCCAATCTCCTGATTTCTCCCCATATCCCTTCATGCCCAGAGCAATCAAAACTCTATCAACCTCTGCTTAAATGCACATTAAAAACTTCATCTCTACAGCTGCCTGTGACAACCACTCCCTGGCTAAAGAAATTCCTCCTTATCTCTGTCCCAAACAACATCCCTCTATTCTGAGGCTGTGTCTTCTGGTCCTGGACTCTCCCACTGTAGGAAACATCCTCTCCACAATCACTCATCAAGGCCTTTCGACATTTGCTAGGTTTCAATTAGATCACTGCCCCGCCCCCCACCATTCTTCTGAATTCTAGTGAATACAGGCACAAAGCCATCAAATGCTCTTCTCGTGACAAGATATTCAATCCTGGAATAATTTTCATGAACCTCTTTTCATCCCTCTCCAGTGTCAGCATATCCTTTCTAAGATAAGGGGCCCAAAACTGCTCACAATACTCCAAGTGAGGCCTTACCAGTGCTTTATAAAGTCTCAATGTTACACCTTTGCCCTTATATTCTAGTCCTCTTGAAATGAATGCTAACATCACACTTGCCTTCCTCACCAAGGACGCAATTTCCTAAATTGACCTTTAGGGAATCCTGCACAAGGCCTTCCGAGTCCCTTTACACCTCAGATTTTTGAATTTTATCTCCACTTAGAAAATAGTCTATGCTTTTCATTCCTTCTACCAAAGTGCATGACCATACACTTCCTGACACCATATTCCATCTGTCACTACTTTGCCCATTCTCTTAATCTGTCTAAGTCCTTCAGTACCCTCTCTACTTCCTCAAAACTACCTACCCGCCACCTATCTTTATATTGTCTGCAAACCTTGCAACAAAGACATCAATTTCATCATCAGCATATAATGTAACAAGAAGTCCCAATGCAAACCCCTCTGGAACACCACTGATCACCAGCATTGCAATTTCTTGAAAGAATTCCAACAGATTTGTCAGGCAAGATTTTTCCTTGAGGAAACCATGCTAACTGCGGTCTCTTTTATCACGTGCCTTCAAGTACTCCGAAACCACATAAGACCATAAGGTATAGGAGCAGAAGTGGGCCATTCAGCCCATCGAGTTTGCTCTGCCATTCAATCATGGGCTGAGCCAACTATTCCAGTCATCCCCACTCCCCTGCCTTCATCCCATACCCTTTGATGCCCTGGTTAATCAAGAACCTATCTATCTTTGTCTTAAATACACCCAGTGACTTGGCCTCCACAGCTGCTCGTGTCAACAAATTCCACAGATTTACCAGCCTCTGACTAAGGTAATTTCTCCGCATCTCTGTTCTAAATGGACATCCTTCAATCCTGAAGTCGTGCCCTCTTGTCCTAGAATCCCCTACCATGGGAAATAACTTTGCCATTTCTAACCTGTTCAGGCCTTTTAACGTTCAAAATGTTTCTATGAGATCCCCCCTTATTCTCCTGAACTCCAGGGAATACAACCCAAGAACTGCAAGGAGGACGAGACTGCGCAGGCGCGTGACGTAACGGGACAGCGCGGAGAGTTTAAAAAGGAGACCACCCTATACAGCAGGCAGCTGTCGGAGCGGACAGCGGAGTGAGTGGGAGCAGAGTGTAGGGCTTTGGCTTCAATGGCCTTCGGCGGTAAACGGGAAGAGGCGAGAGCGAAGCACCAACTCTTTTCTCTCTCCCCGCCCCCCCACCCTTTTGCGAATCGGCCCGGACAGACAGGAACAGCAGGGCTCTCACAGCTAATCGTTTAAAAAGTTCGTCTGTTTGGTGAGGTAAGTGGGTGAGTAGATTTATTTTTCCTGTTTCATTCCTGTAGAATTAGATAGCATGCCTGCAGGGTTAGTGCTTTGTTCAGGGTGTCAGATGTAGGAATCCTGGGAGACCTCCAGCCTCCCTGATGGCTCATCTGCGCCAGGTGCACCGAGTTGCAGCTCCTCAGAGACCGTGTTAGGGATCTGGAGCTGCAGCTTGATGACCTACTGCTTATCAGGGAAAGTGAAGAGGTGATAGACAGGAGCTACAGGGAGGTAGTCATCCCTAGGCTACAGGAGTCAGAAAACTGGGTCACTGTCAAGAGAGGGAAGGGAAATGCCTGGATAGTGGAGAGCACACCTGTGGCTGTCCCCCTCAGCAACAAATATCTTGTTCTGGATGCTGTTGAGGGGGATGACCTGACAGGGGATGCCCACAGTGACCGGGTCTCTGGCACTGAGCCTGGCGCTGTTGTGCAGGAGGGAAGGAGGGAGAAGAGGAATGCAGTAGTCATAGGGGATTCCATAGTCAGAGGAACGGACAGGAGATTCTGTGAGCCTGACAGAGATACCCGCATGGTGTGTTGCCTCCCAGGTGCCAGGGTACGGGATGTCTTGGATCGGGTCCAGAATATTCTGAAGGGGGAGGGTGAGCAGCCAGTTGTCTTGGTACATGTTGGTACCAATGACATAGATAGGTCAAAGGAGGAGGTCCTGAAGAGAGATTTCTGGGAGTTAGGAAGGAAGCTGAGAAGCAGGACTTCCAGGATAGTCATCTCCGGATTGCTACCCGTGCCACGTGCTAGCGAGGGCAAGGATGGTAGGATCAGGCTGAGAATGCGTGGCTGAGAGACTGGTGCAGGGGGCAGGGCTTCAGATTCTTGGATAACTGGGATCTCTTCTGTGGGAAGTATGACCTGTTCAAAATGGACAGGTTACACCTGAACCCGAAGGGGACCAATATCCTGGCAGGAAAGTTTAATAGAGCTGTTAGGGAGGGTTTAAACTAATTTGGCAGGGGGATGGGAACTGGAATGATAGTGCAGAGGAAGGGGAAAACAGAAATAAATCTAAGATAGTGAGCAGTAAAGATGTCAGGAAGGACAGGCAGGTGATGGGGCAGATTTGTAGCCATTGGGATGAGTTGCAGTGCAATGAGTTCGCAGTGAAATCAAAGCAAATACTGGTCTTAAGGTGTTATACTTAAATGCATGCAGCATAAGGAATAAAGTGGATGATCTTGTCGTACAGCTACAGATTGGCAGGTATGATATTGTGGCCATCACTGAGACGTGGCTAAAGGATGCATGTCTCTGGGAGCTGAACGTCCAAGGATACACGGTGTATCAGAAGGATAGGAAGGTAGGCAGAGGGGGAGGCGTGGCTTTATTAGTAAGAAATTATATTAAATCATTAGAAAGAGGTGATATAGGATCGGAAGGTACAGAATCTTTATGGGTTGAGCTAGGAAATTGCAGGGGTAAAAGGACCCTGATGGCTGTTATTTATAGGCCTCCAAACAGCTGCAGTGATGTGGACTACAAATTACAACAGGAAATAGAAAAGGCTTGTCAGAAGGGCAGTGTTATGATAATTGTGGGGGATTTTAACGTGCGAGTGGATTGGGAAAATCAGGTCGGCACTGGATCTCAAGAGAGAGGATTTGTAGAATGTCTGCGAGATGGCTTTTCAGAACAGCTTGTTGTTGAGCCCACTAGGGGATTGGCTGTACTGGATTGGGTATTGTGTAATGAACCGGAGGTGATTACAGAGATTGTGAAGGAACCCCTAGGATGCAGTGATCATAACATGATTGAGTTCACTGTGAAATTAGAAAAAGAGAAGCCGAAATCTGATGTGTCGGTATTTCAGTGGAGTAAAGAAAATTAGAGTGGCATGAGAGAGGAACTGGCCAAAGTTGACTGGAAAGGGACACTGGCGGGAAAGACGGCAGAGCAGCAGTGGCTGGAGTTTATGTGAGAAGTGAGGAAGGTGCAAGACAGGTATATTCCAAAAAAGAAGAAATTTTTGAATGGAAAAAGGATGCAACCGTGGTTGACAAGAGAAGTCAAAGCCAAAGTTAAAGCAAAGGAGAGGGCACACAAGGAAGCAAGGTAAATAAAGAGTAAAAGACAGGTGAGAGTAGATATAGGACTGATAGAAAATGATGCTGGAGAAATTGTAATGGGAGATAAGGAGATGGCGGAGGAACTGAACTAGTATTTTGCATCAGTCTTCACTGAGGAAGACATCAGCAGGATACCGGACACTCAAGGGTAGCAGGGAAGAGAAGTGTGCGCAGTCACAATTACGACAGAGAAAGTACTCAGGAAGCTGAATAGTCTAAAGGTAGATAAATCTCCTGGACCAGATGGAATGCACCCTCGTGTTCTGAAGGAAGTAGCTGTGGAGATTGCGGAGGCATTAGCGATGATCTTTCAAAAGTCAATAGATTCTGGCATGGTTCCGGAGGACTGGAAGATTGCAAATATCAGTCTGCTATTTAAGAAGGGGGCAAGGAAGCAAAAAAGGAAATTATAGACCTGTTGGCTTGACATTGGTGGTTGGGAAGTTGTTGGAGTCGATTGTCAAGGATGAGGTTACAGAGTACCTGGAGGCATATGACAAAGATAGGCAGAACTCAGCATGCATTCCTTAAAGGAAAATCCTGCCTGACAACCCTATTACAATTTTTTGAGGAAATTACCAGTAGGCTAGACAAGGGAGATGTAGTGGATGTTGTCTATTTGGATTTTCAGAAGGCCTTTGACAAGGTGCCAAACATGAGGCTACTTAACAAGATAAGAGCCCATGGAATTATGGGAAAGTTACATACGTGGATAGAGTGTTGGCTGATTGGCAGGAAACAGAGAGTGGGAATAAAGGGATCCTATTCTGGTTGGCTGCCAGTTACCAGTGGTGTTCCACAGGGGTCCGTGTTGGGGCCACTTCTTTTTACATTGTACATCAATGATTTGGATTATGGAATAGATGGTTTTGTGGCTAAGTTTGCTGACGATACGAAGATAGGCCGGTAGTGCTGAGGAAGCGGAGAGTCTGCAGAGAGACTTGGATAGGTTGGAAGAATGGGCAAGGAAGTGGCAAATGAAATACAATGTTGGAAAGTGTATGGTTATACACTTTGGCAGAAGAAATAAATGGGCAGACTATTATTTAAATAGGGAAAGAATTCAAAGTTCTGAGAGGCAATGGGACTTGGGAGTCCTCATACAGGATACCCTTAAGGTTAACCTCCAGGGTGAGTCAGTGGTGAAGAAGGCGAATGCAATGTTGGCATTCATTTCTAGAGGAATAGAGTATAGGAGCAGGGATGTGATGTTGAGGCTCTATAAGGCGCTGGTGAGACCTCACTTGGAGTACTGTGGGCAGTTTTGGTCTCCTTATTTAAGAAAGGATGTGCTGACGTTGGAGAGGGTATAGAGAAGATTCACTGGAATGATTCCAGGAATGAGAGAGTTAACATATGAGGAACATTTGTCTGCTCTTGGACTGTATTCCTTGGAGTTTAGAAGAATGGGGGGAGACCTCATAGAAGCATTTCGAATGTTGAAAGGCATGGACAGAGTGGATGTGGCAAAGTTGTTTCCCATGATGGGGGAGTCTAGTACGAGAGGGCATGACTTGAGGATTGAAGGGCGCCCATTCGGAACAGAAATGCGAAGACAATTTTTTAGTCAGAGGGTGGTGAATCTATGGAATTTGTTGCCACGGGCAGCAGTGGAGACCAAGTCATTGGGTGTATTTAAGGCATGGATTCATAGGTATCTGAGTAGCCAGGGCATCAAAGGTTATGGTGAGAAGGCGGGGGAGTGGGACTAAATGGGAGAATGGATCAGCTCATGATAAAATGGTGGAGCAGACTCGATGGGCTGAATGGCTGACTTCTGCTCCTTTGTCTTATGGTCTTATGGTCCTATATCTACCTTTGACTCTCCTTTACCCTTTATATACTTAAAAAAGCTTTTAGTATCTTCTTTGATATTAGTCACCAGCTTCCTTTCATAATTCATCTTTTCCTTCCTAATGACCTTCTTAGTTTCCTTCTGCAAGTTTTTAAAAGCTTCCCAACTCTCTATCTTCCTACTAGTTCTGGCTTCCTTGTATGTGCTCTGTTTTGCTTTTACTTTGGCTCTGACTTCACTTGTCAGCCACAGTAGTGTCCTTCTTCCCTTTGAAAATTTCTTCTTATTTGGAATATATCTGTCTTGCATTTCCCTCATTTTTCGCAGAAACTCCAGCCATTGCTGCTCTGCTGTCCTTCCTGCAAATGTCCCTTTCCAGTCAACTTCAGCCAGTTCCCCTCTCATGCCATTGTAATTTCCTTTATTCCACTGACAATTGGATTTTATTTTTTCTTTTTCTTTTTTATTATTTTCCCTCTCAAATTTCAATGTGAACTCGATCATATTGTGATCACTGTTCCCTAAGGGTTCCATAACCTTAAGCTCTCTTATCACCTCCGGATCATTGCACAACACCCAATCCAGCACAGCCGATCACCTAGTGGGCTCAACAACAAGCTGTTCTTAAAAAGCCATCCCTTAGATATCCTACAAATTCTCTCTCTTGAGGTCCAGTACTGACCTGGTTTTCCCAATCAACTTTCATGTTAAAATCCCCAACAATTATCATGACATTGCCTTTCTGACAGGCCTTTTCTACCTCCTGCTGTAATTTGTAATCCACATCCTGGCTGCTGTTTGGAGGCCTGTATACAAGTGCCATTGGGTCCTTTTACCCTTGCCATTTCTTAACTCAAGCCATAGAGACTCTACACCTTCCAATCCTATGTCATCTCTTTCTAATGATTTAATATTATTTCTTATACACGTCCTTAGCAATTGACTCTAACATCTTCCCAACCACTGAGGTCAGACTAACTAGCCTATAGTTTTCTTTCTTCTGCCTCTCTCATTTGAAGAGTGGAGTGACATTTGCAATTTTCCAGTCATCCAGAATGTAGTGATTCTTAAAAGATTATTACTAATGCCTCCACAATCTCTTCAGCCAGCTCTTTGAAAACCCTGGGGTGTACACCATCTGGTCCGGGTGACTTATCTACCTTCAGACCTTTCACTTTCTGAAGAACCTTCTCCCTAGTAATGGCAACTTCACACATTTCTGAACCAGACTCTCTTGAACTTCCACCATACCATTAGCGTCTCCACAGTGAAGATAAATGCAAAATACTTATTCAGTTCGTCCACCATTTCCTTGTCCCCCATTACTACCTCTCCAGCATCATTTTCCAGCAGTCTGATATTCACTCTCACTTCTCTTTTTATACTTCCTGTATCTGAAGAAACTTCAGGTATCTAATTTAATATTATCGGCTAGTTTAGTTTCGTATACCATCTTAATTACTTTTTTAGTTGCCTTCTGATGGTTTTTAAAAGCTTCCCAGTCCTCTAACTTCCCACTAATTTTTGCTCAATTATACTGTATACCCTCTCTTTGGGTTTTATGTTGGCTTTGACTTGTTAGCCATGGTTGTGTCATCTTGCCTTTAGAATACTGTACATCTTTGTCTTTTGAGATGTATATATACTGTCCCTTCTGGAGTGTTCTTTCCCAATTTTGGCCAATTACTCTCACGCCTCTGTAATTCTCTTGACTCCACTGTAGTACTGAAACATCTGACGTTAGCTTCTTTTTCTCAAACTTCAGGGCAAATTTGCTCATATGATGATCATTTTCTCCTAAAAGTTCTTTCACCTTAAGCTCTCTAATCAATTCCAGTTCATTGCACAACATCCATTCCAGAATAGCTGATCCCATAGTGGCCTTAACCACGAGCTGCTCTAAAAAGCCATCTCGTAGGCTTTCTAGAAATTCCCCCTTTCGGGATCCAATACCAACCTGATTTCCCCAGTCTACCTGCATGTTGAAATCTCCTCATGGCTATTGTAACATTGCCTTTTTGGCATATATTTTCTATCTCCCATTGTAATTTGTAGACCACATCCTTACTACTGTTTGGGGGTCAGTATGTAACTCCCATCAGGGTCTTTTTACCCTTGCAGTTCCTTAGCTCTACCCACAATGGTTCAATACCTTATGACCCTATACCACCTTGTTCTAATGATTTGATTTCATTTTTTACCAAAAGAGCCAAACAACCCCTTCTGTCTTTCTGCCTGTCCTTTCGGTACAATGTGTATCTTTGGAAGTTGAGCTCCCAGCTATAATCTTCTTTCAGCCATGATTCAGTGATGCCTACAACATCATGCTTGCCAATCTGTTACTGCTACAAGTTCATCGACCTTAATTTTGTATACTGCACATATTCAAATAGAACACCTTTAGTCCTGTATTCACTCTTTTCGATTTTGTCCGCCTTTTACATTGCAACTCATTCTGTTGACTGCAATTTTACCCTTTCATCAGTCTCTTCTTGCTCAGAGTCTGAGTGCACAATGCCTTTATTTGTAAACCAGCCACCTTATCCTTAGCACTATTACTCCGGTTCCTATTCGCTTGCCGAATTAGTTTAAACCCTCCCGTACAACTCTACTAAACCTGTCCCAAGTATATTGGACCCCCTTGGGATGGATTACTTCTGAACCCTTTTTGTATTTAATCTGTGAGCAAAGTCCTTTTCCTTCTCTCAGCAACAGTTACTGTAAATTCTTTTGCCTTATTCCACTCCTTCCGTGGATTAAATTCTGTTTGCTGCTGTGCTGCTCATCTGACCGGTCCATCTATGTCTTTCTGCAGTTTTAACCTTTCCAGCTACAGACATTAGACCAGTGGATGACACTATCATCTGCTTGTTTAAAACATAGAACAGTGCAGGCTCTTTAACCCGAGATGTAGCATCAACATTTTAACCTGCTCCCAAGATCGATGTAAACGTTCCTGCACTTGTAGCCCTCCATTTGTCTT
This sequence comes from Mobula birostris, assembly GCF_030028105.1. Lineage (NCBI taxonomy): Eukaryota > Metazoa > Chordata > Chondrichthyes > Myliobatiformes > Myliobatidae > Mobula > Mobula birostris. The sequence goes on along the minus strand of NC_092391.1, from coordinate 22,205,550 downwards.
TCATCCATGTGCTTGTCTAAGACTCACCAAGTTCTGCTTCCCCCGTTAGTACTTTCCCACACACCTACTACTCTGCAAAAAAAAACTTCCTCTTACATCCCACCCTATACTTTCTCCCAATCACCTTAAAGGTAAGTCCTCTCGTATTGGCATCGCGACCCTGGGGAAAAGGGGCTGGCCGTCCACTCTATCAATGCCTCTTGTACATCTATCAAGTCTCCTCTCATCCACCTTTGCTCCAAAGAGAAAAACCCAAGCTTGCTCAAACTTTCTGTGGCAACTTATTTATCATGCATGCTGTATTAAAATTTAAATCACACATAATAGGAAGCAAGGACTAGTGTGTTAAGTCCTGTGTAACCCACCAAGAAATGCCTTCCAGTCAGTACAACACACATAAATTATTTACTTTCTGCAGCTCAGCCAATTTTGGATCCAATTTTTCATTCTCTCTTTGATCCAATATTTATTAAATGCTTATGTAAGATCTGATGCAGAGCCACATAAACTACATTCAAAGCATTGCCTTCTTTGTTCTTTCAGAATAATCGGAATTCCACATCCCATTCCCTTCCGATATGTCTATCCACGGCCTCCTCTACTATCAAGATGAAGCCACACTCAAGTTGGAGGAACAACACCTTATATTCCGTCTGGGTAGCCTCCAACCTGATAGCATGAACATCGACTTCTCTAACTTCTGTTAATGCCCCACCTCCCCTTTGTTCCCCGTCCCTTATTTATTTATTATAATTTTTTTTTTCTTTCCCCTTTTTTTCCTCTTTTTTTTTTCTCCCTCACTATACCCCTTGCCCATCCTCTGGGCTTTCTCTGCCCCCTCCTTTTCCTTCTCCCTGGGTCTCCTGTCCCATGATCCTCTCATATCCCTTTTGCCAATCACCTGTCCAGCTCTTGACTCCATCCCTCCCCCTCCTGTCTTCTCCTATCATTTTGGTTCTCCCCTCCCCCTCCCACTTTCAAATCTCTTACTCACTCTTCCTTCAGTTAGTCCTGACGAAGGGTCTCGGCCCAAAACGTCAACTGTATCTCTTCCTAGAGATGCTGCCTGGCCTGCTGCGTTCACCAGCATTTTTTGTGTGTGTTGCTTGAATCAGATTAGTAATGACTTTCTCTTCACAAGTGCACGCTACTGTCCCTGATTAACCTGCGCCTTCCTACATGAAGCCATCCATTTATTAGTTACGAAACAACTGAAAGCAGGAGAATGAAATCTTTCGCCGTAACTGAAGTTTCTCCAGTTGGGTAGCAAGGTGCCTTTTTCTTTTCCATCTAGCCACAGCGAGGTACTGAATTGTGAGAGCAAGTTATGTGATGGACGATGCAGTAAGGGGTCCGAAATGTGCACAAGAATTGCAACCCTCAAATGAAAATAGGGCGTATTTCTTGCCACTTGAAAGCACCAGGCCCTCTGTGATGGTGTGTAAAATGGTTCATGCATCTCAACACATGGCCATCAAAAACAACTGAAAATGTTAAAAATGTGAAATTAAATATAAATCCTGGAAGTAAATATAAGCTATGTTCATATGACTTTATTTAATGTTAAGTAGATCCAAAGGTTGTCATAATCTACCAAAGAAGACACTGGTTTTCTTTGGTTGGCTGCCAGTGACTGGTGGTGTTCAGCAGAGCTTGGTTTTCGGATCTTCTCGTGTAATATGGCAAAGATTTGGCTGATGGAATTGGTGGCTTTGTGGGCAAGTTTGCCAATGGTAAGTGGAGGGGGTGGGTAGTGTTGAAGAAGCAGGGAATCTGCAGAAGGACATAGACAGATTAGGAGACTGGGCAAAGAAGTGGCAGGTGAAATACAGTGTAACAAATCGGAATCAGGTTTAGTACCACTGACGTATCTCCTGAAATTTGTTAACTTAGTGGCAGCAGTACAAAGCAATACATGATAAATATTTTAAAACGTGAATGAATTGCAGTAAGTATATATGTATGTTAAATAGTTAAATTAAAAATAGTGCAAAAACAAATAATTTTTTAAAAGTGAAGTAGTGTTCATGGGTTCAATGTCCATTTAGGAATCAGATGACAGAGGGGAAGGAGCTGTTCCTGAATTGCTGAGTGTGTGCCTTCAGGCTTCTGTATCTCCTTCCTAATGGTAACAGTGAGAAAAGGGCATGCCCTGGGTGTTGGGGGTCTTTAATAATGGACGCCGCCTTTCTGAGGCACCACTCCTTGAAGATGTCTTGGATACTATGGAGGTTAGTGCCCATGATGGAGCTGGCTAATTTTACAACTTTCTGTGAGGTCATGCACTTTGGTAGAAGGTATAAAGGTGTAGGCTATTTTCTAAATGGGGGAATAAATTCAGAAATCAGAGGTGTAAGAGGACTTGGGAGTCCTTGGGCAGGGTTCCCTAAAGGCTAACTTGCAGGTTGAGTCAATTGGTAAGGAAGCCAAATGCAATGTTAGCATTCATTTCAGGAAGACTAGAAAATGAAAGGTAGGATGTAATACTGAGGTTTTATAAGGTATTGGTCAGATTGCACTTGGAGTATTGTGAGCAGTTTTGAGCTTCTTATCTTGGGAGTGATGTGTTGGTACCCAAGAGGGTCCAGAGGAGCAATATCACAGATGAGAATGATTCTAGAATGAACGGCTCTGGACCTGTACTCTCTGGAGTTCAGAAGAATGGGGGGGGGGGGTGCAGATTTCATTGACACCTACCAAATATTGAAACACATAGAGTGGAGATAGGGAAAATATTTCCATAGTGGGGGAGTCTAGCTCCAGAGGGCACAACCTCAGGATAGAAGTTTATCCCTTTAGAACAGAGCTGAGGAAGAAGTTCTTTAGGCAGAAGATGGTGAATCTGTGAAACTCATTTCCACAGGTGGCTATGGAAGCCATATTTGGTTATATTTAAAGTGAAGATTGATAGGTTCTTAAATAGTAAGGGCGTCAAAGGTTACAAGCAGAAAGCAGGAGAATAGGATTGAGAGAGATAATAAACTAGTCATGTTGGAATGGCAGTGCAGACTCAGTGGGCTAAATGCCCTAGTTCTGGGCTTACGTTTTATAGTCTTATATCGGCATCATTATACCAAGCAACATGTTAGATAGCTAAGAGAAGGCTTGTGGCTTGTGATATTGTGAGAATATTGTGGTCTCTTGACCCACGAGTAAACTCAGTGACTTTCCTTGGTGTTTGCTTCACCATCATATCGTGATGTGTAGAGTGCAATTTTTTTTAAACCACGGATGAAATCCATGCAATTACTCAAAGCATCGCAGTGTGTAGGCTGCATTGACACCAAAATTGCCTAGACACCTCAAAGAAGATCTGGCTTATGGTACCCCGTGGAAATAGTCATTGAGCCAAAGCAGATTAGAAAGAGTTCCTGGGAACTCGGTCAAATTCTCTGGCTCTCCGTCTAGCGGGAAAGGAGGAGCATGAAGTCTGGCAATTGCGACATGAGGTGCGGAGAGTGGGAGGTAAAAGGAGGATGTTTATAAGGTTGGGGTAATGGGGAGATTTTAAAAGGATGTTGGCGTTTCATGGGAATGAAACTTCATTGAAGCTAGGCTGTTGAATTATCTCAATAATCGGCTCTCATTACAGAAAGGAAACACTTTACAGGCCTTTGCTGGCAAGTACTAACTTAGTCTTTAATGATTGACTGCACCAAAACTGTGTACAGGAGAAAGGAGTACATTTTTAAGAATCCATTCTGAATTCATTTGGAGAAGTTCCTATATGCCTTTGATGTCAAACAAATCACCATCAGATAATGTAATCCAGAAAAAAAAAAGGCACAGAATGAATGGAATCTTTTAAAATAACCAACCAGCCAAAGGTGAACTGGGAAAGGAATGTTATCCTATTTTTCTAATGATTACATTGATAAATTTCTTTTAAAGATAGGAAAGGTTTCTGTGCAGTTACTTTTGGTTAGTGGCTACAGATGGCTCCTCCTACGAAGTGTTACTGTGGTTCTTTAGCCCTGAAGCTGATCCAGCGCAGTGTCAGAAATGCTGATTCTTGGATCAGACAGTAACCGGAGGCCCTGCCTACCTCTTGGGCGCCCACAAAAGATCACTGTCTTGCAGAAAAACAAGGTGCTCCTGCTACCCTCATCACTAGATCCAGATGTATGTGACGCTGGCAGGCAGCTACTGAACTGGCTTTCAAAAGGATTAAGATTCAACACTTGGAAATCCCTTTGATACCTGAAGCTTTATTTTTTTTTCAAACAGATTGTGCTTCAAGCACCCTATTCTAGCAGAAAATGGCCCCAATGTTTCCCTTGTCTTATATATCTTGCCAAATGCCTTCTTCAGTTAATCCTGAATGTGTTGAAATCTTCCCCATCCAATCATCCCAGAACCAGTCCCAAGGTTACACCACCTCATTATTTCTCTCATAGATTATAACTGGCAATCTTTCCCAGCATACTGCCAGACAATGACGTGCTCATAGATAAAGTACGACCTACATCCAACTGAACGTGAGCGCAGGAAAAGCCTTGAACTTGATTCCGTCTATTCATGGGTTTGGGAGCGGCTGTCTTGCAAAAGAAACTTGGATACAGGAGGAGACTCTTTAAGACTGTGCTTCTGCCTGTGTCAGCCATTTGATTGAATAACTATTTCTTATACTTAGCCCATGCTCTTACTTTTATTTAAGAATCAGAATCAGGCAGGTTATCACAGGCATATGTCATGAAATTTGTTGTAGCAGTCATTTTAAAAATACTATTCGCGGATTCTGAAGTTGATTAACTCTTCTTCGATCTGTGCTAGTCATTCATTGATTCAATTTAACATTGTACATCATTACCATCTGACGAAAGAGAGACTGTCTAAAATATTCCCCAATGTTGATAGTTATTGTGATAGATGTAAAACTGAGACAGCTACACTGACACACATGTTTTGGTCTTGTTCTATACTGGAACAGTTCTGGAAATCAGCTTTTTCGACAATTTCTAAAGCACTTAAAATTAATTTACAACCTAATAAATTAACTGTGCTTTTTGGAATAATTCCTCAAAATATCCGTGGTATCTCTGTGTCTGACCAACATGTTATTGCATTAGTTACATTGATAGCTAGGAGGGCCATTTTGTTGAAGTGGAAGGATACAATGGCTCCCACCTTGTCACAATGGTTCTCTCAAGTGATGCTATGTCTTAGTTTGGAGAAAATTAGAAGTTGAACCTTTGAACCTATGCTTGATTTTGAGAAAAGATGGGGTTCATTTGCTCATTATTATCATTTGAGTTAATTGATAGATTTCCTCCACGATCTAATTGTAAATTTTTGGTACTTTTTTTTTCTTGCTGGCGGGTTGATGTTGATCTTTAGAAGCTTTTTGTATGACGCATGGCTCCGGGGTTGAACACCTAATGGGGTTTCTTCTTTTTTCACACTTTTTCTTGCTTAGTGGGGGATTTTTTTTAATCACTGAAATGTTTTCAATCTTTAAAATAATGTTTTTTTTCTTGAGTCATTGTAAGTATTGTTTACTTCAATGTACTCGTGTTAATTTTGGATAATAGTAATAAAAAGATTTGGAAAGAAAGAAAAATACTATTGTTACAATAATAAATAGTGCAAACATGGAATAGTGAGGTGATGTCTGTGGGTTCATTGACTGTTCAGACAAGATTTGTAGCTAAGTCTATAAATACCTTTAACAATGTTATGCTTAAGTCTGCTCCCACCGTCTTTTCAAACTGAATGTGGCAAGTAAAAACAAACAACAGGAAGTCTGCAGATGCTGGAAATTCAAGCAACACACATCAAAGTTGCTGGTGAACGCAGCAGGCCAGGCAGCATCTGTAGGAAGAGGTGCAGTCGACGTTTCAGGCCGAGACCCTTCGTCAGGACTAACTGAAGGAAGAGTGAGTAAGGGATTTGAAAGTTGGAGGGGGAGGGGGAGATCCAAAATGATAGGAGAAGACAGGAGGGGGAGGGATGGAGCCAAGAGCTGGACAGGTGATTGGCAAAAGGGGATACGAGATCCATCCCCCATCAGGAAGGTCTCAAAGCTCTACGCTTCTTTTTGGATTCCAGACCTAATCAGTTCCCCTCTACCACCACTCTGCTCCGTCTAGCGGAATTAGTCCTTACTCTTAATAATTTCTCCTTTGGCTCCTCCCACTTCCTCCAAACTAAAGGTGTAGCTATGGGCACCCGTATGGGTCCTAGCTATGCCAGCCTCTTTGTTGGGTTTGTGGAACAATCTATGTTCCGTGCCTATTCTGGTATCTGTCCCCCACTTTTCCTTCGCTACATCGACGACTGCATTGGCACTGCTTCCTGCACGCATGCAGAACTCGTTGACTTTATTAACTTTGCCTCCAACTTTCACCCTGCCCTCAAGTTTACCTGGTCCATTTCCGACACTTCCCTCCCCTTTCTAGATCTTTCTGTCTCTGTCTCTGGAGACAGCTTATCCACTGATGTCTACTATAAGCCTACTGACTCTCACAGCTATCTGGACTATTCCTCTTCTCACCCTGTCTCTTGCAAAAACGCTATCCCCTTCTCGCAATTCCTCCGTCTCCACCGCATCTGCTCTCAGGATGAGGCTTTTCATTCTAGGACGAGGGAGATGTCTTCATTTTTTAAAGAAAGGGGCTTCCCTTCCTCCACTATCAACTCTGCTCTTAAACGCATCTCCCCCCATTTCATGTACATCTGCTCTCACTCCGTCCTCCCGCCACCCCACTAGGAATAGGGTTCCCCTGGTCCTCACCTACCACCCCACCAGCCTCCGGGTCCAACATATTATTCTCCGTAACTTCCGCCACCTCCAACGGGATCCCACCACTAAGCACATCATTCCCTCCCCCCCCCCCCGGCTTTTCGCAGGGATCGCTCCCTACGCGACTCCCTTGTCCATTCGTCCCCCCCATCCTTCCCCACTGATCTCCCACCTGGCACTTATCCGTGTAAGCGGAACAAGTGCTACACATGCCCTTACACTTCCTCCCTTACCACCATTCAGGGCCCCAAACAGTCCTTCCAAGTGAGGCAACACTTCACCTGTGAGTCAACTGGGGTGATATACCGCGTCCGGTGCTCCCGATATGGGCTTTTATATATTGGCGAGACCCGACGCAGACTGGAAGACCGCTTTGCTGAACATCTACGCTCTGTCTGCCAGAGAAAGCAGGATCTCCCAGTGGCCACACATTTTAATTCCACATTCCATTTCCATTCTGACATGTCTATCCACGGCCTCCTCTACTGTAAAGATGAAGCCACACTCAGGTTGGAGGAACAACACCTTATATTCCGTCTGGGTAGCCTCCAACCTGATGGCATGAACATCGACTTCTCTAACTTCCGCTAGGCCCCACCTCCCCCTCGTACCCCATCTATTACTTATTTTTATGCACACATTCTTTCTCTCACTCTCCTTTTTCTCCCTCTGTCCCTCTGAATATACCTCTTGCCCATCCTCTGGGTCCCCCACCCCCTTGCCTTTCTTCCCGGACCTCCTGTCCCATGATCCTCTCGTATCCCCTTTTGCCAATCACCTGTCCAGCTCTTGGCTCCATCCCTCCCCCTCCTGTCTTCTCCTATCATTTTGGATCTCCCCCTCCCCCTCCAACTTTCAAATCCCTTACTCACTCTTCCTTCAGTTAGTCCTGACGAAGGGTCTCGGCCTGAGACGTCGACTGCACCTCTTCCTACAGATGCTGCCTGGCCTGCTGCGTTCACCAGCAACTTGAATGTGGCAAGTGATCCTTTTATCTTAATGTCATTCTTTCAAGAATTTATGAAGTATTGATTATCCCTGAACAGAGATTATTTATCATGCAGATGTGTTGGAATGGCATTCCGATGGCATTATTATTGTTCTTTGAAAGACAAAGGCCAACAACACCGCTGTGAAACGCATTGACCAGAAATGAATTATGAGCAAAGTGGCTGGAAAAATGGAATAGAAGCCTTGACAGGAACTGCTGAGCCTTTTCTTCATTCCAAAGTCAATCATCACTCTGTTTTTAAATAAAAATGTCATTTCTCCTTTTCAATCTTTAGATTATTTTTGTAATTGAATATGAACAATACAGAATTTGTACAGACAGGGACTATACTAATGATGATTTTGTAACCATGCAACCGTGGACTGACAAATCATGGAAGAACAGAGGAGTACAGCACAGAAGCAGACCCGTCAGATGCACAACAGCCATTCTGCCTGTCTACACTTGTCCCACTTACCCTCATTAGGTCAGAATCATTCTCTGTCTTCCCTATTTAAGTATCTGTTTTAACGTCTCTTAAATGTAATGATTGTATCTAAGTTCGCCACCTCCTCTGGCAGTGAATTCATCAATCACTTTCTGTGTTTTTTAAAAAAAACCTTCACTCCTTCCTCCCACCTTAAACCAATGCCCTCTCGTTGTGGATGCCTTTAAAATGGGGAAGAGACTCCAACTATCTGGCTTTTACAATTCTGTACACCTAAATATGTGTGTGTCAGCTTCCTTTGTTCCAGGAAAAAGCAAGCTGAGTATGCAGTCTTTTCCCTGTTATTGAAGTCCTCCAATCCAGTCAACATCTTTGTGCATTCCCTCTCCAATGCAACCATATTGACCCAATAGGGTGGCAGCCAGAAAAACACATACTGTGGTCCTCTGGGTGTTGCCTAAACCAATGATCAGTAAAATTGCAACATGATATCCAGAGATTCATGTCAGCACAGCAGGAGAAGACAGAGTGGTTGTAGATGGTTATCTCTGGCTGGAGGCCTGTGATGAGTGGTGCCACAGGGATTGGTTTTGTTATTTAATCATCTACGGCGGTGATTTAGGTAATAATGTGGCAAATTGGATCAGCAAACTTGTGACTGTCGACAAGATTTGTGGCGTAATGGAGAACAGGGAAGATTATCAAAGGTTGTAGAGGGATTGGATCGGTTGGGAAAATGGGCAGATGGTATTTAATGCAGAGAAGTGTACGGTGTGGAAATTTGGCAGGACCAACCAGGGTAGGGCTTACATGTTGAATGGCAGGGCACAGAGGTGTGCAGTAGAATAAAGGGATCTGGGAATACAAATCCATAATTTGTTGGAAGTGGGGTGACAGGACAGCTTTTGGCACACTAGCCATTATAAATCAGAGCATTGATCAGAGGTTGGGATGTTATGCTGATGTTGTACAAGACATTGGTGAGGTCAGGTTTGGAGTGTTGTATGCAGACCTGGTCACCTACCTACAGGAAGGATGTAAATAAGATTGAAAGTGTGCAGAGAAAATTTACATGTATGTCGTCTGGACTTGAGGTCCTGAGTTATAGGGAAAGGCTGAGCAGGTTAGGATTTTATTCCCTGGATCATAGAGGAATACGGGGAGATCATATAGAAGTGTACAAAATTATCAGGGGTATAGATAGGGTTTATACATGCAGGCTTTTTCACCTAACGTTAAGTGAGACCAGAATTAGAGGTCGTCGATTTAAAGATAAAGATTTAAAGATTAGTTTTATTTGTCACGTCTACATCAAAACAGTGAAATGCGTCATTTGCCTAAAATCAGAAAACCCAGTTGTCAGCACACTTTCGGCACCAACGTTGCATTCCCAGAACTCACTAACCTCAACCGTACATCTTCAGGCCGTGCAAGATAAAGCACACAGTCATAGAGAGAAAATGAAAAACTCCCTTACAGACAGCTGTGGGAATCAAACCTCAGTCAGTGATTGTGGGCTCTGTAAAAGTCTTTCTCTAACCACTACACCACTGTGTTGCCCTTTAGGGAGAATGCTGAAATAGTTGAGGATAACTCAGAGGGTGATGTGAGTGCGGAACAAGCACCCAACAAAAGTGGAAGATTCAGGTTCCATTGCGACATTTAAGATGAATTTGGATAAGAATATGGGTGAGAGGGATTGGAGGGCTGTTGTTCACGTGCGGCTAATTGAGTTGAATTTAAATTATTTAAATCTTACATCCGTCCCAAAAATCTTTGCATCATGAAACCATCGCAATGTACAGACATGTGAATTTATGAGTCTAATGGCTTGTAGAAAGAAGCTGTCCCATAGTCTGCTGGTCCTGGCTTTAATGCTGCGGTACCGTTTGCCAGACAGGAGCAGCTGGAACAGTTTGTGGTCGGGGTGAATGGTGTCCCCGACGATCTTCCAGGCTGCCTTTCTGCACCTGCTGCTGTAAACGTCCTCAACGGAGGGACATTCACATCCACAGATGTGCTGGTCAGTCCGTACCACTCTCTGCAGTGCCCAGCGATCAAGGTTGGTGCTGTTCCCCTACCAGGTGGTTCTACAGCCAGTCAGGATGCTCTCAATGTTGCCCCTGTAGAAGGTCTTGAGGTTTTGGGGGCTCATGCTGAACGTCTTCAGTCGCCCGAGGTGGACGAGACGCTGCTGTGCATTGTTTTTTTGCCACACAGCCGGTGTGCACAGTCCAGGTGAGATCTCCGGTGACGTGTATACCCAGGAACTTGAAACCACTCACCCTCTCAAATACAGACCCACTGATCTGGGCGAGCCTGTCTCTGTTCCTCTTGTAATCCACAATCAGCTTTTGGACGTTACGGGAGAAGTTGTTATCCTGGCACCGCTGTGTCAGGGTGTTAACCTCTCCTCTCTAGGCTGTCTCATCACTGCTAAAAATAATGTTGTGTCACCTGCGAATTTGATCAGCAGATTGGAGCTGTGTGTCGCAGCACAGTGGTGGGTGTAAAGGGAGTAGAGGAGGGGACTCGGGACACCACCCTGGGGGGGTGGGGTTGCCTGAGTTGAGGGTCAGAGGTTAAGAGGTGAGGGAGACCATCCTTACCACCTGTCTGCAATCCAATAGGCAGTCTAGGAAGGCTAGATGAGACTTGGCAGAAACAGATTTGCACAGACTAGATAAGCTGAAGGGCCTGTTTCTATGCTGTATTTCTCTGTGACTCTGTAACCCTATTCTAAGCCCTAAACTATGAAGACAAGCATGCCTTCAGCACCACCCACCTATGTTACCCATTTCAGGGAAAATGGACTTGAGGCTTCAGGTCCTTCTGTTAGCATGCTTCAGTGACCTATCATTTACTGTATAGGTTCTACTCCTCAAAATGCCTCACACCGCACATGTCAGGAGTAAACTTCATCTGCCAAAGCACTGCCCATCTCTCCTGCTGTAGTCTTAGACAACCTTCCTTGCTACCAACACCACCAGCAACTTCCGTATTTTCACAAACTCGCTGATCATTACTCCACGTTCACGTCCAAGCCATTGCGATGTTCCGCAAACAATGAAGGTTCCTGCACTAACCTCTGTGGTGCACCGTTGGTCACGGACTTCCAATCAGAAAAGCGAAGCCTTAGTCTTGGGGCCAGCACGAGGAAATCTGCAGATGCTTGGGGCCAGTGTGATTTCCTCAGTTCATTTTTGACATTAAATGTTTGTCATCTCTGACTGCGTGAATGCTCCAGGGCAGCTTTTCATGAGCTCAGGATTACTGGCATCACTGCAGCCAAGTACACAGGTCCCTGCTTATAATCACACTCACTTCAGCTTGCAACATACTGGCATAACTTAGTGCTATTGAGCTATATTTCATTATTGTGATGACTGTGGTGCCTGGAGGTGAAACTCAGGACCATCTCTGCTGGGCTTTCTATCTCTGGTTTGCTGAGAGGTTAAGATGATAAAATCAGCTTCATTTGCCACATTGAAACGTACACTGAAATGCATCATCTGAATCAGATCAAATCAGCAAGGATCGTGCTGGAGGCAGCTTGCACTTCTGCCGCCAACACAGTGTGCGCACAACTTACTAGCCCGAACCCTAAGTGGACATCCTTTGGAATGTGGGAGGAAACTGGAACACCTGGAGCTGTCATAGGGAGAACGTACAGACTCCTTACAGACAATGGCGGAAATCGAACGTGGAATGGTGGTTGCCGGCACAGTGAAGTAATGGCTCTAACCGTTATCCTGCCCACAGTTCAAACAAAAGGTGGACAAAACTACTTGGAATGCAGAAAATTTTACAATTTCATTCCTCAAATTGCCTTCAGTTCTTGGAATGGAGAAGATGGAAAATGGACCGAAAGTCTAGCATTGTGTGCGGTTCTGGTCATCTGCCTACAGGAAAGATGTACTTAAGTTTGAAAAAGTACAGAGAAAATTTACAAGGATGTTGCCCGATCTGGAGGATCTGAGTTATAAGGACAGATCGAATAAGTTAGGACTTTATTCCTTGGAATGTGGAAGATTGAGAGGAGATTTGATAGAGGTATACAAAATTATGAGGGATATAGACAGGGTCAATGTGAGCAGGCTTTTTCCGCTGAGGTTAGGTGGGACTACAACCAGAGATCACGGGTTAAGTGAGAAATGTGAAAAGTTTAAGGGGAAATGAGGGGAAACTTCTCCACTCAGAGGGTTGTGAGAGAGTGGAATGAGCTGCCAGCGTAAGTGGTGCATGCGGACATCATTTCAATGCTTAAGAGAAGTTTGGACAGGTAAAATACGTAGATGGTGGGGTAAAGGAGGCTATGATCCTGGTGCAGGTCAATGGAAGTAGGCAGGTTAAATGATCCAGCATAGACTTGATGGGCCAAAGGGCCTATTTCTGTGCTGTATCTTTCCTTGACTCTCAGTTCCTTGAGGGTCATCCAATTGGATCAAAGCTAGTTGTCCAACCCCTTCTACATCCATTGCTTGATTTTGCAAAGTATAAAAAGGCTTAATCCTTCAAGAATAAATTTTAGCACTGGCATATGAGCACGATTAACTTAAAAAACCCTTATACAATATGAATGCGTACATTTCTGCTTTGCTAGAATCTCCCAAAAACAAAGTCATTCAAACATGAACCAAAAAATCTATTTTTGCGAAAGATAACGGCTTTGTTTAGAGTCACTACAGCCTAAAGCATATTTGGCTGAAACAGTAAATCGTTCTTTCTTTTTACGGATTGCGACTGACCTGCAGCATGTTTCCAGCACTTTTTGTTTTTATTTCTTATTTCCAGCAGCTGCAGTTATTTTGATTTTCAAATTATTAATTGGTGCCTGGGGAGGGCCAAAATGTCATGAGAAGATAACCTGGACCTACAGTTAAAGTTGCCACACCTCATTTAAAACAGTGGAGGCCAATATCAATAGCATACAGCATAGAAGGCAAATGCATGGGATTTAAAATTATATTCATAGCATGATGATAAAAGAATGCAATGGTTTTAAAAGGGTGTACTCACTGTACACCCATGATTGTGTAGCCAAGTTTCCATCAAACTCAATATATAAGTTTGCTGATGACACAACAATTGTAGGCCGTATCTCGGGTATTGATGAGTTTGAGTACAGAGAGGAAATTAAGAACCTGGTGGCATGGTGCGAAGACAATAACCTATCCCTCAACGTCAGCAAGACAAAGGAATTGGTTGTTGACTTCAGAAGGAGTAGCGGACCGCACGACCCAATTTACATTGGTGATGCACAAGTGGAACAGGACAAAAGCTTTAAGTTCCTTGGGGTCAATATCACAAATGACCTGCCTTGGTCCAACCAAGCAGAGTGCACTGCCAAGAAGGCCCACCAGCGCCTTTACTTCCTGAGAAAACTAAAGAAATTTGGCCTGTCCCCTAAAACCCTCACTAATTTTTATAGATGCACCGTAGAAAGCATTCTTCTAGGGTGCATCACAACTTGGTATGGAAGTTGTCCTGTCCAAGACTGAAAGAAGCTGCGGAAGATCGTGAACACGGCGCAGCACATCACACAAACCAATCTTCCGTCCGTGGACTCACTTTACACTGCACGCTGTCGAAGCAGTGCTGCCAGGATAATCAAGGACACGACCCACCCAGCCAACACACTTTTCGTCCCTCTTCCCTCCGGGAGAAGGCTCAGGAGCTTGAAGACATGTATGACCAGATTTGGGAACAGCTTCTTTCCAACTGTGATAAGACTGCTGAACGGATCCTGACCCGGATCTGGGCCGTACCCTCCAAATATCCGGACCTGCCTCTCGGTTTTTTTGTACTACCTTACTTTCCATTTTTCTATTTTCTATTTATGATTTATAATTTAAATTTTTAATATTTACTCATTTTTACTATTTTTAATATTTAACATTTGTAATCCAGGGAGTGGGAAGCGCAGAATCAAATATCGCTGTGATGATTGTACGTTCTAGTATCAATTGTTTGGCAACAATAAAGTATAAATACAAAGTATGTCCAATAATGAACTTATCAATCTCTGCCTTAAATACACCCAATGGCCTGGCCTCCACAGCTGCGTGTTGCAACAAATTCCACAAATTCACAATCCTTTGGCTAAAGAAATTTCTCCACATCTCTGTTTTGAAAGGGTGCCCACTTGTCCAAGACTCTCTCGCCATGGGAAACATCCTTTCCATATCTACTCTGTCTAGGCCTTTCAACGTTCGAAAGGTTTCAATGGGATCCCTCCTCATCCTTCTGAATTCCAGCGAGTACAGACCCAGAACCATCAAACATTCCTCGTATGACAACCTTTTCATTCCTGGAATCATCCTTGTGAACCTCCTCTGGACCCTCTCCAATGCCAGCACATCTTTTCTATGATGAGGGCCCCAAAACTATTCACAATACTCAAGGTGAGGCCTCACCAGTGCCTTATAAAGCCTCGGCATCACATCCTTGCTCTTGTATTCTAGTCTGCTTGAAATGAATGCTAACACGGCATTTGCCTTCCTCACCACCGACTCAAACTGTAAGTTAACCTTTAGGGCATTCTGTACAAGGACTCCCAAGTCCCTTTGCATCTCAGGTTTTTGGATTTTCTTCCCATTTAGAAAATAGTCTGCACATTTATTTCTACTACCAAAGTGCATGACCATGCATTTTCCAACATTGTATTTCACTTGCCAATTTCTTGCCCATTCTCCTAATCTGTCTAAGTCCTTCTGCATCCTACCTGTTTCCTCAGCACTACCTGCCCTTCCATTCTAACTATTGCTAAAACTACCTAGTGTGGAGGGGCCAATGCAGAGGATCGGAAAAACCTGCAGAGGTTTGTAAATCCAACGGGCTCCATCATGGGCACCAGCCTTGCCCATCGGTGAGAACATCTTTAAAAGGTGATGCCTCAAAAAGGCAGCAACCCTCACCCATGACATGCCCACTTCCCATTACTACCATCAAGGAGGAGGTACAGGAGCCTGAAGACGCATACTCAGCATTTTAGGAACAGCGTCTTCCCCTCCGCCATCAGATTACCGAATTAGTCCATAAATCCGTGAATGCTATTTTTGCACTCTTTTTGCTATATATACTGTATATACAGTAAATATATTTCTAATACACCACAGATGCATTTATAATATGCATTCTTATTGTACTTCATAGTATATTTTACCTAATGCAATGTAATGCTGCCTCAAAGCAACAATTTCATGACATACAGTACGTCAGTGATATTAAAACTGATTCACGTCTGATTCTGACTTGTCAGTACAGGCTAGTCCCATTTGTCTTGTTTGACACATACTTGTCAGAACCCTTCCTATGTGTTGTACCTGTAAAAGTTGTTATTGTACCTGCCTCAACTACTACTACTACTGCCGATAAACCTTCGTAAGAATGCATTTCGATGATTCTTGCTATGTGCTGGTTTACCTAATAACTGGCAGGGAGGTTTGCAGTGACCATCATGGTTAATAAGCGGAATCTCCCAAGCGGCTCTTCACAAGCCTTATTACCCTAGTATGCATACAAATCCCTGCCAGCCAGGCAAATTCACAATGCTGTTCGGCAACCCGGGTCAGTGTTGATTCCTGCACCCCTCGCTCTCGTCAGTGAGTGTGGAGACTGTCTGATCCCTGCACAACCTGACAGTGCAAGTATCGAACTGCCCAAGGGTCTCAGCCCAAAGCGTCGACAGTACCCTTTCCCATAGATGCTGCCTGGCCTGCTGAGCGAGTTCCTCCAGCACTTTGTGTGTCCCTTCTGCCGACTTTCTCAGGTAAGCGTTTTCCATTCTGTTTTTTAAAACTAGAGTTCAGAATTTTGGGATGAATAATCTGTCAACAGAAATCACATTTTAATAAATATTTCCCCATAAATCCTTCTTGAAGGGTTAATAGTTTAATTGGTCTTTTGGATGTAATTAGGCAGCATGGGCTTATTTGGCCAGAAGGGCCTGTTCCTGTGTTGTATCTCTATATAAAAAATAAATTAAATGAAATAACATTAAGTTGGAAGATGTCCAGTTATTCTGTTTTTGAAAACTTGTCAAGGAATAGCAACAGTTTCACTGTGAACTCTGGTCCTTAGTATGTCTTGTCACTTTAATATTAGTGCAATGAATCTCTACCTCAGAGCACTACACGGGTGCACATTTTAGTTTAAAAGGCAATATATATCTCCCCCCCCACAGAGGATTCAATGCTCCCCTCACAACCCAAATGGCCGACTGAGCCAGATATCCTGGTCTATTCCAGGTCCGCTCAGTCAGCGCCTTCATGCATTAAACAGAAATAAAACAAAAAGTGCTGTATAAGTATCTGGTGCTTTCCTTGTGTTTAAGATAAATAAACTCTTCTCGAGGCTATAGTTAGGGGGTCAGACAGGTGATTCTGTAGATGCAGGAAAGAAACTCGGATAGTAGTTTGCCTCCCAGGTGCCAGGGGTCGGGAAATTTCTGATCGCGTCTAAGATATCCTGAAGTGGGAAGGTGAACTGCCAGAGGTCGTGGTACATATTGGTACCAATGATACAGGTAGGAAAAGGGAGGAGGTCCTGAAAACAGACTGCAGGAAGGAAGTTGAGAAGCAGGACCTGAAAGGTAGAAATCTCGGAATTACTGCCTGTGCCACGTGACAGTGAGTATAGGAATAGAGTGAGGTGGAGGATAACTGCGTGGCTAAGGGGTTGGAGCAGGGGGCAGTGATTCAGATTTCTGGATCTTTGGGACCTCTTTTGGGGCAGGTGTGACCTGTACAAAAAGGACAGGTTGCACTTGAATCTGAGGTGGACCAATATCCTGGTGGGGAGGTTTGCTACAGCTATTGGGGAAAGTTTAAACTAGAATTACTGGGGGGTGGGAACTGAACTGAGGAGACGGAGGAAGGGGCAGTTGGCTCACAAATAGAGAAAACTTGGAGACAGTGCGAGAGGGAGGACAGGCAGGTGATAGAGAAGGGACACACTCAGACCGATGGTTTGAGATGTGTCTATTTTAATGTAAGGAGTCTTATGAACAAAGTGGATGAGTTTAGAGTGTGGATCAGTACTTGGAGCTAAGATGTTGTGGCCATTACAGAGACTTGGATGGCTCAGGGGCATGAATGGTTACTTAGAGTGCCAGGTTTTAGATGTTTCAGAAAGGACAGGGAGGGAGTCAGAAGAGGTGGGGGCGTGGCACTGCTGATCAGAGATAGTGTCACAGCTGCAGAAAAGGAGGGAGTCATGGAGGGATTGTCTACAGAGTCTCTGTGGGTGGAAGTTAGGGACAGAAAGGGGTCAATAACTCCACTGGGTGTTTTTATCGGCCACCCGATTGTAACAGGGACATCGAGGAGCAGGTAGGGAGACAGATTCTAGAAAGGTGTAATAATAACAGGGTTGTCATGGTGGAAGGCTTTAATCTCCCAAATATTGATTGGCATCTCCCTAGAGCAAGGGGTTTGGATGGCATGGGGTTTGGATGGCGTGGAGTTTGTTAGGTGTGTTCAAGAAGGTTTCCTGACACAATATCTAGATAAGCCTACGAGAGGAGAGGCTGTACTTGATCTGGTATTTGGAAATGAACCTGGTCCGGTGCCAGGTTTGTCAGTGGGAGAGCATTTTGGAGATAGTGATTACATTTTTTGGAGAGGGATAGGAACAGACAAGTTAGGAAAGCGTTTAATTGGAGTAAGGGAAAATATGAGGCTATCAGGCAGGAACTTGGAAGCATAAATTGGGAACAGATTTTCTCAGGGAAATGTATGGCAGAAATGTGGCAAATGTTCAGGGGATATTTGCATGGAGTTATCTGTAGGTATGTTCCAATGAGACAGGGAAAGGATGGTAGGGTACAGGAACTGTGGTGTACAAAGGCTGTTGTAAATCTAGTCAAGAAGAAAAGTTTACGAAAACTAGGTAATGATAGTGATCTTGAAGATTATGAGGCTATCAGGAAGGAGCTTAAGAATGAAATTAGGAGAGCCAGTATGGACCATGAGAAGGCCTTGGTGGACAGGATTAAGGAAAACCCCAAGGTATTCTACAAGTATGTGAAGAGCAAGAGGATAAGACATGAGAGCATAGGACCAAGCAAGTGTGACAGTGGAAAAGTGTGTACGGAACCGGAGGAGATAGCAGAGGTACTTAATGAATACTTTGCTTCAGTATTCACTACGGAAAAGGATCTTGACGACTGTAGGGATGACTTGCAGCGGACTGGAAAGCTTGAGCATACAGATATTAAGAAAGAGGATGTTCTGGAGCTTTTGGAAAGCATCAAGTTGGATAAGTCACCAGAACTGGACGAGATGTTCCCCAGTCTACTGTGGGAGGCGAAGGAGGAGATTGCTGAGCCTCTGATGATGATCTTTGCTTCATCAATGAGGATGGGAGAGGTTGAGGAGGATTGGAGGGTTGTGGATGTTGTTCCCTTATTCAAGAAAGGGAGTAGAGATAGCCCAGGAAATTATAGACCAGTGAGTCTTGCTTCAGAAGTTGGTAAGTTGATGGACAAAGTCCTGAGAGGCAGGATCTATGAACATTTGGAGAAGCATAATATGATGAGGAATAGTCAGCATGGCTTTGTCAAAGGTAGGTCATGCCTTACGAGCCTGATTGAATTTCTTGAGGATGTGACTAAACACATTGATGAAGGTAGAGCAGTAGATGTAGTCTATATGGATTTCAGCAAGGCATTTGATAAGGTACCCCATGCAAGGCTTATTGAGAAAGTAAGGAGGCATGGGAAAGTAAGGGGACATTGCTTTGTGGATCCAGAACTGGCTTGCCCACAGAAGGCAAAGAGTAGTTATAAACGGGGTCATATTCTGCATGGAGGTCTGTCACCAGTGTTGTGCCTCAGGGATCTGTTCTGGGACCCTTACTCTTCATGATTTTTATAAATGACCTGGATGAGGAAGTGGAGGGAGGGGTTAGTAAAATTGCTGATGACACAAAGGTTGGGGGTGTTGTGGATGGTGTGGAGGGCTGTCAGAGGTCACAGCGGGACATTTATAGAATGCAAAACTGGGCTGAGAAGTGGCAGGAGAAGTTCAACCCAGATATGTGTGAGGTGGTTCATTTTGGTAGATCAAATATGATGGCAGAATATAGTATTAATGGTAAGACTCTTGGCAGTGTGGAGGATCAGAGGGATCTTGGGATCCAAGTCCATAAGACACTCAAGGCTGCTACGCAGGTTGACTCTATGGTTAAGAAGGCATATGGTGCATTGACCTTCATCAATCGAGGGACTGAGTTTAGGAGCTGAGAGGTAATGTTACAGCTATATAGGACCCTGGTCAGACCCCACTTGGAGTACTGTGTTCATTTCTGGTTGCCTCACTACAGGGAGGATGTGGAAACCATAGAAAGGGTGCAGAGGAGATTTACAAGGATGTTGCCTGGATTGGGGAGCATGCCTTATGAGAATAGGTTGAGTGAACTCAGCCCTTTCTCCTTGGAGCGACAAAGGATGAGAAGTGACCTGATAGAGGTGTATAAGATGATGAGAGGCATTGATCGTGTGGATAGTCAGAGGCTTTTTCCCAGGGCTGAAATGGCTAACATGAGAGGGCTCAGTTTTAAGGTGCTTGGAAGTAGGTACAGAGGAGATGTCAGGGATAAGTTTTTTACACAGAGGGTGGTGAGTGCGTGGAATGGGCTGCCAGCGACGGTGGTAGAAGCGGATATGATAGAGTCTTTTAAGAGACTGCTGGACAGGTACATGGAGATCAGAAAAATAGAGGGCTCTGTGTAACCCTATGTAATTTCTATCGTAAGGACAGGTTTGGCACAGTTTGTGGGCCAAAGGGCCTGTATTGTGCTATAGGTTTTCTATGTTTCTACAGACATTGATTTTAATGGATGTTTTAACGGCAGACTCTGCCATCTTCATCAGGGATGCTGCCTGGATATTTATATCCCCGTCGTCCATCCCTCCTGATTGGTTAGTCATCATCCAAAAATGTTTCTGCTGTCCCAACCTGTTTACAATCGAATTCCAGTGCTTACTCAGAGTGACACCTTCATCTTTGTTATTTCAATGGCTTCCTTGAAATAATTCCTTGAAATCGCTGAAGATTCTCATCAAATCAGTCAGCATTTGTAGAGGGAAAACCAAAGTTAACATCTCCAGTTGATGATCCTTTCTCAGACCAGGATCAGCTCTTTCGAAGGGTCTGTGACCTGAGGTGCTGTTACTTTTGCACGGTAGCGTGGTGGTTAGAGTCATGTTATTATAGTGCCAGTGACCTGAGTTCGATTCCCGTGGCTGTCTGTAAGGAATTTGTACGGTGTCCCCATGACCACATGGGTTTCCTCTGCGTGCCCAGGTTTCCTCCCACATTCCAAATATGTACAGGTTAGTAGGTTATTTGGGTATAATTGGGCAGCTTGGACTCATAGGTCCAAGAGGGCTTGTTCCTGTGCTATATCTCTGAATAAAAAAAACATCAAATTTGTGTTTGACTATCTCCTGCATTTTCTGATTTGATTTCAGGTTTCCAACTTATGTGTATTTTAACAGTCAAGGTTCAGTGAAGACTCTCAGCTTAAGACCATAAGATATAGGAGCAGAAGTAGGCCATTTGTCCCAGCGAGTCTGCTCCATCATTCAATCATGGGCTGATCCAATTCTTCCAGTCATCCCCACTCCCCTGCCTTCTCCCCATACTCTTTGATGCCCTGGCTAATCAAGAACCTATCTATCTCTGCCTTAAATATACCCAATGACTTGGCCTCCATAGCTGCTCGTAGCAACAAATTCCACAGATGTACCACCCTGACTAAAGTAATTTCTCCACATCTCAGTTCTAAAAGGTCGTCCTTCAATCCTAAAGTTGTGCCCTCTTGTCCTAGAATCCCCTACCATGGGAAATAACTTTGCCATATCTAATCTGTTCAGGCCTTTTAATACTCGGAATGTTTCTATGAGATCCCCCCTCATTCTCCTGAACTCCAGGGAATACAACCCAAGATCTGCCAGATGTTCCTCATACGGTAATCCTTTCATTCCTGGAATCATTCTCGTGAATCTTCTCTGAACCCTCTCCAATGTCAGTATATCCTTTCTAAAATAAGGAGCCCAAAGCTGCACACAATACTCCAAGTGTGGTCTCATGAGCTCGTGTGGATCACCAGTGGTGGGGGCCATCTGTCAGAATAAAGCCTGGAAGATGGTGAGCTCCACCCAGTGACACTATAAGGAACCACCTTCAAGGCCCTGCGAACTCAACAAATAAATTCCTGGTTTCCCCCTTGCAGTTTTCTTCAGCAACAGAAAGTTGTGCACTTTTCCAATCTGGAGGAACTCTTCTCACATCAAAGGAAGGTGTTACTTAGAGAATCTGCAATGATTTATCTAACGTCTTTTAAATCCCTGGGATGAATATGAATCAAATGCAGTGGAGATGTCAGATCAGACCTGCAGGGGTACACCTCACCAGAGTCGACAACAGCTCCTGGAGGCAAGATCATTCGGGGAATAGTTCAAGAGCCAAAGGTAATAGCACGGCTCTATATAACCCTTGTTAGACCATACTTGAAATATTATGTTCAGTTCCAGTTACCTCATTATAGAGAAGATGTGGAAACCTTAGGGTGCAGAGGACATTTATTTATTGAGCTACAGCGCAGAGAAGGCCCTTCCTGCGCTTTGAGCTGCGCCACTCTGAATGATTTACAATGACCAATTAACCCGTCTTTGGTCTGCAGGAGAAAACCAGAGCACCCAGAGGAATCTTTGCAGCCATAGGGCAAACGTACAAACTCCTTGCAGACAGTGGCCAGAATTGAACCCAAGTCACTGGTGCTGTAAAGCTCTGTGCTGACCACTACGCCACCATGCTGCCTGGATCAGAGAGAATGTCCTATGAAGATAGGTTGCACGGGCTAGGGCTTTTCTCTTGGGCACAAAGGCGGGTGAGAGGTGACTTGATAGAGGTAGACAAGATTATACTTCTCCCTGGATCACCAGCTTGACATGGTGGAGAGCCTGTGAGTTCCTGAGATCACGAGAGTGATGTCATCTGGAGCCCAGCTCCTGGTAGGGTCACCCATGGTGGTAAGATCCAGACAGAAAGCAATCCAACCAAGTCCTCAAAGGTGAGCTGGCGGAAGATGAGGACACATCACAACAGCAGTGAAGGCAGAGGAAGGTTGCAGCAGTGAAGGGTCCGCGATTGTCTTGAATGCCATGCCATTGGACCCTGAGCCTGATCTACTAAGGACCGTGTGGTGGCTGCCCATGCATCAGCCACCCGCTGTTAAACAAAGTCATGCACAGGCGTTCTCCATTAAAGGAATAACACCTTGGGAGAACATCACACTCAACTCGAGTGATCGCAGCACTACTACTCCAAGATGAGAGGCATAGACAGAATGGACAACCAGTGCCTTTTCCCCAGTGCGGCAATGGCTAATACAAGGAGGCATATTCTTACGGTGATGGGAGGAAACTATAGGAGGATGTCAGAAGTAAGTTCTTCACACAGAGGAGGGGGTCGAAGCAGGTACATTAAGGGGATTTAAGAAGCTATTAGATAGACACATGGATTATGGAAAAATGGAGGCCTGTGTAGGAGGGGAGGGTTAGATTGATCGAGAGTGGGTTAAAAGGTTGGTATAACATCTTGGGCAGAAGGGCCTGGACTATGTTATAACGTTCTATGTTCTGTGCCCCGGTGTAAGTGAGAAAATTCGATCAATTGAAATGGGGAGATCTGAAAAACTCGGGCTGGAGATTTTACTTTTCTCACTGCTGTCCTGCTTTATGCTACATTGATTATCCATTGTTGTCCAGTACATTGCTATATCTGTGAATAGGATATCCATTATCATGCGTCCAAAGAATCACTGGCAGAGAAACCTTGAGTAACATTTTTATGCACAAACAACCAATTACTCATTGTGCAACACAATATGTTTACATGACAGGAAATACACTTTCACAATAATTGCAGGAAAGGCAAGCAGAGCCATGCCCACTCCCAAAGCAAACGTCAGCCTATTATATTACAAGTCGAAGGTCTTTTGTTTTCAAAAACACAAGAAAGCCGGACCAGGGTGAATTTGTGCCATTCAGTCTGATCATGCGGGACCTGCATTGGGCTCAACTCCTCTTCTGTGCCGGTTACCCATAGCCCTCAATTCCTTAATCTTTCAAATATTCATCTTCCTCAACCCTAAGCATATCAAACAATCTGGCTTCTGTGACCCTCAGGGGCAAAGATTCACTATCACCTTAGGAAAGAAATTTCTAAGGACCTTGATTTAAAATGGCTGGCCGCTTATAGTGTAACTCTGTTCAACACACACACAGTGCTGGAGGAAATCAGCAGGCCAGGCAGCTGAGTTCCTCCAGCATTTTGTGTGTGTCTCGGATTTCCAGCATCTGCAGATCTTCTCTTGTTAGTGTAACTCTGTTCCCCTGTTTGTGTCTCTACTTATAGCAAAAATATTCAACGTGGACCCTGTTAACCACCCCCTCCAAGGATCTCAAAGGTTGAATAAAGTTACCCTTCATTCTTCTAAACTCCAAGGAATACAAACCCAGGCTATCCAGTCTCTCTTCATTAGACTGCCCTCTCATCCCAAGAATTAGACTGGTGATTCTTTTTTCTTGGACTGAAACTGAACACAGCATACCAAATACTGTACCACAATTATAAAACCACCCTATTCTTAAATTCCACCTTTTCGCAATAAAGGCCAACCATTTGCCTTTTTTACTTTCTTTTGGACCTGCTTATTAATTATGATGTATGCAGTAAAATGCTTTAGAACCCTTTAGCGCTGTATATTGCAGTCTCTCTCCACTTAGATAATAATCCCTTTTGTTCCTCTTAAAAGTGCGTGAGCTTACACATTCCTGTGTTGAATTACTTACCAGGTTTTCACCCAGTTGTTCAACCTACCTACCTCCCATTGCAGAGTCACAATGTCGCCATCACAACAGGCTTGTGCACCTATTTTCATGTCATCAGCAACCTCATTCCAACTCAGCGTAGTCCCTTCTGCTCACAAGGTTGTGCTGACCTTTTAACCGGCTCTAAGATCAATCTGCTTCTTCCTCCAGATCATTGATGTAAAGAATAAACAATTGAGAGTCAAGAATCAATCCCCTGGGTACTCCACTGGTTACATTCCTCCAGCCTGAAAAGGACCTATTTATTCCAAATCTGTTTACTCTGTGAGTTTCTTCTATGCATACCTGGGCTATGGGCATTGCTGCTTGAGAAGGTGGGCGTGAACTGCCTTTCTGAACCAGGCCAACCTGTTCTATGCTACGATAACGATTTTCAGGGTTTTGCTTCAGCGGAGGAGGAGAAGATGGCAGCGTGACGCAGCGCGCGCGCAGCCTCTCCAGTAAATGATATCTGTAATCTGTCAAGTAGAGAACCGTGCACAATTCTGATTTGATGGAGACAGACGTGAGAGTACGGAGGAACATCTGGAGAAACTTCTGAAATGCCCGCTACGGTATGGTAACCGGAATCTCTAGAGCAGAAGGCCCCGAATCCTCAGCTTTGCTTGTTTCGGCGGCTGGGGCGAGGTCGAAGGCGCTCGGCAGAGGATAGCGCTCAGGAGGCTGTATCGGAGGGGCTGGTCGGAGGCTCGAAGTTTTCGGATGGACAGGCTCAGCGTTGGCTGTGGTTGGCTGCTTCCAAGGCATCGGCAATTTGAGGGTGCCTTGGAGGTTTATGGCAGGGAGTTTCTCCCTTTTGCCACCTGCTATCGGGGACTCGGGAGTCAATCGGGACTTGAGACTTTTTTTTTTACCATGCCCATGGTCTGTTCTTTATCAAATTATGGTATTGTTTTGCACTGCTGTAACTATATGTTATAATTATGTGGTTCTGTCAGTGATAGTCTTTGGTTTGTCCTGTTTTCTATGATATCACTCTGGAGGAACATTGTATCATTTCTTAATGCATGTACGCATTTCTAAATGACAATAAAAGAGGACTGAGTGTTCTCATAATCTAATCTAATTTATGATGAGGGGTTGGCCATGTATGACCAAGTCTGGGTGGCAAGTAATCTGGAAGGGGATTTGCAAGTGCTGATGGTCTGAAGTGTCTCCTTCTTTTCCAGTGGATCACAATCTGTGGAGGAGTTGCTGCATCTCTTCAGACGGTGCTGAGTCTATGGAAGTCGTTGCACAGATGGCTGTGGGGCATTGGGTGTAATTAAAGTGGAGGTTGATAGGTTCTTGATTAGTGAGGGTGTCAAAGGTTACGGGGAGAAGGCAGGAGAATGGGGTTGGGAGGGAAAATAAATCAGCCATGATTGAATGGCAGAGCAGCTTCGATAAGTTGAATGAGCTTCATTCTGCTCCTATGTCTTATGATATTATGCATTCTATAGGTATTGCATGTTTGGGACCTGTGGAGGGAAGGAATGCTTAGCCTGTTGGATGGGGTGCCAATCTGTCCAATGAAAATCAAAGAAACTGCTGATACTGGAAACATGAAATTAAACAGAAAATGCTGGACTTGGTAGTCCAGGGGTACTATATACTTCTGTCGGAGATCACAATATTGCCTCATCTACGCTGGAGAAACCAGACATGCGTTGGGTGATCATGATGTGGCGGACCATCTACAAGAGTGACCCAGAGTTTCATGTTGCCTTCCTCTGCAATTCACCATCTTATTCCCATTCTCATCTTTCTGTCAAGAGTTTTTCCCTTTTCTCTCCCCTTCCCCCCCCACCCCTCCTGCATTACTTTTGAAAATTAACTTGTTTTCTCTCTTTCTCAGTTTTGGGAAAAGGTCTGCAACTCAAAACGTTAGCTCTGTTTCTCTTTCCACGTGAACTGCTTGACCAGCTGGGTGTTCCCAGCATGTTTTATATTTATGTTGGTCCACAAACCTAAACTTGAATGCCCTTAGCCTCTGAGTTGTTTTGAAAACACATACATCCAATTAAGTGGAGAATACTTCATCATCCTGGTCTCTTATGGTGGCCGGAACGCCCAGGCAGAGGATGGGGTAAGTCAGCTTCTCCAGAGAAACCACCGCCTTCTTAGAGCCGCAGAATTCATGTAGTTGATCCATTTGATTTTCTAGTTAGGGCTGACTGTCAGCATAATGGTGGTCGAGGTTGGTAAAGCTAATGACTTTGACTACTAAGGGAACTTGATTAAGCGGTCTATTACTACAGACAGGCATTTCCTGGCACTTAGTGGATGTAAATAGTCTTCTCTTGAAATAAATGTGAATTTTTAATTGGTACTTATCATCTCAGGGCTGAATGTTGTCCTGGTTTAGTTGTACACAAGCATGGTCTGCTTCATTATTTGGGGAGTTGTCAATGAGATGAAACGTTGCGAGTGCATCATTTCTTCCGACCTTCTGGTGGAAGGAAGTCCATTGATGGATTAGATAAAGGTGAATGGGTGAGGATCTCTGCCCAGGGTTAACTCTTGCACTGATGAGCTGGAGATGAGATGATTGACATCTATCACCTTTGAATAAGGAGTGATTCCTGCCAATGGTGAGATAGTTTTCCACACCTTCCCTGTGAAATGACGCTACCCCTGGTCAAAAGGGGTTTTGAGGTGTGATGGTTATCACTTTCACTTCATCTTACAAAGCCAACGACTAGTGTTGATTTGATGATGGGTGGTTTAATGTACCAAAGGAAGCGTGGGGTGTGGGAAGTTGGGTCACTTCAGAGGTAATGCTCCAAACACTTCCTCTTTCCAGATAGTTCCACTAGAATGAGGCCATCATACTTCCACTTTGGATTTGTGCATTCTGAGCCCAACCTGGGAACAGCAGATCTTCTACAGAAGAAGCAGGTGATAGCTGAAAGTTAGGTAGCTGAGATATGGATTCATTTTTACCTGTGAGGCGGTGCTGTCTTTCCACCGTTTCACTCAGGGCCTGCGTGCGCTCCTGGGGGTCAAAGCCAGGGTTAAGGTTCTCAAATACTTTTCCAGTTTTAAAGGTCAGAGCTAGAGACTTCCAGGAGCTACTGGGGATTTAGATTGAGAACACCGTCAGATCTTTTCCTCTGTTTGGCTGATAACACCAGCATAGTGTCTACGTTGAGAATTGGGTGTCATGTATGTGGATGACATGGTGTATCCTGTGTAACCAACACAGAGTAACCAGGGGTACAAGCACAAACAAGAGGAAATCTGCAGATAGTGGAAATCCAAGCAACACACACAAAATGCTGGAGGAACTCAGGAGGTCAGGCAGCATCTATGGAAAAGAGTAGTCGACATTTCAGGCCAAGACCCTTCAGCAGGACTCAATCTTAACTCCAAGTCGTAGTCCTGCTGTAGGATCTTGGCTCAAGATGTCGACGGTACTCTTTTCCATAGATGCTGCCTGGCCTGCTGAGTTCCTCCTGCAGTTAGCGTGTGTTGTAGTGATAGGAATGTTGGTTTCAGAGAGGGAGCTGACTTGGTTTGCTTGTCCAATGGTGAATTTGGAGGGTGTTACGGAAACAGTGTTGCTGGTATTTTGTTTCACTTCAGTTCTCAGAATCATGTAGGTGGCCATAGCTTCTTGCTGCCGGGTAAACCACTTTATTAGGAGTTTGAAGCAATTTGGCATGTCAACAGATACGCTCAAAAACGTCTATAGTTGTACTGTAGAGAGCATTCTGACAGGCTGCATCACTGTCTGGTATGGAGGGGCTACTGCACAGGACCGAAAGAAGCTGCAGAAGGTTGTAAATCTAGTCAGCTCCACCTTGGGCACTAGCCTACAAAGTACCCAGGACGGCTTTAGGGAGCAGTGTCTCAGAAAGGCAGCATTCATTATTAAAGACCTCCAGCACCCAGGGCATGCCCTTTTCTCACCGTAGGAGGTACAGAAGCCTGAAGGCACACACTCAGCAATTCAGGAACAGCTTCTTCCCCTCTGCCATCCGATTCCTGAATGGACATTGAAGTTTTGGACACAACTTCACTTTTTTTAAATATACAGTATTTCTGTTTTTGCACATTTTTAATAATTTATTCAATATACATAATTGATTTACTTGTTTATTTATTATTATGTTTTATTTTATTTATTTTTTTTCTCTCCCTCTGCTAGATTATGTATTGCATTGAACTGCTGCTGCTAAGTTAACAAATTCCTCGTCACATAATAAACCTGATTTTGATTCTGATTCTGAACTTCATACCAGGTCTGAGGTCTTGATATTCAACCACCCGTTTTCTCAGTTAGTCAGAGGCTGCACTGGAGGATTGCAGGAAGTGTGTAATTCCATCATCAACATCTGCCCTTGCCGAGCGTTCTCTCCTAAAATATGGCAAATCGTCTGAGTGTTTCAGGGATTTTTATTTTCAGAGGGCTGTGTGGCGAAATGGGGACAGGTTGTTGGAGAGCCTTTCTCTCGTGAATGGTAAGTGTAAGGTCTGAACACCCGTGTACTTCGGAGAATGATTCAACGATGGCTCAGACCTCAGACTCTGAGTGTGCACAAACACACATACAGTACCTGTGTACTGCAGCATGACTATAAAGGTTGGAATAATCTCTGTCCTGGAGGGTTATTGATGGAACAATTTCCCATTAGTTCTGAAGATTAGCTCCACTCCCTCAGAAAGCTACTTGGAGTTAAGATTGAACACCAGACTGAGATAAATATTGACACAGGAATCTCATCACACCAACATCTGTTCAAAAACACTCTACATCTCATGATTCCTATAACTAAAGTAGTTCATGGTTGTCAGAAGTTTGATTCAAACACTTGATCAGTGACATAGAGTCATAAAATTGTAGGACTAAGTTTAAAAGCCATGAGGTAATGTCACAGCTATTCAAGACCTTGATCAGAACTGTACGATGTTCAGTTCTGGTCACCTAACTACAGTGAGGATGTGGATACTATAGAGAGAGTGCAGAGGAGACTTACAAGGATGTTGCCTGGATTAGAGAGCATGCCCTATGAGAATAGGTTGAGTGAACTTGGCCTTTTTTCCTTGGAGCAACGGAGGATGAGAGGTGACTTTATAGAGGTGTACAAGGTAGTGAGAGGCATTGATCGTGTGGATAGTCAGAGGCTTTTCCTCAGGGCTGAAATAGCTAACACGAGAGGGCACAGTTTTAAGGTGCTTGGAAGTAGTTACAGAGGAGATGTCAGGGGTAAGTTTTTTATGCAGAGGGCGGCCAGCGACGGTGGTGGAAACGGATACGATAGGGTCTTTTAAGAGACACCTGGACAGGTACATGGAGATCAGGAAAATAGAGAGCTATGTGGTAGGGTAATTCTAGGCAGTCTCTAGAGTAGGTTACATGGTCAGCATAACATTGTGGGCCAAAGAGCCTGTAATGTGCTGTCAATTTCTATGTTTTATGCTCTATTATACAGTGTAGAAACAGGCCTGACAGCCCAGCTTGCCCGTGCTGATTGAGATGGTTCTCCAAGCCGGTCCAATTTGCCTGCATTTGGTCCATATCCCTCTAAACCAGGGGTTCCCAACCTGGGGTCCATGGGTCCCTCAGTAATTGGTAGGGGTCCATGGTGTAAAAAAGGTTGGGAACCCATGCTCTATATCTTTTTGTGTTCATATACTTGCCCAAATTAAACATTCTAACTCACTGTAATAGGGATGCAAGTTTGAAACCTGGTGTAGACATTGTAGTAGTTTCAAAGTTGAAAGTAAGCTATCAAAGTATGTAGAGTGGATTCCGATTAATTGGGCTATTGGTTAAATAGAGCTGCCACTTATTTGGGACAGCCTTTAAAGAACAGAAACTAATTTCAAAAATAGCTGTGATTCCCTTCTTTGGTTTGGGACACTATGGAGCTTAATTAAGATAGGAAACTGTAGTCAAACAGTTTCTAGCTAGCATCAGTCGTGTGCACACATGTGGCCATTAGACACTACACTGTGCTTAGAGCAAAGAGTTTTTAACTAGCATCAGTTGTGTATGTTTTTGTTCAAAAAACAGTGAAGTTTGACTGTGGTATAGTAATTGGTGAGAAATAACCTGTAAGACAACTCAGAACAGTTTTGCTCACTGCAGTTTCAAGCATTCAGTTAGAAACGCCTGGGAGTGAAAACAAAATGATTTCACTTCTTCAACAAGTTAGGAAACTATGAAGAATTTGAAAGTATTGACAACCATTTTGAATGTTACAATGAAAGCAAAGGTTTTGAAGATGCAATTGTCAAAATCATAGTGTGAAGGCAGTCCATTATCTACGAGAGGTGCCTGCACTGATTTTGGTCATTTACAGCCAATCAAAATAATATGGCCACATACTGTACACTGGATTAATCCCTCCGATAACTATTAGAACTTACACAGTTTTATAGTACTGTAGTAGTATTGGTAGTGTTCTAATTTGTTCTGTATTTCATTTAGATATATAATTTGTTACTCAGTTAAATTGTAGTTTGTCTTTTTTATACCTTTTTAACTATTTCCATGAAACTTGGGCTAATTGGGGCAACCATTTAATTGGGCCAAATATACTGGTTCTGATGTGTCTTAATTGACTGGAATACATTGTAGATGTCACCATGTATTACCTTGAGATTCTTTTTCTTGGAGGCATTTAATGGAAAATAAATACAGTAGAATTAATGAAAATTTATAAATAACAAAGACTAAAAAACAAACAATATGCAAAATAAGGCAATTCATGCAAATAATAAAAACAAACAAATAAATAAATAATACTGAGAATATGAGTTGTAGAGTCCTTAAAAGTGAGTCTGTAGGTTGTCGAGCTAGTTCAGTGTTGAGGTTGAGTGACGTTATCCACCACGGTTCAGTAGCAGGGGAAAAAAAGGAGAACAATCTCGTAACTACTGAGGGTGTGGGTAGTGAAGAGGTCAGTCAGTAATTGAAGAGCAATGGAGTGGTCTTTATAATTTGACAGGGATCATTGCATTCTTTCTTACAGTACATTGCACATGTACTGTAAGTCCTAAGTACAAAGTTCCTGACAAATTGTTTACATGCCTAATACTAAGGTAATTTGGCTGGTCCCCAGTAATTCTTACCAATTTTTACCGATGCACCGTAGAAAGCATCCTATCTGGATTGCTCGATTTGGCAAGTGCTCTGCCCAGTGAAAGCATGTACCACCAGACTCAAAGACAGGTTCTATCCTGCTGTTAACGGATTCCTAAATGTATCTGTCATTTTCTAAAGGTGAATTCTTAACCTCTCAATCTTCCTCAATGTTGCCCTTGCGTTACCCTGCGCTGCACTTTCTCTGTAGCTGCATATTTTGCTTTCTGATTTCTTTCTGCTAACATGATGTACTTGATCATCGGGGTGGCATGCAAAGAACATTTTTTCACTGTACCTCAATGCAAGTGGCAATACCTGGTTTGTTGCTCTGCCCATGGACAGAAGAGACTATGTGCCTTCTCCTACTTGTCTGCACTAAAGAATCAGGGAACCCGGCTAATCTCTTTGTGCTTTTTGCAGTGATATCATCATTGCCCAATTATTTTCTAGATACCTGCGTGAGCATCAATTTCTCCAGCCTGCTAATTTGTCCCCTTTCCCTCCTCTCTTCTTCCATTCCCCATTCTGGTTACCCTCTCACCCCTTCCCTTCTCCTCTTCACCTTCTCATCACTGGTCGTGGGTCTCAGTCAAGGTTTATTTGACACCACGTTAGTCTCGTGAGACCATGGATTTGCATCTTGGAAGGTTTCCAGAGCGCAGGTCTGGGCAGGGTTGTATGGAAGACCAGCAGTTACCCATCTCCACA
This sequence comes from Mobula birostris, assembly GCF_030028105.1. NCBI lineage: Eukaryota > Metazoa > Chordata > Chondrichthyes > Myliobatiformes > Myliobatidae > Mobula > Mobula birostris. Next base: position 22,173,685 of record NC_092391.1, on the reverse strand, counting down.
CCACTAATGTTGTCCAAGGGAAGGGCACTAGGGCCGATACAGCTTGGCACCGGTGGCGTTGCAGAGCAATGTGTGGACACAACATGCTGCCTCAGCTGAGGCTCGAACTAGCAACCTTCAGATTACTAGACTGACGACTTAACCACTTGACCACTTGGACTTTACAGTTCATGTTACATGTGTTTCTGCTTTCTGATTACTTCTTCCTTTCATGCGATTTTGATCAGGGCAGACTGGCTCTGTGGTCTGTATTCAATGAATGACACAGTGCTAAATTGAACTGAACTGAACTAAATTGAACTTTCCTTGACCATTTCAATGTGGTTTGATGTTTTATAGACTGACTTTTTTTTTTGCTTGTTTTTTTTTACCATCTGTGGGATTTATTCTTTTTATTTTGCATGTTGAGAATATGATGTTTTCTTGAACGGGTTCCATAGTGCTTCTTTGTTTCGTGGCTATCTGTGGAAAGACAAAGTGCAGAATTGTATACTACGTACTTAATAACTATACTTTGAATCTTTACTTTTCCAACCTATCACTCTCAGCTTCTTACTTCATCCCCCTGTCCCCACCCACTCACCTGGTCACACCTTTCACTTTCGTCAGCCAGTTTGTTCTCATTCCCCTCTTCCCACCTTCTTATTCTGGCTTCATCCCCCTTCCTTTCCAGTCCTGATGAAGGGTCTTGTTCTGAAATGTCGACCTCCACAGATGTTGCCTGACTTGCCAGGTTCCTTCAGCATTTTGTCTGTATTGCTCAGGATTTCCAGCAGCTGCAGAATCCCGTGCATATAAAGAAACTGTTTAGACTGCACCTGTGCAGAATTACTCTGTCTCCCCTTTTAAGATAAGTTTCAATCTCTGAATCAGAATCAGGTTTATGTCGTGTGTTGTGAAATTTGTTGTCTTTGCGGCAGCAGCATAATGCAATACATAATAATAGAAAAAAGTGAAATACAGTAAGTATATAAATATTAAATAGTTAAATTCAGTAAGTAGTGCTTAAAGTAGAAATAAAAAAAGTAGTGAGGTAGTGTTCAATGTTTATTCAGAAATCAGAGGGGAAGAAGCTGCTGGCATTTTAAAATCTTACACAATACTTTGCAACCTGATTGCTTTCTTTGCATTAATGTGTTGTTTTGCACAGTTCTTTCTGCTTTAATGTCTTCTATAATTTATGCATGATCAATGTTCTGTTTGTTGCCTGAATCTATGCACCTGTAATAGTGCTGCAAGCAGGTTTTTCATTGTACCTGCAGCTTAATGCACTTGTGACTTGACTTAGCCTGATCTTTGCAAGATATTAATGGCTTCAGTTGTATGAATCAAAGAACTTACTTGCAGCTTGATGGATGGAGATTTTAGCTTATTGATTTGTTCATAGGATGTGAGTGCCACTAACAATGCCGGCATTTATTGTCCCTGAACTGAGGATGTTGTACAAGGTCGGCCACCTCTGTGCCTCTGCATTTGTCGAAACAGCTCAAGGTTGTTAGGTTAAATATATGCCTGCAAAGTCATTCCATTCTGTGCATCAGAAGAGAAAGTAGCATAATTTATTTAGAAAGTTCATCCTTTAATTATTGAGTTCATTAATGTGTTAGTTGTTTTTTAGTGATTCACTTACCTCTGCTTATTGTAGTACAAGTCAGAATATGAGTTAATTAAATCAATCACAAACACAGGAAAACCTGCCAATGCTGGAAATCCAGAGTAACACGTACAAAATATTGGAGGAACTCAGTATATCAGGCAGCATCTATGGAAAAGAGTAAACAGTCAACATTTCAGACTGAGACCCTTCATCAGGATTTAATTAAATGAATTATTGTTTTTCTTCATAAATTGTGGAATAAATGTAGAATAGATTGCAATTTCCATCTACGTCACACTACATATCTGTACTATCAACTGCTTTATTGTTTTTCAGTTCTCTGACAGTTCCCGTTACAATTCTTTCATCTTTTTTCTATCATTCATTCTTTGGAGGTTTTTCTTCTGTTTCGAGGATGTCTACAGAGAGTAAGAATTTCAGGTTGTATATTGCATACATTCTCTGATATAAAGTGGAACTATTGAATTATCCCACTATCAATAATGCAATATAGGTATTTGTGGTTCAAATGTCCAAATACGTAAACACAAAATAAGATTATCGATCTTAAAACAACATAGATATTCTGCAATTGTCCTTATTCATGTAAATGATTTTCAGTTGAACAAAACTCCATCAAAATTTGAAAGCATTTACAGGAGGAATTGAAAATACTTGTGTGAAGGTAGAAAGTCAAAAATTGGTGCTTAAGTTTAGTGGCAAAAATTGCCAACTGAAGCAGACTCCAGTTAAAAGTCAATATAAACAAGACCATAGACATAGGGGCAGAACTTGGCCATTTGACCCATCGAGTCTGCTCCACCATTCAATCAGGACCGATCCTTTTTTTCCTTCTCCTCAACCCCATTTCCCGGCCTTCTCCCTGTAACCTTTGATGTCATGTCCAATCAAGAACCTATCAATCTCTGCCTTAGATACACCCAATGACCTGGCCTCCACAGCTGCGCATGGCAACAAATTCCACAAATCCACCACCCTCTGGCTAAAGAAATTTAATCCCATCCTACGCACTACACTGATCTTCTGAGGATAACTTCTCCCTTTTCATCAGACTCACTGGAGTACACAACACTATCAATAGCAAACCAACCAAGAAAAATCCCATGTCAAGGTGCACTGATTCGAGGTACAAGTAACATATGACACATCTTTCCCCTATCCATTGTGTGATAGTACACAAGGGATAGGTTAAATCAACTGTGGTTGCCAAAGATAAGAAAGAGCTGGTAGTACAGAGAGTTGAGTGGGTTGGGGTATGTAGAGATACCATTCATTCTCCAGTTTTATGTCACATAGCCTTCTCTTACTCATTCAAAGAATTATTTTAATCAATAAATAGGCTTCCAACAAGGCAAATGATAAATTAGAGCCTGTTAGCTGACTTTGGAATTCATGAAGTTGTCCAGATGGACAAGAGGCAATGGGACCTACAAGGAGCCAGACAATGGAGGAGAATTGTTAGAGGAAGTTGTTGTTTTGGGCTAATAAGGACAAGAAGGAACAATTTGAAGCAGTGAACAGTGGTAGTTTGAGTATGGGAGACGATGTATTCAGCCTTGAATCTGAGCTGAAGATGGACGCAAATTGGAGAGGCAAGAACATACTTAAATTCATTGTTCCCCCTTTAATACGTTCCAGTTCACAGGAATGGAACTTCTTTATGAAGCAGTCACCGTATGTGATTATTTTTGGAGTCAGCTTCTCCATCTGGTGGTTAACCAAAGAACCTCAACCAATTTTCAGCTAAGTGGGTAGCGCCTTCTTATGGTCTGAGCTCAGCCGGCATGTTTATCATTTGTATTAATTAGAAAAACAACGATCTGAGGAAACAGATTGAAGATAATTATAATAAGATCCAAAAAGGGAGTTTGGAAAAAAAAAACCTTTCACCAAAGGATGGTCAGATTTATAATTCTCAGAATCCACACTGAATCAGGTTTATCATCACTGACGTATGGTTTTGTTTTGCAGCAGCAGTATAATACAAGACATTAAAATTAATATAAATTACAAAATAAATAAATACTGCAAAAGATGAATAATGAGGTAGTGTTCATTGTTTCATGGACCATTCAGAAATATGATAGGCAGAGGGGAAGAAAATGTTCTTAAAACATAGAGTGTGGGGCTTCAAGCTCCTCCTGTCCCTCCTCCCAGGTGGTAGAACCGCGGAGGGCAGAGTTTGGATAGTGAGAGTCGTTAATGGTGGATGGCGCCTTCTTCAGGCGCTGTCTCTTGGAGATGTCCCAGTTGGTGGGAAGGGTTTTGCCTGTGATGGAATTGCCTGAGTCCACAAAGCTCTCAGCCTCTTGCAGTCCTGTGCATTGAAGACACTTCCATGGAAGTGCACCATGTAAATTCTAGTCCTTTTAACTATAATCTACACATGCATTGGAACAACCGTTGAAACTACTTCAACAACATGTCTGAGGAGAGCAATAACAGCAAATGTCACCCTGGCTTGTATGTGTGATCTCTTTCCTTCATTTACTATTGGAAAATGGACCAAGATGCCCACTTAATACCAATGCTGAAATATCTTCAGCAAAGGAATTATAAACGTTCTGGGAAAGAGGCGCAAATGTATGCTTGTGGTATTGCCAACATTGGAGACATCAAAGGAATAGGAACTTGAGGTAAGTGGAATCTGTCATGCCATTTCAAAACAATTATATTGTTCCTTCGGGGGGCGGGGGGAACATCAACTCAGACCATGAGAGGCCTGCGTCGGGCATTTTCATGCCTTACAAGGCGCAGATTGGAAGTCTGTGTGGGGCACCACTCCTCGCATAGACACTAGAGCAACGTGTGGTTAAGTGCCTTGCTCAAGGGCACAAACATGCTGCCACAGCTGAGGCTTGAACTAGCGACCTTCAGATCACTAGACGAATGCCTTAACCACTTGGCCATGTGCCCAGCGCTTCATGCTTCAGGAGAAGAATGTTAAATAGTGTGCTTCAAGATGGTGAGTGAAAATTTTTTGGGTGATTTACATGGAAGGAAATTGATAGCTGTAAACTTGCGGATTGATTGGTCTGTTTCAATAATAAATAGCAGTTGTGAAATTCCGATAATCAAATTATGATAGTCAAATATTCCGTGCAGAGTCTCGCAAAAAGTGATGCCATGGAAGCAGTCTTTATGAATTGTGGCCAAAAACTTAAAGGAGGAAAGGGAGACTGGGAGGGTGTTTCTACTCATTAAGGCCTGCTGGGAAGAACTAATCCATGTAATGCATTAGCAGCAGTGCGGTAGCTCCTGGAGATCTGAAATAAGAACAGAAAACAATGCCTCACCAAGTATCAGTGCATGGAGAAGCTCCACTGATTTTTCAGGTCTTTGATCATGCAAACTGGCAATCGTGTAATTGGAAAAAGATTCCACACAGGTGAGCAATTCCGAAACAGTTGACTCTCGGAGCTCTCGCACCTTGAACTTGGTGTTACCGGCTTCCAGCAGAAGCATGAAAATTTGCTCTGTGGTTAAACAAATAACAAAATGATAACGAGTGGTCCGTCTGACTGTTCTCCAAGTTCCCATCTGCTAATAACTTTTGCCTTGATCAAAAAATGGGCATGCCAGCATCAGTGTGGCACAGTTGAAAGAATGCATGCGGTAAAATTATTCCCGGGAGCATTGCAGTGTGACTGCTGTGAAAAGCACCTCAGGACAGTGTTAACCCAATTCTATTGCCTTTGCATCTATTTTGGCTACTGGATAAAGAAATGCCTAAAAATTAAGAAATTGCTCAGAAAGGAAAGAGTTAAAAGAAAGAGTGAAGAATTGTTAAGAATTGTAAGTAATCATAGCATTCACTTATTCCAGTGGGGACAGTCACTAGGTAGGTTGGTTGGGAGAGAGAGGGGACCGAGTTTACAGCAGTGATAGTCTTGCTCCAGTGTTGTGCAGGACGGAGAGTTGGAGCAGGCTGTGAATTGCTCAGTCTCCTGCATGAGTGCCCATCTGCCTCCATTAAAGCACAAAATGCTGCAGGAACTCAGCAGGTCAGGCAGCATCGACGGTGGAAAATGACCAGTTGACGTTTCAGGCTCGAGCCCTTCACCAAGACTGGAAAAGAAGGTGGCAGAAACATAATGAGAAGGTGGGGGAAGGAGAAGAGCCCATGTTAGCAGGTGATCAGTGGGACCAGTTGAGGGGGAAGCTGGGTGAAAAGGAGAGGGTAATGAAAGAGAGTGATGTGAGAACTTGGTGATAGGTGAAAGAGGTAAAGAGCTGAAGAAGAAGGAATCTGACAGGAAGACAGAAGACCATGAGAGAAAGGGAAGGCTCTTGGTGTAGAGTATTTAATATTTTAGTAATATTGTAAATATATCGTTAGATTAAGAATTCTTTGTTTACATAATTCATTATGGGTAATGTGTAAAAAGTATATGAATGGCATACATCACTTTTCCAACACACCAAATGTGAGTGCCTTACTAAAATTGGAAAAAAATGCTAAATAGACAAAATGTATCCTGGCTCCTGTGTTTTTCTTCCAATTCATTTCTGGAGTTAAAGTTCAAAGTAAATTTATTATCAAAGTACTTGTATGGCACCATATACAACTCTAGCATTCATTTTCTTGTGGAAATACTCAATAAGTCCATATTAGGATAATAATCATAATGGAATCCATGGAAGAGCACACCAATCTGGGCATTCAACAGTGTGCAAAAGACAACAAACTGTGCAAATACAAGAAGAAAGAAATAATAATAAATAAATAAACAATAAATGTCAAGAACATGAGATGAAGAGTTTGTGAAAGTGTGTCTATATGTTTTGGAAGCATTTCAATGATAGGGCAACTGAAATTGAGTGAACTTATCCCTGCTGGTTCAGGAGCCTGATGGTTGAGGGGTAATAACGGTTCCTGATTCTGGTGGTGTGAGTCCTGAGACTCCTATAGCTTCCTCTTGATGGTAACAGTGAGATGAGAGCATGTTCTGGGTGGTGGGGGTCTCTGATGATGGATGCTGCTTTCTTGCGACAACGCTACGTGTAGATGTGCTCAGTGGTGGGAAGGACTTTACCCTTGATTGACTGGGCCGTATCCGGTGCTTTTTGTAGGAGTTATTTGTTGAAGGGCATTGGTGTTTCCATACCAAGTTATGCTGCAGCCAGTCAATATACTCTCCACTACACATCTATAGAAATTTGACAGAGTTTTAGATGCCATGCCAAATCTTTACAAACTCCTAAGGAAGTAGAGGTGCTGCAGTGTGTTCTTCGTAGTTGAACTTTTTTTGCTGGGCCCAGGACAGATCCTCTGAAATAATAACACCAGGGAATTTAAAGTTACTGACCCTCTCCACCTCTGATCTTCCAATGAGGTCTGGCTCATTTGGTTTCCTCCTCCTGAAGTCAATTATCAGCTCCTTGGTCTTGTTGACATTGAGTAAGAGATTGTTGTTGTGGTACCACTCGGTCAGATTTTCAATCTCCTTCCTATATGCTGCTTCATCACCGCCTTTGATTCAGCCTACGACAATGGTGTCATCAGCAAACTTGAATATGGCATTGGAGCTGTGCTTAGCCTCACAATCATAAGTGTAAAGTGAGTAGAGCAGGTTTTAAGCTCGCATCCTTGTGATTCACCTGTGCTGATGGAGATCGTGGAGGAGATGTTGTTGCCAATCCAAACTGACTGGGGTCTGCAAGTGAGGAAATCAAAGATCCAATTGCACAAGGAGATACTGAGGCCTTGTTTTTGAACCTTACTGATTAGTATTCAGGGGATGATGGTGTTGAATGCTGAGCTGTAGTGGATAAAAAGCATCTGGATGTATGTATTGTTGCTGTCCAGATGTTCCAGCGTTGTGTGAGGAGCCAATGAGATGGCATCTGCTGTGGACCTTTGTTCCGGTAGGCAAATTGGAGCGGATCCTAGTCACTCCTCAGGCAGGAGTTGATATGTGTCATCACCAACCTCTCAAAGCACTTTATCACTGTGGATGTAAGTGTTACTGGACGATTTTCATTGAGGCAAAACTTAACAGTGGCAATGAGGAAGTTTTAAAACAAACTTGAGACAACTACCTACCTGTTGCAGTGCAGCACATTTTTTTTCGGGATTTAAAAAAATCAGTAAATGGATGGAATTAGCAAGTAACAAGTACCACCACAGGCCCATAAACAGTGAGTACTGGGTGATAATATTAAATTTTGAAAAAACAGAATGGCTGGCTGCATGGGAAAGATAGATGTGCTAGATTGCATAACAGATAACTGGATAATCTATACTGAACAAATTGAGCAGTATTTTGAAGCAAATGAAATAGCCGATGGAAGATGACTATCAGTGTTGTTAGGTTCAATGGGAGAAAAAGCATGTAGTTTGCTTAGAAGATTAACTGTTCCAACCAAACTAGCCAAAATGAGCTTTGCTGATATCGTGAACAAAATGTAGGAACATTTAGAACTGAAACCATTGATGATTGCAGAACAATTTAGGTTTCATAAGTGGAATCAAAAAGAAGGGGAGTCCATTTCAGCTTATGTGGCTGAATTGAAGAAATTGTCTGAGTGTTGTCAGTCAGTGATGAGCTCAATGAATGATCGTTTAGTTTCTGGAATCTTAAAAGAAAGAATTGAAAAGCAGCTCAGAACTGAAGCACAACTCATGTTTAAAAGAACAGTTGAAATAGCTGTATCAATGGAAACAGGCAGAGACACAATTGAGTTGCATTCAAGAATGAAAGTTAGCGTGAACAAAATTGCAGCATCTAGACAGAGGACTGTTAGGCTGAAGAAAGCATGTTACCATAGTGGTAGAGGTTCACATACAGAGACCAATGCAGATTTAAAGGCGAATCTTGCAGAAAATTCAATCAAGTAGGACATATACTTTACAAAGAGCATGTTGGGCAGCCAAAAGTTAATGCACTGCACAGGGAAGAGAAAAAAATATAAAACCAAGTTGCATTTTCAAAAGAGCACTAATCTGCACACTGTTGATGAAAAATCTGATAATGATGAGAGTGACACAGATTTACAATGTGAAGCTAACAGGAGACATGTAGTATGGCTTACTCTAAAAGTGAATGGCAAATTAACTAAAATGGAATTGGACACTGGCTCGGCTGTTTCAGTTGAGTTTGAATGAGTTTGAATGGCATTTCAAAGATACTGAACTGAAGCCTGCAGATATCCAACTAAGAACTAATACTGGAGAAAAGATAACTCCTGTGGAAATGACATTTGTAACAGTGAAATACAACAACCAACAAGCCATGTTGGGCTTGTATGTGGTAAAAAAAACAGGAGGGCCAGCACTGTGGGCTGTGATTGGCTGAGACAACTACAACTTTGATTGGAGGTACTTTCACTATTTGAATGCTACATCCCCTGTAATGGAGTCAACCGAAAGTGAATTAAGAAAGGTACTTGATGATGCCACGTCAGTGCTCAAAGATGGCATTGGGAAACTCAAAACAATTCAAGGATAAAATAGAGTTAAATGAAAATGCCACAGCCAGGTTTTCCAAAGCCCATCCAGTTCCTTATACCATCTGTGATAAAGTAGCTATTGAGCTTGATTGCATGGAGACAGTGGTGGATGCTCCAAGGCCAAAGGATATATCAAAGTTGCAGTCCTTTTCAAGTTTTGACAATTATTATAACAGGTTCCTACTAAACCTGGCTACTGTGCTCCATCTCTTGAACTCATTACTACAAATTGGAAAGAAATGACAATTTCAGCATGAGGTAAACTGGCCGATGGTTTGGTGGATCTGCACTGGACTTCGAGGCCTGTTGTCCCGGGTTCGAATCCAGCCACCTCCTTGCACGCTTTCCATCCATGTAGGATGGACAACACTGAGCTAACAGCTCATCCTCTTAAAAAAAAACACAGACAAATGCTAAAGATACAGCAAGGCTGCTGCCTGATGCGCCACAGGACGCGGAGAGGAACTAACTAAGCAGCGTGAGGTGGCTTTCCAAAGGGTGATGTCAGACACTGTACTCACACATTATGGTCCACATCATCCAGTGAAGCTTGCCTATGGTGTAGGTGTAGTCATGTCACAGGTTGCGAGTGATGGAAGTAGCCTTTGCATCACCTTCCCATACCACTGCAGAGAAAAAATATGCACAGACTTACAGAGAGGCCCTGAGTCTGGTTTGGTGTGTAAAATGTTTCAACCTGTACCTGTTTGGGAGAGAGTTTATCCTCATTACTGATCATCAACCACTGGTGGCCCTTTTCAATCCACAGAAGGGTGTGTCCACTAACAGCAGCGGCACAAATGCAGAGATGGGCTCTGTTTCCTAGAGGATACAGTTACAAGAGGACAACTAATCAGAGAAATGAGGATGGATTGTTCCTTTGCCCTTAGAGAAGGAAATACCGACTTCCGGGTCATCAAGGGAATGGCGGCGTAAGGAAAAGGTCTCTCGACAAAAAAGAAGGTAAACTGCCCCATAATCGAATTTAGACAAATACTTAATATTGCATAACTATATTAATAAAAGGGGCAAGGATGATGTCTAAGAACAAGATTAAAAAGTCCGCTCCAAAGGCTGATAAACATAAAGAGACGCAGCAAGGCGACAGGCCTAGCTCCCCCACGGTAAGCCAGGACGGAGATAATGAGGGGGAATCGGTGACTCTGTCCTTGATTCTCGGAGAGATTCGCGAGTTCCGACAAGATAACAGCAAACAGCTGGAAGATATTAAAGGAGAAATAGTAAAAACTAACTCGCGGGTAGATGAAGCCGAAGCGAGGATAGTTGGAATTGAAGAGAAGCTACAAAACGCAGAGGAGGTGATAGCAGAAATGCTGAAGCTGCAAGACCAGCTCCAGTGGAAACTAATAGATAAAGAAGGCCGCTCGAGAAGGGAAAATGTGAGGATTTACGGAGTTCCCGAAGGAACCGAAGGTAAACCCGGATTGATGATTCCCTTCGTGGAGAAGCTGCTTAGAGAGAACCTTGATATACCGGCCGCAAAAGACCTACAGATAGAAAGGGCTCACCACGCGTTGACACCACAGCCCCCAGCAGGCGCCCAGCCCAGATCGATTCTGGTCAGATTTCTCAGCTACAGAACGAAGGAAGAGGTGCTTAAAAGGGCATGGCAAAGAAAGGTTTCATGTGGAACAACTGTAAAATCAGTTTAGACCACGACTACGCACCGGGGATTCTTGCCAGACGGAAGGAATATACGGAAACACGGAGAGTCCTGAAGGAAAACAACATCAGGTTCCAGACCCTGTATCCAGCTCGGCTGAGAGTCTTTTACGACGAAGGGACAAAAACTTACGCTACGGTGGAGGAGGGAACATTGGACCTGGCAGACCGGGGACTACCTATTAAAGTTATCACCCAACCGGAGTCGCTACTGGAGAGGATTCGGCAGAAGTCGTGGCAGTTAGTGGGGCGAAGACGCTCCACTCGAACCAGAGTTTCAAGCTACAAGGAAAAGCTGCAAATATTCAGACGCGAATGTACAGAGAACACAGATTAATTAAGAGAAATGACTGAAAAGAGTAAATCGGACTTAAAGGTAAAATGAAAACTGGTAACTGAAAATAAACTAGACGGAATAACTTGAATGATAGCAATATGGTCGAGACATAAATAGGAGAAAATTCTCTATGATTATTCAAACTGCTGAGGGCCCTCTAACACAGGGTGAAGATAGAGGTTATCCCTCTGAACTGAGGCGGGTCGGTGCTCAGGCCTCACTGTGGGAAGTCGGGAAAAATTTTCAAACGTTACACGTTCAAAAATGTCTAGGGTGTGGTTATATGTCTTGGTTTACTGTTGAGAAGGGATTGCTTACTGTTTGGTTAGAAAAGGAGAGTGTTTTTTTTTCTACTAGAGAAAAATGCAAACTGAATTGGTAAAAATAATTTCCTATAATGTTAATGGGGTTTTGAATCCAATTAAAAGAAATAAGATTATGTCTAAATTGAAAAAAGAGAGGGCACAAATAGCTTTCCTCCAGGAAACACATGTGAGCCAATCTGAACATGGAAAATTAAAAAGAATGGGCTTTAAGCATGTATTTTATTCATCATATAAATTGAGTCACAAAAGAGGGGTAGCTACTTTAATATCAAGTACTCTTAATTATGAACATATTTCAGAGACTAGAGACAAAGAAGGACGGTTCGTAAAAATCAAAGGAAGAATAGAAGGTACGGAAATAACATTGCTGAATGTTTATGCTCCTCCAGGTTGTGAATGGTCATTTTATAGACACATTTTTGACCTAATGGTCAGTTCTCAAGGGGTAGTAATTTGTGGAGGGGATTTTAATATTATATTAAATCCTATATTAGATTCTTCAAGAATAGTTACTCAGAATAAACCTCTGACTCGGAAAGTGAATTCATTGATGGAGGAGTTGGGAATCATAGATGTCTGGAGGGAATTACACCCTACTAGTAAAGATTATACATATTACTCTTTCCCTCATTCAGCCTATTCAAGGATAGACTATTTCTTTATCTTTAATACAGATAGACTCAGGATAAAAAACTGTAATATTGCAACAATTGATCTGTCGGATCATAGCCCAGTCTCTATGTCTCTAATCCTGGAAAGGAAAATGAGGAAAACACTATGGAGGCTAAACTCACATATACTCAATAACCCGAAAGTAATGGCGAGATTAAGGGGAGAAATCAAAGAATATCTAGACCTTAATGACACGGGAGAAACATCACCAGTGATCTTATGGGATACATTGAAAGCTGTACTGAGAGGGAAAATTATTTCCATTACCACTCACATGAAAAAAATCAATGCACAAAAATTAGCAGACCTTCAAGGAAAATTAAAACAACTTCAAGTTGTAGATAGCAACAAAAGTAATTCAAATCGAAAACAGGAAATTAGGAAATTGCAAAGTGAAATTGACGATATTTATATGTTGGAAACTCAAAGAAATTTTCTTTACCTGAGACAAAAGAATTATGAAGTAGGAGGTAAATCAGCTAGATTATTAGCATATAAATTATGAAAACAACAAGCAGACAATACAATTCATAAAATAAAGAATCCAAAGACAAAGCTTGTGGAGAGTACAATAGGGAAAATTCAAGAGAGTTTTGAAACATATTATCGAGAGCTGTACTCCCAACCCCGGGCCCCCAATGAGCCCTATATAGACAGTGTATTGAATTTTTTAGATCTACCTAAACTTACAGATTTACAAAATGAAAGTTTGTTAGAACCAGTAACTGTCAAAGAACTGAACATGGCCATCTCTAGGTTAAAGGCTGGAAAGTCCCCGGGTTCTGATGGGTTTACCTCAGAGTGGTACAAGTCCCTGAAGACACAGTTAGCCCCATTACTACTTAACACCTTTAATTGGATCTTGCAGAGAGGAGAAACTCCACCTTCCTGGAGAGAAGCGATTATTTCAGTTATTCCTAAAGAGGGTAAAGATAAACTAGAATGTGACAATTATCGGCCAATTAGTGTTCTTAATTTAGATTACAAACTATTTACATCTATATTAGCGTGCAGATTGGAAAAGCTTTTATCTGGCCTAATCCACTTAGACCAGACTGGATTTATTCAACAAAGACAAATACAGGACAACATAAGGAGAACTCTGCACATATTAGAACAGGTTAATAAGAACGAGACAGAGACAATGGTAGTAGGATTGGACGCTGAGAAAGCTTTTGATTCGGTTAGTTGGGCATTCCTATACAGAGTGTTAGGAAGATTCGACTTTCAAGAAAAGTTTATTAAAGTAATTCAGACTCTATATGACAGCCCTACAGCCCGAATTAAGATAAATGGGGACCTCTCTGACTCCTTCATCTTAGAGAGAGGCACTAGACAGGGATGCCCAATTTCTCCTCTCCTTTTTGCACTATATATTGAACCGCTTGCCCAACTAATAAGACAGAGCGAAATCGTAAAAGGTATCAAGGTGGCAGGGATTGAACAGAAAGTGGCGTTATTCGCAGATGATGTTTTGGTCTATCTGAGTGAACCAGAAAAATCATTTATAGGATTGTTTACACTGTTGGATGACTTTGGGAAAATATCAGGTTATAAAATAAATGTAAAGAAAACGCAGGTTATGTCCCTAAATTATACACCATCCAAAAAATTGCAGGATACATATGATCTTAAGTGGGAAGCTAAATCATTAAAATATTTAGGAATAACCCTGCCGAAGGATCTTTCAACACTGTCACAGGTAAATTATGGGCCATTAATCTCAGAGATAAAAGCAGATATGCATAGATGGAATCTTATCCCCTTTTTGTGTTTGAATTCAAGGGTAAATACTATAAAAATGAATATTCTTCCTCGGTTATTGTATCTTTTCCGTACTTTACCGGTGGAGGTGGATGATAATCAATTCAGGGAATGGGACAAGTGGATTTCCCGCTTCATTTGGCAAGGAAAGAAACCTAGAATTCGATATAACACCTTACAGTTAGGGAAGGAAGGAGGAGGTATGGTTCTTCCTTGCCTGAGAAATTATTTTTATGCCTCACAGATAACCCCTCTGTTATATTGGTGTAATAGGGAATATAAGGCTAGATGGAAGGAAATAGAATTTGGATTAGTTGACAGTTTTCCTCTTCAGGCCTCAATAGCTGACAAAGGATTGATGGCCCAGTTGGAAAAATTTAAAAACGCTTGGATAAATCTTACATTAAAAGTATGGCAGAAGATGGTTAATTCATGTGGAACTAATAACATGTTAAAACTCTTTAGATGGTGTGCATATGATACCGAATTCCTTCCCAACAGAAGAGATAAAAGATTTGAGCTATGGATAAAGAAAGGTCTTACAACCTACCTCTCATTTATAGATAAAAGAGTATTATAAGGTTTCCAAATCCTGCAGGACAAACATGGCCTAGAACATAATGACTTTTTTAGGTACCTTCAAGTACGAAACTATGTTAACCAGAGTTGTAGATATATAGACCTATCAACAGTAGAATTAGAATTTTTCAAGATTCTGAATTCGGCTTGCAGTTCAATACCTAGTAAATCAGTTTCTCGATTATATAATGCACTCTCCCATGCTAAAAATGTAAATACACTGTATATTAAAGAGAAGTGGGAGAAAGAAGCGGGGTTGGTACTTTCAGAGGAGGCTTGGGAGAAAATCTGCAGCTTTCAATGGTCCTCGACTAATTCTTTGACTTGGAGAGAACATTGTTGGAAAAACATTATAAGATACTTCAAGACCCCATATCAGGAAAAATATAAAGATACAAATGTGATGTGTTGGAGAAGGTGCGGCTCCAAGGAGGCAAATCATTTTCATATTTTTTGGGATTGCCCTAAATTAAGTCTATTTTGGGAAGGTATTCATAGAACATTAGTTAAGGTACTTAGGTCCCAGATACCTCTGAACTTTGAGACGCTCTATTTGGGGCATGTATTGTTGCTTGAACAGAAGGAAGATATAAAGTTGCTGCAGGCCCTGAGCGGCAAGTAAGAAATCAATCACTAGAAAATGGCTAAATCCAATACCACCTACATTAGAAGATTGGTACGAAATTATCTTGGAAATATTTAAAATGGAAAAGTTGACTTACTCCCTGAGAACTCAAAAAGAAAAATTTTATCAAATCTGGAATAAATGGATTGAATATATAACCCCAATGCGAGCAGACTTTAGATGACTCTCCTAATGATTTATACTGCTCTTCTCATCAACACAGTAATATTGCTAACATAAGCACCCCTAGTCTAAATGTTTGTTTTTTTTGTTTTCTTTTGGAAAATAGAGAATTAACACAAGTAAAGGGAAAGTTTTGGGAAAGGGATAAAAAAATGAAAAAATTAAGTAAATAAGTACATAGGGATTGGATAATTATGTCTGCGGGCAGGAGCAAGCATGAACAAATTAGGATATAAACACCTACAATGGTTGATACATAGGCTTATATACAACATTTTGGACCAGTGGAAATGGTCCAGAAGGGTTATATGGAAACTATCATTACCATTTTTCTTAACAACTAATTCCATTACTTAGCCTAACAGGTTAGATTTACCACAGTACATAATTATCTATTTAAATGTTTATTTTCCTTTTATATCATCTCAATGTGTACTTAAGAATGTATAAATAATTGTAGTTTTATACTTATAAAAAAATGGAAAAGGTTATATGTGTGAAAAAAGTACATGATATTTGTGAATTCCTTATCCAAATAAAAATAAAATTAAAAAAAAAAGGAAATACCTGAAAAATTGACAAAAGTGGACACTCCTCTTGACGTATTCTCCCTAATGAAAATTAAAAGTGTCCCTATTATGGCAGAGATGATCCAAAGGGAAATCAGAAAAGATCCCACTCTGTCTTGGGCCTACATGGCTGGAATATACAGCAGTAATTCCAGTTCCACAATTTTTACCAAAAGTTGCCCTTGATGGAGGTTGCCTTATGTGGGGATTGAGAGTTGTTGTACCATCCAAGTTGAGAGCTAAAGTGTTGGAGGAGCTACATGCCAGTCATCTAGATGTGATCAAATTGAAAGGGTTGGCTTGAAACTTTTTCTGGTGGCCTGGGATAGATCGACAGCTCGAGCGGCTTGCCACGCACTGTGCGGGACACCAACATGTTCAGGAGATGCCAAGAGCAGTGCCTCTCTACCCCTGAGAATGGCTTGCATTGCCCCTGCAGAGGATTCATGTGGACTTTGCTGGACTATTCATGAGCACCAATTTCTTGCTAGCGGTGGATGCAGCTACAAAGTGGCTTGAGGTGTTCCTGATAGCCTTCACTACAGCCTTGCATATTGTTCAAGGAATAGTATTCCAGATCACTTAGTCAGTGACAATGGACCACAGTTTGTTGTGGAACAGTTCCAGTCATTCCTGAAAATGAATGGAATAAGACATACTACATCTGCACCATACCACCCAGCTACAAATGGTTTGGTGAAAAGGATGCACTGCGACCATTGTCAGTCGAACACACTACAGTATCACTGAATCAGAAACTCGGGAATTTCCTCTTTGCATATCACAATGCAGCACACTCCAGAACCAACAACCCACCAGCTATAATGTTCCTGGGTCTTCCCTCGCATTCATACTTGGATCTCCTCAAGCCCAATCTCAGAAGGAATATGCAGGACAATCAACTGAGACAAATTGAGGGCTCCTCAAACAAGGATGCTCAATATTCCATTCCTGGACAAGCAGGTCCTGGTGAGGGACTACAGAGGTGATCAAAAGTGGGTACTTGGAAAGATTAAGGACCAAACTGGACCACTCTCCTATACGGTGGAGATTGCGTCCGATGTCATCTGGAGATGACACATCGATCAGCTGAGCAGAGCAGGGTCAACCGTTAGAGAAATAAATTGGCTACTGCTATCAGAACCACTTCCTGAGTCTCAGTCCTACAATCGCCAGGGAGTAGGCCCCAATACCAGAGACCATAAAAAATTCCCAGTCCTCATAATGTAAATATCGCACAGAGCAATTGCTACATGGCAAATCAGTGTAGCATTAAAATCAAAAGCAAACAGCCACAAAAAAAACCTACAGATTTCTTTTAACAATAACACTTCCAACATATTAATCAAGTGTAAGTTATTTTAGGGGGCGTAAGCTGAACAAGTTTCTATAACTTGCAGTGTTGATTTAACTCTCTTAATCGAATTATGATTGGGTGCTTATTGGACAGAAAGCAGGTACAGCAGAGAGTGAGGGACAAGTAAAAGATAAAGGAAAAATTAAAGTCTTGGTTACCTCCTCCCTATTGCAACCCCTCTCCCCATCCTCCCACTGATAACCCTATCAGCTCAAAGCAATTACAACTAAAACAGCAGAGGCATTCTTTGTCAGAACAAAGAAATCACACTTGTTATAGACACCTGTTACAGTGCATTCTCCAGTTACCTTATAAGGTAACCATAGCCTTCAGCCAGGAGCAGATGTCATCAGGTGGTTCCTAACCTTCACTGAGTGTTTCCACCCTTAACCACGACACTCTCCAGTTGGTGGGCCGGCAGTGGTGGCCAAATCACTGCCCGTCTGCTCCTGGCTTCCAGCTCCCCTCCTCTCGCCTACTCCAAATCCAACAAGAAGCTCGTTCTGCCTCTTTCCCCATCCTACGAGCTGCTTGTTTTTTGCTCCTTTCGTCCAGGCCCAGATCTGACAACAACCGCCATGCTGATTTGGCTGGGAAACCTCTGCAACCATTCTCCACAGGGAACAACCATGCCTGCCATCCCTTGTCTTTACACTCCTGCAGTAAGGGCTGGTACTTCAAGGCCTTTCTCTCGTGAGCCTCTTCCCATCCCTCCTCCCATGGCACAGTCAACTCGATCAGAATTATTTTATTTTCTTCCGCTGACCACAGTACAATGTCTGGGCGTAGGGTTGTGTGCACCACATCTGGGAACTCAAATACTAGAGGACATAGCTTTAAGCTGAGAGGGGAAGGGTTTAAAGGAGAGAGTGGTAAATCTGTGGAATTCATTGCCACAGAAGGCGGAGGAGGCTAAGTTAGAGGGTATATTTAAAACAAAGGTTGATGGGTTCTTGATTAGTAGTAGTGTCAAAGGTTAAGGGGAGAAGGCAGGAGAATGGGGTTGAGAGGGGAAATAAATCAGCCCGGATGGAATGGCGGGACAGACCTAAATCTGCTCCTATGTCTTATGATCTAATGTTCAATCTCATCAAGACCCTGAACTTGATTAGTAAGCTAGACTAAAAATGATTTAAAATCCAATCAGCCTGTAAAATACATTCTGGATTTAATAAAATCAGAGCATTGAATATAGGAGTTGGGATGTAATGTTGAAATTGTATAGGGCATTGGTAAGGCCAAATTTGGTGTATTGTGTACAATTCTGGTCACCGAATTATAGGAAAGATGTCAATAAAATTGAGAGAGTACAGAGGAGATTTACTAAAATGTTGCCTGGGTTTCATCTCCTAAGTTACAGAGAAAGGTTGAACAAGTTAGGTCTTTATTCTTTGGAGCGTAGAAGGTTGAGGGGGGACTTGATAGAGGTGTTTAAAATCATGAAGGGGATTGATAGAGTTGACGTGGATAGGCTTTTTCCATTGAGAGTGGGGGAGATTGAAACAAGAGGACATGAGTTGAGAGTTAAAGGACAAAAGTTTAGGGGTAATGTGAGGGAGAACTTCTTTAGTCAGAGAGTGGTAGCTGTGTGGAATGAGCTTCCAACAGAAGTGGTTGAGGCAGGTTTGATGTTGTCATTTAAAGTTAAATTGGATAGATATATGGACAGGAAAGGAATGGAGGGTTATGGGCTGAGTGTAGGTCGGTGGGACTAGGTGAGAGTAAGAGTTCGGCACGGACTAGAAGGGCCAAGATGGCCTGTTTCCGCGCTGTAATTGTTATATGGTTATATGACTGTAACACAGCCACAAGTCTCTCTTGCCAAGCAGAGTGATCCCCCTTATTGGGAAAGGCGTTATTCCACAAGAGTAAGAAATCCTCCATAGTGATTAAATCTTTACCCCTGAATGGAACAACTTAAAATTTACTATGCCATGAATGTCTGTATATGGTGGGTGCATTATGTAGTTTACAATATACGTATATTGACTAGAGAGCAATATATCTATATTGACTAGAAAGTAAAACTTTACATAATTGAGTTGAGATGCATTGTATATTGAGCTGGAGTTTATAGCTAAGCAGGGAGGAGTGTTGTGTACTTAATATTTCAGTAATATTTGAGGAATATTGTAAAAGTATTGTTTATTGAAGCATTCTTTGTTTGCATGATCATTATGGATTATATGTAAGTACATGAATGGCTTACATCATTATGCAACCACGTCATATGTGTGCTCCTTACTAAAAGAAAATGATCTACGTAGACAAAACATATCCCCAGCTCCTGTATTTTCTTTTGATTAGTCTCTGGAGTTACAAGATGTAACACAGGGGAACTAGAGGGATGCAATGTGTAGATCTTGAGGGGAAGAGAAGGGGTGAGGGGGCCACAGGAATGATGAAAAACAAGTGGAGGAGGAGAAGAAACAACATCTCTTATGTGTCTGCCTGACCCCATTGCTCCCCGCAAGGCTTGGACGGGCATGGGCACAAATAGGCAGTGTTTAAATGGGTGACTGACTTTGAACTGGGGATAGGAATACAGTCTGTGATTGGATTGGCATCAGAGTTTAGGGTTTAGGATTGCATTTGGGGATATGATTGACCTTTGATTTAAGGTTTGGGATTAGGGTTCGTATTTCCTTACATCTTGGCAGCTGCCTGTTTAGTATTTTGCGGAAAAAGTCAAAGATAATGGAAACACAGAAAGCTTGAGATTGTAAGCAGCTCAGGCAGTGTCCATGGGCAGAGAAATAAATTTAAATTTGAGTTGAAAACATTTCCCAGTTTGATTGAAGTTTATTGATACAGAGATACGCTGGGTCGTGACAGGGTCCTGTTCCTGAGAACAGTGTGTGCGTGTTTTGTTTTTGTAACATGAGGTGCTTGTAAGTCAGAAATGCTCAAAGACTGTGTGGGAGAGAATCGCAGGAATGGCTGTGGCAGCAGGTGTGGGAGGAACGGCCGCCAGCCAGCGCGCTGACTCAGAGACCGAGTGAGTGAATCAGCTCAGTACACACAGCCCTGCTTGGCTCAGCCCAGCCCCTAGCTGTTTGGTTTAGAGGGGCAGGGAGGTTAATAGAGAGGGAGCCCAGTCCTACCTGGCAGCTGTTGTGAAATCCATCCCCACCCTTCCTGCTAGTCTGCCAAACGCTTGGCCACATGTGTGGAATGCCCACAAGCTGGCC
This sequence comes from Mobula birostris, assembly GCF_030028105.1. Taxonomy (NCBI): domain Eukaryota; kingdom Metazoa; phylum Chordata; class Chondrichthyes; order Myliobatiformes; family Myliobatidae; genus Mobula; species Mobula birostris. The sequence continues at coordinate 22,153,329 of NC_092391.1, read as the reverse complement.
ATTTGTGACCAGGGAGGACGTGCAAAACAAATTTGAAAATGTAGAGGAAGCAGGGATGGCCAGAGAGAACACAAGGGTCTGTGATGTGGTGGAGGACTAAAGGGGCCAGGGGACAGTGCAGCAAAAACAAACTGTCAGAGGAGACTGATAGATTGAGCAGTGGTGGGGGGGGGGGGATTGTCAATCCTTCTTTAGTGATGACACGGCAGAGTAGATAGCATAACACAATTACAGTGCCAGAGTTCAGTTCAATTCCCACCACTGCCTGCAAAGACTTTGTACAGTCTCCCCATTACAGTGGGGGTTCTCTTCGGTTTCCACATTCCAAGGAAGTGTGGATTAGTAGGTTAATTAATCCCTTGGGTGTAATTGGACGGCGTGGGCTCGTTGGGCTGGAAGGGACAGTCACCTTGCTGTATCTCTAGATAAATAAGAAATAAAAAATGCCCCCTCCACAGATGCTGCCTGATCTGCTGCGTTCTTCCAGCAGTTTGATGGCTTGAGTTTTTTGCTCCATATTCTGACATCTGTAGCTGCTCGTGTCATCAAATGATAGTGCAGGGAATAAGAGTATTTAAATTATTAATGAAGAATAGCTGATGTGTCCAGGGAAGTGAAGGTAAATAATTGGAAATTACTGCAAGGAATATTGGAAATGGGAAATACAGGGACTGGAATTACTGCGTTTTTGGAATTGTTAAACTCAGAAGGCTACTGAGGTTATACCTTGAACTTTCATTTGCTTTGTTGGGGCGGTGTGTGAGGCTGAAGACAGGTCAGTATGGAAATGGAATCCTGAGTTTCTTTGATTGACAGCAACCTCAATTTCCTCAGGAATTTGCGAAGATTCAGTGTGACATCTAAAACTTCTACAGATGTGTGGTGGAGAGTATATTGACTGCCTAAGCACAGCCTGGTTTGGAAACCCCAATGGCCTTGAACGGAAAATCCCACGGCCCAGTCCATCCAGGGTAAAGCCCTTCCAACCATTGAGCACATCTACATGAAATGCTGTCGCAGGAAAGCAGAATCCATCATCAGGGACCCACACCACCCAGGACAAGCTCTCTTCTCACTGCTGCCATTGGAAAGAAGGTAAAGGAGCTTTCAGACTCACAACACCAGGTTCATGAACCAGAGGGGATAACTTCACTCAACTTCACTCACCCCATTGTTGAAATATTTCCACAACCAATCGACTCACTTTCAAGGACTCTTTATCTTGTATTCAGTCTATTTATTTATTTATTATTATTATTTCTTTTGTTTGTACTTGCACAGTTTGCTGACTTCTGCACTCTGGTTGAACGCCCTGGTTGGACGGTCTTTCATTGATTCTGTTATGGTTATTATTCTACAGATTTATTGAGAATGCCCACAAGAAAATAGGTTGTACATGATGTCACAGAACTTCAAACTTTTCTTCCTGTCGTTTTTTAAAATCCCTGATTGGGACCATGTTGAGGGCTTCGTGACTGATTTCCTCAAGAGGCTGTGTGTGGTTGAAAGACTAGTCAGGGAAACCAAATCCTAAAGCTGAGAGCAGTTTTGTAGCAACACACCTATAGGTTTTGCCAGAACATCTTTAACTCATAAAATATACATTAGGGACATTTTAAGAAACTTTTGGAGTAAGAGGTAGGGTAGGACCTTGCTGAATTCCTGCAGGACATAGTTTGTTACTCCAGCTTCCTTATGGCTCCCAGTTTTATTAAACCGAAGCTATTTTATAGACAGGCATAGAGCACTGCAGCACATAAATAGGCCCCTTGGCCCAACTAGTCCATGCCGAACTACTTGCCTAATTCATCGTCCAGGATGATGCCATTTGGCCCACGGAGTCTACTCCGCCATTTCATCATGGCTGATCCAATTTTCCTCTGGCCCCAGTCTCCTGCCTTCTTCCCGTATCCCTTCATGCCCTGGCCAATCAAGAATCTATCAACCTCCACCTTAAATATACATAAAGACTTGGCCTCCTCAGCTGCCTGTGGCAAAAATTACACAGATTCAACACTCTCTGACAAAAGAAATTCCTCCTCATCTCTGTTCTAAAAGCACGCCCCTCTATTCTGAGGCTGTGTCCTCTGGTCCTAGACTCTCCCACCATAGGAATCATCCTCTCCACATCCAATCTACCAAGGCCTTTCACCGTTCAATATGTTTCACTGAGGTCACCCTTCATTCTTCTGAATTCTAGTGAATACAGGCCCAGAGCCATCAATCACTCCTCATATGACAAGCCATACAATTCTGGAATCATTTTTGTGAATCTCCTTTGAACCCCCTCCAGTTTCAGCACGTCAGATAAGGGGTCCAAACCTGCTCACAATACTCCAAGTAAGACCTCACCAGTACTTTATGAAGTTTCAAAATTACACACTTGCTTTTATATTCTAGTCCTCCTGAAATTAATGCTAACGTTGTATTTGCCTCCCTCAGCACAGACTCAACCTGCAAATTAACCCTTAGGGATTCCTGCACAAGGATTCCCAAGTCCCTTTGCACCGCAGTTTTTTGTATTTTCTCTTCATTTAGAAAATAGTCAGCCTTTTCATTTCTTCTGCCTAAGTGCATGACCATACACTTCCCAACACTATGGTCCATCTGCCATTTCTTTGCCCATTCAGCTGATCTGTCTTCAAGTACTTCTGTAGCCTCTCTACTTCCTCAAAACTACCTAAGCTCTCTAATCAATTCTGGTTCATTGCACAACATCCAATCCAGAATAGCTGATCCTCCAGTGGCTCAACCATGAGCTGCTCTAAAAAACCATCTCGTAAGTACTCTAGAAATTCCCCCTCCTGTAATCCAGCACCAACCTAATTTTCCCAATCTACCTGCATGTTGAAATCCCCCAAGACTATTGTAACATTGCCCTTTTGGCATGCATCTTCCATCTCCTGTCATAACTCGTAGGCCACATCCTTACTACTACTTAGGGTTCTGTATACAGTTCCCATCAGAGTCTTTTTACCCTTGCAGTTCCTTAGCTTTATCCACAATGATTCAACAGCTTCCAGCCCCATGTCACCTCTTTCTTATGATTTGATTTCATTTTCTACCAGCAGAGCAATACCGCCCCCCTCTGACTTCCTGCCTATCCTTTCGATACTATATGTATCCTTGGACGTTAAGCTCCCAGCTATAATCTTTCAGTCATGATTCTGTGATGCCTACAACATCATACCGGCGAATCTGCAACTGTGCTGCAAGTTCACCTGCCTTATTCTGTATACTGCACGCATTCAGATACAACACCTTCAGTCCTGTTCTCACTCTTCTTGATTTTGTCCGCAAAATCCATTTGACCCACACCTGAACCATAGCCCTCTGTACCCCACCGATCCATGTACTTATGCAAACATATTTTAAATGTTGTAATTGAACCCATATCCAGCCCTCTTGCTGGCATCACATTCCACACTCATGCCACAATCTGAGTGAAAAAGTTCTTCCTCAGGTTCCCTGTAAACATTTCACCTTTCACCCTTAATCTATGAGCTCTCGTTCTAGTCTCAACCAATCTCATTAGACAAAGCCTGCTTGCACCTACCTTATCTATACCCCTCATAGTTTTGTCTATCTCTATCAAATATCTCCTCATTCTCCTACACTGCAGGGAACAAAGTCCTAATGTAGTTAACCCTTCCCTATAACGCAGGTCCTCAAGTCCCAGAAGCATCCCTGTAATTTTTCTCCGTGCTCTTTCAACGTTACTGATATCCAACAGGCTGTCTCGCTGTCTGCTATGGGAGGGCTACCACATGGGATCGAAAGAAGCTACAGAATGTTGAAGAAGTAGTCATCTTCACCATGGGCACTACCCTCCATAGTAGCCAAGACATCTTCAAGGAGCGGTGCCTCAGAAAGTCTATTATTAAGGACCCCCATCACCCAGGACATGCCCTCATCTCATTAGTACCATTGGGAAGGAGGCACACACTCAGTGATTCAGGAACATCTTCTTTATCACTGCCATCTGATTTTGTCACACAGAGATGAACATGCATTTGGAAACTGGAAAGACATAACATACAATAATATGCAAAAGTCTCAGGTACCCCAGACATATGCAGTATATGTGCCTGTGACTTTTGCACAGTACTGTAGGTTTCACTAGATTTGGTTGAGAAAGTCTGATCACCCCAGCAGAGGTTATACACAGAAACAGCCCATCTGACCCAAATGAGCTACAGTGATAACTAAGCTCTTATCACCTGCCTTACCCAATTTTTTAAATCAGCTGCCTTCCATGTGATTACCCAAATCCCCTTTAATGCACTTGGGCAATCCATCTCAACCACCCAATGTATATAACAGAGGAACTGGGGGGGGGGGGGGGGGTAGAAATGGAAAACTTTACAGCAAACGGCTCTTGGCATTAAGGAGCAACACACACAAAATAATGGAAGAACTCAGCAAGTCAGACAGCATCTATGGAGGGAGAAAGTGATCTTATGGATGCCTTAACATACAAGGATGGTGGAGGCTCACTTAACAGCTGAGGTTGGTATGCAAATTTGAAATGGAGGTTTTGCAGGCTCTGGGATATAAACAAGGAGAGTGGGGAGAGTTAGACCGCATTTCCAAGAGCCAGTACAGAGGGGTGAATGCCCTCTTTTTGAACTGGAAATTTTCACCAGCCCTTCTACCCAAAACAGAAGTGAAGCTGATAGAAAACTATGATTCACTTGCTTTTGCCCTTCTGGGAAACTGATATTTAACCAATGAGTAAATACAACCAGGCATTATGTGTAGGTGGCACGTTAGCGTAGTGATTGCCATGATCCAGGTTCAATTCCCACCACTGCCTGTAAAGAGCGTGTACGTCCTCTCACATGACCGCGTGGGTTTCCTCCGGGTGCTCAGGATTCCTCCCACAGTCCATAGACGTAAGGTTAGGGTTAGTTCAAAGTTCAAAGTAAATTGATTATCAAAGTACGTATATGTCACCATATACAACCCTGAGATTTACTTTCTTGTGGGAATACTCAATAAATCTATAGAATAATAACAATAACAGAATCAATGAAAGACCGCACCAACTCGGGCGTTCAACCAGTGTAGAAATGGGTAACATGAAGGGGTCGTAGTTTTAAGGTGCTTGGAAGTAGTTTCAGACAGACATCAGGTAAGTTTTTCACACAGTATCATACTGAACCTCTCACTTCCTTGATAACGTTGTCTCAGGGAGCCAATCTGGTTTCAGGTCTAACAGAAGGACGGTGGACATGATCTTTTCTGTCAGACAGATCCAGGAGAAGTGCCAGGAAAACAACCAGAATCTCTACATCCTCCCCTTGTGGACCTGACAAGGGCATTCGATACCGTCAGTCACACAGACCTTTGGCGCATTCTTACCAAGTTAGGCTGCCCCCCCAGGCTTGTCAGCATTGTCAGGTTATTCTACGACAACATGATGGCCAGATTCATCAAAGATGGCTGTACCTTTGACCCCTTCCTAGTAACTATCGGTGTGAAGCAAGGCCGTGTCCTCACGTCTACTCTGTTCAGCCTGCTGTTAGCCACGATGCTGTTCTCTGCTCTCTCATAGTCTGATTTGGGAATAGCAACTTGCTACAGGACTGATGGACGCTTCTTTGATCTGTGATGCCTCGGGGCCAAGACCAAAGTGCTGGAAGCAATAGTACGAGGCTTCCTCTTTGCAGATGACTGTGCTCTAGCAGCGCACGGTGAAAGGGACCTGCAGGAGCTCACTGATTGCCTCGGTGTGGCAGCAAGAAAATTCGGCCTAACCAGCAGCTTGCAGAAGACAGAAGTCCTGCTTCAGCCCACACCCCATACCAACCCTGCGGAACCACAGATTCAGATTGAAGGCGCATAGTTCAACAACGTTGACACCTTCACCTACCTGGGAAGCTGCCTCACCTCCTCCCGCAGTCTAGATCGAGAGATCTCAAACAGGCTTGCAAAAGCTGCGGCAACCCTTGGCAGTCTATTCACACGTGTGTGGAGAGAACGTGGCGTCAGGCTGAAGACCAAGATGGCAGTCTACAGAGCAGTCATCCTGGCTTCTCTGCTGTACGGCTATGAAACATGGACCCCAGACCGCAGGCACATCAAGATGCTTGACCAGTTCCACCTGCGATGTCTTCGCAAGACCAAGGGCATCTCGTGGCAAGGCAGAGCCCCACCACAGAGCTGCTACGAGGGGCTGAGAGCTCTGGCACAGAGACACTGATCATGAAGGCTCAGCTTCGGTGGGTTGGAAATGTGGTCCGGGTGGAAGACCAAAGATAGTATTTTTTTCCAAGCGGGCGCATGGCACCAGGAAGCAGGGAGGCCCCGCAAAACGCTATAAGGACTGTGTGAAAGCGTTCTTGAAGGCATGCAATATCCCTGTGACTGGCTGGGAGTCCTTGGCCAAAGACTGCAGCACCTGACACCTGGCAGTCTACAAAGGCACCAGCTCGTTCGAAGAACAGCAGCTGAAGGATCTCGAACAGAAACACCAGGACCACAAGGAGAGGTGACCCGACCCTTCAATGGCCATATTGTGCCCAACCTGCGGGCACATCTGCACTTCCCAGTTCGATCTTCGCTCTCATCAGAGGCGTCACTGACGTCATCATCATTCCTGATGAACTTCCAAGAGGAAGAAGGTGGGTGTGTGGAATACACTGCCGGCGGATATGATAGGGCCTTTTAAGAGACCCTTAGGTAGGTACATAGAGCTTAGGACAATAGAGGACTATTCAGTAGGGAAATTCTAGGCAGTTTCTAGAGTAGGTTACATGGTCAACACAGTAATGTGGGCTGAAGGGCCTGTAACGTGCTGTAGATTTCTGTGGTCTATGTTTCTCCTTAACCCCCTCTAGCTCTCCAATCCAGAATCAGAATCAGGTTTACTGTCACTGCAATATGTTGTGAAACGTGTTGTTTTGTACTAACAGTACAGTGCAGTACTTAATGGAAATTACAGTAAGAAATGTACAGTGTGGCCACTTCATTGGGTACACCAGCTCATTAATGTAAAGATCTAATCAGCCAATCATGTGACAGCAACTCAGTGCATAAAAGCATGCAGACATGGTCAAGAGGTTCAGTTGTTCAGACTAAACATCAGAATGGGAAAGAAATAGGCATTTGGCCCATTGGGTCTGCTCCACCAAATTATTTCATCACGGCTGATCCATTTCCTTCTCAACCCCATTCTCCTGCCTTCTCCCTGTAATCTTCCACGCCCTGACTGATCAAGAACCTATCAACCTCCGCCTTGGATGCACCCAGTGACTTGGCCTCCACAGGACCTGTGGTAACGAATTCCACAGATTCACCACCCTCTGGCTAAAGAAATTCCCCCTCATCTCTGTTCTGAATGGATGTCCCTCTATTTTGAGGTTGTGCCCTCTTTTCCTTGACTCTAACACCAAGGAAAACATCCTCCTCACATTCACTCCTCTAGGTCTTTCAATATCCCTTCTCATTCTTCTAAATTTCAGCAGGTACAGGTCCAAAGCCTTCAATCTCTGCTCATATGATAACCCTTTTATCCCCAGAATCATTCTCATGAATCTCCTCTGAACCCTCTCCACTGTCAGCACATCTTTTCTTAAAAAAAGATGACCAAAACTGCTCACAATCAGTTCCTTATAAAGCCTCAATATTACATCCTTGCTTTTATATTCTAGCCCTCTTGAAATGAATGCTAACCTTGCATCAGCCTTCCTCATCACCAATTCAATCTACAAACTAATCCTGAACAAGGATTCCCAGATCCTCGGACTACAACTTGGATTTTTGAATTTTCTCCGTTTGGAAAATAGTCTATGATTTTATTCCTTCCACGAAAGTGCACAACCATACACTTCCCGACACTGTATGTTGTGATCCAAGTGACCTTGACTGTTGAATGATTGTTGGTGCCAGATGGCATGGTTTGAGTATCTAAGAAACTGCTGATCTCCTGGGATTTCCATTCATGGCAATCTCTAGAATTTACAGCGAATGAGGCGGAAAACAAAAAAAAATCCAGTGAATGGCAGTCATGTGGGTGAAAAAACCTTGTTAATGAGAGAGGTCAGAGGAGAATGGCCATACTGGTTCAAGCTGACGAGGAGGCGACGGTAACTCACGTTGCAACAGTGGTGTGCGGAAGAGCATCTCTGAATACACAACATGAAATTAATGAGGTAGTATTCATCGGTTGGGGTTCATTATCCATTCGGAATATGATGTCGGAAAGGAAGAAACTGTTTCTAAAACATTAAGTGTGCATCCTGACACAAGTCTGGAGTAAGGGACAGCATACAGTTCAAAGTAAATTTATTATCGAAGTACATATGTGTCACCATGTACTACTTAGAGTTTCATTTTCTTGCAGGTGTTTACCAGAAAATTTTTAAAAAGAATTGTTGAAAAACTATACATAAATAAAGGGTCACCAGTGCCTGATGGAATCTCCAGGATGGAAACAACCAATGTGCAAAGGAGGATAAGTCTTCTTCCTTAAGCAGGAAGGAGTGTGTTTGGGCTTCATGCACTCCTTCCTGCATGGAAAATAAATGTAGTTTCCTGAATTGGCAATGTTATTTGTCCAGGGATGTAGTTCATCATCTGGGAATTGTCCGTGGAAAACGGGAACCCATTCTGTTCTTTGTGACTTGTACATTAACTGACTGATTGAGCATTCATATGGGATTGTTGCCTGTAACGAAGTGCTCTCTGTGTACATTTGTACAAAGGTATGCCTCAAATTTCCCCTCCTAATCTGTCACGTTATGCCTCCTTTCAACCAACTTCAGCTGAAGGACCAGCGGCAACAAACTGCAGTGCTGAGAGAAGCAAGTTCAAGTAGTTTAGCGTCAACAGCAGAGCCACAGTCTGTATCAGGTTGTTCCTTTAGGAGGGAACGTGATAGAAATCAGTTGTGTTTGGAGATGTGTTTCGAGGGGTGATTTGCTGCAAAGGTCAGGAGTCCAGTCAGATTGTCGCTCTTCTCTTCCAACCTGGGGCAAGGTAACTGAATGACTGCCAGACTTTTGGATGTGATTTTTTTCCCTACTGCCTCAGTCAGCTGAGCACTGATGAGAAATACGTCCCAAAGAAAAGTTTACAGGAAACTCTAGTGTCTGTAAAGATCATTTAAAAACTATTAATCTAGATATAACTACTATGTCGACTCAGGCCTAGGGGGCCGGCGTCGGGCAGAATATAACCACGAATATTATATTAGATATAACTATGAATATTTATTTGAATTGGGATTTTATTTTATCTACCAGTATGAGTGAAATCAACAGAATCAAATATCTAATTGGATCTGTGATAGATAGTAAAGTCAAAGTTTAGTTTCTACTCCATATTCTTTTAAGTAGGATTGTTTAAAGTATTGTCCAAGTTCTTTTCCTCTCTTTTGAAGTCTGGCTGTCCTGGAGATCTCTTCAGGCACCGAAGACCCTTTGACTCGCACTTGTAGCAGGACACTGTTGACCCAGGATGTCTGGTTCTGCCACCTATATAATCAAGTTTCTTCTCTCTGGGCCAGAATCACTCGGGACACTATCTGACACAATTGCAAATGATGTTCCCTATTCTGCAGCTATTAGCTAATTTATTTAATACAGGTAACTATTTCTGCTGAACTCCTGGCACAGATGCAGGAAAAAGGTTCTGCTGATATTGCCCACAGTGATTTCTGGATTTCCTGTCATGGAAAATCTGAACCGAGCAGAATGTTGCAACATATGGCTCTCAGCCCAAAATATTGACCAGTCATCTCCTGCCGTGGATGCTGCCTGACTTCCTGAGTTCCTCCAGTGTTTTGATTTTGTGTGCTGCGCAAGATGGTCCCACACAGGAACAGTTATTATCCTTCAATCATTAGGCTCCTGAACCAACATGGATAACTTCACTTACCTCAGCTCTGAACTGACTCCACAACCAATAGACTCACTTTTAAGGATTCTTCAGCTCAGTATTATTTATTTATCTTTTTATTATCGGTACAATTTATCTACTTTTGCACATTGGTTTTTTGTCAGTTTTTGTAATTTATAATTTTTCATAACTGTTATTGTATTTCTTCATTTTCCTGTAAATGCCTGCAAGAAAACGAATCTCATGGTTGCATATGGTGACTTATATGTACTTCGATAATAAATTTACTTTAAACTTTGAAGATCTCCAGCATCTGCGGAATCCCCAGTGAGCAGGCGACTGCATTGCATTGTAGTACCTATGGCAGCCACAGGGGGGCTCTACGTGTGCATTTTTTTTGCCTTGTAAAGTGGCAGTGTCCAACTGCTGCAGACAATAACCTGCATTTATATAGCAGCTTTTCTGTGTGCTAATCTATTATGGAGTTGTTCTTTTGGGTGTGGCGTTCTTCCCTCTGTCCCTCCATTCTCATTCATTGTCTTGAAAACTTCGATTTGATCTCAGATGGTAACACCTTTTGAGGGGAGGATTTCCACATTTTTGCTTCCCTGTGTCTTGAAATGTCTTTCCTGGTTTCCCTCCTGGAAAGCCAACATCTCATTTTCAAATTGTTTTCTCGAGACCTTTTCACGGAGGAAGTGGTGAGACTGTATGTAACCTAGTCAATCATTTAAAGCAAAAAAAACTTCCAAAATTGGAGAAATATAAGCCAACCGGTCTTCTAATTCATGCCTTAAAGCTGTAGTAACACCCTGATAAATAAGTCTATCCTTAAAGATACATTTTGTGATGATTTCATCTGCATCCAAGCTTCCAGTCCTGCCGAAAGGTCTCAGCCCGAAACGTCAACTGCACTCTTTTCCATAGATGCTGCCTGGCCTGCTGAGTTCTTCCAGCACGCTGTGTGTGCTTCCCTGCTATGGAGCTGTTCTTTTGGGTGTGGAGTTCTTCCCTCTGCCCCTCCATTATTGCAGTATTGGTTCATTGTCATGTTATTTAAACGTTAGAGGGAGAAGATGACAGTGCGACGCAGCGCGCGCGGCCGTTCCGAATGATATCGATGTGTTAACTAGGGGGCCGTGCACAATCCGGATTTGATGGAGACGGCCGTGAGAAGCATGGAGGAACACCTGGAGTAACTCCTCAAATGGCTGCTTCGCTGCCGCTGCTACTGTACGATCGAGAATCTCCGGAGGGGAAGGCCCCAAATCCTCGGCTTTGCCTATTGCCTGCTGCCGGGGCCGGGGTCGGGATGCTCGGCAGAGATGGTGCTCGGTGTCAGAGAGCTGGTTGGAGGCTTGGAGTTTTCGGACAGACTTGGAGTCGGGTGCTTCCAGGATGCTGCATCGGCAAGTTGGCGGCACTGGAGGTTCACCGTCTGCGTGAGATGATGGGATTTTCGAGAGACTTTGAGACTTTTACCGTGCCCATAGTCTGTTCTTATCAAATTACGGTATTGCTTTGCACTGTTGTAACTATATGTTATAACTACGTGGTTTTTCTTAGTTTTTAAGTCAGTTTGTCATGTGTTTCTGTGATATCTACTGGAAAAACATTGTATCATTTCTTAATGCATGCATTACTAAATGACAATAAAAGAGGACTGCGTGTCCCCTTAATCTAATCTAAAAAAATCTAATGTCACTGTGTGAAAGGTGTCGGTAGTATAACTGCCCTTCAGGTTACACGTCCTCCCAGCTTCTGATTGCCCGACTTGTGCTCAGCTCCTACGCACGGGAGACCAGCAGTATGGAAGTGTGGGCTGCAGTTGTCCTCTGCAGTGTGGGAACTTGGTTTACAGTGCTGTTTCCAATTGCAAACTGTTTGCAATACAGTTTGAGGTTTCTTAGGCATTGGTTTGACCGCCCTTGGAGTATTGTACTCTTATCTCAGAACCAGGTTTAATGTCACCAGCATATGTCATGAAATTTGTTGTCTTTGCATCAGCAGTACAATGCAATACATAATAATGGAAAAAAAGCTGAGAGCTACTGTAAGTATATATATTTTAAATAATTAAATTAAATAAGTTGTACAAAAATAGAATTAAAAAAGTAGTGAGGTAGTGTTCATGGGTTCAATGTCCATTCAAAAATCGGATGGCAGAGGGGAAGGAGCTGTTCCTGAATCATTGAGTGTGTGCCTTCAGGCTTCTGTATCTCCTCCTGATGGTAGCAATGAGAACAAGGCAAGACCTGGGTGATGGGGGTCCTTAATGGTGGATGCTGCCTTTTTGAGGCATCGTTCCTTGAAGATGTCTTGGATAGTATGGAGGATAGTGCCCATGATGGTACTGACTGAGTTTTCAACTCGCTACAGCTTACTTCGATCCTGTGCGGTGCTCCCCTCTCTCCCCATACCAGGCAGTTATGGAGCCGGTTAGAATGCACTCCATGGTACATCTGTCGAAATTTGCAATTGTCTTTGGTAACAAACCAACTCTCCTCAAACTCCTAATGAACTTTAGACACTGCCACGCCTTCCTTGGCGCTGCACTGGGTCCAGGTTAGGTCCTCAGAGATACTGACACACAGGAAAGAATCTGCTGGCATTGGAACAGGTCCAGAGGAGTTCACAAGAATACCCCAGGAATGAAAGGGTTAACAGATGAGGAGCATTTGATGGCTCTGGCCTGTACCAGCTGGAGTTCCGAAGAATGTCAGGAGAATCTCATCGAAACGTATTGGAGATTGAGAGGTCTAGATACAGTGGATGCGGAGAGGATGTTTCCAAAGTGGGGGTGTCTAGGACCGGAGGGCACAGCCTCAGAATACAAGATCATCCCTTTAGGACAGAGGTGAGGTGGAAACCCTTTTACCCAGAGAGTGGTAAATCTGTGAAAATGATTACCACAGTCATTGGGTATATCTAAAGTGGAAGTTGATATGTTCTTGAGGGTGCCAAAGGTTACGAGAGAGGGCAGGAGAGTGAGGTTAAGAGGTATAGTAAATCACCCATGATGGAATGGCAGAGCAGACTCTAGGCTGAATGGCCTAATTCTGTTCCTATGTCTTACATTGGCAGATATATTCGGGGTAGTTAATAAACTTAGATAGGCACGTGGACAGCTCTGCAGGAAGGAAGGGTTAGAGTAGACTAAAGAAGGTCAGCACAAATTTGTGGGCTGAAGGGCCTGTACTGTGCTGTTATGCTTTATGTTCTATGAACAATTCCCTGGAACAGAATCCTACTGCAACCTGGGGAGAATCTGCTCCTCACTGCCGTCGAAGTGGTTTGGCTGACCTTGGGCTGTGGTGAAAGTCCTGAAGAAAAATCAAGTCTTCTGCTTGAAGACAGCAGAGCACAGTTCCACCCTCTGTGCTGGCAAACTCCCCGTATGCCTGGATCACTGGGAGCCCTCAACCACAGTCACTGCGCCAACCAATCGTTGATGTGAATGAGCAATAGGTTTGCACATCTAGGGGACTCAACAACCTCTGAGCCACAGAGGGTTCAATCATCACACAGATGCTGTGGAATCTCAGCCGTCTTCAGTTAGCTTCAGCCGTGCATCCTCGAGGATGTATCTCAGAGCAAAGCCTGGAACTTGTGTGAAGAAAGTGTATTTTCTTTCCCGTTTACTTGCCCAACACCTTAAACTCATTCCACATGGCTCACCAATCTTAGAGAGCTTTTTGAGGACGTTACCAGGAAAGTTGATGAAGGCAAGGTAGTGGATGTTGTCTACATGGACTTTAGCAAGGCCCTTGACAATCTCCCACATGGGAGGTTGGCCAACAAGGCATTCAAGATGAGGCAGCAAATTGGATTAAACATTGTCTTTGTCGGACAAGCCAGAGAGTGGTAGCCTCTCTGACTGGAGGCACATGACGAACAGAGTGCCACTAGGTTCAGTACTGGGTGCATTGTTATTTGTCATCCTTATCAACAATCTGGATGATAATGTGGTTAACTGAATCAGCAATTTTGTGGACGACACCGAGATTGGGGGTGAGGAAGACTTATCATGGCTCACAGTGAGATCTGGGCCAGTTGGAAAAATGGCAGATGGAAATTAATGGAGACAAGTGCTAGGTGTTGTACTTGGGTAGGACCAACCAGGGTATGTAGAGCACTGAGGAGTGCTGTGGAACAAAGAGATCTGGGATATTGGTCCATAGTTCATTGAGAGTGTTGTCATAGGTAGAAAGGGTCATAAAGAAAGCTTTTGACACATTCCCCTTCATAAATCAAAGTACTGAGTACAGGAGATGGGGTGTTATGTTGATCTGTATAAGACATTGGTGAGGGCTAATTTGGAGTATTGTGTGCAGTTTTGGTCGCCTACCTACAGGAAAGATGTAAATAAGATTGAAAGAGTACAGAGAAAATTTACTAGGATGCTGCTGGGTCTGGAGGACCTGAGTTAAAAGGAAAGGTTGAATAGGTTAGAGCTTTATTCCCTAGAATGTGGAAGATTGAGGAGAGCTTGACAGAGCTATACAAAATTATCAGGGGTATAACCTGTAAGCAGGCTTTTTCCAGAGGTTGGGTGGGACTACAACTAGAGGTCATGGGTTAAGGGTGAAAGGTGAAATGTTTAAGGGGAGCATGAGGGGAAATTTCTTCATTCAAAGGTTCATGAGAGTGTCCCAGTGCAAGTGGCACGTGTGAGCTCGATTTCAGTGTTTAAGAGAAGTTTGGATAGGTACATGGATGGTAGGGATATGGAGGGGTTCGGTCAAATCAAATCAAGGTTTAATTATCACTCAACCGTACATGAATACAGCCAAACGGAACAGTGTTCCTCTAGGGCCAAGGTGAAAAACACACACAGCACATTCAAAATAGCGGGCAAAAAAACATAGTCACATACAAAAAAAACATACATAACCCAAGACCCTGAGTGTCATGGCCCTTAATTTGATGATGCAGTGCACAGCCACTGCAATCTAGCCTGTCATTCCACCAATTGAACACTAGAGGGCAGCACTGATGGGAGAGGCCAACCCCCCTATTGAGAACAGACACCACGCTACATCACCTCCAGCATCTCCTCTCCTGGACTGCAGCAGCAGGCAAACACAGTCCTTTGCTACGTAGCTTCTCTGCGCCTGTCATACTACCGAACGAGGGGAACAGGCTCGTGGCTTGTGGCATCAGTGTCCGACAGGGTCTTGCAATCGCAAGAGAAACATCCAAGGCAATTATCCACAGTTACGTTGCAGGCTGCTTTTGCGCATCAACTCCGATCTCTTCGAGTAGCAGGCAGCAGCAAATCTGCACCCGGTCCAGCTCCTCCAAATCCAGTCCAGCTCTTCCGGCGCACCCAGTTCAGCTACTCCGATCAACGAGCAGCTCACTGATGGAATAGATCTGCAGTACCCGAAGCCCTTGGAGTCCAGCACTGTCTTGCGATCATAAAAAACACATTTAACAAAGAATAAAAAACACCTTTGCTTGGCTCCCGAGAGGCCGCTGTGTCCAAACGCGCCACCAGAAATTCCCAGCGCAGGTTGATCGAAGTAAGCATGGACTAGATGGGCTGAAGGGCCTGTTTCTGTGCTGTACTTTTTTATGATTCTATGACATGACAGAATCAGCATAGTCTGCAACTCATGCTACTTTGAGGGGGATTAAGACTGGCTTTTTAAAAATGACTTCTTTTTAATTTAAAGATGCCTCTGCTATTCGTCTCATCTTTGGGATCATGTTGGCGAGTCCTACACCACAAGACCTAGACTGGTACTGGGCAAGATAATTGGAGCTGCCCTCCCTGGTGACCATGTGTGATGTCACACCACGATGTGAAGAAAACCAAGCAAGTTCTCCCAGCAGTCCAAACTGGCATGAATTCTCCATCCTAATATAATCATTATCACATTGTTTGTGGAACAGTGCTGTGAGCTGCCACCTGACTACACTGTGGGTGATTCATTGGCTCCAAAGTGCTGTAAGGTACCTTGAGATTGTGATAGATACTGTGTTGATGCCAGCTCTCTTGTCAGTGCCAGGCTTCCATCGCAGCTGTCTTCTGAGTGCTGTACCAAAAATTTATTTCAAAGGTTCATTTTATTATCGAAGTATGTATGCAGCATACATCTCTGAGATTCGTCTTCTCCAGATTGTCTTAGAATACAGAAAACCATAGAATTAGTTGAAAGAAAAACATCAATCATGCTCCCCACACAAAAAAAAACACAAGAACTCACTAACCCCAAACACGCCCCACACCTCCCTCGCACAAAAACTAGCAGATCACCCAAACCCCCAGGTCGCCCATCGGCAGCAAGAAAGAATGGGTGAGAACACAAAAATAAACATGGAACTGAAAAAGGCCAATATGAACCATAGTTAGTCCGAACTACAGTCCAATCTATAAATCTCAGAATTTCAATAATATCTGAGAGCCGAGGGACCCAGTGGCCCCTCTGAGGGCAGCGACTCGAACCAGCGGCCCACTCAAGGTCACAGAAAACGCTGTGGTACAGTAACAGTTCCCTTAGTGTGCTTTACATCTGGCTTTAGCATCTGCTGGGCCGGAAAAACACATTCAAAAGATAAACAAACAACGAATGCAAACAGAACAACTGATGTGTGCATCTGAGGAAAGGGAACCACGTCGCCACCTAATGGTTTTAAGAAGAACTGTGTCAAAAATAAGACAGCAGCAAATCACTGGCTCCCAAAGCCACCGGAAACAATTATTTCTTTACTGCCCAGTACACTGCTGGCATTTAGGGCAACAATGAAGGTCCTCCATCTCAGGTGTGCTCAGGGCTTCCTTCATCGTGTCAGTAGCCTCCTCTCAGTTTTCACTTCTGTTAGCCAGGCAAGTCCCACGTGGAGACTCAGGAGTACCATCATATTCAAATGTAGAAGGACTCTTCGTTGCTGGTTTTGTTTAACCAGTCGGGGTTTGTAGCCCGGAGTTGAACCCCTGATCTGGAGAACTGCTGGATCACTCTACCCTTTGACCTGTTTGGCATGGGTGACCCCATCAAGAGTCAAAGCACAAGGCCCTGACTCCAGCCAACATCGTTCTCCGGGTCACTGAAGCTGCA
This sequence comes from Mobula birostris, assembly GCF_030028105.1. NCBI lineage: Eukaryota > Metazoa > Chordata > Chondrichthyes > Myliobatiformes > Myliobatidae > Mobula > Mobula birostris. The sequence continues at coordinate 22,136,422 of NC_092391.1, read as the reverse complement.
AACCTCCAAGCCGTGACAAGATTGTGGTCCTCTTGGAGGACTGAAGACAATGGAGGCTCCTTTGTACAGCAACAGAGAAGGGGCAACTGCGTATTTTGCTGGGGTAAGTTTTCACGCCCTGGTGTTTGAGATTAAAATTTCTGTCCTTTCATTGTAAGTATTGGAGGTGCCAAATAACACCTTTGTTTAGTGCTGGCATAATCTCAAAGACCAGAGAAGAGTCTTTGTGGTCGGATGAAGAAAAGGGGGAACTTGCATTTATACAGTGCTGTGTACATCTGCAGGACATTCCAAAGTATATTGCAGGCACTGAGGTGATATTGGAAATAAGGTTCTGAGGAGCTGTCACAAACAGCAGCAGAGACTGAATCACTCAGGTTGGAGGAACAACACCTTATATTCCGTCTGGGTAGCCTCCAACCTGATGGCATGAACATTGACTTCTCTAACTTCCGCTAATGCCCCACCTCCCCCTCGTACCCCATCCGTTATTTATTTTATATATATATATATATTCTTTTTCTCCCTCTGTCCCTCTCACTATACTCCTTGCCCATCCTCTGGGCTTCCCCTCTCCCCCTTTTCTTTCTCCCTAGGCCTCCCGTCCCATGATCTTCTCATATCCCTTTTGCCAATCACCTGTCCAGCTCTTGGCTCCATCCCTCCCTCTCCTGTCTTCCCCTATCATTTTGGATCTCCCCCTCCCCTTCCCACTTTCAAATCTCTTACTCACTCTTCCTTCAGTTAGTCCTGACGAAGGGTCTCGGCCTGAAACGTCGACTGTACCTCTTCCTAGAGATGCTGCCTGGCCTGCTGCGTTCACCTGCAACTTTGATGTGTGTTGCAGAGACAGAATAGTTTCTTTGATGTGGGATGAAGGTTAAATATTACTCAAGTCACTGGTGGAGGGCCACTTTCAGGAGCCTTGATGTCATATCAGATTGGAAGGGTAATGCAGCATCCCATTAGTATCACTCCGCATTTCAGCTCCAACACTGGGTTGCAGCTTGCACCGATAGCCTTAACCTCTTGCGACATCTTCTGCAAACAAAGGTTACACTGTTCTGTTAGAGAGGTTGTAAGGGAGCTATGATGCTGCTCAGCAGCATTACATCTGTGAAGGAGGTACGGAGAATGAGATGAAGAGTTTGATATCACAAACCAGAAAACGCTCGAAGTACACAGCAGGTCAGAACGTGTCCGTGGGAGGAGAAATGTGGCTAATGTGTGAAGATCCTGTCTCGGGACTCAAGTCCATAGGTCCAGATGTTGACAGGGCGTGAAGACCTGAGTTATAGGGGAAGTTTGAATAGGTTAGGTCTTCATTCCATGCCGTGCCGGAGGATGAGGGGAGATCTTATAGAGGTACGCAGAATTATAAGGGTTTTGGTATGGTGAGTGTATGCAGGCTATCCCCCTCAGGCTGGGTGAGGCTACAGCTAGAGGTCATAGGTTTAGGGTGAAAGGTGAAATATTTATTGGGAATTTGAGGGGACAACTTCACCCAGAGGGTGGTGCGAATGTGGAATGAGCTGCCAGCGGGAGTGGTCGATGCGGGATCCATTGCAACAGTTAAGAGCAGGTTGGATAAGTACAAAGTATGTGGAATAGAAAGGTATGGAGGTTCGGGTGATGAAACTAGGCAGGAAACCCGGACCACATGGGCTAGATGGGCCAAAGGGCCGGCTTCTGGGCTGTAGTGTTCACCTTTAAGTTTCAGAGAAGGAGGGGATGGGAGGGACAGAGGGAGTATTTCTGAGTGCGTGGGATCTGGGTTGCTGAAAGAGGAGTAGTGGAGGTCATCTGGTCAGTGGGTTAATGGGAGCAGTTTGAGACTGAGAAACGGTGTGACATGCAGGGCAGTAGGATGTAGCCAGCACTGCCAATGAGGGAGAAGAACACAGCTAATCACAGGAAAGAACTTCATTCCAAATTGACCACATCTACGTTTTTCTGCTCTCCATGAGCAACTTGGAAATGTGAATCTCTGTCTTTGAAGAAGGTGAGGGTGAGCAGTGTGTCCAAGTCTGATCAGTAGACTAATAATGTTCTTCTCACAGTCCCTTACCTCTCATTATAGCCTGAGCACTTCTTCAAATGGGTTAAGGTTACCGATAGAGCTGAGCACTAATTACACTAGCAATCATTTCTGAGTGCATGCCATTAAACACTGGCTGGTTTAACCCTCCTACATTCTATAATGGGCATTCCGTGTATTGTTTGTCAATTCATCGTTGTGGTCATCTGGGATAATTGCGCCACAGAGCGGCGTGGATTCACTATTCTGCTGGCTGCCTTCTCATCCATTATCCATAAACTCTGCTGCCTACAGCCTGACCTTCATTAAGTCCCATTCACCAACTGCCCTGTTCTCCCTAATCTAAAGTAAAGTCTCCATCTTGTGTTCATAAGCCAGGGTCCAGGGCCATGTACTATCCTAATGTCCTTTACCCATTGGATCTCTCCACACCTCCAATTCTGGCCCCTTGTTTCTCCCCACCTTCCTTGCAGAACCTCATTTGGGCCAGATTTTCAGATCCAGAACCTCTAGACTTCTCTCCAAAGAGCACCGCTGCCCCTTGTCCTTGTCACAACGTTAAATGTTTATTCACCTATCTAATACCTCCTTTACTTGAGTCAGTTTTGCTTGATTATGCTCCTATGAATGTCATGGGATATTCTTAATTGTATTTTAATTGTATTTTCATTGTCATTGTGTATTCTTAAGTGCACAGCGAATAGTGCCAAGGGAGAGCTCCTATTGTGTTCTTTAAGGCTCTTTAATCTCTGGGTCCTTTGAATTTTATTTCCATCAGAGGATTGTGGAACCACTGAGGAAGCACTTGGATGTCTCCAGTAGCAAGGAAGTCCTATCCTGCAGGTGTGCTGTGCTCTGGAATTGTTTGCTCATTGGTTACCGTACAGCCAGATGCTTGCCGATCAGAAATCTGCCATTTGGCCAAACATCTACCAAACCAAACAAAACGATTATATCTCCTTAGTGAAAGAACATGGCAAAGACCAAGCGGCCTGGGGGCGGAGGTCATGTTAGAGGGGAGTACATGCCATAGTTCAAAGTTCAAAGTAAAATTTACTATCAGAGTACATACATGTCACCACATACCACCCTGAGATTCTTTTTCCTGCGCGCATACTCAGCAGGTCTATAGAATAGTGACTATAAACAGGATCAATGAAAGAACAGGAGAGCATAGAAGACATCAAGCTGTGCAAATGCAAATATAAATAAATAGCAATAAGTAACAAGAGCATGAAATAACCGAGTTAAGATGAAACCAGGTGGCTGCCTCTCCAAGCTCATCTGTGTAAACAGCTTAAATTCCTCTCTTTAATGTTTCTGGTTTTCCCACAATGGTGGTTGGGGTTATATCAAAGTCCTGATCTGCAAGTAGCTCTCAAACTGTGGTTTTTTTTTTATGATGGATGAGTTCCTTTCCTAGAGCTCGTTGGCCAACTTCTCCTACCTTCTCCAGGGTGCTGCCCTGCACGGCCGTGTGGACGACCAATTCCAGGCCGGTGTTGCCGACTGAGGCATCGTGGGAGAAAGAACATCAGGAATTGGCTGCGGCGGATGTATGAATGGAGGTCTCTGTAGTCGGGCGGTCGCTCTGTCTCACTCTTCCTCTCAAGTGTGCGGGAGTTTGCTGCCGATTCTTGAGTCAGAATTCTCAGAATAAAAAGGCCACCGAAGACTTTTGCACAGTACTGTAGGAACTTTATGTATTGCACTGTACTGCTGCCACAAAAGAAACAAATTTTATAATATAGGTGAGTGATGATAAACCTGATTTTGATATGGGTAATATCTCCAGCATCTGCAGATTTTCTCTTCCTTCTGAAATGGGTCTCTATTTTGGACTGAGAATGGGAAGGGAGCAGTGAGAGGGGAATCACGGGTAAAGGGGAAAGGAGAAGAGCCAGTATCAGGAAGCATCAGAGAGTCATTCTGTAATGATCGATAAACCAATTGTTTGGGATCAAATGACCTTGTCTGGTGTCTCAGGACTGGACGTGTCTTCACCCATACCACCCCCACCCCGGCACTCCTCTGTATTTGTCCTGTATTTGTGTCCTGAATGTAGCAAAGTTGTTTCCCATGGTGGGGGAGTCTAGTACAAGAGGGCATGACTTAAGGATTGAAGGGTGCCCATTCAGAACAGAGATGCGAAGAATTTTTTTTTATCCAGAGGGTGGTGAATCTGTGGAATGTATTGCCACGGGCGGCAGTGCAGGTCAAGTCATTGGGTGTATTTAAGGCAGAGATTCATAGGTATCTGAGTAGCCAGGGCATCAAAGGTTATGGTGAGAAGGCGGGGGAATGGGACTAAATGGGAGAATGGATCAGCTCATGATAAAATGGCAGAGCAGACTCGATGGGCCGAATGGCCAACTTCTACTCCTTTGTCTTATGGTCTTAGGCACCCGAGCTATATATACCTAAGACTTTTGCACAGTCCTTTAAGCTGGATCACTAAGTGATCCCGTTCCCCACAGATTTTCCCTGTAGCCTTTTCTCTGCACGTTCCGATTAACTTCCACACCCCCGTCCCCTCCGAGTATCTATCACTCACCTACACACTAGCAGCAATATAGTGGTCAGTTAATCCACCAACCCAACTGTCCTTGACAGAGGAAAGCAGAGTACCAGGCAGTCACAGAGACCGCACTGCAGATCAAGTTTGGAACCATTCTCTGGAGCTGAGTGTCAGCAGCTGGGCCAGTCCACAGCGAGAGCTTGCATCTCAAAGGCATCTTCCACAACTCTTGAACTGAATTGGATTGACTTTATTACTTACATCCTTCGTATACATGAGGAGTGAGAATCTTTACGTTACGTCTCTGTCTAAATGTGCAATGTGCAATTTATAGTAATTTGTAATAAATAGTATGTACAACAGGACAGTCAATATAGCATTGAAATACAATTGCATCAGCATGAATTAATCAGTTTGATGGCCTGGTGGAAGAAGCTGTCCCGGAACCTGTTGGTCCTGGCTTTTATGCTGCAGTACCGTTTCCCAAATGGTAGCAGCTGGAATAGATTGTGGTTGGGGTGACTCGGGTCCCCAGTGATCCTTTGGGCCCCTTTTTACACACCTTTCTCTGTAAATGTCCTGAATAGTGGGAGGTTCATATCTGCAGATGCGTTGGGCTGTCCGCACCACTCTCTGCAGAGTCCTGTGATTGAGGGAAGTACAGTTCCCATATCAGGCAGTGATGCAGCCAGTCAGGATGCTCTCAATTGTGCCCCTGTGGAAAGTCCTTAGGATTTGGGGACTCATACCAAACTTCTTCAACTGTCTGAGATGAATGAGGTCCTGTTGTGCTTTTTTCACCACACAGCCTGTGTGCACAGACGACGTGAGATCCTCGGTGATGTGTTTACCGAGGAATTTAAAGCTGTTCACTCTCTCAACCCCAGGTCCATTGACGTCTATAGGGGCTAGCCTGTCTCCCTTCCTCCTGTAGTCCAGAAGCAGCTCCTTTGCTTTAGCGACATTGAGGGAGAGGTTGATTTTTTGACACCACTGCGTCAGGGTGATGACTTCTCTGTAGGCTGCCTCGTTATTTGAGATTAGGCCAATCAATGTAGTTATTGTCATTGATCATTCCAGCTCAAATTCCCTTCTGGCCAAGTGCCCTTAAAGCGTACAACTAGCATTCTGATAATGGTCAGGTGTTCAGCTAAGGGGGGGCAAACATCAGCTGGGGCATCGTGGAGAACTCCTGCTCTTTGTCAAAATATCGGCTGATAAATGGTACAAACAACCAAGATGTTAAAGGACCAAATTTTTCACGTTCACCTCCAACCAACTTGGGAGTTGCAAATGACATAGGAGGGTAGTAGAGTTGTTGACTAATCGCAGTAATCAATCCCCGGTGTTTGCTTTATTAGCCTCGCCTTTGGGTTGCGAAAACCCAGTGCTGGAGCTTTGGGGACTAAGGTCACCTGCTACAGTCGCACTTACCAAGTATCTAATTTAAATTACTGAGGTTGCTATTATCGGGACTGTGGTACAGTTTTAGTAGATTTCCATACACTCCTTTACGCCTACCCTTATATCCTGCTTATGAACTGCTTGTCCCACTCCCATCAGGGAGGAGGCTACACAGCAACCATGCCAGGACCACCAGTCTCAAAAACAGTTACTTTCCCCAAGCAGTAAGGCTGATCAACACCTCCACCCACTAACCCACCCCTCCACACCCCCAACCACCACTTCCCTATTATCATTTCCTGTCAGTCAGCTTACGTACAGACATTCCTGTGCCTGGTGTCACTCTATGGAGAAGCACGCAGTCTATGTGTATATATGTGTCTATGTGTTGGCGCGTGGCCAAGTGGTTAAGGCGTTCGTCTAGTGATTTGATGGTCGCTAGTTCGAGCCTTGGCTGAGGCAGCGTGTTGTGCTCTTGAGCAAGGCACTTAACCGTACATTGCTCTCCAACGACACCGGTGCCAAGCTGTATGGGTCTTAATTCCCTTCCCTTGGGCAACATCGGTGGCATGGAGAGGGGAGACTTGCAGCATGGGCGACTGCCGATCTTCCATACAACCTTGCCCAGGCCTGCACCCTGGAAACCTTCCAAGGTGCAAATCCATGGTCTCATGAGACTAACGGATGCCTATATATGTGTGTATATGCTATCAGTCCTGCCGAAGGGTCACGGCCTGTAACGTCGATTGTACTCTTTTCTATAGATGCTGCCTGGCCTGCTGAGTTCCTCTAGCATTTTGAGTGTCTCGCTCAGATTTCTAGCATCTGCGGATTTTCTCATTTATATATGCTATCTTATGTATTTATAGTTATTGACTTCCTTATCGTTTGTTTGTGCTGCATCAAATTGGGAGTAACAATTTTGTTCTCCTTTACACTTGAGTACTGGAAATGACATTAAACAATCTATAGTGTTAATTGCACCGTTTAAAGAACATTATTGCATCTATTAATCCAGGCCCTGGAGAGCCAGTACAGAGGACAGAATGGTTCCTCCAGCTGGTAGACTCGGAGAGGCAAAGTTTGGTTGTAGGTAGAGCGGGAAGTTGTGGCTTATTTCCATGACTTTGCAGCTCAGTCTGCATAACCCACGCCACAGTAGACGTGCTCCTGAAAGGGCTGGGTTCTTCGGCGAAGTCTGTACCTGATCGTAGTAATTGACTGGGAATGTCAGACTGAGGGGCAGTGGCCGCTCACGACCTCCCGGCATCACCTGGATGCTGGATGGAATTGTGTCACTTCTGGAGGCTTCCGGCCTGTAAGAGGATACTTGGATAAAGTTGAGATAACGAATCTAGCAAGCTTGCCCTTGTGTGCTCTGATGTGTGGTGTCGCTAACTTTATTGTGTACGCTTTAAGACTTGGAGGGGGATGTGGGTCACACTGAGAGGAAGCGTGAGGCATTTGCAAAGGGTGTGTTCAGGAAAGCAGAGGTTGGGGGAATAGAGACAGCGGGGTAGGGTCAGAGGAGGGAGTATGGGAGAAGTGTGAAGTGGGGGTAAAAGCAAAATGAGGAAGTATGAGAAAGGGATTTAGAACCGGAATTGAATGTTCTGTAACACTAGATCTGGTATCTGTAAGGCTGAATGTTCTGTTGGGAGTTTTACTTTCTCACAAGCATTGCCATGAACTCTGCTGTCAGATAGCAAGTGCTGGGCTGTATTCGGTGAGCAAGAAGTGGGCTAACTGATAGCATACGTATTGGTTTTTGTCCATTTTTATGCTGGAGGCAGATACATTAAGGGCATTTAAGATGCTCTTAGGTACATGGATCACAGACAAATAGAGGGCTAATGTAGGAAGGAAGGGTTACATTGATTTTAGAGAAGGTTAAAAGGTCGGCACAACACTATGGGCTAAAGGGCCTGTAGTGTGCTGGAATATTCCGTGTTCTATTTCTTTCGGTAAATTCCAAAATTAACTCAAAGTTTATTCTCAATTTATTCAAAATTGAACATTTTTCTCCCTAGTTTTGTAAGCCACATGTAGTGTGCAAGTTTTGTAAGCCACGTGTAGTGTGCAAGTTTAAATGGACTGGTAGGAGCTGAAAACTGACCAAAAGAGCAGCAGGGCAGATCCAGGGGAGCTCAGAGGAATCAATGAGTTCCACTCACTCCCTTAAGGCTGTTATAGCCAGAGATCGTAGTGGGGATAAGCTCACACTACCTTTTAAGTGCTCCCAAAGGCATATCTCAGATAGCCTCTGACAACCAAGCCCAGCTCCTGACCTTCAGCTATGGCTTAGCTACCAAGCCTGACAGAACTATTTCCACTGACAGGAGAAGGGCAAAGGTGAGATACCGGTGCTTTAAAACTAGCTGCTTTGGGAAGATGGAGCTCATCAGCCATGGTTGGCAGCTCATCTAGGAGAAGGAAAACTCTGATCTCAAACCTCCGCTGCATTGCGGCTGCACCCGTTCATGGGAACAGTGCGGGAGTAAACCCCAAGGAAAAATCCAGAGCTGCAGTCCCTAAGGCAGCCCTATGTTGAGATCAACACCGACTGGCAACTGCTGCAGTACTGCTGGTGCCGAACTGTATCGGTCTCTGCTGTTGCTGTGTGGCGAGGGGGAGCCCGCTGCATGGGCATGGACAACAGCTCCATGTCGACAGGCCTGGTTTGCATACCGGCTTGCATCTCACGTGGACAGCTTAGGGTGCAGCATCCGTGGTGGACACCGACCAATGGAGGGCCGGTCAGTCACTCGCTTGGGGTTAATTCTGAAATTCTGCCTGCAAGCTGCTGGTTCTCAAATTCCTTCCCTCAACCACTTCACTCTCGGTCATCGGCACAGTGGTGCTTGAATCTGATAACAATAACTTGCTTTTGCCAACGTCGCTCTGTTCCAGTCTACGCTACTGAGCTGAGGAACTGCTCCTTGATCCACACCTGGTGGTGTTCCTTTCTAAAACATCAGAATATCTCCAAGTCCCTCACACAACCTCAGTGAGGCAATCTTTGTAACTCAAATATTGGATCATACAATAGAGCGAACCTTTGAATATGCTCCCACATCTTACGACTGCCCATTCCAACATATTGAGTAAAATACATTTTCCACACCACTTACCACTGTTTTTAGTATTGATTTCATCTCTGCCTTGGTTACCATTCCCCTTCCATTCACAACTACTCCTGGAGGAGGAGAAGATGGCGGCACGATGCAGCGCGTGTAGCCTCTCCGGTGAAATTGTATCGTATTTGTAAGTAGGATGCCGTGCACAATTCTGATTTGATGGAGACAGCCATGAGAGCACGGAGGAACATTTGGAGTAACTTCTGAAACGCCCAGTTCACTGCTGCTGCTACTGTGTGATCAAGAATCTCCAGAGGGAAGGCCCCAAAATCCTCGGCTTTGCCTGCTGCTGGCAACCGGGGCTGGGGTCAAAGCATTCGGCAGAGATGGTGCTCAGTGCCCGGTGTCAGAGGACTGGTTGGAGCTTGAAGTTTTCGGATGACTCAGAGTTGGACTGTGGACGGGTATGGCAGGGAGAGTTTTCTTCCTTCTCCCGTCTGCGTGAGATGTGGGACTTTCGAGAGACTTTGAACTTTTTTACCATGCCCATGGCCTGTTCTTCATCAAGTTATGGTATTGCTTGCACTGTTGTAACTATATGTTATAATTATGTGGTTTTTGTCAGTCTTTCAGTCTTGGTCTGTCCTGTGTTTCTGTGATATCACATCGGAGGAATATTGTATCATTTCTTAATGCATATGTTACTAAATGACAATAAAACAGGACTGTGTGTCCTCATAATCTAATCTAATCTAACTACTCCCTGTCATTCTCTTGTTTTCACACTCTTCTGTCAATCTCCTTTGCTGTGAGGTGACTAATTTCAGATTCTAAATTGATTGAGGAAGAAATGTTGGTCAGGTCACTGGAAGATCACAGGATGGTACAGTGCAGTACGGGCCCTTCGGCCCACAATGTTGTGCTGCCTTTTAACCTACTCTAAGATCTATCTAACCCTTCCCTCAGACATAACTGTCCAAGCACTCTGGATAATATCCTGGTATCCGTTATATTGATGTAAATCCTGCAGCCTTCAAAATATCACCCTGAGCAAAATACAGCTGGAAAACGGTTAAAGCTAGGTATTTTTTTCTAAATATTTATTTTTACGAACGGATGCCAAAAAAGGGAAAAAAGGTCCTGTGCATTGGACGCCATTCCTTAGCACTGAATTGATAGCATAAATGATGTGTCTCATTCAGGTCCCCTTTCCTTAATATTCTGGCTCATTTCGAAACTTGCTGTATTCAGTGGTGAGTATTCTTCAAGAGACATTGAGACCACACCAGTAATAATCGAGTGTCAGTGCTCCTGGATCCAGTGAGGGGAAGAACTGGTTGGTTTATTAAAAGGGGAACTTGCGCCTGACATTTCCAGCAAAAGGGAGGATGGAGATGGTGAATGTTTCAAGGTCAGAGAGTGCATGCTCCAGGTTTCTGAGGAGTTGTTGCAGCTTTTAAAGTCTCATTTCTCCCCTGATACACACGCACGTACACAGGAGAGATTATAGAGTTAATTGTGCTTTTTTTTTTGTGCGTGCTGAGTCATAGATAAAGGAGACGATCTCAGTGCCTAATCTGAGCTCGGAGAATTATGATCATTTGGGTGGACGCAGGGATTTAGTCTCAGCTTCAATCACTACAAGCTGGAGGAACTCAGCAGGTCGGGCAGCATCCGTGGAAAATATGGGTCGACATTTCGGGCCGGAACCCTTCGTCAGGACTGTAGAGGGAAGGGGCAGAGGCCCTATAAAGAAGGTGGGGGGAGGGTGGGAAGGAGAAGGTTGGTAGGTTCCAGGTGAAAAACCAGTGAGGGGAAAGATAAAGGGGTGGGGGAGGGGAAGCAAGGAGGTGATAGGCAGCTGGGGGAGGGGGCAGAGTGATATGGGGATAGAGGAAAGGAAGGGGAGGGAATTACCGGAAGTTTGAGAATTCTATGTTCATACCAAGGGGCTGGAGACTACCTAGACGGTTCCGCCTCCTCCTACTACCCATTGTGTTTTCCCCTATTCCTTCTTCACTTTTCCTGCCTATCACCTCCCTGCCTATCCTCTCCCCCACCCTTTTATCTTTCCCCTTACTGGGCTTTCACCTGGAACCTACCAGCATTCTCCTTCCCACCCTCCCCCCACCTTCTTTATAGGGCCTCTGCCCCTTCCCTCTTCAGTCCTGATGCAGGGTTCCGGCCCGAAACGTCGACTCATCGTTTCCACGGATGCTGCCTGACCTGCTGAGTTCCTCCAGCGTGTTGTGAGTGTTGCTTTGACCCCAGCATCTGCAGAGTATTTTGTGTTTGGTCTCAGCTTTCCTGGGCTAGAACCCACTGGAGTATGTGAGGGTGTATGAATCCATTTGCCTCTGGGGGTATATTATGGGGATTCACATTACAACTTTGTTTCGCACCCTAGATGAAGTTGAGTAAACGGTGCACAAGAATTGGAAAGTACTGGTTGTCTGGAGTCTCAGAGTACGAAACGGGGTAAACTGAAGAGTGGTACTGGGATCTGCCCGGGCATTGACTGGGCTGGGAGAGGAGACAGGAGACAGGCCACAACTTTCAATGGTTTCTATGAGTCTGCAGAAGTTATTTAAGTGTAGATCTATGCTTCAGCTTTGTATACAGTGGCCCATTGAATAACTGGGTACAAAGAGACAGTGTGAGTTTGAACTGAGGTATTCAGAAGCTCCTCTGTTTCTGTGGTGTGCACAAGTTCTCATAAATGTAAAAGGCCTTGAGTTTCAGCCCTTGCATCTGATGGTTGAATATTCATTGAATGAGAGGCCATTTGGTTCACTGTGGCTCTTTATAAAATCCATCCTTTCCCTCCAGTGCTGGAAATGCTACCTTTGAAGTATTTATTCAAATTCTGTTAATTGTATGTTTTCTTTCATGTTCTCAACATTTTTCTGCCAATATCTATCTTTTGGTAATTTATCCTTCTGTCACTTTCATCTTCAATCACTGTCCATGCGTGGAGAAAGCTCCTCCCAATTCCACCTGCCTACCAGGTTTTCTGCTATCAGTCTGTTCTGCCGCATTACCTCATTCTTTGTTGCCTTAGTCGTCAGTAAAATCTCTGCTCTCACACAAAAGACATTCCTCTGGCGCAGCCCACGCCTCTGCTCTAAATGCAGAGTGTAGATGTGAGTGGATACAGACCGATTTTCATGGTGACACACTCAAAGTGCTGGAGGAACTCAGCAGGCCAGGCAGCACCTATGCAGAAGAGTAAACAGTCGACATTTCGGGCCGAGACTCATCATCAGGACTGAAACAAAAAGGATGAGAAGTCAGAGCAAGAAGGTGGGGCGAGGGGAGGAAGAAGTACAAGGTGGTAGGTGATAGGTGAAGCCGGGGGAGGGGGAGGGGTGAATTAAAGAGCTGTGATACAGGCCTGGAGAAGGGGGAATCTGGTAAGAGAGGACAGAAGACCATGGAAGAAAGGGAAGGGGGAGGGGCACCAGAGGGAGGTGATGGGCTGGTAAGGATATAAGGTGAGAGAGGGAAACAGGAATGGGGAATGGTGAAGTGGGGAGCGGCAATTACTGGAAGTTTGAGAAATTGATGTTCATGCCATCGGGTTGGAGGCTACACAGATGGAATATTAGGTGTTGTTACTCCAGCCTAAATGCCGCCTCTTCATGGCAGTAGAGAAGCCCATGGACTGACTAGTTGGAATGGGATGTAGAATTGAAATGGGTGGCTTCTGGGAGATCCCAGTTTTTCTGGCGGACGGCAAAGCAGACTCCCAATCTACACCGGACCTCACCGATATACAGGAGGCCACACTGGGAGCACCGGCTACAGTAAATGACCTCAGCAGACTCACAGGTGAAGTGTCGCCTCACCTGGAAGGACTGTTTGGGGCCCTGAATGGTAGTGAGGAAGCAGGTGTAAGCTGATTCTCCTATTCATCACCAGATAATTCTGGTACAGCCCTCGTCTCTGCTCCAAATGAATCACCACACATTCACCAGTCCAGGTGGCTCTACTTTGTCCACCCAAATCCTTTCAAAACCTCCACCAATTAGCCTTGAGGTCCTAGTGTGGGAACCTTAGTGACGGATGGTTCTGCTTCAGGGCTGCCTCACTGGACAACTCCCAAACACAACAGTATTGAACAGCACTCAGTTCTGCAGAAGGCTTATTCTGACTCTCTTTTGAGATTGCTTCAGTGCACGTCCTCATGCAGCCAAGTACTCTTCCTCCTGGGGATAAAAGATATGCTAGACTTGGCTTTTTCTTTACAATCAGCATCAACATTAAAGTAACTCAGGGGTTCCCAACACTTTTTATGCCATAAACTGAGGGGGCAGTAGATGCCAGATTGGGAACCCCTGATGTAACTATTGCACATTTATTTATTATTATTATTATTAGTTGTATATTTGTAATTACAATGTCTTCTAATGCACATTGATTGTTTATGTGAGTTTTTCACCGATTCCACTGTGTTTCTTTATCTACTGTGAATGGCCTAATGTAAACAAATTGCAGGGTTGTACATGTTGACATATATGTACTTTGATCTTTTTTATATAAAGCAGAGCTTACAGAGATGGAAAATGTGAGAGAAAGAGCCTGAAATTCGGTGATACATTTTGTTTTATGCCAAGGTAGCTAATCTGATATTGTAGTTAGCACATTAGTGTTGTGCTCTGTGGTCCTGGCGCAATCAGAGCGCCGATGTGAAGTGTTTTGCTGCTCCTGAACCAAAGCCTACCTTGATGTCATAGACAGGACACGCTCTCTTGTTTCGTTCTCTGCAGGCACTGTCTAACCTGCTCAGCGATGCCAGGATTTTATATTTTTATTTCCTCTGTGGGTCTCGGGATCTGGGTAATAACAAGGCTGTGTTTTCAGCTTTTTGTTCTGCAGTTTGTTTCTCAACGGTCTGTGGCTTGCTGGAGCAGCTCATCGAGCTGGGAGTGGGGGCCAGCTCTGAAGGACAGTGAGAACGTGTATCAGTTTGTGTTCTTGTTTTGTCCTGCGCTCGATCTTTGAAGAAACCATTCATGGACTTGAATTCCTCCCAAGTTTATGAATATACCCAAAAAGTGCTTAAAAATGCATTAGTGATCTACCAGCTGGCCCACTCCCCTCAGTTTGTTAGTTGGAGAGTGGAGGGGGTGAAGGCTAATGGATATTTTGTGTGAATGACGGTGATATGATTTTTGAGTGTGGAAGGAAGTTGTAGTTGTAGGGACATCATGGACTCATAAAGCACCCCAGCATAGAAGCAGGCCCTTCGACCCATCTAGTCCATGCTGACCCATTATGCCACCTAGTCCCATGGACGTGCACTTGGACCATAGCCCTCCATAACCCTTCCATCCACGTACATTAAATGCTACAATCAAAACCGCATCCATCATTTCCAGTGTCAGTTCGTTCCGCACTCACAGCCTTCTGTGTGAAGAAGTTTTCCCCCATGTTCCCTTTCACCCTTAATCTACAACTTCTAGTTCTAGCCTCGCTCGACCTCAGTGGAAAAAGCCTACCTGCGTTTACCCTATCTACACCCCTCATTATTTTGTATACCTCGATCAAATCTCTTGTGTTCCAGGGAATAATATACCTATTCAACCCTTCCCCATATCTCAGGTTCCCAAGTTCTGGCAACATCTTTGTGAATTTTCTCTGCACTCTTTCAATCTTACTGACACCTTTCTTGTAGTTGAGTGGCCTGAACTGCACACAGTACTCCAAATTAGGCCTCATCAATGCCTTATACAACTTCAACATAATTTCAGTGGGATTAAAACACATAATTCCTTCTCTTGGCATGGAATGGCTGAAATAAATAGCAGATAGACCAGCGGTTCCCAAAGTGGCCGATTTTTGCCCCCCCCCCCCCCCCGGGGTGGCGGAGGAGGGCACTCAGTAGCAAGGGGGTGGGCAACTAGGGAGTACAGGCTTAATTTAAGAAATTACTTATCATAAGCATTTGATCCTCTGACTCATAATTGATTACATAATTACCTCATCCCTTGCTAACCCATCGTTCTCTTAGACTTTGCTCTAAGTGCGTTATAGTTGTGAAAATGAATGAGACAATTCTCCGTTTGTCATATCATGAGAAATCTGGACTGAAGAAATCGTATTATTTCCAGCCCACACATTATTGCCATTCACTACTGTATTAGAGTGCGGGAAACTATGATTCCCATACTCTAATCATGCAGTGACACAATTCATGTGAATTAGGGTATGGCTCTCAATGGGGTAAAATTCAGAATCTGCCCTTTCCAATGGACGTGACTGCATTTTCCTAGCCCACTGACCGACCGAGGTATCACTGCCCTACACAGTATACACATAAACAACATAGAAAACCTACAGCACAATACAGGCCCTTCGGCCCACAAAGCGGTGCCGAACATGTCCTTACCTTAGAAATTATCTCGGGTTACCCATTGCCCTCTATTTTTCTGAGTTCCATGTACCTGTCCAGGAGTCTCTTAAAAGACCCTATCGTATCTACCTCCATCACCGTTGCCGGCAGCCCATTCCACGCACTCACCACTCTCTGCATAAAAACCTTACCCCTGACATCTCCTCTGTACGTACTTCCAAGCACCTTAAAACCGTGCCCTCTTGTGCTAGCCATTTCAGCCCTGGGAAAAAGCTTCTGACTATCAACACAATCAATGCCCCTCCTCATCTTATACCTGCAGGCAGAGAGTCAGGCTTTGCCTGAGCTATAATGATATTATAGTTTTTCCCCTTTGAGATTGGACTTAAATAGGTGATTGACCATGGTCGGTAATCCATATCGAAAATGGCAGAAGCAGACCAAATGAAAAGGTGTAGACGGGATGGTGTGGTGTACCAGAATATGGATTTATACCAGAACCAAATTAAACTTTACTCAATGACGGACTTCGGGCAGAAACTGAGAGTCCGGTTTGTTCCCAAACAAGAGAAAATCTGCAGGTGCTGGAAATCCAAGCAACACACATAAAATGGTGGAGGAACTCAGCAGACCAGGCAGCATCTATGGAAAAGAGTACAGTTGATGTTTTGGGCCGAGAACATTCAGCAGGACTGGAGAAAAAAAGATGAGTAGTAGAGTTAAAAGGTGAGGGGAGGGGTGGGAGAAACACAATGAGATAGGTGAAATGGGAGGGGGAGGAGTGAATTAAAGAGCTGAGAAGTTGATTGGTGAAAGAGATACAGGGCTGGAGAAGGCAGAATCTAATAGGAGAGGAGAGAAAGTTGTGGATGAAAGAAAAGTGGAGAGGAGAACCAGAGGGAGGTGATGGGAAAGCAAGCAGATGAGGTGAGGTGAGAGAGGGAAAAGGGGATGGGGAATGGTGAAGGGTGGGGGGGGCATTACCGGAAGTTCAAGAAATTAATGTTTATGCCTTCAGGTTGGAGGCTACCCAGACGGAGTATAAGGTGTTGTTATCCAACCTGAGAGTGACCTCATCACAACAGTAGAGGAGGGAAGTGGAATTAAAATGGTCCTGTCATTGATGGCACCTCATCTGTGGCATAAGCAAGAATGTTGGTGAGTGGAATGTACTTCTCTTGAAAAATTGTTCAACATCCCAAAAAACTGACCTTCCTTTCATATCTATTTCTCGTCCCCTTGTAAGTAACAACTCTTGAACTATGCTTTCATCTTTTATAAACTGAACATAACCAAGAAGTAAAAAAAAAAAATCATTGCCTGGCATTAAATTGACTCAATTGCAGAGCAAATTCTGTTGGGCCACATGTTTAGGACAATGTGTCTTTCACATTCTCAGATGGTTCATCTATTAGTCTGAGGACAGAATTGTTGTTGAGAAGAATCACTTTAGTTATTTGGTCTGGTGACTTATACAAAACTATACTCAGAATCTGCCTTCAGTTCTACTCCAATTGTGTGGGGCATTCCAGATTTAGCAATGAGATGTTGTATGAAGCACGCAAGCCATCACTCTTTTGTTGAACATGGCCCATCGGGAGCTGCACTCTGCTAATGATGAGCGAGACTTGCCTTGACCTGAGTTTTACCTGTTGCCCATGCCACCTTTTCCCCATCCACACATTTCCAAAGTCTCTGTAACTGCTTCACAGAGAATGAGGAAATCCTTCCACACTTGCCCTTCTTGTACCTTCTGGGAGAATACAGTGCTTAATCTCATTGGTGAGAAGAGATGACCCAGAGAGTAGCCTTATTCACTAGTCAGCACACCACAATGGCAGAAGTGCAGAAAATAACTGCCCGCTCCCCTAACTACACCGAAATTTGAAAAAAAGCCTGCCAAAAAATCTTTTGAAATTAATTTGATTCCTAATCTAAAATCAAATCATTGCAGGTCTGTTTGTCGACTCAGTCTCCTTACTTGCTCCCAGCACTGATGCCTGGCACATTTAATGCAACTGTCGTTAATACTGGAGAGTTTCAACTGGTAATCGATTGGAAGAAAATTGATGCAACACAGATAAAATGTTTTGGGCTTCAGACCCTTCTGCAGAACTGGAATAAAAAAAGATGGAGTAGATTTAAAAGGTGGGAGGGGAGGGAGAAACTCGAGGTGATAGATGAAACCAGGAGAAGGGACGAAGTGAAGTAAAGAGCTGTGACATAGTCTGGGAGCCAAGGTAACCCAAAACATTCGGGAACCACTTGGATAGTCATTACAGAGGTCGATGGAGGAAGGAATAGGAGGAGTTGGTAATTAGTGAGAGAAGCACAGTGCTAGGCCAAAACTTGGAACCTCCTAAACAATGAGTTTTTGTCAGTGCGTGAAGCCAACTTGAATCCAGAGGCACAGATAGGGGGCAATAGCACTCTGAGGAGTCAGTTTCAGAGTGACCCACAGCCGTACTCAGGATAGTCAGAGGGAAGTAAAGCAAGATCAGCTCTTCAGCTGGATACAACCGGGATTTGATATGCTACCACTTGACGGCAAATATTAGCACAGTTCAGCCTTCCTGGAACCGTGAATTGTGGGCTGTGGCTGAAACGAACCCCCCAGCTGGATCTTTCGCCTCTACAGAGGAAGTCATTTCCAGACTCCCATGCCTGGACTGACCACATTGTACAAAAAAAATGTGGTTTGACTGTGGATTTGCAACTGTTCTGTGCTTCGTTTGAAGTAACTGAATGTTAATTACCCAGTCAGGTGGGGCTGAATAACTTGCAGATGACAGAAGAGATGAAGCACACACAGTTCAGGCTCCTTGGCGCACGATATTGTGCCGACCTTTTAACCTACTCCCACATCAATCTAACGCTTCCTTTCCACATCGTCCTCCATTTTTCTGCTATCTATATGCCTAAGTCTTTTAAATCTCTCAAATTTATCTGTCTCTACCACTACCTGAACAGCGTCCCACACTCAGTGTAAAAAAAACTGTCTGACAGTCCCCCCAATACTTTCCCTAAATCATCTTAAAATTATGCTCCCATTTCTGCCTTGAGAAAATGGCACTGGCTGTCCACTTAATCTATGCTTCTTATCTTGTACATCTGTATGGAGTCATCTTTTATCTTTCTTCACTCCAAAGAAAAAAAATCCTAGCTCACTCAACCATTCTTCATAAGATATGCTCACTCATCCAACTTGTATCTTGAAAACAATCCCATTGCTCAAAATTCACCAAATACAAGTCGGCCTCGACTGGTTCAGACGGGTGACCAAAAGCTGGGGTTTTGAAGTGTTAGGAATTCAAACACAAGGTGCTGTCAGTTGAGCACACTGCCAGCCCTGTTGGGGTGAATGAGAGCGGGAGTGTAGACAGACCAGACCCGGACTGCTGCAGTGGGATGTGAGCGATTGGCGAATCTATCTAGGGATTTGACAGGAATAACGTGTTGGAAATGTTCAACAGGTCGGGCAACATCTGTGCAAAGAGGAATAGAGTTAACATCTCTGGTCAGAGATTCTTTGAAAGAACTGGGAAAGAGATCAGGACTGCTACTGTAGCCAAATTCTGCAACCATGAAACTGTGCCTGTAAAATGGTAGGCTACTTGTTGCGATATTATTTGTGATTCTCCCGTGTTTATAACCATAATGTAAACAAAATGCATCTTCCTCCTCATTTGGTTTTTGAGCAGTTAGACATCATTGGCATAAATGACTCAGTAATTTGTCAGCTTGGGTTACATAGGATCTTTTTCCAGCACAGGGTGATATTCATCCGGACTCGTTTGCATACAAATACTTGGCTTTTTAAACTCTGCTGTAATTACTGATAAGTTTCTTAAAGTTTACAATGTGTATTTAACAACTTTCACAATCTCAGCATGCTCAAAGTCAAGAGAACTATTTTAGAGTAACGCCTTTAACATTGGATACAAAATTCAATTTGCATACAGCAGATTTGCACAAACAGCAGTGTGTATTGACTAAGTAATCCATGGTGTTGGTTGAGGTAGATTATTGGCTGAGACACTAGGGAGAACATTGAAGATCAAGAAAGCAGGCGATCTGGTCTGATCTCCCTGCCATTCAATATGATCCTGACTGCTCTGCCCCACACCCCGTAACTCTTGGTTCACTGATCTTTCAAATAAAATCTACTTTTTAAACAATTCCAGTAATCTGGGTTCCACAACCCTTTGGGGTCAAGAATTCCAGGGATTCACCACCTTTCAGGAAATTCCTATGCATCTCAGTTTTGAACGACGTCTTATTCCCTTGAGGCCTTTTTTTTTACTGGTGCAAACATTTCTATATTTACCCTGTCACACAACCTTCTGTTTCCAAAACTGAGGTACAAAGGAATTTCTTCTGAGAGTGGTAGATCTTAGAATTCTCTACTCCAAAGGGCTGTGGAGATAAAATTTCTGGAGATGTTTAAAAAGTATACAAACTTCCTTAAACCGTTTGCAATAACTTTTTTAAATTCCCAGGAATTAGTTTACAGAATCGCTTCTGAATGTTTCTTATATTGGTATATACTTAGTTTATCGTGTTCTGCAGGGGTCAGTGTTGGGAAAATGCTTCTTTTCACTTTATATGTCAGTGATTTGGATGGAATTTGTAGCCAGGTTTGCAGACAATATGAAGGTAGGAGGGGCGGGTAGTGTTGCGGAACATGTTGAGGAAGAGTGCGTGCCTTGGAGAACATAACCAGACCAAAAGATGTGGATGAATCAAGAGATTTGCAACCTGCTGAGGGCTAGATCTGTGGCATTCAACAGCAGTGAACCAGAAACATGCAAGAAGTCCAGGTACGACCTACAGGAGGCTTATTTTAAGCGTGAAAATCAATTCTGATTGAGGTTAGAAACGGAATTGGATGTATGTCAGCTCTGGCAGGATTTGCAAACCATTATTTCCTATGAATTTAAACCTAAAATCATAAATCATGATGGTTCACTTGCAGATGAGCCCAATGCCTTTTATGTACACTTTGAAAGAGAGAACAAAGCTACACCTATAGGAATTGCTGCAGCGTCTAGTGACTGTGATCTGTCTCGGAAACCGACGCTAGAACATCTCAAGAGGCGTCAGGCCCTGATGGTGTACCTGGTAGGGTTCTGAAAACCTGTGTCAACCAGCTGGCGGGCGTACTCAAGGACATCTTCAATCTCTCGCCGCTGCAGGTGGAAGTTCCCACCTGCTTCAAAAGGGTGACAATCGTATCAGTGCCCAAGAAGAATAAGGTGAGCTGCCTCAAAGATTTTTGCCCAGTGGCACTCGCATCTACTGTGATGAAGTGCTTTGGGAGGTTAGTCATAGCCAGGACCAACTCCTGCCTAAACAAGGATCTGGACCAGCTGTAATTTGCTATCACCACAATAGGTCTACCGAGGCGTGAGAAGTTTCAAGTTCCTCGGTGTGAACATTTCTGAGGATCTACGCTGGGCCCAACATATTGATGCAATTACAAAGAAGGCACAATAGTGGCTATACTTCTTAGGAGTTTGAGAAGAATTTGTATGTCAGCAAAAACTCTCACAAATTTCTACAGATGAACCGTGGAGAGAGTTCTAGCTGGTTCCATCACCCGGCTGGTTTAGTAAAAGCTACAGAAAGTTGTAAACTACACCAGCTCCATCATGGGCACTAGCCTCCCCAGCATCCAGGACACCATCAAAAGATGATGTCTCAAAAAGGTGACATCCATTATTAAGGACCCCTCCTCCCACCCCCCAGGACATGCCCTCTTGTCATTGCTGCCATCAAAGAGGTACAGGAGCCGAAACACACAACTCTGTGTTTCAAGAACAGCATCAGATTTCTGAATGGACTATGAACCTTCGAACATTTCCTGAGTATTTCCTCTCCAGGGAATAGTTATTTGTCTTTGTTATGCGTACCTACAGTAATTTATAGTTTTATTATGTATGGCTACCATAAAACAACTAATTGGAGTTAGATAATTTAGGTTGGATTTAATCATCTTCAGTGTTCATTTCTTGCTATAATAACGTCTCCCAAGTTAAATCTCTCAGCCAATCAGAGATTGGGAATAATACCCACCATGTATACTTACTGTATTATGGCATCACAGAACAGGACAAGAAGAATCTGTTCTGTATCTTTTAAAATTAACTCTGCTTGGTGTTTTAAACCTCTTTCTCTATTAAAACTCACCTCTGCCCTCAGGTTTTGTGTCTCAGTCGAGTGTAGATCTAGTCAGTCCAGGCTTTGTGTAGTGCAGTAGGTCTAGCCATTGCTCTCCCGGTCTGCCATATGGTGTCGTAAAGGAAGGGGAGGGGGCAAAATGGGCACAGAAATCACATCACTGGAAACATTTGTTCAACACTTATCTCTGTGATCCGGATCAAACAAAACAACTGATGTCTGTTTGTAGTTTTATTACAAGCTTGTGTAAAATTTAATACACTGCAAATTGACCGAAACTGCATCTTTTAAGTAAAATGAGCCCATTATATTTACAGAAGTTGAGTATGAAATCTAAGAGAAACACGTTACTTTACTGGCAGTGTCTGAGGGGTGGGGGGGGGGGGGGGAAGAAATTGTACCAGAAAGGCTCAAATGTTAAACATACAGCAGCTGTTACAACATGAAATAGCATTTACATATCCCCAAGGGTGACAAAGAGCTTTTTTGTATTCATAAATTAAACCCAGAATTTAATTGTTTCTAGGTCAGTACAAAGGATTACTGTATTTCTGCTGGCATGCTCTCCAGGACCAGCATATATTAGGCCTTGGCATGTTCTTGTTTTGTGGTTAAATGGATTAGAAATGCAAATATACTACAAAAAAAATGTAGAAGGAAAACTGGTTCCCCAGGGAGGCATCCTAGTGGCCTGCTGCACTTCAATGACACAGCCTGCAGCAGGTTGTCACTAGATTGCATTCACACAGCGGGAAATCCTCCTTCAGACAGCACGGACAAAATCTGCAGAAAGAACAGACTTAAAGCGCTCACATTTCTTTTCCACTCTCCACAACCTCAGGATGCCACAAAGCATTTCACAGCTAACGTATTACTTCTGAAACCAGTCAGCTGCTGCAGTGTGCCCAGAAAACACCCATTAACGGTCAATGTAATTATCTGCTTAAACTGAAATGTTGGCCAGCTCCTTTTGTGCTGGGGATGCACTTTACTTCACTTGTTGGGCAAGTCCAAGCTCCACTCTGGCACTTAGATTAATCATGGAACATGATTTTTTAAAAAAAAGTGTATGAAGCAATTACTACAATTTAGAAACACAGCGGCTTCAGGGTTTCAGTGCAGTATCAAAAACCCATACACCGATGATCTCTTTGTGATCTGAGTCACACTAACTTCAAAAGAGAAATTAATAGCAACTCATTCAATAAGAGAAAACAGTCTGCTTATCCAATGTTCTATTATGAAAGTTCAAAGCAAAGAAGTTAATTAATCTCTAAGTGGATCTCGGGTCCATGTGGATTGGGTTTTTCACATTATATCCATAATATCTGTGTGAAGGTATGAGATGCGTCTGCACAAGTAAAGTGAATGAAATGTGATGTGTGGTGTGCATGTACTTTTTCATGCACACATTCTGTGCATAAGTCTGTGGATATCTGTGTGTGATAACAGACCCACATGTTCTACAGTACCAGCAGCTTTACATTCATTCAACGCCGTCACGTACAAAATAACCTAATACTGTGCTGGTATCTTTCCACCTCCCACAGATTAATTCTTGTACCATTTGAAATAAAGTATAATTGTTCAGATTTTGGTTCATTAATTATGATGGGTTTAAAGCAGTCGTCTAGAAGCATGTGCTGATCTCACAGGGGTAGTGTGGATAGCTTTTGGCCTGGGCTCCCTTGTAGTGTTGGCAGGGGCATTGATCCGCACAGCAAGTCCAGCTTGTTCACAAGCCTGTCGGTGGCACGCTGCTCAGCAGGAGCCCGGCCCGCTCTGTTCCAGCCCTTCACGGTTTGACGGAAGGTCAACTCGCTGCTCGTCCATCCGCTTGGCCTGCACCCTCTGGATCAGGCTGAAAAAGTCCTCGTCAGGGACCGTGGGTCCTCGTGGTGCCGGGCTGGGCGGAGCACATCTCTGGTCGTCAATCCTGGATGACTGCAGCAGAGAATAAACCGTTTGAGTCATCAGACACCAATGCATTTTAAAACTAAGGAGTAATCCTGACGAAGGGTCTCGGCCTGAAACGCCGACTGCACCTCTTCCTAGAGATGCTGCCTGGCCTGCTGCGTTCACCAGCTACTTTTATGTGTGTTGGTTGAGTAATTTTAAAGCAGTTTCAATTGGAGAGGATGCCACACTGACATGGATATTCAAGGAGAGGATTTGATGAAGGTAGTAAGATTTTCTTTTCAGGTGGAGGGAGAAATTTTATGTTAGAGGCACAGAAACAATATAGATCACTCAGACTCATACACTTAATTTTGTTAGCTCAAGGCTGATTTATAGCTTAATGCCATTTACAAGCTTGACAACAGCTACCCTCAGTTCTAAAATCTGATACCATCCCTGATCTTTTTATTGTATCCTATAGAGATGCTCATGACATCAACCTGTACCTCCAAAACGAAGTTCAAGGTGAGGACTTGAACTTTAAATCTCTGCCACTGTTACAAGTTACCAAACAGTAACTATTAACATTAATGGTTAACCCAACGCATTTGCTCAAAACAACAAATTTCACAAGCAGGAAGAAATGGGGGTGCAACTGAGGAATAGATCCTTAAGTTTATGAGAAGGTTCAGGGATGGGAAGCATTAGGTGAAGAAATTTGTTTCCATATTCACACCTACGTCCTTTCTGTGCTGGCCAGATGAGGTGAAGGGCAAGAAATAAATCGCAGTTTCTACTCCTGATCAGTCTGAATGAAAAGTCAGAGGGTGAACTAAAGTGACCCTTAGTCAGAATCGCTTACAACATATCAATTATAGGTTGATCACGATGAAAATCTACAACTAATAATGTACAGTTAAAATTTATCCAACTTGATGGCGTTAGTATCAATTTCTCCTTCTGGTGAAACATACTCCCTTCCACTTCCACTTCCCGTATTCCCCACTCTGACCTTTTACTTCTTCTCACCTGCCTATAACTTCCACCTTGGGTCCCTGCCTCCTTCCCTTTCTCTTATAGTCCACTCTCCTCTCCAATTAGATTCCTTCTTCTCTAGCCCTTGACCTTTCCCCACCCACCTGCCTTCACCTATTGCCTTCCAGCCGGCTCTTTCCCCTCCTCTACCACCTTTTCCTTCTGGCATCTCTCCCGCTTCCTTCTCTGTCCACGTGAAGGGTCTTGGCCCGAAACGTTGACGTACATGGAGCTTAGAAAAATAGAAGGCTATGGGTAAGCCTAGTAATTTCTAAGGTAGGGACATGTTCGGCACAACTTTTTGGGCCGTAGGGCCTGTGTTGTGCTGTAGGTTTTCTATGTTTCTATTTATTCTTTTCTATAGATGCTGCCTGACCTACTGAGTTCCATCAGTGTTTTGTGTGTGTTTGTTTAAAAAGCTGGTGTATATGAGCCAATCCATCATTTTTTTTGATAAGGGAAGCAGCTTGTTTGGCCACTATAGGGGGAAATTAGGACTGACCATTAAATGAGACTGTCCAATATGCCAGGTTTCCTCATATTAGTGAACCTGCTCGGTTTTTAATAACATTCCACCAGCTTTCCGAACATTACAGATACTTGCGTTTTATTTACTGGATTTAATTTTAAACCAAATTCAAATGTCGTGGTGAGATTTGGACTTGCATCATCTTGACTGCACTTCATCACATCATACTTTTGACTGAACTAAGCAAATATTCTGAGGTCCCTGTCTTTCTCCCATAGTCCCATATATCTTCCCTTCCCATTATTCCTTGTGAAATCCTCTGGAAAGTGCATCCACTCAAGAAAAATATCACAGAAACTTAAAAAGCCAAATGTTTCCTCAAGGAATTTCAATCCGTGCCCTTGTCTCTTTTATATCATCTCATTCACCAAAACAATTCCATGTTTTTGAATAATTTTAAAGTAGTTTTAAATTTCTCTATTCCAAAAATCTCAGCCCTGATCTCTTGAATATTTTCCTTATAACTCAAGCCTTCTCTCCCACCACTTCTCAAAGGCTTTGATATCAAACCTGAAATGTGTGCTGCACAGAACTGAACAGAAATCATTAAAACTGATCATCTGGGAATGGTGCTGTCAAGCAGGCAGGTTTTATGGGCTTCCAGATGCCCTTTCTTTTAATACTGTACCCCAAAACACTTATAATTCATTGCTTTATTAATAAAACCAGGAGACATAGGAGCTGAATTATCATCTGTTCTGCCATTAGACCATGGCTGATTTATTTTCCCTCTCAACCTCATTCTCCTGCCTTCTCCCCTTAACCTTTTGGCATCCTTTTTATTAGTACATTACACACTACGATAATAAATTTTCTAATGAACAAGTTTAAAGGGAGTATGGGAAGGGAATGGAAAGGGAACACAGCTGACACCAGCAGATTACAAATGATCATCATTTTACTGTACCCCATCTGGGGCTTAATCAATGTTCTATCGAAATTCAGCTTGACTACCTGGACTTTCATCCTCTGTTACTGATTAAAGAATCACAAACTCTCCTCAACTTTCCCTACCAAAGGAGTGTGTACCATTCTCAGATCTGTTTAAAATTGTACCATTTACTTCATATTGTCTTTTCCCATTCTGCCTATCAAAATATTTCACACTTCCCTGTAGAATTTAATTAGTCATGTGTCCGCCAAATTTCACCAATCTGGTAGTGTCTGACATAAACACAAGAGATTCTGCACATGCTTGAAAAGCAGAGCAGCACACACAAAGTGCTGGAGGAACTCAGCAGGTCAGGCAGCATCTATGGAGAGGAATAAAGAGTCGATGTTTCAGGCTGAGAACCTTCAATAGGACTGAAAATGAAGGGGGGCATGCAGAAGCCAGAATAAAAAGGTAGTAGGGGGAGGGAAAGGAGTACAAGCTGGAAGGTGATAGATGTGGGGGAAGGCAGGCGGGTGAGGATAGGTGGTAAAAGTAAAAGAATGAAGGAGGAATATGATAGGAAAGGAGAATAGACTATGGGAGAAAGGAGAGGAGAAGGAACACTATATAGACAGGTGAGGCGAAGAGAAGGGTTTCAGAGGGGAGTCAGAATGGGAAATGGAAAAGCAGGGAAGAGGAAAGGGGGAAAAAAGTTGTTGAAATTGATGCTCATGCTGTCAGGTTGGAGGCTTCCCAGATGGAACACGAGGTGTTCTCCTCTAACCTGAGGGTGGCCTCGTCGTGGCAGGAGAGGACACAGACAGCCGTGTTGGAATGGGGTCTGAAATTAAAGTGGCTGGGCACCAGGAAACCCTCCCCCTTGCAGATGGAACGAAGGTGCTCGTCAATCTACGTTGGGTCTCACTAATGCAGAGGAGGCCACACCAAGATCACTGGATACAGTAGACAATCCCAAACAAAATCTGCAGGTGAAGCGTTGCCTCAACCTCACGGAGTGTTTCGGGCCCTGAATGGTGGTGAGAGAGGAAGTGTATGGGCAGATGTAGCATTTAGTCCACTTGCAGGGATAAGTGCCAGGAGGGAGATCAGTGGGGAGGGACGAGTGGACAAGGGAATCATGGAGCGAATGATCCCTGGAGAAAGCAGAGAGTGGGGGGAAGCAGGGTATGTTTACTGGTAGGATCTGGTTGAAGATAGCGGAAGTTGTGGAGAGTTATGTGCTGGACAACTTTTTTTTTGGCCATCAGCCAATCTTCTATTCACACTGTCTGTTCCTCTGCAATCTCACTGGCTTCAATTTGAAGCTAATTGTACAGGTGAAACATTGCTTATAAAACCTGGGATTTTTCTCAATGCTGAAGTGAGTCAAACCCCTCACCGTTCCCACCTGGCATTTCATTAACATGTTGAAGAACTCATCTCCGGGCTCCTGAGAGTCTCCTTCTGGCCGCAGATGCCCCATCACCACCTGGCTGTTGTTGTGCGTGATCCTTAGTCCGGGCAGGCTGCCCACATTGGCTCGCTGATCATCCAACCTTCGACTCTGAGAGCTCGCTATCAAGTCAAAGAACTCCTCTGTCTGCGGGGATGCTTGAACTGTAAAAGAAAGCGGTGAGGGGTGGAAAACAAGCGAAGCAAATGAAAAACCATTAGCAGGGTGAAAAACAACAGCAGAGTATCTTAAACACAAGAGATCCTACGCAACACACACCAAATGCTGGGTGAACTCAGCAAGTCAGGCAGCATCTACGGAGGGAATAAACAATCGACATTTTATTTATGTCATTTCCATGACTACTCGTGGCAACTTGCAATACCGAAATTAGCTACAACATTACACACACTGCAACATAACTACACTTCTGAAGTGCGTAATTGGCTGTAAAGTGGTTTGCTTTACCCTGTTCTGCTTCCTCCTCCTATAGTCAATAATATATAAGTACTGGCTTTTATTTCTTTCTTCTGTGGTAATCTTACCTAAGAACTAGAAGAGGTAGACTTCTATTCGGGTCCGCATACCTACTCCAACATGAGGCAAGATCAAGGCTGACCTTCTCCCTCTGTGCCATCTTCCTGCATTAAACCTGTACCCTTTAATATCCAGAGGTTTATCAATCGTGACCAAGAACCAACCATGTAGCTGGGCCAAATTTTATTTATTTTTTTAAGTTTATTCATTCAAGGCTTGTGCACTTGTTCAGTGACCATCCCTATTTACCCTGAACTAAGGGGGCAGTTAAGAGTCAACCATTCTGGTGGGTCTAGGGCAGGGGTTCCCAACCTTTTTAATGCGATGGACTAACACCATTAAACAAGGGTTCTGTGGACTCCACATTGGGAACCCCTGGTCTAAGGTCACATATACATCACATCAGGTAAGAACAAAAGAATTCCTTCCATGAGAGACGTCTTTGAACCAGCTGTCTTTTGCTCACTGAGTCCAGCTTACCTTTTTTTAAAATTCGATATTTATCTAATTACCTTGAATTCAGAATTATTCTGCGGCCCTGGCGGGATTTGAATTTAGGTCTCTGGACCTTTCCAAGAACTCAACTATAGTATCACAGATTAAACAGTTGAT
The DNA here is from genome assembly GCF_030028105.1 of Mobula birostris. Classification (NCBI taxonomy): domain Eukaryota; kingdom Metazoa; phylum Chordata; class Chondrichthyes; order Myliobatiformes; family Myliobatidae; genus Mobula; species Mobula birostris. The sequence goes on along the minus strand of NC_092391.1, from coordinate 22,107,911 downwards.
ATTTTGGGCGAAACCCTTCATCAGAAACATTGAATGTTTATTCCTTTTCATTGATGCTGCCTGAGCTGAGTTCCTTCAGCATTTTGTGCGCTGTTCTGAATTTCCAGCAGCTCCAGAATCTTGTGTTTATGATTTAACCACAATGCTGTCTGCCATCTCTCCTATAAATCTTCTCAAAAGCCTGAACTTTAACCATAAACACCATTAGTTAATTCCTCCTTGCCATCTGCAAACGTTGGTAGTTTTGTTCCTTTCAGTAATGGGCGCAGAAGGAGTGGGCAAAGAAATGTACACCGATGCCTCTGAGCAGAATCTGCTGTAACAGGCCACTGGGAGATGTGCGCACCACCTCTAAGAATTAAACATATAAGCAGAAGTCCTCTATCAACCTAAACACACTCTCTGAATAGAGCAAAATTAGTCCCTTGTTAAGCAGTACTTGTATATCATGGAAATTATCCATTAAGTTTATGTGGAGCTTTAACTTTGTAAGACACGGCTAAAATTTGACTTTCATTTGTTGGTGTATTGGACTAATATTTAGTTTCAGAGTTGACCAGACTAAAAGTATTGGGAGTTCCTGATGAACCTGGCTCAGGGTGAAGGAGCTATTAAAGAGGGAGATGGCACATGAAGAGTTACCATTTGTAAATTACTTGATTTGTCCTTATTTAAAGCAGAGCTGAGAAAACCTATTCAAAATTTACACCCCAGAAATAGGCCTTTCATCCCAAACCACTTGTGCTGTGAATACTTTCCCTTTCACCACTTTATGTTTCTACTTCTTTCTCTGCCATTAACTGTAAAACAACAAAAGTCCATCTCCTGATATCTTGTATCGGCTTCTCTGTCTAGAGATGTTGCCTTTCCAGTTTATTTCAAAATTCTACCATTCACAGTATTTAACTTCTTCCCCTCGTATCCTTATCCAGCTTTGCAATTCTAATTATGCCTGGTTGAAAAATATCTGTCGAGTTCCTTAAGGGGCCAAATGGCAAGTCACACATTTCTTATTCCCAGTTCTGGACTCTACACAAGTGGGAACATTATCTCTACTTTGAGCCAAACAATCCTCCTCAGAATTTTAAAGAAGCCTTTAAGGTCAGCTCCCAGCCTTCACTTCTCTAAACCCCCAGTCTTTATTGGAAGATCTGATCAACCAGGGAATATCACCCTTGAGAATATGTTCTACGTTTCTCTTAGTGTCTCCCTTTCCTCTCTATAAAATGGAGATCTGCATTGTGCTTAGCATTTCAAATATTTACCAAGCAGCCCATGATGACTGAGAAGTAACCACTTCCCATTGGTATTTTGTCTATACAATGGTTAAAATGGTGGAGCATTATTGACAAATTCCATATTCACCTGCTAACTGTGTTCACATTGCCATTCCCTGCATGGATCAGCATTCTAAGTTCTGGTCTCTGCTAGTGAAGTTGCTGTATGACAGTACTGGAAACGCAGCCAAGAGCTTGCCACACAGTTAGACAAGATGCTGCACAGCACTCTTCAAAGGTACTGGGCAGGGAACATGCTGACCGTGTTCCCTGCACAGTACCGCCGAAGAGTGTCCTGCTAGAGCTAGATATAAAAGATACTCCTGCACTTCTACTATGCCCGCATTCATTTCTTGCATGAGCTGTGCTGAACAAATTGCCCAATAACTATGTCCAGACTCGGGTTTTGACACTGGGGCTTCAACAGTCTTGGTCAGTTTAAATAAAAACACATTCCTGGCAGATATGATTCAACTATTCCTCAAATCAACCTCGGTCAACTTTTCCTCTGAAAGTGACCTCGTTTAATTAGGACTGTGCAGTGGCCGGTTACAAAGTTGCACCAGAAGGATCCAGACAAAATCGACTCCACCACTCCTGTTCAACAGATGGAGATGTGCAAATACAAATCAGTTATACAAAACGCTGGAGAAACTCAGCAGGTCAGGCAGCATCTATGGAGAGGAATGAACAGTCAACATTTAGTGCTGAGATCCTTCATCAGGACTGAAAGGGTGGGGGAGGGGAAGAAGTCCAAGTTTATTGTCATTCAGTCGTATACATATACACCACCAAATGAAACAGCATTCCTCTGGACCAAGGTGCACAACACAGTATGTATAACATATAACTCACACACACTAAGATAATATTACTACAGATAAATTAACACATAATATAGTATATTTCTGCCACAAGTCAAAAACTAAACAGCATAATGCTACTGGCGCTTCATACGTGATCAGACCTGGGTGGTAACAGGGAGTTCAGTCGTCTCATGGTCTGGGGGCAGAAGCTCCACTTCCATCCTGACAGTCCTTGTCCTAATGCTACTGTACCTCCTGTCTGATGGGAGGGGGTCAGAGAGATTGTTGAATGGATGGGAGGGATCATTGATAACGCTCAGGGCCCTACATATGTAGTTCTCCTGATAAAGAACTCAGATGGATGGAGGAGAGATCCTAAAGATCCTCTCATCAGTCCTTGCAAGTACAAGCTGGCAAGTGATGGGTAAAGCCAGGCGAGGGAGAAGGTAGATGGGTGGGGTAGAAGGGATGAAGTAAGAAGCTGGGAGGCAAAGGACTGAAGAAGAAGAAATCTGATAGGAGAAAAGAGTGGATTATGGGGTTAAGGGAAGGAGGGGTTCTGAAAGGCAGGTGAAGAGAAGGGGTAAGATTGGAGCGAGAATGGGGAAAGGAAAAAAGAAAGAAAGAAAGAAAGGGGGAGTGACAAAATTTCCAGAAGTTAGAAAAATTGACGTTCATACCATCAGATTGGAGCCAAACCAGATGGTATGGTGCTCTAATCCGAGAGTGGCCTCCTTGAGGCAGTCAAGGATGCGCTCCACTGTGCATCTAATTAACTAGTCACGGACTGACATGTTGGAATGGGAGTGACAAGTAGAATTAAAATGGGTGTCCACTGGGAAATCCCTCCTATTGTGGCAGACAGAGCAAAGAAACTCAACAAAGCGGTACAGCATATAGAATGCCATTTGTTGAACGAACCATCTTGTACTCACATATTCTATCCTGCAGAGGAGACACTGGGGTTGACACACTCCCTGTCATGCCATTCTGTTGCTCTTCAAACGTACATCGCTGGTCATCCATACGATTACTTTGGAAGCGACTTAGTAAATCGAAGAAACATTCTTCATCTGAAGGATCCCGGTTTACCCTCTACACGATTCAGGTGACAATAAAAGAATGTTGTGAACTTAACATTGATTTAATATTTCAGGCAACATAATGCTAATCTATCAATGTTAACATATCCCTTTCAGTTGCTGTTTTAACTAATTAAACTTGAACTGATTTATTTATACACTATTCATACAAATCCACTAATGTGCAGCGAGGGGGGAGAAAAATGAGCATATTAAATATTCCCTAACTCAGCTTTGTATGCACATGCACGTAGACAAAATGACTGTTCTGACACGAACGGTTCAGTTATTCAAATCTTGTCGTGGTACGGTGAAAGATACGAACTGAAAAAGGATCTAGAGCTTTCCTGGTGTATATGACAAAGAAACTCTTCTTGGGCTTCCAGCTGCGTACACGTGTAAGGGGTTTCTTCTTTTATGTTACTGCAAAGGCTAATAAAATGGCTTCTTTGTTATGTTAAAAATAAAGATGGCTTCTTTGTTATGTTAACTGCAGAGAAAGTGCTTCTCTCTTGCAGCTTGTTTGGGTTATAATTACTGATAAGAGAATTGTACTCATTTGCTAATCAACTGGGATAGATGTTATTCTTTCTTGTGTGTCTGTAAGCTATTGTTTTTGTGGGCTTTGGGGCAGAAGGCAGATGGGGACAGAGAGAGGAGACGCGATGCTGTAAGCTGGGCGATGGGATGGACCCCAAGCGGCAGGCCGAGCCCCAGGGTTTTCGGGAGGAGAACTGAAGAGGAAGGACGTGCTGGACGCGCTCTGGTCGAGCACCGTGGTTGGTCCCAGGCGGCGAGTCGAGGGGGTCGGAGGAGATCATATGGTGGAAAGAGGACCCCATTAATTGAGCTCCAACGGTTGTGCATGAAGTGGTTGAACTCTGATAAGATTGGCGTCTTTTACTTTTTCCTTTTATATTGTATCTCTATTAATTACATAGTTCCAGTAAGAATGATAAAGTGTAATCATTTAATTGCATATGGTGTACTGTCTGTTATTTGGCATGGTGCGGTACATCACACAGCATCTACACAAACTGATTACCCAGTTTGGCGGGGCCGAAGGCTGCTCCCCCTAGACTAAAGCGAGCTGAGCGGGCCTGAAGCTTACCGGGGGCTACACACGTATCAATTGTAGCTGATGTCTTTGTGACAAACTCTGCCATCTTCATCAGGATGAATGAAGAAGATGGCAGTTTGTCATTGAAATGCCGGTTACAATTGATACCCGGACCGGTTGGAAGCCCAAGAAGAGTTTAACAATACAAACTGTTATGATGAAAGGGAGCCAACTTGATGTGTTGACCTCAGCATCCACAGAGCTAATCGGAGGATATATGAAGGGTGTAAATAGATGAAAGATCCAATGTAGCTGTCTACTGAGATGAAGACATTTACATTGAGGCAGCTACTTGCTTTTCTCTCCAAAGTTAGTGCCTGACAGAGTTGGTAACATAATGTATTTTACTGTATGACAATGATAAAGTAAAAGTTTTAGACAGCCAAGTGCAAATTACAGTCACTGGTATATATCAATTTAGAGTCAACATTTCTATTATAAACTGAGAGTGGTCAAAGCATTCTTAGTTGAAAGATACTTGTTTTCCGATCTGCACAAGTCACTGGCAGCAACATACAATGTATAGAACGGACAAGGTGGAGCAGAAACTAACATTAATCCCATTGAATGGATGTGGAAGGAAGTCACTAATTCATCCGAGCTATTGATCGAAAAGGTACTCATAAGTGGAACGTATTGATTTACATTTCCCCACTTCTCTGGAAAAGTGAGCTTTACCTCAAGTTTGGCTTTTCAATAACTAAGCTCAGCATTCTGACAAAGTTGGTTCATGGTTATCTCTTAACCTACACCAGTGTGGCACATTATTTCGCTATTGTTTTTGGGAGCCCCACATGTAATTTGACAATAAAGTACACACATATATATATATATATATATATATAATATGTTCAAAGTAAATTTATTATCAAAGAACATATATATCACCATATATAACCCTGAGGTTCACTTTCTTGTGGGCATTCACAGCAAATAGGAAGATACACAATAGAATCAATGAAAAATCACACACGACAAAGACCCAACGTGCAGAAGACAAACTAGGCAAATACAAAAATAAATTTAAAAAAATAAATAAATAAGGAATAAGTATGAAGTACATGAACTGAAGCGTCCTTGAAAATGAGTCTATGGGCTGTGGGGACAGTTCAGTGATGGGGTAATTGAATTTGAGTGAAGTTATCCTCTCTGGTTCAAGAGCCTGATGGCTAAGGGGTAATAACTGTTCCTGAACCTGCTGAGATGGGTCCTGAGGCTCCTGTACCTCCTTCATGATGACAGCAGCAAGAGGAGAGCATTGCCTGGGTGGTAGGAGTCCTTGACGATGGATGCTCCTTTCCTGCAAAGGCACTCCTTGTAGATGTGCTCAATGGTGATGAGGGCTCCAACCCTGATGGACTGGGTCATATCCACTACTTTTTGTGGGCTTTTCCATTCAAGGGCATTGGTGTTCCCATACCGGGCCATGACGCAACCAGCCAATATACTCTCCACCGCACATCTATAGGAAGTTTGTCAAAGTTTAGATGACATGCAGAATCTTTACAAACTTCTAAAAATGTAGAGGTATGCCATGCTTTCTTTGTAATGGCTCTTATGTGCTGAACCCAGGACAGATCCGCTGAAATGATAACACCAAGAAACTTAAAGTTCCTGATCCTCTCCACCTTTTATCCCCGATGAGGACTGGCTCATGGACCTCCGGTTTCCTCCTCCTATAGTCAATAATCAGCTCCTTGGTCTTGCTGACACTGAGTGAAGGGCTGTTGTTGTGGCAGCACACAGACAGATTTTCAATCTCCCTCCTATGTGCTGATCCATCACCACTTTTGATTCAGCCAAGGATAGTGGTGTTGTCAGCAAACTTAAATATGGCTTGAAGCTGTGCTTAGCCTCACAGTCATTAGTAAATAGCACGAACAGCACAGCCTAAGTGCACAGCCTTGTGGTGCACCTGTGCTAATGACGATGATGATGATGATTATGAGGACACGCAGTCCCCTTTTATTGTCATTTAGTAATGCATGATTAAGAAATGATAAAATGTTTTTCCAGAACGATATCACGAAAACATATGACAAACCGACTTAAAAACTAACAAATACCACATAATTATAACATATAGATACAACAGTGCAAAGCAATACCATAATTTGATAAGAACAGACTATGGCACAGTAAAAAGTCTCAAAGTCTCTCAAAAGTCCCATCATCTCATGCAGACAGTAAACCTCCAGCACTGCCAACTTGCCGATGCAGCATACTGGAAGCATCTGACCACAGTCCAACTCTGAGTCTGTCCGAAAACTCCGAGCCTCCGACCACCCCTTCGACACCGAGCACCATCTCTACCGAGCGCTTCGACCCCGGCCCCGGCAACAGGCGATACGCAAAGCTGAGGATTTGGGGCCTTCGTCTCCGGAGACACTCAATCGCACAGTAGCAGCGGCAGCGAAGCAGGCATTTCAGAAGTTACTCCAGATGCTCCTCGGTGCTTCTCACGGCTATCTCCATCAAATCCGGACTGTGCACGGCCCCCTAGTTACACATTATCGATATTCATTCTGAATGGCCGCGCGCACTGCGTTGCGCCGCGATCTTCTCCTCCCTCCTTTATGGTGATTGTGGGGAGGTGCTGTTACCAATCCAAACAGACTGGGGTCTGCAAATGAGGAAATCAAAGATCCAGTTGCATAGGGAGTTATTGAGGCCTAGATCTTGGAGCTTATTGATTAGTTTTGAGGGGATGTTAGTATTGAATGCCAAGCTGTAGTCAATGAAGAGTATCCTGATGTTTACATCTTCACTGTCCAGATGTTCCAGGGTTGAGTGAAGAGCCAATGAAATGGCATCTGCTGTTACCCTATTGTGACTGTAGGCAAATTGCAGCAGATCCAAGTCGCTCCTCAGGCAGGAGTTGACGTGTCCCATAACCAACCTCTCAAAGCACTTCATTACACTGGATGTAAATTACAGGTAAATTACTTGCATGTTACATTTCATATATTGCAACAGTGACCACACTTCGAAAGTACTTCTAATGTGCTTTGGGATATCCCAAAGTTGTAAAAGGCATTATAGAAATGCACACCTTTTGTATAACAGTCCCAATTTACTCTATAGTAACACACAATTGATTATAAGTTTATGGCAGCTTGCATAATATCCAAATCTATTAAAGCAGAACACTTCCTGTGTTTGCTTGGTACTGTCCTCCAGCATTCACTTGGTGGAAGAAAAAGCGGACCAAAACAACTCAGGAACTTGGGCTGTATTCTTTTTTTGTGTCTTTGTGATTGTTTTTTCCCTGAAAACTGTATGCATTATTTGTGCTATGCGCAATGTGCAGTGTGCTGTTGGTAATGTCTTTTGCACGCTGGTCCCAGAGGAACGCTGCTTTGTTTGGCTATACACACGTATGGTTGAATGGTAATTAAGCTTGAAGCCTGAACATATTAATGACTCTGCCTAAAGCATTGAGGATCTTATTGTCAAATTATACATCAAATACAACTTTGAAATGGAAGCCTGTTTCTAAGGATATAATTTGAAAATTATACCAGACTAGTTGAGAGTAAAGATAAACAAAGCTCCCACTAACTTTCTTCCCTTTGGAGTCAGTGTGTACATAAGTATTTCCTTACGCCACTTCCAGTTCAACTAAAATGATTTTCTATTCGGATGAAAGCAGTTAACAACACGTTTCTTTTCCACACAAAGAAATTAAAAAATTACCCAACAAATTACAGATATACGACAACTGAGAAATCCAAGACGAGACTACAAGATCATTTTACAATTTTTTTTTTGGACACTTTCCAGTTTGAGGGGTTTAGCTGCAAGTGAGTTGGGACAGGATGTTGAGCTGTGTGAAATCTGCAGTATTCAAATGTGAGATTCCAGAGAGGACCAGGTTCATGGTATTCATGGTTAATAATGAACAGATTGAACTAAAATGTAACTCCTCAGAGTTGGTGAGGGTCAACAAGAATAGAATCATAGAGAAGTTACAACACAGGTTGTGAGCATTCGATCCACTGACTTTGTGCCAACTCTATACAAGAACAAACATGCTTTTCTACCCCTACCCCTATCCTATTGTCCTGCAAGTATTTTCTCTTTCTAGGTACTTTACTTTTGGACATCACAAATGCACCTGGCTCCAACAACCACCCTCCTCGAAGAGTCAGTGTGTACAAAGGTTTTTCCTCAAGTTTCTTCAAATTCATATGAAATTAGTTGGAAGTAGTTTTAAAACATGTTTCTTTTCCATTTTCATGTGTGATCTCAAAGCATTTAAATTTCACATTTTTAATTGGTTATCATTTATAGTGTAACAGATCCATTTTATATTTTGAATCCCATGGAAAAAGCCGAATAAATTGGGCAGCTACTTGGCAAACCCTGCTACAGGTCACCGCACTCAGCTAAACACTGATCACCACAGCATGCACATGGAAGAAAAGCAGATAAAATCCTACTTGGAAATCGTCTTAACCAGGCTTTCACATGGTACAACCACAAGAGGAACTATTTTAATCTCAACGTTAAGAAAACTCTGAACTTCTTGATAAGACAAAACAAACTTTCTATTATTGATGCTGACAAAAATTCCACCTTTGAGAGAACACTTTGACTCAAAACAGCATAATATTGATGATGTTACAATAGGACCAGAACAATTACACTATAAGCCTGCATTCCCTGTAGGGTATAGTACTTACTGCAAAACTTGCAATGGTACAGACAAATTATTTTCAAGTTACTAAGATTGCAAAGGCATAAGTTGATTTAATCAATGTTTGAAAATAAAATGACAAAGCAACACACACACACACAATGCTGGAGGAACTTAGGTCAGGCAAGCACCTATGGAGGAGAATTAACAACCAACGTTTCCGCCTGAGACCCTTCATCAGAACTGGAAAGGAAGGAAGAGGGGAAGGAGGATCATTAAAAGGTGATAGGTGAAGCCAGGGGGATAGGAAAGGTAAAGGGTTGGAGAGGAAGGAATCTGATAGGAGAGGAAAGAGGAACATAGGAGAAAGGGAAGGAGGAAGGGACCCAGGGGGAAGTGATAGGCAGGTGAGAGAAGGTTACAGGCCAGTGTGGGAAACAGAAGAAGAGGAGGGGCAATCGATATTCACGCCATCAGGTTGGAGGCTACCCAGATGTTGCTCCTCCATCCTGAGGGTTACTTTAAAGTTGAATTCTTTAGTGGAACCCAAACAATTAATCAGTCATTCTATCCAGTGACCTATCTAAAGTGCTTTTACAGCCTGTTGCCTCTTATTTCAGATTTGGGAACAGGAGCCTGGTAGTCAGTGATTCAAATAATGATCTCAAGGCACAAGTCTGAATCCCTTCCCAGCAGCTGGGGAACTTAATTTCAGTTAATTAAGCAAATCTGGAATAAAAAAAAAGCCAGCACTAGCTTGCTGACTATAAAGCTACCAGACTGTCACACAGGCCCAGATGGTTCACTGAACGTCATTAAGAAATCTGCCACCATTGCACAATCTGCTTTTTTCCAGACCCACATTAATAGACTTGAATCTAACTACTTTCTGAAAGACCCAGCAAGCCCCTCAGTTCAAGAGCAATTAGGGCAGGTAGTAAATGGTGGCCTTGCTTGCCTTGCACAATTCCTCTGAACAAACAGAAAGAGTATAATGCAACACAGGAGGCTCTTTACTTCAATACAGTATTCCCGACTGCTTCTCAGAACTAGCAATTAAAACGACTCCCCAATGTGCTCCTTCCCTTACAAGTACACATTTAATGTAATGGTGAATGAAATTAGCATAGATAGGCTCTTCATGGTCGGCACAGTTGCAGAGGGCTAAAAAGCCTATTTGTATTCTGTATGAGTGAGCCTGTAACCATCTTTGTAAGGCTCAGCATCTCCATTAACCCTCTCCTACATGGGGCACACAGATATATCACAAAACAGTTTTTCTGGCAATGCTGAAGTCAACAAGGTTCAGTTAAAAACATCTTCAGAGCTGCAATTTGCCATCGGCATTGGTCAGAATCCTGACCTGCAGGGGCACTGTGAGCACTTCAATAAAGGGTTATGATCCATCCTGAAGAAGAGTGTCTCTAGTTATGTACTTAATCATCAGAGGATCTGAATAAAGTTGTACAGACTTTTAAAAAAGTCACTTGTGGAAGAGCGTGTTCTCCAACCAGAAGCACTGGATGAACCAAGAGATCCGCAATCTCCTGCAGGCCAGATCAGTGGCAGTCCAGTGATTGACTTGGACATCTTTTCCGATCTGTTAACCAAGTAAAATTCAAGGAGGTACAGTTATGACCTCTGGAAGCCACCTCACACGTGAAGTGGCAATCCTGGACCAAACCTGAACCACAGAACGAAGCTCGACAGCTGAGGCAAGGCTTGAGTGATGTCATTACCAATGAAGTAAAACCAGGTGATATATACGACAACAAAGTTTCATTCCCAGAAGAGCTCAACGTCTTTACTGCTCGCTTGACCGACAAAACATGAAGGCTCCTTCACAAAATCCCAAGGGCCCCGATGACCCTGTGATTTCAGTCTCTGAGGCAGGCGTGAGAGCATCCTTCAGGAGGGAGAATCCAAGGAAAGCATCTGCCCCAGATGGGGTACCTGCCTGAGTACAGTGGACCTGTGCTGGTCAACTGGCTGGAGTATTCACTGAGATCTTTAACCTCTTGCGACTGCAGTCTGAGGTACTCACTTGCTTCAATCAGGCTTCAATTATACTACTAATCCAAGAAGAACTTGGTAACCTGCCTCAATTACTGTGATCAAGTGCTTTGAGAGGTTGGTGACGAAACATATCAACTCCTGCCTGATGAGTGACAGGCACCTGCTCCAATTTACCTACTGTCACAACAAGTCGACAGAAGTCACTTCATTGGCTCTTCACTCAACCCTGGAATATTTGGACAGCAAAGATGCATTCAACACTGTCATCCCTCAAAACTAAATGAGCTCAAGCCTTAGGCCTCAATACCTCGTCTATTTCCTCATTTGCAGACCCTAGTCAGTTTGGATTGACAATAACATCTCCACAATAACCATCATCACAGGTGCACCACAAGGCTGTGTGCTTAGCCCCCTGTTCTACTCACTTTATACTTATGACTGTGTGGCTAAGTATAGCGCCAATGCTATATTTAAGTTTTCTGACGACAATACTCTTGTTGGCCAAATCAAAGGTGGTGATGAATCACCACATAGGAGGGAGATTGAAAATCTGGCTAAAAGCTGCTACTACAACAACCTCTCACTCCATGTCAGCAAGACCAAGGAGCTGATTATTGACTTCAGGAGGATGAAACCGGAGGTCCATGAGCTAGTCCTCATTGGGAGAATCAGAGGTGGAGAGGGTCAGCAACTTCGAATTCCTTGGTGTTATCACTTCAAAGGGTCTGTCCTGGATCCAGCATATAAGTGCCATTACGAAAAATGCATGGCAGTGCCTCTACTTTCTTACAAGTTTGCAAAAATTCGGCGTATCACATAAAACTTTGACGAGAGTATACTGATTGGTTGCATCAGAGCCCGATATGGAAACACTAATGCCCTTGACCAGAAAAGCTATAAAAGATGGATACATTCTCACTGCTGTCATCACAAAGGAGGTACAGGAGCTTTAAGTCCCACACCACCAGGTTTAGGAACAATTGTTACCCTACAACCATCAGGATCTTGTGGATAACTTCACTCATCCCATCACTGAACCGATTCCACAACCCATGGACTCACTTTCAAGGACTCTGCAACTCATGTTCTGAATATTTATTATTTATTTACTATTATTAATTTGTGTCTTTTTTCCCTTTTCTGTACATGCACAGTTTGTTGTCATTTGCACATTGGTTGTGCATCTTTGTTGTGTGCAGCTTTTCAATGATTCTATTGTGTTTCTTTGTATTTATTATGAATGCCCCAAGTAAATGAATTGCAAGGTTGCATACGGTGACATATATGTACTTTGATAATAAATTTACTTTGAAGTTCAATGGCAACTGCCCGAAATACAATTTGGATACAACAGTAGATAGATGCAAATGACAAAAAAAAGGTTCTTTTGATGATGAACTATTAGAGGTTATTTGACAAGGCTATAATTAAAATATAAATTAAACAAATATCTTTAATGAGTGACTGATTTTGGAAAGCAGAGAACAGTGAGGTGAGCAAATTAGGTATAAAATTAGCTCAAATTCAATTGTGAATTTTAAAAGAGTTCTATGTGGCAAACTGAAGAGCCCTTTTAAATTATATTTATTATAAATTGGTGGGGGGGGGTGGTTATTAGGATAATCCAGGTAGGTAGGGCCAACTTTTTCATTAGGTATTAATTAGGTCTCCATACTTCTCCCTTGTGTTTCTTCTCCTTGATCTCCTGACATTGCTGACTTTTGGAGATACAGTTTCTGGTAGCTGAAGTTTCAGTGTCGATGGGGTCCAGGCAAGAGAAGTGAGGTGAATGTGTACAGGTCATGTGCGACACTGCTCTTTCTCAAACCCACCCAACAGCAAACAGCACTTGTCATCTTTTCACTGGGTCATGACCAAAACACTCAGCGATTCTGGTTCATGAAGCTGGTTCAAAGAGCAGCAACCCATCAAGGATTCTCTGAACTTGCTATATACCATCAGGACAAAATTAGCTCAGGAATAACATTGCTCTCCTGGAGTCTGACATGTAATGATCGGAAGATATTATGAAATTCCAGAATCAAACAACAGTCTGTGAGGATCTTTATCTCAATGGATCCAAACAAATGCTCACTAATCCTTTCAATTGGGAAAGACGATATGGACAGCAAAACTCTCCTACCCATTAAACTTTATAGCACTCTTAATGACTCCTGGAGCAGGACGTCAAATGAACCGAGAGACAAGTTCTAGAGTACTCTCGTAGAACTGGACAGTAATGCTGCTGAAACCCAACAGGATTTACAATATAATTGTTGACCAATTCCATATTAATAATTTCTGCAGCAGTTTTTCTTAATACTGGGTAAGCTACAAATTAAAGAAACCAAATTTCTTAAGAAGGCTACAGGCTCCACTCGACTCTTCAGTTGTTTACCATAATTAGTTCAGAATGTAATTTGGTTGAGTCCAACAAGCTGTGGAACAAAAGCATGAATTTTCACAATGGCTAATGTGCCTGCTCTTGCATGCTGTAATGGGGAGTGTAATTGCTTTTGGCTCTTTTGGCCAAGGCCATTCCAGTACTACAGAAAAATAAAGCAACATTTCTCAACATAAAAAGGGAGATTTGTATCAATTTAATGCAGCAGATAATAACCACTCAGGAACTTTGTTTCTGTTACAGAAAAAAAAATGCATGAGTTAGAAGTATTTCTATAGCATCGATCAAAAATTAACAGTGTGGAAAATTTCCACTATGGATTAATAAATAATACCATGACTCTTCAGTTTTCAACTTTGTATATTTCTGAGCAATTTGCAAGATTCAGACTTCTACAGTTAACAAAAGCATCCTTTACTCTAGATCAAGGGTTCGCAACCTCTTTCATGCCTTGGACCCGGTACCATTAACCGAGGAGTCCACGGGCCCCAGGTTGCAAACTGCTGCTCTAGATGTTATTACTTCCTGCATTCTGTTTGAGAGGTTGAGATTTTTTTTTACTGTCATTGAATGTGTCCTGGTACACTGCCTAATCAAAGTGCTGGCACTAACAATGCTAAGGTACACAACAAAAGTACTGTACTTACTAAACAAATACAAACCTGGACACAATCTCAGCTGTCAATAATTTAATGAGTTCAAGGTACCAGTAACTGAAATAATTAATTCTAGAAAATGCAATAATCTATACATGAGCACACCTTTTAAACATCCCTAATGTTCAGTACAGCTCCATCAACGTGCAATGATTCTCCCTTATGCAAATGCTAGACAAATTAGTATCTGTTTGGACTTTCTAAACCATAGGGATTTAAAATAATCCAATTAAACAGTTGAGTTTTGCTAAGTTAATGCTATCTTCACAAAAATTTAAGTGGAATGAGCCTGAAGTGAGGAATAAACAAGCTCTTAGGTGTGATTATGTTCTAAAGAGCAAGATATCATGCTAATCCAATCATGAGGTTTTAAATTCACAGAATCACAATAAAAGGCTGCACAGTTGAAGGCCATCGGCAAAATTCCAGCTCAAGAATTGAAAGTACAGGCTCTAATCCTAATCTCACATGTTAAAATATTCACAATATTTCAATATTCTGCAAATAATCCTTAAAGTATAAATTTCTCCCAAGCCATCATAGTTCCCACTACTGGGAGAAAGCTGAGCTCTGGAAAAATCAAATTTCTCCTTTCTGAGCTCAGACAGGTCGGTATGGTGCGATCTGAGAAGTTTCAGCATGGATTGCTCACAGTGTAACTCTGTGCAATAACATGGTTTATTATTAACAGTGGATTAGTTGAATGAACACATTATCTTTTCCTCTGTGGGATCAGTTTGAATGTATATCTCATGAGCTGTTTGGCAATCTTCCTCTGCCAGGTAATGGTTGCCAGATATCTATTGTTAACTTGCCCTCTCTAACAACCTTACAGATACCTATTACATTGCAATTGACAAGGTTTATTTCCTTACAACACTGAAACATTTCATTCTGTAATCAATTCCCAGCGTTACTTGATTAAACATTTGCTGTACCGAAGTTTGCCAAGAAAATTCATGGTTAAGGACCATGATCGCCTACATCACACAACACAGCACACAATGAATGAATATGTTATATGTGTTCTATGATCCTTCCTACAAAGTCACCCAGAAATAATTGAAGAACAAATTTGTTCTCATGCTAGAGTGTAAAGCTGCAGAACACAAACACATTGAACTAGATTTATGAAGGCAAGATAATCTCACCTGCAATCGATACACAAATTTTTGTTTTACTCTCCTTTTCCATAAGGCAAAATGAAAATAACCCACGACAGACAAAGCTTTTAGATTCCTGTATAAATCATTCTACCTATGACAAAAAGTATAGCTTGCACAACCCCGACCCTAACCTGTTTCTGTCCTGGTGATCGGAGTCTAAAAGCTTTTACTGCATCCCTTAGGCAAACAACCCAAGCTTTTCAAAACCTTGGGGATTCTAAAGTGCTTCACAGTCATTGAAAGTATCACTGGTCAATGCGAGAATGTTCTCTCTTTTGATATGAAGCACTTGCATCAGGTATTCCTAGACAGTGCATGACCAGAAACAAAATAAGGTTCTTTCTGTGCCAGAAACATGTTGTGAATCTAAACTCATACAGAGAAACTAATGGGCCTGAAATCCCCATGACCTAATCACTTGCATTTTAGGACAGAGTCCATGGTGGGGAGGCTGGTTTTCATAATGTGCTAAGCTGTTTCCGTAAATCTCTGCATTTTATGACGGAGTCCATAGAGGGGAGGCTGGTTTTCGTAATGTGCTAAGCTGTGTCCATAAGTCTCTACATCTCCGGATTTTAAAGAAAGTGGCAGTGGAGATAGTGGATGCACTGGCTGTTACTGTCCGGCTTCCACAGATCCTTGAATGGTTTCCACAGGCTGGAAGGTAGCAAATAGATGCATTTAAAAAGACAGGAGAGTGAGAACAGGTATCTACAAACCATTTGGTTGGACATCAGTGCTATAGAGCCTACTGGAATCGATTATTCAGAAAGTCATAGCAGCAATTACTATTGCTGCTAATAGAACCAATTAGCAGCAATAGAACTAATAGAACCAATTTACATCGGTGGTGCGCAAGTGGAACAGGCCAAAAGCTTTAAGTTCCTCGGGGTCAATATCACAAATGACCGACTAGGTCCAAACAGGCAGAATTCACTGCCAAGAAGGCCCACCAACACCTTTACTTCCTGAGAAAACTAAAGAAACTTGGCCTGTCCCCTAAAACCCTCACTAATTTTTATAGATGCACTGCAGAAAGCATTCTTCTAGGGTGCATCACAACCTAGTATGGAAGTTGTCCTGTCCAAGACCAAAAGAAGCTGCAGAAGATCGTGAACACGGTGCAGCACATCACACAAACCAATCTTCCATCCTTGGACTCACTTTACACCGCACGCTGTCGGAGCAGTGCTGCCAGGATAATCAAGGACACGACCCACCCAGCCAACACACTTTTTGTCCCTCTTCCCTCCGAGAGAAGGCTCAGGAGCTTGAAGACTCGTACGGCCAGATTTGGGAACAGCTTCTTTCCAACTGTGATAAGACTAATGAACGGATCCTGACCCGGATCTGGGCTGTACTTTCCAAATATCTGGACCTGCCTCTCGTTTTTTTTGCACTACCTTACTTTCCATTTTTCTATTTTCAATTTATGATTTATAATTTAAATTTTTAATATTTACTAATTTTTTTACTATTTTTAATATTTAATATTTGTAATCCAGGGAGCAGGAAGCGCAGAATCAAATATTGCTGTGATGATTGTACGTTCTAGTATCAATTGTTTGGCGACAAAGTATAAAGTAGAACTGTGCAAAATCCAACATGGATTTATAAAAGGTGAAACAAGTTTGTCAAATCTTTTTTTTAAACTTAAGACTTTCAGAAAGCCTGTGATACAACTTTATTGCCCAATTAACAGAGGAAATGATCCAAGGATGTGCTCAATATCTCTTAGAATATCCTCACAGATTTTTGGGACTTTCTGGAGCATGACTACTCAAAGTGAAGAAGGAGTACTTGGCACATTACTGAGTACATGAGGGGTGGACGAGTTTGTGTTTCCACATTATGTTTAACATCACTCTCCTCCGGACACATTGGTTCTGAGTGGAAGAACATCATCTGTGATCCTGAGGGACTGTCTGAGAAGAGACAATAATGACTAGCAAAGGAAAAAAGCCAGCTGCTCTACAAACACGACTGATGTGCACCATGCGCTCACTAATAGAACTAAATCCCACACAATTCAGAGTTTCACTACTTACAAACAAAACTATACAATATAGAATGCAAAGAATAATGTCAGCCTCTGTTACCAGCACCTGCGGTACAATATACTGCAAAATTGAAAACATCCCTTTGAACGTCGGTCGCCTCAGCCAGGACAAGGAAAATTGCATCAGATTGTCCTGTTGTGTAAATTCACGATGCTTGTTTTATAAAAATGAGCTTCTCTCCTCATTTATATTAGTGATTGCCCTTGAATTAAACCTACATAACAGAAAACTAAAAAATTTTCTTTCCTGCAGATGTATTGACCTCTCATGAACTGACTTAAATGCTCCCTAAGTTTCTCCAGTGGATTTCAATATACTGATTTATCCACACACGAGATCATGAAGAGGAATGTGTGTACTCTGAATAACACCATTGAATTAATGCCTGGACTAATAATGTTCCTTTTTCATTTTTGTACACAGAAGAAACCTGGGACATATCACTTGTAGATTTGTTTAACAGTTCAGTAGTATATTGATCTTCATTGAAATAGGAATTTTACTGAAATGGCAAGAGTTAAAATTGGGCCTGGCTTTGTTAACCTAAAAATCAGTATCGCTAGTCAAATTAGCGTTGGCTGGTGAAAACAACAAACATTTCACAACATATCAGTTTCTTGAACCATGAGGGACCACAAAGAGTCCAAAACAGAGCTCAAACTATTTAAACCTGGAATCTCAGACATTTTTACAACTTCCGATGGATTTTTACCACTCAACTCTCTCTGGGCACTTTACACAAATGTCAATTCAGTGAAAAGTCCTGAAAATATTTTTTTCACCTATTGGGTTGATGGTAGAATTGTATTTGTTCATAGTTCTGTAAATAAGGAATAGATGTCAAGTTAGGAAACCATTTGAGCAGACTGCAATTTGAAGCATCCCGTCTGATTTTCTGGTTGTCTGAATTTCCAAATAACCTATTGGGTCGCATTTAAAAAACCACTTCAAACAGCTGAATTAAGTTTACTTCTCCAATGGTTCTCTAAGTCCATCCCTTTGTATCGCCATGTCAAGCTGCGAGCCCCCACTGTTACTGACCTCAGAATTTAAACGAATTATCATGTACAAGAAATGCTCCAAAACATTAAGATTGCTTCAAATTTATATTCAAGCTTCTAGGTCTACAGTACAAATATTTGTTTCTGCCATACGTGGCCAACGGCTGTTGCCTGGTGCAAGCAGTTATTTCCGAATGTGCTAAACCTTAGCCTCCAGCATTTATCTTGGCGAGATGCTAAATATTTGCTGAATAGCTCGATAATATGTTACAGCTCCAGGGAGCTAATGCCCGCAGGAGGAAGACGATGATGAAAGAAAGGTCTCAAAGGTAGACAAGCAAAACGGAACAAGGGTATTTTGAAATGCATGGGCATTAAAAAAAAAATCACACAATGTTAGTCAATTAATGTAATATTCCAGAAAATGAACAATTAACATTTCTTACTAAAATGTTAATTACTTACTTAACATATTGGATATAGGCATTAAGGCATAATTGTGAGTGTGCCAGCACTTTGTAAAAGCTACCTTTAATAGTTCTGTGATTTCTGCTCTTTCCCCACCGCTTTGACATTGTCCAAGTATTTAACAAACTTCCTTTCAAGAGTTCTTAATAAACCCGTTTCCAGCAAGCTTCCAGGCAGCAGATTCACAAACACTGTAGTCATACCCATTCCATATTTCACTGCAGGGTTCTAGAAGGGTAATGACCATTTTTCAACCAGTTTTCCCATTCATCACATTGCTCTAAGCCCCTCAGAAGGTTTTATATGAAAGGGGATATATCTTGCTGGATAAAAGTCCCACCGTTTACATAAAATGAACTGCTCCTCCATGTGTCTTTTGTAAAATTATATGAAGTATTTGTCGAAGTATCTTTGTTCCATCCATTTTGGACACTTAACTTACTACGGATTAATGCAATGATGAGTAAACTCAGAAAATCCAGCTACCATATTTTGGTATCATTATCACTGTCAAATCATGTAAAACTCTAACTGCTGTAATCAGAATCAGGTTTAATATCATCGGCATATGTTGTGAAATTTGTTAACTTTACAGCAGTAGTACAATGCATAATAACATAGAAAAAAAAGTAAATCAGTTCCAGTAAGTACGTATGTGTGTGTGTGTGTGTGTGTGTGTGTGTGTGTGTATAAAATAGCTAAAAAAAAGTGCAAAAATATAAATAATATTAAAAAGTGAGATAGTGTTCATGGGTTCAATGTCCATTTAGGAATCGCATGGCAGAGGGAAAGAAGCTGCTCTTGAATCATTGAATGTGTGCCTTCAGGCTCCTGTACTTCCTTCTGAGAAGGGGGCATGCCCTGGGTGATGGGGGCCACCTTCTGAGGCACTGCTCCTTGAAGATGTCCCGGATACTATGGAGTCTGTACCCAAGATGGAGCTGACTAATTTTACAACTTCCTGTAGCTTCTTTCGATCCTGTGCAGTAGCCCCCCACCCACCCCATACCAGAGAGTGATGCAGCCTGTCAGAATGCTCTCCACGGTTCAACTGTAGAAGTCTTCAAGTGTGACAAACCAAATCTCCTCAAACTCCTAATGAAATATAGCCACTGTCTTGCCTTCTTTATAGCCGCAGGTTAGATACTCAAGAGATCTTGACACCCAGGAACGTGAAATTGCTCCCTCTTTCCACTTGTGTCAGTTTACTGCAGAATTATGTCAGTGAGGGGGTGGAATCTTGGATTATGAGGTAGTAGAAGGGGTATTTCGCAATGGTGGAGGACACAGTGCAGGCAGAGTGAGCGAGGAAAGGTGACAGTGTTGAGCTAGAGTAGAAGAACGGTGGATGGCAGTGGTGGTGAAAGATGGGGTGGAAGAGGAGGAAAGCAGGATGAAGAGGAAGGTATGTCAAGGGGAGAAAAGGGGATGAATATAGAGAGGGCGAGGACAGGAGAGGCTCCAGGAAGAGTGAGGGCTGGTGGCTGAAGCTCAGTGGGTGGATAATGATAATAATGGAGGTGAAGTAAGGGGGAGGTCAATGGGAGTGTGTAAGGATACAAGAAGGAAAAAAAAAACAGGTGTGGAGGTAGACCACCTGAACCTGCCATTCAATATGAGATCAAGGCTGATCCATGTTGGTCTTAACTCTTCTTCTCTGCCAGTTCCCAATCATCCTCAATTCCTCGCTCTTTCAAATCTATTTCCTCCTTAAATGTATCTAGCAATCGGGCCTCCATTACCCTTTGGAGCAGAGAATTCCTGAGATTCTCTGCACCGAAAGAAAATTATAGACTCCTCAACTGTAAACAACTGACCCTTTATTCTGTAGCTTAGTTCCGAATGTTATTCATTTACGTTTATCGTTGGCACACTTTGCTTTCTGTTCTGCACATTGGATCTTTATTTTTGATGGATTCTATTGGGTTTCTTTGTTTTGTGGCTGCCTGTAAGGAGACAAATCTCAAGGTTGTATCTAGTATACATACTTTGATAATAAATGCAGTTTGAACTTTGAACTCTTCTGAAAGGCCAGCCTTCTCATCCCAAGATTTAGCCTGGTGAATCTCCTTTGTACTGCCTCCAATGTCACTGCAGCTTTTGCTTCAGGTAAGGGAATCAAAATAGACAATAGACAACAGGTGCAGGAGTAGGCCATTCAGCCCTTCAAACCAGCACCGCCATTCACTGTGATCATGGCTGATCATCCACAATCAGTATCCAGTTCCTGCCTTATCCCCAAAACCTTTAATTCTGCTATCTTTAAGAGCTCTATTCATCTCTTTCTTGAAAGCATCCAGAAACTTGCCCTCCACAGCCTTCTGGGGCAGAGCATTCCATATACCCACAATTCTCTGGGTGAAAGCTTTTCCTCAACTCCGTTCTAAACGGCCTACCCCTTATTCTTAAACTGTGGCCTCTGGTTCTGGACTTGCCCATCAGCGGGAACATGCTTGCTGCCTCCAGCGTGTCCAATCCCTTAATAATCTTACATGTTTCAATAAGATCCCCCCTCAGCCTTCTAAATTCCAGAGTATACAAGCCCAGTCGCTCCAATCTTTCGACATATGACAGTCCCGCCATCCCGGGAATTAACCTTGTGAACCTACGCTGCACTCCCTCAATAGCAAGAATGTCTTTCCTCAAATATGGAGACCAAAACTGCACACAGTACTCCAAGTGCAGTCTCACCAGGGCCCTGTACAGCTGCAAAAGGACCTCTTTGCTCTTATAATTGTAGACAGTATTCAGGTGTAACCTCACCAATACTTAGACAACTGTGATTAAACCTCCCATTATCAAATTCCAACCCTACCACAATAAAGGCCAATATGTTATGTGTCTCCTTGTTGGACAAGTCTGCTAACTTTTTGCAATTCATGAACACCTAGATTCTTCTGAATTTCAATCTCTCTCCATTCAGTTAATAAACTACCTTCTGAATCCCCTTACTAAAGAGTCTGATGACACACTTCTCCATGTTAAACATCATTTTCCAGGTTTTTGCCAAATCATTCAATCTATCTATATCCCTTTACAGAATAACAATGTCCTCATCACAAATGTCCTTCCCACCTCCTTCATATCATTGGCAGATTTGGAAACTTTACAGAATCTCGCTCTTTCAATCATTAATGCAGCAAGTCATTAAGGGACAGGATAGAGATTAAATTTAATGCAGCTGACTTCTTTCATTTCACGTGTTCTCGGTAAAATACTCTTTTCAGAGACTTGTTTAGTGATTAACAAAATTTAATCAATAAAAGATAGCTCAAAATAGAATCTAATGGACAAGTAGAGCCAAATCATTAAAAAAAAAGTCTTGTATAAAATCTGTACAGAGCTTTTAAATAACTTAATGGTTGCACAGGCTTCCACTATTAAATTTCAGTATCATTATATTTGTTATCCAGATTGATATTTGTCTTCAAAACAACTTTTATTGAATGAGAATCAGGTTTATTACCGTTCACTTCTATGATGTGAAATCTGTTGTTTTGTGGCAGCAGTACAGTACTAGATATAAAAGAAACTATGAACTACAACATATGTAGTGCAGAATAAAAGGAATAATGAAGTAGTGTTCATCGACTGTGCAGAGTTTGATGGCAGAGGGGAAAAAAGCTGCTCTCATAAATGGTTAGAGCACAGGAAATTGTCATTCACCCTACGCCGGCAACCTACCCAATCACCGGTTCTACCCTCCCTGCTCCTATCTTCAGTGACCTGTAAACTTTCATTCAGTAGAGATTTATTCAGTTTCCTCCTGAATATAACAGTAGACCCTCCTCCACCACGTCTGCAGGCAGTGCATTCCAGAAACCAGAAGCTGCATATTCTCTGTTTTATATCTATGACCTTTTGTCCAGACCGTCACATTTTATACATCTTGACTATTCAACTCAATCTTTCCTGGGGGCCTTTCTAACATTCTTTCTCTAATGTGGCAATAGAAGTGAACTGTTGAGGCAGGACCTTAACACTGATGAATGCCACAGTAACTGCCTTCTTAACATTCCCTGCTGTCTTCAATGATTTGTGTGTACGTGCTCCTAAAGGCCTCTGGCTTTTGCTACGTTTCGAACAATATTCTTCACGCTGTAGCAATTTCCCACTTTTCCTACTAAGAGGCATCCTTTTCCCTGCATTAAACTTCATCTGCCATGATAAATATATAAAATTAAATAAGTTGTGCAAAAGCGAGCAAAAACAGTGAGGTGATGTTCATGGCTTGCTTCACTGTCCAGTCAGAAATCTAATGGCAGAGAGAAAGAAGCGGTTCCTAAACTGCCCCTGTAATCTGTAAATTGTAGACTGCCTCTGCCCACTCGACCTGCAAGCCTGTACACCCTGTAGCAATCTATCCTTCTGACAGATTTTAAAACTGACACATTTTGTAGTCTTATTTTTATTACTTCAATTACTTTCTGATATCATAAATTCAAAGGAAATACTTCCTTTATGATTGAAATTCATGTTGTTGCACTTGTTTTTTTTTAAATCAAATTACTATAAAAATGTCAGCAGTAATAGTGAGAGCAGGTATATTTCGCTAGGGTACCTAAGACTTTTACAAGTCGTATTTGTCAACATGGTGCAGACAGAGTGTTTGTAAATCTCACGGGAACAAAGGATGTCGGGAATGGTGAAGGTGGAGTGCTGCGGTAGGGATGTGGGACAGGTGGCAGGGAAAGAGTGCCGGGGCAAGAGGTGGCGCGAATGTAGTCACACACCCAGCCCTGAGACACCAGGCAAGGTCACTTGATTCCAAACAACTGGCTTATTGATCATTACAGAACGTCTCTCTGGTGCTTCCCGCTCCCTCACCTCTCCTGCCTCCTTCTCCCAACCATGATTCCCTGCTCCCTTCCCACTCTCAGTCCACAATAGAGAGTTATATCAGAATCAGGTTTATCAACACTAGCATATACCATGACCTTTTTTTTTGTGACAGCAGTACGGTGCATTGCATAAAATTACTACAGTACTGTGCAAAAGACTTGGGAACTCTAGCTATATATATTTGCACAGTACTGTAATTTGAAAATGTTAATTATGGGGCATGCTTTTATTGAGCTATCAGATTAAACTCTGGAGTATACTTGATGGCCTAAGTGGGCTAATTCTGCTTCTATGTCTTCTGGTCTAAATTATAGTGTAAAATGGATGGGTATATAAAAGTGCCCATTGCCATGCTACTCGATGCATGCGGCATGCTTAAGATGTTCAGCAAGGCAGCAGTGATAACACACTCTACAATGCACATTTGACATTGCTACCACAAAAGGCACACATATTGTACACAATCAACGCTGACATGAGAAATTCAAATGTCCGGACACCTACCATTGGGGCCACGTGAACTCTGACATCACTGGTGTCCACCAAAGGCAACAACGTATTGGTTCCTTGCTGTTTACCTTCTGTGCTTGATTGACTCTCCTGGTACCTTCTATTCCTTGGTTGCCCAGTCTGGGGTGTTTTAACTGTGCTCTCGAGATCAATGGAGTGGTACTCACCAGCTATTTCGCCATTTTGGTCCTTAAAAATTGTAAATCAGATCAACAGAAGATTATGTAATACAGAGATAAACAGGGGCAGGAGTTTAAAAATAAAAATAATTTGGAGTGTAATAATGAGACTTCCTCCAAAAGATCCTCATTAGTAAGTTAATATTTCATCTCAAAGAACCTTCCAAAAGCAATGAAATCCTACAATTTTGAACTAAGGGCATACTTCATGAAGATGGGATCCAGAACAGAATCTTGAAGCAGAGGGAAGGATTGTGGAAAATACAAGTCTGACCTGCGTGAGTTTAAAATCTCCAATGCATTTGCATTGTTTTGCTGATTCCTTCAAATGGTATATATGGAACAATTGGGGCTAGACTTCAACACCTCTAAAGGAAGTGGCATTGGCATTTGATCCTCAAAGACCAATACTGCAGTTCAAGGAAATTAAAAAGGCATTTTGTACATGTAAAATTCTTTCAACTGACATTCTTAAGTGTGTAAGTTCTTCCCAATCTGTAAACAGATACCACTAGGTCAGTGACTAAGCACTAACAGATCCCAAGGATGTCTTTTGGTGACATTTCAATTTTACAGTCTTCAGTGCATAGGCCTGCATATAATATTTTGAGCCTCTGAGTCTCTTGTGCCCCCTTGAAATCTTGTTTGGTCCAATTAAAGTGACTTGCTTTGAAACGCAGTAATAAAATATTCCATTTGTTAGCAAATATCCAGTCAAAACATACTTCAAATCAGGGAGAGTTCAAATACCCGATGTAGACTGGGAGCCCGTTTCGCCAAGCAACTGGCGGACAGAGCATAGAAGAAATGGGATCACCCAGTGGCCACCCATTTTAATTCTACTTCCCATTCTGATATGCCAAATCATGGCCTCCTCTACCGAGGCCACACTTAGGTTGGAGGAACAACACCTTATATTCCGTCTGGATAGCCTCCAACCTGATGGCATGAACATCGATTTCTTGAACTTCCTGTAATACACCCCCCCCCCAACCCTTTTCCTTCACTAGTCCCCGTCCCCTTTTCCTTCTCTCACCTTATCTCCTTGCCTGCCCGTTGCCTCTCTTTGGTCTCCCCCCTTTTCTTTCTTCCACAGCCTTCTGTCCTCGTCTATCAGACTTCCCCTTCTCCAGCCCTGTATCTCTTTCACCAATCAACTTCCCAGCTATTTACTTCATCCCACCCCCTCCCGGTTTCATCTATCATCTTGTGTTTCTCCCTCCTCTCCCGCCATCTTTTAAATCTACCCATCTTTTTTTTCTCCAGTCCTGCCGAAGGGTTTCAGCCTGAAATATCAATTGTACTCTTTTTTTTCCCCATAGATGCTGCCTGGCCTGTTGAGTTCCTCCAGCATTTTGTGCATGATTCTTCAAATCAGAATGACCTCCATCACCTTCACAAATCATAATAATATGTATGGGAGAACCCCTCTTTCTTTACTATGAAGAAAGATTATGGAAAGATTTTCCTCCCTCTGTGCAAAAAACATGTTTAAATCATCTGGTCATGCTACCACGTTGGTCATATTCCCTCTTACACCAACTTAATGCCTATTTCACTCTCAGAATCACAGGAGATTCCGCAGATGTTGGAAATCCAGAGCAACACACAAAACGCTGGAGCATCTCGGCAGGACAGGCAGCATCTTATGGACAGGAATAAACAGTCAACTAAAATCAGGAATCTACTTTTCCAAGCATACTTATTATGATTCTCGATTAAAATAAATCACCTCACCTTATCTGGTGAAAACTTGGCCAGATTCACGTTCTCCATGCTGTACTGGGCCAATGTCCTTGGCCTTGCTCCTAAAGGATGAAAACATCAAACCAATATTAGATGGATTAAAATTACACGTAGTCATTGAAAGCAATGACCTATTACAATGTAACCTAATCAAACTGGTGTGTAATTAATTATATTTGACTAATGCCTGAGAACCGAGCAATGGTGCTTACCGAATAAAAATGTCAGTGTCAATTTGTTTGTTAATCTACACTTACTGCACCTTGAATTATCTTCACAATATTTGGCGGCAACAGTGGGTTCTTCCTACATCTCAAAGGCTTTCAGAAATCTTCTGTCTCAGTCAATCTGCTCAGACTTTGGGATTTTAATTCACTATTCATTGACCATAAAGTTTGTTTCACCTACCGGTATTATTCCACAATGAGCACTCATGCCAATGTTGCTGTTCCTCATTCACCCCTTATTTCAATCTAGTAAGG
Source organism: Mobula birostris (assembly GCF_030028105.1). NCBI lineage: Eukaryota > Metazoa > Chordata > Chondrichthyes > Myliobatiformes > Myliobatidae > Mobula > Mobula birostris. Next base: position 22,081,457 of record NC_092391.1, on the reverse strand, counting down.
GAATGCCATGTTGGGTCTTGGATGGGACAGCTCTCTCTTTCCCGGGTAGGTCCGTGTAATATACAGTCGCATGCAAAAGTTTGGGCACCCGTGGTCAAAATTTCTGTTATTGTGAATAGCTACGCGAGTAAAAGATGACCTGATTTCCAAAAGGCATAAAGTTAAAGATGACACATTTCTTTAATATCTTAAGCAAGATTACTTTTTTATTTCCATCTTTTACAGTTTCAAAATAACAAAAAAGGAAAAGGGCCCAAAGCAGAAGTTTGGGCACCCTGCATGGTCAGTACTTAGTAACACCCCCTTTGGCAAGTATCACAGCTTGTAAGTGTTTTCTGTAGCCAGCTAAGAGTCTTTCAATTCTTGTTTGGGGGATTTTTGACCATTCTTCCTTGCAAAAGGCTTCTAGTTCTGTGAGATTCTTGGACCGTCTTGCATACACTGCCCTTTTGAGGTCTATCCACAGATTTTCGATGATGTTTAGGTCAGGGGACCGTGAGGGCCATGGCAAAACCTTCAGCTTGCGCCTCTTGAGGTAGTCCATTGTGGATTTTGAGGTGTGTTTAGGATCATTATCCTGTTGTAGAAGCCATCCTCTTTTCATCTTCAGCTTTTTTACAGACGGTGTGATGTTTGCTTCCAGAATTTGCTGGTATTTAATTGAATTCATTCTTCCCTCTACCAGTGAAATGTTCCCCATGCCACTGGCTGCAACACAAGCCCAAAGCATGATCGATCCACCCCCGTGCTTAACAATTGGAGAGGTGTTCTTTTCATGAAATTCTGCACCCTTTTTTCTCCAAACAAACCTTTGCTCATTGCAGCCAAAAAGTTCTATTTTAACTTCATCAGTCCACAGGACTTGTTTCCAAAATGCATCAGACTTGTTTAGATGTTCTTTTGCAAATTTCTGACGGTGAATTTTGTGGTGAGGATGTAGGAAAGATTTTCTTCTGATGACTCTTTCATGAAGGTTATATTTGTGTAGGTGTCGCTGCACACTAGAACAGTGCACCACCACTCCAGAGTCTGCTAAATCTTTGTGAAGGTCTTTTGCAGTCAAACAGGAGTTTTGATTTGCCTTTCTAGCAATTCTACGAGCAGTTCTCTAAAAGTTTTCTTGGTCTTCCAGACCTCAACTTGGCCTCCACTGTTCCTGTTAACTGCCATTTCTTAATTACATTACAAACTGAGGAAACGGCTACCTGAAAACGCTTTGCTATCTTCTTATAGCCTTCTCCTGCTTTGTGGGCATCATTTATCTTAATTTTCAGAGTGCTAGGCAGCTGCTTAGAGGAGCCCATGGCTGCTGATTGTTGGGGCAAGATTTGAGGAGTCAGGGTATTTAGAAAGCTGTGAAATTTGCATCACCTGACCTTTCCTAACAATGACTGTGACAAGCCATAGCCCTAACAAGCTAATTAAGGTCTGAGACTTTGGTAAAAGTTATCTGAGAGCTCAAATCTCCTGGGGTGCCCAAACTTGGTGCTCCTTTCCCTTTTTTTCCCACTCTAAAATTGTACAAAACAAAAATAATACACTAATCTTGCTTAAAATATTGAAAAGAATGTTTCATCTTTAACTTTATGACTTTTGGAGATCAGTTCATCTTCTACTCACTTAACTATTCGTAGTAACAAAAGTTTTGACCAGGGGTGCCCAAACTTTTGCATGCCACTTGTTGCTTATCTATTTTGTGTTAGGTTTTTCTCAAGTAACAATGGGGGGGGGCAGGAAATATTATCTTGCTCTTATGAAGCAGCACCCATGACTTTAAGACTTTACAGAGAACTTTACAGACAAGTTTTGAAATCCAACTTTGGCAGCCAATATGCACACATCATGATTCCAAAGCAGCACTGTGAGAAAAGTTGAACAGAATTCTTTAAATTTGTAAACTTTCTGATCCAGGATCCAACAAAAGGCACTTGTAAAACCAGGCAATATGGGCCCAAAAATTTAAGAAAGGTTTCCAAAATGTTCAGATCTGCCTATATGATATGGAAAATATAACATACATTTGGAAATTGTATAACTTTTGTAACTTTAGGTTTTCTGTTCTCTTTCACAATATGCATTCATTTAATGAGACCCAATGAGAACTTGTGGAACAGCACTCCATCTTCCATCTGGGCACATTGTAACCAATATGGATTCAATATTGAAATCTATACCATCAAGTACAGTATATCCCTGCATTGTTGCAGTTTGGATAATGGAAATTCACCAATTACGTAACTCACCAACCTCTTCCAAAATGTTTTTAGTGATGGAATAAAATATCACTCTTACAGAAATCATGGGAGAAAAAAATAACTAAATGAACAAAAAATGCAAAATAAATGACAGATTTTGTCAATGTTTGTCAAGGATTCATGTAATGGAAAACTGCAATATGGACAGCTTTCTAGGAACACAACTCCTCTGACACGTGGGGGTGTGCTGTAACTTGCTTTCTCTGTTTGTATAGAGCTGGCCATTTCCACTCTGTTATCCGTCTGTGATTCTGGATCAGCTTTTTTCATAAGCATAGCTTAACCTGCTGAGCACGTGCTGTAGCCCTGCACAACTTTGCATACTCCATTATATTTTCAATTTAACCTATACAACGTATCCACATGGCAATTAGTGCTGGTGTCTCACAGATCCAGTCCTGATCTCCACCACTGCCTGTGCTGAGTTTGCACGTTCTCCCTGTAAAAACCATTAGGTTCTTCCCATATTCAGAAGACATACAGTATAGTGTGAAAGCCTTAGGCACATGTACATTGCTAGGGTGCCTAAGACTTTTTCACAGTATCGTAGTAAGTTTATGTATTGCACTATATTGCTGCCAAAAAAAAATCACGACATATATGAGTGGTGATAAACCTGATTCTGATAGGGGTCTCTATTGTGGATTGAGAGTCGGAAGGGGGCAGGGAGAGGAGAATCATAGTTAGGAAAAAGGGAAGGGAGAGGGGAGGGAGCAGGAAGCACCAGACGTTCTATAATCAATAAATCAATTGTTTGGAATCAAATGACCTTGCCCGTTGTCTCAGGGCTAGATGTGTCTACACCCTCACCACCCCTAACCCCCACAATTCCTCCTCTACTCCCTGCCCCCACCCCCCATGGCACTCCACTCTCACCACTCCCACTGTCCTTTGCTTTTGCGAGATTACAAACTCACTCTTTGCTCCACAACAACAAATACAGTATTGTGCAAAAGTCTTAACCACCCCAGCCTATATTATTTGTGCCTAAGACTTTTGTACAGGACTGTATGAGTTGGTAGGTAATTGCCCCCAGTGTGCAGGTGTGTGGTAGAATCCGAAGGGAGATGATTGGAATATGGGGACTGGGATAAATGGGATTGGTGGAGAATGAGTGTAAATGGGAATTTGTTGGTCAGTGTGGATTTAGTGGGCTGAAGGTAAGAAATGGACCAAACAGGATCAGGAACAAAAGGCTCCTGTGTTTGATCCACCATTCAGCAAGATCACTGTTCACCACTTTTCAATAAACATTGATAAACTATGCAGCTGCTCTTCATTCTGGATCTAGTCTTCTTTCACAACATACATTCCCTCCAAAAACAAATTATAGACTCAAGTGTGACCAGGTAGCAAGTATCCGATTATCCCAGGATTTCTGCAATCATTCATGACTTTGACACTTTGCTGATAAGCTTGTCGGTAGTTACTTGCAAAGCCAGCCAATGTGAATGGCCTCACACTTCTTAATGTTATAAGGGCTTCATTTTCGCCTAGTAGCTTATCCCTTCAACGCTCCCTAATACTTTCCTGCCTCCTTCTCACAGCTCACACCATCACCCAGCTTTGTAACTTCAATGTGAACATTGACACTTCGTCCCCCTAATCTAAATCACTGATAAGATCATGAACACATAAGACAGCTATCCCTACAAATAAGAACTTCCAAAACAAAAAATAACTCATTTATTCCTCCTCTTGGTTCTCTGTCCTTAATTCAGACCAGGATGAGCCTTCAAATGCAATACATCTGCTCCAATTTTATTCAATCATCAGTGCGCAGCACCTTATTGAAGGCCTTCTGAAGACCCAAATGTGCCATACCCATTGTTGCACCAACCTCGTCCAACACATCCTCGAAGCATGTACCAGATTGTCAAACGTGAATGTGTCCCGACTCTGCCCAGTCCTAATGTTATTTTTCAACTGTGCAATACCTCTTTCTTAACAGGATTTAGGCAATTTTCGTCCAATTTATGGCAGGCTAAATAATCTGTTGTTCCTGGTTTTAATTTCCTTTCCTTAAATATGTTGTTCTTTCCTTTACATTTAATGCCTTTGCTAGTGGCTAGCGTAACACGTTGCAGCACCGATGATTGAGGTTCAATTCCTGCAGTGTCAGGAATTTGTACATTCTCCAGGTGACCACATGGGTTCCCTCAGCTTCTCCTGTTTCCTCCCACACTGCAGAGACGTAGGGATTAGAAGGCTGAGGCATACTACGTTGCTGCTGGAAGCCCACAGGCACTTGCAGGCTGCCCCTTCTTGGATTGTGTTGCCACAAATGACATATTTCAGTGTTAAGTTTTGATGTTAAAGCTAATCTTCAATCTTTGCTCTCACACTGGTGAATACATTATTCACAGTTGGCTGACGTCCACATCCACTTATTTTCTTTGCTTTTCCTATTTATCGAATTTCGTTTGCAAATACTCAGATCTATTTTCTGGAAGGCATCTCAAATTTTACTAACTGAACCGAGTTGCCCTGACTTCACAACCAAGGGAAAGGTGAAGACTGAACCAAAACAAAACCACACAATCTGTACATACATTGCGTCTAAATAGTGCCTTGAACATAGCAAAGTGCTTCATGGGAGAGTTAGCGAATGAAATGTGAAGCTCAGCCCTCAATGGAGATATTAGTAAAGGGTTAGATTTTGAACACCATTGTAAAGAGAGGCACTAAATTTCAGAGACGAGGGTCAAGGCAATTGGAAAGACAGCTGGAAGAAAACAACACGACAGAATTGGAGGAGCAGAAAGATTTTTGGGAGCTCTTGGCTGAAAGAGATAACTGGGAGAGAAATTAAATTGTTCTGATTGCAACATGTATTACAAGCTGCAATTCACACTATACTTTTTAACCATGGGAATTTTCTTTTTCTTTTCCCATTTTCAGGATGTTGGCACTGCTGCCAAAATCTATATTTATTACACATTCCTCGAGACTGCTGAGATGTTAATGTGTTATTGTCTTCCTTATCGGCTGCAATCTGTGCAATGAAACTATTCCAGAATATGACCTCATTGATAGTGTACACATTGATAGAGTATGCAACAAAGAGTGACATATGTCAGTGATTGGGTACCCATGCATCTGCTATACGTTCAGTTGAAGCAATCAAGGAATTTTGACCCAGAAGTTGGGAAACTAGAGAGAGAGAGATGCATTTTTTTATTTTGAGAAGGCAGATCAACACAGTTCTACTGGCAAAGGCCAGTGAGCAGGTTGTCTGAGTTAGTGGTGGCTCAGGTCCAGGTTGGAAGGAATGAATGTGGCAAACAAGTATATTACCAACCCTGTTACAATATCAGAGACTTCATTCATAATGACATTCTTTTAAGTCAAATGTGGGGAAGAAAGGAAGATTTGAAAAAACTGAATTACTTCATGAACACAAGAAAGTCTTCAGGTGCTAGAAATCCAAAGCAACACACTCACAATGCAGGAGGAACTCAGCAGGTCAGGCAGCATCTATGGAAATGAGTGAACAGTCGACGATTCAGACCGAGACTCTTCTTTAGGACACAACTTCAGTTTACTTGAGTAGTTTTTAGAGATCATATTTGACATCTGGCTCTAAATGAATATCCAAGACTAAAGTAGTATCAAATCTCACAATTCAGTACAAGCGCTTCATGGGAGACTGAGACCGGAAATTTTGCAAGTTTGTGTACTTATTTTTTGTGAGTCATTGGGGCAACTGTGAAAAGTGTACTCTGCCAGCTCAAACACAATTCAAGCCCAAGGACGGATGGGTATGAGCTGGCCACTGCAGGCTCTCTTCCAGTCTTTTCAGGGACTGCGAAATCTGAGTCACTGAATCGTGCCGGCAGTCAGCAAACAAATCTGACATGTAAACAGCAGAAGAACTGATATCAGGCACTGTGTGTCTCTGTGTATGCACGTTGGCGCTGGTACAATGTAGAGGCCAGCGAACGGAAAACCTCTGGAGCTTGCTGAATACAGTCTTTGTTTTCATTTTTCCTTCAGGGTCAAACTCAAAAAGCTTGTATTTCTCAGATAACAGCTCGAATAAATTTCAGAATGACTCAATTACCATTCTCCACATCGAAGCCTGTAATTAATTCCCTGTCCTCGCCGCTCCTAATGGGGAGGAATTCTTGCTTGCATTATTTCTGGAAAGGGAAACAGGGCTAACTACTGATTCACACCCTAGGCTGGAGTTCAGATCAAGGAAAGAGAGAAAGTAAGTCGGTTTTGAGGTGTAAAGGGAGTTGGATAGGTCAAGGTGGATATCTCTGATAAGGTGAGGCCTGAGTGGCCATGGAGGTTAACTGCAAGCGAGTTATCTGATCAATCAGTTCATTGGGCTGTTCCCGAGATCAAATCTGAATAAACCAAATTAAACGCAATGAAATGAGAGCAGATGAAGCGTGGGAACACAATAGAATATAAAGATTCAGAGTTTACCCTACATATATAAATGTAGATAGAGAGGGGGACAGAGAGAGAGAGAGAGAGGGGGGGGAGAGAGGGACGGGGAGAGAGAGAGAGGGGGGGAGAGGGGGGAGAGGGGGGGAGGGGGGAGGGGGGGGGAGGGGGGGAGGGGGGGGAGGGGGGGAGGGGGGGGAGGGGGGGAGGGGGGGAGGGGGGGAGGGGGGGGAGAGGGGGGGAGAGGGGGGGAGAGGGGGGGAGAGGGGGGGAGAGGGGGGGAGGGGGGGAGAGAGGGGAGAGGGGAGAGGGGAGAGGGGGGAGAGGGGGGAGAGGGGGGAGAGGGGGGAGAGGGGGAGAGGGGGAGAGGGGGGAGAGGGGAGAGGGGGAGAGGGGGAGAGGGGGAGAGGGGGAGAGGGGGAGAGGGGGAGAGGGGGGAGAGGGGGGAGAGGGGGGAGAGGGGAGAGGGGGAGAGGGGGAGAGGGGGAGAGGGGGGAGAGGGGGGAGAGGTGGGAGAGGGGGGAGAGGGAGGGAGAGAGGGGGGAGGGGGAGGGGGAGGGGGAGGGGGAGAGAGAGGGGGAGAGAGAGAGGGGGGAACAGGGGGGAGAGAGAGAGGGGGGAACAGGGGAGAGAGAGAGAGGGGGACAGAGAGAGGGGGGACAGAGGGGGGAACAGAGAGTGAGAGAGGGGGACAGAGAGAGAGAGAGGGGGATGGGGGGACAGAGAGAGACACACAGATATATATTAGCTTTGAGTGATAATGCAGAAAGTTTGAAGTTAATAACTCATCTCCTTCTACCTTAGGCCACAAACTTATCAATCATCCCCGCTGTGGACCACTTCTACAAAGAAGGGATCCGTACGCTCCACAACTGCTGGACTAAGTGTGTAAACGTAGGAGAGGACTACGTTGAAAAATAAATGTGCTAGGTTTTCTAAAATTGACTCCTTCTACCTTAGGCCACGAACCTATCAATCACCGGGTGTGTGTATGTGTGCGTGTGTGTGTGTGTGCGTGCGTGCGCGCGTGTGTGTGTGTGTAGGGAGAGGGAGAGGTGGAGGGAGGGGGAGAGGGAGATCAATAGATAGATAGTTAGATAGATATACTTTATTAATCCCGAGGGAAACTGGGTAAACAATCTATCTATCTATCTATCTCTGGGACACTTGAATTGTTTGGGTCTTTCAGGTCTGATCAACACAGCCCAGTATAATTACCCCTCAGGAGCAAGTCTCTGGCTACCCACTCAACCTTTGCCTCTCTTATGATCTTGTACACCTCTATCAAGTCACCCCTCATCCTCCTAAACTCTAATCCATGACAGCATCCTGGTAAATCTCTTCTGAGGTGTCCAGAATTGAACATAAAGAAAAGGGTTTTACCTGAAGATGCAAGCCAACTGAGAAAGTCATCGAAGGTTCTCTTCCAGGATGTTTCAGAGAGACTTAGAGGTAAGAAGCCACCTTTTGAACTTGCAATATAGACAGCATGGCAGCTGATTGGCATTTTGCAGCCACTCACAAAAAGTGACGTGAAACTATACAGAATATCACTTGTTTTGCAGAATTCATTGAGAACACCACGTACGTGTACAAAAGAGCCATGGTCTATCACTATATAATGACATCATATTGAGCAAAGGGCATCTCTTGGTCAGGGATAACCATCAGCTCATCGTTGAATTAACAGCAAAGGATCAGTTATGTCCAATTCATCCGTAAGACAGGGCCATGACTCAGGCCACTGCACCCTCAACACAGTCAACCTGGATTTTAGTGCTTGGGTAAATTTCAATCTGTAACCTCTGACACAGAGGGGTGTGCACTACCAATAAAGCCACTGTTGACAGGAATGAAAGAGCAACAACAGTGAAGAGAGTGGGGGGTTGGTAAGTGGTGGTGAGGGGGAGAGAGGGGTCGCGTGTGGGGGAAAGAGAGGTGGAATGCTGAAATGTTAACTTTAGCCTTCAGTAAGCCCTCATTTAAAACTCAAAAGCACAGATTTCAGCAGCATGTGTAAGGATTCAAACACATCAGCTTCTGTGTAAAATAAAATCCTTCAAACCTCCCAGAATCTGCAGATTTTCTTGTGTTTGTCCTTCAAACTTTCCTGCATTTACTGCAAACCAATGCTTTCTCATATTTGACATTTCCACCCTTGGGAGTGAGACTTCATTCGTGCCTCTCAAAATTATTTATTAATAGTGTGGAATAGGCCCTTCTGGCCCTTTGAGCCATGTTGCCCCAGCAACCCTCGACAACTCTGATTTAACCCTAACCTAATCACAGGACAATTTACAATGACCAATTAACCTAGCTGGTACATCCTTGGACTACAGGAGGAAGCTGGAGCGTCCAGGGAAAACCCATGCATGACAAGGGGAGACATACAGACTCTTTACAGATGTCGCTGGAATTGAACTCTGACGTCCCGAGCTCTCACAGCGTTTCTGCTAATCGTTACGCTACCATGGTGCCCAAACTTTCTGGTAATATTAATAAAGTTTCTGGTCTCCCCTCAACCCCCGATGCTCCTGAGAAAACAATTGAAGTCTAAGACCATGTGCGTTCAACCATTTTCACTGCTGTAAACGTTCCCTACTTCATTAAAAAAAATCAATATGGGGTGGGGGGGGGCAGGGGAAGAGAACTGTGCCCCACCTTGCAACGCTCCCGAACATTGTGCATATCCTGAATAATTTAGCATTCTCAGTAAATCTTTCCTTAAAAATTAATTTTTTGGAGGAAATAAAAATGGTGAAGTGGGATAGGATGAAAAAGGGGTTTCAATGGTAGGACATTAACTCAATAAATAAATTTGTGAAATGTTTTACATGAGCTCTTAAAGCTGAGATCCCACCAGGGACAAACTGCCAGACGAATGAAGCTGGGTCACTTCATCAGATAAGATTACTTAATTAAAGTAAGCACAGCAAAGGGGAGGACTGAGACAAGCAGGACTATGAAGGTGACTGGGCCGTTTCAAAGGTTTCTGATTTACTGAAATTTACAAAGGATGGAAGTCAGCAACAACATCCGTGAATGTGGATGTATGTGCTGGTGGGAAGAGAAAGAAAAATAAAACATTCTCTCATATTCCTCCCCACCACCTACGTGCCTTCCCTGCAAGGCCACTACGTGGAGTTGAGATCTGACAAGGTCCTGAAAGGAGGAAAAAACAAATGGGCAAAGCGATGCAAACATAATTTAGCTCCCAATTTAGACATTTATTCAACTTATTCATTTACTTCTTACAGCTTCATTAATATTGGGCGTAATTTCTGTAAGATTGCTACACAGGAATTTCACCCTTCCCTGACAGGGGAAGGCTGCAATTGCATTGTGACAGTCTTTCCTGGAGCATTTCCATTATAAATACAGACATAGAAGTTTTTAACAAAAATAATTCATGGAAACTGGGTGCAGAGGATTTTAAAGTATGTTTACTATGACGAGATTCCTATAACTTGAAATACTGCACTTCACATGGTAGCTGATGGAGTTCTTACGTATTTACAAGATGAGCCAGAGGGAAGCCTGTCCATGCAGGAATGCTGAACAAACCTAGTTTATAAATCTCCATGAGGATGTACATAGTTGAGACCCACCCTCGAACAGACTACTGAACAAATATTGAGTGAATTATATTGCTGGAATAGGGAGCCCTACAAAGAGGCCGCCCACATCCTCAGCCTACATCTTCAGGCTGCAGGTCAGAATATTTCTCTTTGGCATAATTCCATAATCCACAGAATGAGTTGCAGTTTTAATGGCTTGCCTGCAAGGAGCCTAAAACAAGGTGCAAGAGAGGCAATAGTTGCCAGATTTTTGAGTATATTTGGACAGTGCCTGGGAAAGTTACCAATCAGTAGCAGAACTTATGCTACTGTGCATCCATGGAGGTTCTGAGGGAATACAAAGACTGGTGAAGACCATTTGGAATGAGAGTCGGGTGTACATCGAAACATACAGTGAAATGTGCTGCTTGCATGAAATCAAATCAGCAAGGACTGTGCTGGGCAGCTGGCAGGTGTCGCTATGCTTCCAGTGGTAACATAGCACGCACACAACTTACTCACCCTAATCCTAACTGTACGGCTTTGGAATGTGGAAGAAAACTGGAGGAACCCACAGAAAACCCACACAAGTAGAATATCTGAATTCCTTACAGACATTGCTGATTGCTGGTGCTATAAAGTGATGCGGCAGTCGCTACGCTACTTTACCACCTGGTAGTCTGATTGCAGCCTGAAGACCCTATGAATAACAGCTGGATAAAATGGATGGATAACTTTATGCGGTGAACTGTCTAGACTTCTAAATTTCCACAGAATCCACCCGTCCTTGGAGCATCGCAATAAGCAATCAAAATTCCAGCAGAACCAGAGTGTGATGGAAACCAATTCTAGCAAACAACAACCTGTCATGTTGAAATGAGGTGAAAGAGACTTTGGGTTTGTGAGTACATAATCACTTACAGTGAGAGAAAGCTAACAAATATTGACTGCACCACAACATGCTCTTAGAAAAGTATAGAATGCAGGTAGTCAGTACATATGGGGAAAAGAAGTATAGGACAACATCCTCAGATAACATTGAACACAGACAAGCACAGGTGCTGGTCCTGGCAGAAGTGGGCGGGAAAAGAGAGCAAGAGTGCGGACAAGAACAAGGGGCGGGGGAGGGAGGGGAGAGAGATAGAGAGTATTTAAAGAGAGATAAAGGGGAGACGGGGAAAATGAGAATACTAGAGAGAGGGAAAGAGTGCAAAAGGGGAACGAGAGAGACAGCATATAAAAGAAAGTGGGTGGGGGGGGAAGAGAGAGGGAGGAAAGAGGAAGCCAAATAATGATCAAGTCTGAGTGGGAGCATGAACCAAAGACAGAAAGAGCAAAAGAGAATGAGAAAGAAATAGGAGACTGAAAGTTTTAGTGTAAGATTGAGAGAGAGCTTAAATATTGAAAGAGAGAGCATGGGAGCAGAATGGCAAGGAGTAAAAGAAAAAAGCTGGATTTAAGTGACAGCCTCAAGGCAGATAAAGTGTGTTGCTTGGCAGAGCACAGGAGTCCCCTAGTGAAGGTTACCTGGTATTGTGAACCACTCTTTATGGAAGGGATAGCTAAAACTGACGAGAAGAGGATTTCGTGCAACTCATTGAAAGCGACTGGGCAGTGGAGTTGTGCTGTGGGAGCCACAGCATGCAACAGCGATGCTATGACTAAGAAAAGTCGTGACTGCGACGCTTACTGCATCACTGGGCATTCGTGAAATTCAGCTCAATGCCACAAGGGCCCGATGTTGTGGGGCACACTGGCACTGCATGTTAAATACTTTCAATCCCAAATACTTCTCGCTCTATGGACCCTGTAATTTCACCCACAGAGAAAAGTGTAAATCAATGCACTCACACTGAAATAACTACTTCAAAGCTATTTAAAACTGATCCATATTTGGCCTTTTCATTAAAAGCTTTGCTATATAATAAATACAATGACTTAACTGTACTCAGCCATTATAAGCAGAATGCATAAAGTCAGTGCTTTCAAATGGTGTTTTCACATTTGCTATTACTAATTATCAAATCTTGTTTTGTCCTACTGGACATCCACATCTCCACTACAAAGCAGATAGACAGGAAAGAGCACAAACAAGCTGCTGGAAGAACCCATTTGGTCAGGCAGTATCTGTGGAGGGAAAGGAACGGTTGCTATTTCAGGTCACGACTTATATCAGATCCTGATTCAGTGCTGGCCTGAAATGTTGACCATTCTTTCCCCTCCACAGATGCTGTTTGACCATGTGAGTTCTTCCTTGCTTTCTGTTGCCGATTCTGACATCTGCCGTCTCCTGTGTCTCTACATAGGAGACTGAATGCCTTTTCACACAGTTCTACTAATCGCCTCCAAATCAGATGGCTGTGAGTTCAAGTCCAGAGGCATGAACACACAAGATAGACCGACATTTCCGCTGCACTCTAAGACGCATCACCTTTCAGTTAATTTATTAAATTGAGGTCTTATGGGCAACATGCAGATGAAGGGTACTGCCACAGCAAACACTAATTAACTCTACTACAATAGGTTTTTACTGGTGCTTGCAAGAACCAGTTTTGACTAAAATATGAATCCTATATTTTTCTTCAGAAGAAAATGATCCAGAAATGCTGAAGGAAGTTCGCAAGTCAAGCAGCATCTATGGAAAAAAAAGTTTATATTTCAGGCCAAAACCCTTCTTCAGGACTGAGAGGGAAGGGGAAAGATGCCAGAATGAAAAGATGGGGGAGGGGAAGGAGGCTAGCTAGAAGGTGAAAGGTGAAGCCTGGTGGGTGGGAATGGTCAGGCACTGGAGAAGAAATACTGATGGGAGAGCAATGTGTATCATAGGAGAAAGGGGAGGAAATGACTTGGGGGGGGGGAGTAATAGGTCCCCTAATTTACGATGGGTGTCACCAATGTAGCGGATGCCACATCGGGAGCAGCGGATTCAATAGATGGCCCCAGCAGATTGCAGATTTGCAGTTGTGGTGCTGCATCGACTTTCTGGAACCCTGAATGGAGGTGAGGGAAGAGGTGTATGAGCAGGTGTAGCGCTTAGGCTACTTGCAGGGATAAATGCCTGGAGGGAGATCAGTGGGGAGGGATGAATAGACAAGGAAATCACAGAGGGAGCAATCTCTGCAGAAAGTGGTGGTGGGTTGGGGTGGGGGAGATAAAGATACGTTTAGTGGTAGGGTCCCTTTGGAGATGGCGGAAGTTGTGGAGGCTGATGGGGTGGTGGATAAGGACAAGAGGGACTCTATCACTATTAAGGTGGCGGGAAGACGGGGTGAGCGTGATTGTGCAGGAAATGAAGATGAGGGTGAGGGCAGCATCAAAAGTAGATGGAGGGGAAACCCCAGTCTTTAAAAAATAGCAGGCTGTTTTATTTCCTTGACAATTTCTTCATCTGGAATCTTTAATTCCAAAAAAAAATACACTATATGAAATGAAACCCACAATGACTGCATGAAATTTCGAACCAGGTTGCTCTGGAATGATGCTCAGTATAGACCAAGTATACAACTGCAGAGAGCTTATCAGCTGTGCTGGCATCTCCATCATGATGGAGCTGGCTATAATCAGCTCGCTGGTGCTGGATCTGGTACGTGGCCTCAAACCTGCATGATTGGCTGCAAAACTCACCTTCTGTGAGAAGAACTTCAAAAATTTCAAAGGCACAAAGGTTTCATCACCTACCTACAGGAAAGACATAAGTAAGATTGAACGGGACAGAGAAAATTTATAAGAATGTTGCTGGGTCTGGAGGACCTGAGTAATAAGGAAAGATTGAATAGGTTAGAACTTTATTCCCTTGAAAATAGGATATTGAGCGGAGATTTGATAGAGGTATACAAAATTATGAGGGTTATAGATAGGGTAACCTCAAGCAAGCTTTTTTTTTAAACTGAGGTTTGGTGAGACTACACAGAGGTCATGGGTTAAGGGTAAAAGGTGAGATGTTTAAGGGGAACACGAGAGGAAAGCATCTTCACTCAGAGAGCGGCAGGTGTGGAATGAAGTGCTGGATGCAAATTCGATTTCAACTTTTAAGAGAAGTTTGGATAGATACATGGATGGGAGGAGCATGGAAGGCTGTAGTCTAAGTGCAGGTCGATGGTTAGGTAGTTTAAATGGTTCAGCATGGACTAGATGGGCTGAAGGGCCAGTTTCTGTGCCATAGTTTTCCATGACTCTATGTTCTGGTCTTTCCCTGCTATGCTGCAGCTGTCACTGGGTTCATATATCAAGCAGAGAAGCAACTGTACCTGAGCAATTCTGAACAACAGGATTTACATAATCAAGCAGGCCAGCCTGTCGAAATGTTTCAGCTTTCCCTCTAAATCTGCTAAAGCCATCCATCATGCATCAAAGATTTGATATGTTGTGATTATCAGAAAGGTGACTACCTATAATTTACACTTCACAGATTCATACAGCAGCTTTGTATTGTATTTCAGCGTAGTTATGGTGACTGGCAAGAAGTGCCACATTGTTAGAAGTGTCATTTATGTAACTGAGACCCTGCCCATTTTATTAAGTGATACAAGAGATCCTGTGGAACAATTTTAAGTAAGTAAGAGTTCAAGAATATGCAACTTAGTGCAAGGCTATTCAGCCCATCATGTTGGTAGCAGCATTTTCAAGGAGCTGGTGAATCAATGACATTTCTCTGCTCATATCCCAATCCCTACAGATGTCTTTTTTTTTTTAAAAAGGGACATTACACAGGTTAAAACCCAAGGAGGTCTGCAGATGCCGGAAATCCAAAGCAACGCACACAAAATGCTGGAGGAACTCAGCAGGTCAGGCAGCATCTCTGGAAGTGAATAAACAGTTGACGTTTTAGGCCAAGACTCTTCAGCAATGAGTTTAGTTTTCTATAAAAGTAGCTGAGGCACTCACATACACAGCCTCAATCTGGAAAGTTCAGCACCCCAGCTCAGAAGATTCCATTTATCCTCGTCATACCGATCAGAAAATCTAATTTTACATTACTGACGGTGGATTCTCCCACCCCTCCTTCACATAATCAGTGTTCCTGCTTGGACAACAAACATAAAAATACTCATCCATGAAAATGCCAGGATTCAGATTGCAGAACTGATCTGAATCAGCATCAAAGCATGCAATATAGTAGAACAGTTTATGGGACTTTGTCTCTATTCTTGCTAAAATTGATATCCTCTATGATCTCACTCAGTAGTTTCTTTGTAAAAAGTGAAAAGGTGGAATACACATGGAATTTTCAGGAACCATTTAAATTCACACTGAACAGAACCCAGCCTCAAGCTAAGTGCAGCTGCTGACAGTTCAAGTTTTGTCTCAATGCTAAAATAACAGGTAAAAAAAATCCCCTGTGCATGATTTCATAGCTTTGAATGTAGGCAAGCTATTGATTAAGTGACATTGTACAAGAAGAAAATTAGCCATTGATTTGATAATGCACTCTTGAAAGCATTTTTTTCCGGTTCTGTTTTAAAGTTCAGTATTTATGTCCAGTGCCAAGGACTGCAACTACATTAAATGGTCCTCTTAAAGAACAGACACATATACACAGCAAGTTTAAAATTTGCCTTCTGTGTGCCATCAATGGCTATTTACTCTGAGGATAAAATTTCTATGATAAATAATTAAAAGAATTGTAGAACAAAGTTAACACACCTTCTAGCAAACATTGTATCCATTTATTTTGGTAAAGAGTGGGAGTTTGCAGTGGGCTGGAACAAGTTCACGGGAAAGTCAGGAAATTAGCAAAGTGTGAATTTTCATTCAATTTTAAAACCAACCTGAGAAACATACATGGGCAGCAAATCTCTGAACGACGACAAATTTCAGTGCACAACATTTTAATCTTTCATTGTAAGGTCATGAGAAACTTACTCTCATATTACTGTGTCAATATTTTACACCTACAAATATGCCGCTGTAGAGCATGAGTATCTCAAGTCATCATAAATGTCTACACAATACTGCAAGTAAAAGGCTTTGCATCTTCCTCCTTTTATATGTCAAGCAGTCATTTTTAGAAACGAAGTCCTCATGAGTGACTTTTTACCATTTTGTTATTCAACTATAAGCATATCAACTTTAACTTGTTCTCTCTTTGAATATTAATAAAGCTCAATTTGTCACATGTACATCAAAACATAAAAATACTCAAAAGATTCAAAATACATTTATTATCAAAGTATTTATACAGGGTACTACCCTGAGATTTGTCTTCTTCACAGACAGCCATGAAAGAAAAGCAGAATGGAAAACCTTTCAAAGAAACACATCAACCCCCACCATGTGCAAAAAAAAAACAAATTGTGCAAATGGCAGCAAGAACATCAACCCCCCTACGCACAAAAAAAATCATGCAAAAGGCAACGAGAAATAACAAGCGAAAACAAGATAAAACACAGAATTATAAAGAGTCTATATTCAGCTCAGCTCAGTGTTCATTATCTGCAGGCCGCCCCAATTCAAAGTCGCCCAAAATAGCAGAAAAACAGCAGAAGGAAGAGCGGCCAGGAACTACAGTGATATGCAGTGAAATGCATTGTTTGCAATGTGCAGGGGGGAGCCCGCATGTGTTATAACCATATAACAATTACAGCACGGAAACAGGCTATCTCGGCCCTTCTAATCCGTGCCGAACTCTTACTCTCACACTGTTGCTGTGCTTCCAACAGCAACATAGCATGCTCACAACTTACTACTGTAACCCATACATCTTTCTGTAAAGTGGGAGGAAACCGGAGCACCCTGAGGAAACCCACATACAAACTCCTTACGGACTGCAGCAAGAATCAAACCCTGATCTTGCAGTCACTGCCGCTGCAATAGCATAACGCCAACTGCTGACCATCAACATCAAAAAAAACTGACTGCAAATGCAGAGTTTGTCTTGAAAGACCAAAATGCGCCCAGACCTTGAAATGGATTAGAACAATTAAATCAAGAGCCCTGAGAACAATAACATTCTCTGTAAAGATGCAGGGTAACTTCAAATTAAAATTCATATTTGCGCTCGGCCTCTTGGTAATCAGCACAGGAATATACATAGAACTCTCTGCTTCTATTAAAACCTCACCCAAATGGTGTGAAAGAACATACAGATCTAATCCAGTTTCCTTTGCTATTCTCCTCGAATGTTCAAACTCAACTTCAATAAGGAACATCAGCCTTTTGTCCCCATCTACATTGAAGTATTACAAATCTGAGGGTCAGTTACGACCCAAGATGAATGCAAAGATATTTAAACACTGCAGTGAACAAGTGCTTTTATAAAGATAAGACACAAACCTATTTGCTCCAAGCCAGTTTCACAGGCAACATAAGCAATCTGCTGCAGTCACCATCGTTGACAGATTCGCATAATCTTCTGAAATTCATCCTTCAAATTCACCTATTCAGCAAATGAGCTCAAGAAGTCCATACCACCTTTCAGCAACTTGCATAAATGCTGAAAGCTCCACCTCCTGTTCATAACATGTTAATGTGATCCCTCAGTAAATCATACATGCACAGACACACTCTCTACCCCATGACACACTTCTTCAAAGCAGCTTGTAATGTCTGCTACACAAGGAAATCAATTCAGAAACAAATTACTGAAAACGAAATATAGGGCGACAACATATGCAGCCTGGCAGACTGTATGACAGTGTATCAAGTGAATGAAATTGTCATTTATACAGAGAAATTTCTATTTTTTTAACTAATTTCTCTGCAGTATCTCCGCTAATTATTGTTTTATAGGTGACTGCAAAGAGAAATTTCCCAAATTTAAAGTCCTACGAGCAATAATGTATGACAGCAACCTGTTTTTAATCTGCTAAAGCTCAAAACACAACCACCAAATTTAGTGACAAAGAATATCAGAATTGATGTAACAGTCATGAAGATGAGGGAACCCAGAAAGATCTCAAGTGGACACAAGAGATTGCAGATATTAGAATTAGGAGAGTAAACAATCTGCTGGAGGAATTCAGCAGGTCAAGCAACATCTGGGGAAGGAAAGGAATTGCACAACACACCGGGTTCCTTCCAGCAGACAGTTGCTGCTCCAATAAGATCTCAGTCTGGATGACAGCAATAAATTGGGGTTTACGCCCCAAAAGCTGAGAGCAGAACACTTTGGACTTGTTTTTGATTGCTAGACACTTACTCATCATACCTTAAAGTTAACTTGATAAAGAACACATTACTTCTTGGAGAAGGTGGAATACAAGTATTCCGAACTAAGTGCTCAAAAGACAATATATTACAAAGACATGACAAAGACTTGACAAAGACAAAGACTTTAAGGCTTTTATTCTGCTGACTTTAGATTGAACAGTTGATTTAATTGATTATTAGGACAACTAACAGATTTGACAGGGGAAATGGGGTATAACCCAAAGCCTCTTGGGGAGTTCACTGTAAGGAGATTTAACCTTAAAATTAGAAAGAGGAGGTTGAGAGAGGAAATCAGCAAGTTTTTAAAAAAATCCCATACTTGAATTCTGGAGCATCCCTTATAATGAAGGCTGAAAACAAGGATTTTGGTTCTGTTGGGCAAAATAATAAGGGATGTGAAAATAAGGCAACATGATCAAGTTAATTCAACTATGATCCAATTGACCAAATGGAACAGTTTTCAAGATTGGAAAAATTCCCACTGTTTGATTGCTCCCAATTGCAGTCCACTGTCCAGTTGAAATGGATGAGGTCTGCATGTAACACCTTCACTTTAACTTCACAATATCATTCAGCCTCTTTTGGCCTATCATTTTCTTCCCAGAGTTCATAAGAACATCAGAGTCAAAAGCAGGAAAGGGCAAAGGAAGAAAAACCATATTTTTGTCCAGCACTGCCAGTTTAAAATCACAATTTAAGGTAATAACATTAAATTACAGAGTTCAGGAGAATGATATCCGTGGCTGTACTGTGAAGTTAAGCAAAAATAACCAAAAAAAAAAAATTCCTCATTCTTGTTAATTCCTGGTTTTGTTAAACTGATGTCTGAACATGCCTCAGGGCTGATAGGACACAAAAGAGTTTTTTTTTTAACTGTGCTTCAGAATTTTTTTTTATTGAACAGGGCTTTACTCATATTTCTCATGATTGTAAAGGCAACATGCTGAAACACACAAATGCCAAACTTGAGTCTTTGAACATAAGCTTGTGGGGGGGAAAAACTCTTCCATATGAGAACACCGTAACCTTTCAAAGTTAATACCAAACCCAAAAAACTCCATTAATTCATTTTGAAAAACAAAAACTGCTGATACTGAGAATCTGAAATAAAAACTTCAAATGCTGAGATCACACAGCTTATCAGACATCACTTACAGACAAGGCAAGATAAGAGTTTCAGGGTTAACGTTTTGGATTGAAGACTGATCATCAGAACCAATAGCTTTCAACCTAAACGTTAACTCTTGTTTCTCTTTCCTCAGGTGCTGCCCGACTTTCTCAGTGTTTCCAACATCTTCTGTTTTTATTTCGGGTAACTTACTTTCCCTGTTTGCTGATCATCTATCTGTAATATTGACTCAATATTTAGTTCTCCGCCTGCGCTGCCTAACCTGGTTGACATTTCCCATAGCTCTGCATTTCACAGCCTTTTTGATTCCTTTGTTTATATTCTCCCTCACTATCCTACCTCATTAACCTATCAGCTAATCATCAACATCTTACAACCATGGAAATCCTGGCCTCACCTTGTCAGACTTATTCCCTTTATCCCATCTATCCCTCTACAATTTAAAACTTGTTTCTTCCCCAGTTTTCCCTGACATTTTAACAAATTTCTCTCCTTTCATAAACATTGCCTGTCCTGATGAGTGTTTCCAACATTTTCACATTCATTCTTTGAAAGTTGACTTTATTTTGAAGTGATCAAAACATTCTCTCCGTCTGCGCCATGTGGTCATGAATGATGAGGGACATAAAGCAGTTTCTCTAAAACATGGATGAACAGCAAATAGGCTTCAAGTTGTGTCTCTTTCACCCATCTTTGTAATGATCATTGATAAAAGGACAGATCAAAAAAAAATTCCTGAATACACATTTCAAAAGAGACCTTCAGTTCATTGTGGCTGTGACAGCTCCCTAAAATAATAACCTAATTAAAACCCAGTTTTTTGTACTCTGCCCAGCAAATGTCTAATTCTCTTTTTAAAATTATGAATTAATCTACTTCTACCGTCCTTTTAGGCAATGTATTGAGAGTCATCAGTCAATGTATCAAAAATGTCATCTCTCTAGCTTTTATGCCCCGAAGTCTTTTCTTCTGGTAATTACCCTCTTGCCAGTGGAATCCATTTCTCTTTATTAAATACATCAAAGATGTTTAATTTTGAACACCTGCATTACACTTTCCTTCATATCTCTCAGCGGATTTATCCTGATTTTCCAAACATCTTGCCACCCTGGTTAGGTCTCCATGCATATCTCTGGTCAAGGTGAGATAGGATTATCATACAACTGAATAATTAATAATAAATGATACAATCTACAAAGCCACATTACTTCAGAACTCTCACTTCACTTGCCATTCAAGGAAAGACATTCATTAATTTTACTCCTGATCTACCTCACAAGTTACATTTGGAATGCTCTCTTAATCCTTCGATATCTGATACTATTTTCTCCACAGCATTTTTACACTGGAATGTGACATTTTGCAATGTGGAATTTCACAATGCACATTGGCGACTTCCAATTTTATCGACTTCCAGTACTTGATGTTTAAATCAAAATTTGCCAACTTGCTCAGCAAATTAAGTTTCAAGAATTAATTAATTCCCTAGGCTGTAAAAACATTATAATTCATCCAAAAAATCCGCTGTGGCTGCATACTTATTTTAAATGAGAGGTAGCCCTATCTCGAGTGTTTGGTGTGCTACTGAAGTATCTAATAGTCCTTGGATAAATTTGCACATTCTGCACTTAGCCCTGGAAGACGAGCTGGACTGTGTTTGTCTGTGAGATGAGGAACTGCTGCCTGCTTATTCTTACAGAAACATGGCTCCAGGACAACACCTCATGCACCTGTCTTTCTGGGACTTTAATTATGCTAATATTATTTGTGACTGTATGTGCCGAATTGTAACTATGTACTGCGTGTGACTGTATGTATTGTGTTTTGCATTTTGGCCTCGGAGTAATATTTTGTTTAGCTGTATACATGTGTACGGTAGAATGACAATTAAACCTGACCTTATCCAAATCTCTAGCGGATGAACAGCAACCGCCACTTATTTGCATCTTAAATTAGCCATTGGCAAGAATGGCACAAAGAATTGATTCTGCGAATGGGTTTGATCAAAAATGAAGAAGGGTGTTAAAAGTGTTGTGGATGAAATCCAATATGCCAAATTCCTGCTGTTCTGAAAACCTCTTTTGACCACTTCATTAATATTGCAGCACAATGTCATTCACATCAAACTAAAGGAAACATGTACATAACAATCACTGGTCTGAAGGGCATACTTTGAATGTGGATGTGTTCCAACAAGCACCTTGAATTCTGCACCTTACACACTTCAAGCAAGGGTTCAACTGTTCAAAGACACTGAACTACAGGACAATTCTCATGACAAGGTGCAGTCATCGTTCGCAATGATCCCTTGGTCATCTTCCTTCCTCTTTCACATTACACATTGACCAGTTCAGCAGATAGAATAGTTTCAAATGTGTTCCCAAATTTTAAGAGAACTTTCCATCTCTTCCTTAAAATTGTTTAACTGAATCTTTAATGCAGCATTCTCTCAGTACTAAACTGGAGGGTCAGAATGTGTTTAAGTCCTGCTCTATGGCACTCCAGGTTAACACCATGACTTTGTGAACCATGCCTGATACAATTAAACTCAAACTCTTCAGTAAGCATTAAGCAATACAAGAAAAAAAGCCAACAGTCAGTGCACTGAGATAAAACAGAAAATGCTGTCAACACTCAGATATTTGGACAGCATCTGTTAAAAAAAAATTCCATCTCTGCTGTTTCCACTTACTCAAGTGTCCGATTTGCTAAAAATTTGTAACATCACACTTGACAAGGAGTTTTATTTTTTTTAAAGTGTTCATGCTTGTCAAAATGAACGTAAGGCAGAAGAACTAGATTTAAAAAAAACACTAAGATCTATTTTTGATTAACAGGGATAAGTCAAGAGGAACCATATTAAACTCTATAATGTTATCGGGGCTAAAATCTCTCCTGACATGCAAATGACATTATATGAACTGCTTTCTTGTTAGAGGATAGGTGTGATACGCTGGAAAATTTGGTTAAGATAATTCCAAAACTTTTGGTACTGTTGGTCCATTTGCAAAGGAACAATTGCGACAGCTTTCCTGATTGTGACACATCAATCTATAGCCAAATACCTTTGATTTGGAGTCAACACAGAAAGTGCAGCAATCTGTATGCACACAACATTCTCCCACAAACAGCAATGAGCTAATGTCTAGGCATCTGTTTCGGTGATACTGGTTGAGGGATAGGAGCTTGGGTGCATTTTAAGTGGTATTGTGGGATCTTCCAAAGCCACCTTTTCAGATGAATAAGACTTTAGTTTAACTGTGACCAAATGACGATGCAGCTCTCCCTCAAAGGCTACGTCCACACTAGACTGGATAATTTTGAAAACGCCGGTTTCATGTAAAAACGACAGGTGTCCACACTAGGCGTTTTTAAAAATATCTCTGTCCACATTAAAATGGATATTTGGGAGAATCTCCCCCTACTGGGCATGCGCAGGACACACAGAAAACAGGTGAAGAGGAAACGGTATACTTGGTGCACGTTTGTCCAGTTACAGACTAGAAAAACTTAAAAGGAAATTGCCAAATGAAAGACTTGATGTGCATTTGTCCAGAAACATTTCCTACAGCCATAGTCTCTTCACCGATGAAAGGGACGACAGCTACAACTAAATGCAATAAGGCTTGTTACTGGTCAAAAGTGAAATTTGCTGTTACCCCATTTGTTTGCCTTTACTTTTGCCATGTCTTTATGTATTATTCTGCTGTATTTAACATGTGCAATAAAACGAGTTACTGGGCAAAAGTGACAATTGGATCTGTTGAATGTTTGCACAAGCAATACATTAATAAAGCACCTTGTTAAATGTATAAAACATGTCTGCATCAGTGTTATCTTGTATTTCCACACAATGTTACATTAGGCTGTTACACATCTATTGTCAGATATTGTTGTGGTGTTGGAGGTTGCGTTCAAGAAAACAATGAAATGCCGCACTGCCGCCACCATTTGTTCCGGCACGTCATGACGGCGTTTTTAAAAATAGCCGGTTACCCCATACACACTACGCCAGATATTCAGCGTTTTCAGATTTATTCACTCTGGAGGGCGTTTCTGAAAATCTCCGTTTTCGGGGGAGGAAAATGCCGTTTCAGTGTGGACAGAGGGTAAAAATGAAAAGAAAAAGCTTTGGTTACGGATTTATCCAGTCTAGTGTGGACGTAACCTAAGTTACTGACCGATAGTTTATATAGAATTTAAACCAACAAGCCTTC
Source organism: Mobula birostris (assembly GCF_030028105.1). Classification (NCBI taxonomy): domain Eukaryota; kingdom Metazoa; phylum Chordata; class Chondrichthyes; order Myliobatiformes; family Myliobatidae; genus Mobula; species Mobula birostris. Next base: position 22,057,753 of record NC_092391.1, on the reverse strand, counting down.
TAATTGAGTGATATCAATTGAACAATGACTGATACCCCAATTTATGTGTTAGGAGTTACGACAACATTAGTGATTTTACAAATAGCGATAAAACACGTGCATCTTTCACCACGGACGTTGTCATTATTCAGGACATAGGGCTTTGAAAAGGGGTGATTGTTTTACATATTACACTCAGTGATCCATTACATATCTCACAATATGTCTCAGCTGCAATTTCATCTGCTACACAAGCTACCTTCAGTGCAAGATTTTGTTGCATCAATCTCACTTTCAATACTTAAAGTGCTCAACTAAACATCACCCCTTCATCTGATTTACAGATTACATCTGCAGTGGGGCAATACTAGTTATCCAGTTCTTGTCACAACAAAGTGGCTGGGCAGGTATGTGATTTAAACAAGAACAAAGCAACAGCATCAAATTTCTTTCTCTCAGGAACAATGCTTCAATAATTAATGAAGGTGCTGAATTAAAAAGCATTCTGTAGCTGTGTAGGTTCAAAATCTCTTGCATTTCCAGTGATCTTACAGTGACAGACTTATCATTGTTCTGCTAATATTACTACCCTAGGGAGTTTGCCATGGCTGACTAAACTTCAGACGCTGCTTCTGGTAAGCAGATTGGCTTGAAATATGACTTGAATGCAGAAAGGACTGAATGAAATACAACATCCTGTTTTCAAAAATAAAGTAAGCCTTCGATTTCACTAATGTTTCACCGCAGACTCGTGGATAGGCGTTTACTTAGGGCTTCTGTTGTAGAAATCTGTAGCATTGTTAAAACACCGAACACTTACCAAATGCAATGATTCCTTTCGGTGAAAAATAAAAATAAAATGCAGATATTATAAATCTAAAATAAAAATGGAAACAGCTTGAAACAGCAGGCCATTGGTATCTATGGAAGGAGAAATAGTTGACGTGGCAGGTCGAAGATCCGTAATCAACAGTGCAAATAAGAAACAAAATTGGTTTAAATTACAGGGAAGGTGTGGAAATGATGGATTGGACAAATGGACTACAGTATCTCTGATTAACATGAGGATAAGCTGTAGAGGCCAGCAAGTTGATGGATTAATGGGAGCAGTTGCAAAGAGCAAAAAGCTATGAAATTAGAGAGTGAGAGCACAAAGGAACATAAAAGTGCAACAAATAGGACAAGCCCACCAGGCTGGGATGTGCGAATGGAGAGAGAAAAGTTGGGCCTTTACCACCGATGGATGGCTGTCAACAGATATGGCCGTCCTGATACAGACAGGGAATTGTGAACCAGTTGAGGTTACAGAAGTCAATATTGAGACTGGAAGGCAACATAACTCGGTGAAAGATGAGGTGCTGTTCTTTAAGGTAAATTTAATTGTTTGAAAACACCTTAAATCAGTCTGCTACCTACAAAAGTGTAATTTAATGTAAACACAATTCTTTTCTTATAACTTTTGAGTTGTTCCTCACTTTAATATAACCTTTGCAAGGTCCTAAACTTGTATTCAAATTCTCTACTGATTTATCTCAAGAGTTACCCTTCCTTCTGGACTAGTGCGATGTTTCTAAGAAGTAATTGATTTGGCAGCCAGTTAGAGACCACGCTGGAAATTATTCAAGAGTATCAAAATGAATTTCATTTTTTTCAATTTGTACATTTCAACTTGTATTTACTACAACTGATAGGTGTGGAAAGTATTTAAGTCGTTCCTGCGATTATCTTTATCTGCTGAGATGTCACTGCTCCACATTAAAGTATCTGAAGCCAATTTTCTTCAAAACAGAGTTTAAATTATATTGGTGAACCAGTATATTAAGCAATGCCTGCAGATGTGCTGTTACATTCAATGCATGCTCAACACTTACACACAGAAGTACACAAGTTCCCTGCTGAAGTTTTAATTGCGCCTGTTGGAAATTTGCAATTAAAGATGAAATGAATGAAACAATTTATTGTGTGAGGTGATACCTGACTGCAGAGTAGAAATACCTTAGTGATCTGTAGGACATTTATGCTGAAGCCCTTGCAAAATTTGTAATAAGGTGAGGAAAACAACCTCCTTAATCGACAGAGAAAAAATGCATTGCAGGACTGCAGAATGACCCAAAGTGCTTACAGCAAAGTACATTTGCAGTGGCTTGTTTCACAAAACTCAAGTTAATCCATTTACTTCCTGATCTTAAAAAAAGCATTTTCTTTGTAGTTTATTTTACTACATCTTTCTGCACAATACTTCAAGGTCAACAAAGATAGATAAATGCAAACTGTTATTTACTCTGAATATAAACTCCCACAACAAAATGCTTTGGAGTGGTTCCTTTTCTCAATTCACACATAAAAGAACAGAAACTGAGACAAATTTCAATCTACTTCTGTTTAGGAAAAAGTATTACATTATAGAGCACCTTTTTTAAAGTCTTGCAGAACTTGTTGCATTTTTCAAGCTGATAATTATAATATTTTTCATGGTATTCATTAATGACAGGATACAGTATATATTCCACTGCTTGAATTAAGGCTGGCATTAGAGTGATACTTCAATTAAATGTAAGGTTTACAGTAAGTATACAGTATATAGAATCATACAATATAGGTAATTGCAGAAAACGGACGTTACTGACTTGCTGAGAAATCGGTTTATGGACAGCTCTCAGGAATGGATTCCTTACATTAGCCAGGGACTGCCTCCAGGTTGACTGCTGGCAGCTGAAGTGGTGATCACGAGCGCCCGCACAAAACTGATCTCTGATAATCTGACTGGGTCTGACTTGGAGTCCACCAGGTGAAGAGACAGGTGTACAACAGACATGTTGGTATTATGACACGGTGTGACCAATCACCGATGCATTCCATACCCTATTCTTTCTGTTATTTTTTTTCTAATTATTACTAGAACCTTTCAATCCATCAGAGACATCAGTGAAAACAGCAATCCTACCATCAACCTTGGTGAACTTTTTAGTAAGCTAACTACATTCAGGCAAGTTATTCAATAACTTGCCAAAATGAAAATGACTGATTTGCACATTGTTTTCTGAAGCACTGTGACTAAATGATCGATTACTTAAATCAGCACACCACTTTCAAGTTCAAATTTAAACCATCGAAAATAATGGACCAATCATTAAGTTAAAATACAGTAATCTAAGTTTCATGCACGTGCAGTTCCTAAACAGCCCAAAATGGAACAGAGCTCATCCCCACCATTGAGAACATCTACACAAATCACTTTTAGAGGAAAGCAGCATCCATCATCACAGACCCCCACCACCCAGGCCATGGTACAGGAGCCTCAGGACTCACACCACCGGGATCTGGAACAGTTATTTACCCCTCAGCCATCAGGCTCTTGAACCAGAGGGGATAGCTTCACTCAACTTCAGTTGCCCCATGATTGAAATGTTCCCACAACCTATGGGTTCACTTTCAAGGAATCTTCATCTCATGTTCTTGATATTTATTGCTTATTTATTTATTATTATTATTCCTTTCTTTTTTTATTTGCACAGTTCATTGACTTTTGCACACTACTTGTACACCCAGTTTGACATGGTCTTTCATTGATTCTATTATGGACTTATTGAGTATGCCTGCAAGAAAATAAATATCAGGTGACATATACGTACTTTCATAATAAATTTACTTCAAACTTTTGAACTTTGAAAGTCAACAGGACAAATAAGCAGAATCCTCCCCTGCCACTGAACATTACTCATGTTAAATTTACATTTCACTACATTAATTAAATTGATATAGAGCTGTATTCCCTTCATGTTACCGTTTCTCTTTCAGCACAAGAAACAAAAGATTCCCACAAGTCTGACAATTCTATTTTGCAAAGTCTTCCCCTGAAAGAGACTGAATTGAATTTGTATAATTTCTTTCATGACCTCAACACAACCAGCAGTAGTTCTGAAGTGTTCTATTTTAGAAAACATCATAGCCAGCTTGCACACAGCAAGTTACCACAGCAATGAGGTAATCTCAGGAAGAATAGCCCTATCTGTCTTCAAAATGGAAATTTTAGTATCCGCTCAAGACAGCAGAGTTGATTTAACTCCCTGTCCACAGACAAAGTCTCTAACAGTGTAACTCTGCTTAAGGTATCCTTTTTCAAAAAAATATATTATGAGGGCAAAAGGAAAGGATGCCACGTGATCTCAAGATTCAAAAGTGCACAGAGCTCTGCCCACGTACCAGGTGTTGTACTTCCTCACAGCAGATACGCTCAGTTCTAACAGGGAGAAGTGGAAGGGTCACTGCTTGTTTCATTAATTCACCTACCTGTATGTTTTACCACTCTGTTCAATAAGAACAATTTATTTATGGAATTACATGGAAGGTATATCACAGGAACAAGTCACTTAGCACTAACTTCAAACAAACCTCCTCCCAGCCTACATCTAACCCCATGCCTTTTATCTCAGTAGTTCCTTGCGGCAGAGTGCGCACACTCTAACCTCCCCGTGGCTGAAGACATTCTGCCAACTTAGACTTGTGTAACTTTATTTTGCAACATCCTCATAATATGTGAGCACATGCAAGGACTTCTGGAAAACAACTTCCAAGAGATTTGAAATACACAGGGTGATGGATAGCAGCAGAGAAGGTTAATTTGACCCAGGAATTTGCACAACCACAGACTGAGGAACGTCCTTCTGTGCAGCACAGTTTAGTGAATTTATGTCCAGTGACATTAATCTGCTAAGTATTTCTGAAATGCCTTAAATCTCAAGCAATATTCCAAAGTACACTATTACTATGCATGAAGTTGCAATAGCCTGAAAAGAAATGAGGAATGCTGTTAATCACAGTAAAACTAAAAATGGATGCTAAATTTGGACTAATTTTACCTAAAACAAAAACCTACCCAAATTTATTCAAATTTATTTCCTCTGCATTTGTCAACTTGCATCTCACTCTGGTGCAAGCGTGCAGGATCTAATTAAGTAATATGATATCATAAAACACCATTTGTGTATCCTGAGGCAATTCAATTCTAAAATACAACATTTTCAGATGGCGAGAGGTTTTGATAAAGTCAATAGAGACAAATAATTTCCCCTGGCAGGTGTGGCAAAACAAGATGCCAGAGGTTCAAAATAATTGGTAAAACTCCAGGAAAGATGAAAAGATGTCCCTTCCTACCCTGCCCCCTCCCCAGCATCTGGCATCTGGAATATTCTAGCTGAAAAAATAGTGGAAGTGAATTCCAAATTTTTCTGAATAAGGTAGTCCAGGTACTTGAGGGTGTGGAAACAGCATAGTTATATACAGAAATGATACGAGACAATGCACAACTTCTCTTCCAAAGTGTGAATGGCCTTCTTTGGTATCAATAAACAGGTCAATAAATCTGAGAACATGGTTTGGTTCCAGCAAGCAGCTGGATCTGGAAAGTTTTTTTTTAAGAAGGTGACAGCAGGAATAAGCGAAAGTACACACCTTCTAAAGCACTTCTGGCACAACAGTTACAATCTATTACAAGACTGCTGAGGTTGAGGTTTTTAGAATCTATTAGATGAGGCAAGATAACCTATTCATAATTTCACACCTCTGTAACTACCACCAGCCTTATACCTTTCAAAGATCCTTGCTTCTTCTTTAATTTGGCCTTCTATAGATTTCCATTTTTTAAAATTATAATGACAATAACCATGCCCCCAAATGCCTGGTCTGTAGAGTCTAGTCACTCCCTAAAACTCTCTACATCTCTTAAACTTTAAGATCTTAAAGCTTTTCTGTATCTGTTTTCATTCTCTCTCAACACAGCTTGTCCACGTTTGTTAACAGTCTATTGAAATTACTTGAGACAAATTAAGGTTCTACACACTTGCAAGCTGTGACTTATATGTACATAGGGATTGGAATTTGTTTTTTTTCTCTAACAATCTAAGGTTTTTCTTTTTTCTCTGCCTTGTGCATTGCCGTGCCAATTCCTGTTAAGCACTGAAGTGCCTCCATGAAGACGATCTGGAAAATACGTTTAAAAATGCACAAAAGAACATGCTTCAATTAAAATACAAAGTGCGGCAGAAATTAGTTCACTACCAGGAAAGGGTTTGATAGCAGGTTCGTGCATTAACCTGAAGCTGCTGATAGCCCCTGATGCATGCATTGACTTCAATGCTGCATTCCACTGTAATCATGTAGGCACACTGCTTCAGTTCTCTGATCTACAAAGATAACCTACCAAGCCAATGACCTTCAAAAGCCAACAGTATTTTATTAGGCCAGTAAGAATGGATTTAGTCCTACATCATAGATTGTTTCTGTCAAATATATAGTCCCCTGATTGGGACAACAATACAATAATTTTGGACTTCCTTGCCATATTCTTTTCATAAAAGCAGATTCAATCTAGAGAAGAGTACCTCAAAAAGAACGGACAATTGATTATTTACATAAACAAAAACGCATATTTATACCTGATTATTGTGGAATCAGATTATAGAAGGCTTCAGACTACCCGTGTGCACACTCTATGATCTCTGAAATTATAAAAACTTACAAGTACAAAGTTATGGACCTAGTTATGGGTCAAAACATCTCTTCTTTTCCTTGGCTCTTTATCCCCCTCTCCCTGGCTACAACGTGACAGAAATGCATCTTCCTGTGTTATGGAGCTCAAGTCATTATATGCAAGCCATAATAATGAATTCCAGCATCAAGTGCTAGGGCAGGTAAACGGAGTCCATTAGGCTATAGGCCAATGAACATGTTCTTATCTTTGAGTCAGAAGGTCACAGGTTCAATGCCTGCTTCAGGTATCTGAGCACATGGATAAGGTTAACAGCGTGGAGGGAGAGCTGCACCCTTGAAAATTTGGTAGACCGAACATATTTTAAACACTGAGAAATTTATAATTACTGGTGCACAGAGAAATTTTGTGGTGTGGGTATGAAAAACACCAAATGAGTATACAACTACAACAAGCAAATAGGGAAATATGTTGGCATGAATTGTGGTAAAGGTGGAATGCAAAATTAGGTTTTGTTGGAATTGTTCAAGACTTTCATGAGATCACACCTGAGATGATACAGTGAAAATTCATGAGATTGAATTCTGAGATGGGATTCCTTTCCCACCTCAGGAATCAATCTAGTGAAGGAGAGATTGATTAGGTTGTGCCTATACTCACTGGAACACTGAAGGATGAGATATAGACTCATTGAAATATAACATTCTCAGAGTGACTGACACGGTAAAAGTTGACAAACTGTTTCCTTGGACTCAAATGTCTAATCTAGGGGATGATAAAAGGCTGAGCATTTAGAACTGAGAAGAAAAATTATTCAGATAGCTGAGAACTGTTTGGAATTCTTTGCTATTTTTCAGACTCAATTCCTAAATTTATTTAAAGTTAGGATATGTATTACACCAAAGGATCTGCAGCAACTTGCCACGTTTCAAGTTCAGGAAGGTCCCAAGGCATTATGTAACAAAGTGCAGAGGAGTTCACCCACAGTCCTGGCAAATATTTACCTCTCAATAGATAACAATAAAACAATCTTACCACTATCAATTTATTGTTTATTGAATCCCAGTGTGGTCAGATTGACTCCCAATCATAGCAGCAGTTTTATTTGAGTATTACTTCAGCATTTAATTCTCTGGAGGTGGGAAACCTGTTAGTTCTATTTCTATGCCCATAGTCTCTGCCCTAGCTCTCAAGTACATTATTAGCTAGCCAGAGTCTGCAAGGTTCTGTGATCATGAAAGAATTAAATATTTGCACCTTTGGTTTTTCCATCCAGAGATGATCACAATTTATTCTCAATACGTTTCCATGAAGATACTCCAGTTTCCTCCCACATTCCAAAGATGTTGCGGTTAGGAGGTTAATTGGTCACTGTAAGTTGGCCTGTGATTAGGCTAGGGCTAAATAGGTGGGTTGATGTATGGTGCTGCTTGTTGGGCCAGAATGGCCTGTATAGCAGGGCATCTCTAAATTAATGAACAAACAAACAAACTTTCAGCAGGGACTTTTTCCGGAGCATGAGCAATGGCTGAAGTTTCTCCCCCACAAGTAAGTGACAAAGCACAGGCCTTACTGTCACAAGAACAATTTATGCTACATAACGGCTCAGTGCTCAGAAGTGCTTCGTGTAATGCTTCTAACATCTTTATGCCAAATTGCCATGGGAAGTGATTCTTGGATCTTTGTTAGTAAAACAATAACAGGAAGTGGCATTCAATATCCCATTATGTCAGGCCATGTCCATTAGATGTGGCTGATCTATATCTCAAATCTGTACATCTGGTTTGTTTCCTAATCTTCAAAAATATCTCATACAAAAATAACAGCCTTAGTTTTGATATATTAAGATGATCCTGATCCTCAACAGCTTGAGTCCCAGATTTCCACATACTTTGTGTGTTTTCTGACATCATGAATAGCGGAAACCCAGTTCCTGGGTTGTGCACCAAAGGAAAGCTTTTTTCTTCTACCCAGCTAAAGCAACACATCTCCTTGTGACTCATTTACTTCTGGGAACATAATAATGAGAACCTTTTGAAGTAAGTTGCCTTTTGCCAGGAGATCCTAAAAATTTCAGCCTTCAGCCTATGCACAGTATTCACTTCTAATATGTTGGTAGAAATAGGTTAAGAACGATGGTGACCTGAATACAATTGTGTGGTCGCACGTGCACGTACACGTACACACACACACACACACACACACACACACACACAGTCAATATGCAAAAGAGACCCAAACTCCCATGCATATTGCAACATAGCTCCTGTAAGAGTGCCGGAAATAAATGGAAAGTAGACCAATTGAAATGGGATAGAAATGAACATCAGATATCAGTCCAATCACAAACAAGAGAAAATCAGCAGATGTTGGAAATCCAAGCAACACACACAAAATATGCTGGTGGAACTCAGCAGGCCAGGGAGCATCTATGGAAAAGAGTACAGTTGACTTTTCGGGCTAAGGGAAGGTCTTGGCCCAAAATGTCGAACAGTGCTCTTTTCCATAGATGCAAGATGCAGGTGTCAGTCTGTTCCAAAATCAAAGCAGCAACTTCATTGCACAACATGACCAAACTAATGCCTGTTCCCAGGAATCAAGAACAACCAACTGATCCATTTCAACAAAGAGGTCAGCAGACTTTCTGAATAATCTAATAAAACTGATGCAAAATAAAACACTGAGGAAAATCAATGAATTTGCAAACTCCGAAGATGAGGGTATGTCGTTGGAAGAAAAGCACTAACAATGAACAACAAAAGCTACCACCTGCCAACCAAAGGATTTAAAATCTTACTTAATCTGATATGACTACCCTATTACAGAGTTTCTCTTCAACACTGAGCGGGTACCATCCGTATTACTTCAATGTCTTAGAATCACCTAAATAATGTGAAAAGTTATGAAAGTTGAGATTAAAGCAAATCATACACTGGTCAGAAATAGTATATATTACGCTGTGGCACATCCATTTATCTAATGTCTATACTTTGAATAAATTTTGGCTATTTTGCTTCAAGCTGAATTTTTTTGTTATTTTTTCCATTATAACTGTGACGATCCTCTGCACAATATTTTTAAATGCTTCTTGTTCTCAATGAGGCTTTGTTTTCAGCTTGCCACAGTTTGAAACTTCCTGAAACTGTTACAGGTACAGTGAAAATGCAAGTCTTTTGATGGTACACAACAAATGGACATATCCAATATGTTCGCTGTATGCCAATTAGCCCAAACCATTGACGAAGACAAAATCCAAAACAGCCTAAAGAAAATCAGTACTTTTAGTCCAACTAAATTTATTTTCCACATTCATTCTATTTAATATTTTTAATTACCAACAGGAAATCTGAATCAAACCCTCATCTTGACATTAGTACAAAACGAAAAATTTCTAGGTGATACTATGTTTAACAAAAAAAAAGTTAGGAAGATGAAATACAAGGAAGCCCACTGTGACACTGATAAGACTTCTGCTTTTCTCAATTTTCTGCAGCTTTCAAAAAATCTAACTGTTTGCATCCAGTTCAAGAATCAACTGGGATTAAATTGACTGCTTATGCCTTATGCAGGATTTTATGACCCATTAAACCGAGGGACAAGTGAGCAATAAGACACAGGTGGGACCAAGGAATTATACTGTCCAAAGAATGAATAACATAAGGAAGACAGATTGAACCTTCCAGCATCTAAATACATGTAGTAATAATAATAATAGGCATCCATTAGTCCCGTGAGACCATGGATTTGCGCCTTGGAAGGTTTCCAGGGCGCAGGCCTGGTCAAGGTTGTATGGAAGACTGGCAGTTGCAAGTCTCCCCTCTCCATGCCACTGATGTTGTCCAAGGGAAGGGCACTAGTGCCGATACAGCTTGGCACCGGTATCGTCACAGTGCCTTGCTCAAGGACACAACATGCTGCCTCAACTGAGACTCGAACTAGCGACCTTCAGGTCACTAGACCGACACCTTAACCACTTGGCCACGTGCCGGCACGAATACATGTAAACAACTGAATAATAGTGTTGATTTCACAAAACAAAATTGACTTGAATTTTACTGTACAGCAAGTCTGATGTGCAGTATTGGCCTGACGCCACATCTATCGCTAAACAAAAGCTATCCTTGCCCATAAAGTCTGTGCAAAGCATCACTTAGAAGACATTGTAAAGATGCAGAGGAAGTTCTTGTGGTCGGATGAGAGTAAAGTTGAATATTTTGGCCATAACACTAAGCGATACATGTGGCGTAAATCTAATAAACTGCACATCAGCCTGGTAACACCACCCCTATTGTAAAGTATGGTGGAGGTAGCATCATACTATGGGTATGCTTTTCAGCAGAGGGGTCTGGAAATCTGGTCAGGATTGATGGGAATATGAATGCTACTACATACAGAGAGACCCTGGTTAAAAACTGGCTACCCTCTGCCAGAAAGCTTAAATTGGGGAGGAAGTTCATCTTTCAACAGGACAACCACCCAAAGAACACAGCCAGAGCAATCATGGAATGGCTTCAAATGAAGAAAACTGATGTCCTTGAGAGGCCCAGTCAGGGTCCTGACCTTAACTCGATCGAACATTCCGAGCAAGACCTCAAGACTGCTGTCCACTGCCGCTCCCCAACCAACATAGCACAGCTTGAGTAATTTTGCAAGGAGAATTGGGCAAATCTTGCTCCATCACATTGTGAAAAGCTAATTGAGACTTATCTAAAAAGAGTACTAGCAGTTATAGCTACGAGAGGTGATTCAACTAAGTTCCCAGCAAAGGGCGATGAACTGCTGATATTTCAGTTTTTGCATTTTTAACTTCCCCAGTTTCTTTCAGGGGCTCTAATGTGGAAAAAAAGGAGCACGTGATTCACAAATAAAAATTCTCAGTTAAATTGATCAAAATCCCTGGTTGCAAAACCCATTTATGTGAACAAAGGGTTGAGGGCTGAATACTTTTACTAGGCACTGTAGCCTGTCATGATCCAACCCTGTTGACATCCCGGTCAAGAAAGCTCATCAACACCTCTACTTCCTCAGAAGGCTATGGAAACTTGGCACATCTCCAATTACTCTTACTAAGTTTTATATTTGCACACAGAAAGCATCCTGTCTGGATGCAGATAGGTTGGTCTGGCAACTTCACCGAAAATCAGAAGAAAAATTGCGGAGAGTTGTGAATACAGTCATCATGCAAAGCAATCACTCCTTCACCGACTCCGCCCACATCCCGCCATCTCTGCAATGCAGCTAATGTAATCAAGGACACCTCCCACCCTAGTCATTCTTTCTTCTCCCTCTCTCATTGGCTGTTATCTGACTCTTGAACAGACTTCTCAAGGAAGAAACTGATCTCTCAATCTGCCTCATTGTGACTCTTGCACTTTTTACTTTCCTGGGCTGCACTCTGTAACTGTAACACCATATTCTCAAGAAACACACACAAGATGCTGGTGGAACTCAGCCGGTCGGGCAGTATCTATGGAAATTGATAAACTGTCGACCTTTCGGGTTGAGACTCTGTTCAGGAGTCCTGAAGAAGGGTCTCAACCCGAAACGTCGAATGTTTATTTATTTCCACAGATGCTGCCTGACTAGCTGAGTTCCACCAGCATATTGTGTGTGGTGCTTTGGATTTCCAGCATCCGCAAGTTTTCTCGGATTTACCATATTCTCGATTTTGTTTTCTTGTTACCGCCTCAGTGCAGCAAGATCTGCCTTGATGGCACACAAAACTAAAGCTTTTCACAGTATCTTGGTACCTGTTAATAAACCAGCACCATTAATTAAAAAACAACACCAATTTCACAGGTTTGTTGTAAAGATTAGTCTTTAGTGGATACACTATGTTGACGCAGACAAAGCACAATTTTACAGCGTATTAACTCGCTCACAAAGAAAGTATTAACTGGTAAAAAAAAATTGATAAGTTCCAAAAGACAATACATTCTCTTTGACAAGTCTTTGGACCTTCAACTCAGCTTCCATCAGAGGGTACATAGGACACTCTCTAAAATAGGCTAAGCCCCTGGAGAACCAGAAGCATACATTTTAAGACTGGGTTGCTCAGGGATAACAATTAGCCTATTTAACACATTGAAATTCATATTGTATTCCTGCTGCGTCTAGGTCTCTCAACAGACCAATATTATTACTCCTGGGTCTGACTCTACACAATCTAAAATAACTATGAAATTAACTAGCCAGGATAATGGGAAAAATAAAAACTGAATAAAAGATTTGGAAACATTCCACAGATATTAATTTACCCTTCCTGAAGATCAATATATAGCTTCTCACTTTGCCCTCCTTATCGTTGCTGAAGGACTGGTCAACTAGGTAAATGCAATGATCTTCAGACATTTTCAATCAATCACACTCATTTGAACAGCACTGGACAACAGATTTTTTCAAAAGTGTTGCTTCCTCAGAATATCTTTTTTTGTTTATGATAGGCTGCTTGAAGATGAATACAAATATAATTTCAGACTACTTGTATCATGGAGGAATTTGGAGAAACAATAAATTAACTTTTATTGAATATAATGTGTTTAATTGCATAATGGTGCTGATACTTTGCAATAGTTCAACTAAGGTAAAAATATTTTGTTAATGATTTTCATTTGTACTCAGTGTCTGAGGCTTTTCGCTTAAGTGTCCAACAATAATTTGCCAGCGTTGATGGATTCCAGTTGCCCTGGTATCTTTTCTCCATGACCGCAATGTCCTGGTGAGACCTTTCATCATGCTCGTCACTAACAGCAACAAGATTTGCATGGAAGAAGTCAAAATGGGAGTGCAGAAAATGAATCTTCAGTGACATGTTGCATTTCATGGTTTTATATGCTCAAAGCATGCTGTCAACCAGCTGCATGTAGTTTAGTGCTCTGTAGATGCCGACAAAAATTACAACAACTTCTTTGAATGCCTTCCATGTGATTTTCTCTGGTCCCACTAGAAATTCTTCAAATTGCCTATCATTGATGACCTGTTGGATTTGTGAACCAACAAAAATGCTTTCCTTAATCTGGGCATCAGTTATTCTGGGAAGCATCTGTCTCAAATATCAAAATTCTTTATAGAAATTTTTGTGCCTAGTTATAGCAAATTCCATCCTTACAGTCCCGAACCCAATAATTATTACTAAAACCTGTCCTGCCATGCAGCAGCTGTGCCGCCTAAGCGTGCCCAAGCATGCCTGGACAAGATAGGAAACTTTCCAGCTTACATTGTAGGCAACATTATAATTGATTTGAATTATGAATTGAAATAATAAACATGTTTATTAAAAAATGGTGTGTGATAGGGAAATTTCATGGTGATTTTCATGATCAGTAGCCCAAAATTGATAAGATACACCTAAAGGTATTCAGGAAGCAAAATCTTTGTTGTCCAGTGTAGTCTGTGACACTTAAGTTCGGTCTTAGCTTCTTCAATTGTGACTGGATGTTTTTGCAAAATTCTGCCAATATTTCTTTAATGACTCTACCTTGAGAGGCACAGAAGCTCTTTTGCAAAAACTGATAAAGGACATTTAGGCAAAGGAAAAATAGGTAAGATAGCACAAAACTTTGTCAATTTCATCAACTTTTACTCCAACTTCCACCCTGCCTATAAAATCACTTGGTCCATTTCTGACACCTCTCTCCCTTTTCTTGATTTCCCTGTCTTCATCTCTGGAGACAATCTGTCTATCAATATCCTTTATGAACCTACCAACTCTCACAGCTACCTTGACGATACTTCTTCCCTGTCATCCGTAAAAATGCCATTCCCTTTTCTCAGTTCCTTCATCTCTGCCACATCTGTTCCCAGGATGAGGCCTTCCAATCCAGAGCATCAGAGATGTTTCCCTTCTTCCACCATTGATACTGCCATCACCCATATCTTCTCCATCTGCCCTTACTCCATCTCCGTGCTGCCTTCACAAGGATGGAGTTCCTGGCCTTCACCTACCACACAGTGAGTCTCTGCATCCACAGCATCACATTCTCTGCAACTTCCACCATAATGTTCAAGACGGCCCTGGTGTACATCGGCCACTCTCTGCGGGCTGCAGAAAAGTGTACCACTTCTCCTCATAAATATACTTCTTTTGAATTACTTTCGCTGCAATCTGCAGCATGCAAATTTCCTCTTAACAGCAGACTATAAAATTACATCAATGATCTACAGATCTTATGATCGATGGTTAAATACGGAGCAGTTAAGCGCTGTGCCTTTAAGGGTCAGCGTCAAGGTGGAAAGCACAGCAACAGGCGGAATTCTAACCAGGATGAAGTGCAGAGGGACGAGGCCTCCTCTACTGAGCATCTTTTTGGCAAATTCAGGAGAGAGGAGGGAGGAGAAGATGGCGACGCGACACGACGCAGCATGCACAGCTCTCTGGTGAAATGATATCGTATTTGTAAGCAGGTACCATGCACAATCCTGATTTGATGGAGACAGACATGAGAAGCACGGAGGAACATCTGGAGAAACTTCTGAAATGCCCAGTTCACTGCCGCTGCTACTGTGCGATCGAGAATCTCTGGAGGGGAAGGCCCCAAATCCTCGGCTTTGCCTGTTGCTGGTGGCCGGGGTTGGGGTCGAAGCGCTCGGCAGAGATGGTGCTCGGTGCTCTGTGTCGGGAGGCTGGTCGGAGGCTCGAAGTTTTCGGACAGACTGAGAGTCGGACTGTGGTCGGGTGCTTCCAGGAAGCTGTATCGGCAAGTTTGCGGCACTGGAAGCTCATGGCAGGGAGAGTTTTCTTCCTTCTACCGTCTGCGTGAGATGTTGGGACTTTCGAGAGACTTTGAGACTTTTTTTTACCGTGCCCATGGTCTGTTCTTCTATCAAATTACGGCATTGCTTGCACTGTTGTAACTATATGTTATAATTATGTGGTTTTTGTCAGTTTTTCAGTCTTGGTCTGTCTTGTCTTTCTGTGATATCACACTGGAGGAACATTGTATCATTTCTTAATGCATGTATTACTAAATGACAATAAAAGAGGACTGTGTGTCCTCATAATCTAATCTAAAAAATGTGCAGTCACTGGAAAACAAGGTTGACAATCCTGGGGCAAGGCTGCTGTATCAGAGGCAGATCTCAATTGTTAGTTGCATTGAAACTTGGTTAATTGCGAATATACCCAACGGATTTATCCAACAGGAAGGTTTTACGATTTTCAGAATAGATTGAACCGTAAACTCTGGGAAGGAAAAAGGTGGCAGCCTGTGCTTCTTCATCAATTCTAGTTGGTGCACTGACATTGAGGTTATGTCAGCTTCTTGTTCCCCTGACTCAGAACACCTGACGATTAAATGTAGACCATTCTATTTGCCTCAGGTGTCTCATCCATGATCCTGACTGCATATACCATCAACAGTCGATTAAAAGCTAACACTCGCGACACTGCCGAATGTTGTCAACAAGCAAGAAATAGCCCGTCCCAACGCATTTCAAATTACAGTTGGTGAGCCTGCTTCTTCGGCAAGGACTCTTCCACCCCCACCGATGACCCCTTCTCCCGTCTTCAACCCTCCTCTTCTTCATGGACACCCCGCTCTGGTCTTCTGCCTGCTCTGGATCTCTTTATCGCTAATTGCCGACGGGACATCAACCGTCTCGACTTCACCGCACCTTGTCCCCATTCCAACCTCACTCCTTCCGAACGCTCTGCTCTCCACTCCCTCCGCACTAATCCTAACCTTATTATTAAACCCGCCGATAAGGGGGGTGCTGTTGTAGTCTGGCGTACTGACCTCTACCTTGCCGAGGCACAGCAACAACTCGCGGATACCTCCTCTTATTTACCCCTCGATCGTGACCCCACTAAGGAGCACCAGGCCATTGTCTCCCACACCATCACCGACTTTATCCGCTCAGGGGATCTCCCATCCGCTGCTACCAACCTTATAGTTCCCACACCCCGCACTTCCCGTTTCTACCTCCTACCCAAGATCCACAAACCTGCCTGTCCTGGCCAACCTATTGTCTCAGCTTGCTCCTGCCCCACCGAACTCATTTCTGCATACCTCGACACTGTTTTATCACCCCTTGTTCAATCCCTTCCGACCTATGTTCGTGACACTTCTCACGCTCTTAAACTTTTGGATGATTTTAAGTTCCCTGGCCCTCACCGCTTTATTTTCACCATGGATGTCCAGTCCTTATATACTTCCATCCCCCATCAGGAAGGTCTCAAAGCTCTACGCTTCTTTTTGGATTCCAGACCTAATCAGTTCCCCTCTACCACCACTCTGCTCCGTCTAGCGGAATTAGTCCTTACTCTTAATAATTTCTCCTTTGGCTCCTCCCACTTCCTCCAAACTAAAGGTGTAGCTATGGGCACCCATATGGGTCCTAGCTATGCCTGCCTTTTTGTTGGGTTTGTGGAACAATCTATGTTCCGTGCCTATTCTGGTATCTGTCCCCCACTTTTCCTTCGCTACATCGACGACTGCATTGGCGCTGCTTCCTGCACGCATGCAGAACTTGTTGACTTTATTAACTTTGCCTCCAACTTTCACCCTGCCCTCAAGTTTACCTGGTCCATTTCCGACACCTCCCTCCCCTTTCTAGATCTTTCTGTCTCTGTCTCTGGAGACAGCTTATCCACTGATGTCTACTATAAGCCTACTGACTCTCACAGCTATCTGGACTATTCCTCTTCTCACCCTGTCTCTTGCAAAAACGCCATCCCCTTCTCGCAATTCCTCCGTCTCCGCCGCATCTGCTCTCAGGATGAGGCTTTTCATTCTAGGACGAGGGAGATGTCTTCATTTTTTAAAGAAAGGGGCTTCCCTTCCTCCACTATCAACTCTGCTCTTAAACGCATCTCCCCCATTTCACGTACAACTGCTCTCACTCCATCCTCCCGCCACCCCACTAGGAATAGGGTTCCCCTGGTCCTCACCTACCACCCCACCAGCCTCCAGGTCCAACATATTAATCTCCGTAACTTCTGCCACCTCCAACAGGATCCCACCACTAAGCACATCTTCCCCCCACCCCCTGCATTCCGCAGGGATCGCTCCCTACACAACTCCCTTGTCCATTCGTCCCCTCCATCCCTCCCCACTGATCTCCCTCCTGGCACTTATCCGTGTAAGCGGAACAAGTGCTACACATGCCCTTACACTTCCTCCCTTACCACCATTCAGGGCCCCAAACAGTCCTTCCAGGTGAGGCAACACTTCACCTGTGAGTCAACTGGGGTGATATACTGCGTCCGGTGCTCCTGATGTGGCCTTTTATATATTGGCGAGACCCAACGCAGACTGGGAGACCGCTTTGCTGAACGTCTACGCTCTGTCCGCCAGAGAAAGCAGGATCTCCCAGTGGCCACACATTTTAATTCCACATCCCATTCCCATTCTGACATGTCTATCCACGGCCTCCTCTACTGTAAAGATGAAGCCGCACTCAGGTTGGAGGAACAAAACCTTATATTCCGTCTGGGTAGCCTCCAACCTGATGGCATGAACATCGACTTCTCTAACTTCCGCTAGGCCCCACCTCCCCCTCGTACCCCATCTGTTACTTATGTTTATGCACACATTCTTTCTCTCACTCTCCTTTTTCTCCCTCTGTCCCTCTGAATATACCTCTTGCCCATCCTCTGGGTCCCCCCGCCCCGTCTTTCTTCCCGGACCTCCTGTCCCATGATCCTCTCGTATCCCCTTTTGCCAATCACCTGTCCAGCTCTTGGCTCCATCCCTCCCCCTCCTGTCTTCTCCTATCATTTTGGATCTCCCCCTCCCCCTCCAACTTTCAAATCCCTTACTCACTCTTCCTTCAGTTAGTCCTGACGAAGGGTTTCAGCCTGAAATGTCAACTGCACCTCTTCCTACAGATGCTGCCTGGCCTGCTGCGTTCACCAGCAACTTTGATGTGTGTTGCTTGAATTTCCAGCATCTGCAGAATTCCTGTTGTTTCCCCTGTATATAGTTGCTGTCCAACTACAACGCCAGCTGAAACAATCACATAGTTCCATCCAAGGTGGTCCACGCTTTCTTTTTTCTTCAAACTATATAAACTGTGCATAACAGTAAAGCCTGAAGTTTTGATAACAGTGTTATTCTTACTGCTGATGATAATATTGATCAGGTTAATGCTCAATTATCAAAGATGAACCTTGGCTCACATCCTTCCTGTCTGTAATCCTGTTTATGGGAATTTCCTCAACATTGTACATTATTAAATCCCTAGAATACTCACTTAGTAGGTAAACACTGTGCAAAGTATATTACAATCTGCATAGAGTGAAGCACAATGTAAAATGCTCCACGATGGAAATAACGTCAAGAATTGAATACACAACCACCCATCTGATAATGCCAATTTAGACTGTATTTACATGTATTTTCATTCTTTACATTTATTTCAAAATAGAAAAAAAATGAAGTCTATGATTAGACAATCTTCTCGATAAGAATTCAATTGCTTTTGAATATTTGTTAAAAAAATACAGTACAAGAAACGCTGAATTTCAATCAAGCCAATTACCAAATGAAGGATTTGCCCTGTACATTTACATGTACTAGGAATTTGCTGTAGTGTATTGGCTGAGATGCTACAGCCTTCAATGTTGTTTGATGGAGCTAAAGAGGGCAGGCAACCAAATACTTCACCAGAGGAAGATTTCAAGAAGACAGAGGCAGAGTCAGAGGGATGGGGAGAGATTTCCAGATTTTATGGCTTTGCTTGCTGAAAGTACAGAAGCCATTGTATGCGAATGCACTTTTAATACGACTCCATAAAAGGTCAGTTGGAGGATTACAGAATGAACAAAATAAAAGAAAGATGCTGGAAGCCTGAAACAAAGACAGAAACTTGCTAGAAATATTCCTCTTGTTAGGCCACATCTGTGTGAAGAAGAACAGACTGAAGATAACACATACAAAATGCTGGAGGAGCTCATTTCTAAGGAAAGGAATAAACAGCCAATGGTTCGGACTGAGACCCTTCATCAGGAATCGGCCCAAAACGTCAAATGTTTATTCCTTTCCATAGATGTTGTCTGACTTGCTGAGTTATTCCACATTCTGTATATGTCACTCTGGATTTCTTGTGTTTACATACTTACAGTTTCAAGTTGAAGAACCTTCACCAGAATTGCAACTGAGAAACATGTTGCAGGTTAAACTGCTGGGAGGCTCGTCTCTGCAGGGAAGATGATATCTCTGACAGGGTAAAACTAGGGCAACTATGGAGATAAGCAGTAAACAAGTTTCTCTGGTCAATGAGTGAATGGGAGTACTGTCGACAGACAGACAAACAGACAAAAAACTGCAAGAGCAGGATGACATGCCCAACAGGTCAGGCTGAGCAAGCCCTCTACTCCCAGAAGAAACAAAAAGTACAAGGGGAAATAGCAAACAAGTCAAACCAATGTCACAGATGGACAACTGATTCTTAGATGTTGTCCACAGATGAACAACTACAAACAGAAATCAAGTTCCCATTCAAATCGGAGGACCCAAGAGCTCAAGAGATATAGAGATGAAGGAACACAATGGCAATGGTACATTTTAACAATACTGGTAAAACGGAAGAGAATTTACAAATGCAAACACCAGGAAATCTGCAGATGCTGGAATTTCAAGCAACACATATCAAAGTTGCTGGTGAACTCATCGAAGTTGCTGGAGATTTGAAATCTCTTTCAGTTAGTCCTGACGAAGGGTCTCGGCCTGAAACGTCGACTGTACCTCTTCCTAGAGATGCTGCCTGGCCTAAAACGAAGAGAAGTTGCTTAGCAAGTAGAAGGATCACCTGTAATGAAACTTGGTGTAAACTAGGAAACTTACAGTGGGTTTATAAATGAAGTTTATGAAATGTCTAGCAAAAAACAATGAATGGTCACACTTTAGCAGGAGACAGGCTGAATCAAAGTCAGAGGAGCAGACTGATGAGGTGATAGCATACTATCTTAGTGAGATGAGTGTGGCCTTGGAAGGATGGCTCAATGTTCATTAGGCTTCAACTTGTCAATCATCTCAATGGTCAGAGAAAGTGATGAATTGACAGCTGGCATCCAAGACGGGAGTGGGGCTGAAGCCAACTGCTCAAATTTGCAGTGAGTTCAAAGTTCAAAATGAATTTATTACCGAAGTACCTACACGTCACCATATACTACCTTGAGATTCATTTTCTTGCACGCATCTGCAGGAAAAGAATACAACAGAATTTTGCAAAAAACTATACATAAACAAAGACTGACAAACAACCAATGAGCAAAAGTCGACAAGTTGTGCAGATAAAAATAATACAGGGAACATGATCGAAAGTGAGCCTGTAGCTCAAAGAATCAGTTTAGAGTAGTGCAACTGAAATTATCCACACTGGTTCAAGAGCCTGATGGATTTAAGATAATAATTGTTCCTGAACCTGGTGTTTCTGATGCCTACTGATGTCACGGGGTCTGTGGGTTCCTTTGTGCCCAGAACCTGTGAATTCACCAGGTCTATTGAGCAGCTGAACAGGTTTTTGAGAAGGTGTTCAACATCCTTTGATTATATTTTTCAAAATTATAATACAATTTAAATGCAAGTTGAAATATCATAAATAAATTTTACTAAATTCCTTCTGTAAGATCCAGTAAGGAAGATACAACACACATACAAAAATTAGTATTTAAGGCTAAATTGTTTGCAAGTGGTAATTATGGCATAATACATCCTTAAAACTTAAATGATTAAATTAGATTATGAGGACACTCAGTCCTCGTTTATTGTCATTTAGAAATGCATGCATTAAAAAAAGGATACAATGTTCCTCCGGTATGATATCACAGAAACACAAGACAGACCAAGACGAAAACTGACAAAAACCACATAATTATAACATATAGTTACAACAGTGCAAAGCAATACCGTAATTTGATAAGAGCAGACCATGGGCACTGTAAAAAAAAAGTCTCAAAGTCCCGATAGCCTCAGCATCTCACGCAGACGGTAGAAGGAAAAAACTCTCCCTGCCATGAGCTTCCAGCGCAGCCAACTTGCCGATGCAGCATCCTGGAAGCACCCGACCATAGTCCGACTCTAAGACCGTCTGAAAACTTCGAGCCTCAGACCAGCCCTCCAACACCGAGGACCATCTCTGCCGAGTGCTTCGACCCTGACCCCGGCCGCCAAGCAACAGGCAAAGCCAAGGATTCAGGGTCTTCCCCTCTGGAGATTTTGGATCACACAGTAGCAGCAGCAGTGAAGTAGGCATTTCAGAAGTTTCACCAGATGTTCCTCCGTGCTCTCACGTCTGCCTCCATCAAATCAGAATTGTGCACGGCCTCCTACTTGACAGATTACAGATATTCATCACTGGAGAGGCCGCGCGCGCTGTGCCGCGCCGCCATCTCCTCCTCCCCCCGAAATGATGCTGCTCAGCATGAGATTTTCCGGATATCTTATAAAGGGACCACATGGTATACACCTGAAACTCACATCAATTCAACTGACTTCGCTTCACTGATACGGAGGAACCTGCTAACACACCTTGTGAATATGTGCTTTATCACCAACAGCAACCTTAGGACTTCTACATTCAGCTGCACATGGGCAAAAGCTGCTCTTTGCTCGAGAGAGTAGCAATGGTAAACAGCAGCAGACTTGCTATCATGACTAATTGTGCGATCTGAGCAAACAGTTACCATCTTCCCAAGCTGTAACATTGGAAGGAGGAGAACAGGAAGTAATGAACACTGAACAGCATCTGAATGGCCTTGTTACAACTAACAGCCTGCAGGACCAATCACAACAGATACATTTTCACATCTATAATACACCAATAATAAACTTAATGCTTTTTGTCAAAGAATATCAATTATCTTCCTATTGCCCACATTCTCAACGTTTATACCTGGTGATCTTTACATACAGTTCTGAACGAGAAAGACAAACTTGCCATAAAAAAACACAAAAGGAAATAAGACAATTATTTGAATGCTGGAGACAGAAGCGACTAAGGATGGAAAATACCTTATAAACCCCTTCTTGTGTTTATCAGTTAGATGTAATGATGTTTCCTAGCTGGAGAGAAAAAGCATTCTGTTCCTCAACATACAAGACACGTGAAGTCATAAAACAGCACTTCCTGGGACTTAACAGGAAGAAAGCTATTGGAGAATTATAAATTCTAGCATCGTGTGTGTGTACACCACCGTCCATTTTACCATATAGAGGAAAGCCTCGAAACAGAAAGGAAACTAGCTACCCATTCAAACTTACGCGCCATACAACCTGTGATAAAATTCCAGTTAATTTCAATCATTCCTTACTTTAAACAAGGCCCCGCCTATACAGGATTATCGAATCTCTTTCAGCTTGAGTTCTGTCAGTATCAGTGGACAACTTCAAATCTACAGCCTCAGTGGAGGTGGGGGTATTGAGGTATTTAGCCCCTCCTGTGCACATCGTTCTTCCGGTTGGACAGAAAATCTGCAGACTTCTTCATGGATGGCAACAACATTCCTTCTTTGTTGATGCTGGCAACAATATTGTCAAATGGGAAAAGATTTTTTCCCCATTCCCATCTGTTCCACAGATGACAAGAGCCATTCTCACTGCACTTAACACTGTGACTTTTATGCAGACAGTTATCTCTGAATATCAAACAAAACTCAAAAAATTTTCAAGGTGGATTATGAAAACCTTGCAGATACACAATAATGAAATAATCCAGTCTGAAGATACTGCAGCAGATATAATTTTCAACTAAATTTATAACAGCCGAACCGGAACACTAGTAATGCTCTCGCTACATCTGCCCTGGATTTAATAGTTGTACAATATCCTTTGGAGAAGACTACTCTTCTGTACTCACATGTGTCTTTGATTGTTGTTCCTGTATGTATTTGAAAACAAGCCAACTAATTAGAAAATCACCCAAATGTAACGCTCATAAAATGCTGGTGGAATGCAGCAGGCCAGGCAGCATCTATAGGAAGAGGCACAGTCGATGTTTCCGGCCAAGACCCTTCGTCAGGCCTGGCCTGCTGCGTTCCACCAGCATTTTATGTGTGATGCTTGAATTTCCAGCATCTGCAGATTTCCTCGTGTTTGCAAATGTAACGCTACAAGTTTATTAAGCAACCGAATCCAAAAGGGCTCAGAAAAACTCGGGTCAAAGGACTTTTGTAGGACATAAGAGGGTTTCTTGTCCTGTATAGCAGTGGTCCCCATCCTCCGGGCTGTGGACCGATACATTGCCGTGAAGAATGCAATGGTGCAGCGGTAGTCGGAACATACCCAGCACATCTTTAAGAAAAAAACCAAAATAAACAAGCTAATTAATTAGGTGCCACCTGGCACGTAAACGTCGGCCCAGATCATAGGTGATTACCGATTACGTTGCCTCTGACCTGGGCCGACATTTACATGCCGGCGGCACCTAATTAATTAGCTTGTTTATTTCAGCTTTTTTCTTAAAGATGTGCTGGGTGCATTCCGACCACCGTTGCACCACTTCGTTCTTCATGGCAACGTATCGGTCTGCGGCCCCGAGGTTGGGGACTGCTGTTGCACAGAATATGGACCATTTCTACTCATTGTGTGCCTTGCCAATTCTGTGGCCTCAATTCCACCACCATCCCCACTTAACCCAGAAAACTTAACTTGCCCTGTTCCATCCCTTCCCTCAGTCTATTCGACTAAGTTTGCTGCAGAGTATTCAGGAGCTCAGGACTCCACAGGAAATGAAAATTAGAGGATGCATGACACACAAAACGCTGGAGGAACTCAGCAGGCCAGGCAGCATCTACGGAAAAGAATACAGTCGCTGTTTTGGGCTGATACCCTTCCGCAATCAGGCCAAAGGGTCTCGGCCTGAAACGGCAACTGTACTCTTTTCCATAGATGCTGCCTGGCCTGCTGAGTTCCTCCAGCATCTTGTGTGTGTTGCTTTGGATTTCCTGCATCTACAGATTTTTTCTTGTTTGTGATAGGATGCATGAGCAAGCTGCCACAAAACAGCAATGGAACCACAGCAAGACTGCTCATTTTACAGTCATGTTGGCTGAGTCATTAATATTTAAAAGGACAGCTGAGAGAAACACCCTTGCACTTTTATCAGTGTTAGGGCCTTCAGCACAACTTGCCCATTCTGACTCAAGATGCCTACCTGAGTTAGTCCCAATTGCCTGTGTTTGCCCCATATCCCTCTAACCTTTCATATCCACATACCGGTCTAAATGACCTTTAAAAATTGCATTTCTACCTGCCCCTACCACTTCCTCTGGCAACCATCATCCACCTTCTCCCCTCCCCGTGTGAGAAGGTTGTCCCTCAAATTCTTCCCTCTCTCACCTTTAACTTTTATGCCCTCGAGCTTTAGACTCCCCTACCCTGGGTAAAAGACTGATCTTTCACTTACAGTACTTTGCAAAAGCCTTAAGCACATTTATATAGCTAGGGTACCCAAGTCCTTTGCACAGTACTGTAGTAATTTTATGTATTGCACTATACTGCTGCTGCTGCTGCAAAACTAACAAATTTCATGACATATGTCAACAATGATAAGCCTGATTCTGATATGGGTCTCTATTGTAGACTGAGAGTGGGAAGGGGGCAGGGTGAGGGGAATCATGGTTGGGAAAAGGGGAAGGGAGAAGGGAGGGAGTAGGAAGCACCAGGGAGACATTCTGCAATGAATAATAAACTAATTGTTTGGAATCAAATGACCTTGCCTGCTGTCTCAGGGCTGGGTGTGTCTGTACCCGCACCACCTACCCGCTCCTGGCACTCCTTCTCTGCCACCTGTCCCACACCACTCTCTTGCTATTCCCAACATCCATTGCTCTTACCAGATATACAAAATGCTCTCTGCTCCACATTGACAAATACAGCACTGTGCAAAAGTCACAGGCACCCTAGCTATATACTATGCGCCTAAGACTTTTGCACAGTACTGTATCTGCCCCCTTCTTGTTTTTTTTTTTTAGCATAAGGTCACCTTTCAGCCTCCAATGCTCCAGGGAAAACGGCCCCAGCCTATCCAGTCTCTCCTGATAACTCAAGATGTTCAGCCCTGTTAACATCCTTCAGATCCACCTCTAGCGGCAGACCAGGATATACCATCAAACCAGTATAGAAATGGGGCAAGTGCCCAAGTGCCTGCGGAACAACTTGATCCTATTATCCTTCCACTCAGAAACTAAATTGTTTCCTATTTAGCTGCAGGTACATGACTCAAATTTGTTCTACCCAATTCCCAGGCACAGTTATTAAACCGGACACTCTACATGACCTGAAAAATCCTCTCCCTCCCGTTTAGTTCCTGAGTGTGAAATTTAAACTATTTTAGCAGAAGCCCATTGTGGAATGCTCACAACAGCATGTTCAGTGATGGATGAAATGCTTGCAATATAATCAATAAGATTGAGAGGAGGTATGGTATAAAACCTCAACAGGTTCCCTTTGGGTGAATACTTATTGAGACACATCACTCAATAGGTCCTTCGAATCGTGCTACCCAGCAACCCCCAATTTAATCCTACCCTAATCACGGGACAATTTATATTCACCAATTAACCTACCAGCCCGTACTTCTCTGGACTGTGGGAGGGAACTGGAGCACATGGTCACGGGGACAGCGTACAAACTCCTTACAGGCGGTAGCGGGAATTGAACCTGGGCTTCCTGTACTGCAAAGCATTGTGCTAACCACTATGCTACCATTAACGAGAAACAGTTCTGATGGTGCAGGAACTAAAGGACCACAGGACAGGGATTGAAGATTATCACAAAGGATTGAAAATTATTACAAAAGACTGGAGGGTGTAAACCTTTTTAAGAACAAATAGCAAGTAGTTAGGATCTTGAATGCACTGCTTAAAAGTGTGTTAAATGCAGATTTAGTTGTGGTTATTAAAAAGGAACGGCATAAATATTTTAAAGCTTTCTTAAAAATTGCAACGTTGTGGTGAAAGTGCAAGGGATTGTGTGGTGTTCTCTGCAAAGAGCAGGCACTGACTCAAAGGGATGAATGTTCCTCTGTGCAGTTTTATTTCCTGTAATTCAAGCATCAGTCATGTCAACCAAAACATTTGTGCGGAGTCTCAGACTTTACCTCCTCATTCCAAAGAGGCACAAAGCTGGTGCATGCTCCTAGACTGGGAGCTCAACTGCAATGTTTACATTGAATCTTTAGCACTGGGGAGACCAATTGGCCTAAATGCTCTATTCTTGGGTTTATAATCCACACGAGACCCACTTAAATTTCTTTTTCAACACATTCATCTGATCATTCTGCAATAAATGCACCTCTTTCACAAACGCTGCCTGGCTCTGTGTGTGCTTTCAGATTGCTTGGTTTATATTTTAAATGTCCTTTGACATTTCACATTTAACTCATTTAGTGTCTTCTTAAATGCAGCTGAGGAGCAACCCACATTTATTTGTATTCCGGGAAAGGTGAGATAAAGATTCAAATGCAACTTGTGGTAAAAATAGCTCTTAGATTTCATTTAAGGGTTAAAATATGAGCTTACTTGCTGCATAACATAGTCTTCATTATGTTTACTGGATAATCAATGCTGCTGAGTGCTGCCCTGTAAACTGACAACTAAATACGGGAAGACCAACAACACTGCTACAACTTCAGTATGGAAGATGCACGTTGGAATGTTTTAACTATGACTTTAAATACCAGTAAAAAGACAAGAAATTAATTCACATTTAAAAACCAAAATAGAACATAAATGCAACTCACACTTAATTACAGAGGGAAACAGACTGCTTTGTGATCACCAGCTGACCCAGCCTGGATTCAGCTTATTACTTATTTACTGATTTTCCAAAATTTGTACTAATACATTACAGAAGGAAATGGATTAAAAATGTGGAAAGAAACATACAAATTCCAGAGACACACCCACAAAACCAACAGCTTATGTCAACAGAACACAACTCGGGCAATCAAAAAAATTTTACCAACAGCGAAAGATCTTGAAGACAACTTAAGACCACCAATAATTATGTTGTGTGGGATGCAATTAAGTTACAGAATGTTATCATTACACACTGTAAATCTATTCTGCTTTCCACCAGTTACATGACTTGTAAGAAAATGAGTTTATCCTTCACATTATATTTGATTTTTTAGGGGAAAAAAAAGGATCCACCTACCTTGTGCTTCATAATCGGTGTGGTAAGGAGTCGACTGCCTACTCTGTTGAGCTGAGCTCATGCCGAGCACCGACTGCAGTTGTGCCACATTCAAACTGGCTGTAAGTTCACCACTTCGATCGCCGATCTGCAAGAAGACATCCCAAGGCTGAAAACTCTCACTACACAGGAGATTACCTCCGAGCTTATGTTGCCATGTAGTTTAAGGATTTTGGGATGGGGGGGCCCCGTCTGGAGGTGGCAAGTACGAGGTGGGGCAGGAGTTCACGAGTTGAAAGCAAAAGAAAACAGGAAATTTGTGCCCGGTCTGATGCAATTGATGCAACAAAAAAAACAGTCAAAATTCAGAAGCTGCACTGTACATTGATGTTTAATTGAGTTATCTTTGCGCATTCCAGACCACCTCCTGTTTATTGTTGTTTAATGGCCCATCAATCCATATTGCGGCATAGCGGGCGAGCCTTTGATTCTTTCACATTATACTTAGCCCAAAGCAAAAACTGGTCCTGCTAATGAAATATATTCATATGCAAAAGGAACATTTAAATGTTGATATCATACTGTGTAGAATGGAACATTTAAAGACTCGCACAAATCCTTAAACTACTGCGTTTAAAACCAGCTGCTGTTATTGGCATCAGATTCGGCTTCTGGGAAGTTGTTTGCTTTTGAACATTACTTGGGTACCTGAACGCAAAATCCTGTTGGTTTTAAAAAAATTAACCCTGAACCTGCTGAAGAGTAATAGTAAATGGAAAGGTTTGGATTTACATAATGCTCATTCAAGCAGTGACAGAGAAGTATGAAAGAACACCGATTAGCAAAAGTCAGAAATTATACTCAGATGAGCACTTACAACTGCAAGATATAATCATTGTGGTTTCCTTTTCCCATGGCAATTTTGCCCATGTTTTTACTTATTGTCTTCTTTTGCTGTTTTGAACCAAAGAAACGACCTTGTTTTAGAATAATTAGATTTCCTGGACATTTACATTTTGAGACTCCTTACCACAATAATGTAACATTTCCTTCCAATATATAGAAGAATAATAAATATTGCCAATTTCCAACTTTCCTACTTAACTTCCAACACTTCTCAATTCTGTAGTATCCAAACAGCTCTTGATTCTTAGAAATAATAGCTTAAAATTTATACAATTATAAAAGCATCCTATGATGCTGGACAGCACTATTATCAAACAAAATTTGATACTAAGCAGCAGGAAAAAATATCATGAATGAGGTAGTTGCTATTACAAAGGAACTAAGACAAATACAGGTTATAATATCTTGTTCTACGAGTCTGTGGTGGCCAGTGCGATCATGTTTTCTGCTGTATGCTGGGGCAGCAGGCTGAGGGTAGCAGACACCAACAGAATCAACAAACTCATTCGTAAGGCCAGTGATGTTGTGGGGATGGAACTGGACTCTCTGATGGTGGTGTCTGAAAAGAGGATGCTGTCCAAGTTGCATGCCATCATGGACAATGTCTCCCATCCACTACATAATGTACTGGTTGGGCACAGGAGTACATTCAGCCAGAGACTCATTCCACCGAGATGCAACACAGAGCGACACAGGAAGTCATTCCTGCCTGTGGCCATCACACTTTACAACTCCTCCCTTGGAGGGTCAGACACCCTGAGCCAATAGGCTGGTCCTGGACTTATTTCCTGGCATAATTTACATATTACTATTTAACTATTTATGGCTTTATTACTATTTATTATTTATGGTGCAACTAATGAAAACCAATTTCCCCCGGGATCAATAAAGTATGACTATGACTACTATTGGGGAAGGGGGTGTTCATTCCCAGAAAACAAGTCTGTATCATGATTTTCCACAACTTGAAGTCACGTCATCTGAGCAGGTATCAAGAAATGAGAGTTGAAAAAGAAATCATGTTTATTTTTTTCCACATAAACTCTGTTATTTGGTATTTTTATGTCTGTTTATTCAATGTCTTAATTTTATGGGTACTAATTTATGAATTCTCTAAGGGCAAATTTGCATTATGCTGAACAGCCGTAATGAGTGGGATTGCCTGTTTTGAGAAAGGTTCCAGGAGAAAAATTACACAGCTTTTCTTTGAGGCGGCTAAAGATACAGGCCTCACCTCCATAAAGGAGTGATGGAAATCAGTTGAAAGTTTGAGGTTTCATGACATGACTTAGAGTAAGGAGGAAAAGACAAACAACAGTCTGTAACATTGAGTCTTCTGCTGCCTTTGCCTCTGTGCTATTTTATTTGATCTCAGAATGTGGACCATTACTTCAATCTCCATAACTCCTGATCCAACTGCACTTGCTTACCCTCTCTGTATTTATTCAGTGCTAACCAGTGACACAATTCTGACTTGTCTTAATACCTCCACTCCCCTTACACAGTCTAACTAACCCCCCAACACTGAACTTGCAGCACTCCACTACGATCAACAACACAATCATCAACAAACTGCTACTGCAGTGTGACAAACTGGACCCTAACTTACAGAGACCAAAGATCTCACACACCACATCATATCTTCCATTGGACCATGATCCCAACAATAAACATATTAGTGATCTAATTTCCTGACAAGATCTTCACTCCAGAGCCACAAACCTCAGAAAGGAACCCCACTTCTCCCTCCTCTCCAAGACTGTTGTGGTTGGACCAATTCTTCCAACTTGTTGCTGT
This sequence comes from Mobula birostris, assembly GCF_030028105.1. Classification (NCBI taxonomy): domain Eukaryota; kingdom Metazoa; phylum Chordata; class Chondrichthyes; order Myliobatiformes; family Myliobatidae; genus Mobula; species Mobula birostris. The sequence goes on along the minus strand of NC_092391.1, from coordinate 22,027,507 downwards.
CCTACAGAATGCACCTCTTCCTGTTTTGACCTCACACATCCATATGGGCTGACTCCTTCCACCACATTTTCCACTTCCCAAGTGACAGTCAGCTCATTTTCACCAAGGGCAACCAATTCTCTATTCCTCCACCACAAGCCAAGATGAATTGAGGGCCCTTTAGTTCTCCATTGCACAGAAGCTCAACCACAACCACCACCCCTCCACAGCCCATCTTGTTTCTCTGCCTGAATGTGATCTTCCTTTGAACTACTCTTATAGAATCACAGTCACACAGCAATGAAACAGTACTTTTAGCCTACTGAGTTGCCTATGACCATCCTTTTTCCAGTCTGCTTCAAGTTCTATCCCGCACCTGTCTTTGGCTATACAATGACACATACAATACAATCAATGGCCACTTTATTAGGTATCTCTTGGAACACGGTATGGCTTGCTGCTGTTGCTGTAATCCATCCACTTCAAGGTGTGACATGCTGTGCATTCAGAGCAGCTGTTTTGCAAATCACTGTTGTAACATGTGGATAGTTGAGTTACTGTCACTTCTCTGTCAGCTTGAAGCAGTCTGGCCATCCTCCTCTGATCTCTTTCAGTTAGTCCTGACAAAGGGTCTCGGCCCGAAACGTCGACTGTACCTCTTCCTAGAGATGCTGCTTGGCCTGCTGCGTTCACCAGCAATTTGTGTGTGTTGCTCCTCCGATCTCTCTCATTAACAAGGCATTTTCGCCCACAGAACTGCCGCACACTGGATGTTTTTTTTTTTAATTTTTGCACCATTCTTTGTAAACTCTAGAGACTGCTGTGTGTGAAAATCCCAAGAGATCAGCAGTTTCTGAGATACTCAAACCACCCCATCTGGCACCAACAATTATTCCACAGTCAAAGTCATTTAGATCACATTTCTTTCCTATTATGATATTTGGTCTGAACAACAACTGAACTTCCTGACCATGTCTGCATATTTTTAAAAAGGTATTTTGACAAGTACTTGGGTAGGAAAAGAGTAGAAGGACACAGGCAAATGGCAAGGGTATCACAGTCAGCCTGAACAAGGTCATCAAGCACTGTTGAACGCCCCTACGACACCAGACAGTACATTCCAACTCTAACTGCTTTTTGAATAAAAATGTACATTTTCTAATTGGATAACCAGTCAACTTCCTGTTCCAAAGCAACAACCTCAACCCTTCTTCCCTGGAATAATTCCAGTAAATTCCTTTTGCACCTTTGTTAAGGTCTTTTTTACTGAGGTGAGATGCTCAGAGATGAGTACAATACTTCAGATACGGCTGACGCAATGATTTATATATGCTGAACATGACATTTACAAAGGCCATTATCCCAAACCTTTTCTAAAACTGCTTTCACCATCTGCCTTGCCACTTTCAATGAACTTTGTACACATCTCCCCAGCTGTGTTTATTCTACTTTTGCTTTGAAAATTATATCCTCCAGATAATTCTGCTTCTTTCTTCCAACCTAAATGGAAAACTCTTTTTCCTCATCAAATTACATTTGCCACACGTGTAACCAAATCTCTTATCTTCTTGTAGTCTAGTACTAGCTCCTCCGCAATTTACTAAACTTAAAAAAGCTTTGTGTCATCTGAAAATTTGGGAAGTATATCCTGTCCTTAATATACGTTAAAGGCAGAGGTCCTACGGCAGACTTGCAGTGAACTCCAGAGCACATGGAGACTCGAAAACAAAATTTCACTGCTGCAGACACAAGAGACTGCAGATGCTGGAACCGGAGCAAAAAACTGAACTGCCAAGGAGCTTGGCCAGTGAGGCAGCTTCTGTGGAGAGAAATGGATAATTGACCTTTCACGCCAAGACCCTTCATCTGGGATGAATTTTGCTCCAATCTTTCACTACTCCTGTTTCCTAGCGCTTTGACATTTTCCTATCCATCTCCATGCAGCCTCTTTCATTCCATGGATTTCAGTTTTGATAAAAAGCCAATTACGTCATACTTTATCAAGTGCCTTTTGAAAGTTCATAAACTCCACATCAACCTGTTCTGTTATTTCATTTAAAATAAAGGCAAATTGTGTTTAAACAATGTCTTTTTCCGGTTTTAACTGTTTCCTGTTTTTACTGTTTTTCCCTCCACTCAGTGCACCCATGTTTAAATGTCTATTAATTGTGTCCTTATGTTTCTTTCCCCAGCAAACATGCTATATTTATACTTTATTGTCACCAAACAATTGATACTAGAACGTACAATCATCACAGTGATATTTGATTCTGCGCTTCCCGCTCCCTGGAGTACAAATCGATAGTAAATATTAAAAATTTAAATGATAAATCATAAATAGAAAATGGAAAGTAAGGTAGTAAAGGCCTGATGAGTGGTCTCAGCCCAAAACATCATCTGATTTTTCCCCTCCAAAGATGAGGAATAGAAACACAAAATTCATTGAGCATTTTGCGTGTTACTCAGGATTTCCATAAAGTGTAGAATCTCCTGTCTTTATCACAAGCTATACTGATTGGTTTGCATTCATTGTGTTGAGCACTATTCTATTTATGAACAGGGAATCCTCAGTGCTCACCCTCAGGTAGCATCTCGGGGAATCAGGGTACATGGGGAACATGCAGGAAAATGGAACTGAGATAGATGATTAGCTATCATCTTGGCAAAGTCCTGGACCAGGCTGGAAGGACCAATCAGCTTCTAATTCTCAACTAATCTTTATAAAGATAGATGTTTTGAAGATTATAGTCAGGGGCTCTGAAATGCTCTCCTCTCAACAAGTAGGCTAGGATCCAGGTGTCTTATCCACTTTAAGTACAGCTAGCCTTCTCCGATTCTTAGCCCATCCAGTATTTCAACCACGCCTCCATTGCTGAGTCTCCAGCAGTAGTTCCTTCCTTCTTTAATGAAAATTTAAGTACTTATTTGCTAACTCAATCATTTTCTCTGCTTGGCAGATTATGTCCCAACATAATGTAACCAAGAACTGTGCAGAGGCAAGGCAAATGGTCTTCAAACTTGTATATTTCATCAAATTCATAAATGTGGCCTAACGGTAAAATTACAAATATATTGCACTGAGGCATTGATTTAATCAAATAAAAGATTAAGAAGAGTACTTCTGTACACAACAAATGCTTAGAATTAAATATTTTATAGCATAACATTTTTTTGAAGTGGATTCATCAGGTCTAAGTATACAGCCAAATGCTCCTTGCAGTTCACTGTTCCCTTGGGATTGCACTCAAGCTGTGTAATACAGTCATAACCAAATCTCATTACTTAATAATGACTTGTTTTGCTTTAGTTTTTCTTTGTTCTTTGGCAGTACAAAGTCGGGAAATGTTAGAGTTGACAAAAGGGCTGGAGAGAGAATACACAAGGGAAATGAGAGGCTGATATTTTACTGCGTGAGCCTTCTTGTGGAAGATCACGACGACAAATGACACGATTTAAATTTTAGTTTCAACACCTTCACTTTTAACTAAGAGTGGGCAATACAGATGACTTTACCAGAAAGGCTCAGAATCTATCAGCCCTCTCCCATTAATATAACAGTGATACAAACACAATATTACTTATTTACCAGCAATTATTTAATCAGAATAATGCTTTTCTCTCATTAACATGCATCTTTAACACCACCATGACCAAGACATTTATTTAGCAAAACTAGAGCAGAACAAGCTACAAGTTAATGTGAACTTGCTGACTCCACTCAAAAACAGGCCCTCATCAGTCAATAAGGATGAGACGGTAGCATAGCCACTGTCATAAAGGAGTTCGAACTTTCTCCACATGACTGCACGGGTTTCCTCTGGGTGCTCCGGTTTCCTCCCACTTTTCAAAGATGTACGGGTTCGTAGGTTAATTGGTCACGAGTGTAATTGGATGGTGCGGGCTCGTAGGGCCCACTACCACGCTGCATCGCTAAATAAATGAATAAGAACGTCTAAAAGTGAGCCACTGAACTACTTTACAAAATCAAGAGTTTCTCACATTTATTTAAAAACCATACTTGCCACCACAGAAAAACACTAACCCCTGAACAACAAATGAACCTCTTGACACTGTCTGCATGCTTATATGGAGTTGCAGCCACATGTTCGGCTGATTAGATATTTGCATTAACAAGCAGGTGAAAAGGTGAACTTAATAGAGTGACCACTGAGTGTATTTTAAATCAGTGGTCCCCAAACTCCGTGCCGCAGACCGGTACATTGCCGCGAAGAATGCAGGGGTGCAGCGGTAGTCGGAAAGCACCCAGCACATCTTTAAGAAAAAAACCGAGATGAACAAGCTAATTAATTAGGGTGCCGCCCGGCACGTAAATGTCGGCCCAGATCAGAGGCGACGTAATCAGCAATCGCCTCTGATCTGGGCCGACATTTACGTGCCGAGTGGCACTTAATTAATTAGCTTGTTTATTTTGGCTTTTTTCTTAAAGATGTGCTGGGTACGTCCCGACTACCGCTGCACCGCTGCACCCTTCATGGCAATGTATCGGTCCGCGGCCCGGAAGTGGGGGACCACTGTTCTAAATGCTCTGCCCGTTTCTCAAGGCTAATGCCCACTAATTCTTACATTAGCTAAAACAACTTGAGTTTAACCAGACTGAATGCACTTGTATTCATCCAGATCCTCATCAAACCTCTCAAATAATTCAAAGCATTCTTGAAAAAAATTACATAGCAGTTCTCATGAAATCTCAAGCAAGAGAGAGTACACCAGACTATGAAACACATAGAGCTGTCTTCTGATGCTACAGATTTCCCATGAAAGCCAGCACTTCATTGACACTACAGTGATGGTTTAACACACAATGGATTCAGAAATTATTTAGGTTTTTCAAACCTAATTCCAATAACCGTATTATCAAATATCTATACATTTGGTAAGGTTTTATTACAGATGCTGTGTAAATAATGTTAATTTGGTTTTAAATTAATACCATAAATGAAACGGAGAACTTGCAACAGAATGATCTGCACAATTACAGGTAATGATGCTTTGCTGCAGGATATTTCAAGGACACACTGACATCCGAAGAACCCACACTTTTTACTTGTTGATCAAAAAATATTACCTTAAGCAACCAAGCTGCACCATTCTCCTTCAAGTGAAGCACCATTTTTGGCCAAGTATAACTTTGGAAACTGTTCTGAAGTTAGAAGAGTTGGACGGACTTCATGATAAACTCTTTCAGTTAGCAGTAAACAAATTCAACATTTCTCACCCATAAACTACCTTTAGATTTAGGAACGTGTATACTGTAAAAATGCACCGATGCCATATGCAGGTACCTTTGATGAAATCAGTATGATTTTTAACATTGTTTTGGAGGGCACAACGATACAACAGAAACTAAAAGCTGTTCATGTACTGTATAAATCAGTATTAGATGAATACAAGTATAGTTTGCTTTGTAATATAATTATGTTAACCATTAACAGTTTATAGCACAACGGTGATCTAATCAGAATGTATGACTGCTGAAGAAGTTGATTGAGAACAGAATACATACTGCCCAATTTCTGATAAAGTGAGCTCTGTCATTTGCAACTGAGGCTCCCCAGAACCTTGTCTACCAGAATTGTAAACTTTTGAAGGAGGACTTTTTGTTTTGACAGGTAAAGTCACAATTGCAATTAACCTGCAGCACACAGCTAAAGTAAGCTCCACAGATACGGAGGCCTAGTTATGGCTTATAACAATTAGGCCTTCAGTATTTCATAGAAGGACTCATCTCTTCAACAGCTTAGTCAGTTTCTAATTAGCCCAATTCTGCATATGCAATTTAGATGTAATTACCGTGACTAATTAAAGCGTTACCGCTAATAGCAGAACAATTATACAACCCACAGGATTCGAATTTTGAGTTACTAATTTAAACATATGAAATGCTGATTACCTGGAGAACAAATGCTGCTTACATTTTTCAACACGACCACGCTCCATCTGCTGTCTGCACAGGGCTACACTGTACTCTCACTTTAAGCACTTCTGGCTCTCCACGCCAACCTGAATGCAATGTGGGACCAGGTATTCCCAGGCATCAGTGAAGATGCTGCACTCTTTCTAAAAGGCTTTTTGAACACCCTCCAGTCTTCTTCTTTGTCTACCTGGTAACCTCTTACTACAAGAGGGCTTGGAATGAAGTGTTTCATTCAGCCATCTGTCATTGGGCATGGGAAGGACATGGACAATTAACACATTAACGTTCTGTCCAACAGCGCAGACTGTGAGCAATAATGCTTGGGATATTGGCCTTGGAGAGAATGCCAACTTTGGTTTGCTTGTCCTGCCAGTAGATTGGAAGATTCTGTGCAGTAGTGGTCCCTCTTTTGCGCTGAGGTACCTGTGTATACTCCATGACTCAGAACCTGACCAGTGCTGTTTGGTAAACCATAAGCATTGTATTGAGTTTGAAGTCTGGACCTTCAAGCACACTTGCCCCCATTGAGACCGAGAAACTGCGATAGCACATGGAAGAATGATAATATTGACATCTGTCTTTACTGAATGCTGGCTCTCGAAATATGAGGAGTGGTCAATATTTCGCAGGGTCTCATTGTGGGCCATCGTTGTCAGAAGACAGTGCTGTACAATGGGGCAGGTTGGTACAGGACATCTGTTTTGTATCTGCTGGGTGTCGGGTCCCTCCTTTATACACCCTACTTTGGTAAACGAGCCAAAGGTGACTTGAAACTCAGTGTCCATAGGTGTGCACGCAGCATTAATGCAGCTTGACTTCCACAATTGAATTCTGGAATTTAGGAGATTGAGGGGGGATTTTATTGAAACGTATAAAATCCTAAAGGGATTGGACAGGCTAGATGCAGGAAGATTGTTCCTGATGTTGGGGAAGTCCAGGACGAGGGGTCACAGTTTGAGGATAAAGGGGAAGCCTTCTAGGACCGAGATGAGGAAAAAACTTCTTCACACAGAGAATGGTGAATCTGTGGAATTCTCTGCCACAGGAAACAGTTAAGGCCAGTTCATTGGCTATATTTAAGAGGGAGTCAGATATGGCCCTTGTGGCTAAAGGGATCGGGGGTATGGAGGGAAGGCTGGTGCAGGGTTCTGAGTTGCATGATCAGCCATGATTATACTGAATGGCGGTGCAGGCTCGAAGGGCCAAATGGCCTACTCCTGCACCTATTTTCTATGTTTCTATGTTTTATGTTTTATAACTGGAGTGACCTTGGTGTTAAGTGGAAGCAACAATGGTCAGGTTACCATCTGCATACAGCTGGCGGCTTGTTGGAGCTGTGGAAAAACCTTTGGGGCAATAATACAGTCTTGCTTAACACCAGTCGCAGATTCATGAAAGTACTGAAGCTGCCCTGAGGTTATTTCAGGATACTTTAAATGTGTTCTGATCAAATCCACATACTATCTGCTAACCAAATTGGACAGGTCTTTTGCTATTCATCCATTATTTTTGTTTCTCATACACAATATTCAGAACTTTAGATATACCTCACTGCTTTACCATCTTAGTCTAAAATCATTTATTTTATTCTGGTCAGCATGCAGCTGATTTGAATTGCACAATGCAAAAGAAGTTTAAGATTCACGATTGTTTAATGTCATTTCCAATACACAGGCGTAAAGGAGAATGAAATAGTTGTTACTCCAGATCTGATGCAGCACAAATTAACACAATAAGATAAAGACACAATAATATTTTTTTAAAAACACAATAAATACGTAAGACAGCTTATCAATATACAAAGATTGATTGTATGTCCATAAAGTGACACTCAGCACAGGAGTGTTTCTACATAAGGTGACTGACAGGAAATGATAAAGTAATGGTGGTTGGGGATGTGAATGTGGAGGGGTGGGTTAGTGGGCGACGATGTTGATCATCCTTATTACTTGGTGAAAGTTGCTGATTTTAAGTCTGGTGATTCTGGCATGGATGCGACATTGCCTCCTCCCTGATGTTGCTGGTCCTTTTTCTGACACCTTTCTGTAAATATATTCTTGATGGCTGGTAGGCCGGTGCCGGTGATGTGCTGGGGAGTTTTAACTACCTGTTGTAAGAGGCTCCTGAGTGCCACAGTGCAGTTTTCATACTGTACAGTGTTGCACCTTGTTAGGATGCTCTCCTCTGCACATCTGTAGAATGACGTGAGTATAGATGTGCATAGTCTCCTCAGAAAGTAGAGGCATGAGTGAGCTTTCCTGATTGAGCATAATGTGTTTTGGGACCACGAAAGGTTGGGCGAGATGTGCATGTCCACGTGTTCGAAATTGCTCACAGTTTCCACTGCTGTGCCACTGATGCGACTTCTCCTAAGGTCAGTAACCACCTCCTCTGTCTTGTTGACAATGAGGAAGAAGTTATTTGCCTGGCACCAGGCCCTGAACTTTTCCACCTCCTCTCTGTAGGCGGTCTCATTGTTGTTGTTGATCAGCCCCACACCGTCAAGTCATCGTGAACTAGTCAATGCGAGTACTCGGGAATTTGGCCGTGCAGACATGTGTGAGCAGAGAGTTCAGCAATGGGCTCAGCACACAGCCCTGGGTACTGAGGATGACTTGTAGCTGGAGCGGTTTGTATCCTGACAATCCAAGTTCTGTTGGTTATGAAGTCCAACACCCAGTGGCACAGTGATGTATTTAGATCAAGGGATAGGAGTTTGTTCACCAAGATCCGTTGAATGCCGAACTGAAGTCCAAAAACAGCATTCTGATGGAAGATGTGTCAGGGCCAGGTGAATGACAGGTGCTTTGGCATCTGTCACAGAGTGGTGCTGACTTTAAGCATATTGGTGTGTGTCCAATAGCGAAGTTGCTTGTGACATGTCAATTTAATCTATTTGCACATTGCAATGAACTAAACCTTTAGTGTTCATCTGCTTGAAGCCTTTCCATCACAAGAGGAAAAGAAAACCCCAGTTCAGTGTGCTACACTTGGCAGAACATTGTGGTTCAGTAATTTAGGGAACTTTGCTTTATCAGAGGTGTCATTTGTTGGAAAAAAAAACTAACATGCCTTTTGAATTTCCTACCACTAAACGTATGTATCTTTACCTCCCCCCTCTGCTTTCTGCAGGGATTGCTCCCTCCACAACTCCTTTGTCCATTCATCCCTCCCCACTAATCTCGCTCCCGGCGCTTATCCCTGCAAATAGCCTAAGTGTTGCACCTGCCCATATACCACCTCCCTTCTGGGCCCAAGGCAGTCCTTCCAGGTGAGGCAGCACTTCATCTGAATATCTGCAGGGGTTGTCTATTGTGTCCAGTGCTCCCAATGTGGCCTCTCCTACATTGGTGAGACCCGTCGTAAATTGGGGGACTGCTTCATCGAGCACCTCTACTCCATCCGCCAAAAGAGGTCTTTACTGTGGCCAGACATTTTAATTGCATCCCCATTCTTGTTCCGACGTGTCGTTCCATGGCTTCCTCTTGTGCCAAGATGAGACCACCCTCAGGGTGGAGGAGCAACACCTTATATTCCATCTGGGTAAGCTCCAACCTGAAGACATGAGTATGGATTCCACTTTCTGGTAAATAAATTCTACCTGAACCTCCACCTTCCTCTATTCCTCACTCTGACCATTTTACCTCCTCTCACCTGTCTATTACTCCCCTCCCCCATTCCGTCTCCTCCTCCTGCCCTTTTCTCTATGGTCCACTCTCCTCTCTTATCAGATTCCTTCTTCTCCAGCCCTTGACCTTCCTCAACCATCTGGCTTCACCTCTCACTTTCCAGCTGACCTTCCCCTACCCCCACCTTTATACTCTGGGACATTCTCCTCTTCCTCCTCAGCCCTGAAGAAGGGCCTCAGCCTGAAACGTCGACAGTCTATTCATTTCCATAGATGCTGCCCGACCCGTGGAGTTCTGATCAGGTTACAGTGCTAATAATGTCTCAGTACAAGAGAGAGGCAGAGGCAGAGGCATTAAATAGTGAACAAATGTATGCAATAGCCGGATGTCCAGTTATTCTGAGTGAATATTTGAGGTAAATAACAAATGAACAGGGGGAAATGATCAGAGCTTTTCTAAAATGCATTACTGCAATCTGTATTATACAACCTGAAGGGATGGTGGACACAGCACACTTCAAACGGTTAAGCACTTCAAGGGAATGCTAATAAGACTTGAGAAAATAGATGTAGTGGAGGACTAAATCAGATAGATCTTACAAAGAATCAGGTGCAGGAAAATGGACCCAAGGGAAGCCTCCAATTCTGTAAGATTTTATAATGTGGGTCTGACAGTTTCTTACCTCTCTGGAGATTTCTAGGTGTCTTGTTGCAAAATGTAGTCCTTGCTCATGGCTCCCAAGGGATACATAGGCATTTCCTAGACTCCAGCACGCTCTGCCTTCTCCGACTCTGTTCAAAAAGGCAAAAGGAACATCTGATAGCCCATTTTCTTGTAACCTATTGTGCAATTTTGGATGAGATTAGAATATTTCTCTCATCAATCACAAATGCAATAGACAATATTTCTGATCTCTCAGTTTTACTATACGATAATGAAATATTAAAAATTTGGCTTTAGAGTTCCTCTCCTAGTATAACTTGCCATTGCAAAGCTTTTTAAGTGGTTTCTATCCGTTTCTGCACAGAGAAAATTATACCACTGGTAAATATGCGAAGATAAATAAGAACATAGGGCCCACTGCTCCCTGATATGTTTTATTACAGACCAGATTCACATGATAAGCTTCGCCTTAATGTTTGGCCTTGAGCATAAGAAAAATCTGACAGAGTTAAAAATGAAAGAATACATCAAATGTTGCACAGAATATTGTGTGTGAGCTTCGGGAAAGTCAAGCCTAGTAACAGCGTTTGTTTAGAGTTTTTTGAGCTATGGCAGAATCGGTATCCTACAGCTTTGTCCGATTTACTGTGCAAGGAGGAGGTGGAAGGTAGGGGTGACAAAGAAAAAATCTGTATCACTTTCTTCAGTTATATGATTTGAGGACAATCGTACAGGAAGAGACTACTTGAGGCTCACCGATAAACAACAGTCATAGCCTACACAGCCCACTATCACTTTTTTTTTCCTAAGTTAACATTGCTTTGACAACAATGCCACCACTTTTTTGTTGTGTCAAGAAGGCTCAAGAACAATTGTTTTTTCAGATCACTAACTATTAGACGAGCAGCTTAGGAGGAGACAATGGCGCCTAACGGCGACTCCCTTTGCTTGCATCTTCGAAAACAGCTGTATTTCTATCCTTAATATCTCTATTTTTCCCTTTCAGCATTCTTTTGAAGACCCTGGCCAGGTGTTACATGCTGACTACGGTTCTTTGCAGGGATGGGACCCACTCTCGGGGCTCCATGACTGGCCGTTATTTGGCATGCCAAGGGTGCAGCCTAATAGCTTCGTTTGCATTTGGTGGTTTGAGATTTCGAGGTTCTGGAGACGGAGGGATCGGAGGTCAGTGTCCGGGCAGGAGATCAGTGTGTCACGGGAAATGTAAGATCTAAGGCTGTGTGCCCAGAGACCCGAGATCTTTGGGCACAGAGCTTGGAAAAAGCGGTGCAACGGACTTTAAACCAGCAAGTTGTTTGTTATGTCACCCCTCTTGCTGTGAAACGGAGACACCTCTTTCTCCCTTATTGGCGTGGGGAAGGAGAGAGAGAGCCTGTGGTATGTCGTATACCAGATGAATGAGCAGTCTTTGGAGGACTGCAAGTCTGTGTCTTTGCTGTTGCTTGCTGTACGTTTGAGTGCTCAGTGGTGGGTGCCGATGCTTTATTTGCCGGTGGAGGGAGGGGGGAATCGTTGTTTGCTATTGCTTACGTGCAGGAAGGGGGAGAGCTGGGGAAGACTTTGGGGTTCTAACATTTAACTTTTACTCCTTCTTTGGGGGCACTCCTCTGTTTTCGTGGATGGTTGCAAAGAAAAAATGGGATGTGGATTACAAATTACAGCAGGAGATAGAAAAGGCCTGTCAGAAGGGCAATGTCATGATAATCGTTGGGGATTTTAACATGAAAGTGGATTGGGAAAACCAGGACAATACTGGACCTCAAGAGAGAGAATTTGTAGAATGTCTAAGGGATGGCTTTTTAGAACAGCTTGTTGTTAAGCCCACAAGGGGATTGGCTGTGCTGGATTGGGTGTTGTGTAATGATCTGGATAAGAGAGATAAGAGAGCTCAAGGTTAGGAACCCTTAGGGAACAGTGATCACAATATGAAGAAGTTCACTTTGAAATTTGAGAAGGAGAAACTAAATTCCAATGTGTTGGTATTTCAGTTGAATAAAGGAAATGACAATGGCATGAGAGGGGAACTGGCCAAGGTTGACTGGAAAGGGACATGTGCAGGAAGGACAGCAGAGCAGCAATGGCTGGAGTTTCTGTGAAAAATGAGGGAAGTGCAAGACAGATATATTCCAAATAAAAAGAAATTTTCAAAGGGAAGAAGGATACTACCATGGCTGACAAGTGAAGTCAGAGCCAAAGTAAAAGCAAAAAAGAGGGCATACAAGGAAGCCAAAGCTAGTGGGAAGACAGAGGATTGGGAAGCTTTCAAAAACTTGCAGAAAGAAACTGAGAAGGTCATTAGGAAGGAAAAAATGGATTATGAAAGGAAGTTGGCGACTAATATCAAAGAAGATACTAAAAGCTTTTTTAAGTATATAAAGGGTAAAAGAGAGTTGAGGGTAGATATAGGACCAATAGAAAATCACGCTGGAGATATTATAATGAGAGACGCAGAGATGGCAGAGGAACTGAATGCGTATTCTGCATCAGTCTTCACAGTGGAAGACATCTGCAGTATACCAAACATTCAAGAGTGTCAGGGAAGTGAAGTATGTGCAGTAGAAATTACGAGTGAGAAGGTGCTCAGGAAGCTTAATGGTCTGAGGGTGGATAAATCTCCTGGATCTGAAGGAATGCACCCTCGGGTTCTGAAGGAAGTTGCTAGAGAGATTGCAAAGCCATTAACAATGATCTATCAAGAATCGATAGACTCTGGCATTATACCGGATGACTAGAAAATTGCAAATGTTAATCCACTATTTAAGAAGGATGGGAGAAAGGAAACTATAGACCTGTTAGCCTGACATCAGTGGTTGGGAAGTTGTTGGAATAGTTTGTTAGGGATGAGATTACGGAATACCTGGAGGCACATGACAGGAAAGGAAGGAAAATCCTGCCTGACTAACCTACTGCAATTTTTTTTTGAGGAAATTACTAGCAGGGTAGACAAAGGAGATGCACTGAAATTATGTAGTTGGATTTTCAGAAGGCCTTTGACAAGGTGCCACACATGAGGCTGCTTCGCAAGATAGGAGCCCGTGGAATTACAGGGGAGTTACTGGCATGGGTGGAGCATTGGTTTATCGGCAGAAAACAGAGAGTGGGAATAAAGGGATCCTGTTCTGGCTGGCTGCTGGTTACCAGTGGAGTTCCACAGGGGTTGGTGTTGGGACCACTGCTTTTTAAGTATGTCATTGATTTGGACTATGAGATTAATGGATTTGTGGTTAAATTTGCCGATGATACAAAGATAGGTGGAGGAGTGGGTAGTGTTGAAGAAACAGAGAGCCTGCAGAGAGATAGTTTAGGGGAATGGGCAAAGAAGTAGCAAATGAAATACAATGTTGGAAAGTATATGGTCATGCACTTCGGTGGAAGAAATAAAAAGGCAGACTATTATTTAGATGGGGAGAGAATTCAAAATGCAGAGATGCAAAGGGATTTGGGAGTCCTTATGCAAGACACCCTAAAGGTTAGCCTCCAGGCTGAGTTGGTGGTGAAGAAGGTGAATGCAATGTTGGCATTCATTTCTAGAGGTACGAAAAATAACAGCAGGGATGTGATGTTAAGGCTCTATAAGGCACTCATGAGACCACACTCAGAGTATTGTGTGCAGTTCTGGGCTCCTTGGTTTAGAAAGGATATACTGATATTAAAGAGGGTTCAGAGAAGATTCACGAGAATGATTCCAGGAATGAAAGGGTTACTGTATAAGGAACATCTGGCAGCTCTTGGGCTGTATTCCCTGGAGTTTTGGAGAATGGGGGGGGGGGGGGAATCTCATAGAAACATTCCATATATTAAAAGGCCTGAACAGATTAAATATGGCAAAGTTATTTCCCATGGTAGGGGATTCTAGGACAAGTGGGCACAACTTCAGGATTGAATGACGTCCATTTAGAACAGAGATGCGGAGAAATTACTTTAGTCGGAGGGTGGTAAATCTGTGGAATTTGTTGCCACGAGCGGCTGTGGAGACCAAGTCGTTGCGTGCATTTAAGGCAGAGATAGATAGGTTATTGAGTAGCCAGGGCAACAAAGGGTAGGGGGTGAAGGCAGGGGAGGGGGGATGTCTGGAAGAATTGGATCAGCCCATGATTGAATGGCGGAACAGAATCAATGGGCCAAATTCAGGATGTATATTGTATACATTCTCTGACATTAAATGTACATTTGAAACCTTTATTCTCCCTAGTGAAACTGAAATCACAAAAGGTGCATCTAGGTTGCAAGGTAATATCTTCCTCCAAGAATGCCAGCAAAATCTTGATGTAAAGACCCATCCGTTTGAATCACGGTCACTGTATCAGCTAGAAAATTATGTTCCACAATAGTTTGCAGAAAGATTACTGATAAGTAGTATTTTCTTTGTCAACGTTATTAATCATGGAGCCCTCCTGGCAACAAGAAGTGGCAGTGTGAATTCTTAAAGTGATTTTCTTCCCAATGCTTATCACCACTTTATATTTATTCAAAGTGTGTGCACCTAGTTCTGCAGGATTAAGACAGGTGAATCAATTATCCTTGCCAAAGCTGGCTGGAACAGTCTGACGATATCACTCGAGGGAAAACTTGAGTGTGGGCAGAAAATTTACTTGAAACAGAATGTGCTGAGGAGTGAAATTTTCTCATTCAATGATGATAAAAAGTCAGAAAGGCTTTCATTAATAATTACTATTGAAAGTTTTATCCCAGTGATATGTACGTGCCATTCCATTAAAGAAAACTACTTTACTGCCCCATAAGGTCTCCATTCCTGCAAAATGCCAACCACCAGCATCTATTTTTGGCCATCACTGTTTTGAGGCTTGACCATACATCCAAACATTTTAAGGTTGATATATTTTCAGGGTGCACGTCTTTGCTGTGAGACTGAGCTCCAGGTATTAGGTTCACTCTCGCAGAAGAGCTTTATTTACAGACAGGCTGATCAGAGACCGCTGTACAACAAGCTGATGTCTTTAGACATCTTTGTGCGATATGAAATGCAACAATGTTCAATATTTTAGAGTGCTTATCAAAAACAATGTATAAAGACTTTTAAAAAACTGTAAAAAGCTTCTACTTTTCCTCAATCTCAATCCCACTAAAACAGTTGACAGTAACAGACTACATTCGGGAATGAGAGGGTTAACATATGAGGAACGTTTGTCTGCTCTTGGACTGTATTCCTTGGAGTTTAGAATAATGAGGGGAGACCTCATAGAAACATTTCGAATGTTGAAAGGCATGGACAGAGCAGATGTGGCAGAGTTGTTTCCCATGATGGGGGAGTCTGGCGCGAGAGCGCATGACTTAAGGATTGAAGGGCGCCCATTCAGAACAGAAATGTAAAGAAATTTTTTTAGTCAGAGGGTGGTGAATCTATGGAATTTGTTGCCACGGGCAACAGTGGAGGCCAAGTCATTGGGTGTACTTAAGGCAGAGATTGATAGGTATCTGAGTAGCCAGGGCATCAAAGGTCATGGTGAGAAGGCGGGGGGGTGGGACTAAATGGGAGAATGGATCAGCTCATGATAAAATGGCAGAGCAGACTCGATGGGCCAAATGGCCGACTTCTGCTCCTTTGTCTTATGGTCTACATTTCTTACCTGAATTATCATTCAATTGAGATCACGATGATTTGCTTACAAACCGAATGCTAGATGATACGGGACCAGGTATAATGTTCAGAGTATTAAACGACCTACACTACATCTCTGAATCTAGTTTTCCGTTGACATGGTCAGACAGCTACCTGTACCACAATTTATTCGATTGTGTAAAAACATACAGAACTGTAAGCTAGACTGTCCAAAGGAGGAAAAGTAATTAAGAAATGGATGAAGGTTACTTGAAAAGGCTAGCAAGCAACTCTGAATAACCAAACTCCTAGTCAGAAAACTCAAAGACAAGTTACAGGAATGAAGAATACATGCTTGGGTTTACTTTGAGAGGTCAAACTTCACCATAGAAAGGTCCAAACTGAGTGCAGATGCTATTCTTCTGTAGGGTTCTCAGTATTAGCTGGACTGTTAACTGTTATTTGCTTATTACCAAAATGGCTTCTCGTACTGTTAACTGCTGAGCAAGGGGTTCTCTGTAACAGCAATGATTGGGTTATACTATGTGATAATGGATATTGTATTTATTTGCTAGCCAATGGAGGTCATGTTATGTTATTTTATATACGTGTGCTGAGTTGAGGAGCGGGGGCTTTTTCGAGAGGCGTGCAGAGAGGACGGACGTGTGGGGAACGGACAGCGGTTCCAGGGCGGCAGATACTGGACCTCAGGGGTTCGGACGGTGGCCGGAGTCTCGGAAGGACATTGTGGATGGAATCGGAGGCGTAAGCTCCAATGTATTAAAATTTTATGTGCACAAGACTGATAAATTACTTATGTGGCGCCTTTTCTTTTAGTTGTTGCTACTACCCCCTCACCAAAAATTTGCTATAAAGTATAATTCTTTACTCGCACTTGGTATATCGTTTGATATTTGTGTCGTGGCTGATCACTGGGCGCCTCACACAGTATCCGCACCAAAGCATTTGCACTGTTTGGCGGGGTCGACGGCTATTCACCCTAGGCAACGGGAGTCAGTTGGAGCAAAGGCTGTTACATTGTGGGGGCTCATCCCGCGGATTTGAATTCTGTCGGATATGGGGTAAGTTGCCCAGGTTAAATTAGAAGAGATGGACGCGGATAAAATTGAACTTTGGTGTGAGATCGAGGATGTCCCAGTTAATCATGCCTGCGTATTAAGTGGGGTGGATATACCTACCCTGGACGATGTGTTAATTTGATGTTTGAATACGGTCAGCGCTATCGGTAAGGTTGTGATTGTAAGCAGAAAGATTGGTAAAACGGGGGACTCAGCCTTTGTGCTGATACAGATGGGTGCTGACGTCAAGGAATTGGGACTGCCGCCGTCTATCGGTGACCTCGGTGAGGTGGGGCCATGGGACGTGCACGCTGTCACAGAGGAAGGGTTTGAAGAGACACCAGAGGAGTTGCCCGAAGCTAGGAGCGGAGATTCGAGAGAGCGGGTCCAATCGTTTTTGAGGGATGAAGGAAGAGAGTGGTCAGATCTGGAGAATGTAATTAGTTCTCATTCCCCACGGAAGAGGGAGGACTCTGAGTTGGCCTCAGCCATTAACTCTTTGGTGAACAGGGCAGTGGGTCTGTGACAGAAGTTAAGAATTTTCTCATTGAGGACCCCCATCCCTGACGGGGAAGAGGATTACGAGTCCTGGGTAGAACATACCTCTCAGTTGCTAGGTGAGTGGCAGTGCTCTGAGGAGGAGAAGCGGTAAAGACTGGGGGGACAGTTTGAGAGGGGCGGCAGCTGAGGTGGTAAAAGGGGTGAGAGTTAACCAGCCCCTGGCTTCTTGGAAGGAGTGTCTAGTTGCCCTAGAGGAGGTGTTTGGGCTGACGGGAAGCCTGGTGGAGCTTTTAGGGGGGGATTCAGAATCTGCGTCAGGAGAAAGGGGAAAAGCTTTCTGAGTATCTTCTCTGACTACAGCGTAGGCTAAATTGCTTGAGGCGCCGGGGGGTCATTTTGGGGAATGAGGTGGATCGGATAAGGATCAACCAGGTCATCAGGGGCGCGCAGCGACATGATGCAATCGCTACGAACCTCCGGCAGTCCTGGAGAGTGCATCCTCCCCCCATCCCCCCCAGGTCTTTTGTTCAGTTGCTCAGAGAGGTCACGGAAGAGGAACTGGAAGCAGAAGAAGGCTCCGTTAACAAGGTACAGTCCTCAGTAGCAGCTCCTTGTGGTGAAATGACCGGGGCCAGCTCCACACAGGAGACACAAAAGGTCGCAGCAGGTGGGGTCCCTCCGTGGGAGGGGACTAGCGGAGAAGGCCCCACCCTGAAGGGACGGAAGGCACTGAGGCCAGGCGGAGGCTGGAGTCCTGCGAGGTGAGGCGTGTGCTATAACTGTGGGGAAGAGGGGCACTTCAGGCGGGAATGCGAATGGCAGGGAGCCCCTCAGAGGGAGAGCCCCCAGGTGTCCCGGGGGGGGGGGGGTTGGGAAACTTAGAAGAGACTCAGTGAGGGAATGGACTGGAGCCTCTGGGAAAATACATTCCCAACAATGTGCCGCGGGACCATCGAAGGGAAGAGATCCTATCCCAGAAGGATTGGTGGGGCCCCGATCCAGCGTGTCGATACGGATCGAGGGGATAGATACGAAAGCCATACTCGACACTGTGTTGCAGGTCACATTACTATACTGGTCGTTCTACGATCAGTATCTGGCGCATTTACCCCCGACACCTTGCAGTGCACTGGAAATTTGGGATATTAGTGATGGTGATTACCTGTATGATGGCTATTTGTCTGTGAAATTGGAGTTCCTGGAAGCTGACGTGGGGGTGTCTGAGGCTCATGAAGCCCTGGTACTGGTTTGCCCAGACCCCGGTGAGACTGGGTGTGTGTCAATTGTGGTGGGGACCAACACCCCTATTGTGCGGAGACTCCTGGGAGCCTGCAAGGAGAAGGTGGGTGAAGACTTTTCGGAGACAGTGTCAGTGCACCCAGTGTTCCGAGCTGCTTTTGTGGAAGCGTGGGGTCACCCTGGGCTGGACGCGGCGTGTGAACGAGGCACTGTGTGGTGTACCCAGTCGAAGCCCAGGGTGGTACGGCCGGGTGAAACAGCGAGAGCAATGGGGATCCCTAGATTCCTGGGAGTGCTTGAGGATGAAGCCCTTCTAGTGAAGATCGCGAGGGGCAGTCGAGATTCCCTGCTGGGGTGCTGGTGAGACCCGAGTTGCAGAAGCCCTCGGTGGTACAGGCACACAGGCTAGTGGTGATCGTCAGGAACAGTACGGCACGGGAGGTCACCTTTAAGTGAGGGATGCCTCTGGCGCATTTGTTCACGGTGACAGTGATGCACAGTTGGGGGAGAGCTGTCAGGAAAATGGCCCAAGTTGACTGATGCAACACACATCAAAGTTGCTGGTGAATGCAGCAGGCCAGGCCGCATCTCTAGAAAGAGGTACAGTCGACATTTCAGGCCGAGACCCTTCGTGACGAATAGTCTCGGCCTGAAATGTCAACTGTACCTCTTTCTAGAGATGCTGCCTGGCCTGCTGCGTTCACCAGCAACTTTGATGTGTGTTGCTTGAATTTCCAGCATCTGCAGAATTCCTGTTGTTCAAGTTGACTGATGAAGCTTTTAACTTTGGGGCATCACCTGTGCCAGAGGGTTGGAAGCGAAGGCTGGTGGAGAAGATGTTGGCGATGACAGATGTTTTTTTCCTTGACGAGTTTGTTGTGGGTTGTTCCAGGAGCACTCGCCACACCATATGGGTGACTGAGGATACTCCGTTTAGGGAACGATCACGGCGCCTGGCCCCTGCAGATGTGGAAGACGTGCAACAGCATTTGTGTAAGTTGAAGGAGGCTGGGATCATCACGGAGTCCCGAAGCCCTTATGCGTCTCCTATCGTAGTGGCCCGGAAGAAGAATGGGAAGGTCTCTTATGTGTGTGGACTATAGAACACTGAACAGGCACATGGTCCCGGATCAGTACATAGTCCCCCAGGTTAAAGACGCGCTGGCCTGTCTGAGTGGGGCAACGTAGTTTAGTGTGTTGGATTTGAGGAGTGGGTATTACCAGATCCCGATGATTGAGGCCGATAAAGAGAAGACAGCCTTCATTTGCCCTTTGGAATTTTACCAGTTTGAAAGGATGCCCCAGGGAATATCGGGGGGCCCTGCCACCTTCCAGAGGGTCATGGAGAAGACAGTGGAGGATATGAACCTGCTCGAAGCACTAGTATATTTGGATGACCTCATAGTATTCACACTGGAAGAACACGAAGCGAGACTAATGAAGGTGCTCAACCGGCTGAAGCAGGAAGGGTTAAAACTTTCCCTGGACAAGTGCCAGTTCTGCCAGACATCTGTTAGCCAAGTTGGACACATTGTCTCGCGGAATGGAGTAGCTACAGACCTGGCTAAGATCAAAGCAGTGACCACCTGGCCGAGGCCCCAGACCGTGAGTGCTCTGCGCTCGTTCCTGGGGTTCTGTGGGTACTATCGGAGATTCGTGAAGGGCTACGCCAAGGTGAGTCATCCCTTGAACCAGCTTCTGCGTGGCTACCCTCCCCTGGGACAGAGGGGGAAATGGAGGAAAGGACGGGAGGTGGGAGCATATTTGAACCCATCAGAGCCCTTCGGACAGAAATGGGATGACAAATGTGAAGCGGCTTTCCAGTCACTGAAGGAGATGCCGACTCAGGCGCCGGTACTGGCTTTTGCAGACCTCCGATTGCCCTATGTGCTACACACTGACACCAGTCATGAGGGGTTAGGGGCCATTTTATATCAGGATCAGGAGCTGGCCTGAGGCCTGTAGTATTTGTCAGCCGGAGTTTGTTGCCTTCGGAGAGGAACTATCCCACTCACAAGTTGCAGTCCCTGGCGTTGAAATGGGCGGTGGTGGATAAGCTGAGTGACTATCTCTACGGGGCCAAGTTTGAGGTGAGGACAGACAACAATCTGTTCACCTACATCTTGACCTCGGCGAAACTAGATGCCACAGGCCATTGGTGGCTGGCAGCTTTGTCTGTATATGATTTCAGCCTGAAGTACCGGCCGGGGAGCTGGAATGTCGACGTGGATGCTCTGTCCCGACGGGCGGATGAGGAGCTGGGGAAGGACGAGGATTGGAAGAGTGCTCCTGCATCCGGGGTGAAGGCAATGTGCCAGTTTGCTATCACCGTGCAGGCTGAGGAGAAGGAGAGGTCAGATCGAGCAGTGGACTCATTGGGGGCATCCAATGACACTCTGCCCCTAGTGTACTGTGACATGACTGCTCTGAAGACCACTCAGCTGCCAGGGTTAAGCTCTGGGGAAGTGGCCGCTGCTCAGCGAGATGACCTGGACATTGGCCCTGTCTGGCATTCCATGGCAGAGGGGAATGTGACACGGGCAGAGAAGGCTAAGCACAGTTCAGTGTCCCTGTTACTAAGGGAATGGCGTTGGTTGAGGTTGAAGAACCAAATGTTATACCAGGTAATGTCACCCACGGACCGACCTCGGTGTTGGCAGCTGGTCCTGCCGGAGAAGTATCAGAAGGTTGTCTTGAAGTCCCTCCACGATGACTCTGGACATTTGGGGGTGGAAAAGACCTATGGATTGCTCAAGGATCAGTTTTACTGGCCCCGAATGAGGACGGAGGTTGAAGAGTACTGCAAGTCCTGCATTTGTTGCATACAGCGGAAGATGCTGCCCAGGCAGGCTGCCCCTTTGTCCCACATGCAGAGTGCGGGGCCTTTGGACCTGGTGTGTATGGATTTCCTGGCCATAGAACCCGATGCCAGCAACACGGCGATGTCTTGGTCATCACGGACCACTGCACCAGGTATGCTCAAGCTTTTCCTACCAAGGATCGGAGGGCGACTACAGTGGCGAAAGTGGTATGGGAGAAGTATTTTGTGCAGTATGGTCTGCCTCGGCGGATACATAGTGACCAGGGACGGGACTTCGAGAGTAAGCTCATCTGTGAATTACTGGGCACGCTGGGGGTTGAGAAATCGAGGACCACACCCTATCATTCACAGGGCAATCCCCAACCGGAAAGGTTCATCGGGACGCTGCTAGACACGCTCAGGACTCTGGAAATCAGCAAAAAGAATCGATGGAGTTGGCATCTGGTTCACTGTTACAACTGTACACGCAATGAAGCCATTGGTTACTCACCCTATTATCTGATGTTTGGGCGCGAGGCAAGGTTGCCCACTGACCTTTGTTTCGGGACTGATGTGGGTGAGCTGTCGCTGAAGCCTTACTTGAAGTATGTGTCTGATATGAGGAAAGAACTGAAAAGAGCTTACAAGTTGGCTGGGGAGGCTGCCACCCGGCAGAATCAGGAGGTATGGCCAGAAAGTAAAGTTCTCTCAACTCCTACCGGGAAACCGAGTCCTCATCAGGAATCTGGGAAACACAAGCTGGCTGATTGCTGGGCAGCCACACCCTATGTGGCGGAGAGTCAGATATCAAACCTACCGGTTTTCCGGGTACGGCCCGAGAATGGAAAGGGGCCTGTCAAGATTCTCCACTGGAATCACCTGTTGCCCCTGGGGCAAGATGTGCAGGTAGAGTGGGAGCAGCTGCACCCAATACCAGGACTCTGCGTCCCCGCAGGGTGGAAGACGTGCCTACCCCGGGAGAGACTAGCCCCAGCCCAGCCCCTGTGAGGGATAATGATTCGGAGGATGACGACTGGGGTGGTTAGTACATTCTGCCGTTCACTGATGCTCCCGTGATGGAGGAAGAGACTCCTGGCTTTTCCCCCACTGGGTTAGAAGGGGCTAGTGAGGGGCAGTCCGTGATGCCGCAGGGCGCCGAAGGAGAGGATGTAGGGCCTGAACCAGAGATAGACGGTTCCGAGGTGCAGAGGGGCTTGGGTGGCCGCTCGGGGGAGGGTTCGCCTCGTAGTTTCAAAGAGTCCCCTGTAATGTCCGAAGGGGAAGAGTTAGACGAGGGGGTACACAGGTCTCAGAGAAGTCGGAAACCCCCAGAGATGTTGGCCTATGTAGCGCCCGGGGAACAAGGCGAGATCTCTACTGTTTTGGGGAGTCAGGTCACTGCTTTCTGCACGTGGATTGGGCTGTGTGTTCTGCAGGAAGGGATGGCGAATTATCTGAATGTCACGAGGGCATGACATTTCGGTGGGGGGAGAATGTAGGGTACTCAGTAATACTAGATGGGCTGTTAACTGTTAATTGCTTATTACCAAAATGGCTTCTCGTACTGTTAACTGCTGAGCAAGGGGTTCTCTGTAACAGCAATGTCTGGGTTATACGTACTATGTGATAATGGAAATTGTATTCATTTGCTAGCCAATGGAAGTCAGGTTATGTTACCTTGTATATGTGTGCTGAGCTGAGGATCACGGGCTTTTTCGGGAGGTGTGCGGAGAGGACGGACGTGTGGGGAACGGACAGTGGTTCCAGGGCGGCAGATACCGGACTTCGGGGGTTCAGATGGTGGCTGGAGTCTCGGAAGGACGTTGTGGATGGAATCGAAGGCGTGAGCTCCAATTTATTAAAATCTTATGTGCACAAGACTGATCAGTTACTTACGTGGCGCCTTTTCTTTTACAAACCCCATTTCCAGAAAAGTTGGGATATTTTCCAAAATGCAATAAAAACAAAAACCTGTGATATGTTAATTCACGTGAACCTTTATTTAACTGACAAAAGTACAAAGAAAAGATTTTCAGTAGTTTTACTGACCAACTTAATTGTATTTTGTAAATATACACAAATTTAGAATCTGATGGCTGCAACACACTCAGCAAAAGTTGGGACAGAGTTAAAACAAGATTGAAAAGTGCACAGAAGATTCAAGTAACACCGGTTTGGAAGACTCCACATTAAGCAGGCTAATTGGTAGCAAGTGAGGTATCATGATTGGGTATAAAAGTAGCGTCCATCAAAGGCTCAGTCTTTGCAAGCAAGGATGGGTTGTGGCTCACCCCTTTGCGCCAAAATTCGTGACAGAATTGTTAGTCAGTTCAAAAGGAACATTTCTCAACGCAAGATTTCAGAGAATTTAGGTCTTTCAACATCTACAGTACATAATATTGTGAAAAGATTCAGAGAATTCAGAGACATCTCAGTGCGTAAAGGACAAGGTCAGAAACCACTGTTGAATGCGCGTGATCTTCGAGCCCTCAGGTGGCACTGTCTAAGAAACCGTCATGCTACTGTGACAATTATAGCCACCTGGGCTCAGGAGTACTTTGGAAAACCATTGTCACTCAACGCAGTCTGTCGCTGCGTCCAGAAATGCAACTTGAAACTGTATTACGCAAGGAGGAAGCCATACATCAACTCTACGCAGAAACACCGGCGAGTTCTCTAGGCCCGAGCTCATCTCAGATGGACCAAAAGACTGTGGAACCGTGTGCTGGGGTCAGATGAGTCCACATTTCAGCTAGTTTTTGGAAAATACAGGCGTCGAGTTCTCCCTGCCAAAGATGAAAACGACCATCCAGATTGTTATCAGGGAAAGGTGCAAAAGCCAGCATCTGTGATGGTATGGGGGTGCATCAGTGCCCACGGTATGGGTGAGTTGCATGTATGTGAAGATACCATCGACTCTGAGGCGTATATTAGGATTTTAGAGAGACATATGTTGCCATCAAGGCAACGTCTCTCCCCGGGACGCCCATGCTTATTTCAGCAGGACAATGCCAGACCACATTCTGCATGGGCTACAACAGCGTGGCTTTGTAGACACAGAGTGCATGTGCTTGACTGGCCTGCTGCCAGTCCAGATCTATCTCCTATTGAAAATGTATGGTGCATCATGAAGAGGAGAATCAGACAACGGAGACCACGGACTGTTGAGCAGCTGAAGTCTTATATCAAGCAAGAATGGACAAAATTTCCAATTGCAAATCTACTACAATTAGTATCCTCAGTTCCAAAACGATTAAAAAGTGTTATTAAAAGGAAAGGTGATGTAACACAATGGTAAACATGCCTCTGTCCCAACTTTTGTTGAGTGTGTTGCAGCCATCAAATTCTAAATTTATGTATGTTTACAAAATACAATCAAGTTGGTCAGTAAGACTATTGAAAACCTTTTCTTTGTACTTTTGTCAGTTAAATAAAGGTTCACGTGAATTAACATATCACAGATTTTTGTTTTTATTGTATTTTGGAAAATATCCCAACTTTTCTGGAAATGGGGTTTGCAGTTGTTGCTACTAACCCCTCACCAAAATTTGCTATAAAGTATAATTCTTTACTCGCACTTGGTATATTGTTTGATATTTGTGTCGTGGCTGATCACTGGGAGCCTCACATCGTATCCACACCAAAGCATTTGCACTGTTTGGCGTGGTTGATGGCTATTCACCCTTGGCAACGGGAGTCAGTTGGGGCAAAGGCAGTTACACTTCTATACTCAGTGTTGAGAGGAAGATTTTTCCCTCCAACTGACAACCACATCTGCTCTTATCTAAAGCCAAGAGTACAAACAAGATATAGTTCCTTAAGCCAGAAGTAGTAGTGTGGATAAGCTCCCATTACCTATTAAATGTTCCCAATGCTGTGTGCCTCAAATAGCCTCTGACAACCAAGTCCATTTCCAGGTCTTCATGTGTGGCTCAGCTACTGAGTCCAGCAGGACAGTTTCTACTGACAGAAAAAGAGGCAAAGGCGGGAAACTAGTCGCTTCGGGTAGATGGGCTTGTCAGCCGTGATTGGCAACTCACCTCGGAGAAGGAAAACTCTGATCTCAAACCTCTGCTGCCTTGTGGCTATACCCACTCATGGGCAAGTCTTTGGGAGTAAACACTGAGGGAAAAATCTGGAGCTGGAGTGCCTAGGGCAGTCCCACATTGAGATAAGTGCTGACTGGCAACTCCTGCAAAACTACTGGTATCAAACTGTATCGATCTCTGCCATTCCTTTGGGTTTATCAGCTGTGTGGAGAGGGGGAGCTTGCTACATGGGCAACAGCTTGCTCTCCATATTGTACTGCCCTGGCTTGCAAATCCAGACAGTGAGGAAACAATAACCACGGTCGACCCTGACCAGCGGAGCCCTCAACATGGACAAGGTATTTAACTTTGAAAATCTCTTTTGTCTGCCAGATATGATACACTTGGGAGAATTTAACCTTGTACGTTTATGTCTGTCTAAACAAAACAAACCTTAGAACCCTCCTCACTCCATATTAAGCAGCAAAAAAAAAAGCAGGCTGCGTTTAACTCTTCAGGGAGTAAGTGATTGTCTTGGTTTTAAAAATAAGAAATGACAGTTCATTATATTTTAATTGTTTGATAAATTCATTGTTCTTAGAATTAAAAGAGTAATGAAATTTCATTGTACCTACAAAAAAAATCCCTGTAGTTTGCCATAAAACTTATTCCAATCCAATACAGCATCCATCATCAGGGACCCCTACCACCCAGGCCATGCTCTCTTCCTGCTGCTGCCATCAGGAAGAAGGCACAGGAGCCTCAGGACCCACACCAACAGGTTCAGGAACAATTATTACCCCTCAACCATCAGGGTCTTGAATCAAAGGGGATAGCTACACTCGCTCCATCATTGAAATGCCCCTGCAATCTATGAACTCACTTTCAAGGACTCTTCATCTCATGTTCTATATATATATAATTTATTAAATTTTTCTTTCTTTTTTTATTTGCCCAATTTATCATCTTTTGCACACCGGTTGAACGTCCAAATTAGTACGGTCTTTTATTGATCATTTACGGTTATCATTTGATGGATTCATTGAGTATACCCATAAAAAGAAAATGAATTTCAGAGTTGTATATGGTGACATATATGTACTTTAATATAAATTTACTTTGAACTTTGATGGAATACTGGCCTTTGTCTGGTAGTAGCACTAGTAAATTTACTTGGCTGTGACAAAATTAAATTGACTGGCACACGTGTATGTTCCATAACTAATAAGTTCCCAGTGCTCATAAACAACAGAAAATGCTTAAGAATAAATCTTAATCAAGACTCCATTAACAGTCAGCACTTCAAAATAAACAGGGATGTGCAATGTGCCGTTACAGTATTTGACAACAGTGAAAGCACATTGCTCATGTTACTGGAGTGAAAATCAGGGAATGGGTGGAGTAATTTTCAGGCTATCTGAAAAATTCATTGCAATAGACTTAAGACGGAATAGTTATGTTTTGAATAAATTATCACTTCAGTTCAGCCTCTAATCAGTGTCTGCATCCTGAAATATTATTTACAAACCATGCAATATGGTTGTGTTGCAACATAACTCCAGTTCAGTAAGAAAGGAGATCCTAAGCAGTTAACATGTTAATATTTTCTGGTTTAACATTTCTGAACAGTTAATTCAATCTCCTGTCCCATGATCCTCTCATATCCCCTTTGCCAATCACCTGTCCAGCTCTTAGCTCCATCCCTCCCCTTCCTGTCTTCTCCTATCATTTTGGATCTCCTCCTCCACCTCCCACTTTCAAATCTCTTACTAACTCTTCCTTCAGTTAGTCCTGACGAAGGGTCTCGGCCTGAAACGTCGACTGTACCTCTTCCAAGAGATGCTGCCTGGCCTGCTGCGTTCACCAGCAACTTTGATGTGTGTTGCTATAATTAAATGTCTGCAGTTTACAATAAAAATATTACATTATTACAGACATTGTAACATCTGTATACATTGAAGGGGACAGTAAAGCAGAAGATTTTAAAACATAAAACCTTGTGATGTATAGACTAACATATAATGGTCTCACATGTCACAACATTATGATACTAATTTCTAATACTATTTTTTAAAATTTCTAATACTAGATACTAATTTCTGATCATTTTAAGTTGATTTCAGTTACATAACATCAAAAGGCCAACTGAAGTTTGAACAGTCTCCATTCCTTTAATAAAAGTGGAGGCTCTCACTGACATGTGATAAAATAGTAACTATCTGCTTCTTCAACACCTCCTCTGGGTAGCTGTCATTCCTGCAGGTTAGTCTGTTATGCTTGACCTCAGCAGGCACCAATCCAACTCTCCCGAAACAAACATGTGCAAATGCCAAAAGGAACCATGGAAAACATTCCATCCGAATGCACAAACTGGAGATGATTCTTTAACTCCACCTGCCTATTCAACTACTCGTTTACATAATCATTGTGCACATCAACTTAATTACTTTTGCTTGATATTCCTCTACATTTTCCCTGAACAAAGGTATAACATAATCAAAAAAACTTCAATCAACTCATTATTTACAACAATTTAAGGAAGAATTCCCAATTTTTACTGTTCCATGGAATGGAAATCAAGCTTCTAGATTTACCTCCAAAACACTGATATGTTGAGAACTCCATTCATTGGAAAGAATTGTTCTTCTATATGAGCTAAGCAAATACTACTAAAATTAAAATAAAACTTTGATTAGATTATAGAGAAACATGTTAAACTTACAGAGTATAAACCTAACGCATGCAACTTGTACTCCTATTGGTAACACCAATAACAACTACGTTACCCCAATAACACTGTCATTGAGAACACAGACTCATGATCCACATTCTGCTTACCTCTCTGAATACGTATTTAGTCACCAAAGCATTAGATGTGTAGGATCAATGGAAAAGCTGGCCAAAGACTCTCTTCTCTGGGTTTTGCCATAGGGATGGTAACATAATGCAACAGCTGAGGAGCGCTTGGCAAGTTATTGCAATTAATTTCTATTAATTGATAGACAACAGACTCAGGTGCTAAGTGTGGAAAGTTCATGGAGCATTTAAGGAATAATAGGTCAGAGTTAAAGTCAGAATCAGAATCAGAAGAGTTGAAACTTAGTCAGCTCCATCATGAGCACTATCTTCCTTAATGTCCAGGACGGCTTCAAGAAGCAATGCCACAAAAAGGTGGTGTCTATCATTAAAACAGCCGCCCCTCAAAATCACCCAGGACATGCCTTGTTCTCTTTGCTACCATCAGAAAGGGTGCACAAAAGTATGAAGGCACACATTCAACAATTCAGCAGCAGCTTCTTCACCTCTGTCATCCTATTTCTGAATGGACATTGAACCCATTAACGCTACGTCACTACGTCTTTTATTTCTATATTTGCACTACTCATTTAACTATTTTTCATATATATATAAACACATACACATACATATACATACATACACACACACACTTTCTGCAATACAGTTTTTTTCTCTATAATTATGTATTGCATTGTACAGATGCCACAAGGTCAACAAATTTAGCGGTATGTGCCAGTGATATTGAACCAGATTCTGATTCTGAATAGATATTTGGTCACCAAAGCATTCAATGTGTAGGATCATTGGAAATGCTGACCAAAGGTAATCTTCTCCTGCTTTTGCCAAAGGGATGGAAACATAATGCAACAGTTGGGAAGTGGCTGGCAAGTTATTGCAATTAATTTCTATTAATTAAGATGGCGCTAAACGGCAACTCCTCTGCTTGCATCTTCGGAAACAGCCCTACTTCCATCTTTAATATCTTTATTTTTCCCTTTCGGGGTTCTTTTGAAGACTCTGGCCTGGAGTTACACGCAGACTTCGGTTCTCTGCGGGAATGGGACCCATTCTCGGGGTTTCAGGATCGGCTATTGTCGTTCGGCACGCCAAGGGTTCGGCCTGAGAGTCCGGCTCGTATTTGGAAGCCTAAGATCTCAGGGTGCTGGAGACAGGCGGATCGAGGGTAGGTGTCATGGCAAGGGTCTCGTGTGTCGTCGGGGAGGCCGGAAAATCTTTCGCTGTGGGCCTGAAGACCCGAGATCTTTGCAATCTTCAGGTACAGAGCTTGTAAAAAGCAACAAAACTGACTTTTTAACATCGTAAACCAGCAGATTGTTATTTCTCCTGCTCATTGTGAAAATGGGGGACACCTCCCTCTCTCTTATTAGGGAAAGAGAGAGAACCAGTGGTTTGTTGATGCCGGATGAAATGCGATAGTCTTTGGGGTAACTGCAAGTCTGCGTCTTTGTTATCGCCTAGCTCACGTTTGTGTTCAGTAGCAGCCGTGCTTTTTTTTTGCTGCAGGGGAGGGGAGATTGTTGCCTTGCTGCTGCTTACGCAGGGAGGGGACAGTGGGGGGGGACTTTGGGGTTCTCACGTTTAACTGTCACTCATTCTTTGGGGCACTTCTCTGTTTTCATGGATGTTTGCGAAGAAAAAGCATTTCAGGATGTAAATTCTATACATTTCTCTGACATTAAATTGGACTTTTGAACCTTTGAAACTTTAATTGGTAGACAATAGATTCAGACATGAAATGTGGAAAATTGATGGAGCACAAAGGAATTATTGTCGCTGTTCCTTTCCGCACCTTGTGGTGTACCGAGTGGCAAGCTTGCTGTTTCTTTAGCATTTGTCTGTCTTTATGAGGCTGAATTGCTAGCTCGACGCTCAACCCAGCACGGATGGAAGGTGTGCAAGGAGCCGGATTCCAACTCTGGACCACTCGCTTTGAAGCCTGGTGCGGATGCCACTACACCACTAGCCAGCCTTAAGAAATTATGGGTCTAAGTTACACTCATGTACATTAGCTGCTTACATTGTACCAAATTATTAATGTTCTGTAGCCCACACCAGAGATGAACAAATCAATGTTAATTGCTTCCTATGTAATCATCAGGAAACTGACCATCAGATGAACTTATTATGATCAGTGAGAGATTATTACTGTCAAACACAGGAAGGCAAAAAGTAAAAGCTGATCTCTGTAACAATGTATGAGTAAATTAAACAAATGCATCAGTAAATCAAATAAATGCCAACACAGGTTAACAGATACAAGAATTAAACCAAAAACGTAACGCAGCTTCTACCTGTCATTTAGTTCCTGGGCAATGGAAAGATGTTTAAGGTGGTAGTCAATAGCTTTCTCGTAATCTTCCAACAGAGTATATGTGTTACCCAGGCTGTAACAAGCTTGAGCTTCCACAGCCTGGTCCTTTAGCTGCCTCGAAATATGAAGAGTTTTCCTGTGGAAATAAAAGCACAAAATCCCTTGACAAACTTGATCAAAGTGATTCCTTATAAGGATATGCACTAAAATCAGAAAGCAAGCATTATTGAAAGAGTTTTTTTTAAAAAATCTGATACCCTAACAGGATCACAAAAATGTTTACAACTCTCCAGATGTTACTTTATTAGACTTCTATTGATCTTTAGTGGAAGGAAAAAAATGTAGTAACCCACCTTCTGAATCAGAAAGGACGCTGTGCCCTGTTCTCTGCCACTACATCCGAAGGCAGATAACTTGGCCACGATCACAATTTTGCTCGGTGCAGTTTGCTGTGGCTAAACTACTTGATGAGCTTCACAGCATTGGTTAATTTTATATGGTTGTACAGTGCTCTGGAGCAGGCTTTTGCCTGATAATTTATAACTGCTTTCCAGGTACGTTTACTCTGTCTCTTCACAGCTGAATTTTTAAAGCTATCACATATGCAGAATCAGCAAGCTTGGCTAACTAATGGCATGTTATCCAGCATAAGCAGTTCCGACTCCCACAGGAAGATTTCTGCAAGTTTGAAATAAATTGATTTCTATAATGTGCAATAAAGAACAAGAGGCAAGAAGTGGCTAGGAGTGGGGCATGTGCACAGGGGAAGAGAAAGGAGGGGAGGAAAGGAGAGTAAATGAGCCCTCATACACGTCACTGGCTGGCTTGTATTTTGGATACGATTTAAGCCTTTCACTAACCATGACAAACCTCTGTGACAGTTCAAACACCTCTTAAAATAAATGACAGTTCAGCAGGGTATTGATAGATTGCTGCAGTATCATCATATGACATTAAATAGATACTGTCTGTCCGTCCTTGCAAGTGAGTATAAAGGAACCCTTGCTACAAATCTGAAATGGATCAAGGGAGCTCCCCCTACTTTTCTAGCCAGTGAAGTTAAGAGACTTGGAGGGAGAATATCGTATGTCAGAGCCTAAAGAGACTGGGCGACATGGCAGGGCATAATGGTTTACAGGACAGGCGACCCGGGTTCAATTCTCGCCGCTGTCTGTAAGGAGTTTGTAGGTTCTCCCCGTGACCATGTGGGTTTCCTCCAGGTGCTCCAGCTTCCTCCCACAGTTCAAAGACGGTCCAATAGGTCATTGTAA
Organism: Mobula birostris; assembly: GCF_030028105.1. Lineage (NCBI taxonomy): Eukaryota > Metazoa > Chordata > Chondrichthyes > Myliobatiformes > Myliobatidae > Mobula > Mobula birostris. Next base: position 21,995,671 of record NC_092391.1, on the reverse strand, counting down.
ATTGTCAAGTGATTAGGCTAGCATTGAATCATGAGATTGTTGGGTGGCGCAGGTCAAGGAGCCGGAAGGGCTTATTCCGCGATGTATCCGAATAAATAACAGGTAACAGCAGAGTACCAATTCTGAGGCAATGAAACCTGGGGTTACAAATTTATTCTGCCTCAGAAAAGACAATACAAATATTTTAAAGTATATAGAAATAAGTCTCGATACCATCAAGCTTAAGATCCTTTCCCTGTACAAGTATCCAGGAGCAGGGATTTCCCACCGAAAAGCAATTATTCAAAGCGTTTAGCTAAAGTTTGTGAGAATTTTTGAGTCTCCCTTACAGACATAACCTGTTTCTGATCAACCAGTGAATGACGGCAAAACACAAACACAAGAATTAAGTTCAACCGCTCTCTGCTGCAGATGGATGTTCTCACTTGCTATGAAAGGGCATCAATCATTCTGGTGCCCAAAAAGAGAAGGTATGTCATTGTCTGGTATGGTGGCGCCAATGCACAAGACTGAAAGATGCTGCAGACTCAGCCAGCTCCCTCCTTTAAAGGACATCGTCAAAAGGCGGTGCCTTAAGAAACTGGCATCCATCATCATCATGCCCTCTTCTCATTGCTACCATTAGGGAGGAGGTACAGGACTCAGAAAACACACACACAGCATTTTAGGAATACATATAGTACTTTTTTATTATTCTGTATGTATGTATATATAAAAATAAATAACCATTAAATTGAACTAGTGCAAAAAGAGGGAAAATACTGAGGTAGTGTTCATGGGTCCATTATCCCATTCAGAAATCTGAAGGCAGAGGGAAGAAGCTGTTCCTGAAATGATGAGTGTGTGTCTTCAGGCTCCCTCTTGACTGCAGCAATGAGAACAGGGCACGTCCTAGGGAGGCTAGTGCCCATGACGGTGTTGGCTGTGTTTACAAGCTTTCTGCAGCTTTTTCCCGACCCTGTGCAGTGGCCTCTCCATACCAGAGATGCTGATGCAATCAGTTAGAATGCTCTCTACAGTACATCTGTAGAAACTTGCAAGCGCCTTTGGTGGCATACCAATTCTCCTCAGGCTCCTCATGAAATATAGCCAATGTCATGCCTTCTTTGTAACTGCATCAATATGCTGGGCCCAGATAAATCCTCAGGCAGGTTGACATCCAGGAACTTGAACCTGGTCACCCCTTTCTACTGCTGATCCCCCGATGAGGACGGGTGTGTGTTCCCTCGACTTACCCTTCCTGAAGTCCACAATCTATTCTTTGGTCTTACTGATACTGAGCGCAAGGCTGTTGTTACAACACCACTCAACCAGCCGATTTACGCTATCTCAGTGCATGAACACTATTTTCCTCCCTTTTTGCACTATTTATTTTTAATTGCACCTTGTAAGTTATAGCAATTTTTATGCATTGCATGGTACAGCTGGCACAAAAGAACAAATTTCAGCCCCTATGTCAATAATAAACCTGATTCTGGTTCAAAAGCCAAATTACCTAACATCCCATCATCCACTTTTTCTGGGTGAATCAATCCTGAATGTGTTTTTTTCCTGTAGATTTACTGAAATTCAATTTTAAATAAAAATAAACAGTCAAGCACACTCACTCACTTTATTAAATCTGTTCCACAACCATATTACTCCTGGGAGCTCAAAACAATTCACTATTTGTATTGAATTTCCAATGGTTACAAATATAAGGCAGTTCTAACCAGATGGAACTGGTGTTGAACAGAGATAAAGTGTTGACATATCCATTCTTTATACCAGCACACAATGTTAAGGTAAGGTACCAATTTGCTCAGACCCCTCTCTCTAAGCATTTGCTAAAATAGACCTCCTATGTTACAACTCAAATACAGACATTATTCAGTGTTCGTAGATCAATTTCTTCACTTTTAACGTTTGCCTCTCATGGATGCAGCTGAAACAGCCAGGTCTTAATAAAACTTTTGTCTCATCTTCACACAGTATATCTCCAACTCATCTTTGACTCATCTGCATAGTTCCACCTCCATCTCCTGAGATATTGCACAAACACCCATTGACCATATTCCTCCCACCTCATCTCCTGTAAGAACTCCATCCCATTCTCCCAGTCCAACTGTTACTGTGGTATTTGCTCTGTCGAGACTTGCTGCACAGGTTCTGATGAAATAACTTTCTCCTGAATCATAACTTAACCTCTACCATAAAAACACAGAGACTTAATGGCAACTTATCTATTTCCTCATTGTCTGGTCAGCCCCTCTCCAAAACCAACAGTTCCCTGGTTCTTACCTTCTACTCTGCCAGCGCTTGCATTCAACTGATTACCCACATACTCCAATAAGATTCCACCATGCAACACATATTCTTCTGCCCCTTCAACATTTCATGGGATCAGTCCCTTCATAACTTCCTGGTCAATCCTTCTGTTCCACCAACCATTCCCACCCTTACAGCACTATCCCAGGCAACTGCAGGAGATGCAACACCTGTCCTTTCATCTCTTCTCTCGCTATCAACTAGGGACTCAGTCTGAGGGAGGCAGCGGTTTACACGCACTTTTCTAATCTAGGGTACCGCATTTGGTGTTCGCAACATATACCAGAAAAGAACAAACGTAGATTAGTGACGGCTCTCTGGAGAATCTGCATTCCTACAGCAGCAGGAGAGACCCTGAGCCTCTGATTGTCCAGCATTTTAATTCTCTATCTCACTGTCACTTTCAGCTGTCCATGGCTTCCTGCAGAGTTACAATGAGGCCCAACCCTGAAGAACAACATCTCATTTGTCTGGGCACATTGCAGACTTCAGGGTTTAACTCAAATTCTCCAGCTTTATTCTGTCTGCATCAGAATTGCATTAGTGTATCTATATCTTTCTGCTCTTTTCTCCTTGTTGTGCACATCGGCTTCCCTCTTGAATGCTTCTGTTATCTCATTCAACTGCTCCTTGGGGCATGTTCCATGCCGTTTCCATGCTCGAGCTAATGAAGTTGCTTTCAACTGATTAATTGATGATCATCACACATTACATCATCATATCCTTTCATAACGTTGACACTACTCAGGCAAAACTCAAGATTCATCTATCCTGCTTGGTAGTATCATCTCTATTTACTGTTCCTTAACAAAGTATATTTTCTTTAAATTTTATTTAATAAGCAAATTATTGGCTATGTCTGCTTTCACGATTATGCACACAGCACCAGAGTTCAAAATAAAGTAAACAGTGTAATTTTATGGTTGAAACAAAACCAAAAAGATCCTTTCTGTAAAGTTTCATAAATATATTAACTGCAAAGATCTGGACTTAAAGAGAGATGACAAGATTCTTACATATTTAGATCATGGAATCAGCTCCTTTGGCAGCAAATGAAAAATGAGTAGGAACAAGCCACATCTTAAGTTAGACCAGTGGGATTAGGATATGGGGATTCGGATGAGAATTGGGAACCAAAACCTGGAAGTAGAACTCCGCAGTCTTCGGATTTAAAGAGGTAGATTCCACCTCCACATTCTTGAGGGGGGTGGGAGAGTCCATATGTCCAGAAACTAAATACTCAAACTTAAAAGGAGCAGAAGATAATATGCCTCCAATATAAGCACCCTTTCATTTTTAGGGAAAGCATTAAAGTAATTTCCAGTAAATGAAGCTTGCACATACTGTAACTAATAACTTTCAGTGCCAGTCAAATGTTCCTTTGCAGACCACAATTTCAAGATATAATTTCAAGGCTAAGCTGCAATTTTTCCAGCACCTGTAGAATCTCTTGTGTGACTGAAGAACGCTTCTTCGCCAAGGATGTAGTTTTGTATAATTACATATTAGCTCACTGCTGTAAACTGCTCTTGCGTAATTGAAAGGTAAACTCCAAACCCAGCAGAATGGCACTGCTGTAAAACTGGAGATGTAGTCACTCCTAACACTGACAGAACATCATGGATTTGCATTTCTTCTTTAAGACTTCCTGTAATGATTCAATATCCACTGAACCATTTAAGTAGATAATCTAATTGAGCATTCCTAATAAAGCTCTGGAGAACGTTGGATAGATGGAAGTACCAGCTCCCAAGGACCTGTTAAATCAAATTTTCCAGATGAGGAAGACAGAACTGTTGGGGTGACTTTAAAAAAGAGCTCGGATGTACTTCCTGGGTCTTGGTCAATGCCATCCACCTACCAACAACCAATACAAATGACTATTTCGTCTTTATCATCCTCATGCCAGTGTTAATTAGTTGTCACATTTCCTACAACAGTTACTGCTCATCACTGGCACCAACGTGCCTGTGATGAGCATTAACACCAAGAAGTTGTGATACATACCATAGAAATGTTAAGTCCTTCTGTATGCTCGTTACTCAAGGGTGTTTCTTCTCTGACAAATTCGTACTTCTTCAGAATTGCAAGTTCATCCTCACTGACAAATCCACACATCTCCCCTTCAGAACTGCAAGCTCAATCATCCAACCTATAGCAGCCAATTCTAACCAATTCAACTGCCTCTGCTAGGGAGTCCAACAGATTTGTTATACTTATATGACACGCTCTCATAATGATTGCTCCAAAGTTGAAGATACGTATTTGATTATTTATTAGCAGTTAGCAAATATATAACCTTGAAGCAATGAAACTAAGCAAAATTCAGCATAATTGAGTGGTTAACAAAAAATATGACATCCGGTGGTCCCCAGGCGTGAAATGCATGATTACTTATTCCCTTCAATTTTATCATGCCTCCACTTGTGACTAGTTTCCATAAAATACAACACAGAATACAATGCAGATACAGGACAGGTGTATGGCATTCAACTATAAACAAAATTAACAGTAATATGACTGAGACACTACATAGCCAGGAATTCTCCACGTGTAACATACAATTTTCTTCAGCATTCGGCAACTTCCAAACAGCCAGAGGTCAGATTAAACAGAATTTCTATTTTAAAGAGGTTGTTACTATCTGCAATGTACCACTTGTACAGATTGTGAAAGCAGGTTTAAAATCAACTTTCAAAAGTGAACTGGTTAAATGCTTGCCAGGAAGATATTTTCGCAGGGAAAAGGTAGATGCGTGAGATTAAGTGGATAACTCTTTCAGTCAGCACATGCCCCTTGTGTGGGAAACTTTAACAATATATCCTAAAATATTTGACAGCTGGTTATTTCTGCGTAGCAAGTCATCAGGGAAAACCCCAAATGTCAAAGTGCTGCCAATTTTACAACACTGCTTTTAGATTTTGATATTGATTCCCCTTAATATTCAATCCAGCTGAACAATGTCAGATGAAGATGCACTTCTGCAATTCATTTCAGTAATGCAAAGATTTTCCAGAGGAAAAAAATGACCTGAGCCTTTCTAATTTGACTTTTTATTTGGTAAACTCGTCCACTGAAACAACAGACATACAAATCAGTCGCACTGGCGTAATTAGGGTTGGCATGATTGTTCCGAGACATTTCATCACATTACCTGCCTCCAATTACGGATATAAACCTTTAATTATTGAAGATTCCAGAACAGGGGATCCCAACCTGGGGTCACAGACAGCTTGCTTAATGGTATTGGACCATGGCATAAAAAAGGGTTGGAACCCCTGTCCTAGAACTATGCTTGAAGGTTTCTTGCCCCTGGGGAGAACAGCATAGAACATAGAACATAGAATAGTACAGCACAGTACAGGCCTTTCGGCCCACAATGTTGTGCGGACCCTCAAACCCTGCCTCCCATATAAGCCCCCACCTTAGATTCCTCCATATACCTGTCTAGTAGTCTCTTAAACTTCACTAGTGTATCTGCCTCCACCACTGACTCAGGCAGTGCATTCCACGCACAAACCACTCTCTGAGTAAAAAACCTTCCTCTAATATCCCCCTTGAACTTCCCACCCCTTACCTTAAAGTCATGTCCTCTTGTATTGAGCAGTGGTGCCCTGGGGAAGAGGCGCTGGCTATCCACTCTACCTATTCCTCTTATTATCTTGTACACCTCTATCATGTCTCCTCTCATCCTCCTTCTCTCCAAAGAGTAAAGCCCTAGCTCCCTGAATCTCTGATCATAATGCATACTCTCTAAACCAGGCAGCATCCTGGTAAATCTCCTCTGTACCCTTTCCAATGCTTCCACATCCTTCCTATAGTGAGGTGACCAGAACTGGACACAGTACTCCAAGTGTGGCCTAACCAGAGTTTTATAGAGCTGCATCATTACATCGCGACTCTTAAACTCTATCCCTCGACTTATGAAAGCTAACACACCATAAGCTTTCTTAACTACCCTATGCACCTGTGAGGCAACTTTCAGGGATCTGTGGACATGTATCCCGAGATCCCTCTGCTCCGCCACATTACCAAGTATCCTGCCATTTACTTTGTACTCTGCCTTGGAGTTTGTCCTTCCAAAGTGCACCACCTCACACTTCTCCGGGTTGAACTCCATCTGCCACTTCTCAGCCCACTTCTGCATCCTATCAATGTCTCTCTGTAATCTTTGACAATCCTCTACACTATCTACAACACCACCAACCTTTGTGTCGTCTGCAAACTTGCCAACCCACCCTTCTACCCCCACCTCCAGGTCGTTAATAAAAATCACGAAAAGTAGAAGTCCCAGAACAGATCCTTGTGGGACACTACTAGTCACAATCCTCCAATCTGAATGTACTCCCTCCACCACCACCCTCTGCCTTCTGCAGGCAAGCCAATTCTGAACCCACCTGGCCAAACTTCCCTGGATCCCATGCCTTCTAACTTTCTGAATAAGCCTACCGTGTGGAACCTTGTCAAATACCTTACTAAAACCCATATAGATCACATCCACTGCACTACCCTCATCTATATGTCCGGTCACCTCCTCAAAGAACTCTATCAGGCTTGTTAGACACGATCTGCCCTTCACAAAGCCACGCTGACTGTCCCTGATCAGACCATGATTCTCTAAATGCCCAGAGATCCTATCTCTAAGAATCTTTTCCAACAGCTTTCCCACCACAGTCGTAAGACTCACTGGTCTATAATTACCCGGACTATCCCTACTACCTTTTTTGAACAAGGGGACAACATTCGCCTCCCTCCAATCCTCCGGTACCATTCCCGTGGACAATGAGGACATAAAGATCCTAGCCAGAGGCTCAGCAATCTCTTCTCTCGCCTCGTGGAGCAGCCTGGGGAATATTCTGTCAGGCCCCGGGGACTTATCCGTCCTAATGTATTTTAACAACTCCATCACCTCCTCTCCCTTAATATCAACATGCTCCAGAACATCAACCTCACTCATATTGTCCTCACCATCATCAAGTTCCTTCTCATTGGTGAATACCAAAGAGAAGTATTCATTGAGGACCTCGCTCACTTCCACAGCCTCCAGGCACATCCCCCCACCTTTATCTCTAATCGGTCCAACCTTCACTCCTGTCATCCTATTTTCTTCACATAATTGAAGAATGCCTTGGGGTTTTCTTTTACCCTACTTGCCAAGGCCTTCTCATGCCCCCTTCTTGCTCTTCTCAGCCCCTTAAGCTCCTTTCTTGCTTCCCTATATTCCTCAATAGACCCATCTGACCCTTGCTTCCTAAACCTCGTGTATGCTGCCTTCTTCCACCTGACTAGATTTTCCACCTCACTTGTCACCCATGGTTCCTTCATCCTACCATTCTTTATCTTCCTCACTGGGACAAATTTATCCCTAACATCCCGCAAGACATTGACCACATGTCCATAGTACATTTCCCTGCAAAAACATCATCCCAATTCACACTTGCAAGTTCCAGCCATATAGCCTCATAATCTGCCTTTCCCCAATTAAAAATTTTCCTGTCCTCTCTGATTCTGTCCTTTTCCATGATAATGCTAAAGGCCAGGGAGTGGTGGTCACTGTCCCCCAGATGCTCACCCACTGAGAGATCTGTGACCTGACCTGGTTCATTACCTAGTACTGGATCTAGTATGGCATTCCCCCTGGTCGGCCTGTCTACATACTGTAACAGGAATCCGTCCTGGACACACTTAACAAACTTTGCCCCATCTAAACAGCAGGTACGCTACTGATAGATATATAATACAATAAACAGGCCAACTGTGACACAACCATTCATTGCAACCATGACAGGGCTAATTGTTGTCCTGAAGTGTTTTCCATCTCATTTCTCATAACCTTGAAACCCCTGCAATCCAATCATCTATCTCAGTCTTGAACAAGAGTTCCCAACCTGGATTCCATGGACCCCTCAGTTAATGGTAGGGATGCAATGCATAAAAAAGGTTGGGAACCCCTGGAATACACTTGATGATTTGAAAGTTCAAAGAACAGAGTACATACATGTCACTACATTCAATCCTGAGGTTCTTTTTCCTGCGGGCATACTCAGCAAATCTATAGAATAGTAACTGTAAACAGGATCAAGAGCATAAAGACAACAACCTGTGCAATTGCAAATATAATTAAATAGCAATAAATAATGAGAGCATGAAGTAACAAGACAAAAAGTCCTTAAAGTGAGATTACTGGTTGTGGGAACATCTCAATAGATGAGTGTAATTATCCTCTTTGTTCAAGAGCCTGATGGTTATGGCGTTCTTGAACCTGGTGGTCCGAGTTCTGAGACACTTGTACCTTTTTCCTCATGACAGCAGCGAGAAAAGAGAATGGCCTGGGTAGTGAGGATCTTTGCTGATGAATGCTGCTTTCCTATGACAGTGTTTCATGTAGATGTGCTCAATGATTGGGAGGGCTTCATCTGTGGTGTATTGGGCCGAAACCATCACCTTTTGTAGGATTTTCCATTCAAAGGCATTGGTGTTCCCGTACCAGGCCATAATGCAGCTAGTCAGTACACTTTCAAAAGGTTCAAAGGTTCATTTACAATCAGAGTACACAACTTGAAATTCTTCTTCTCTGGGTAGCCATGAAACCAAGTAAGAAAAGAAAGACAGCACGAACATCAATCCCAAAGTCCCACCACCCCACACAAAAATATAACAAAAAAAACAGAATAGGCACATCAACCCCCAAATCCCTCCTCCCACACAAAGAAAGAAAGATTGGGTGAAAAACACGGAATATAAAAAGAACTATAAGACTTTTAAAAAGTCTATAGTCCAAGTCCACATCCAAAATGCAGGAAAACCTGGGGAACACTTTCTAGCCCCAGCGGCAGACCTTTCCCGTCACCGGTAGCAGTGTGATTAAAATACAGGCAGCCGGTGCTCATCTTCCACACACGCCTCAATGCTTCAATCTCCCTTGTCGCCTTAATCAGCGAAATGGAATCTAACAACAGCTCACACCCCACAACTGTCCCACAGTCTTCCTGCCATAAAGTTTGTACACGCTGCCTCTGTCTCCTGGAATCCTCTCGGAGACTGCAGAGCGCTGAAACACCCAAACAATCTCCCAGCTTCTGCATTTGTCTCAATGTTTCAGTCACCCTCGTCACTTTATTCGGCGAAATGGAGTCTAACAGCTTGCACCTCGTCCCACAACCTTTCTGCTATGACAGCAAATCACAGACACCAACCATTCCAGAATCACATCCAAGATGAAAAACAAACGTAAAAGGCATTAAAACAAAAATGAAATATATGGTTTCATGATCTATGCAGGAGATGTTGACCGAGGGAGTGTTGCACGCTGGCGCCATCTTGACCGATACTATCCACTACACATCTATAGAAGTTTGCCAAGGTTTTTGATGCCATGCCGAATCTCCACAGCTTTCTAAGGCACATTCATGCTTTCTTTGCAATTACATTTATATGATGAATCCAGGGCAGGTCCTCCAAGATAGTTACTGACCCTCTCCACCTCTTATCCTCCAATGAGGACTGGCTCATGAACTTCTGGTTTCCTCTCCTGAAGTCAACAATCAGTTCCTCGGTCTTGCTGACAGTGGGCGAGAGGTTGTTGTCATGACACCACTCAGTCAGATTTTCAATCTCCCTCCTGTATGCTGGTTCATCACCACCTTTGATACGTCCCACAACAGTGGTGTCATAAGCAAACTTGAATATGGTATTGGAGCTGTGTTTAGCCACACACAGTCATTGGTGTAAAGCGAGTAGAGCAGGGGGCTAAGCACACAGCCCTGTGGTGCACCAGTGCTGATAGAGATTGTGGAGATGTTTTTGCCAATCTGAATTGACTAAGGTTTGCAATTGAGGAAATCCAGGATCCAATTGCACAAGGGGGTACCGAGGCACAGGTCTAGGAGTTCACTGATTAGTTTTGAGGGGATGATGGTATTACATGCTGAGCTGTAATCTTTAAAGGGCATTCTGATGTATGCATCCTCCCAATTTAGTGGATGTAAACCCATGACTATTTACCCATCAGGCAGATTAAAGCAGCGGTACACAGCATTTTAACGGGAAGGGCCAAAATTACAATCCAACTCATTTCCAGAGCAATGAGATTGCATCTGCTATCGACCTGTTGCTCTAATTCGGAATCCAAAGCTCTGAGTGTTAATGAATACCGAAGATTTACAGCAACTAAGTAAAGAAATTACACCCCACTCCTCACCTCTGTCTTCAGTGGGTGAACTTTCATTTTAAGGCCATGCCCTTTTAGTTCTAGGCATTTCCTTCCACACAAACAACCACACAACATCCAAAAAGTGAAACTCCCTCAGAATCCTACATTTTGAACTAAAATGGACTTGTTTTCTTTTGTTCTTTTATGCTTGTTCTTGTGAAGATTGTCCATAATTTGCTTTTTCCTTCTTGTGAATGTTGTTTATATGATGCTGTGCTTGTGATGCGACTGCAAATACATTTTTCATTGCACCTGTGAAAACATATACCTGAGCATATGACAATAAGCTTGACATTAACATTTTTTTGTTGTTTCTTTCAACCCTCTCATTCTTCAACACCATCAAGAATCTCTCATACTACATTGGATCCAGGTTAACAACTATTTCATTTTCCATTACACTCATGTATTGTAAAGGACATTAAATGATGCTGAATCATTGCAAGAAAGTAGCCATTTGATTCATTATGCGTCAACTACTGGCTCTTGGATGAATTACTCCACCACAAAGCTTTGAACTGTGATGTGGTAAACGCAGACTACTTAGAATCAGGTTCAATATCACTGGCATATGTCGTGAAACTTGTTGCTTTGTGACAGCAGAACATCGCAATACATTCAAAAATATATAAATTACAATAAGAAACATATATAAAATTAAATTATGTAAGCATTGCAAAAAGTGAGATAAAATAGTGAGGTAGTGTCCATGGGTTGACTATTTAGAAATCTAATGGCAGAGGGGAAGAAGCTGTTCCTGAAATGTTGACTGCCCCTCTTCAGGTTCCTGCACCTCCTTGATAGTAGCAGTGAGAAGAAATCACGTCCTGGGAGATGGGGGTTCTTATTGATGGATCCCGCCTTTTTGAGGCATCACCTTCTGAAGCTGTCCTCGATTCTGGGGAGGCTAGTACCCACGATGGAACTGCCTGAGTTTACAACTTTCCGCAGCTTTTCCTGATCCTGCGCAGTGGCCTCTCCATACCAGACAGTGATGCAACCAGTTAGCACGCTTTCCACGGTAAATCTATATAAGTTTGCGAAGAGTCTTTGATGACATAACAGTTCTTCTCAAGCTCCAAATCAAATACAGCCATAGTCGTGCCTTCAGTGTAATTGCACCAATATGATAGGCCCAGGATAGATCTTCAGAGATGTTGATATCCAGGAACTTAAAACTGCTCATCCTTTCCACTACTGACCCCTCGATGAGAACGACTGTGTGTTCACTCGACTTTACCTTTCAGAAGTTTACAATCAATTTCTTGGTCTTCCTTACTTTGAGTGTAAAGCTGTTGCGAAAACACCACTCAACCAGCTGATCTATCTCACTCCTGTAAGCGTCTTCATCACCATTTGAAATTCGGCCAAAAATGGTTGCATCATTGACAAATTTATAGATGCCATTTGAGCTGTGCCTAGCCACAGTCATGGGTTTACAGTAGCGTAGAGCAATAGGCTAGGCACAAATCCTTGAGCTGCGCTGGTGTTGATTGTCAGCAAGGAGGTGATGTTATTTCCAATCCGCACTGAATGAGGTAGTCAAGGATCTAGTTGCAGAAGAAGGTACAGTACCGAGGTTCAGGCTTTGGAGTTTGTTGATTAGAACTGCACGCTTGATTATTTTAAATGCTGAGCTGTAAACAGCAGCTTGACGTAGGTATTGTTCTTCACTTGGGAGCTGAAATACAGGTGTCTCCCGCTTCTCGAACGTTCGCTTTACGAAACCTCACTGTTACGAAAGACCTACATTAGTACCCTGTTTTTGCTTTCAGAAGGTGTTTTCACTGTTACGAAAAAAATTACAGCGCGCGAAAAGATCAGTGCGCAATAAAAGGCAGAGCGCGCCCCGAGCAGCCGCTCTCCCTCGGATTCGGAACTGCTTTGCTTTAACAAATGCCTGTGAGCAGCCATTTGCAAGATGAGTTCTATGGTATCGGAAAAGCCTGGAAGAGCTCGTAAGGGTGTTACAGTTACGGTAAAACTAGACATAATTAAGCATTTTGATCGTGGTGAATGAAGTAAGGACAAGGTGAGTTTGGCTTGTAGAAGCTGACGAACATGGTGTTGAAGAGGTTTTGGCATCCCATCACCAAGAACTGACAGAAGAAGAGCTGATGCAATTGTAAGAAAAAAGGGTAACAATCGAAACCGAATGAGTAATGATAAAATACAACTTAATTTTGAAAGGGTACGTCGGTTTAGGAGATATTTGCAGGATGGTTTGAGTCCTTATTAAAGAACTGTGTGATAGAAAAATGCGCGAGGCTCAGCAGTCAAGCAAGCCTTCCACATCAGCCACAGCAGACGACGAACCTCGACCTTCGACATCGAGGCGGGCAGAGACAGAAGAAGAGCTGCCTGCTCTAATGGAAACTGATGACGAGATGACACCCCAGTGTCCCGCCACCCCAACCCCCAGGCCACGGACAGATACCGATTCGCGGAGAATGCAACGGTAGCCGGGAGACACACAGTACATCTTTAAGAAAAAAGCCAAAGTAAACATGCTAATTAATTAGGTGCCGCCGACATGTAACTGTCGGCCTAGATCAGAGACGATGCAATCAGAAGTCGGCACTGATCTGGGCCCACAACTACATGCTGGGCGGCACCTAATTAATAGCATGTTTATTTTGGCTTTTTTCTTAAAGATGTGCTGTGTGCCTCCTGGCTACCGCTGGAGCCCTGTGTGCTTCGCGGCAATGTATCGGTAGGTGGCCAGGAGCGTGGGGGCCACTGCACCATCCCAAACTGTGACGACTCAGTCTAACACACCATCATCAGTGTGCTCGATGTCTTCTCGATTCCTCTAAGTGATACTACACTGTACATACATTATTTCTACTTTATACAGGCTGTGTATTTTTATGTGTTATTTGGTATGATTTGGCAGCTTCATAGCTTAAAGGTTACCAAAGAGAGTGTTCTTGCCAACAGCACTTGCATGAGATTTTCTGCCGATGGCGCTTGTGTGAGATTTTCTGCTGACGGCGCTTGCGTGAGATTTTCGCTACGGAGAACAGTTCAGTAATGATTGTGGAAAAGTATTTCTACTTTATATAGGCTGTGTATTTATCATATCATTCCTGCTTTTACTATATGTTACTGTTATTTTAGGTTTTATGTGCTATTTGGCATGATTTGGTAGGTTATTTTTGGGTCTGTGAATGCTCACAAAATTTTGCCATATAAATAAATGGTAATTGCTTCTTCGCTTTATGACATTTCGGCTTACGAACTGTTTCATAGGAACGCTCTACCTTCGGATGGCGGGGGAAACCTGTATACAGTCTCAATGGATATTCAAACTCCTGGGTGATGTTCCTCTTCTTTGCTTGTAGGGATTAAAGTTAATGCACAGCTGTGACTGCTGACATCTGGAAAATGCTCCCTCATAAAAGTCAGCAGAAGATGGTTCAGTACTTTTTGAAATAGAAGTGGGTATATGTTTTTAAAAAGGGGGAAAGAAGATTGGATTTCTTGAGGGAAGGAACAGGGGAATTAAATTAATTGGATAAGGTAAGCACAAACTTGCAAGTTTGGTTCAGTTTCATACTGGACAAAAGATAACATATCTTCTTTGAGCACATTTATGCGTCAATACAAAGATTTTGTTTAATGGAAGTGAAAAGGACAGAAGTGAATCCCTTCTCTACCAAGTTCCAAAAATTTGTATGAATTTTAATTCTAAGCACACATCGCACGAGCCTTTGACTGGAATTGACCCTGTGGCACAAGACTAAGATGTGACTGAAGAGTCCAACAGTGGTCATCCCAGCCTTGCACGGTACACAGGCAGGAGTCTGTTTAATGTCCTACTTATCATTATCATGAGGTTAACAACCAATGTAAAATTATTACTGCTTTATCTAATGGAAAAAATATGTCCTTCAGCTAAAGAGCAGCTTTATAGCTTGACAGGAACATTTTTAAGAAATTTGGTCATTCGATTATTTTATTGACTAAAATCAGTCCAGTTCTCTAAGCTGCACAAGGGAGGGAGATATTGAAAAAGACACTTACATAAACAGCCCATGCAATAGAAATGCATCTCTGGTTACTTATTGTATTAAAGTGAGCAGCAAAGTAAAGTTTGAAATATCCTTATAAGGTAATGTTCGCAGTGCAACGTGAAACGAGAATGGCAGAACGAGAGAGCATGTTGGTCCAATACTTAGTTCAGTTTTGCTGCCAGATCTAGTTTCCCAACCAGAAAACTCATTGGATTACACAAGATTAATAAAACACAAATGACAGTTGCATGACACTGTCATGGTCCATAGGAGATTACAGCACAGAAACAGGCCCTTCGTCCCATCTAGTGCATGCCAAACAACTATGCTTAGTCACATAGCTCCCCACACTTTTTCCATCTATGTACCTATACAAATTTCAATTAAGTGTTGAAATCGATCTCACATCCACCACTTTCACAGGCTGCTTGTTCCACACTTTCACCACCCATGTTCCCCTTGAACCCATTATCCATGATCCTGAGTTCTAGTCTCACCAACCTCAGTGGGAAAAAGCCTGCTTGCATTTACCCTATCTATACCCCTCATAAGTTTGTATACCTCTATCAAATCTCCTCTCATTCTCCTATGCTGAAGGGAAAAAAGTCCAAATCTATTCAAACTTCCCCTTGAACTCAGGTCCTAAAGGCCTGAAACATCCTTGTAAATTTACTCTGCACTTTCGATCTTAATCTTTTCTATAGAAAGATATTAGTACAGAAATGTAACTACATACACAGTTTATGATGAAACCTACTGTTTACATAGTCAATGATCCATTCACCAATATTCCACTTTAATTTTTAGAATTATTGTACTATTCAATCCTCTCATTCAATTTTGTATTAAAATATATCAAGGCAATGCATAAGTTTACCATCCTTGGCAACCACTCTCAGAAGAAACTGCACATTATGTAGTCGTTCACAACAGATTTGTTGACTCTTAAGGAAATCTGAGAACATGGGGATAATGCTGGAAAGCTGAGTTGTTTGAAATGGTGGAACAGGTTTGAAGAAATGTCCTTCCTTATGAACAAAAACTTACTTGTAATATTCAGCAGCCACATCAAATTTTCCCAGAAATATGTGCGCATTTCCCAGGTTGCTGTAGGCCCTTCTCTCAGCCGCTTTATCTCCAAATTCCTTTGCGATTGAAAGACGCTGAAATAAAATTGAATCGTATCGACTGATTATCTTGAACTTCACTAGAAAATCATTTCAAAATTTACAACTTCCCAGGTGGGTCAAGTAACTTTCATCTTTTCCAGCTTCTTTTTATTGAGGGACATAAACCAGTGCTGTCCTTTGACTCTGTGGCTAACATTTTAAGAACAGCAGGTAATTGTGTTGACTTATTTGACACCAGTGCCCCCTACAGATGATGGTTTGCCACTGCCACACTAGATTCAGACAATTAGTGCCTCTGTAGACACTGCTATAACAGTGGCTTTCAACAGGATTTTGAAATATGGCACTCTTTTCAAATACTTGAGAAAAATAAAATATGAACAAACGTACAGCCATATATTTTCGGCAAAAATCAAACTGCTGTATGAACATAGGAAAATTTGCAGGTGCTGGAAATCCAAGCCACATTTGCCATGGAGCCTTAGCATTAACCACGGGGTCGGTGGACCCCAGGTTGGAAACCCCTGATCTACACAGAGTCTTTTGCTCCCGATTCCAGCATTTACAGTCTCTTATGTTTCCATCTATTTTAGGCATTTGTTTGTCATCATTAGCATGTGGCACATGTTCTCTTCTACATCCTTGCCCATGTTGATATGCCACCGAATAACCTTAATGAAGCCTCTACGACCTGCCCCAAATGATACATTGTTACGAATTCTGCCAATTTTCATTCAAATCTTGCTGCCAAATGAAGTGTTCGATATTCCCCTTGATTAATTATATGGTCACTGTCAAAGCAGAAAGATTTAGTTTTGACTATTTAATCTATACATCTAATCGCTTTGTAACATAAGTGTGGATGGAGCAAAGCCATGAAGAGATGGGACGAAGAAAGGTCCCACTATTCTCTAATCCCAAGATGAAATGCATAGCTGAACACCTCCTCACAGCTTGGAGGTAGCAGTGAGAAGAGGTCACCAATCACCATGTCCATACCTGTGATCAAGTATTCACCTACACAAATCCTGCTTTCTAGCACATGGTCCACAGCCTTCTAAGTCTGGCAATTCAAGTGCTCCTTTAGATATATGGGAAGTGTTAATTGAGTACCTGACTCCATATCTATTCAGACAGTGCATTCCAATTCCAGTTACCCTCTGGGTGAAAAAAGAAATCTTTCTCCAATCTCCTCTAACCCTCCTACTATATCTATTAAGTAAGGCAAAAGAACAAGCAGAAAACCTGAGAAGATTTCTTGAGAGAATTTATATCATCTGGGAAGCATCACCCAAATAGACAACAAAAACAATTATCTAGAGAGACATAAACCTAATGTCTTTTAGTTTTCGTCATGGCTATCCCTCGAGGTCGAGGATGACGGTCTTTGTTCTGTTGATCAAGTGGCCCACACAGCGAAGACGTCTGTGCGTGTATTTGTTTAACGTGTACTTGATGTTGCACTCCAAGAAGCACACGATACTTCACAAATCAACCAACTGATTCCAGTGGCATGGAAACCACGACGATTGGAGCTGATGGATTTGTTGCAGCCTTCATCCACCTTCACAGCCGTTGAGGTCGAAGTAACTTCCTCCGCCTGTTCCACCGTTGAGGTCTTGGTTGGATTGTTCTTTGTCAAGGACCTCACCCTCAACCTTACCGCCATGGGTGACCCTACCAGGAGCATAACTCCAGACGGCATCGCTCTCGGGATCACAGGACCACACAAGCTTCTCGACCATGACAAGGTGACAATCCACAGAGAAGCATTTAGTTTTAAACACCACTCCAATGATGGAGGTTCTTTATATCTACCATTTCTCATAATTGTGTATATAGAGTAAGTGTGTTTCAGTTCAAGTAACAGAAACTAGCCCTTAAATGGAATTCACAAACCGCTATTTGAGATTTTTTAAAAATGCACTCTTCTGTAATTTGACACCAAAATTATTGAATAGATACAAAATGTGAAAGAAGAAAATGGTGTCAATTCTTATCAAGAGTTCAAGTTACAGATGGCTTTTCTAGGAACGTAGACCCTCCTTAACATGTCTATCAGGTTCCCCCTCAGGCTTCTCCATGCTAAAGTAAATAAACCCAGCTGAGTTCCTCCAGCGTATTGAAAAAACCCAACTTGTCCATTCTTGCCTAAAAACCAAACAGCTCCACTTCAGACAACAGCATGCCCTATACATATTCTCTGCACTTTCTCCATGTCTTTATCATACAGGAACCCAAAGTTTACATGGTACTCCAACTCATACTTTATAAAGTTGCACATAACCTCCTTGTTCTATGTTCCACAAAGGCAAGTATCCTGTCAGGGATCCCCAGCCTTTTTTGCACCGCAGGCCGGTTTGATATTGCCAATATTCTTGTGGACCGGCTGAGCCGGGGCAGGGGGCAGGGGGCGGGGGGGCGGGGAGGGGGCGGTGTTCAAGTCGGGTTAAACTCACCTCAACATGTCTTTTACAGCTAGGGTTACCAACTTTCTCACTCCCAAATAAGGGACAAAAGTATCAGTCAAATCCCGGGACACTTTACCCCAGGAAAGATTACCATGACCTCCAAGCCTTGCGCGGGCACCTGTGTGCCCATGCGTGAGTGACGTGTGCATATGTGACGTGTGCGTGCGTGTAAGTGCCGATTTTTTCTCCACAAATCGGTTTTGGCTTAATCTTCCCCACAATACTGTACATACGTTATTTCTATTTTATATAGCTGTGTATTTATCATACCATTCCTGCTTTTACTATATGTTAGTGTTATTTTCAGTTTAGTGTGTTATTTGGTATGATTTGGTAGGTTATTTTTTGGGTCTGAGAACGCTCAAAAATTTTTCCCATATAAATTAATGGTAATTGCTTCTTCGCTTCACATCATTTTGGCACAAAAGGTTTCATAGGAACGCTCTACCTTAGCGGGGGAAATACGGGACAAGGGCGGTACCGTATGGGACAAACCAATTTAGCCCAATATACGGGATGTCCCGGCTAATACGGGACAGTTGGCAACCCTATGTTCAAGTTCAACAGTGCTTGACAGGGAATGAGGAAAGGTGCAGCAGACTCATATCGTTTCCTCGCAGTCCGGTAGCTCATGCTTTGCGGCCCGGTGATTGGGGGCCGCTGCTGTATGCCTTCTTCACCACTTAATCTACAAGTGCTGCCACCTTCAGGAATTCCTGGGCTTGTACACCATAGTTCTTCTATTCTACAATACTAGTGAAGTCATCCCATTTAATGTTTGTGTCCTATCATTATTAGGCCTCCCAAAGTATATGATCTGCCCAACTAACTAACTGATCGATACCAGCCTGTAGCTTAAGACTATCCTTATCACCACAACTCGGCCAACTTCAAAGAGTTTCATTGATGCCACCCCACCATTTCCACTTCACATGTTTCTCAAATACCCTACAGGATGGTCACAAGCATGAGTGCAATTGTCTATTTTAAGGTTCTTCAAAAATTGACTTCACTCTCCTTTTGGATGATCGTTCTGAAATCCTTTTAATTCTCTGAAGAAGCATTCTTCCCCCAGGTCATCTTCTTCATTTTCTCATTTTTTAAGCTTTATGTTTCCAATCCACATGGCAAATGAAATATTTTTTCTTTATTTGCTCCATCAAAATTTCATACAATGTGTAATACCTCCTTGTTCTGAGGAAAATAATTCCAGATTCCCCATATGACTATCAACATCATCCTTCATAGCCAACAGCTGGGATACAGCTAAAGGTACCAAGTTTAAATTGACTTTCTTTTACGATGCCAAGCACTTCTACTTCCAATTTCAGTTCATTGCTGGATCAACTCGATTACTCACATCACCTGGGGCTTCAGTACCACGAGTCCAAACAGACTCATCTCCAAACAACTAGACCTAGAATTCAACACTCTCTTCTGCAAATAGGTCCTTGACTTCTTGGGGAACAGACGGCTGTCAGTAAGGATAGGTAACAACATCTCCACCATGATTATGCTGAATGCTGGTACCCCACAAGGGTGGGTATTACTCTTGAGCTTATGTTTCCATTTCCACTATAACCACTTGAGAGATGAAAAATAAATCAGTCATCTGGCAATTATAATTAAAGTCTATTATTAATATTTGAGCACTTTGTGGACATAAATGGCTTGTAGTGGATTTACCATCTGAAAATAATCTAAATATAAAGACATAATTACATCTCTTATCTGCAGCATTCTAACTATTAAGACAATACAATCAACATTTCTTGAGCTGGTAAGAGGCTCAAGTTGCTGTGTGCTGAACAAGTCAGTTCTCAGCACAGTGGAAAAATTATACTTTGATAACCTTCATCATTCATCACATGTGCCAAGTCAACCATCTAACCAGCCTCACCTATTTATTAACTAGGACAGTTTATTAATCCCATGACTCTGGTCTTTACAAACATCAATAAGTTTTCTGCATACGGCTGTTCTTAGAGACATCTTGAAAATAGATTCAGACACCTTGTTGAATATGATGTTCATTTAAATTCTGCTGCATAAATTAATTTTATTTGCTGTTAAAGTAATTGCTTGCATTTAAATTAATACTTTGCCTCAATAGTTTTCCCAGGTCTCATCCCTGCTGCAACTGATTATCTGACATATACCAAGTAAACAGCCGCTGATAGGCACTCTGACAAAAACAAGCATCAGGCTCCTTCCTGTTCCCCAGTGGGTGACACACTAACAGAGCACCACAAGACAAGACAATGGCTGTTAGGGTTAGATATTAGATGGTGGTATACAAAAAAATCTTGCTACTGAAATCATCCTTTGAATATGATTTAAAGTTGGTGTGCTAATTTAAACATTCAGCATTTTCACATCAGAACCTTATTTCAAATCATTACTGTGAAATGTGATAATAGATCTTTTACCTCTTTGTGAAACGTGATGGCATCAAGATAATTTCCCAACAAGTAGTGTGTGTTGCCGAGGTTACCATAGGCTCGGCCTTGAGCTGCTCGATCACCTAATTCTTTGACGATTTTAAGATTCATCCTAAATCAGACAAGAAAAGAAAAAGAATCAAAAACTTTTTAAACCTACAGTGAAACTGAAGAATCCTTCCTATTCAAACTGAGCACTAAATGACATTCGTTGTTGAAAAAGACCAATACATTTGGGACTTAAGAACTCCAACATGAACCTTAAATAGATAATAATTATTGTCCAAATCCAGATTATGGTCTTCGGATTGATTCCAGGGGTATTTGTTTTGTTTTACACTGATAGCTTTAAGGCTCACGACTGGGGCTACACAAAATCCACACCAGCAAAATTAATCTGTCCAATTCAAATTAATAGTTCAATATGATTTAATTGAGAGATTACATGTCCTTGAGAAATAACTTTGAACTTTATTAATTGGCGGACAACAGTACTCAGACAGATTGCATTTCAGCATCTATCATGGGTACTTGGTGAACACATGTCTTGTTTCATCACTGTAGAACCTAGGATGAGACAATTACTGACATGATTTGTTTGATGATCAATCATTGATGGTGATAGTCCAGTTTGACATCCTATGGCCAGAGTCCAGGAAAGGGAGTAAGCGAAAAATGGGATAGCAGGAAGTGAAATAAAATACGGCACCAAGGAAATCAAAGGAAAGGAAGATCTAAAAAACTGAACTTATTGAATGGCCAACACCTGCTGCAATTTCTTAAAAATGTCAAAAGGAAATGGAAGTGGATATGTGCAAGGAGAAGACTGATAACAAAATGAGGAAGAAAAAAAACTAAAACGAAAGGAAACAGAAAAGACAAATGGGAAAAGCAAAGAGTGTGAGACATTGAAGAAAAGTGAAGCAATCTTTACAAAAAGCAACATGCTGGCTTCCTCCTCTCTCTGTAACGAATAAAAATATAGAACATAAGAGACAGCAGCAGAATTAGGCCATTCAACCCATTGAGTCTGCTCCACTATTTCATCACGGCTGGACCATTTTCCCCTCTCAACCCCATTCTCTCGTCTTCTCCCTGTAACCTTTCACAACCTGAGCAATCAAGAACACATCAACCTCTGCCTTGAATATGCCCAATTACTTGGCCTGTGACAATGAATTCAACAGATTTACCACCCTCTGGCTAAAGAAATTACTCATCTCTCTTCTAAATGGACATCCCTCTATTCTGAGACTGTGCCTCTGGTTTCAAGACTCCCCCCCCCATAGGAAACATCCTCTCCACATCCACTCCATCCAGGCCTTTCACTATTCAATAGGTTTCATTGGGATCCAACCCTCCCCCCCCCCCCGATTCTTCTAAATTCCAGCAAGTACAGGCCCAAAGCCATCAAATGCTCCTCATGCAATAACCCTTCCATTCTCAAGAGTCATTCTTGTGAATCTCCTCTGAATCATTTCCAATGTCAGCACATCCTTTCTTGGATAAGGGGCACAAAACTGCACACAATACTCCAAGTGAGGCCTCACCAGTGCCTTATAAAGCCTCATCATTACATCCCTGCACTTACCTTCTAGTCCTCCCAAAAATAATACAAACATTATATTTGTCTACCTCACCACTGACTCAAACTGCAAATTACCCTTTAGGGAATCCAGTACGAGGACTTCCAAATCCTTTTGCACCTCAGGTTTTTGAATTTCCTGCTCGTTTATAGTTTCTGCTTTTGTTCCTTCTACCAAAGTGCACGATCATACATTTTCTGACACTGTTTTCCATCCACCACTTCTTTTCCCATTCTCCTAATCCATCTAATTCCTTCTGCAGTCTCTCTGCTTCCTCAACACTACCTGCCCTTCAACCTATTTTCATATAATCTGCAGACCTGGCTACAAAGCCATCAACTCTGGCATCCAAATCATTGACATACAACATAAAACGAAGTGGACCTAACACTGACTCTTGCAAAACACCACTAATCACTGGCAGCCAAATAGAAAAAGTGCCCTTTATTGCAACTCTTAGCCTCCAGCCAGTCAGCCAACCCTCTATCCATGTAATACCATGAAATGCATCTTTCCTGTAAAACAATGGGCTCTTATCTTATTAAGCAGCCCCATGTGTGGCACCTTGTCAAAGGCCTTCTGAAAATCCATCAATTCTCCTTTGTCTATACTGCTTGTTATTTCCTCAATGAATTCCAACAGATTTGTCAGGCAAGATTTTCCCTTGCGGAAACCATACTGACTTTGGCCTATATTATCATGTGCCTCCAAGTACCCTAAGACCTCATCCTTCACAATCATCTCCAGGCTAACCGGCCTCCCTTCCTTCTTGAGGAGTAGAGTGACATTTTCCAGTCCTCTGGAACTATGACAGAATCTAGCAATTCTTTACCAATCATTACAAATACCTCCACAATCTCCCCAGTCACCTCTTTCAGAACCCTGGGGTGCAGTCCATCTGGTCGAGGTGACTTACCTACCTTCAGACCTTTCAGCTTCCAAGCAGCTTCTCCCTAGTAATAGCAATTGCACTCACTTCTGCCCCATGACACGCTCAAACTTCCGGCATACTGATAGTGAAGACGGATACAAAATACTGATTATGTTTGTCTGCCATTTCTTTGTTCCTCATTGCAACCTCTCCAGTGTCACTTAACTGTGGTCCAAGATCTACTCTCACCTCTCTTTTACTCTTCGTATATTTGGAAAAAGCTTTTGGTATCCTCTTTTATATTCTTGGCTAACCTACCTTCATGTTTCATCTTTTTCCTCCTTAAGGCTTTTTAGTTGCCTTTTCTTGGTTTTTAAAAGCTTCCCAATACTCTAACTTCTCACTAATGTTGGCTATATTGTATGCCCACTCCTTTGCTTTTATGTAGTTTTTGACTTCCTCTGTCGGCCACAGTTGCCTCGTCCTCCCTTCAGAATACTTCTTTGGGATGTATCTATCCTGCACTTTCCAAGTTGCCCCCAGAAAGTCCAGCCGTTGCTGTTCTGCCATCATCCCTGCCAGTGTACCCTTCCAATCAACTTTTCCACCTCCACTCTTATGCCTCTGTAATTCCTTTTACTCTACTGTAAAACTGATACATTTGACTATAATTTCTCCCTCTTGCATTGGAAGATGAAGTATATCGTATTACAATCACAGCCTCCTAAAGGTTCCTTTACCTTGAGTTCCCTAATCAAACACAGTTCATTCCATAACATCCAATCCCAAATAGCCCACCGAGCAGGGTCAACAAAAAGCTGCCCTCTCATCAGCATTCCACAAGTTCTCTCTCTCTCTCTGGGGATCCAGCACAACCTAATTTTTCCAATCCACTGGACTATCATAACATTGCCCTTTTGACATGCCTTTTCAATCTCCCATTGTAATTTGTGGCCCATAACCTGGCTACTGTTCAGAGGCCTGTATATAACTCCCATCAGGGTTTTTTCATCCTCGCAGTTCCTTAAATCTACCCACAAGGATTCTACATCTTTCGATCCTATGCCAGCTCTTTCTAAGAATTTGATTTCATTTTTTTACCGACAGAGCAACCCCAGCCCCTGCCTAGCTGCCTGTCCTTTTGATACAATACGCATCCTTGGATGTTAAACTCCCAACTATAATCTTTTTCAGCCACGAACCAGTGATGCCCACAACACCATAACTACAAATATCTAACACTACAAGATCATCTGCCGCATTCTGTATACTGTGTGCGTTCAAATGTAACACCTTCAGTCCTATATTCAACACCTTTTTTGATTTTGTCCCTGTGTTACACTGCAACTCATCTTACCGACTGCAATTTTGCCCTAACATCTACTTGTCCTTCCTGACAGTTAGTATACAAACAAACGTACACTGTATCTACTTGTACACCAACTGCCCCATCCTCCGCCTCATACCCTGATTCCCATCCCTCTGCCAAATGATTTTAAACACTCCCCAACAGTTCTAGCAAATGTGCCCGCAAGTGTACTGGTCCCCCCTGGGTTCAGCTGTAAGCTGTCCCTTTTGTACAGGTCATACCTTCCCCAGAAGAGATCCCAATGATCCAGAAATCTCAAGCCTTGCCCCCTGCACCAGTTCCTCAGCAACGCATTCATCTGCCACATCATCCTATTCTTACCCTCACTGTTATGTGGCACATGAAGCAATGCAGAGATCACTACCCTGGAGGTCTTGCTTTTCAGCTTTCTACCCAACTCCCTAAATTCTCTCTTCAGGACCTTCTCCACTTTCTTACCTGCGTCATTGGTACCAATATGTACCAAGACTTCTGGCTGCTCAACTTCCCCCTTGAGAATGCTGTGGACCCAATCCAAGAGATCCCTGACCCTAGCACTAGAACAAAATACCACGCAGGCTTTTCTTTCACATCCACAGAGTCTTGTATCTACTCCTCTAACCATGGAATCCCTTAACACTACTGTAGTCCTCTTCTCCCCCTTTCCGTTCTGGGTCACAGGGCCAGACTCAGTGCTGGAGATCCAGTCGCTGCGGTTCCTCCCTGTAGGTCATCCACTCAACAGTATCCAAAACGGTCTACTTATTATTGAGGAGAGTGGCCACAGGGTTACTCTGCACTGGCGGCTTCTTTTCTTTCTCTCTCCTTACAGTCAACCAGGTACCTGTCTCCCGCAACCTAGGCGCGACTGCCTCCCAGTAGCTCCCATCTATCACATCCTCAGCTTCCCGTATGAGGTGAAGGTCATCGAGCTTCACCTCATTCTTTAACATGTTCTCAGAGGAGATGCAGCTCAGTACATCTGGTGCAGATGTGGTTATCTGGGAGGCTAGAGGTCTCCCAGAATTTCCACATCTCAAAGAACACAACACGGCCCCTGGAGCTAATCTCACAGCACTAATTATGCAGTAACAGATGAAGAATGAAGAAGACACTTACCTCGCCCAAGCCAGTTGAGCCAAAGCCTCCCCACTCTAACACTGGTCCATTCACTTAATGGCTGCACCACTTGTCCCTAGCTTATTTGACCTTAATATTGACTCACAATTTGACTGGACCACTGGGTAAAAACAAAAGCCAATGTATGTCACTTTTTAAATATTTCGCCCCGACCTGTGTAGCCTCCTCTCTCAATTCAATTGGGCCAGCAGAAGAAGCTGAAAGCCCGTGAAGCAAATTCTCAAATGCTACTGATTCAGCTATCACCTTGTAGAGTTGGTGCTGATTTTTCTTTTCAGTCCAAAATTATGGTAAAATTTGATGCAAATATAAATTCCTGATGATATTTGAATAGGTTCTTGAAGCAGCAGTTTATCCAATTGTTTTCTCTACAGTTAATGGTTTCCCTTGCAACTTTTTGTCTTGTAGCTTTGTGTTAACCCTGACAAAGCGAGAAAGAAACTCTATGTCCTGATTCATTGGCCTGCTCTTGCATTCCTTCAGTTTTTGGAATTGCCAGTTATCACCCAGCAACAGAAGGGTGAAAGAAAACGAAAGCGAGTAATAAGTGAGTTTGGAGCTGTGAGAGACATGAGCAAAAACAAATGCCTTCAAATAATGTCCTTCATAGCCTTGGGATGACTAATTACAGCGACATTTTAAGTGAATTCTCCTGAAGTGCAGCTGCACAAAATGCCTGTCTGAATAATCTGTTTTCTAAAATTCAGCTCATTATTCTATCAAAGTCTAAAATTTGATTGTTTCCACATGCTTCCAAACATCAGTCTAAAATAAAATAAAAACCTGAATTTCCATCACAAACAAGAGAAAATCTGCAGATGCAGGAAATCCAAAGCAACACACACACACACACACACACACACACACACACACACACACACAATGCTGGAGGAACGTGACAGGCCAGGCAGCATCTATGGAAAAGATGTTTGAACATGCTGAAGCTCCCAAGATATTAATGAGAGATATATACAAGAAAATTTGGCACCATGTTACTGAAAGAGATATTCAAAACAGCAGACCAAAACCTGTAGCAAAGAGAGGAGAGAATTCCTGAGCTGTGGGTGCTGTTGGCTGAAGGCACTGCCAAAGGTGAAGCAATTCAAAACAGGGATACAGGCGAAGCCAGAAAATCAGGAGCACAGATGTGACAAAGGGCTTCCACAACTGGAGAAGAATAAAGAGGTGGAGCCGGACGTGGTTATGGTGGAACTGAAAACTCACAGGAGAATTTTTAAATTCATGGCATCACTGAACGGAAAGAGGTGTGCCCAGTGGGTAAAGGAATGATAAGCAATCAGAACTTGGAGCAAATACGGATCCTGAAACATGGATTATGGTGTGTCAGCTGAAGTGGTGCATCTCAAATCAATGTGTTTTTCACCTAATTCCCCATGAAAGGCTCTTAGGTCAACTTGCATGCATTCTGGGTCAATCTTGGGAATGGCTGAATGATAGTAAAGGAAACATAGATTTCAAAGAAATACATGCAAGGTGCTGAAGGAACTCAGCAAGTCAGGCAGCATCTACTGAGAGAAATAAGAAGTCAATATTTTGGGTTGAGACCTTTCATCTGGACTGGAAAGGAAGGGGGAAGAGACCAAGGTGAAGGTGAAGAAAGAAGGAAGTGTTCAGGCTGGAAGATGATAGGTGAAGAAGAATGCATAACGACATCTGCAATGAATGCATTTATTGCATTGCCAATATAATTAGGATACCTTTACATAAACAGGATAAAGCACAAAAATCCATAAAGGAACTTTAAAATGAGGAGTGCAGTAAAATGTTGCACATGCTTCATGTGTAGTCAGAACACATTTTGGACAACAGTCTCAATTCCTGGTAATTCTTCTCAAGGACCTAATATGCAAGTTGCATTACTCACTCATAGTATTCGGTGGCCTTCTCTAAAGTTTCCTTCACTTCACTGGGTAAGTCTCCAGATTCCTGGGCGGCGAGCCAGGACAGCTGCTTCCCTTTGGCATGAAAAACATTTCCAATATTGTACTGTGCTCGTGCTTCACTGACCTGGGAATCAGAGAGGAAAGAGAAAATTTTGGTTGAGAACCCTTTCCTTAAAAATAATTGTTAAAAAAGGAGTTTACAGAAGGAAGAAACATATTTTCAGCATCCAGTTATGGCTGCAGGCAAAAGAACAGATTGTAGTGTCAAATGGTGTGTGTGTGTGTGTGTGTGTGATTTATTTTATTACAGAATTACTTCCAATGGGGTAATCATAAATACCAGGATCACCTTCAAGACATTAAAAAAAATCAAAAAACACAGGATAAGATGTTAATATCCCTCGTACCAATGGGTGCTGAGCACTTGCTCGAGACTGCCTTGATGTTGGTTGTGGCTCAGGGTTGACACACAGGGGTTTTCAAATGGGCACCCTCCTTTCGTGATGTTTTATGAGTTAGCCCACTACATCTCCGGAGGGTTGAATGACAATTTCTGGTGTCCAGAAGACACCCTCTGTTGTGTCTTCCCACTTTCTTGAAGCCCAGCCGCTGCCTCTGATGGTTTACTGTAGAGTCTGACCATGAATCCCAAAGCTATACAGATCTAGCAGCTGAAGCTCAGTGATGGGACTGGAAAACCAAAATTTGTCCAATGTAAGTGCGTTGTAGGGGATTTATAGCCACATCCACCACCAAGTTGCTGAAGGATCTGTATAGCGTAGCCTCTTGTGCTCAAAAATTTCAGCCACCGAATCCTCCCACAGTATAGATGATCTATAATGAATTGGTCCAGAGAACCAAGTCTGGCTAAGGTTGATAGTAGCAATTTCAGTGGAAAGGTGAATTGTTTATTGTCATCCACTAGCATTTTTCAGTCACGGGCCACATTCGTCTGTCCTGTTTCAGGCTTAGGAGGGAGATTAGTTGGTCCTTTCCCTCCCTGCCAGATGAATGCTGTTGGTGTCAGAGCGTTAGTCGTTCTAGGGGGCAAGGAGTTTGCTGTTGTTCTCGTGGTCTCAATTGCCGCTGCCAGACTCTTTAAAACCTGTTTTTGACGCTACGTGTATCTGCCTTGTGTGAGGCTGGTTTTGCAGCTTGCCAGGATAAGCTTAAGGGTTGCCGGAATCAGGTACAGGGAACAAGTTGGGTGCTCACCGAACCACTAGTGGGGTTTTTTCATGAGGGAACCACATCATAGACATAGAACACAGAAAAACCACAGCACAATACAGGCTCTTCGGTCCACAATGCTGTGCCGAACATGTATTTACCTTAGAAATTACCTCGGGTTACCCACAGCTCTCTATTTTTCTAAACTCCATGTACCTATCCAGGAGACTCTTAACAGACCCTATCGCCTCCACCACCATCACCAGCAGCCCATTCTACACACTCTCCACTCTCTGTGTAGAAAACTTAACACTTCCAAGCACCTTAAAACTGTGCCGTCTTGTGATAGCCATTTCAACTCTGGGAAAAAGCCTCTAACTATCCAAAAAGATCAATGCCTCTCATCATCTTATACACCTACATAGCTCTGATGAGAAAGCTAAGTCTGTCTTCCCATATGTCTTTCCAGTTGAGTTTCCTCCTCTCAGTGCTTTCCAACCGCACCCATTGCCCCTGCTTAGCCAGGGAGACAGCCTTTGCACTTCCGTCTGACTCTTTTTGTCGCCACACTCCCTCAACAACCATCTTCCTTCATTCTGGAATTGTGGGCTTGTGTCAGGGGGTCCACTTGTCACCCCTGCCCCGTTAGACTTACCCCACAATGTCTCTGTGCCCAAGGGCTGCTGTTGCTTGCTGCACTGCATCAGCTGTGGTCCATTTCCACCCAGTTGAAAAGGTCCGTGCAGCGTTACTGATAGTCTTGTTGTGAGAGTCTTCGAGTGTCATCTGTAGACACATCTTGGAACACTTGAATTCCTGTGTAAGGCCAGTGAAAGGTAGTTCACGGATTCCTTTACCAGAGAGACTGATGTTACTAATACGCCTTGGAACACCAAGTCACTTTACAAACGACGTGATGGTTCACTCAAGCTTCTTCACGGTTGTTAGCGGGACCACATCGACAGTGAGTGGCCACATCACCCGGGGTAGGAGTTCAAACTGTAGGCACCAGAGCTTCCGTTTTCTAGGCAGCATGGTCTCGTTGATGTTATCCAGGTCGTTGGCAATGTGTTGCTTTATTTAGTTGTTGCACCTGCTCTTTGTCCATGAGGCTGGTATTGTACCACCTACCACGCTTTTGACAGGTTGCTCAGACACTGTTGGAATTGGGTTATTACCGATGAAGAACTTTTTGTTTTTCAGCATTCCCTTGACTATGGAGATACTTGGTGACTTGCTGGGTTTGATTTTCATTCTGGCCCACTTGATGATTTCCTGCAGCTTTCCAAGTAGTTGCTTGGTGCATGCTCCAGTAGTGGTCAGTGTTGTTATATCACCTTAACAGGGGAAGACCAAGTCCCACACTTGCTCTTTCACCGGCTACCACCCACCCTGAAGTCATGGTAACCACCTCCATGACCACTGTGAAGGCCAGGGGTGACAAAGGGCAACCTGCCATAATGCCTACTTTCAGTCTCTGCCATATTGTGGTAAAATCTGCTGTGGTGAAGCACAATTGCAGGTCTTGAAAGTACAACTCCACCAGTGTTGTGATGGGCTCTGGTATCTGGAAGAAGTCAAATGCTTCCCAGAGGAATGCATGGGGAATTGAGCCGAATGCATTGGCGAGGTCCAGGAAGATCACATTGAGATTTCTGTTTGGATCTGGTGCCATATCATGCTTGTATGTTCCAAACACCCGGAGATCCCTGGAATTCCTCCCTTCTGTACAGATATATCAATGTATTTGGTTCTCTCCAGGTAGCCAAAACATGTTACTTGCCTAAACATGTATTATTGAAAGTGAAAACCAAGTATATTTTACAAATTTAAAATGTTTAACTTTTATTTATTGTTACTTAGGCAGATAGTATTTTTGAGGCAAGATCAAAAGCCAGTCAGAGAAGGACACATCATAAAGCACAGACCAGAGAAGGATATATTCTACTCATGATGCAAAAATTAAAGGAGGCAGATCTGAGTGAGATGACGTGGAGTTACTTCATCAGAACTCTCAATTCACAACAATTTAGATTTAAATCATACCTTTATTATGGGAAATATAATTAAACAGCTTAGATAGAAATAATAGATCTGAAAGGCTTTAAGATGAAACCCTTTCATAAGCTAAAAATCAGAGACATGGAGAAGTAGTTCTAGAATTTTTGGTCTGTGCTACTGAAGTGTTTAAAATCATGAGGGGCATCGATAAAGTGAATGCACTGTCCTTTTTCCAGGGAAAAGTAATCAAAAATTAGAGGGCACAGGTTTGAGAGGGGGTAAGTTTTAAAAGGGACTCAAGGGACAACCTCTTGAGTGGCCAGTCAATAGAACGAACTGCCAAAGGAAGTGGTTGAGGCAGGTACATTAACAATATCTAAAAGGTACTTGGACCATGTACATGGGTAAGAAAGGGTTAGAGCAGGGTTTCCCGAAGTGTTTTATGACATGGACCAATACCATTAAGCAAGGGGTCTGTGGACTCCAGGTTGGAATCCCTGGTTTCGAGTGACATGGGCCTAAAGTGGGCAAATGGGATTAAGTTAAATGGCCATCTTGGTAGGCTTGGACAAGTTGGGCAGTAGGGTCTGTTCCCATCATTGTCAAAACAGACAAAATACAAAGGTGTGCGCAGGCCAGCTCCAGAAGAACACAGAAATTTCAGGGGACAGTGCAGATGAAGGACATTCAAAGATTAAAATTAATAATTTAGAAATAAGTTATTAAATTATTATCAAATTGACTTCAAAACGAAGCTATTTCGGGAATCAACGTAGGAATGTAGAATTCACAGAACTTGCTCTGAGTTCAGATACCATCACTGGGTAATGTCTGAAGCTTTGTAACATGGGAAGCCAGACTAATGCTGTAATATCAAAGTCTGGTGAAAATCAAAGCTTGGGTAACAAATTCAGCAACAGACAACTGAGGAAAATCTACATAAAACAGCATTGCACGGGAAATGTTTAGAGAGATATGGACCACATGCAGATAAATGAGACTACCTCAGTTAGGCAGCTGGATTGGCATGAACAAATGGAGCCAAAAGGCCTTCCTCCATGCTCTATAGCTCTCTGATTTTCATAAATGATCAGATCTTGATCCTTCCTGTTCTTCGCCAAAGGGATATCATTAACTTCCAAATCTAGTTTGTTAATATTTGTGTCTCCCTCATGTCTTCCCGCTACCTAATTACAATCTGCACACTATTCAACAATAAATAAGCAGCCATTTCCTCTAGATGACCATTGGGAAAGCCCAAGCTACTGCCATTTTTAATCCAACATACAACCTGTGTCATCATTTTTCCTTGTCACTTGCTCAACCTTACTCAAGCGAAACTTTGATTATTCCCTCTTGGCTGGGCCAATTCCTGTCTATTACTAACACTTCTTTCAATCCCCTTGACATTTCCTGTTTACAATGTAATCAAGTGTTGATGCCTCCAAAGCCTCCGTATCTATTTTAATCAACGTCTTTCTTTGAGTTTTATTTTCCTTCCAATTGGCCTTGAATGTAGCAAATCTCCCACTTCATCTACACATCCCTATAAAACTGCTCCAAAGGTTTAACAGCTTCATCTTTCATCTCTGGAACTCGTCCCAAAACCTTTCTTCTTTTCTTAGAACAAACCTGTCAAAATCCATGTGTTCCTCACTGTATCACAAAATGCTGTTAATTAATGTTTCAAGAGCATGGCACTTAAAACAAATCTTCCCTTATCAGATACTGTGTGGTCAGTTATCCTGAATGATTAACAATTATAGATAAATCTAACACATTATCTAACTAGAAATTATTTCAAATGTTCTTGAGTTGCTGAATTCCATTATTTCTTCTCACCAGAAAACTGCAAATGTTGCTTTCTAAACAACGAAAGACTTCTAGCAGTGGTCTGCTAACTGATGCAATAAATTATAATTATACATGGCAACTTATCAGATTGAAATTAAACTCAGAAAATTCTGAGATCATCTATCTGCTGGTGCTCATCCTACAGAGATAACAAGTATGGTTTCTATGGTTCTGAATGAACACTTCTGCAAGACGCCAAAGAAGGGGCTGTCTCTCTCCCACCCGCTGAATCAAAATAAGACTGTACAATCCTTTAATTGATAAGAGTAGTACAACTGACTCTGTGTAATCTCTCAAATTATAATGGACTTGGAACTATAAAGACCAATTGAATTAGACAGTAATGTCACTAAATGGCAATACAACACAAGTAGATATCAGTTTCTAAATTTGCTTGCAATGGGAAAGATACCAAAAATTAGGACATTCATACTGTTGTCTCCATGATTCTGCAGAAAAATAAAATTTAAAGTGACGTTCAAAACTTGAATATGTCTTAAATCACTTTACACTCAAGTCAGTGCTTGTGCAATATTGTCATGGTTGTAGTATTGCTTTGAAAGATGAGATCACAACAACCTCCCTAAAAAGCAAAGTTAAGATGGCGCTAAATGGCAACTCCTTTTGTCATCTTTGGAAACAGCTCGATTTCCATCTTTAATATCTTTATTTTTCCCTTTCAGGGTTCTTTTGAAGACCCTGACCCGAAGTTACATGCTGACTTTGGTTCTTTGTGGGAATGGCACCCGATCTCGTGGTTTCAAGGCTGGCCAATGTTTGGCACGCCAAGGGTTCAGCCTGAGAGGCCGGCTCGAATTCGGAAGCCTAAGATCTCGGGGCTCTGGAGACAGGCGGATTGAGGGTCGGTGTCACGGCAAGAGACCTATTCGTCATCGGGGGAGATCTTAACGATCTTCAGTAACAGAGTTCAAGAAAAGTGAGGTAATGGACTTTTAACATTGTAAACCAGCAAATTGCTTGTTATGTCTCCCCGCTTGCTGGGAAGTGGAGGCACCTTTTACTCCCTATTTGGGAGAGAGAGAATCTGTGGTGCGTCAAATGCCGGGTGTAACGTGAAGTCTTTGGGGTAACTGCAAGTCTATGTCTTTGCTATTGCTTTACTCACGCTTGAGTGCTTGGTGGAGGTGCCAATGTTTGCTTTTTTTTGCCAGTGGGGGGAGGGAGGGATTGTTGCTCACTGCTGCTTACGTGCGGGGTTCTTACGTTTATCTGTCGTTCATTCTTTGGGGCACTTCTCTGTTTTTGTGGATGTTTGCGAAGAAAAAGCATTTCAGGATGTATATTGCATACATTTCTCTGACATTAAATTGCACCTTTGAACAGCAAAACTTCAACAATCTGACAGTAAGTTTCAGTGATGATCGGTGAGGTTAAATATTGATCAGAAAACAGATGACATTCCCTGCTCAACTTCAAGTAACAAGAGGATAGAGTGAATCATGCATGCTTTTTACCCTCAGGTTGAGTAAGAGGTTTAGGTTTCACCCTAAACCTCTGACAAGTTGTCAGGTTTAGGGTGAAAGGTAAAATACTTAAAAGGAATCTGAGGGGAAACTTCAAGTACAAGTGTGGAACGAGCTGGCAGCAGAAATGGTAGATTCGGGTTCAACTGTAATATTTGAGAGAAGTTTGGATAGGTACTGTACATGTGTGCAAGTCTCTATGAGCACGCTGGGGAGGTCAAAGCCCAATGTCTGTGAGCCAGAGTCCAAGTCTGAGTCCACTGGAGGCCAGAGGCCGAAGAAGACAGCCTGCCCTAGGGTCAGAAGATGGTTTATGCACGGGTGGGAGTGAGGAACTGGGATTGCTTTGCTGTTCATTGTCGCTTGTATTCTTGGGGTGGCATGGTGGCATAGTGGTTAGCACAACGCTTTACAGTGCCAGAGACCTGGGTTCAATTCTCGCCACTGCCTGTAAGGAGCTTGTATGTTCTCCCTGTGACACGTGGGTTTGCCCTGGTGCTCCAGTTTCCTCCCACAGTCCAAACACATACCAATTGATAGGTTAATTGGCCATTGTAAATTGTCCGGTGATTAGGCCAGGATTAAAATCAGGGGATTGCTGGATGGTGCATCTCTAAGGGCCAAAAAGGCCTATTCTGCACTGTACCTCAAAATAGATAATAAAAATATCACATGGAAGAGAATGCAATTGACTAGAGATAGTTCGAGAGAGCATGCATGGCCTTGTGCACGTAGGAATGACTCTGAAACTGCTTAAGCATGACTATTATAAAAAAAACTGAATTTAATTAAATGCCATCCTGTACTTGGTATTTTTATTTGTCTGGACAGAGTAAATGTGTAAGATGAGCAAGTTGTGGAGGCTATCCTCACAACCAACAGCACATCATACAAAGAGTAAAATGCCATCAGTAGTGTTCTGCATTGGTGCAGTGGATTTTCTCCCCCCCCACCCCCCATCAACAATGCCTGAAGTTACCCTTTTGACACCAGTAGAAGGTTATGAATGCCAAACATAATGAAGGTGATATTGAAGAGAATAAATAACTATCACCATAGCTACACACTGGACACCCTCCACACAAGCTACATGAATTATTCACATGGTCTTTTTCAAAGAAAAGAATTTCCAAGTGTTAGTTGCCCTTGATTCTCCTTCCATTTTAGACCACCTATGTTTTTAATACTGTGCAAACGTACGGGAAGTTTATCTTTAACTTTTTGACCTATTGTTATTTGAAAAGAAAAAAAATGTTTAGGCATTTCATTGCTTTACCTTTTTTTTGCTGACAGTTCTGAATAAATCACATCAAATGGCTGAGGAAAACTTTTTTTAAAAAAAAATTAGTACAGCCTGCTCCAGTTTAAGTTTGCAAAGAGGCAGTTTACGCATCCAGCTGGAATAAAGACTCCAACTGGATGTTACTAATTCCAAAACATTTTGAGATACAAGGAAGTGGAACATTGCCAGGTTTATAATGTTACGACGGCAGTGGCCTCCAGAGTTGGGTTTAAAAGTTCAAACTGAAAGTACTGGATGCATACAAAACAAGACTTGTGCTTGGTCATCTATTACACACGATGTACATTTACAATGCACATCATGTTGCATCACACATCAGCCTCCTTCTAATTGGAAAGAGCTTTAAAGATTGAATGACCCACTTTTGCTTTGTACAGTAATTGCATTGCAGAGATGTTTTAAGCAACAGGCTTATATTAAGATGCAATATGGGGCATCTTCATCTTCAGTAGGCAAACATTAACTCTGCCACTGGGGATGGGGAAAAAAAGGCCAAAATTTAGTTTTATTTTTGGGAATACTGATGATGCAGACAAATGACTTGAAGTGGATGTAACGGGAGTGACGTAGCCATGGTGACATGCAACTCCATGCCTTAGTAAACAATTAGACAAATATCAAGGACTGCCTTGATAACACTGGACAACAAAGATTTTGCTCAATCAACACACATCAAAGTTGCCATCTCTAGGAAGAGGTACAGTCGACGTTTTGGGCCGAAACCCTTCGTCAGGACTAACTGAAAGAAGAGATAGTAAGAGATTTGAAAGTGGGAGGGGGAGGGGGAGATCCAAAATGATAGGAGAAGACAAGAGGGGGAGGGATGGAGCCAAGAGCTGGACAGTTGATTAGCAGAAGGGATATGAGAGGATCATGGGACAGGAGGCCTAGGGAGAAAGAAAAGGGGGAGGGGGATCCAAAATGATAGGAGAAGACAGGAGGGGGACGGATGGAGCCAAGAAACCTTTAAGTGTATCTTATGAATTTGGGGCTGCTGATCATGAAAATCACCATGAAATTTCCCTATCACGCACCATTTTTAATAAACTTATGTTTATTATTTCAATTCATAATTCAGGTCAATTAAAATGTTGCCTACAACATAAAATGGAAAGTTTCCTATCTTGTCCAGGCATGCTTGGGCACGCTTAGGCGGCACAGCTGCTGCATGGCAGGACAGGTTTTAGTAATAATTATTGGGTTCAGGACTGTAAGGATGGAATTTGCTATCACCAGGCACAAAAATTTCTCTGAAGAATTTTGATATTTGAGATAGATGCTTCCCAGAATAACTGATGCCAAGATTAAGGAAAGCATTTTTGTCGGTCCACAAATCAAACAGGTCATCAAAGACAGGCAATTTGAAGAATTTCTAGTGGGACCGGAGAAAATCACATGGAAGGCATTCAAGGAAGTTGTTGAAATTTTTCTCGGCCTCTACAGAGCACCAAACTACATGCAGCTGGTTGAAAGCATGCTTTAAGCATATAAAACCATGAAATGCAACATGTCACTAAAGATTCATTTTCTGCACTCCCATTTAGACTTCTTCCCTGCAAATCTTGGTGCTGTTAGTGACTAGCATGTGAAAGGTTTCACCAGAACATTGCGGACATGGAGAAAAGATACCAAGGCAACTGGAATCCATCAATGCTGGCGAATTATTGTTAAGCGAGAAGCTTCAGACACTGAGTACAAATGAAAACCATTAACAAAATATTTTTAACTTAGTTGAACAATCCCTTGACTACTCGTAATTAATTAAAGAAGAAAACTTAAAACAAAAATTTACAATTGAAGTAATAAATAGATTTCAGTCTAGAAATAGAATCTGTTGAAGATGATATGAAGAAAGACTGGATGAACTGGGCTTGTACTTGTTGGAATTTAGAAGATTGAGGGGGGATCTGATTGAAACGTATAAAATCCTAAAGGGATTGGACAGGCTAGATGCGGGAAGATTGTTCCCGATGTTGGGGAAGTCCAGAACGAGGGGTCACAGTTTGAGGATAAAGGGGAAGCCTTTTAGGACAGAGATTAGGAAAAACTTCTTCACACAGAGAGTGGTGAATCTGTGGAATTCTCTGCCACAGGAAACAGTTGAGGCTAGTTCATTGGCTATATTTAAGAGGGAGTTAGATATGGCCCTTGTGGCTACGGGGATCAGGGGGTATGGACGGAAGGCTGGGGCAGGGTTCTGAGTTGGATGATCAGCCATGATCATAATAAATGGCAGTGCAGGCTTGAAGGGCCGAATGGCCTACTCCTGCACCTACTTTCTATGTTTCTATGATAGCAATCATCTCGAAGTGAAGTTTAACTCTCTAAAGGATGCCTTGGTAGAATCAGCAAAGTCAGTGATTCCTAAAAAAGAAAGAAGCACAAAGAATAAATGGATGACAGATGGAATCAAAAATCTAATGTAAAAAAGGAGACGGAAGAAAGCAAATCCTATAGAATATAAGTCCTTAGATTAAAAAGTTAAAAGCTTATGTCAAAAAGCCAAAGAAGAATGGTTAAACCAGGAATGTGAGCAAATAGAAAGAATCCCTATTACTGATCCAAAAAAGTTACATCAACAAATCAAGAATATCACTGGTAAAAAGCTCCTCTGTCCTACAGGTGGGTGTTTGAAAGCAAAGGATGGTACCATTATCATGGAAAAAGATGAGATTATGAACAGATGGATTGAGTATATTCAGGAATTGTTTGAAGACGATCGAGGCAAAAAACCAGAAATTAAGAAAAACATTGAAGGTCCAAGTATTTTAAAATCTGAAGTTCGTAGTGCAATAAGATGAAGAAAGGAAAGGCAGTAGGTCCTGATGAATTAGTAATAGAACAGATTATCGCCCTTGAAGATCATGGAATTGAAAAACTTACTGATTTAATCAATGACATTTATGGGACTGGAATAATACCAGAAGAGATGAAAAAAATCAGTATTTATCACTCTTCCTAAGAAACCTGGAGCAACAGAATGTGAATTACATAGGACCATAAGTTTAATGAGTCATATCACCATGATACTTCTAAGAGTTTTGATGACAAGAGCTAAAAGTAAGATGCAAGCTGAAATAGGTAAAGAACAATGTGGTTTTGTGAAAGACAAAGGTACAAGAAACGCAATATTGATGTTAAGGATACTATCAGAACGAGCTATTCAAGTGCAAAAAGATCTGTTTTATTTGTTTGTTTTATCGTCTACACAAAAACATTTGATAAAGTAAAACACAATAAGTTATTTGAAATATTACAGAAAACTCTAGATCTAGATTCGAAAGACCTCTGCCTAATCAGAAATCTGTACTGGGAAAAAACTCCGCTGTAAGAATAGATGGAGAAGTGAGTCAGTTTACGAAAATCAAGACAGGCGTTAGACAAAGGGTGTGTTTTCTCCCCTGATTTATTTAATGTGTACAGTGAAACAATATTACAAAAAATAAGAGACATCTTGGGAATCAAAGTTGGCAGTGAAAACATCCTGCAGATGACACTGTGTTAATTGCAAGTCCGGAGGAAGAACTATAAAACTTACTTGATATAATTGTTGAAGAAAGTGCAAAAATGGGTCTATCAATTGCAAAAAGACAGAATGTATGGTGATATCTAAAAAGAAGGAGAATCCTATCTGCAGGCTGAGAATAAACGGGGAAGACATAAAACAAGTACAGAACTTTTGCTAGTCAGGAAACTAGAAGCTACTTAGTGACATCAGATGACAGGTGCGACATGGACATCAAAAGAAGAACAGGGATGGCAAAGGACACCTTTACAAGAATGAAGAGTATACTGACCAATACTAAACTAGGCATGACAACCTGCCTCAGAGTACTGAAATGTTACGTTTATCCAGTTATGTTATATGGCTCAGAACGTTGGACAATATCTAGTAACACGAGGAAACGAATTGAAGCAGCAGAGATGTGGTTTTTGAGGAGGATGCAAAGAATATCACAGACAAAACAAATATCTAACGAGGATGTCATGAACAGAGCAAACACAGAAAGAAAAATAACGTATGAGATCATGAAAAGGAAACGTAACTTCATTGGACATGTAATTAAGAAAGAGGAGTTAGAATGCACGGTAATTATGGGAAAGATTTAAGAGAAGAAAGCAAGAGGAAGACAAAGACAAATAATGATGGAGACAGCAGCCAGAGAATTGGAAATGAATACCAATGAATTGATTCAGTTGACCCGAAACAGGAGTGTGTGGGCCATGGCAGTCAAAGCTCAGACTGGGCATGGCACCTGATGATGATGATGATGATGATGATGATGATGATGATCTATTGCAAAGCATCAGCACCATTATGCAGTTAAACACATTATATTTAATAGAAGTTAATTTGTTGTTTCTCCAAATTCCTACGTGATACAAGTAGTCTGAAACTATATTTGTGTTCATCTTCAAGCAGTCTATCATAAACAAAAAAAATTCTGAGGAAGCAACACTTTCGAAAAAATTTGTTGTCCAGTGTAACTAAATCAATCAGCCCATGAATCAAACACTCGATCAGGAAAATAACATTACCTTATCATTTTGTTCTCTCGAGATGTCCAAGTGTCTCTGACAACAAGCAATAGCTTCATCAAAGTTGCCAAGAATCTTCAATGTATTTCCAAGATTACCACTCGCTTTTGCTTCACCAATCCGATCCCCAATGGTTCTTTTGAAAGACAGATCAATTTATCATTACTGTACAAATGGAACCCAGACAAATTGAGCTTTTTTATGTAAAATTCCATTTAATAGTACTCTATACAAGGATCTACCAGCTGGATTCTCGGTAGGCTAGTGAACCAGGGCATGGTGCTGTGAAATAACAGCTTAAAAATATTGTGCCAGAGCTTCCCATGAATTTGTAGCAAGACCAGAAAATCACAGAAACACCAAGCTCTATTTTACTGAAATGGTCATTTTATGTAGTTTTGAAATATTCATTGAATTGGCAGATCTTATCACATTATCTTCAGTGGCAGAAAAAACATACTTGTCCCCAAAAATCCACAAGCACTCTTTTCAAAAAGCAATCCATTTAGCCAAGCAACACACACAAAACACGGGAGGAACTCAGCAGTCCAGGCAGCATCTATGAATGGAAAAGAGTGAACAGTTGATGTTTCTGATCAAAACCCTTCATCAGGACTGGAGAAAAAAAGATGAGGAGTCACAGTAAGAATGCAGGGGGAGAGGAAGAAGCAATACAAGGTAGTAAAGTGATTGGTGAAGCAGGGAGAGGGAGAGGGAGAGGGGTGAAGTAAAGAGCTGAGAAGTCAATTGGTGAAAGAGACAAAGGGCTGGGGAAGGGGGAGTCTGATAGGAGAGTACAGAAGGCCATGGAAGAAGGAGAAGAAGGAGAAGGGGGAGGAGCACCATAGAGAAGTGATGGGCAGGTAAGGAGATATGGTGAGAAAGGGAATTGGGAATGGGGAATAGTGAAGTGGGCGGGAAGGGCGGGGTGTCATTACCTGAAGTTCGAGAAATCGACGTTCATGCCATCAGGTTGGAGGCTATCCAGATGGAATATAAGGTGTCGCTCCTCCAACCTGAGTGTGGCCTCATTGTGGCAGTAGAGGAGGCCATGGCCCGATGTGACAGAATGGGAATGGGAAGCAGAATTAAAATGAGTGGCCACTGGGTGAGTAAGGAAAAAGCTGTTTGGTGGTGGGATCCCATTGGAGATGGAGAAATTTGTGGAGAATTATGTACTGGACGCAGAGGCTGGTGGGGTGGGAGGTGAGGACAGGAGGAACCCTATCCCTGATAGGGTGATAGGAGGATGGGGTGAGAGCAGACATGTGAGAAATGGAAGAGATACAGGCGAGGGCAGCGTTGATGGTGGAGGAAGGGAAGCCCTTTCTTTGAAGGAGAAGGATATCTCCTTAGTTCTGGAATGAAAAGGCTCATCCTGAGAGCAGGGGATGCTATTTTTACAAGTAACAGGGCAGGAAGAGTTATAGCTTAGGTAGCTGTGAGAATTAGTGGATTTATAAAAGTTGTCAGTAAATAACCTGTCTCCAGAGACAGAGACAGAGAGATCGAGAAAGGGGACAGAGGTATCTGAAATGGATGAGGTAAATTTGAGGGCAGGGTGGAAGTTGGAGGCAAAGTTGATAAAGTCAACCAGCTCTGCACGGGTACAGGAAGCCAGCCTATTCCAGTCATGCAATTTTTTTCCCTTCAAACTAGACTAATTTTGATTTTGAAGGCTCTTAATGAATTGGTTTTCACTACTCTCTCAGGCTGTGAATTCCAAATCCTAATCAAATTACACGAAAAAAAATACTTCCTTCACCTCACCTCTGATTCTTCTGTCCTGAGACAGATGACCCACCGGTCACTGGAAGATACTTCACTTCACTCTATCTAAACCATTCATGAAATTGAAATCTCTTCTTACCTTCCTCTGCTCCGGGAATAATCCCTGCTTCTATCTCCAATATCAGTACTGGAACCAACTGAACAAATTTTGCTTGTACTCTCCCCAGACCTTCACATCCTTCCAGCTTGTTACTTTTAGAGATTTGGACACATGCCTATTCTTGCATAATGTTTGTAAGTATCATTTAGTTTATACTGATTTTCCTCAGTCACTCTGCCTCAAACTATCACAACTATGTTTTCCGCACTGAATTAGGTAGAATTTACTCAAACTCTGAGATGGAAGTTTCACAGAACATGTGGTCAGTATAGCACTCAACTAAAACCGGTCATTCCACCAGCTCACTCAAATCTTTGCACTCTGACCTCAGTGGAATTTGAGAACAGAGAGGAAGTGAACAACAAGGGGTTCCCCAATGATCCCAGCCAAGTGAAAAGCTCAGGGTACAGTACCTGCAGGCCCACTGTTTAAGCAGTAAAAAAATTCATGTATTTAACTCTGTTCATAATTTGAGTGTCCTTGATTTGTCCTTTAAACTATGCAAGCTATTTGCCATTGTCAATAATTTACTTTTGAAGTGATCGTTTATAAATGTTTCATGATAATTACCAAGTTCAGTCTGAAGTAAATTTTGTGGTTTTCAAGGGCAGGTTAATTTGAGCTGTCAATGAAATATAATTCTTCCAGATTTTTCCAAGAGGACTAAATGTAAGAAGCTCCAAAATGAGTTAATACAGTTACATCACAACAAAAAATCTGTTTGCATCTTCTCAAAATTGTCTTAACATCTCTCTCCCAATATGTGTTGCCTGAAGACATTCCAAGAGATATTTATCAGTTACCAAATACACATGGACTAAGATATTAACTATCCTGTGCTATCACCAGTGGGATCATCAGTTGATCTGCCACCTGTCTTCAGGAGTTTTGGCCCGCTTATAATCAAGACTCCCTCGAGGTGGTGGGCCAGCAGTGCTAAAGCACCACCTCCCACTGGTGAGCTTAAAAACTTGGCATCTGCCTCTATCAGAGTTGTTGGTCACTTCCATCCAACAGATAGTCTACTCTTCAGGTGTCTATGCAACTACTGAAGGGTTTGCAAGATATGTATACACTGTCTGACTATCTGCCCCTCTGGACATACTTGGTCCACACCCATGCTGATCCTTTCTCTGTTGCCTCAGCTACAGCCCTGCTGGTTGACTTGATCTCCCTTCTAGTGAAGCCAAGGTCACGCAGCCACTTCTGAACACAATAAACCCACGGCAGCCTACTTCGAATAGATAGCATGAGACCTTCCACTCATATGTATCATATGTATACTGTCATTTAATCTAACACCCTAATCACATAGTGTTACTATGATAAATCCAATCCTAAATCTTCCAGTAAGTAAA
Source organism: Mobula birostris (assembly GCF_030028105.1). NCBI lineage: Eukaryota > Metazoa > Chordata > Chondrichthyes > Myliobatiformes > Myliobatidae > Mobula > Mobula birostris. The sequence goes on along the minus strand of NC_092391.1, from coordinate 21,952,645 downwards.
CAAGTGTGGAATATTTCGTTAAATAAACAGAAATGGAAGACTTTCAAATAATTGAGTATATTATATATATACATCATAAGGGGTTTGGTAAATTCTGCTTACAGCAAGTATTAGGCACACGTTGGTGCTTTTGGTTTATTTCCCCTCACATTACATCGCTCTTAATCTCGCCCTTAACCAAGCAGGCTGGCGAATGAGTTCTCTGCGCTTCAGGTTGCTTATTATGTTTTATTTGTGCTAGTTTCACCCAACTCACCTGGCTAGGGTTAGATCATGCTTGTGGTATTCCAGAGCCTTCGAATATTCCTTCAAGTAAAAGTAGGCATTACCCAGCTGACTGTAGATGGCGCTCAAAGTCTTCAAGTCCTCTGTTCCGACCTGCACAGCAGCTTCAAAGAAGGCCACTCCAGCCTTGAAATCTCCGGCTTTGCACAGTCGTTCCCCTTCCAGGGCAAGCTCAAGACACGAAGCCTCCATCCTGTCATTACAAAAAGATGCATACAATTAATTACACATCATTGCACTCCTTGTTAATGTACAGCAATTGCATCATCCCTCTCTGAGGTCATTAGTTATTGCTATAATGTTCCACCTAATCCTATTACACATTCCAAACACAGAAGCTTCTTGTGATGTGGCCACTCACTTTCACTGCTATAACAATGGCCTACCCTCAGCCCTGCCTCAGCTCAGACACACTTTCATACACCTTTCCAGCTTTGTCTATTTGTAGGGGTTCCCAACTGGGGTCCACGGAACCCTTGCTTAATGGCACTGGTCCACGGCATAAAAAAGTTTGGAAACCTCTGGTCTATTACAATGTTCTCCTTGTCCATTTTCTATCTTCTATACATATTGTTACGTACCCCGTAACTGGGTTGCCAAACCAGCAGAAATGGATCACTCAGTTGGAGTCTGGATTACTCGAACTAAGAAAGTTTTATTAAAGAAACAAGCAACACAGTACTCTAATCAAAAGGATAATAAATGCAACAGTTCAGCAATGATAAACAAACATGTGCACAGAATTAAGATAACAGGATCAATCAAGCTCTATTGTTGGCTAGGGGTAAATGACCAGTTTCAAAGTGACGCAATGTTCAGTTCAATTTAGTTCAGTTCAGTTCGCAGTAATCGCTGCCGTGGGAGATGGACAGTGTGGGGGAAGGAGAGAGAGAGCAAAACGAATGAATATTCAAAACGGCTTCCACACACAGACCTTCGCAGTCAGCTTTCGGGCGAGTCCTTTGTGATGTCATCTGAGGTCACCGACCGTGACGCCTCCGTTTCCAGATACGATCATTTCTCTGCGATGAACCCGGCACCCAGGCAAGAGTGGACACACACCAGGTTCCCGCCGATCGTGCCTTTCCACCCTGGGCGTCTATGGCTTGATCCCACGATCAGCCGTCCACGAACTTCCCACCGGCTTGTGGGAGACGCACCGCTTCCAGGGTCTCGTTACCTCGGGGTGTCATGTGTGTCCTGCCTTAGCGAACCTGTCCCTTTTTATCCCCCTGCTGGGGTATCGCCTGTCCATCACTTCAAACAGTTCAGGGTTCAAAGGGGGAGCCGATCTTGACAGCTCTCTTTCCGTTCCTTCAGTAACATCTCCAAATGTTGCTCCATTGTTTTCCTTATCTCTCTCTCTCCTGAAGACAGGTGGCAGACCAACAGCTAACATCTTAATCTATGTGTATTCTCGTCACACTTCCCCCCTTTAAGGATTTTTACCGGGGTAAAAATAACAAACATGAATACATTATTTGATACACACAAAAATAAATCTTTACCAGCTATTTGGCTAATACAGCGAATTTGAAGTTGTCAACACCTGACAGACAGTCAGCCATCACATTTTCTGTTGCTTTTATATGTGTTATTAATAATCCTTTAGACCAGGCTCCAACTTAGCAAACTTCATAGTGGCCAAAAACACTGATGAATTGCGATCAATGTAACCTCTCATTGGGTTTCGTCCCCGCCCACAATAACAAGGGGCGTCCCATTCCGACTTAGTTTTCTCTCGCAAGGGTTTAGTAGGAGGGGGAGGGGTAGTAACCGCAGAGTTATTGCAAAATTTCCTACAGTACCCCACCATCTCCAAGAGCCTTCTGAGGGCCCTCTTGTCTGTCGGGGTTGGGATGTCAGCAATAGCCTGCACTATAGCTTGCATCGCTGCCAGCTGCCCCTGTGTCACCACAATTCTCAGGTAAGTGGCCTTCGTGTGGCCGAACTCATTTTTTTCAAGGTTCACTACCAAGCTGGCTTCAGACAGCCGTATGACATCGCCAATACACACCTCTGGGTTCGTCAGCCCTTTAGTCACTGAATTACTCATTCTATAGGTGCGGTGCTCGCTAGGCCGGCCTAGTGTAAAAAACACCACCCAACATCCCAGTTCTTTGCATCGCCTCGGGACAATCAACCACATGTGTGCAAGTCGTTTAATTACTTCTCCTAAAGAGTCGCTTTGTTCGGGGATTAAGGGAGAGACCTTATCAGCAGAGCTGGCCAAAACAATAGCCTTCTCCCATCTGGTCGATACCATACTCATCTTTTCAAAATGGTTTTCTTCTCTTATCAGGGGGACCCTAGCTTCATTGATTCCCGCACTAACACCGACTAGGTTTGTTAGCATATCAAAAGCCTATGACCGTCTCAGTTTGCGTCGGCCATAATCAATAACATCCTTCCTCCGGTGCGGCCGGTAAACCTCTTTCATGATTCCACCAACTGTTTCCTCCAGCACCGCAAAATGTCCACCGGGGGGTACCTTGTGTGCCAGGTTAAAAATCTCATCCCCATAACTCTTTTGCACCGCCCCCCATTCCTCATCTGCGGGTACGGTACTTGGTTTCCCTTTCTTCCTTAGCACTTCCTCCTCCACACAATAGCCTACTAGTTCCCTTGTTAATTCTGTGTCAGAGAGAGCTGTCTCTGCCAAAACCATCAGCCCCTCGTCTCGCTCCTGCGCCTGCACAAATTCTTTCCTGGCTAATGCTAAGTCTGTCTCAGCTCCCTCACTACCTCTTGTCTCACTACACTCCTTCTTTTCACTTTCTACCCCCTTCTCGTACAAGGCTGGCAGAAACGTCTCAGCTAAATTTACTACCGCAGTCCCGTGATGAACCTGTGAGTCCATGGGCAGGGCCTCAATGCTGGCAGGCTGACCTGTAATCTCACTGCTGGGAACACGATTCCCCCGGCAAGGTCATTACCGAGCAAGACTTCCACGCCTTTCATCGGTAATTCGGACCTCACCTCGATCGTGACTAGTCCAGAGACCAGGTTGCTTTGTAAGTGTATCTGGTGCAAAGGGACGGCCTCTGTCCCTTCCCCAATACCTTTGACCTTGACCTCCCCAGTCTGGGTCTCTGAGCTAAACTCTAATACACTCTTCAGTATTAGTGACTGACACGCTCCCGTGTCTCTCCAGATCCGTACTGGAACTGGGTTTAACCCCTCCTTCACCGACACCAATCCGGCCGAGATAAACCTCTCGCGCCCTTCCTGAACTTTGGCAGACCTGTCCTGTCCTAGCAGTTCGTTTACCAGCTCGATACAGCCAGTCAAAATCACCGTTTTTCCTTTTCCCGTCTCCTTCTTTGGGGCAAAGCACCTGGACGCAAAGTGTCCGACTTCCCCGCAATTATAACAGACGACCCCAGGAGACTTCCTACCAGACTGCTCCCGGTCCACCTTATCCTTCTCACTAGTCCCCGGCTTACTTTCTGACTTTTCTGGCGGACTCTCCCCGCCGTCCTGACTACCCTTCTGGTAGCCTTTACTCGGGGCAAACTTCATTTTATGCGTCAACGCATACTCATCCGCTAACTTAGCAGTTGCGGCTAACGTGGCTGCCTCTTTCTTATCTAGGTAGGGTCTCATACCCTCAGGGACACAACCTTTAAACTGCTCAATCAGGATCAGCTGTAGCAGTCTGTCATAATCCCCCTCTACCCCCTGCGAGGCGCACCAACGCTCACAATATGTCTGCATCTCACGGGCAAACTCTAAATACGTGCGGTCCCACTGCTTCCTCGCATTCTGGAACCTCTGCCGGTATGCCTCCGGGACCAACTCATAAATCCTGAGGATGGCCTCTTTCACCACCTCATACCTCTGGGCATCTTCCACGGACAAAGCTGAGTAGGCTTGTTGGGCTTTCCCTTTCAGTACACTCTGAAGCAAAACAGCCCACTTATCCCTCGGCCAGTCCTGATTGGTAGCAACTTTTTTGAAATGGAGTAAGTACCGATCCACGTCGGTATCGTCAAATGGGGGAACCAGCCTAATCTCCTGGGTCGCCCGGAACCCTCCACCCTGGTTCGGCACGGGCCCCTGCTCTGCCCTTATCCTTAACTTCTCCAGCTCGAATTCCCTTTCCTTCTGTTTCTCCTCTCACTCCAACTGTCTCTCTCTCTCTCTCTCCCCTGCCTTTCTAACTCTCTCTCTTGCCCTTCTAACTCTCTCTCCTTCTCTTCTCGCTCCAACTGCCGTACCCAGAACTCGTGCTCGAGTCTCAGTTTTTCAAGCTGCACCTGTACCGCGTCTCCGGCAGGTTTTTCAATAGACACCACCTCCAGCTCGCCTTGGGGAAACACACCTTTAGATACATAGTGCTCTACGATAGCTCTGTGTATCTCCCCTCTCCTCATTGTCGACTTCCCCTTAGCAAGATTCAACCGTTTGGTCACAGCTACCAATTCCGATTTCCTGGCATCCTCTAATGCCTCCAAGGTCGGTGCCTTTATAATTTCCTCAGCCTCCATTTCTGTTGTTTGTCTTTTCTTTCTTTCGGGAATTTTGACCCAATTTACTCCGTCCCAAATTTAGCGTTCAAAATCGCGGACGAGAACCCCACTTATGTTACGTACCCCGTAACTGGGTTGCCAAACCAGCAGAAATGGATCACTCAGTTGAGTCTGGATTACTAGAACTAAGAAAGTTTTATTAAAGAAACAAGCAACATAGTACTCTAATCAAAAGGATAATAAATGCAACAGTTCAGCAATGATAAACACACATGTGCACAGAATTAAGATAACAGGATCAATCAAGTTCTATCGTTGGCTAGGGGTAAATGACCAGTTTCAAAGTGACGCAAAGTTCAGTTCAATTTAGTTCAGTTCAGTTCGCAGTAATCGCTGCCGTGGGAGATGGACAGTGTGGGGGAAGGAGAGAGAGAGCAAAACGAATGAATATTCAAAACAGCTTCCACACATAGACCTTCGCAGTCAGCTTTCGGGCGAGTCCTTTGTGATGTTATCTGAGGTCACCCTCCGTTTCCAGATACGATCGTTTCTCTGCGGTGAACCCGGCACCCAGGCAAGGGTGGACACACACCAGGTTCCTGCTGATCGTGCCTTTCCACCCTCAGCGTCTATGGCTTGATCCCGCGATCAGCCGTCCAAGAACTTCCCACCGGCTTGTGGGAGATGCACCGCTTCCAGGGTCTCGTTACCTCGGGGTGTCGTGTGTGTCCTGCCTTAGCGAACCTGTCCCTTTTTATCCCCCCGCTGGGGTATCGCCTGTCCATCACTTCAAACAGTTCAGGGTTCAAAGGGGGAGCCGATCTTGACAGCTCTCTTTCCGTTCCTTCGTTAACATCTCCAAATGCTGCTCCATTGTTTTCCTTATCTCTCTCTCTCTCCTGAAGACAGGTGGCAGACCAACAGCTAACATCTTAATATGTGTATTCTCGTCACAATATCTATTTGAACTCATTCAAAACTCCACTGTCTACTTTGTAACCTGCATCATTATTGCAAAGTAATAGTTTGTATTTATAGAATACCTGTCACAAGACAACTACAAAATAAAAATCAGGAGTATTGTAGAATAATATTCCACATTACGAGATATCAGAACAGGTGCCCAGAAGCTTCAGACATCTTGGTTTTGAGGAGATGAAGCAGTTTAGGGAGGTGATCTTCAGTCACCAAGGAGGAATAACCAGAAATAGTCCCATTTTAAATATAATTTCCAAAACCCAATTTAAATTTTCATGATTGTGATGCTGTACTTGACCCTGAAATGGCATTCAACCATAGACCCTCCCTGTTACTCACAATTACTTTAAATAGGCATCAGAGAACTCGGTTTGAGAGCTTTTCAGCAGGATCCAAAGCTATTCCTGACATGCCTTATTTTCATGACAAAGGAAATGGGCAGAGAAAAAAACTCTCAATCTTTCATTTCACTGATCAGAGAAGCATTTCTAAATCTCAGCATGAAGATAAGATAAAATAATCACATTTGTCAACATAAAAAAAGGAAAGCTTTGAAGAGGAGTTAGTGTATACACATATGCCAGAATAAAAAGATGAGGGGGTGGCAGGGTAGGTGATAGGTGAATCCAGGTGGGTGGGAAAGGTCATGGGCTGGAGAAGAAGGAATCTGATAGCACAGAAGAGTGGTGCACCATAGGAGAGAGGAAAGGGGGGGGGGCCCCATGGGGAAGTAATAGGCAATTGGGAAGAGGTGAAAGGACAGAGAGGGGAGTAGAGAAGGGGTGGGAAATTTGGTTATGGGAAGGAGAAAACAACGTTCACGGAATCGGGTTGGAGGTTACCCAGACGGAATAGAAGGTGTTGCTCCTCCACCGCGAGTGCCTCATCATGGCACAAGAGGAGAGCTAGCTGCTCTTTTTTATCTGCAACACTTGTAGCACACGGATCAAGACTGAATGACTCATACGAGGTTGCAGAGACACTTCCTCCACTACGGGAACATCATCCTAGAACCTTGTGCTCAAGACTTAAAGATGTGTGTGAAAAAAAAATTGAATTCAAGACAGAAACATCTGCATGACCTTTCGCCTTCTACGAGTGTTAACTGTTGCAAAATTATCCAACAGCTGAACCAACTGTATTGACAATAAACTGGACTGATCTAAGAACACTGAGGCTGTCTACAAGAAGGGTCAGAGCCGTCTCTATTTCCTGAGGAGACTGAGGTTCTTTAACATCTGCCGGACGATGCACGAGTCTGTGGTGGCCAGTGCTATCATGTTTGCTGTTGTGTGCTGGGGCAGCAGGCTGAGGATGGCAGACACCAACAGAATCAACAAACTCATTTGTAAGGCCAGTGATGTCGTGGGGATGGAACTGGACTCTCTGATGGTGGTGTCTGAAGAGAGGATGCTGTCTAAGTTGCATGCCATCTTGGACAATGTCTCCCATCCACTACATAATGTACTGGTTGGGCACAGGAGTACATTCAGCCAGAGACTCATTCCACTGAGATGCAGCACTGAGCATCATAGGAAGTCATTCCTGCCTGTGGCCATCAAACTTTACAACTCTTCCCTTGGAGGGTCAGACACCCTGAGCCAATAGGCTGGTCCTGGACTTACTTCATAATTTACTGGCACAATTTACATATTACTATTTAACTATTTATGGTTCTATTACTATTTATTATTTATGGTGCAACTGTAACGAAAACCAATTTCCCCCGGGATCAATAAAGTATGACTATGAATCTCTAAATAAGAAAGATGACAAAAATCGTAAGAAATAGTGGATGGATTTTGTATCATGATGACGATGATGAGCAGGGTAGGGACAACACACCAATTATGCTGATTAAATTAATCAGAAAGCAGAGTTGAAATCTATATGCTGACTATACACACTTCTCTCCTTTCCTTCCCAACATCTCAAGAACTTGTGCTCAAGCAAACTGGCATGACTCTCATCAAACATCATCAATAGTTCAAAAATGTCCAGAAATTCTATCTTTTGTGACACCCTGCACGGCAATGTCAAGTTTCTACACTGTGGTTAGAATCCAAAACTATCATGATGGAAACAGCAAGGAAGAGGGGAAGAAGAATCACACCACAAACAAAATGATTGGTGTCCTGCAGGAAGGTTTTGGCCCAAAATGTTGATGCACTCTTTTCCACAGAAGCTGCCTGGTCTGCTGAGTTCCTCCAGCATTTTGTGTGTGTTGATTAGTTTCTAGGAATTGGTGGACAAAATGCAACTGTTTTCGTGAATCTACAGTGCACGAAGCAGCTGGTTCTCATTGCTCTCAGAGACCACACAGTAATCATTAAATAGTCTTAGTCTGAAGGTTATGCCCTTGCTGTACCATTAAACGCTATTACGTTAACACCTGTTACTTGTCACGTATGCTAGCGCATCAAAATAAAACTGGTAAAATTTACAAAGGCTCTTGGTAGGTTATCTAGTGCCAGAGGAATACTGCAGCCTCGAATAAAATAATGCATATGCTTTAATGATAGGGTAACTTCGCTGCATAAAACTGAGAGCACAGAAACTGGCTACGTAGCCCAATCACACTCATTGGCACTTATGTTCTTTGTGAGCCATTTGCCATACGTATAAAACCACATCAAGAGACATTTCTATTCCTTTCTCAATGATGATCTTACCAAGATTTCCTCTTAAAGACATCTTTAATTTCTCCATATAGCAGAGCACCACCTATTAATCAGAGAATGGAAGTAGGCCCTTTAGCCCATCAAGTCTGTGCTGGCCATCTTGTGCCATCACCAATCTTCCACTCATTCAACTTTACTCTCCCCATGTTCTTGTCAACTTCCAATTCATAAAACCATAAGATAAAGGAGCAGAATTAGATCATCTGGTATGTCGAGTTTGCTCTGTCATTTCATCATGGCTGATCCAGTTTTCCTCCCAATCCCAATCTCCTGCCTTCTCCCCATATCCCTTCAGGCTCTGACCAATCAAGAATCTATCAACCCCAGTCTTAAATACCCATAAAGACTTGGCCTCCACAGCCGTCTGTAGCAACGAATTCCACAGATTCACCACTCTCTGGATAAAGAAATTCCTCCCCATCTCTGTTCTAAAAGGACGATCCTCTATTCTGAAGCTGTATCCCCTGGTCTTAAGACTCTCCCATTGTAGGGAACATCCTCTCCACATCCACTCTTTCACCATTCGATAGGTTTCAATGATGTCACCCTTCATTCTTGATTATAGGCCCATAGCCATCAAACGCTCTTCAAATGACAAGCCATTCAATCCTGGAATCATTTTCCTGAAGCTTCTTTGAACCCTCTCCAGTTTCAGGACATCTTTTCTAAGATAAGGGACCCAAAACTGCTCATAATACTTCAAGTGAGGCCTCACCAGTGCTTTATAAAGTCTCAGCATTACATCCTTGCTTTTATATTCTAGTCCTCTTGAAATGAATGTGAACAACACATTTGCCTTCCTCACCATAGACTTAACCTGCACATTAATCTTCAGGGAATCCCGCACAGTTATTCAGATGACCCTTTGTGCCTCAGGTTTTTTTTGTATTTTCTTTCCATTTAGAATATAGCCAACCCTTCCATTTCTTCCACCAAAGAGCATAACCATACACTCCCCAACACTATGGACCATCTGCCATTTCCGTGCCCATTCTGCTGATCTGTCTTCAAGTCCTTCTGTAGCCTCTCTACTTCCTCAAAACTACCTGCCCCTCCATCTATCTTTATATCATCAGTAAACGTTGTAACAAAGCCATCAATTCCATCATCCAAATCACTGACATATAATGTAAAAAGAATCCGTCCCAACACAGATTCCTGTGGAACACCACCAGTCACTGGGTGCCAACCAGAAAAAGCTCCATTTATTCCTGATCTTTGCCCTACCCATCAGCCACTGCTTTATCAATGTTAGAATCTTTCCTGTAATACCACGGCTTTTAACTAATTGAGCAGCCTTGTGTCAAAGGCCTTCTGAAAATCAAAGTACACAACATCAACCAATTCTCCTTTGTCTATCCTGCTTGTTATTTCTTCTAAGAATTCCAACAGATTTATCAGGCAAGATTTTCCTTGAGGAAACCATGGTGATGACGGCCTATCTTATCATATGCCTCCGAGTACCCTGAGACTTCATCCTTCTCAATTCAATCAATTATCTCCACCACTGCAGAGGACAATTAACTCACTAACCACTCTCTGGGTAGGGAGTGTGGATCCTGGTGTTTATGCAATCCATGTGTTTGAAGTCATGAATGAGGTATAAAACTTGCTGCTTGTGGCCTTTTTATTAAGTGATGCAAGAACAAAGAAGGGCCAGGAGCAAAACACTCAATGGTTGTCCTCTACAAAAAAAACTCCAACTAAAAAGATAACATTCCAGTGCTAACAATTAACCTATAAAATAACTAGATTCAAGGGGTGTGACACTTGCGACAAAAAAATTGGAAGCTTCTAAAGCAGGGGTAGGCAACCTTAAGCACAAATGATTTTCTAGCATGCGTTATTCATTAATTTGAGGCCAAACATAACTAGATGTATTTAAATAGATAATTCCCATATTTCAAGTTTTTTTATGGCATTTATCTCGCCCACCGTCCGCTCATTAACACGCGATCCGGCCCACAGAGGCAAAAAGGTTGCCGACCCCTGTTCTAAAGCTTCTAAATATCACAGAAGCAGCTATACCTCAATTACTGGAAAATTCACTGAACAGTTACATGTATACAGATCATTATATAAAAATAGAATCAAGCATAGGGAAGTTAATCTACAGGAAAAATAACAATTCTTCAGCCCTATCCAACAGAAGTTTCTCATTGACTTTTAACTGCCTTACCTTAAAGGCTCCTAATTTCAGATTCCGCCCCTATTTTTAAGTTCCTTCAATCATACCACATTTTTAAAATAATTCACAAGTACAGGTTTCCCCCACCATCCGAAGGTAGAGCGTTCCTATGAAACAGTTCGTAAGCCGAAATGTCATAAAGCGAAGAAGCAATTACCATTTATTTATATGGGAAATTTTTGTGAGTGTTCACAGACCCAAAAATAACCTACCAAATCATGCCAAATAACACATAAAACCTAAAATAACAGTAACATATAGTAAAAGCAGGAATGATATGATAAATACACAGCCTATATAAAGTAGAAATACTTTTCCACAATCATTGCCTGCACTGTTCTCCGTAGCGAAAACCTCACGTAAGCGCTCTGGGCAGAAACACGGCACAAGCACCGTCGCCAGAAAATCTCACACAAGTGCTCTCCAGTAACCTTTAAGCTATGAAGCTGCCAAATCATACCAAATAACGCATAAAAATAAACAGCCGATATAAAGTAGAAATAATGTATGTACGGTGTAGTATCACTTACTAGAATCAGGAAGACAGCTTGCCGAGCACACTGATGATGGTATGTTAGACTGAGTCCTCGCAGGCTGGGGTGGTGCAGTGGCCCCCACCCTCCAGGCCGCCGAGTGAGACATTGCCATGAAGCATGCAGGGGGACAGCGGTAGCTGGGAGGCACACAGCACATCTTTAAGAAAAAAGCCGAAATAAACATGCTAATTAATTAGGTGCTGCCTGACATGTAATTGTCGGCCCAGATCAGAGGCGATGCAATCGGGCAATCAGCACTGATCTGGGCCGACAATTATGTGTTCGGCGACACCTAATTAATTAGCATGTTTATTTCGGCTTTTTGTCTTAAAGATGCGCTGTGTACCTCCCGGCTACCGCTGCATTCTCCGCGAATCGGTATCTGTCCGTGGCCTGGGGGTTGGGGTGGTGGGACACTGAGGTGTCATCTTGTCGTCTGTTTCCATTAGGGCAGGCAGCTCGTCTTCTCCAATGACTGCCCGCCTCGATGTCGAAGGTCAAGGTTCGTCGTCTGCTGTGGCTGATGTGGAAGGCTTGCTTGACTGCTGAGCCTTGCACACTTTTCCATTATACAGTTCTTTGTAAGCACTCAAACCATCCCGCAAATATCCCCTAAACCAATGTACCCTTTCAAAATTAAAGCCGTACTTTATCATTGCAGCGAAAATCTCACGCAGTTGTTTCACATTCATTTCGCTAATAAATTCGGTTTCGATTGTTATCCTTTCCTCTTCCAATTGCATCAGCACTTCATCTATCAGTTTTTGGTCATGGGATGCCAAAACCTTTTCATCATCATCTTCGTCAACTTCCACAAGCCAAACTCACTTAGTCCTTACTTCATTCACCACGATCAAAACGCTTAATTATGTCTAGTTTTACGCTAAGTGTAACACCCTTATGAGCTCTTTCGGGCTTTTCCGACACCTTAGAACTCATCTTGCTAATGGCCGCTCAATGCAACGTGTTTAAGCAATGCCGACGAGAATGCAATTCCGAATCCAGGGGAGGGCGGCTGCTCGGGGCGTGCGCTGCCTTTTATCGTGCGCTGATTTTTTCGCATGCTGATTTTTTTCGTAACAGTGAAAACACCTTCTGTTAGCGAAAACAGGGAACTAATGTAGGTCTTTCGTAACAGTGAGGTTTCATAAGGCGAACGTTCGAAAAGTGGGGTACACCTGTATATGTAATACAACACATTGTAGAATACATGCCAACTATTCTATACACTGGTGAGAAAGGCAGAAGATTAAGCAGTTGCAATCAATTTCTAACTATAATTTAAAGGATAAATGATTGTCAGATATCTAGCAAGCTGATGATAGCATCTGGTCTCCATTGAAGGCAATTATGAGAGGAGATAAGACTGTAGAGTGAAAGATAACAAACCCTGATTACCTCTGTAATTTTGTATTGGCCTGATCCAATCCCATCAGGCTCTATTCCTAGAATTCCATTCAAACCCTTTCAATCAATTTGTTTCAAGTCTCTTGGCCACACTTCCATATTTGCTTGGATTCCTGGGAATTTACCTTTTTGACCAATCTTGTTCCCACTCAAATCTCTGGTAGGGTGTAGGTACTACAAGATGATGAGTTTTCCTATTAGGAAAACATTCTGTAAACTTGGCTGAGAAAGAGCATCTTTGTGTTTAAAAGAAAAAAGAAGGAAATTAATGTGGAATACAAAATTCAGATGGAGGTATATTGAAATTCTTTTAATAACTGAGATTTAACTTAATTTATAAAGCACATATCATTTTAGTACCAAAATATGATATAACATTTAGATATGGATCAAGACGGTTAGCAAATTCCCGTAACTGATAAATACTAAAAGCGATTTCAAGCATTCAAACAGTTGAGGAGATTATATTAGATAGTTTCTTGCAGCTTAAACAAACGAACCTTTATTGGCTTGCTACTGGTTGGTGACAATCTGAACAGGAACTCAGCTGTTCATATCATTTGTTTCTTCGTATTTAAGAGGTGCCAAGTAGAATTCAGGCAAAAGCTCCACAAAGTAATTTGAGAGACCAGAAGAACATACGACATAGGGGCAGAATTAAAACATGCCCACAGAAGCCAATCAAGCCATTCTGCCAAAAAGGATGCACATCATTAAGTCTCTGCATTTCATGGTGTTTATATGGACCTTTGCCAGATTAAGTCAAAACAGATAGATTGGTCAGAAAAATTTTAAAAAGTGAGATGAAAGCAAATGTACGAATCCAAATTTTAATAAGAGACATGAAACAGACGGTTATGCTTTTGTGATTGAAAGGTTGTTTGCACTGCAGCTCCTATGATTCAATGTTTGGTACTGATATAGATCACGAAAAGCTAAGATAAACAGTAGACTTAAAAGTTGCAGTTATAAGCAAGAGATTTACAGATGAGAACATTGGTGAGGTGGTAGACAGAGATTTCATGAAGACAGACATCTGTCTCAATAGGGTGCTTATACAAGCTGAGAAATTTGAGTTAAGTTCAGTCACAAGGACAATGAAGGATACTTGGGGAGACCAAAAGACATAGCAGGAGCATTTACACGTTCAACCCATCAAGTCTGCTCTACAATTTCATCATGGCTGATTTATTATTCCTCTCAACCTCATTCTCCTGCCTTCTCCCTGTAACACCCGTGATATATTGACTAACCAAGAACCAATCAACCTCTGCTTTAAACATACTCAATGACTTGATTTCCACAGCTGTCCATGGCAATAAAATCGACAGATTCACTACCCTCTGGCTAAAGAAATTCTTTCTCATCTCCATTCTAAATGCACATCCTATTATTCTGAGGCTGTGCCCTCTGGTCCTGGACTCACCCACTATAGGAAACAGCCTCTCCATATCCACTCTGTCTAGGATTCTCAATATTCAATAGGTTGCAATGAGATATCACCCCCACCCCCCGCCAATTCTTCTAAACTCCAAGTACAGGAGCAAAGCCATCAAACGCACCTCACACCTTAAACCTTTCATTCCCAAAATCATTCTTGTAAACCTTCTCTGGACTCTCTCCAATGTCAGCACAAAACTGCCACAATACTCCCAAGTGTGGCCTGGCCAATGTCCTTCAAGTCCTCAGCATTACATCCTTGCTCTTCCATACGAGTCCTCTCAAAATGAATGCTAACATTGCATTTGCCTTCTTTACCACCAACTCAACCAACAAGTTAACCTTTACGGAATCCCACACAAGGACACCCAAGTCCTTTTGCACCTCTGATTTCATAATTTTCTTCCTGTTTAGAAAATAGTCTAAGACCTTTATTTCTTCGACCAAAGTGCATGACTATACACTTTCTCCACTCTATATTCCATTTGCCACTTCATTGCCCATTCTCCAAATCTGTCCAAGTCCTCTGGGGACCCCCTGTATCTTCAAAACAGCCTGCTCCTCCACCTACCTTTGTATTGTCTGCAAACTTGGCCACAAAGCCACCATGTCCTTCATTCAAATCACTGACATATAACATGAAAAGAAGTGGTCCCAATACTGCCCCTGCAGAACACCATTTATCAGCAGCAGCAAAAGAATAGGCCCCCTTTATTCTGACGTGAGTTGGCAACAGCACATGACGTCGAACTCTATGACGACCTACCGATGCTCACCACTAAAATCGAGGCGAGAAGACTGCAACTAGCGGGGTACTGTCTACGCCACCCCGAGCTACCTGCCAGCCTAGTCATCATATGGGAGCCCAAGCACTGGAGGATGAACCCTGGACGCCCTCCCAAGACTATGGTCAACACACTCCTAGAAGACAGTGGCGTGGCTAATGTAGATGAACTGAACACACTGACGAGGGAGAGGGAGAAGTGGAGAGTCCGTCATCGTGCTCGACGCCGGCCCCCTAGGCCTGAGTCGACGTAGTAGTAGTTATTCTGATTCTAGCCTCCTGCCAGTCAGCCAATCTTCTATTCTTGCTGGTATCTTTCCTGTAATACCTTGAGCTCTTATCTTGTTAAGAACCTCATGTGCAACACCTTGTCAAAGGCCTTCAGAAAATCCAAGTGAACAACATCCACTGACTCTCCTTTGTTTATCCTGCCTGTTACTTCCTCAAAAAGTTCCAACAACAGATATGTCAGGCAAGATTTCCCCCTTAAGACACCATGTTGACCTTGGCCTATTTTATCATGCGCCTCCAAGTACCCTCTTTCTTCTGCCGCTCTCCCTTCTTAAAGAGTGGAATGACATTTGCAATTTTCCAGGCCTCTGGAACCAATCCAGAATCTAGTGATTCTTGAAAGATCATTACTAATGCTTCCACAACCTCTTCAACAACCCCTCTCAGAAACCTGGGGTGTGGCCTACTTGGTCCAGGTGACTTACTTACCTTCAGACCTTCCAGCTTCCTAAGCACCTGCTCCTTGGTTTTAGCAACTACATTGACTTACGGTTTAAGAAAGTGAAATCTCAGCAACTTCTGGCCAGTAGTCAATGAAACAAAGAAAAAAACTAAATACTTTGTTAATCACTCTTTTTCTGGTAAACAATCATCACAAACAATAGCCTGTAACTGCCCTTTTGACTGTGAGGCAATACAATGTGGCAGAACAGAGGCCAGGCAAGGCAGCAGGCCCATTGCTGAGAGCAAGGAAGACCCGAGGTTCAAGCAATTTAAGCGGCGGGCCAAATTGGAAAGATTGGGTACAGGCCGAATTGAGAAGGTGGAGTCCAGGCCCCAGGTGCCGATTTAAGTGTTGGGCCAGATGGAAAAGATCAGGGTGTCGGAGCCCGAGGCATGGGGCAGGCTGGTTCAACTTGTGGGTCCGCTCTGTGCTGAACTAAGGGTCTGTGGATAGACTTTCTTTGTGGACTTCAGTTCAGAACACTATTTGCCTGTGTTTATTATTTGCATGATTTGTTTTTTTTCCTCTCTGTACATTGGGTGTTTGAAGCTCTTTTTTTAAAATAGGTTATTTTGTGTTTCTGTGTTTTCTGGCTGCCTGTTAGGAGACAAATCTCAAGGTTGTATAATGTATACATACTTTGATAATAAATGTACTTTGAACTTTCTGCCCCCTGACAGTCGAATTTCTGGCATACTGCTGGCTTACCTTCATATTTCATCTTGAACGCACAGAAAGCACCCAGCCTAGTCAGGGTATCTGGGTATGTACTAAAAATCTGTGCATATCAACTGGTTGGAGGGTTCACTGAGATCTTTAACCTCTTGATTTGCCAGTCTGAGGTACCCACGTGCTTCAAGAAGGCTTCGGTTATACCGGTGCCCAAGAAGAATGGGGTAACCTGCCTCGATTACTATCATCCAGTAGGACTTAACTTCCACTGTGATGAAGTGCTTTGAGAGGCTGGTGATGAAACAGATCAACTCCTGCCTGGCTTTGATCCGCTCTAATTTGCTTTCCAGAGCAACAGGCCCACAGAAGATCCCATCGCATCAGCTCTTCACTCAACCCTGGTACATCCGGACAGCAAAGATGCCTACATCAGGATGCTCTTTATCAACTATATGCCTACATCATCCCCTTAAAATTAATCAACAAGCTCCAAGACATTGGCCTCAATACCTCCTTGTGCAACTGGATCCTGGATTTCCTCACTTGCAGATGCCAGTCAGTTCGGACAGGCAAAAAAGTCTCCTTCAAGATCTCCATCAGCACAGGTACACACAAGGTTGAGTGTTTAGCCCCCTGCTCTACTTACTTTACACTTTTGACTGTGTGTCTAAGCACAGCTCCAATGCCCTATTTAGGTTTGCTGATGGCACCATGATCGGAGGCAGAATCAAAGGTGGTGACAAATCGGCACATAGGAGAGAGAGCGAAAATCTGGTTAAGTGCTACCACAACAACCACCTCTTACTCAACGTCAGCAAGACCAAGAAGCTGACTTCAGGAGGAGGAAACCAGAGGTCCACAACCCAGTCCTCATCCGTGCATCAGAGATGGAGAGGGTCAGCAACTTTGAAATCCTCAGTGTTATTATTTCAGAAGACCTGTCCTGGGCCCAGCATAGAGTACTAAGAAAGCACGGCAGCACCTCTACTTCCTTAAGAGTTTGTGAAGATTTAGCATTACATTTAAAACTTTGACAAACTTTTATTGGTGAGTAGTGGAAAGTATATTGACTGGCGTGGAAACATCAATGCCCTTGAACAGAAAATCCTACAAGTAGTAGTAGATACGGCTCAGTCCATAACAGGGAAAGCCCTCCCCACCATTGAGCACATCTATATGAAACGCTGTTGTAAGAAAGCAACATTCATCATCAGAGACTCCTACCAGCCAGGACGTGCTCTCTTCTCGCTGATGCCATCAGGAAGGTGGTACAGCAGCCTCACAACTCACACCACCACATAGTTCAGGAACTGCTATTACCCCTCAACCATTAGGCTCTTGAACCAAGGTGGGCAACTTCATGCCCCATCATTGAAATACCTCCACAACCTTGATTCACTCTCAAGGACTCTTTATCTCGCACTCTCTATATTTATTGTTTATTTATTATGATGTCTTTCTTTTTGTATTTGCAGTTTGTTGTCTTTTGCACACTGGTTGGACACCCAAATTGGTGCAATCTTTCATTTATTCTATAATGGTTATTATTCTATTATGGATTTATAGAGTATAGCCACAAGAAAATGAAACTCAGGGTTGTATAAGGTGACATACATACACTTTAATAATAAATTTACTTTGAACTTATACTTTTTTCTCTCGATTTTTTTTTTGGTTCTGTCGGTTTTTAAAAGCTTCCCAATACTCTAGCCTCCCACAAATTTTTGCTGCATTATATACCCTCTCTTTGACTTCTATAGTGTCTTTGACTTCCTATTTACCCACGGTTGTCTCATCCTCTTCATTGTTGGGATGTATCCATCCAGCGTCTTCCGAAATGCCTCCCCAGAAACTCCAGCCATTGCTGTTGTCATCCCTGGCTAGTCTTCCCTTCCAATCGACTTTGGCCAGCTCCTCTCTCCTACCGCTGTAATTCCCTTCACTCCACTGTATTATTGATACATCTGATTTCATCTTTCCCACATAAACTGTAGGATGAATTCTATCTGATTATGATCACCCCTTCCCAAAAATTTCTTTACCTTAAGATCACTAATCAAATCTGATTCATTACACAGTAACCAATTCAGAATTGCCTTTCGTCTTGTGGCATCAGCCACAAGCTGCTCTGAAAAGCCATCTTGTACACATTCTACAAATTCTCTCTCTTGGGATCCCGCATCAGCTTGACTTCCCAATCTACCTGCATATTGAAATTCCCCATGACTATCAGAACATAACAACATGCCCTTATTACATGCCTTCTCTATTTCCTATTGAAAATTATATCCCACATCCTGGCTACTGTTTGGGGACCAGTATATAACTTTCATCAGGGTCTATTTACCCTTGCAGTTTGTTAACCCTACCCACAAGGATTCTACATCCCCTGATCATATGTCACCCCTTTCTAAGGATTTGATTTCAGTTTTACCCACAGAGCCGCACACCACCTCTGCCTACCTGCCTGTCCTTTCAATACAAGGTATATCTTTGGATGTTAAGCTTCCAGCTATGATCTTCTTTCAGTCATGTCTCAGTAATGCCACAGCCTCATACTTGCCAATCTCCAACTGTGCTACAAGACCATCTAGCTTATTCTGTATACTGTGTGTGTTCAAATATAAAACCTTCAATCCGATATTTATCACCCTTTTCGATTTTGCCCCCATGTTATACTTCAGTTCATCCCACTAACTGCAATTTTGCCCTAGCATCTGCCTGTCCATCCTCAGTCTCACAAAACACTGTGGCAACTTGCATGCCATCATCAGCCCTATGATTCCAATTCCCATCCCCCTGCCAACTTTGTTTAAACCTGCTCCTCCAGTTCAGTGGAACACATCTTTTTTGTGCAGGTCATACCTTCCCAAGAATAGTTCACAACAACCCAAAAATCTGAAACCTTGCCCCCTGAATCACTTCCTCAGGCATTCATTCTAATCCTGCCCTGGCTGGCATTCAGTACTGGGAGTAATCCAGAGATCAGTACCTTGAACGTCCTGCTCTTCAGCCTCTCCCTAGCTCCCTACACTCACCATGCAGGACCACTTCCTCCTTCCTTACCTATGCCTTGGGTGCCAAAGTGCACCACAACCTCTAGCTGCTCACAAATGAGAGAATGAGAGAGAGAGAGAATGAGAGAGAGAGAGAGAGAGAGAATGAGAGAACAAGAGAGAGAGTACAAGAGAGAGAGGCAAGAGAATGGACAATTAATGGAAAACTACGCATCTCAAGATCTATGTCCATAAATCCCTCAAGAGAGTACAAGACAGTTAAGGTTTCATTCCTTCATTTAGGCAGGAAATATAAAAGTTTCAAAGACAAAATTACTGCAGCCATAGCTAGATCATCATGTAGTGTTGTGGTCATCACAAAACCATTACAGAAGGTGCACTGGTGACCTACAGGTGCACTGTCACGTCTAGAGAATTTCAGCAGGGAAAATTTGGACAAAGCTGAGCCTGTTGCCTTTGGACCCAAGAGATGAAGGGAGATTTAACTGCAGTATAAGCAATTACTGCAGTGCATATAATTGCAGGGGAAGAAAGTATTTCCTTTTGCAGAGAAAGCAATAGGTAGCGAGGGCAGATTTGAAGTAGTGAATGAAAGTGAAAAATGAGTTGGAGCTTTCAGTCGGAAAAGGTGTAAGAATGGAAAGTGCTTGTTCATTCACTCTAACACAGCATCTGATGGAACAAGAGCTGGAAAGTAGGATTAGGCATGATAAACTGAACACAACAATAGGCTGTGATTTCTACAACTCTATTGTTCAATACACCCTCCAGAAGATCGTAAAATCACTAACAATCACTAACCATTTGGTACAACACATATTCCCTCAGAAATATACATTTACTTACCAAAGAAATTACTAAAACTACTTCGAATGACACATCATAAATGTAACAAGTACTCACATGAATACTGAAACTGGTTTAACTGCACAGTGGGTATATGCAGGCAGAGTGTGGTTTTGAGCTCTCTGAATCTACAACTGAATTGAAAAAAAACTCCCAAAATAAAACCCTTAGGCTTATGCAAGCATACCACACACCACCACCATGCGTTTCCATAGTAATCTCGCAGTGTCATTATGGAAGAATTCAACTGCTTATACAGCGGAGTTTTATTTTAAAAATTACTTAGATATTTCATGGACTGTTTAATGGTCAAAAGCAAAGTCAGATATTGATTTTCTGTTGTTTGATTTATTGAATTTATTAATGAACACAAAACACCAGTGAGGCAGACCTTGCCCAATATACTGAGAAACCAAATTTGCAAACTGCTTTCACTCAACGTGTATTTCCTTTACATAATGCTAGAATACATATGCACAAAATAGAAAAGAGCATTCTCAGAGCAAATGTGACTACGCATTAGCAGCTTTGCATTAAACTGTTTATGCATCAAAACTATAACCAAGCTCCACAAAAAATGGATTAACTCAATACATGACATACACTCTGTGGCCACTTTATTAAGTACATCTGACAACCTGCTCATTAATGCAAATATCTAATCAGCCAATCATGTGGCAGTGGTTCAGTACATAAAATCATGCAGACATGGCCAAGGGGTTCAATTGTTGATCAGACCAAATATCAGAATGGGGAAGAAATGTGATCTAAATTACATTGACAGTGGAATGGTTGTTGGTGCCAGATGAGGTTGTTAGAATATTTCAGAAACTCCTGAGATTTTTGTGCAAAACAATCCCTACAGTTTACAGAGAATGGTAAGAAAAACAAAGATAAAAAAAATCCAGTGAGTGGCAGTTCTGTGGGCAAAAACACCTTGTGAGTGAGAAATGTCAGAGAATAGCCAGACTGGGTCAAACCGACAAGAAGGTGACAGTAACTCAATTAACCACACATTACATTACAACAGTGGTGTGCAGAAGTGCATCTCTGAAAGCACAACATGTAGAATCTTTAAGTGGATGGGCTACAGCAGCAGAAGACCACGAACATATACTCCGTGGCCACTTTATTCGGTACAGGAGCTACCCAATAAAGTAACCACTGGGTGTATGTCCTTGACCCATGTTTGGCCCTTGCATTTGGTGCCCAAAAGCAGGACAGTATTCAACAATACCTGGACTAGACGGTTACTTCCGAAGAAGATACGCGACTTTGCAAAAGCAGTAACACTTAAACAGTACTTTGATGTAAATAGTTACTGTCGGTAACAGATACCATTTGCACAATAAATTGTCTGAAGTGGTGGCTTTATCATGTCTTAACTTAGAGAGATGCTCAACACCACAAATAGAGATGCAACAACTCAGGCGTCAATGAAAACTACTTTAACAATGTGAAATGTCCCAAGACTTTCATAAAACTGTTTTAATACAGCTTCACACCAAGCACTGTTAAGAAAATAGGACAGGCGAACAATAACTCAATTAAAGAGATGGGCATTAACATGTATTACAAAAGGAGGAACACACACAACCCTTCTCCAGCCCTTTATCTCTTCCACAATCAACTTTCCTGCTCTTTTCATCACCCTCCTCCCAGTTTCACCTATCACCTACTATCTTGTACTTCTTCCTCCCCTCCCTTCTGCCCACCTTCTTACTTTGACCCCATTTTTTTTTCTCCAGTCCTGATGAAAGGTCCCCAGCTCACAACGTTGACTGTACTCTTTTCCATAGATGCTACCTGGCCTGCAGAGTTCCTCCAGCATTTTGTGTGTGTTTTTGGATTTCCAGCATCTGCAGATTTTCTTATTCACAAAAGGAGGAGAAGTTTTCAGAGGGAACTCTAGAGCCTTCAACATCTAATTGAATGGCTAGACAGAATGCATAAAATTGCGAATAGAGTAAGATAGATCCAGGAAAGTTATAAATTGCAAAACAGAAGAAAATATTAAAGTATATTAAAATTATTATTTCACTGGCCCAGAAGCAGATCCAGATGCATTTGTTTCCGACAAGCTTGGAAATAGACACTGTGGGATAGTTACGTAAAGATGTATATGTGAATCATATCAGAGAATTCAGAGAATATAAGGATGTCATCATGAGCATGCAGAATGGAATTTCGCGCTAAGATTGCATTGCTGCTAGATTAATCTACTTTTGATAGAAGTTCCTCGTGTCCTGTAACTATCATGGTGGATTGAACTTGGAAGCATGTCCAGCTGTGCAACAAATTACCAATGTAAACCTAGTAATATACAAATACTAAGAGATTGTAGATAGCGTCATCTAGAACAAAACATGAACTGATGCAGGAACTCAATGGATCCAGCAGGATCTGTGTTGGGAAATATACATTAATGCATTTTGATACAAGGAACAATAGTGCAGACTATTATCTAAATGTGGAGAAAGTTCAAATATCAGAGGTGCAGAGGGATGTAGGAGTCCTTGTACAAGACTCCCAGAAGGTTAGTTCACAGGTTGAGTGCGGTAAAGAGGCAAATTCAATGTTGGCATTTATTTCAAGGGGAATAAAATATTAAGGCAAGGAGATAATGCTGAGCCTTTATAAGACACTAGTCAGGCTGCACTTGGAGCACTGGCAACAGTTTTGGGCCCCTTATCACAGAAAGGATCTGTTGTCATTGGAGAGAGTCCAGAGAAGCTTCATGAGGATGATTCCAGGAATGAAGGTGTTAACATGAGGACTGTTTGGCAGCTTTGGGCCTGTACTCACTGGAGTTTAGAAGAATGTGTGGGGATCTCACTGAAACCTACCAAATGTTGAAAGGATTAGATAAAGTGGACATGGAGAAGATGTTCTCTCGGGTGGGGGTGTCCAAAACTAGAAGGCAGGGCCTCAGAACTGTGGGGTGACCTATTAGAGCAGAAGGAGGAATTTTTTTTTAAATCGAGAGGGTGGTGAATCTGTGGAATGCTCTGCCACAGACTGCGGTGGAAGCCAAGTCCTTGGGTATATTTAAAGCAGAAATTGATAGATTCCTGATTGGTTGGGCCATCAGGGGATATGGTAAGAGGGCAGGTGTACGGAGTTGAATGGGATCCGGGATCAGCCATGATGAAATGGCGGAGTGTACTCAATTGGCTGAATTCTGCTCCTAGAGAAATGCTCAATCTGCTGAGAAAGGAAAAAAACTAAATTCACATTGCATAACATTCCTTGGGAACTTGCTAGTTCAAGAAAAAATAGGAAAGACCAGTTACCTTGAACTGCTGAAATCAATAAATTCACATGCTGAGGGAAAGTGAGGCACTGTTCCTCAAGCTTATGTTGGGCTTTAGTTTAGCAGTAGAGGAAATTACAGAAAGGTCAGAGTGGGAGAGGGATGGAGAAATGAAGTGACAGGCTGCTGGAAGATCAGGCTCCCTCTTGTGAATTAAATGGAGTATTTTACAAAGTGATCAATCAGCTTTTGGTTTTTCCAGTAGAGAGGAGTTTGCACCGGGAACATTGAATGCAGTCTTCGACAATGAAAGACCAGCAAGCAAATTATTGCTCACCTGAAAAAACTGTCTCAATCTCGGGATGGTAAGAAGAGATTCAGTGAAAGGAGAGGTGTTTCCTTCCCATCTTTTCATGGGAAAAGCTAGGAGAATGCCAGTGATTAATGGAGAGGGAACAGTGAACCAAGAAGTCGTGGAGAGAACAGACTTTTGAAAGGGGAGAGGGGAGAATACGAGTCTGGTGTTGAATTCAGTTGAATGTAGTGTAAATTATAGGAAACTGCACATTGATTACGAGGATAGTGGGTAAAAAGGTACGACAGCTGTGCTCTGGCTCAAAGGAGGGGATGAGAGCAGATATGCAGAAAGTCATGCCAACGCACGTTAGAGCCCTGTCAACTTTGGTCGAGAGGAAACCACAGTACAGGAAAAAGTCTACATACACACTGGGATGGAAAGTCCCAGTCATCAGAGTAGGAACGACAGAGAATGGAAGCAGGGTGGAAAATGATGTGGTCAAGGTGAAAGTAGTGAAGACAGAAAGGGGAAAGTCAGATATGGATCATATGTACAAAATAAGCAGGATGGAAGTTAGCAGCAAAAACAAATATTTTTCAGTCTTGTACCCTTGGCTGCATTGGAATAGTGTTGGCAGCTAAAGACAGAAGTCCAAATGGAGAGATGGAGTAGTATCAATTCTGATGCAACTATAACTCATCCACTATAAAGGACAGCATTCTGACTGGCGGCAACACCATCCATAATTTGGGGTGGGGGGGCTGGGGGAGAAAGAGAGTTGGAGAAACTTGTAAAATTAGTCAGCCCCATCATGGGTACTAGTTTCCGTAATATCCAAGACATCATCAAGGTGCAGCGGCGTCCATCATTAAGGATCCCTACCACCCAGGACATGCCCTCTTCTCATTGTTAGCATCAGGAAAGAAGTACAGGAGCCTGAAGGCACACACTCGGCGATTTAGGAACAGCTTCTTCCCCTCTGCCATTCAATTTCTGAATGGACACTGAATTCATGAACATTACCTCACTACTTTTTTATTTCTGCTTTTTTGTACTACTTATTTTAACTTAACTATTTAATATATCAGTTTTTTTCTCTATATTTATCATGGATTTCATTGTACTGCAGCCATTAAGTTAACAAATTTCACGACATATGCTGGTGATACTAAGCCTGATTCTAATTCTTCACAGGTGCTGCATTATCCGAGTATTCCCAGCACCATCAGCTGCAGTTGACATTTCCTGCATTTAACACCTGTCCAGTGCTTGTAGCTTTTGAACAATAACTAACATGTTTTTGGGTGCTGGAGTGAGACGAAGTGGCTCAATGCAAAATGAACGGTTGTGCCATAAGAAGTGATTCTATTGTGCAAAATTCAAGTTAATTCTTTGAATTTGAAACATCGTGGTACAGAAATAAAAGGAGGGAAGATGATGAACAGATCTTGGAAAACAAAACAACAATGAAACAGACATCACCTCAAACAGCATTTAAATAAGAGGTTAAAAAAACAACAAGCATAGGACAAGCTTATGGGCTTATCCTGCAAATGTGGTTACTCAATATTTGATTTACTGAATATCAGATTTACAGTAAAAAGGCATGCAAACAAAAAGATCTGGGAAAAAGCAAGAAAGTAATTTGCAATGCAAATGAAAACTATGAAACTATCAAGGAACAAAGCAAAGTGATGAAATATTCAACAAACAGAAGATAATTTTTTAATATTACAAATGAAGAAAGATAAAACATGGGCTTCAAGAATCAAATGGCAGAAACGTTAATTACTTTACTTCTGCATTTTGCAAGGAGATCAATCCAGTAGAGAAGATCAGAAGATGAAATTCCTTGGCATTATCATATCTGAGAATCTGTCCTGGGACCAGCTTGCTAGAGGCATCACAACAAAGGCATAACAGCAGATCTACTTTTTGTAAGTTTGCTCAGATTCTAAAATTTTGAGAGTATCCTGTCTGGTTGCATCATGGCCTAGGATGGAAAGGACACAACCTAGTGCATCACAGGCAAAGCCCTCAGCACCATTAAGCACATCCATCAGGAGTGCTGCCACAAGAAAACGGTATCCATCTATCCAGGCCATGATCTCTTCTCACTGCTGCCATTGGGAAGGAAGTACAAGAGCCTCAGGTCTCATACCGCCAAGTTCAAAAGCAGTTATTTATTTATTTATTTATTTTGCTAGCTAGCAATACAGCAGAGGAGGCCCTTCCAGCTATGTCACCCCGGCAAACCTCTGACAAACCGGACCAACCCTAACCTAATCACAGGACAATTTACAACGACCAGCTAACCTACCCGGCACACGTTTTGGACTGTGGAGGGAAACCAGAGCACCCGGGGAAATGCCACACATTCCACAGGCAGGATGCACACAGACTCATTGCAAATGGCCCCGGAATGGCCCAAGCTGAAATAACTGCAACGTCTCCATGGCACCCCCTCAACCATCAGGCTCTTGGACCAGCAGGAATAACCTCACTCACCCCAACTCTGAACAGATTCTACAACCTCTGGACTCACTTTTAAGGACCCTAGATCCCATGTTCTCAGTATTATTTATTAACTTATTTATTCTTTTATTTGCAGTTTGTTTTCTTTTGCACATTGGTAGTTTTTCATTGATTCTACTGGATTTCCCTGTTCCACTGTGAATGCCTGCAGGAAAACGAATCTCAAAGTAGTATACGGTGACATATATGTACTCTGATCATAAATTTACTTTGACCTTTGATTTCAGAGATGTTATAAACACATTAAAATAAATAAAGCAGATTATCAAAATCAAACTCAAAGACTAAGACTATAGTTTGGGTGAAATGATTCTACCTATTGTACAAGTATACTGTGGAGAAACAACAAAAGGGGTACTGGCCAGTCTACTTCAAAAGATCCCTTTCAGTTGGACAAGTCTACATCCCATTGATTACCATCCAGCAGGACACTTTTATTAGATTAGATTATTAGATTAGATCAGATTATGAGGACACGCAGTCCTCTTTTATTGTCATTTAGTAATGCATGCATTAAGAAATGATACAATATTCCTCCGGTGTGATATCACAAAAACACAGGACGGACCAAGATTGAAAAACTAACAAAACCACATGATTATAACATATAGTTACAACAGTGCAACAATACCATAACTTGATGAAGAACAGTCCATGGCACAGTAAAAAAAAATTTGAAGTTTCTCAGAAGTCCCACATCTCACGCAGACAGGAGAAGGAAGAAAACTCTCCCTGCCATGCCCGACCACAGTCCGACTCTGAGTCGTCCGAAAACTTCGAGCTCTGATCAGCCCGCTGACATCGAGTACCGAGCACCATCTCTATCCGAACGCTTTGACCTCAGCCTCGGTCGCCAGCAGCAGGCAAAGCCGGGGATTTTGGGGCCTATCCTTCGGAGAGCCTCGATCGCACAGTAACAACAGCAGCGAACCAGGCATTCCAGAAATTTCTCCAGATGTTCCTCTGCTTCTCACGTCTGTCTTCATCAAGTCAGAATTGTCCACGGCCCCTATTTAACAGATACGATATCATTTCACTGGAGAGCTGCGCGCGCTGCGATCTTCTCCTCCCGCTTAATCACAATTATTCGAATTAAAGGTGGTGATGGATCAGCAAACAGGAGAGAGATTGAAAATTTGGCTGAGTGGTGTCATAACAACAACCTCTCACTTAATGTCAACAAGATCAAGGAACTGATTGTAGACTTAAGGAGAGGGAAACCAGAGGTCCATGGGCCAGTACTCATTGGAGAATCAGAAGTGGAGAGGGTCAGTAACTTTAAATTCCTGAGTGCCACTATCTCAGAGGACCTGTCCTGGGCCCATCATATAAATGTAATTACAAAGAAAGCACGACAACTCCTCTTCTTCCTTGGGAGTCTGCGGAGATTCGGCATGACATCAAAAACTTTGACGAACTTCTACAGTTGTGTGGTGGAGAGAGTATAAGGACTACCTGCATCACGGCCTGGTATGGAAACACCAATGGCTTTGAGCGAAATATCCTAAAAAAGACAGGATATTCCGGGGTAATGGAGGTATAATTTGTCCATCTGTGCTGATCACCCCATCCTTGACTAAGCTGTTCCACCGTGAACACGATTTGTTATGAGTCAACATGATGCTTTCAGATCAGGTCATGCATAGCACATACCTCCGCCGCACCGCTCAGGTGTGTTTCTGGGGTACAGGGGCTAGCGACCCTCGTGCCTGTTATCGCTGAG
This sequence comes from Mobula birostris, assembly GCF_030028105.1. Classification (NCBI taxonomy): domain Eukaryota; kingdom Metazoa; phylum Chordata; class Chondrichthyes; order Myliobatiformes; family Myliobatidae; genus Mobula; species Mobula birostris. The sequence goes on along the minus strand of NC_092391.1, from coordinate 21,924,794 downwards.
CAGCAGTGAATCATCTGATTAGCCTATCAGAGTTCTCTTTGGGAACTAGTTGACCTGATCAGCATTTCTGATCTGGCTATTGTTCACGATTGCACTTCATAATAAAAAAAAGATAAGAGATTTGGCCCAGTACATCACAGGTAAAGCCCACCCAACTATTGAGCATATCTACCTGAAATGTTGCCGTAGAAAAGCAGCATCCATCAAAGAATCTGACCACCCAGGCCATGCTCTTCTCGCTGCTGCCATCAGGTAGAAGGTACGAGACCTTCAGGATTCGCACCACCAGGTTCAAGAACAGTTACTATCCCTCACCCATCAGGGTCTTGAACAAAAGGGGATAACTACACTCATCTACTGAGATGTTCCCACAACCAATGATCTCACTTTAAGGACTTTATCTTGTTACTTCATGCTGTCATTTATTGCTATTTATATTTGCAGTTCGTTGTCTTCCATGCTCTACTTGATCTTATTGATCCTATCATAGTTAGTATTCTATTAGATTTGCTGAATATGCCCACAGGAAAAAGAATGTCAGTGCTGTACATGGTGACATGCATGTACTCTGATAATAAAATTTACTTTGAACTTTTGATTCACTGCTCTGCTCATGACACCATTAAAGACCCACAAGGGAAGCTTTCAAAGTAGTCCTTGATTAGGTTGTAATGAGAAAGATCCTTCCTGTCAGACAGTGCTTGTATAAATGTAATATTGGTCACACTCCACAATGTACTGGAAATAAGACCTTTGCTCGTCTTCTAGAACACATCCCTGGCAAAATGGTCTAGGAGGAGATGCAGGGCCATTTGTTAAAATTCCTCCTGAAAAGCGGCAATAACACAGGAACTGTACTGTGTAGGTTGTTCCCAGGTACATACACCAAAACAGATGCAAACTGCTGAAAGGAGCTTTCTAGTATGGACATCACAGCAAGTGCTGCACATGACCGAAAGTTGCAAGCTGAAACACTTATACAAAAGGTTACAGGACTAAGTGCTGGGTGCACACTGAGTGTAGCCGCTTCAAGAGCTTCACAGAGAAGCACAAAAGATATGGGCCCTCCCACCACTGCTAAATGCTAGCGCTGAAATCAGTGATTCTGAACACAAAAATCTGTTGTCTCTGCAGTTTGTGTTTATTTCATTTTTCTCTTCGCATTAACCTCATTGGAGCAATTTGAGCAATTTGTAAATTCTATTTGAATCTGCTATCGCAGACACCCTATGCAATACCACCATTTCTTATCTGAACGGTGTGAATGTGCACCCATTACTGCCTAATATTACGGTAATTCTTGCACTACCATCTCATTAGTGTGAACTTAGAAACCTTGTGCATCTTGTAATCTGTGACTTGTAGATCTTGTACATCTTATTTTTAAAGTAACTTATTTTTTAATTTTTGTAACTTCTCTTCTAATATTTGTATATCTGTGCACCTGTAATGCTACTGTGACACTGCAAGTTCCTTTGCGATGAATAAAGTATCTATCTCTGAGCACACTTCTGTTACCTGAACTGCTGTAAAAGCATTCTGGTACATACCAAGTTCACAAAACATATTGTAGAAACAAAAAGCTCTGTACTTCAAGTTCCTGGCTGCCAATATCTCTGAGAACCTAAGCTGGATGCAACATATTGATGCAGCTATAAAGAATCAGAATCAGGTTTAATACCACTGGCATATGTCATGAAATTTGTTAACTTTGTGGCAGCAGTACAATCCAATATAGAGAAGTACAATAATATAGAGAAAAAAAATAAGGAAACCAATTAAAGTACAGTATATATCAGTATACTAAATAGTTAAACTCAAAATGTGTGGTGGTGTTCGTGGGTTCAATGTCCAATTAGGAATCGGATGGCAGAGAGGAACAAGCTGTTCCTGAATCGCTGTGTGTGTGGCTTCAGGCTTCTGTACTTTCTTCCCGACAGTAGCAATGAGAAGAGGGTATGTCCTGGGTGGTGGGGATCCTTAAAAATGGACGCTGCCTTTCTGAGGCACCTGCTCCTTGAGGGCAAGACAGCTGCTATTTTTCATTAGAAGTTTGAGGAGATTCAGGTTTGTCAACTAAAACACTTGAAAACTTCTACAAATGCAGCAAGGAGAACATTCTGACTGGCTGCATCACCATCTGATATGGGGATGGGGGAAGTGCTTCTGCACAGGATTGAAGCAAGATGCAGAAAATTGTAAAACCAGTCAGCTCCATTAGGAGCTGTGCCTTCGGAAGGCAGCCTCCATCCTTAAGGACCCCCACCACCCAGGCCATACCCTCTTCTCATTGCTGCCGTCGGGTAGGAGGTACAGGAGCCTGAAGACACACACTCAGTGACTCTGGAACAGCTTCCTCCCCTCTGCCATCACTGCTTTTTTTTTATTTCTGTGTTTTTGCATTACTTATTTCAACTTAACTATTTAAGAGACATAAATATACTTAATGTAATTCAGTTTTTTCCTTTATATTTATCATCGATTTCATTGAACTGCTGGCATGAAGTTAAGACATTTTAGGGCATATGCTGGCGATATTAAACCTGATTCTGATTTATAACTGGTTTCTCATTTCAATCAATTCTTCCGGATTGTTTTATATCTTCAACCCTTGATAAAACATGCTTCCTTCTGCTCTTACAATGCATGGAGCTGCAGTGACAAGGAAACAAATTATCTCAGATGGAATACATCAAGCACTAGATAAACCAATAACCATGCTTAAGATAATTTGTTTGACAGTGTTGGGTGTTGTTATGTTTTGTAACTCCAAAACATACAACTAATTGCAAGAACAAGACGGGATTCCAATATGTGAGTCTAACTTCATGTTTACTTTAAGCAAGGTGCACAAGTATCATGTGGTAGTATGATGATTTGTGCAATTCACATATTTTTACATATAACCCATAATGAATTATTTTAAAAAACAAGGACGCTTTAATCAAATATACTTACAATATCAAATACAACAGAAATATTAAATACAAACACTTGCCTCTCTGCTTGGCTATGAACTTCAACTCAATACAGAATGCACCTCAACAGTAAACTATATAATAAACGACTATACAGACATCTGCAACATAGTAAATTTTAAATTGCTCCATTCAGGCCTAAAGATTTAATTGCTGCAGAGGATTCCTTACTCCTGCGGGATGGCGTCTTTCCTGACAAGATAGGTCACTCTGCTTAGCAGCTGAGACTAGGGGCTGTGAAAATAATTTCAGGTTCTGGTGCCTCCTCTGTGGTGGTTGTGGGAGTTGATTCAGACTGCAGGAAGTGGTTCTCACAGCGCTGGACACCTTTTCTCACCTTTTTCTGTTTCTAATTTGTGCATCTTAATCTTGGGAGGTGTTGAGTTCTGTTTATTTGGGCTACGCAGGCATTTCGTTGGGATGCTCACTCTCTCTGTTATGGGCATGTATACAAAGGTGGATATTGGGTATGAAAATGGCAGCTGTGTACTAAACGTGTTCAGAGAATGTAAAGTTGTGAAAACAAAAGAAAAGTGTGTGTTGCTTGGATTTTCAGCATCTGCAGATTTTCTCTTATTTTGAAAATCGCGTCTTTGCTATTTGACCATTAATAGAAAGGTACATCTTGCTCACTGGAGTACTCCCTTATTAATCCTTCCATTGCTCCCTTTCTGATCTGATCTTTCCTCTTGGTTTTCTCATCCACAACGTCATCTGACGAGTCCTCTGTTTTTGTACCTCCACTGTCTCCTTTCTTTTTTGGCCTTCCATTCATCTAACTGGGCTTCGGTCTTTGCATCTACTTTTACATGCAGATTTTTGTGTTTCACAAGTTCATTCACTAACCTTAATGCACACAGAATAGTTTCTAGTTCTGTATACTCACATAAGCTGAATGCTTGCAACTTTCCTGAAGCTCCTTGAACTCCCGTCCAGCTTAAAACTAAGTGACATTTAGCAAGAAACTGCCTGATTAACAGATATGTTGTCTACAAAAACTGTTCTAATTTCCCCAGTGCTTTTATCACTTTCACGCTTCATTTGAGCAGCAAGGTCTTTCCTTGGTCCAATATGCTTTCCAAACAGAGGCAAAGAGAATGGCATCGACACCTCTTTTGGACCACGGTTCATGGTGTACAGCATTGAGACAGCAGTGTCGTCATCCAGGACCTTTTTTTAGTGTGCTTTCAGTTAACTCTATTACTGGGATGTGGCATGCAATTGATGGATGGATCTCCAATTAAGCTGTTGTTGTATCAACCAGTTTTTTAATGATTATCATCACCCAGTACTCACTGATTATGAACCAGTGAATTCTTCTGTTTCCTGCTTTTCTTTTTTACTCGATTGCCTTTCCTTTTGTGAAGAAAACGAGCTGCTCCAAAAAAAAGAAAAACATGCTGTGCTTTCATCATGGCAGTGGAGGAGGCCATGTATGGACATATCTGAATGGGAATGGGAAGCAGAGTTGAAGTGGGTGGCTACCGGGAGATCCCGTCTGTCTGTCTACTGCCATGATGAGGCTAATCTCAGGTTGGAGGAGCAACACCTCATATACCGTCTAGGTAGTCTCCAGCCCCTTGGTACGAACATAGAATTCTCCAACTTCCGGTAATTCCCTCCCCCTCCCTTCCTCTATCCCTATTTCACTCTACCCCCTCCCCCAGCTGCCTCGTGGTTCTGCCTCCTTCTTCTACTACCCATTGTTTTCAGGGCTATGACGTCAATGCTTCCCCTCCCCCACCCCCTTGTCTTTCAAATTACTGGTCTATCAACTGACGCTACAAGCATTCTTCAAATCCTTCCCCATCTTTCATTCTTCAGTCCCGACGAAGGGTTCCAGCCCGAAACGTCGACTCATCATTTCTGACTGATGTTGCCCGACCTGCTGAGTTCATCCAGCGTACTGAAAGTGTTGCTTTGATCTTTTACAGCATCTGCAGATTATTTTGTGTTTACCACATGGTAGAAGATGTTTGTAGGGATGCAGTGTCCACAGGAATAGACAGTCTAGGGAATGAGTTTATACCTTGTTTTATCATTCTGAATAATAAAGCTGATATTAGCAAATTTAGCCTAAGCATATCTTGTTTTGATGAAAATTGAGGTTTTAAATGCTATTTATGGTTTTTAAAAGATCACAGCTGCCAGTTCCATCAGAGTGTCTTTGGACAGAATTCACTAAATGAACTTCAACTGTAATATATTCTTCTTAAGAGTCTATGCAGAAATTTTTCAGCAAGTGTGAAGAACTGTCATCTGCAGCAAACAAATCCACCCTGTCTGTCTCCCAAAAGCTTGTTCCCAAGGGCTGCTCATAATTGAGCATATCTAAGCACTGAAAGACTTCTACAGGAATAAAAGACATTTTTTTGTTTCTTGTCTCACTACTATTCTTTTTGCCTTGCAACATCACCAGTTTATTCCATTCCGCTTAATTATTATGACACAGGAGAAACCACACAGTCCATCAATTCCAGCAAAGTAATCTCACCAGTCCCATTGTCCTTCCTCTTACTCCACTCAGCCCTGCAACTTTTCTCAATCTCTTTCCCACCAACTCTCCTTTCCTGATGGTCTTGCTACTCAATTGCACCGAAGGGGTAATGTACAATTAACATTTAGCCGAGCAGGCACTTTTCGCTGAGGGAAGAAACTGGAGCACCAATGGAACATGCAAACTCCAGGACATCCACAAATCAAAAATCAAACAAAGATTTGTTTAAAAGATCAGTTTTATTTGGCACATGTACATTAAAACAGAGTGAAGTGCATTATTTTTGCACTAAAAACCACCACGGTCCCAAGATACGCTAGGGCAACTTGCAAGTGTCCCCATGCTTCTGGTGCCAATATTTGGTACTGTGCAAAAGTCTTAAACACCTTAGCTACAACTTTTGCACAGTACTGTAGTATGCTCACAATTTGCTAACCTGTACATCTTTGGAATGTGAGAAGAAACCGGAGTACTGGAAGAAACTCACGTGGTCACGGGAGAATGTACAAACTCCTTACAGGCAGCAGTGGGAATTGAACCCTGATCGCTGGCACTGTAAAGCTTTACAGTAGCCACTACGTGACCATGCCACCTCACAAGGCTCCCAGAGGCTGTGAAACATCAGCATCAATAGACCGATTGCATCAGCAATGCACAGGAATACAAGAGGCTGCAGAGACAGTGGACTCTGCCCAATACAACATTACAACATTGGCACATTCCTCCCCATCATCAGTAGTACGTACAGAGAAAGCTGCAACAACTCTCATCGAAATCCCCCACTATCCAGGCCACGGCCATCCTCTCACAACTACCATTGGGCAGGGGGTGCAGAGCCTGAAGTCCCACATGGACCAAGTTCAACACCAGGTTCCCTTCAACTGCAGTTCCTGAAGGACCCTGCATGATGCTAATCACTACCTCAGCCTGGCAACACCTTAACCACATTGCACTTAAACAGACTTCGATTTTGTTTTGCTCCAATTATGTTCTTTATTTGGTGTAACTTCTGCTTTAAAAAAAAGTTGTTTAGTAGATACAATGTGCCAGTGATGCTTCTACAATTAAGTTTCTCAGTGCACCTTTGTATTCGTGTGCTTGTGCACCTGACTACTCAACCATGACTTTACCTTTGTTCTGCCTTATACCCTGTCAAAGACTTGTTATTTTGTTTTTGCATTTTTTATAATATGTAATATTCCTTAATACTCCACAGTTCTGGCAGAAATCGCTGGTGTGCAACATTAAACTTTGCTTCTCTCCACTGGTTCTGTCTGACCAAATGAATGCATTCCACTGTTTATTTTTAACTTTCAGTTCAACAGTTTAAGTTTTGAGTTCACAGCCTCATTGGCTTGAAACTTAACTACCTAAAAGACCACACAATGATATGTTTATAGGAGTTTTAGTGGAACCCAAGCAGAAACATTTAATTAAAAGGGGATTACATTGAAATAGATGAGTTTTCCATAGAATTTTGGAGAACTGTTTCATAATGTAATTTAATGTTGCTTTTCTAGTTTTTTTTTAATTGCTTGTCATAATACCATAAAAAATAGGAGCAGAATTAGGCCATTTGGCCCGAGTATGTTCTGCCATTTCATCCTTGCTGATCCAATTTTCCCCTCAGTCCCAATCGCCTGTCTTCTCCCCTATCTCTTCATGCTCTGACTAATCAAGAATCTATCAACCTAGACCACAAGACCGTAAGCCATAGGAACAGAATTCGGCCATTTAAAATGAATGCTAACATTGTATTCGCATTCCTCATCACCAACTCAATCTGCAAGTTAACCTTTAGGGTGTTCTGCACAAGGACTCCCAAGTCCCTTTTGCATCTCAGATTTTTAGATTTTCTCCCCATTTAGAAAATAGTCTGTACATTTATTTCTACTACCAAAGTATATGACCATGCATTTTTCAACATTATATTTCATTTGCCAGTTTCTTGCCCATTCTCCTAATCTAAGTCCTTCTGCAGCCTAGCTGTTTCCTCAACACTACCTGCCCCTCCACCAATCTTAGTATCCATCAACTGCAAACTTGGCAACAAAGCCTTCTATTCCAGCATCTAAATCATTGATATACAGCATAAAAAGAAGTGGACTCAACACCAATCCCCACAGAACACCAGTGGTCAATGACAGCCAAGCAGAAAAGGATCCTTTTATTCCCACTCATTGCCTCCCACCAATCAACCAATACTCTAACCATGCCAGTAACTTTCCTGTCATACCATAGGCTCTTAACTTGGTAAGCAGCCTCATGTGTGACACCTTGTGAAAGGTCTTCTGAAAATCCAAATATACAACATCCACCACATCCCCTTTATCTATCCAACTTGTAATCTCAAAGAATTCCAACAGGCAATATTTTCCCTTAAGAAAACCATGTCCCATCTTCTCCTGTGTCACCAAGTACTCAATAACCTCATCCTTAACAATTGGCTCCAATATCTTCCCAACCACTGAGGTCAGGTTAACTAGTCTATAATTTCCTTGCTGCTGCCTTCCTCCTTTCTTAAAGAGTGGAATGACATTTGCAATTTTCCAGTCCTCTGCAACCATGCCAGAGTCCAATGATTCTTGAAAGATCATTACTAATGTCTTCACAATCTCTACCGCTAACTCTTTCAGAACCCTACGGTGCAGTTCATCTGGTCCAGGTGGCTTGTGCACCTTTAGGTCTTTCAGTTTTTTGAACACCTTCTCCCTTGCAATGGTAACTAAATTCATTCTCTTTCCTCACACTCTTCAACACCTGGCACACTGCTAGTGTCTTCCACAGTGATGACTGATGAAAAATACTCATTTAGTTCATCTGCCATCTCCTTGTCCCCCATTATTACTTCTCCGGCCTCATTTTCTACTGGTCCTATATCCACTCTCATCTCTTTTTTTAATATATTGCTTGAAAAAGCTTTTTCTATCCACCTTGACATTGTTTGCTAGCTTTCTTTCATCTTTTCTTTCCTAATGATGCTTTTAGTTCCTTTCTGGTTTTTTAAAAGCTTCCCAATTCTCTATCTTCCCACTGATTTTTGCTTTGTTGTGTGCCCTCTCTTTTACTTTTACATTAGGTTTGACTACCTTTGTCAGCTACAGTTGTATTATTTTGCCATTTGAGTATTTCTTTGTTTTTGGAGTACATCTATCCTGCACCTTCCTCATCTTTCCCAGAAACTAAAGCCATTGCTGCTCTGCTGTCATCCCTGCCAGCATCTCCTTCCTATTTAATTTGGTCAACTCCTCTCTCATACAACTGTAATTTCCTTTACTCCACTGAAATACTGCTATGTCAGACTTTACTTTCTCCCTATCAAATTTCAAGTTGAAATCAATCATATTGTGATCACTGCTGCCTAAGGGTTCATTTACTTTTAGCTCTCTAATCACCTCTAGTTCATTACATAGAACGCAATCCACTATAGTTGATCCCCTAGTAAACTCAAACAACAAACTGCCCTTAAAAGCCTTCTTGTAGACATTCAACAAACTCACTCTCTTGAGATCCATTACCAATCTGATTTTCTCAATCTACCTGCATGTTAAAACCTTCCATGACTACTATAACATTGTCCTTTTGGCACTACTTTTCAATTTCCTGTTGTAATCTGTGGTTCACATTCCAGCTACTGCTGTGAGGCCTGTTTATAAGTGCCATCAGGGTCCTTTTACCTTTGTAGTTTCTCAGCTCAACCCACAAGGATTCAACATCTTCCAATCCTGTCACATCTTCCTAATGATTTGATACCATTCTTTAGCGGCAGAGCCATGCCACGCCCTCTGCCTGTCTTCCTATCCTCCTAACTTCAACCATCCTTCACCGATGCCCACATCATACCCGACCATCTGTAAAAGTGCAACAAGATCATCCACCATATTTCTTGTACTTTGTGCATTAATATATAACACTGAGTACTGCATTTGCTACCTTTTTTGATTCTGCATCCCTAATGCACTGATACTCACCGTGCTGGCTGCAATTTTGTCCTATCATCTGTCTGCCCTTCCTGTCAGTCTGACTTCACACTATCATTGATTTTTTACCATCAGTTCTAACCCGAATCCCATCACTCTGGTTCCCATCCCCCTGCCAAATTAGCTTAAACCCTCCCCAACAGCTCTAACGAGTTCACGGCACTAGCCAGGCATCAGAGAACATTTCGGGAGTGCAGTGTGATGTGTTTCCTGGAACGGGGCTGCACGAGCACATACACGATCAAAACTTCTCCATGGACGGCTTCCAGATTGTTCCGGCTGACCGGAAGTGCACTGAGAGCGGTAAGCGTAAAGGAGTTGGGTGCTTACTGTTCTAGTTAACATCAAATGGTACAATCCAGGTCATATTACGATCGAGGAACGTGTTTGTAGACCAGATATTGAGCTTTTTACTGTTGGACTTCAGCCATATTTCACCGAGATACAACACTGAGCGGCACGGGAGGTCGTTCCTGCCTGTGGCCATCGAACTTGCAGCTCCTCCTGTGGAGAGTCAGACACCCTGAGCCAATAGACTGGTCCTGGACTTATTTTCCATCTGGCATAGTTTGCATTTTGTTGTTTGATTGCTGGGGGGTTTTGTATTGCTATATTTATGCTCTATTCTTGGTTGGTGCGGCTGTAACGAAACCCAATTTCCCTCGGGATCAATAAAGTATATCTATCTATCTATCTAACAAACCTGCCCGCAAGAATTTTGGCCCCCTTGGGTTCCAGTGCAATCTGTCCCTTTTGTGCAGGTCGTACCTCCCCCAGAAGATCCAAGAACCTGAAGCTTCCTGCACCAGCTTCTCAGCCGTGCATTTGACTGCCAAATCATCCAGTTTGTACCCTCACTGGCATGTGGTACAGGTAGCGACCCAGGCAACCCTCTGCCTTAAATATGCATAAGGACTTGGCCTCCACAGCTGTCCGTGGCAAACAATTCCACAGATTCATCACTACCTGGATAAAGAAATGCTTCCTCATGTCTGTTTTAAAATGGCACCCCTCTTGTCTGAGGCTTGGCCTCTGATCTTGGAGACTCTTCCACCATAGGAAACATCCTCTTCACATCCACTCTATTAAGCCATTTACCATTTAATAGGTTTCGGCGAGGTCATCCCTTATTCTCCTGAATGCTAGTGAATACAGGCCCAGAGCCATTAATCGCTCTTCATATGACAAGTCATTCAATCCTGGAATCATTTTCGTGAATCTCCTTTGAACCCTCTCCAGTTTCAGCTCATACTTTCTAAGAGGCCTCACCAGTGTTTTATAAAGTCTCAACATTACATCCTTGCTTTTATATTCTAGTCCTCTTGAAAGGAACACATCACATTTGTCTTCCTCACCACAAGATCAACCTGCAAATTAACCTTATAGGGAATCCTGCACAAGAACTCCCAAGTCCCTTTTCACATAGTCATAGTCATACTTTATTGATCCCAGGGGGAAATTGGTTTTCGTTAAGGTATGACTATGACTATGTGAAAAGGGACTTGGGAGTGACTGTGTTTCCGATGGTCATGGCTTAGACTATGGGTTACATTCTCTGTTGCAGGATAAGTACCTCAGTTGTTTGTATTTTCTCTCCACTTAGAAAATAGTCAACCCTTTCATTTCTTCTACTATTTATTAACTGCAATCAAACATGGGATCTTACATCTTTATCAGTGGATTCTTGCTTATCCATATAACAAGGGAATTAAATTAGCAACATATTGCACTTTACTATAAAATTTAAAAAACAAATCCAACATCTTAAAGCAGCATCATAGTTTGCAAACCTGTTACTTGGGGATGAGGAACAAAGCTTAAAAGGGAACCAATTCGAAACATGGAGTCAACACCAGGAAAGCAAAAATAAACAAAAGCAATAAATCTCCAGCAAAACTTCAAACTTTTCATGTCTTCTTTGATTGAAATTCAAATTTTGAATTTATATCTTCTATAATCATTTATAGATAATCAAAAACAAGAGATTCTGCATATCTTGAGAAATACACACAAAGTTCCAGCGGAACTCAGCAGGTCAGGCAGCATCTATGGAGAGGAATAAACACTTGACGTCTCAGGTCAAGAACCGTCATTAAGGTACAGCCAATTTCAGCTTTCACTACCTCACAGAAAATGAAGTAGGATATGCAGCACTCCTGCCAACAGCTCTCTGAACAATATGCAAGGCAAAAGTCTCTCTGTACTTTGGTATGTGTGACAATAATAAATCAATTTACCAGATCAATTTAATTCAGTTCCTACTAACAGCAAAGATAAAGATAACTGACGTGTTGTTGACATTGAAGGAAGCCTGAATTTTGCCTTCAGAGAGAACTTCACTGGTCTTGTGAAATAATGTCATGAGATTTTGCATGCTCCCCTGAGGTGGTAGAAAAACTCCAGTTTATGGCTTCATTTAAAATATGAAAGCAGCTATATCTCACATTGGAACATTCCATCCTGGATTGGCATTTCAACTTGGAATGTGGCTTAGGCTACGACTTTCATGTGACTGTGTTTCCGATGGTCATGGCTTAGACTATGGGTTACATTCTCTGTTGCAGGATAAATACTTGCTGCTGATTTTATTTCTTGAAGATGTACAACAGAGGCAAATCTATTGGTCATCCCCAACAATGAACTGATTTTTCAAAGGGGATAGCGTAATAACATTTACAGGTATATTTGCTCAAAGGCTTCTCTAATTCCAGGCAGTACAGTCTAATAACACGTCCTGTCCATATTTTGAAATGGAACACATCTTTGGGAAGGCCAGAGGCAAAGAAACACAGATAATATTTTTTTTGTCAATAGACTGTGGGTTTTATTTTGTTGAAGCAATGGACAGTATTGGACAAGCTCTCAACATGTGCAAAGATTTCTGACCACAGAGTTTTTGACAGTGAGGGAAAAAGAACACCATACGTGTTTTTCGCTTTTTTTTAAACTTTAAATTGTGTAAAAATCAACTTACCTTTTCTTTTGCATGCTTTTAATTTTTTGGACATAGAACCACAACTCCAGGCCTACTGGCAGCAAGACAGCACGGGGCCTCGACCCAGAATGAATAAGCCTGCAAACAGCCATCTCAGCCATGTTGAAACCTAGGGGCTGTGTCTTTACATGTAGTATCGGCATAGTATTTCTCAAAAGACCAGTTTAGGAACAAGATCCAGATCTTCCCAAAATAAAATAAAGCAATCTACTTGTTTTCACAGACTGCTTTTTTTAATATATAAATTGCAAGCTCCCAAGTCTGAAATGCGAATCCGGAGTAATCTTCACATAATTGACATTATTGTCGTTGCAGCTTGAAATGACAAGAGATTTGCAGCAAAGCAGACAATCCCCTGGAATAACACAGCTGTGCAGTAACAGCACTGCTGACTGAGGTTCCCAAAAGGGCGAATTCACTGCTCCAAAATCATGGAAAGCACAATGACATCTGTCACTGCACAGCTAACACTGCCAAAGAAATCCTCTGTAATTCAGAAAAGTGCCAGCATCAGCTTTCTATTCTTTAACCCCCAGGTTACCATTAGGAAACACAAAACACAGACAGCAATGCAAAATATTTCCAGAAAGGTCAAATGAAACAAAATAAGCAATTGTTCTAACCCCATTATTTTCCAAGAAGCACCTTTTTCCAAAGATTGCACTTGTGAACATTGTCAAACACTGCCCCACTGCATTGCTGATTTGGAGCAGAAGGTTGTGGCGGGTTGTGGGTGGGGAGATGGTGAGGGCAAATAAAGTTCACTTGAAATGAGATGCACGAGCGGAATGAGATAAAACGAGCAGGAACTGGCAGACTGATTAACTACAAAATCCTATTATTTACAACAGGCAATCACAGATGTGTGTGGCTCACTGTCCTTGAGCAAAAGATAAATAGTCAGTCAGGGTGGCACGGTCACGAAGCAATTAGTGCAAAGCTTTAAGATCGGGGTTCAATTCCCGAGGCTGCCCGTAAGGAGTTTATACATTCTCCCCACAACTGTGTGGATTACCTCCAGGTGCTCTGGTTTCTTCCGCATTCCCAAGACGTACGGTTGGGGTTAATAAGCTGTGAGTATGCTAGGTTAGCACTGGAAGCATGGCATTATCTGCGAGCTGCCAGGCACAATCCTCGTGGATTTGATGCAATCCTAACAATGTACTTTACTGTTTCTGTGTTTCGATGTGACAAATAAAGCCAATATTTATCTTTAAATCAAACATCTTCATCATAATTACCAGAAACACACCAGTTTATTCACTTGGTCAAGTGGTTTCAACCAGACCTTCTGGTTACAAATGTTCTGCTATTCATAACTAAAAGATCAGAGGTTTATTTGATATCACACGGACCTCAAAACAGCCATCTGCTAAACAGTCTGCTTAACCAATGGTTCTATTTCAATCTACGTCATTCACACAATGACATGTTGAATTGGCCAAGTGTTTCCGCTAATAATGATATAAATTAATTTTTTAATATTAAAATTCAGAGAATCTTGTGTCTTCTGGATAGCAGCATCTTCTAAGATACTATAGAATACTGATGTTTAAACCAATAACTTTCTTACAATAATGTTCTCTACAAAGAGAGCTCTGCACTGCAACATGGCTGTTAACAGTGCTGTTGTGAGTGTTAAAGTGAACACAAAGTATACTCAGTGGCCACTTTACTAGGTACACCAGCTTGTTAATGCAAATATCTAATCAGCCAATCATGTGGCAGCAACTCAGTACATAAAAGCATGCAGACATGGTGAAGAGGTTTAGTTGTTGTTGAGACCAAACATCAGTATATAGGGGAAAAACTTGATCTAAGTAACTTTGACCATGGAATCAATGTTGGTGCCAGACGGGGTGGTTTGAGTATCTCAGAAACAGCTGATCTCCTGGGATTTTCATGCACAGCAACAGTCGTTAAGCTTACAGAGAATGGTGCAACAAGTAAAAAGCATCCAGCGAACAGCAGTTCTGTGGGCGAAACTACCTTGTTAATGAGAAAGGTCAGAGGAGAATGGCCAGACTGGTTCAAGCTGACAGGAAGGCGACAGTTACTTAAATAACCATGTGTCATAACAGTGGTGTGAAGAAGAGCATCTCAGAATGCACATGTCAAACCTTGAAGTGGATGGGCGACAGCAGCAGAAGACCAGACCAGGTTCCACTACTGTACCTAATAAATCGGCCACTAAACATATAAAACATCAGTTGATAGAATGGTGAACAAATACTTTCACTATTTTATTCAAGCTCAATCCCAGAATAGGGTGATTGCACGATTTACTGCAAAACCATCAATGTTGTGTTTCAAAGAGAGTGATCATATTGAATAAAGTCTGCTATTAACACCTTAACATCTTGCAAGCTCAGAGCTTTCAGGAGGTTCCTCCATAAGCTTGAGAGATGCAGCTTTCTTTCCTTCAGTAGCATACACACACGCAATCGCAATGCATTTCCAATATTCTACACACATGCCAGCTTCAGACAACATCGGTTCAGTGTTATTCTATTTTACTGAGAGCAAGGTCCACATGATACCTCAAAGATAAGTCACCGCATATCTTTTTTTTATATACAGTCAACTGGCTCAAACATGCATTAAGATGTAAATTCACAAAGTTAGTGAAATCCAAAATGACTGCTGTACCACAAATTTAACAAAAAAAATGGAATACTATTGTCAACAAAGCAATTAAAGTCAATCATTACCTTCTCATCCGGAGATTTCATCACATACCAACTAAAAGCCATTTATGTCAGATTTTAAAAATGGAGCAAGAGACACAAGTTTACACCACGTGATGTACTTAGAACTTCCAGATTTCTAGGTTTCAAGTAGTGATGGGAACTAACAAGACCAGAAGACAGAGGAGCAGAAGAAAAGCAGTTGAGCAGGAGATGGGCTACATCTCAGCTGAGACCAAGGCAAATGGACGACACTTGGCCCAAGTAATCTTGTTGTTTCTGACTGGTTTAAGAGGGTTGTAGAACAATTCCAGAATTGGGTGCTTTCCATCTCTTAATTCTGCTTCTCCTGGAGAGGATACAGTGAAATGGGAAAATTCTAGCCAGCAGCAGCCTTTTCCATCATAGTGCCTTCTGTGCTCATTATTTGCACTTCTTCGTACACGTCTATGGAATTCAAGGATCCCGATAGCATTCTAGCAACACAATAATACTTTCAGCAGCACTGATAAGTACACACAATTCCAGAGATGATCCAAATCACACACAGAGTAAATGCCATTGACATAGCAACAGAAGGGGACCTATCCAAGCATCCCAGCAACAAACCTCACATGTACTGGCACTACATGAGACTTGCTTGGATGTTCAAAAGACATCACAGTCCTTGCTTTGGCTTCTTAAACTGGATTTTTTACCTGATCTGTTGAAGTTTTCACCCAATCAAGGAAGAAAAAAAACCTTTAAAATTCTAAGCCACCCACAATTGCAATAATCTTTTCTTGATGCAGTTCTCTAATTGTCCATTAGATACCTCACTGATAAGCACCTCAACTGTGTCACTGAGTCCTCGAGTCCACTTAGCTGGCAATTCAGTTCTTGTTTCTCATTCTGTTAAATATCGCAAGATTTTGGATCAGATTGTTCACTCTTTGGCCATAGATTATTTTTCTCCAAAAAATCTTGATTCTGTGACTTAACAAGCAGTGTTCCCATTTTAACGGTATGAAACAGGTCCTTTTTTTAAAAAATTATTTTGCAAACCACATCCTCATACCAGGTACATCAAGAAACCTCAGAGCTTACTGCAAAATACACAAAACAATTCAGGTCACTGAACTTGGGCAGTCCATTAAACATCAAAAAGATAGACTATATTCTTTGTATGCTCATCTTACTGCTTCTCAAATCCCTCCAATGAGTAACCAGTAACATGAGAAATAAAATCCCCCATTATAAAGAGCCAGAAAACAGCTACTGGCATTAAACAAGGGTAATCCCATGTTAATCACTAATATGGTAGTTAAATAAAATTGTTTAATTCGGCCCCCCTTATTTACCAGTGTCATGGCTCCTGTCACATGCTAACAAATAAACCTAGCACAGGTACAGAATGCACTAGCTGCTGTTCAAATCCCAATATAAGGTGATGTATTTAAGATAAAACATAATTACCCCCAAGGATTGCCATTTGAACAAAACACTGGAGATAAGAACTACTGTTATAGTCAAACAGCACAGCACAATCCAACTTGCCATGCTGACCAGGATGCTGAGGTAGGCCAGCTAGCCTGCTTTTCTCACACGCCCTCTAAATCTTTCCAATCCACGTGCCTGTCCAAATGACTTTTAAACATTGCGATTGTATCCTGCTCTACCACTTGCTCTGGCAGCTCACTCCACATACCTACCATCTCCTGTGTGGAAGAAGTTGCTCTTCAAATCTCCTTTACATTTTCCCCCTCTTAGCTTAAAATATGCCCTCCAGTTCCAGACTTGCCCTCTTTAGGAAAAAGATTATGACCACTCCTCATGACTTTATAAACCCCTCCCCCTTTCGTCCCTTACTCTCCAGGAAAAACGCCCCAGCTTATACATTTTCTCCTCATCAATCAAGGTCTCCAGTCCCAGTGCCATACTAGTGCATCTTTACTGTGAACTGTTTGATTTCACAAGCCCTTACACGAAAGGAGTATGCAAATCACAGCAGCAGGATCAGTTTCAAATCCAAGTGCAACACTTTTCATTCCAATGATTTGGAAATACAATGAACTCATTTTATAAACTGCAAAAATATCAGAATTCTCAATTTTAAGTTCCTGCATGATTTCACCCTCACCTTCTTTGCAATCTTGCAGACCTCAGATACTTAGATTCTTGTGTGTGCAGATTATTTATTCATCCTCCATTACCATGGATCCAATCTCATGGAAGTCCATTCCTAAGCTGCTTCTCCTTTGAGGCTTCTTAGTACTTGGCCTTAATTTTAAGGAGCTTTCTATTTCTTTTGTGTGCTTTTACGGCTCAGTAAAAAGCTTAATTTGATTACGGATCCCAAAGGAACTTCTATTGTCTTTCAGGTACCTTGTAAATTCAGGGTTTTATAAATGGCATAAATTAACAGGAATACTCTCACTGGCACCTCAAACCTGCATCTTTGTTGAGAGTTGAGGTTACAATAAGATCTTGTTATCATTAACTTCAAACTCTGTGTTCCCAACTCCCTGTAACCTTTCACTCCCTTTCTTATTGAGAATCCGCCTCAAATCTTTAAAATAATCTACTTCCATGAGTGTTTGAGTTCCAAACATTCATGATCCTCAGAAAAAAAATATAATTTCTCTGAAATAAGTGACCCCAAGGCTCAAGGTTCCCTCACATGGGCAAGCATCCCTTCCATGTCCACTCTGTTAAGATCTCTTGGGATTCTACAAATTTTGCATTGTTTACGAGAAATACAATTCAAAATTTCAATGCCATAAAAACACTGGGTGCAAATGGAAAATTTCCAAACTATTCAGAAATAGTCAATTATCTGTTGCTGACGGGTTCCAAAACTTTAAAAATAAAAATACACTCTCTCCCTTGCCTTGGGTGCTGTCCACCCACAAAAGATAGTTTTACATTAACTACCCAGGGCTGGAAGAAAATGTGTATGTTCTTGTTGAATAAAAATCATGACCAAAGAAAAGTTCAGCAAGAAAACCCAACCTCCACTGGAGCATTTCCTTATTTTGAAATCCCTCAATTCCTAGTCTTTGTAACCTCTGCCACTTCTTCTGTCAGGATATCTTCACCCTGACAATTCCTGCCTCTTGCTCACCTTTGAATGCCATGCTGTTTTCTAGCTGCTGCCATGTGGAAGGAGATACAGAAGCCTTAGATTCCACATCACCAGGTTCAGCTTCAGGACCCCTCACTTCAAATCTGAACTGAGCGCACAACATATGGACTAACTTTTGAGGACTCTACAACTTGCATAACTCAGTATTATTTACTTATTTATTCTTCTTACTTGTTCGCTTTTGTATTTGTAGATTGACAATTAACCAATGTGCAAAAGAAGACAGTCTGATTGTGTGTAGTTTCTCATTAATTCTATTGTATTTCTTTTCTCTACTGCAAATCCCTGCCAGAAAATTAATCTCATGGTAGTATATAATGACATATACATACTTAGATAATAAATTTATTTTGAACTTTGAAAGGTTTTGTGTCTTTAGAAGACTGATGTCGTTTTGAACTTCCTCACTAATCCTTCCATTCCTTACTGTGTTCCCCTTCTTTAAAGCACTTCTTAAAAACCCTCCTCTTGTGAACATGTGCTATTCACCAGATCTGTAGCTTTATTCTGGCCTTATGAAGTGTTTTGAGACATTTTTACTGCATGAAATTGTCTTTGTAAACAGCTGTTGATGCCATTGAAAATATCTGTTCACCAGTTTAAAATTTTAAAAGTTTAAAAGGCCAACATTTAGCAAGCTTGGTGTTTTAGTAAATTGGTCAGGGTAAATTGCCTGTAATATGCAGACAGGTGGTATAAACCGTGATACCTCCGGGAATGTAGGAAAAATAAAAATGCGTTTAGTGCAGAATAAACATAAATGGGTATTTGTCGGTCGGCACAGACTCAGTTGGCGAAGGGCCTAAATCACTTCAATAATTCTTGGAATTGTTATTGCTTATGAAGAATTTGTCTACTTCTACTGGGAAAAATGTCGAAGATTCTACATCTATTGCCCCTTGAGAAAGTGTGTTCCAAAAGACTCATGCCCCTATGAGGGAAAAAAAAAGTCTGCATCATGTATGTTAAGTAGGCAAAACCTTGTTTTTCCTGAATAGTGACCGCTAGTCCTACTAAAGGAAACATCCTTTCCACATCAAGGTCCCTCAGGATGTTATGATTCAATCAAACCACCTCTTGTTCTTCTGAAGTGGTTCCCAACCTTTTTTATGCGATGGACCAATACAGTTAGGCAAGTAGTCCATAGACCCCAGCTTGCGACCCTCTGTTCTAAAAGCAACCGAGGCAAGCCCAGCTGGTCCAGCCTTTACTTGTAAGAGAACACATTCACTCCAGGCACCGGCACAGTAAATGTTCTCCATTTCCAACACTCAACAATGCTTCTCCTCTTCCATCAGATTTCCGAATGGTTCATGGACCCAGAACATTATCTTGATATTCCTTTATTGCACTAATAATTTAATTATAGATTTGTCTTTGCACTGTACTGTTACCGCAAAAACGATGTTATACATCAATGAGAATAAATCTTATTCTGATATATTAATATCATTCCTTAAAATAAGGTTAACAATACTTAGAACTCCAGATGGGGTCTCACCAATGGCGTTTCCTGTTTTTGTATTAAATTCCCCTCGCAATAAATCGTAACATTCCTCAATCCACCATTTCCCTCTTATCCACGGCACATTATTTTTTAACCAACTTCTAAAAATAACACATCAAACTTCATTTTCCTTCCATAAAGCTAAATTGACCTTGCCAACTTGCCTCGAGTTTTTTTTCCTAAATGTTTTGCTATAATATGTTTAATAATAGACAAAAATTTTCCAAGCAGATGTTAAGTTAACTGGCTTGTAATTTCCTAATTGCTGTTCCTCTCCCTTTAGCAACTTCAAAGATCTCTAAAAGGTCACATTTTCCCCTTCTCTTGCTCACAAATAAATCTTCAATCTCTGTATTTTTTGTGCACCATAACAATAACTCACTTTCACATCTGCACCAATATCTTGCAGACATAATATAGTCAAATGTTGCTAGGACTCAACAGCCTGAGTCATAGGTTGGGCAGACTACTCCCAGGAGAGTTATGAATGACCTTATAGGGATATAAAATCATTAGGAACATTGATAGATGAACGCACAGTCTTTTTTCTGCAGCAGTGTTAATCCTCAGGACACTGCTAAACGTAACCTGGGAGGAAAACCATGTGGGCAGCAAAATTCTTGAGGTTTCTTTGAACATTTTTGTTAGTTATACAAGAACTGGAGGTGGATTAGGGAGAAAGCTGAGGGTAGTGGTAAGAAACAAGGCTGTTTGAATAGGTAAGCTTGAGGGTCATGTGATGAAGCCACTAAGATGGGGGCAGAATTAGGCCATTCGGCCTGTCGAGTCAGCTCTGTCACTCAATCATGGCTGACTGTTCCCTCTCAACCCCTTTTTCACCTTATCTTGATTGCTCAGGGCACAAAGGGATTCAGGAGGAAGGCAAGAGATTGGGGATGAGACAGAAAAAGGATCAAACCATGATGAAATGGCGAAGCGGACTTGATGGGCCAAGTAGCCTAATTCTGTTCCTGTGCCTTATGGTCTTATAACCTTTGACACCCTTACTAATCAAGAGAAGTATATTCAAACATCTGGTGGGGCATAAGTAGTAGTCAGGACACTGAGAACCTCAATGCTCTCCCAAATAACGTCAATGGGATGTTTTGATTGGCACTTGAACGGGCCCTCTATTTTGACCCTTCACTATAGAGACCTTGTAGTACTTGCACTCAGCATCGATCCACCACTTAGCACATGGTCTTGGAAATTTGAGTGTGCTCGGCTGTAGTACCCTTTACATTAAAGAATCAATAAAGTCAAATGGGTTTCAATCTGGAACCTTGATCAAACATTTTGGGACTCAAAGTTCACAATGTCATCACTAAGTCAGGACAGCACTTGCAGTGACATCAATATTTCACAAAATTTCTTTCTGACTCCTGTTTTATATCATTTAGAGAGAAAAAAAAAGGCACTTAAAATTCAAATCCTATTATGTGGCATTACTAGATCATTTAAAAAATTAAAAACCTAAAATTATGGTGCAAAAATTGCCTGGATTTGAATGAAAGCTTAGCATGAGTTATAGAACATAGAAATGGTCTCTTGACCATCTGAATCTACACCAACCATCAAGTACCTAGATGAACCTTCCATTACAAATCACATTTTAATCTCTCCACAACCTCATCACGTCCCCAAATTCTACCAATCACCTACATCCTTGGGTGAAATCTACAGTGGCCAATTAACCTTGCAACATGCAATTTTAGATTTTATTTATTTTTATTTTATTTAGCGACACAACGCAGAGTAGGTTCTGCCAGCCCTTTGAGCCATGTCACTTCAGAAACCCTCGACAAACTCGACAGACCCCTAACCTAATCTCAGGACAATTTACAATCACCATTTCACCTACCGGGTATATTTTTGGATTGTGGAAGAAGCTGAAGGACCTGGAGAAAACCCACACGTTCCACGGGGAGGACATACAGAGTCTCCTTGCGGAACTGTGCCGAAATTGAACTCTGAACTCCGGAACGCCCCAGGCTGTAATAAAGTCGGGCTAACTGCTAACCCGGTGTGGGAGGTTATGTGGAGAATGAGCAACCTTCACACAGTCAGCACCAGAGATCAGGATGGAACCCTAGTCTCTGGAGCTGTGAGACCGCAGCTGTACAAACTGCTCCGCTCTGCCAGCCATAATTTAAATAGTGTACTTGCTTCACATCACTGGTCTCATCAACTCCAAAGTGTGTGCAAAGGCATATCATACCCACCTTGGTTCTGTGAATAACAAGCATTAGGTTGAGGGCTGACACCAGCACCTTAGCGTAAATATCTGGGCTTACACTAAGGAAGTCCTGCATTGGCAAAGTGCTGCCTTACTAGGAAGATTTTCCTCTCAGGTGAATCTAAATCTGGGACTAAACAAGCAAAGAAAACAGTGAATAAAATGAATAAGTAAAGACTAGTAACTCAGACCCAGTAATGTAGATAGGTGTGTCATAGTAACTAAGGGCGGGCTGCTGCATAACAACAAATTTCACAATGATATTAACACTGATTCTGAACGTACACTAGGTCAATAGCTGCAATTGGGAGATGGACAACAGAGTGTAATCAGGAGCGTGCATGAGTTCGTAGGTGTAGAGGGGGCCAAGAAACAGAGAAACAATGAGCATGGGTTCCCGTGTCTGAGTGCACACACATTGATGTGCATGTGCAAGTCAGTAACTGCATGGCTGTCATGATAATCCACGTGCACCCAACAATGCTTGAGCATTAAACTCCACACAGAGTTGACCCTCTTGCCTCTGAACTTCGACCTCGCTCCCTCAAGGAAATATGGCAGCTGCTGTGCAATGGCTGCCCCAGGTAAAAGAAATTACACACGGATGACTTTCAGAAACTATGGCAGTACAAACCAGCAAGCTAAATAAGTATTTTAATCTGTGCAAATGTGTTGAAACAGATGTTATTGGATCTTTTTTGAGAACCAGTAACACTTGGGGAAATTTCACTGAGATGAGACATGTAATCAGTCTTTTTGTCATGCAAGACAAAGTTAGAAAAGGCAAACTGTTTGGACTTCAATAGAAAAACTCAACAGATAACAACATATGGTTTGTTTTAGAATATTGAACAGTACAGCACAGGAACAGGCCATTCAGCCCACAATGTTATGCCAAACCCGCTAAAAGCAAATCAAAAACCCCCTCCTACCTATAGAACATAGAACAGCAATTTTCCCCAAGTGGACAAGGGGAATATCATAAATCTAACCAACTAGTGCCTTTCTCAACAATGTTGTGAAACTTTCTAAAATGACTCACTAACTTTAAAAATATATCCATATTTTAAATAAAAGTGAGGGGAATTCTTCCCTCTAGAAGAAGTGGTGTCTCAACAAAAGTTAATTTCTGCAATGATGTCAACTGAAGGCAAAGCAAAAGCCCACCTCCTGATCCAAATGTAAATCATCCCTTACCAAAGATGAATACTTAATAATCCCACCAATAATAGATGCCTATCATTCAATCTTTATTAATAGATGCCTGGAAAAGGAATAACATAAACAAAATGCAGGTCAGGCAGCATCTACGGAGAGGAATAAACAGTTAATGTTTCGGACTGACACCCTTCACCAGTCCTGGAAAGGAAGGAGAAAGAAGCTAAAATAAGGTGAGAGGAAGGGGAAGGAGTACAAGCTGGCAGGTGACAGGTAAAACCAGGTGAGGGGGAAGGTGGGTGGTTGGGAGAGAGGGATGAAGTGAGAAGCTGAGAGGTGATAGGTAAAACCAGGTGAGGGGGAAGGTGGGCTGTTGGGAGAGTGGGTTGAAGTGAGAAGCTGAGAGGTGATAGGTAAAACCAGGTGAGGGGGAAGGTGGGTGGTTGGGAGAGAGGGATGAAGTGAGAAGCTAAGAGGTGATAGGTAGAAAAGGTCAAGGGCTGAAAGAGGAGGAATCTGATAGGAGAGGAGAGTGGACCTATCATTCTTCTTCCCCTCCTTCCCACCTTCTTGCTCTGGCTTCATCCTCTTCCTTGCCATTTCTGATGAAGGGTCTCAGCCCAAAACATCGAGAGTTGATTCCCCTCCATAGGTGTGATCTGACCTGCCAGGTTCCTCCAGCATTGTGTGTGTGTGGTTCTGGATGTTGAGCATTTGCAGCATCTTGTGTGGAAAAGTACCAGAAATGTTCCTTGGTCAAATGATTAACATCGCACACTGCAGAGAACGCAGTCTCAATCAACAGAGTGAGAAGATTGGGGTGGTTAGATGAATCAGTTTGCATCCATAAATCTACACCTCATATTGGTTACGTCCCATGCCTTTGATAGCACCTGTCATTTAGATTTACTGTGCTGAAATGAACTATGAAATACAATGGCTGCTGAAATAGTTTGAAGTCTGCGTAAGTATATTATAGGACACAGACTCCAAAATGTACTAAAACAGAGGTGAGCAGCTGTCATGACAAGTAAATGCTGAGGTGTGATGGCCAGAGGAACAGAAACTACACCAGATGCTCAAGCAACAAATTGCTTCATTCATACCTTGACATTGGCAGCCAAGCATCTGCCTCGAGTTTAACAACCTCATCATCATAGTAATTATTGTGGATGCAAATCTCAATTCTCACTCTTTTGCAGCTGCAGCTAAAGGAATAGCAGTGAACCACGACCTCAGGTTGTACACTGAAGTCCAATGGCAATCCCCAAGCAAGGCTCTGAATTGAGTGAATGAATTGCAATGTGAACTTTAAACTTTTCGATCACAAACAAGAGAAAATCTGCAGATGCTGGAAATCCAAGCAACAGACGTAAAATGCTGGAGGAGCTCAGCAGGCCAGGCAGCGTCTATGGAAAGGAGTACAGCTGACGTTTGGGGCCCAGACCCTTCGGCAGGACCACGACAATGGCACCACCATGTTTCACAGATGGGATAACGTTCTTGGTTATGGTTATCGTAGAATCTAAAGTTGAGGCCTGGAGTTCAGGGTCTTTGTTCAAAGTAAATGTTATTATCAGAGTTCATACAGTGGTGCTAGAAAGTTTGTGAACCTTTCAGAATTTTCTCTATTTCTACATAAATAAAAATGTGATCAGAGGGAGTACAAAGAGGGTTCACCAGGCTGATTCCTGGAATGGCAGGACTTTCATATGAGGAAAGACTGGATCGACTAGGCTTATGCTCGCTGGAATTTAGAAGATTGAGGGGGGATCTGATTGAAACGTATAAAATCCTAAAGGGATTGGACAGGCTAGATGCAGGAAGATTGTTCCCGATGTTGGGGAAGTCCAGAACGAGGGGTCACAGTTTGAGGATAAAGGGGAAGCCTTTTAGGACCGAGATTAGGAAAAACTTCTTCACACAGAGAGTGGTGAATCTGTGGAATTCTCTGCCACAGGAAACAGTTGAGGCCAGTTCATTGGCTATATTTAAGAGGGAGTTAGATATGGCCCTTGTGGCTAAAGGGATCGGGGGTATGGAGAGAAGGCAGGTACAGGGTTCTGAGTTGCATGATCAGCCATGATCATACTGAATGGCAGTGCAGGGTCGAAGGGCCGAATGGCCTACTCCTGCACCTATTTACTATGTTTCTAGATCTTCACACGTCATCAACTGAGATAAAGAAAATCCAATTAAACAAATAACACAAAAAAAATTATATTTTTTCATTTATTTATTGAGAAAATTTATCCAATATTACATGTAACACACATCGAAGTTGCTGGTGAACGCAGCAGGCCAGGCAGCATCTCGAGGAAGAGGTACAGTCGACGTTTCAGGCCGAGACCCTCCATCAGGACTAACTGAAGGAAGAGTTAGTAAGAGATTTGAAAGTGGGAGGGGGAGGGGAAGTGGGGCCAAACTCTTTAGAAGTAGTTTTGTATCCTTTTCCAGACTGATAAGCATCAACAACTTTTTTTTCCTGAGGTTCTCAGAAATCTCCTTTGATCGAGGCATGGTACATTTCCAAAAGCCTGTGCCATGAAGATCAGACTTTGAAAGTGAAGACACAAATTTATGTTCTTTAAATAGGGCAGGGCCTCCCACACTCACAGCTGATTGTCATCTCATTGATTGAAACACACGACTCGAATTTCCCCTTTAAATGAACTGATAATCCTCGAGGTTCACATACTTTTTCCAACAAATACAAGTAATATTGGATCATTTTTCTCAATAATTAAATGAGGAACTATAATGTTTTTGTGTTATTTATTTAATTGGGTTCTCTTTATCTAGTTTTAGGACTTACGTGAAGATTGGTTCACATTGTACATCACATTTATGCAAAAATAGAGAAAATTCTAAAGTGTTCACAAACCTTCTAACACCACTATCTATGTCACCTCAGATTCTTTCTCCTGTGAGCATACTCAGCAAATCTACAGAATTGTAACTGTAACATGATCAATGAAAGATCAAGTATAGAAGGATGATACTATTTCTTCATAGTCACTGGTGAATCCCAGGGTTAATACAGAGGAATGAAGCCTGAAGATTTGTTTGGAAGTCAAGATATGATGGCCAGAGCCCTGAATCTGTAAGCCCATTGGAGATGTCACAGCCCAATGTCTTCAAATCCGTGAATCCACTGGAGGCCAAAGGTTGCCCATCTTGGGGTTGGAGTTGAGAGTGAGAGAGTGTGAGAGTGTGAGAGTGTGAGAGACAGAGTGTGAGAGTGTGAGAGACAGAGTGTGAGAGTGTGAGAGACAGAGTGTGAGAGAGTGAGAGAGTGAGAGAGTGAGTGTTAGGAAGAACATGGCTCAATTTACTGTTGTGTTTTTTTATTGTTGCTGGTTGTGGCATTTTGTTGTATCCTGCCAAGCATTGTAGGCATGTTATGTTGGTGCCAGAATGTGAGGTGACACTTATGGGCTGCCCCCCAGCACAGCCTTGGTTTACAACCAATGCATTTCACTATACATTTTGATGTACACGTCGTAAATAAGATGAGTAAGAATCTGAAGTTGTCTTTGAGAAAGACTGCAATTGCAATCTTTGCATCAATGGCTCTTAGCAAAAAAGACATTTCTTTAATTTTTCAAAGCAATATATAATACCATTTAAAGTCAAGGATTATAACTAAAATCGCCATCAAAACCAAGTTCCAAAACAGACCAGATATTGAGATGATCTGAGAATGCTTGGCTTACATTAATTTTTGAATTGACACAGCAGGCAATGAAATCTCTAGATAAAATCTTGACAGAATACTTTTTAAAATAATTTATCCATGAAGTGGACATGCAATATCTGGAGATCTTGATCCTGTTACGCTACCCTTAATTATGGCTTTATAAAACTGTAGAAATTTTAAAGTTCTTTTTATATGCACATTCTATTCCTGAAGTAATGCACTTTTTCCCAACTACACTGGACAGCTAGGACTCAAAGTTTAAAAAGAAATGACTACATTCACTTCTTGACCCATTTTTTTAACCAAAACGTTTATGTTATTTTTCTATTTGTGCTAGGTACACCCCCATGCGTGTGCATTTTTATTTAATTTCAAGCTTATATGCACAAATCTAGCAGCGAACAAGAAAAAAAAATGGCCAAGATCCTACAAGGTCCATATCAGTTCATGAAGACTGCTGCAGGTTCTCAGATTTGAGAAGACGGCAATTTATTGCTTAAAAGAAGTAATTATTTTCATCGGACCTACCTTCTTTGAAAGTAAAGGTACCCATTATCAGACTCTCCAAGATAGTGTTTCCACAACGCTGCTGGGTGAGGTGTTAGCGAAGCCATACCATGTTTGAAGGTTGAGTCTCTGGTCTCGTTGGCTTACTGTTACACGTTGAAGTCAGAATACCATCTCCCCTGTATCATGCTGCTTTAAATAACTGCTTTGCTTATTGCTGTAGCTCCACAGAAACCACTACTGAGATTTGATTGGCAAATTTATGCTTTCAAATTATGTCACGTGATCCAAGTAATAATTTATCACTTATGCTTAGAATGTTTTTGAAATGGGCAAAACGTGGCTTTCTGGCATTCGAAGGGAGCATAAATATCATTTAGCAGACTATAAATAAATGAGTATATATACACACACAACACACGTAGTACAAGTTAAAATGACTTGCATGTTTATGTCCTGTTTCAAGCCCTCAGCTCATCCTTAGCAAAATACTCCGGCCGAGAAGTCACTGTTTCGATTTTAAAATATGCTAGCCGCTCCACGGCGAGATCGAAAAGCAACAGTGTCAAAATGACCAAATACTCTGATTTCAATTATGCTAATTTATAGGTAAATATATGCCAGCACACCAAAAAAAACCCTTGTAAGTATACAAAACGGCAGCATCAGAGTGCTCAAGTAGCTTCAGGTTTACAAAAGCCAATATTAAACTTGGAGAAATGAGGTTAGGTTAAAGCAGAAGGTTGTAAAGAACAAAGGAAAGATAAAAAGGTTATTAGAAATTCTGAAAATGTAGTGGCAAAAGAAGTGTCTTTTATTTTAAAACTCAAAACAGAAAGTGAATACTTATGTACAGTACTGTAGAAAAGTCATAGGGACATATATATACACATACATACACACACACACACGTACACATATATATATCTCTTCGGTTGTCCAGCGAAATCCGATGATGACGTCCACTCCTTTACCGGTGAGATCTTTGATGACTATACAGTCCTATCTTGGACCCACAAGCTCTATTGCAGATGGGACATGTATATGTAGTAGTGGTGGTGGTAGTCGTGGTGGCAACCATGGCTGCATTTCTCCTGGCTCTCTTCTGCTGTCTTCTGGTTGTTCTTTCCATCTCCAGAATACGAACCCCATCCCCTACACAGCTGTCGCCAAGTGATACGGTCAGCAGCAATATCCTCCAGATCCTCGGGTCTAATCTTGCACTTCCTTAAAGCATTCTTCATCTGATCCTTATAGCGCTTCTTTGGCCCTCCAGCTGAGCATCGACCATGATGTAGCTGGCTGTATAACACTCTGCAAGGTAGCCGACGTGGGGGCATCCTTATCACGTGCCCCAGCCACTGCAGCTGGCGCTGGGTGATCATGGCCTCAATACTTCTGCAGTTGGTCTTTACAAGTATTTCAGTGAGAGGCACCCGCTCACGCCAGGTAATTCCCAGGATGTGCTGGAGGCAGCTTATGTGGAAGCGCTCCAAGGACTTGATGTGACGGCTGTAGGTTACCCAAGCTTCACAGCTATAAAGGAGGGTGGTAACACAGACCGCTTGGTATACGGCAACCTTTGTGGAGGGATGAAGGCTCCTGTTCTGAAAGACTCCACGCCAAAGTCTCCCAAAGGCAGCTGATGCCTGTTTAATGTGGCTCTGGATGTCGCTGTCAATGCCGCTATCCTCAGAGAGATGCTCCCCAGATATTTGAAAGATGGCACAACTGACAGCTTTTCATCACCAACAGTGAAAGCAGGTAGAGTTGGTGGGACACTGGTACTCCACTGGCAAACCACTTCTGTCTTGGTGGTATTGACAGCCAGCTCCATCTTGCCGTACGCTCTCACCACCACAGCAAGGACAGTTTGAAGATCCTCCGGAGTATGGGCCACAAGAGCACAGTTGTCTGCATACTGCAGCTCCAGGACCCGCTCTCTACAGAGTTTAGTGGTTGCGTGGAGTCTCCTGATGTCAGAGGTTGCCATCTAATCTGACATCCACTGCCACACCGCTGCTGTCTTGGTGTCTTTAATCTCATTGTGGAGAAGCTTGGTAACACACAAGAGGAAGATGTTAAAGAGCACTGGAGCGCACACACACACATACATATATATATATATATATATATATATATATATATATATACACACACACACATACATAATATATATATTGCATTGTACAGCTACTGCAATAAAAAACAAATTCCATGACATATGTGAATGATAATAAAACCCGATTCTGATACTGGACTGAGAATGGAAAGGGGGCAGGGAGAGAAGAATCATGGTTGGGGAGAGGGGAGGGAGTAGGAAGCACCAGAGACATTCTGTAATGGTCAATAAACCAATTAATTGGAATCAAATGACATAGTCTGGTGTCTCACGTCTTGGTGTCCCTTCACCCACACCATACCACGCCCCTGGCACTCCTCTGCCAAATGTCCCTCACCCCTACCACAGCGCTCCGCTCTCACCATGCTCAACATCGTTTGCTCCCGCCAGAATTACTGATAAAGTTTAAGGGAATGGGGGATTCTCAGATCCCTGTAAACAATGGATACAGTACTGACCATGTCTGTGACTGCAGTGTGTTTGAATAATGTCTCACAGCTGCCTTCTTTGAAGCAAGATAATTAAAGTTTGCCCAGATCCACATCAGATGTCTCTGGGCTTTTCACACCATTTAATTTTGACAAAAAGCAGTACCTGATGGAAATTAGACAGAACATTCCTTTCTTAATTAAAGCATAAATTTGACAGATGTTATCATCTTTGTAATTAAGTTGTGCCTCCAGCAAACCAGGTAGGACATTCTTTTCTTTAATTAAGGTGGCTGGAGTGTCTACCAAATTGATTGTACTTTTGTATCAATAGTCGATTGACTTCACCGGAATAGTTATCAAACTGATTGTATCAATAGTCCATTGACTTGGCCAGAATGGTTATCAAACTGATTGTTCTTTTGTATCGGTGGCCTTATAACTTCAGACAATTCTTACATCAGGCAGTGAACTTGTAGAACCGCCAGGGAGATGAGAAAGGTTCTTTCCCTGATGTCGGGTCCAAGTTCACTCGCCGGCTGAGCTCAAAGAGATAAACGGGTGGAAAGATAAGTAACGATCTTTCTGTGCTGTCGTTATTTGATCTAGCAAAGTTGTGTTTACATTACAAACTTGCTCTCCGCTCCACATTGACAATACAGTACTGTGCAAGTCTTAGCACTCCAGATATATGTATATGCCTTAAACTTTTGCACAGTACTGTATAGTCAGACCACTCCAACTTTAACATGGAGGCACCAAGACTTTTATCTTGCACTTTAAGGTGGCAATTGGTGGCAGCAGGTGTCATGGTCTCAAGCAGAAACGAGAGAGGCAGAAATAAAAGACAAAAAGCATTCTTCACCTAGAAATCAGTTCTGAGAGATCTGAAAGTGAAGAGAGAGGGAGATGAGGGAGAAAGAAAACGTGAGATTGGTCTGACTGAGATCACCAATTGATTGATTATCAATAGCAGATTGAGAAAAGGGAACGTAGGTAATGCACACTGACCCAAGTCAGGCCATGAGGTGAAACGAAATTATACTTGGTTTGCGGGTGAGAGATGAATACAATGATAAATTAGTGTCAGGGCTAATGGAAGGTAAGGAAGACTTTGTGAATAGCAGAAATAAATAAGCTGCAAAATTGGGGCAGGATATGATTTAATTAGTCCAAGATTTATTTCCGTTTTATTTAAATTACATCGCTGAATGTTAAGTGTGACAGAACAAGCTGGCAAAGCTGATTCTCCCACTAATCTTGCTCCTTTGCCTGGTTAGTAACTCATCGTTCTGTCCCTGGTCTAGCTTCCCCAGTACTTCACACACTTCGCCCTCCCATTCTGCAGTTCTTGGGAGTTCACCATTTACACACCCCAACAGTGAAACAATCGCTAGCCTAGCTAATCAAAAAAAAATCAATTCAGTTAACGTGCTCTACTGGTTTATAACTTATATATAAAAAAAGGATTCTAGACACAAGCATTCCAAAGAGTTTCACTTATTTTCACTCACACTGTTACAACAGTTTGTAGACAGTAGAATGGCCCCAAAAGACCTGAGGGACAGTTTGGGGTGTCCTAAAATAATGCCTGGGTCAATGGGAGCAGGCTCACTACACCCTACACAGGCAGCACCATGGGGGGTGTGGGGAGTGAGGCATTATTCTTTTATATTCATCTGAGCATGTGGGTACTGATCCATGGGTTTAACTAAAGCATTTGTTGTGGAATAAAACTGTAGGATGTTAGAATCTCCATTTAAAATGTTCCAATTTTTCATCTGAAATGATTATTATGGTCTGGTTTCATGATTCTCACCCCCCACCCCCAAGACCAAGACCATTTCCTGGTCCTTCTAGATCTAAACCCTGGAGGTTGAAGTGGACAGCTGGTGAATAGTTACATCGGAAAGTTAAAGACAAACTGCGTCGTGGAGAAAGCCTCTGTACATTTGTAAATTTTTGAACATAGATGTTTGTTTTCATTTCTCTATTTGTAAATACTTCTTCTCATCACAACTTTTAGGCAGCTTTTGCTCTTTTTTCACCTGGCACTAAATAAAACCTCTTGCACTAACATGCCACAGCTGCTTACCATCTATTTTTATTTCAACTGGCGGCCCTCATCAGGCACCCTTACCCACACCTGATAGTGAAGTGTGACAGCAGGCTTCCTCGAGGCTTTAAAAGACACAATATGTGAACAGTAGAGAAAATAATGTATTTTTATCTTCAGATTTTAGTCATTTAAATCCAAATTTACAATTAAGTTTAAAGTGTAAAGCTTCTAGAAGATGGATAAATTATGTTTATTTGGTTCTAATTATATTTTGGACTGAACGCCCAACCAAGATCCAAGTATATTTGTCAAAGTATGTACAGGTGGCCCCCGTTTTTCGAATGTTCGCTTTACGACAGCTCGCTATTACGAAAGACCTACATTAGTACCTGTTTTCGCTAACCAAAGAGGATTTTCGCTTTTACAAAAAAAAGACAATAGATAATAGGTGCAGGAGTAGGCCATTCGGCCCTTCGAGCCAGCACCGCCATTCACTGTGATCATGGCTGATCATCCACTATCAGTATCCAGTTCCTGCCTTATCCCCATAACCTTTGATCCCACTATCTTTAAGTGCTCTATCCATCTCTTTTTTGAAAGCATCAAGAGACTTGGCCTCCACAGCCTTCTGGGGCAGAGCATTCCATATATCCACCACTCTCTGGGTGAAAAAGTTTTTCCTCAACTCCATTCTAAATGGCCCACCCCTAATTCTTAAACTGTGGCCTCTGGTTCTGGACTCACCCATCAGCGTGAACATGCTTCCTGCTTGCAGCGTGTCCAAACCCTTAATAACCTTATATGTTTCAATAAGATCCCCTCTCAGCCTTCTAAATTCCAGAATATACAAGCCTAGTCGCTCCAACCTTTCGACATATGACAGTCCCGCCATAAGACACCCGCATATAAAGGTACCCGCTTTATACGTGTGTTTACCCTGAGAAAGACTACCATGACCGTGAAGCCTTGTGCAGGCAGTTGTGTGCGCATACATGTACGTGCGTATGCATGTACATGAGCATGCGTGTACATGTCGATTTTTTTCCTCCAAATCGATTTTGGCTCGCTGTCTTCCTGATTTTGATAAGTGAATCTACACAGTACATACATTATTTCTACTTTATATAGGCTGTGCACTTATCATATCATTCCTGCTTTTACTATATGTTCGTGTTATTTTAGGTTTTGTGTGTTATTTGTTATGATTTGGTAGGTTATTTTTTGGGTCTGGGAATGCTCAAAAATTTTTCCCATATAAATGAATGGTAATTGCTTCTTCGCCTTACGACATTTCGGCTTACAAACAGTTTCATAGGAACACTCTACCTTCGGATAGCAGGGGAAACCTGTATACTATATACAACTGCTGCATTCCACCAGCAACTTTAATGCATGTTACTATATACAACTTTGAGATTCGGTCCCTTACAGGCAGCCATCAAACAAAGAAATCCAAAATAACCCATTAAAGACTGTAAAAATACCCAAATGAAGAGAAGAAACCATTTTCAATAAAACATAAGACAAAATCAAGCTATTCAAATCAACATTAAGTTCAGAGCAGACTTCTTTTCCTTCAACCAAGACAACAGATATTGTTAAATTCCTGATAGCTGTTGACTCAAATCGAATTCAGTTCCTTTTGCCTCATGTCATGTTTCTACACAAAGAGCAGCAACAAAATGTCCAAAATCATCCTTATACTTACATGAATAATAAGAGAGTGGTATTAAATAAATCTTTGTTAACATAGCCCCTTGAAATGCTGGAGGCTGAAAAATTCTACTGAATAACGTCTTATTGTAAAAAAGGATTTGGATGATAAATCTTGCCTCCCCTCTTAGAATCAGCTTAAAATATTTCATGGCAGTATTTAAAAGAACAGCACAATAGTTTTCTATCAGCATAACATGAAGACAACACCAGGACAACACTATGTTGCTGTTTGAGAGAGCTAGCTATCAAAGATCGAGTTTATTGTCATTGCACCGATGCAATGAAAACCTGACAACAGTATGAAAAGGCACATAACGTTAAGTACAGAACACTTACAAGGAACACAGAAACATAGTGCATGCTATTCAACTAGCTGCACATTTTACACTGTTATTATACATAAATGACATTCATTGCCCGAAAATTGCTTTGAGACATCCTGAAAAAGTTGTGAAAGACATTTTAAAATACAGGTCTTTCCTTTTCATTTAAAGTTGTTCTTTACTATGCATAAAAGTTTCATGCCACATTTGTAGATTGGATTACTTTTTCTGCTTTTCCTGCTCAACCTCGTGAATGGCTCTTCACCTTGGTGACTTCAGATTTTTACGTTCTTCCTCTCACTTTAGCGCACTTTTTTTCTTCTTAATTCTCCATTACTAAAAGTCTCCCACCCAGTTTTATGGTCACACCTTTAATTTGTTTATTTCTCCTGGCCTTTCTAACTGTTGGCATTGTAGAAATCTCTGACCATTTTCTTTTTTCACTGACCACTCTTATTTTTCATTCTCTAATTTTCCAAGTCTGGCTCTGGTACAAATTTTCCCCTGAAGTAACTTCAAAGATGCCAATTTTCAAGCATTTAGCCCGTTAGTCTTTATGCCTAATCACATTCCTCATAGGCCCTTTATCTTCCAATAAAATCCTAACTTCCCATTACTGTTCATAACCTATCTTTATTTCATGCTCCGATACCAAAGAACATGGGTTGAAAACTAGTTTAGTATCAGTTGCCAGATTTGGCTCAACCACATTCAATGTATTCACATACAATGGCCCTGTTAACCAGTTACCATAGCAACCTTTGCACTTGCTTTCCATTACAAAACTGATTATTCCAAGATCATCAAAAAAGTGAAAGCTAATCCCTAATTTCCCTGATTTTAAATTTACTTTTTGAACCATTCTCCCTCAATTCATATATAATAACATTAGAGACAGGAGCAGGAGTAGGCCATCTGGCCCATCGAGCCTGCTTTGCCATTCAATCAGATAATGGCTGATCTGGCCATGGACTCATCTCCACCTGTCTGCCTTTTACCCGTAACCCTTAATTCTCCTTTTAATACACCTTTTCTAATAGCAAGGATTGTCACGGAGGCTTTTTTTCAATTAAGTA
Organism: Mobula birostris; assembly: GCF_030028105.1. Lineage (NCBI taxonomy): Eukaryota > Metazoa > Chordata > Chondrichthyes > Myliobatiformes > Myliobatidae > Mobula > Mobula birostris. The sequence continues at coordinate 21,889,701 of NC_092391.1, read as the reverse complement.
TCAAACATAATTAAACTTTCATGTTTGTCACCACAGCTAATCTGACATAATAATCAATGAGAGTGAAATTCTGCCAAATTCTTATTTGACAGTAACCCTTGCGGTTATTTTTACGTACGTGGCATTGCATATATACAAGCTGTTGCAATTGTTAATGAAACACAAAACATGATTAAGTTGGGCAAGGACTGATCAAGTAGGAGCTTGACATAACTGGTACATACAGTTCTGTTTGATCTGAAAGGAAAAGAGTACAAGAATTTGGTGGCTAGAATAGTTCACTGTAATGAGTTCAGACAGAAACATACACAATTGCTGCGTGGCAAGTCTGTGCACATGCACACATCACTGCGCATGTGTCTAACTGCCACAGCAGAACTCCCTCAAGCAGCGAGGACTGGATGTTAAACTACACAGATGTCATTACTATGAGGGCTGCACATCTGATTCATCAACTACATAGTATCGCTAATCTGCTTCCACATTCTCTCTGTCAAAGGGGGGAGGTGGCAAGGAACAGAACGTAGAGTTAGTAGTTGATCGTTGCCTCAAGGCTTACGGCCTCCATGTGCAAATGCAAAATGTTATCCAGAGAGATGCTGTACTTGCTGTCTCCAAAATATTGTGATTATTGCGACACCTTTCCCAAACAAACAAAAGCAAAGCTTCTGTGCCCCAACCTTCTGATTTCTTGAGGTACAGCACAGAGTAGGTCCTTTTCGGCCTTTAGAGTCACGTTGCCCAGCAACACCCTAATTATTTTTTAAAATTAATTCTGACAATCACCGGAGAATTTACAAGGACCTATTAACCAATCAACCAGTACATCTTTGGACTGTGAGAGGAAACCCACAGAGTCACAGGGAGAACGTACAACCTCCTTACAGGCAGCAGCGGGACTCGAACCGGGGTCACCTGTACTGTGAAATGTTGTGCTAGCCACTTCGCTGCCGTGCCACCCAAAGGTCAATGGCAAAGATCAATTCCTTTTCACTTTAATATGGAAGTGCATTTCAAGTTACATTTTTAAAAACCTACTTTGCTGTTAAAGAACCAAAGACAGCTCCGAATATCTCACTCCCACTTCACAGCACAACATATGGAGCACTGGGTGGCTCACTGTATTTCCAGATGGGATACCAAATATTGTCTCTTCATAGCTACAGGAAATCCCATGGCATCATGTGAATTAAACTGGGCTGTTTTCACTTAACCCAATGGAACTGGTGCAATGCGAACATGGGAGAGGATAAATTGTTGGATGAGCATGGATCTCAGATGAAAGCAACTACACCTGTACATAACCATACTGATGCTGGGTTTGAGGACCTAAGTGCAGCACCGCATTGCAGACACACAGAAGAGCTCAAACAGAATTAAATGACAAACAGCCGCAAATTAAAAGAATGATTTATGCATGGATTTAAAAGTTAAAAATACATGCATTATCTATGTCAAGCTCGATTTATTCTGATTATGTCAATCTTGGCACAAGGCAAATCAGCTCAACCAAGCTGATATACTTACAATGGTAGGGAACATATGGTCTGGTCTAGACCAATGATTATGGACTTAATAATTTCTGTACTGCTCCAGCAGTGACCAGGAATAACCGAGGGATGTTTCTTAATGAAGAACTGCCAATCAACCTTGTCCACTTCTGTCCTTCTCCGTCTGGCTAAACAGTGGCTCAATTGTCCACATGCTTCCTCCAGGCTGAAAAAAGGTTGCTATGGTTACTTACTTGGGTATTAACGGCGCCTTTTTGTGGCATACAGACACATGAAACAGTCACAGAGTAATACAACACACAAACAGGCCTTTTGACCCGACTAGTCCAAGCCAACCCCAGCATCTTCCCTGCTAGTCTCAGCTGCCCGCATTCAACCCATAACTCTCCATGCCTCTCCTTTCCATGTACCTACCCAAATGCCTCTTACAAAATTGTGACTCTACCCACCTTAACCAATTTCAATGGCAGATCATTCCAGGTATTCACTAACTTGTAAAAGGAAGTTAACACTCTTTTAAGCAACACACATCAAAATTGCTGGTGAACGCAGCAGGCCAGGCAGCAACTCTAGGAAGAGGCACAGTTGATGTTTCAGGCCGAGACCCTTCATCCTGACGGAGGGTCTCGGCCTGAAACGCTGACTGTACTTCTTCCTAGAGATGCTGGCTGGCCTGCTGCATTCACCAGCAATTTTGATGTGTGTTGCTTGAATTTCCAGCATCTGCAGAATTCCTGTTGTTTGCATTTTTAAAATTAACACTCTTTTAAATATCTCCCCTCCAGTATCTGTGCTCTCCAGTTTTGGTCTCCCCAACTTTGGGGAAAATACTATGGCTGTCCACCTTATCCATACCCTTCTTTATTTTATATGCTTCTATGATCTACCCCTTAGTCTGCTGTGCTCCAAGGAATGAAGATCCATCATAGCCAACCTCTCCCTACTACTCAAACCCTCAACCCAGGCAACATCCTTGTAAACCTCTTCTGCACCCTCTCCAGCTTGCTAGTGTCTGCCCGAGAACCGGGTGTCCTAATTTGCCCTCCTGATTTCCCTCGATTCATTCATTCATTCATTATGTGCTGTGTCATTATGACATAGGCGATCATGGTTGCATGATCACGATTACTGGCAAATTTCTTACAGAAGTGGTGTGCCATCGCCTTCTTCTTCGGGGTAGTGTCTTTACCAGATTGATTGACCCCAGCCATTATCAACACTCTTCAGAGACTGTCTGCCTGACGTCAGTAGTCACTCACACAACCAGGACTTGTGATATGCACCGGCTGCTCATACGACCATCCACCACCTGCCCCCATGGCTTCGTGTGACCCTGATCAGAGGTGTAAAGAGGTGCTGCACCTAGCCCAAGGGTGGCTTGCAAGCTAGAAGAGGGAAGGAGCACCTTACATCTCCTTTGGTAGAGACACATCTCTACCCCGCCACCCAATTCCCTCAATTGCATCTATTATACTCGGGAATTCATTTGATCACAGCTGCCTCAACCCAATTCACATCCAGATTTACTTCTCTCATCAACGTCATCAAAACAAAGTGAAATGCATTTTTTGCATAAACAACAACAACACACAAGGATGTGCCAGGGCCAGCCCCCAAATGTCGCTGCACATTTCTGCCCACCATGGTTGGCAGAACAACACAGTATGCAGCAAAACATAACACACCAAGTGGCAAAGTTACAACAGGAAAACAAGCATCACTCCTCCCTACTTACATACATAATCTTCTCATCTCAGTTCAGGCCGTATCTTTGGCTGCCAGCAAGCTTGTGGGTTTGCAAACATTGTGTCTTCAGCTTCCCCAGCGATCTCGCAGACTCAGGGCTACAGATATCGAGCCTCAACCCCTGCACCACCGGCTGACCTTCAGGACTTGGAACCCAAGCTTCCAGTTCCGGACTAACGACAAAGCCCGAGTATTAAGCTTCAAAGTCATGTCTCACGGATCACAAATCTTCAGGGCAGCATTCCCTGTAATTTTTTTTTAAAACAGCTGTGCAAACCAACCACTGCTCTGAATGGGAAATTTTTACATGGCCTTAAAAATGCTCGGCACTTTAAATGCATCTTTTTGTAATGTGCACCTCGAGGCCCTCCGTTGGTCAGGGTCAACAATGGATGTTGCGTCTCAGCTGTCTCCATGATACGCAAGTCAAGGCAGTCTGATATCGAGAGCAAGCAGTTGCCCATGCAGCAGGCTCCCCCTCTCCACACATCTGATGAATTCAAAGGAACGGCAAAGACCGATCAATTTGGCACCATCGGCATCGCAGGAGTTACCAGTCGGTGTTGAACTCAATGTAGGACTGCTTTGGGACTCCAGCTCCAGATTTCTCCCTTGACGTTTACTCCCACAGCCTACCCCATGAGTGGGTATAGTCGCAAGGTAGCTGAGGTTTGAGATCAAAGTTTTCCTTTTCCTAGATAGGCTGTCAACCACGGCTGAGGAGCCCCATCTGCCCGAAGCAATTGTTTTTAAGGTGCCAATAACCTGCCTTTGCCCCTTTTCCTGTCAATAGAAACTGCCTTGCCAGGCCAACTAGCTAAGTCACACGTGAAGGCCAAGAGCTAGAATTGGTTGTCAGAGGCTATTTGAGACACATGCCATTGGGAGCTTATCCCCACTACCACCCCCAGCTATAACCAATATCCTTTTATCTTATTTCTCCTCTCCTTCCTTCAATGGAAAGTTTAAGCACTTCCCATCGTTTAACTGTCTCTCAGAAACAATTTTCCAACAAGAGGAAAGTAATTTTTTCCGATTTTAAGAAAGCATTATGCATATCAAACAAACACAAAACCACAACTCACCACACAAATAAATGATATCAGGCAGTCAAAACACCTGACAGCACCATGGCAAAAATAAAAAGTTTTGACTAGATAGCGCCGGCGTTCACAGGCAAGCGGTTTATCAACAATGAGCTACTAACTTCCATTCTGTATTTATGTTACAAATGGTAACAAGCGTTATAAGTTGAAACACTGATAATGTAAGCTCTAAGATGTTTCAAAGTAAAGGTTGCGATATATTTAGAAGACTTATTATACCATAATTTATTAGTGCATTTCACAATTATATCAACATAGATAAAATTATATTAGATAACTTCAAAATTATTTTAACAATTTCAAAGTTACATTAGCATTATATAAAATAAAATTCCAGCTGCGGAGCAACAGGGGCTATGTGTATAGGAGCATTCAGTTACTGTGCGGCCACTCAGCTTGGAGGGAACGGTGCTAGGCGGTCACAAGACCACGCTCCTCCTAACCAAATGGTACACTGACCTCGGAATACATTGACGACTCCAACCCACGTTCTCACTGGTCTGCCGGTCCGATATCTGACAACGTCCCTGTCACTGAACTTTGAATGTGGAGCAGAGGCTTAGACTCTCGCTCCTTTAATTCCTTGACATCCAAGTCCCTAAACCCTAAATTGATTCCTAACTGACCTCTCTATCGCAAAAACCAACCCTACCAACTTAAAAAAAACAACCAAGTCTGAGTTATGACCTCCACAGAGACCTGCGGCTTGGCACCATCTTGAAATCCTGACATATGCCTCTTTCATTCCCCTGACCAAGAACGTCAATACCCCTCATCAACCAGGGCTCTGCAATCTTGCCAACCTTATCCGAACTGATTTGTCTTCTCTCTGCTCATAGAGTCCGAATCGCATAGCACCGAGTCCCTGTCCAACATCAAATAGCCACTCACATTAATCATCACATTCCCATCAGTTTTCCTCAACCCTGGATTCCTTTTCTTTATTTATTTAGAGATGCGAGGAACAGACCCTTTGAGCAGCACCATCCAGCACCCCCCAATTTAACCGTAGCCTAATTTCGGGGAAATTTACAGCAACCTGTCAGCGTACTAACCTGTACACCTTTGGACTGTGGGAGGAAACCAAAGCACCTGGGTGAAACCCACGCATTTTACAGGGAGGACAAAGGATGCCGGTCCTGAATTCCGAACTCCGATGACCAAAGCAGTAACAGCATCACGCAAACCGCTATGCTACCAAGATTCCATCATACATCTGCACGGCAGGGGTAATTAAAAGTCATAATATCTTTAACTAAAATACCATTGATGCTGCAAATCTGAAATAAAATTAGAAAATTTTGGAAAAACTCAGCAGGGCAGAGAGCATATATGGAGAAAGAGAGAGAAAGAAAGAGCTAGCATTACAGATCCATGACCTTTTGGTTTCACACAATGGGTAATATTGTCCGATTCAGAGCTGCCCTCCTCTCACTCAGTTGTTGGTGCTGCTACATAATCTGCTGCTTGGCAACTCTGTTAAACTTCTAACTGCGTTAAACATACTCAGTCGGTGCTCGATTGCGCTTTGTTTGCTGCAAGAGGACAGTGCTCACGATCACACCACCAATATTATGAAACGCACTCCCATTTCTCTTATTAACAATGGCATGCCCAGAGACTGATCAGCAACTTCCACGTTGCAGCTTTATGGAACCTAATGAACTCACCCATCACTGCATCCCAACTCTTTTTATGCCAAAATCAACAGCAAATGGACTTCACACTATCCTAGATCACACACCACAATAATGCTCCTCAAACCTTGCTTTGCTTTGTACCTGCAAGTGCATTATTTGGTAGTGCTACCTGACGTTCTCTCTTTAGCTGTTTGATCTTCTCCCAACTCTAAATTTAAACTGAGGTTTATTAGTAGTATTCATCCTGACTCCATAATCAAGGATGCAATATCAAGATAAGTAGCAGATTTAGCTCAGTACATCGCAGGTAAAACCCTCCCAGTCACTGAGGACATCACCGTGGAACGCTGTCATAGGAAAGCAACATCCAACATCAAAGATTCTCACCACCCAGGCCATGCTCTTTTCCCGCTGCTGCCATCAGGTAGAAAGTGCAAGAGCCTCAGGACTCACACCACCAGATTCAAGAACAGTTATTACCAGATAACCATCAGGCTCTTGAACAAAGGGGTTAACTATGCTCACTTGCCCTCTATTGAGATGTTCCCACAACCAACGATCTCACTTTAAAGACTCTTTATCTTGTTAATTCATGTTCTTATTATTTATTGCTTTAAATTTATATTGGTATTTGCACAGCTTGTTGTCTTCTGCACTCTATTCTATAGATCTGCTGAGTACGTCTGTAGGAAAATGAATTTCAGGGTTGTACATGGTGATATATGCACTTAGATAATAAATTTACTTTGAACCTTGAAGCTGGAAAACAGTGAAGTGACCAAGCAAAGTCAACAAAGATTAATGAAAGAGAAATAACGTTTGACTAATCTGTTGAAATATCTTGCAAGAGTGACTGAGGGGGAAAATCAGTGGATTCAACATACTGGAGGCAGGTTACCAATATGGATTGTGAATTAATTAATGAGAATAATCAAGAGCAGGAATACCTTCCTTGAGTTGTGAAGCCCTGACCATTTGGCTGTGCCCTGATAGTACAAGGTGAAGACCAGAGGGAATTGGTGCTTGAGTTCCAAATATTCATGATCGGTAACAACAATTTGACAGAAAAGACAAAATGTTTGCTAACTACACAAAATTAAGTGGGAATAGGGACACACTGATATAGACAAGTCAACAGTAAATAACAGAGCAGATTAATGCGAGGTTATCCACTTTAGCAGTAAAGACAAAAATGATTATTTTGGAAGGATGCGACGTGACTCCAAAATTTTTAGAGGGCTCAGCAGGATAAATACCACAACGACGTTTTTCCTGGTTACAGAGTCTGAAAATTCAGGGCAAGTCTTCTTTGACTGAGAAGAAACTTGTACTCAAAGACTGGTCAATCCTTGAAAACCTTTAAGTTGGGGGCTCAGCCATTGAACATTTAAAAATGAGATCAAAATATTTTTGACTGAAGGATCAAGGGATATAGAAACATAGAAAATAGGTGCAGGAGTAGGCCATTTGGCCCTTCGAGCCTGCACCGCCATTCAGTATGATCATTGCTGATCATCCAACTCAGAACCCTGTACCAGCCTTCCCTCCATACCCCCTGATCCCTTTAGCCACAACGGCCATATCTAACTCCCTCTTAAATATAGCCAATGAACTGGCCTCAACTATTTCCTGTGGCAGAGAATTCCACAGATTCACCACTCTCCGTGTGAAGAAGTTTTTCCTAATCTCGGTCCTAAAAGGCTTCCTCTTTATCCTCAAACTGTGACCCCTCGTTCTGGACTTCCCCAACTTCGGGAACAATCTTCCTGCATCTAGCCTGTCTAATCCCTTTAGGATTTTATACGTTTCAATCAGATCCCCCCTCAATCTTCTAAATTCCAACGAGTATATGCCTAGTTCATCCAGTCTTTCATCATATGAAAGTTCCTGCCATTCCAGGAATCAATCTGGTGAACCTTCTTTGTACTCCCTCTATGGCAAGGATGTCTTTCCTCAGATTAGGGGACCAAAACGGCACACAATACTCCAGGTGTGGTCTCACCAAGGCCTTGTACAACTGCAGTAGTACCTCCCTGCTCCTGTACTCGAATCCTCTTGCTATAAATGCCAGCATACCATTCGCCTTTTTCACCGTCTGCTGTACCTGCATGCCCACTTTCAATGACTGGTGTATAATGACACCCACGTCCTGTTGCACCTCCCCTTTTCCTAATCGGTCACCATTCAGATAATAATCTGTTTTCCAGGGCAGGAGAATGGTGATAAGATCATGAACAGCTAAACCTGTTGTTGAACAGCAGAGCAAGTTCAAAAGGGACAAAAGACTTCCTCTCATTTCTTATGCTCTCAATGACTGATATGAAAACTGTCCCCTTAATTTGAACTTTTGATAATTAAGGCTTGAATGATTCTGAGTACAAAAGTCAATGTTATATGGATACTGAAAGACTGTAGATGCTGGAATCTGGAACAATGCCCAAAACACCTGGAGGAACTCAGCAGGTCAGACAGCATTGATGGAGTGAAATGGGCAGCTGATGCTTCATAAATATTAAATGTGCACTAATAAATCTTGCCTGCAATCTCCACCAAGTTATTATATAAATAAAAATTGCTAATACTATACTTTAGAACTGGTTTCCTACATTGTGCAGCACTGCTTTTATGGTACAAGATGGAGACCCATACCTCCTATTCTGAGTCCTCATCACTGGATACACTGTGTGCTTCTAAATCCTGAACCACTGGAAGAGGAGATGCCTCTAATCTGAAGGCAAAGGCATTCGAATCACAGCAACACAGTAAGGGACCAGGTTTGCTAGCAAGCGGAACGTTGGTGGCTCGTAAGTTTCTAGCTTGCAATGATGACAAGTACATACAGTTACAGTAGTTGCACCATTTGGCTCAAACTGTGTTTTGCATTCTATCAAAATGCACACAAGAGACTGCAAGTGCTAGAATCTGGAGAGGCAGCATCCATGGAGGAAAATGATCAGTCAGTGTTTCGGGTCGAGGCACCAGCAGTCAAGATGAAGGGTCTCGACCATAAACGTCAACAGCCCAATTCCTTTCAAAGGTGCTGCCTGACCTGCTGATTTCCTCCAGTGTGTTGTGTTGCTTTTTACAGATGCTGTTTGACCTGCTGATTATTTCCAGCATTTTCCATGCCTGTAACATTTTCTAGTTTAATAAAAGGTATCCGTTCCTGAAAGAGCCAACTTGCCCACTCCATTAATGCTCTCCGTTGAGTGTATCTGTCACCAGGGAATATTTGGTTTTGTGGTGACTGTCCAATTCTGACACCATAATGGGGCAGCAGCTACTGATCTCATCACTATGGTAACCTTGCTCTGAACATAAACCAGAGAAGAATACTGTGATTGCTGCAGAACAAACACAAGGTTAATTCGTTGCATTTGCACAATGTAATCGAAGCAGCATTTGCTTCACACAACAAAATCTCTGAGCTTTATGTTTAATCAAATGCACAAATAACTAAATTACAATACGCTTTGCTCAGATTATCTTCAAACACTCCCCAAACTGGTTTTCCAAGCTTTCATTAACAAGGACATTCATATATATTTACATGCTAGTTTAACAACTGCGAGAGAAAGAACTTATAATTCAGAGCAGAAGTTGATTATGCAAGTCAGAATCAGGTTTCACATCACTGCCACATGTTGCCTTCGTGGCAGAAGTACAATGCAATACATAATAATAGAAAAAAATGTAAATTAGAGCAAATATATATTAAATAGTTAAATTAAATAAGTAGTGCAAAATTTAAAAAGTAGTGAGTAAATGTTCATGGGTTCAACGTCCATTCAGAAATTGGATGGAAGAGCAGAAGAAGCTGTCCTGAAATGTTGAGGGTGGTGTGCCTTCAGGCTTCTGTACCTCCTTCCTGATGGTAACAATGAGAACAGGGTATGTCCTGGGTGATGGGGGTCCTTAATGATGAATACTGCCTTTTTGAGCCAAAAACACTGAACAAAAACAAGCTGTATGGACAATAGACAATAGGTGCAGGAGTAGGCCATTCAGCCCTTTGAGCCAGCACCGCCATTCACTGTGATCATGGCTGATCATCCACAATCAGTACCCCATTCCTGCCTTCTCCCCATATCCCTTGACTCCACTATCTTTAAGAGCTCTATTTAACTCTTTCTTGAAAGCATCCAGAGAATTGGCCTCCACTGCCTTCTGAGGCAGAGCATTCCACAGATCCACAACTCTCTGGGTGAAAAAGTTTTTCCTCAACTCCATTCTAAATCTTATTTCACAAAGCTTACTTTACCAAAATGATTACATCCTTCCCTCACAGTCAATTGTGGTTAACAATTGATCTGAATCAATAATTCTTCTGAAAGGATACCATCAATATTTTCTCTGTCAAATGAAACACTAAAACTAACCTACAACTGCCTCTCAGATGGTTGTAAAAAATCCCACAAGGATTTTCAAAGAGAAATAGCAGAGCTTTCAGTCATCCTGGCCAATATTTATCTCTCATCCTCCAGACAAAGCTTATTATTTGGTCAGTTTGTTTGACAACCACTTTGGTCAAATATCCCGAGACATTTTACTCCATTAAATGTGCCACAGACTTAGGTGACCATCACTAGCCTGAATGCATTAATATACAAGTGTTGTTGTTATACTTAGCTAAGCTAATCAACCACTGGGTTTCTGTCGGAAACTGCCAACTATCAATCACTGAGGATTCTGCGCACTTTAGCCCTGGAAGCACCATCAATCAAGTCCAGTAACAAGATCAACTGAACTTTAGAACCAGATGCACTCTTAAACAAGTAATACTAATTTTCACACCAAAAGTAAGAACAATCAGAAATGGAATTTCCTCATGTCTACCCTCAGTTTATACACAGTGCAATTCAAACTCACTGTTTAACTATCACGAGTGTAATGTTTTCAGTCAGACACCTTAAGAAGAATAGCGGTTGCTTCTTTTAAAAACATGACTATTCAGGCATAATTGCACCAACTTCACTGTCCTCCCTGTTACACAATGACCAAAGAGTTGGTTAGAACTACACCCATTTAGGGTTGGCTGCTCTAGATGAAGAAGTCAACCCACGTATCTGTTTTGGTATTAACTGCCTTGTAGTGAAGGGACATGTTGTTTTCTCAATTTTACAACATTGCTCTCCATTCAGAGTTGACTCTTTGCCAACTTCGCACTATTCACGCAGAACTTGCATCAGACATGAGAGAATCTACAGATGCTGGAAATCCAAAGCAACACACACACAAACACACAAAATGCTGGAGGAATTCAGCAGGCCAGACAGCATTGATGGAAAAGAATAAATAGTCGAGGTTTTGAGCCGAGACCCTTCATCAAGGCATAGTGTCAGACACTGTGACTCATTTCAAACTTCAGTTTCTAATTAGAGTCTATGGTGGCACCACCGTCAATGAGAGAGAGGTGGGGCTGTACTTGGGGTTTCAATTTCCAGGACCCTCCCCATGTTTTGACCGAAGTTTAGCAGACACTTCCCATTGCTGCAGAATTGCTGTAACTAATTGAGGACATACAAAGTTATGTGTGTATGGCCAGTCCCAATTACTTGGAGCATGCAGTGTCCCGTGTGATTGATAATGGAGTTATGAAATCATCTCCACGCTGGCCAAGTCTTAAAACAGTGCAGCACATTGAAAAGAATTTTTCTTTACATTGTAAGATTCATTCAAAACGAACACACAAGCAATTAGGAAGGAAAACAGGGCGAGGGCTTTAACTGCCAGAAGATCTGACTACAGAAGTCGAGAGACTACAGATGATGCAATCCGGAGCCACGAACAAAATGCTGAAGGAGCTCACAAACAAGAGAAAATCTGCAGATGTTCAAAATCCAAGCAATGCTCGAGGAGCTCAGCAGGCCAGGCAGCATCTATGGAAGAGAGTAGAGTCGACATCTCAGGCCAAGACCCTTCAGCAGGATTCAGCATGTCAGGCAGCATCAGCAGATGGAAATGTGCAGTTGATGCTTTGGATCCACTAATAGCACGGCACCACTTACTCCAACCCTTCCCTATCCTCTTTATCCACTGGCCATCTCCACTCTTTCCTATCCTGGCAAATCAACCATCCATTTTGCTCGTCAGATGATACCTGGATCCACTGAGCTCCCCCAACACTTTGTCGGTTGATCGGAGCACTGGATTAAGAGACGGCTGTGATGTACAATCTGGCCGACACTGCAAATGAGATGTGGACTTCCAAGGAAAGAAAGACCTACCTGTGAAAGTGGGAGCACAGTGAAGATTTACTACATTGATTCCTCAGATAGTGAGCCAGTTATACAGGGAGAGATAAAACAAACTTGTCAAATGTACTTTAAAGTTCAGAACAATGCGCGAGATGTAATCTCACGAAAAACATCCAAAAATCTTAAGTGTACAGTAAGTGTGAAATTGAGTCTCATCCCACCCAATCAGGATGTCTGCAGCCAGGGGTCAGAGTTTCAAAATAGGGGTTGCCAGTTTAGGACAGATGAAATAAATCTTTTTATAGTGGGTAGTGAATCTTCAGAATTCTGAAACTTGAAGATATTCAAGGCAAGAGGTTATTTTTAGGTGAATTGCAGGATACGAATTCAGTGCACAAGAATGTTTCAAGTATTGATCACATTTTCTTACAACACAGTCATTCAGTCCATCAGATCTATGCCAGCTCTCAAATCAATCTCATTACCCCCACTTAACTGCAGCCACAGGGAGAACATGCAAACTGCACACAGACAGCACTGGAGGTCAAGATCAAACCCAGGTCATTGAGACAGTAAGCAACAGCACAAACATACTGTGTTGCAATTTTGAATGTTGGAGCAGACACAAGGAACTGAAAGGCCTGCACCCGCTTCTTTTGTTTTTGTGAATGGGGGATGGAGGAGGTTCATTTGAAAAAAAATCATTATTCTGGAGATTTTGGGGAAAAATGTTTTTTTCTGCATTGTACTGTATACTCATCGATAACTTGTTGAAAACTTGTCGCACATTATTCTGAATCACTCAACTAAATTAACTCAAAACTTACACATATTTCCATAAAAATATTTTCATTCCCCCCCCCCTCCTTAATCAGAGTCCCTGCTCAAAGTTAATACACCTTTCTGAAGAATGGGTTACTACTGTTTCCATAAGTAACTATGCTCGACAAATTATGAACAACCAGGCATAAGCCAGTTCCTTTCAAATCTGTAAGTGTCATTGGTAATTGTATGAAACAAAGTCTTGTTAATAAATTGCAGGGTTTTCATTACAATATGATTGGGCATGTGAAAACAGCACATCTCTGGAAGGGAAGTTATCATCACATGACCTTTCATCGCCAAAGTCCCTGCCCAGATAAGAATGAATGAAATTATCCTTTTATTAAACTGATTATTCCGAGGCTGGGTCCTCTAAGACCCGAGAACACAGCCTTAGAAGAGAGGGACATCCATTTAGAACGGAGATGAGGAGGAATTTCTTTAGCCAGAGGGTGGTGAATCTGTGGAATTTGTTGCCGCAGGCGACGGTGAAGGATGTTATTGAATACTGTATATTTAAAGCAGAGGATGATAGGTTCTTGATTAGTCAGGGCATCAAAGGTTATGGGGAGAAGGCAGGAGATTGGGATTGAGAGAGATAATAAATCAACCATGATTGAATGGTGAAGCAGACTCAATGGGCTGAATGGCCTAATTCTGCTGCTTGAACTGTGGTTTTATGGGGAATTAACCTTCCAAACTGCACACCTTTTGGATATGAAAGGAATCAAATGGTCTTATGATTGTATATAATTAATCATTAAAGATTCCAAAGGAAAAAGGGAATAACACATCATCTCCAACGAAAATTTATGTTTCCCTCCTTGGTTGCTTCCAGCTGTGTACTAGAAACTATAACAAAATTTTAAAAGGCTATTCCTTCAACATTCACTATCATGCTTTACTGCAGCACTAGCTTAAGAAATAAACAATATTTCAGTCAACTAGAACCCGAAGTTTGTAACTTCCTCCTTAAAACTTCTCTTTCCTTATTTAAAAACATTTGTCAAAACGCATGTCTTAAACTATGGTTTTGGCTACCTAACCAAAAGCTTCTCCATTATGTGCATGAAAATGCCTCAGGACATTTTGATGTGCTACAAACCAGAACTAAAGCGTTCACAGACCTAAACAAATCCCTGCAAAGACTGGAGCAAGGATTTCACATGGATTCCAAAAAATCTTTCACTGCAGAGCATGGGTTACCAGTTAAATTTGTGCTTTTCATTTTAAAAAATAACACGAAGTAGCAGACAAAAGGCATGAATACACAGGTTATACTCCAGAAACGATTCATACAAGGCAACTGTGTCATGCAGTTCAGCATTTGATTTCAAACTACAGTTCTTTCGGCATCATTGTTCACAGACTCTTTTGCATGATTTTATGAAAACACTCCAAGCAATCCTAAAATTAAAGCACCACAGAAATCATATTTCTTTTGTGTTACATGATTGAATAATTTCTTTCCTTTTATTACATCCGTACTGAGGTTTTATTGTTATTTGGAAGGAAAGGAAAAACAAAAGAAAAATCCTGCACAATAATCATTTCCCACTATTTAATTTTATGTGCTTGCATGCAAGTGGAGAACATTTGACCAATAACACAAAAATAGGAAGATATTGATCGCAAGAGGAATCAACACTGCCGGCAATATGCTATATTTTTATTAAAGCTTGGAACTGTATAACTCCCTTGCGTTTTGTCCCAAGCATCAATGCAATTATATCCAACAAGCATTAACATCAATCGCCTTGCCCTATTCAATCTGCAACAGTTTGAGACGTATTATCTCAAACAGATCACAAATAACATGGAAGAAGCAAGACTACGCACAAGAGCCAGAGGTGTGGTGATGAATATTAATATTTCTCATATACCAAGCTTTAACAAAATGACTGCAAGGTAAAGAAATGGAACTTAAAAATGGCTTGAGCACATCAACGTCTGAAAGACCTGCATACAGAATGAAGGTACACAGAGAGTAGAGACAATGTCTATTAGAATACGTTCCAGAAATTAAACTACAAAGATATATAATGACCATTGTATATTAATTAAGCAATATTTGGATTCAACTGGTGTTTGTTTTAAGAACATGATTAAGTTAATATAATGCCCTTTTTTTTAATCCAAAAACACACAATGCTTATTTCAAACCATTCAAAATTTGTAAGTTATAAAAACACATACTTATTAAGCAAAAGTCAAATGAACCAACAGCAAAAACATGCAAGAAGACTGCAATGTTGATGTATCCCAATGAGAATAGATGTCAGATACACAATCATCTTACCTGGAAGATATTGCCCTTGTTATTAATCTCGGATTCTCATTGCTAGGAAACAAAGCCATGAAGTCATCGACTTGCCTACCTTTTACCACACAAATGTAGCAGTGACAGGAATAAATCAGCAGAATGAGCTCTGGCAACTCCCCCCAGCTGTTAGCACACCCGCCTGCTTATGCATTTGGGCTGTACAGTCGTGTACTGAGCAGGAGACATGGTGCAGGAACAGGGAGAGCTGCACCCTGCTGCTTCTGACATCATGCTAACCAAAGACCCCTCCGAAAGGTCAGTGTGCAAGACTGACCACTCATGCAAAAATCCAACCTCCTGCCTCTTGGCTTTAAAGATCAATGAGAGTCCTATCTTTCCTCTCACGGACAGCCTTTTGAACACTGACAGTTCCGCTACCCGAGCGCAATTCATTAATTAGCTAGTTATCAGTCTCAGTTGTTCAACATGTGCATTCTGCATAAACAAAGGCAGCAACAAGCAGAACCCAGTCGGGGCAAAACAGCTGCAGGCTCTCCAGTCAATTACTCCACACCAGGATACTTCAGGAGTTTACATTCTCAAGACAATCCAGTCGACAGGTATGAAATGGAGTAAAGGATCTCATTCCAAGAAAGTGAAATTTGTTGCTACGAAGAATAGCACTGATAAATTTCAGGAGAGGCTAGACAAATAAATATTAAGGGGCGGGAGTCGAGTAAGCAAGTTAGGGTAAATCTTTACAAGACAGTGGATCAGTCAGAACTAGAACAAAAACAACAGGAATTCTGCAGATGCTGGAAATTCAAGCAACACACATACAAGTTGCTGGTGAACGCAGCAGGCCAGGCAGCACCTCTTCCTAGAGATGCTGCCTGGCCTGCTGCGTTCAGTCAGAACTAGAAGTTGGTGCAAAGTTCTGGGTGACACTTCAGGAAGGGCACAAAGGCTTCCATGGGAGTGCAGAAAAGGAGATTTACTGAAGTCCTTGCAGAGATGAAGAACTTCAGCTACGTGCATAGATTGGATCAGACGACTTTGCAAGGGGACGTCAATTTCAAATCAACAAACACAGAATACTGGAGGAACTCAGCAGGTCAGGCAGCACCTATGGAAAAGAGTAAACGTTTCGGGCTGATACCCTTCTTCGGAACTGAGGAGGGGGAAATTGCCAGAAGAAAAAGATGGGGGGGGTAGGGGAAAAAGGCAGGTGAGAGGTGAAAGGTCAGAGTGGAGAATAGAGGAAGGTGGGGGGGGAGGGGGGTAAATTTGTTACCAAGAGAAATCAATATTCATGCCATCAGGTTGGAAAGTACCCAGACGGAATACAAGGGGTTGCTCCTTCACCCTGATATTTTAAAAAAATCACTAAGGGTCCAGACAAAGTACATTGAGAGAAACTGTTGGCTCAAGAATCAGTGAACAGAGAACGAAAGTGATTGGTGAATGAATCTTTTTTGATAGAAAGTATGCCACACGTAGCATAGAGGCAGCTTCTACTGAAGTATTCAAAAAAGTGAGCTGGGTGAAAGGAAAGGATTTACAGGAATATAAAGAAAGATCAGAGAACCAAGACCAAATGGACTACTTGGTAGACAGAGCCAGTACAGATTTGACATAACCAAGGACCACCCTCTACATTGTGGACATTCTCTGCATCTGAGAGAGGAACACATCAGGACAGGAACAGGCACTTCAGCCCACTGTGCCAACTATGATGCCAATGTAAACACATCCTGTCTGCCAGAATGTGGCCAATTTCCCTCTCTTCCTTATTCGTTAATACTTGTTAAAATGTTGCCATCATTTCTGCTTCAACCATGCTGTCAGCATGTTTGAGGCACGCATCACTCTGTGTACACAAAAACTTGCTACACAAATCTCCACTGAACGTTCCCTTGTCCTTCTAGAGACAAAATTGGTCCCCTTCAAGATCAGGATGGTCATCTATACATGTAACCCAAAGAGATGGTGGGGGAGGGGGGGGAGAGAGAGAGATCTTTATTGATTTTTGTATATACTTTCATTAGGTTCATTAGCCTCCAAAGCTCCAGAAAACAATCGAAGTTGGTCCAATCTCTATGGCTCATACACTACAATCCAATAAACATCTTGGTGAACCTCTTCTGCATCTTCCCCAAAGCCTCCACATCCTTCCAGTAACTGGAACTGCACAAAACACTCCAAATGCATCCTAGCCAAAGTTTTATGTAGCTACAACACAACTTCTCAACCGAACCAATGAGGACAACCATGCCTTCTACCTTCTTTGCTGCACACAGTCTACTTGCAATGCCACTGTCAGGTAGCTGTGGACTTTGAACCACAAAAAGGGAAGTTTTAGATCAGGAGACAAGGGTGGAGTTGAAACATGTGCAGATAGGGGTAAAGGAGACGATCAAGGTGGCTAAAGAGGAATATAGGAGAGAGCTAGAGGAACAAGCTTGGGCAGAGTAGCTCATGAATGGTATGGAGGGGCATGAAGAACATCACTAGCTTCAATCAGCCTAGATTTAGGGCTTCGGAATGCAGCCATGAATGGGCTAATAAGTTAAACCAATTCTTCAAAAGGTTTGATAATTGCCCTCCTGTTCACACCCCACCTTCTCAGCACACCTGTCCAAGTGCCGAGGCACGCAACGCTCCCTCAGCACCAAGCACCAACGAATCCCCTCCTCCGTCCAGTTCAATACATAGAAGAGCAACACAGGCTACCATTGCCTCCTTGCCCTGCACCTACCATCCACACCTCCACATACCCGCTGCTATCATCCCAATCTCCATCCACCCCCCCCCCCCCAGGGTCCCACCTTCCACCAACTCCCCGGTCATCATGGACTCGGCTTCATTACTGAGCAGGTGAGAAGGGCTCTGAGGAAATTCAGACACAGCAAGGTATTGGGACCAGATAGTGTGAACCCCAAGGCCCTGAAGGAATGTGCTGAACAGCCACGTGGAGTTCTCCAGTGTGTTTTCAGTCCGAGTCTCAGCCTGGAAAAGGTCCCGAATGTGTGGAAAATGTCGTGTGTGGTCCCAGTACCCAAGAAGGGCCAACCAAAAGTTCTGAATGACTACCCTCTAGTGGTCCTAACCTCACACATCATCAAGACCCTAGAGAAGCTGGTCCTGGCTCACCTCCGACCCCCGGTCAGATCAGCCCTTGATCCTTGCCTACCAGGAGCACATTGGAGTCAATGATGCTGTCATCTACCTGCTGAACACAGCCTACTCACATTTGAACATGAGGATCATGTTTTTTGATGTCTCAAGTGCCTTCAATACCATACAGCCCTTACTGCTGGGGGAAAAAGCTCCGTTCAATGCAGGTTGGCACTTCCATTGCATCCTGGACAATGGACTACCTGACTGACAGGCCACGGTTTGTGCGGCCTCAGAGCTGTGGGACAGGCATGGCTATAAGCAGGACATGGCTACAGTCCCTTGGGGCCCCACAAGGGACTCTATTGGCTCCCTTCCAGTTTACCCTGTATACCTTGGACATTAGATACAACAATGAGTCATGTCACCTGCAGAAATTCTCTGATGACTCAGCAATAGTTGGGTGTAAAAAGGAAGGACGAAGGATTAATACAGGGCCCTGGTGGAGGACTTTGTCAAATAGTGCAAGCTGAATCATCTACAGCTCAACGTCAGTAAGACAATGAAAATGGTGATGGACTTTAGGAAGACTAAGCCAACACTGCTCCCTTTACTACTGATGGTGAGGACATGGATGTGGTGAGGACCTGCAAGTACCTGGGGGTGCACCTGGATGACAGACCTGAGTGGAGCACGAACACAGAGGCTGTCTATAAGAAGAGGAGACCGAGGTCCTTTGGAGTATGCAGGCCTCCCCTTCACATGTTCAACCAGTCTGTTGTCACCAGTACTATCTTTTATGTGGCAGTGTGCTAGGCCAATGGCATTAACAAGCTGATTAGAAAGGCTAGCTGTGTCATAGGAGTCAAACTGGACACACTGGATATTGTGGTAGAACAAATGACCCCCAAGGAAAATCCTGACAATTCTGGACAATGTTTCTCACACTCTGCATGCCACCTTGGCTGAACAGAGGAGCACTTTTAGTAATAGACTAAGCCAATTGTGCTACTCCAAGGAGTGCTATATGAAGTCACTCTTACCCTTGGTCATTAGGCTCTATGAGTCAACTTATGGCTGGGGAAGTGATGACCCCGCTCCTGTTAGACTGTTTGAAGCAACTTTTTTTTTATTCTTTCTTACTAATCTTCTAATATTTTTATATCTATGCCCTTTTAATGCTACTGTGACACTGTAATTTCCTTTGGGATTTTTTCCATAGATGCTGCCTGGCTTACTGAATTCCTCCAGCATTCTGTGTATACTACTGCAGATTAACAAACAATGTTTGAGGCATTATGTGCATATATGGATTTGAATGTAAAAGGTTATGGACTCAAACCAGGAACGTGTAATTAAGGAACTTAACATCCATCATCTAATTGAATGGTTGAAAAAGCTCCCAGCTCATAATTATTTCAAAAGGACTCCACAGAACCATGCCATTTGGTATTTTCACATTTAATGTTCCACACCAGCTTCCCCCTGCTCACATTCAGCTAATCCCCCAGTTTAGTTTTCCAATCCTCTCTCTCCTGGCATTTACTGATAAACTCCTTGTTTTCCTCAACTATGAAGCTTTCAGACACATACCCACACAGATATTTACCCACTTCATACATGGAAGCACCAGGTTCGTGTGCAACAATGAAAGAGCAGTCAAGTTGACACACAAAATTAAACTACAAACCCATAACATCATCTTGAAAAAGGGCATTTTAAGAAAATCAGAAATTTATCTGCGAGATGTGTCAAGTAGTATTCTGCTCCCATTTGTTAAATGAACATCATTTTTTTTCGGAAGTCAGGAAACTAAGATACTGCATCATCAATCCAATTATGAATGAAGTGTTAAAGAACATGAAAACAGCTGAAGAAATGGAGGAACGCAATGGCAAGACAAGAATGGGTGTTGGTTATTCTACCCCATGAGCCTGCTCCGCCATCTAGTTAGATTATAGCTGATTAATATCTTTACATCCATTTTGTGTTTACTATATGCCTCCAACCAACCAAATTCATCCATCAGTCTCATCAGCCCTAATTGAGCTCCAGCATCTACAGCCATGTGGGTTAGAGCTCGGTTTGATCTTCAATTTCCTTGCTCCAATACGTCTCTCTGTTCTGATTATCTCATCATAGGAAAAAGTTTCTCCATCCTATTTTACCGGAAAGTTTCAGCTGACAGCTCGATATTCCAACACAGGAACTGAGGGAGTTCTAAGCCTTGAAAATCATTATTACTAACTACCTAGGTGATGTCACTGAGATCAATATTCAAACTGGATTGCAGGGATAAGAGGTAAAATAACTTAGTGTCCTCAGTTCATGCACTTAAGATCAGTACTTGGCCAATGATACTGAAGAATTTCAAGTGCAGCATTGAAGTGAAAAAGGCAGAATGCTCAGCAATCACATCTATAAAAAGAGCTGATATATTAGATAGTCACCCATTATGCATTTTGTCACTGCAATACAGAGAACATATTGTGAAAGGTTCGTGAAAGCATATGCAAAATCACAACTCATACAGGAATGTTACTGTTTTGATGATTGTTTCAGAGGATGCAAGTGGACAAATGTAGCACCCATTTTATGTGCATAAGATAATGCTAAGGCTCTGTGGTGGTGGGTAATGCTACTGAAGTGCAAATTCAGATACCAGGTAGAAGGCAGTAACTACTCTGTATGAACGCTGTTGATCTGAAAGCTGTGTGTGAGGGGGTAGAAACAATTATTTTGACAGCATGTAGGAGGACTATTTTGCCTGGAGAAGCACTCTGGGACTCAACTGAATAGGGCTTTCATTGGGCAAAATACATGACAAATATACATCAACATTCAATAGTTCTAACTCCACTCCATTTGTGAACGACACGAGGTGAAAACATTCATATTTGTGAAATAGATGACCATAACCGTAAACTCACCTTCACTCAGATTATTTCCCATGCAATTCATGTAACTTTATAATGAAAAATTCAGCTCCAGTACAGCAGACCTGCATTTCACAACTACTTGCACCACTAGCCAAATGGTTACAATACAATCACAGCATTGGCATCTGCATGACAAGGTGAACCAGTGCCCTGGTACGACCCATTTGCAAAAAAAAACAGGGCAGGTCCGATCCAATCACTAACCTGACAGGTGTCATCAGCAGCACCATCAAGCAGCACTCATTCACCATTAACTTTCTCATCAAAGCTGAATTAGGGGTTTACCAGAATCACTTGGCTCCAGATTTTTTTTAAAAAATGAATTCCAAAGACAAAAGCAACCATTCTTGAGTTCAGGACAGCTTTAACAAGTGTGGCATCAAAGATCTCTGCTCAAAATTAACTCAACGAGGAGATCAAAGGCTGCACAGAGGAAGAAAACTATAGTTATTGAAGTTCAACCATCCCGGTATCTGGACACTACAGTTTGGGCAGCATCTTAAACCCAACCCCCAAGTTGCTTCATCTGATCATGTGATGGAAGGTTGGTCTTTGAACTGTGGATGTTCCCCAATGATTGCACAATACTTAATTCTAGTCGCAACTCCTCAGCAAGCGAAGCAGCCCACACCTCTATCTAACAAGAACTTATTAACATTCAGGGACTCTCACCGCAGACGCAATAAGCAAGACTGTTTCACCTACCCGTGACATTAAATAGAAATATCAACCTTATCACCAACATCCTGGGGGGGGGGGGGGGTCACAAGTCCATAAGATATAGGAGCAGAAGTAGGTCATTTGGCCCACTGAGTCTGCTCCGCCACTTCATCATAGCTGAACCATTTTCCTTCTCAGCCTTAATCTCCTGCCTTCTCCCTGTACCGTTTAATGCCCTGACTCGTCAAGAATCTATCATCCTCTGCCTTAAATATATCCAATGACCTAGCCTCCACAGCCACCTGTGACAACAAATTCCACAGATTCACTCTGGCTGAAGAAATTCCTCCTCATCTCTATTTTGAAAGGACGTCCCTCTATTCTGAGGCTGTGGCCTCTGGTCCTTAGACTCCCCACCATAGGAAACATCCTCCTCACAGCCATTCTATCTCGACCTTTCAACATTCCATAGGTTTTACTGACATCACCCCTCATTCTTCTGAATTCCAGTGAGTAGGCCCAGAGCCATTAAACACTCCTCATATGAGGAGCCTTTCAATCCAGGAATCACTTTTGTGAATTCTTTTGAATCCCTCCAATGTCAGCATATCCTTTCTTAAATAAGGGGCCCAAAACTGCTCATAATGCTCCAAGTGAGGCCTCACCAGTACTTTATAAAGTCACAGCATTACATCCTTGCTTTTATAGTCTAGTCCTCTCAAAATGAATGCTAACATCACACAACCTGCAAATACACCTATAGGGAATCTTGCATGAGGACTCCCAAGTCCCTTTGCACCTCAGATGTTTGCATTTTCTCTCCATTTAGAAAATAGTCTACTCTTTCATTTCTGCTACCAAAGTCCACGAACATATAACGTAAAAAGCAGTTCCAACACAGACTCCTGTGGAACACTAGTCACCAGCAGCCAACCAGAAATAGGTCCCTTTATTCCCACTCTTTGCCTTCTGCCAATCAGCTTTATCCATAAGTAGTATCTTTCCTGTCATACCATGGGCTCTTAGCTTATTAAGCAGCCTGATCTGCAGTACCTTGTTAAAGTCCTTCTGAAAATCCAAGTACACAACATCCACCGATTCTCCTTTGTCTATTCTGCTCGTTATTTCTTCAAAGAATTCCAACAGATAACTGGCCAGAAACTCAAACACATTAAAGCAAGTTATGTGATTTACCTCCCGATACCAAAAAGCCTTTCCACCTCAACAAGGCACAAGTCAGGATTGTGATAAACTTTCCACTTGCCCAAATGAGTGCAGCTCCAATGACTTTCAAAAGGCTTAAAACCATACACGACAAAGCAGCCTGCTAGATGAACAATCCACTCACCACTGACACACAAGGGCTACAGTATACACATCTACAAAATGCACTACAGTTACCAGCCCACGTTGCTCCAACAGTACCTTTCAAAGACACTAACACCACCAAGGCAGGATAGCAGCTGAATAGGAGCAAAACTACCTGCTGGTTCACCTTCAAATCACACATCAGCCTGATGATGCTTTATTGTTGCGAGGTTTAAATTCTGAGAACCTCCTATCCAATAGCACAGTGGAGCTCCCTTCACCTGAAGGGCTGCAGCATTTTGAGGAAGCTCACCACCACATTAGATAGATAGCTATTGTCATTAGAGTGATAGATAGATATACTTTATCAATCCCAAGGGAAATTTGGTTTCGTTACAGCTGCACCAACCAAGAATAGAGCATAAATGTAGCAATACAAAACCCCCCAACGATCAAACATCAAAATGCAAACTATGCCAGATGGAAAATAAGTCCAGGACCAGTCTATTGGCTCAGGGTGTCTGACCCTCCACGGGAGGAGCTGCACGTTCGATGGCCACAGGCAGGAACCACCTCCCGTGCCGCCAAGTGTTGTATCACGGTGGAATGTGGCCCAAGTCCCACAGTAAAAAGTTCAATATCCAGTCTGCAAACACGTTCCTCGATCATAATATACCCAGGATTGCACCATCCGTTGTTAGCCAGATCAGTAAGCACCCCACTCCTTCACGCCGCTTACCGCTCTCGGTGCACTTCTGGTCAGGCGGAACGGTATTACCCACCGAACTCCTCTTCTCCAAAAGTCTCTGTTGTCTCGACCCGGTGCTTTTTCCTCGGCTTTGTGATCTCCCTCTGTGTGTTTTCCTCTAGATTTCAGCAGGGGTGTCTGCCGCTCTGTTCGCTAAACCAGCCGGTATTTGCTGGTCCATGGAATACCCAATGCGACCTTGCTTCTGTCCCACGTGTCGGGATGTAACCATTTCCAGCGCTAAAGAAAACCCAAATAAAACTCTCTCTACCAGCATATTAGAGAGGGTGCAGCTTCGACGTGTTACCGTGAGAAAAAAATACAAAAAAAAACGTAAATTAAAAAGTAAAAGAATAGATCGGAACGGCTGTACCAGGCTGCATGCATGACCGGCACATGCGCACATGGCATTGGCAGCAAATACTGGTCATCCCCATCATGCCTGGATCCCAACAAATCAACACAATTTCTAACGAAGGGCCTCGGCCCGAAACGTCAACCATACCTCTTCCGAAAGATGCTGCATTCACCAGCATTTTTTGTGCGTGTTGCTTGAATTTCCAGCATCTGCAGATTTCCATGTGTTTACAATTTTTTAAAAAATGTTCAAAGCCTCAACAGAGTTAAAACCAGCGATAGGAATATGTTAATTGTCATAGAAGACACCAGCACTGGTTCAAAGCTATACGAACACGGCATGTACATTGAACTCCAACCACAGAGGCAATATCCTAGAATCAGAAACAGATTTATTATCACTGACTTATACCAAGTGAAATTTGTTGTTTTGCGGCAGTACAGTGAAGAGGTATAAAAATTAATACAAATTACAAAAATAAAGGAAACAGTAAGTAAGAATTCATCAGGTCATGGACCATTCAGAAATCTGATGGCAGAGGAGAAAAAGATGTTTCTGAACTCGAGTGTGGATCTTCAGATTCTTGTTTCTCCTCCCCAATGGTAGCAATGAGAAGAGGGCATGGCCCTATTGGTGAGGGTCTTTCGTGATGGATGCCACCTTCCTGAAACACCGCCTCTTGTAGAGGTCCTCAGTGGCGGAGGGGGTAAAGCCGGCCAAGTCTCCAATACTCTACAGCCTCTTGTGGTCCTTTGCATTGGAGACTCCGTACCAAGCTGTAATGCAATCAGAATGCTCTCCACCATACAATGGTGCTAGAAAGTTTGTGAACCCTGTAGAATTTTCTCTATTTCTGCATAAATATGACCTAAAATGTGATCGGATCTTCAGACAAATCCTAATTTTTTTCCAACAAATACATGTAGTATTGGATCATTTTTCTCAACAGATAAGTGAACAAGTATGCTTTTGTGTTATTTATTTAACTGGGTTCCTCTTACCTAGTTTTAGGACTTGCGTGAAGATCTGATCACATATTAGGTCATATTTATGCAGAAACAGAGAAAATTCTACAGGGTTCACAAACTTTTAAGCACCGCTCTACATCTGTAGAAATTTGTAATCTCCTCAAATACCAAACAAAATGGAACAACTAGAAATATACGGGCTCAGCACAAGCTACACTGTGGTCCTTGCAATACTTTACACATTCAGTATATAATGCTGTCTTGCAGTAGAACACAAGTTGAAATGGCCCATAATTATTCCTGTTTGAGGCATCAGCTGATCATAACTACTCTGTAAATCATTCATTGAAAACAAACTGCTCACCAACAAACTGCATTTCGCAGTTCTCCACTGTCACAGGTAAAACACAGGTGTCTGACAAGACAATGAAAAAGACTTTCAAATTATCAAGGTACTCAACAGTGTAGGTTCAAGTTAAGCTGTTTCCACTTGTGGAAACCAAATCTCAGGGCCAAAAAACTAATAGGATTTAATTCAATGCAGGGTTCAGACGGCAGTTTGGCTATTAAGTCTCTCAAAGTTCAAAAATTCAAAGTAAATTTATTATCTAAGTACATATATGTCACCATACATAACCCTGAGATTGACATACTTGCAGGCAGAACCAAAAAATCCATAATAGAATGATAACCTTAATGGAATCCTTGAAAGACTGCACTAAATTGGGCATTCAACCAGTATGCAAAAAGACAATAAACTGCGCAAACAGAAAAAAATAATAATAATAAAAAATAAATAAAGCAATAAATAAAGAATACAGGACAAGGAGTCCTTGAAAGCGAGTCCATAGCTTGTGGGAGCATTTCTTCCTTTGGAACTGGACCCTCTGACGGTGGTGTCTGAAAAGAGGATGCTGTCCAAGTCGCATGCCATCTTGGATAATGCCTCCCATCCACTACATAATGTACTGGTTGGGCACAGGAGTACATTCAGCCAGAGACTCATTCCACCGAAATGCAACACATAGGAAGTCATTCCTGCCTGTGGCCATCAAACTTTACAACTCCTCCCTTGGAGGGTCAGACACCCTGTGCCGATAGGCTGGTCCTGGACTTATTTCATAATTTACTGGCATAATTTACATATTACTATTTAACTATTTATGGTTTTATTACCATTTATTATTTATGGTGCAACTGTAACGAAAACCAATTTCCCCCGGGATCAATAAAGAATGACTATGACTTGCCTTTCAACATGATCAACGCTGATCGTGTTGAAAGGCTGATGAACGCTGGTGTCACCTCTTCTACTGTACCAGTTTTCTATAACCCTCAGTCTTCAATTTACTCAACTGCACAAATGATGGAAACCATAAGCACAGATGTACAGCATGTTCAGATAAGTTTTAAAAAAAATCGTATCTTCCTATCTTGTGTTGAGTATCAATAACAGGATGAAACCTCAAAGCCAAATACCATTGCTTTTACAAAATCCCATGCAATTTGTTCTTTAGAAGGGAATAGGAAACAAAGCAAACAGGCAGGGAAAGTCTTCGTATTTCCAGAATGGCATTAATAAAATAATGCCTAATCAGCAAAAATCTTGACTGTGAAAATTTTTGTTCCCTTCCCCGTCCCACAGCAATTCATTTTGGCAAGAAGTGGCACATTCAGGACTCTCATATTAAAATTGTTGGTATGTGGAAGACATCTTATACCTGAAGTCCCAAACTTTTCACTCAAAAGGCAAGTAATTACTTTGGACCTTTCTCAGGAGGCCTACTTACTGAATTATACTGAAAGATCTTTTACACCAGGGATAGAAATCGCTCCAAGATTTTGTTCAAAATTCTTTTAAATTACAGCCTTAGGTAGCAGCAAGATGAAGACTCACAGATCACGAGAGAGGAAAAAAATATTTTTTTTCAAACGCAGAGAGTTTTAACTGAAAGACTTTCACATGAAGCAAACTGCTCCAAAATCACAGATTCGTCATGCCTCCCACTGAGAAGATATATGCGTACAAAAAAATTATAAAGTGAACCCCAGCTATGAAGCTACCAGACATCATTATGATCACAGTTGTTTGCTGAAACAAAGTGTGCGTGTCCTGCTCCCCAAAATAGCAACATGGCTATGGGTGACATATGAAGATTATGAAACCTCATACGAAAATGAATGATGCAGTAAGAATTCAAAGACTGAGTTGTTTCAGAGCAAGAGCTTTTGGTTCAATTTAGTATGGATGTTCCATACTATCTCTTCAAAGGTAATCACTGGTCCATTATTTACTCAGTCTATAGAAGTGAGGCAAAGCGGCATCAAATTCATGGGATCTATACAGATTACAAAGGAGGAGTTGTTTACTGTCCCAAGGCAAATCAGGGTGGATAAATCCCCAGGGCCTGACAAGGTGTTCCCTCGGACCCTACCGGAGGCAAGTGCGGAAATTGCCAGGGCCCGAGCAGTATTTAAACCATTCTTAGCAACAGGAGAGATACCAGAGGACTGGAGGATAGACCATTTTGTTCCACTGTTTAAAAAAGGCTCTAAACATAAACCAGGAAATTATAGGCCAGTTGAGTCTGACATTAGTTGTGGAAATGTTAGAGGTGGGTATTCTAAGGGACTGGATAAACGAGTATTTGGATAGACACAGACAGATTAAGGATAGTCAGCATGGCTTTGTGCACGGTAGGTTATGTCGAATTAATCTTATAGAGTTTTTCGAGGAAGTCACCAAGAAAGTGGAGGAAGGCAAGGAAGTGGAGGTTGTCTACATGGGCGTCATCAAGGTATTTGCCAAGTCTCCACATGGAAGATTAGTCAAGAAGGTTCAGTTGCTCGGCATTCAAGATGAAGTAGCAAACTGGAATAGACATTGGCCTTGTGGGAGAAGCCAGAGAGTGACTGTAGGTGGTTGCCTCTTGGACCGCAGGCCTGTAACTCGTGGTGTGACGGAGGGATTGGTGCTGGGTCCATTATTATTTGTCATCTATATCAACAATCTGGATGATAATGTGGTTAACTGGATCATCAAATTTGTGGATGACACCAAGATTGGGGGTGCAGTAGACAGTGAAGGCGGCTATCACGGCTTGCAGGGGGATAAGGATCAGCTGGAAAAATGGGCTGAAAAATAAAAAATAGCAGATGGAATTTAATGCAGACAAGTGTGAGGTTTTGCACTTTGGTAGGACCAACCTGGGTAAGTCTTACACAGTGAATAGTAAAGCACGGAAAAGTATGGTAGAACCAAGGGATCTGGGATTCAGGTTCATAATTTAGTAAAAGTGGTGTCATAGGTAGATAGGGTTGTAAAGAAAGTTTTTGGCACATTGGCCTTCGTAAATCAAAGTACTGAGTACAGGAGATGGGATGTTATGTTGAAGTAGTATAAGATGTTGATGAAGTCTAATTTGTGTGCAGTTTTGGTCACCTACCTATAGGAAAGTTGTAAACAAAGTTGAAAGAGTACAGACAAAATTTACAAGTATGTTACCAGGTCTGGAGGACCTGAGTTATAAGGAAAGATTGAATAGGTTATGACTGTTTTCCTCGGAATGTCAAAGATTGAGATGAGATTTGATATAGGTATACAAGATTATGAGGGGTATAGATAGGGTAAATGCAAGCAGGCTTTTTCCACGGAGGTTGGGTGGGATTACAGCCAGAGGTCATGGGTTATGGGTGAAAGGTAAGAAGCTTAAGGGGAACACGAGGAGAAATTTCTTCACTCAGAGGGTTGTGAGAGTGTGGAACAAGCTGCCAGCACAAGCGGTGCATGCGAGATCAATTTCAATGCTTAAGAGAAGTTCGGGTAAGTACATGGATGGTAGGGGTATGAAAGGTTATGGTCCCAGTGCAGGTTGATGGGAGTGGGCAGTTTAAATGGTTTCGGCACAGACTAGGTTGGCCAAATGGCCTGTTCCCGCGCTGTACTATACTGTGACTCTATGAATGACTGAGAGAGCAGGGACTCTGGAATGCTGCCATCGACCTGTGAACACTGTCAGTACCTCAGCTGGTTTTCCAAATTACCGAAGTAGATCCTTCTCATCTATTTTAGGCACTTTGCAGAAAACCAATGGAAATTAGTGATTGTCTCAAACTGGAACAGAAGGCCAAACATTTGTTTCCACACTCAATATTTAATGATGGCATTTTTATTAATTAACCAGCTTAATGCATCTGAATGGCAACGAACTGAATGCCAGCTTGGAAGTTCAGAGTGACCCAGTGCCATTAAAGATGCTGGTTAAATGCTAATTTTTCTATTTAGTTTATTGCTTACAAGCATCCGAAGAACAAAAAAAAATAATTTTCTAGAAGCAGTGCATCATTTGATAATAAAACCAACAAAGGACTATTCACAGGTGATGTCAAAAGAGTTTTACTGTAATATGTGCAAAAAATTAACTTTGAAAAGTAATATGCAATTAAAGAATCAAAAATACAGCATGTTCCATTATCCCTACAGACTCTTCAAAGGGGCCATCCAATTTGTCATCCTTGGCCTGGCCATTTTCCTTAGCCAAATATTTTCCTCTTCAAATCAGAATCAGATTTAATATCACTAGCACGTCGTGAAATTGTTATGCGGCAGCAGTACATTGTAATACATGATAACAGTTAATTACATTAAGTATACTCATTTAAAAAGTTAAATTCAGTAAATAGTGCACATTATGACATGATTCTGGTCACTCTTTTTTTTGCTATTTTTGGGTGATTTTGAATTAGGATGGCCTGCAGGTAATGAACACAGAGCTGAACTAAATATGCCTGGACTGCTTCAATTTTGTGCTTCATATTATGTCTTTCTTTAAAATTGTTTTTTTTTATGTTGTCATTAGCGCAATTTGTTTTATTTGCGCTGGGGTGAGTGGGTGTTAATGCTTTGCTTTGAACAGGTTCCATGGTTTTCTTTGTTTCGTGGCTGTCTGTGGGGAGGACAAATGTCAGGACTGAATACTGCACACATACTTTGATAATAAACGTACTTTGAGTCTTGAATCAGAAAGAGAAAAAAGTAGTGGTTCAGTGTCTGTGGCATCAATATCCATTCAGAAACCTGATGGCAGAAGGGAAGAAGCTGAATCGTTGAGCATGCGCCTTCAGGATCCTGTACCTCCTTCCTGTTGGTAGCAATGAGAAGAGGAAATATCCTTGGTGTTGGGGGTCCTTAATGATGAATGCCACCTTTTTGCGGCATTGCTTCTTGAAGATGTCTTTGGTACTACAGACGCTTAGTGCCCATGAAGAAGCCGAGTGAGTTTAAAACTTTCTGCAGCTTATTTCGATCCTGTGCAGTGCCCCCTCTCCAGATACCAGAGAGAGATGTAGTCAGTTAGAATGCTCTTCAGATGTACGTTAGAATGCTCTCCAACGTACATCTGAAGAAATTTGCAAGCATCTTTGATGACTCCTAATGAAATATAGCTGCTGTCATGCCTTCTTTGTAACTGCATCGACATGTCGGGCCCAGGATACATCCTCAGAGATGCTGACACCCAGGAACTTCAAGTTGCTCACCCTTTCCACTTCAGATTCACCTCGATGAGTACTGGTGTGTGTTCCCTCTTCTTACCCTTTCTGAAGTCCACAATCAACTCTTTGGTCTTCCCAACACTGAGTGCAAGGTTGCTGCTGTGACACCAATCAGCTGATCTATCTCACACCTGTATGCCTTCTCATCACCATCTGAAATTCTGCCAACAATAGTTATGTCATCAGCAAATTTATAGAAGGCATTCGAGAAGCACCCAGCCACACTGTCAGGATGTAGAGAGAGTAGAGTCATGGGATTAGCACACATCCCTGAAGAGTGCCACTACTGATTATCAGCGAGGTGGAGATATTATTTCCGATTCTTACAGACTGCTCTTCCAGTCAGGAAGTCGAGGATCCAGTTGCAGAGGGAGGTACAAAGGCCCAGGTCTTGGAGATTTTTGATCAGGACTGTAGAAATGATTGTGTTAAACACTTAGCTGTAATCAATAAACAGAATCCTTACATAACCATTAGTATTGTCCACAGGTGATCCAAGGCCACGTGACGAGCCAAAGGGATTGTGACCGCTGCACATGTATTGTGGCGACAGCCAAATTGCAGCAGGTCCAGGTCCTTGCTAAGGCAGGATAACCAACCTCTTAAAGAACTTCATCACTGTGGATATGAATGCAACGGGATGATAGTCGTTAAATATATCCCCTGGAAGTCTAACTCAATCTGCTGTTTCTCGTTCAGTCTGCATCCTATGGATTACCACATCTCACTGAGTGAAAACCAGGCATAAATGCACATCCAAGTCAGGAGATGACGTGGAGAGAAATAATCCATCTTGAATTCAGACAGGAGGAACAAAAGTATGTCAGCCCTCTCAGCTTAGATCATAGGACATTTTCTACAAAAGATGCAACAAGAAGTCAAAGCTTACCGACTGCGCGGCGACCACCCACTCTCCCAGCATGCTATCCCAGCATCGAAGGCCGATCCATTCATCACCATCCCATTTGCACGTGCTGCATAGGAAACAAATGGGTTTATAAGAAATACTGTTCAAGGCATGTCTCAAGTGCCCAGTTTAAGAGCAGTGTCAATCAATTTGCTGGAGGCAGATGACACTTATAGTTAGACACATAACAAGCAGTCAGCCTTAATAGCTGTCTGTTTATTTAGCTCCCTATTTTTCTGAAGGAAGTCACTATGAAGACAAAAAAATTTACAAGCTGAAAGTATAATTAAGAGCAACACACACACACACACGCGCGAAGTGCTGAAGGAACTCAGCAGGTCAGGCAGCATCTACGGAGGGAAATGAACAGTCAATGATTCAGGCTGAAACCCTTCATCAGGACTGAAAGCAGATATTTCTTCCACAACAAGCAATGAGTGGAGATTAGCAAAGTGATATATAAAAAAAAATTATGCCCCCCCTTCCAAATAAAAAAAAAATCCCCATTGTGTACAGCAGTGCCCTGAATGTACTTGATGGTTTACCACCATCTTTATTCTGGCTAAAAGTGATGTCACTATCTCATCTTTCAGTTAGTCCTGACGAAGGGTCTTGGCCCGTAATGTCGACTGTACCTCTTCCTATAGATGCTGCCTGGCCTGCTGTGTTCACCAGCAATTTTTTTTGTGTGTGTTGCTTGAATGTCCAGCATCTGCAGATTTCCTCATGTTCACTATACGCTGGTGCTTTTTGGTTCCTGCAGAGAGCTAGACAATTAAGAAAGGAAGAGAACTGATAAGAAAAACATTTCTGCAGTCAAGTTTCTTTCCTTAGTAGATTGATGCCAGATTCAGACAGGGATATAGGGCGACAATTCAGTACACAGCTGTGTGGGAGAAATGCAATGCCATTTTTCACAAGAGTTGTTTAACAGAGGCACCATTTCAGACGGACACAAAATAGTTCATTGTATGATTTCAAAGCTGTGCAGGTGAAGTTTCCCCTCCCCCCGCCATGCCTTCACCAAGCAATTTCACTAGAAGCTGATTATCTGTTCAATATCATTAGCAATTTGAGAGAGTTTGCTTTGTGCAAATTAACTATTAGCTTTCCCTCAATTAGGTCAGTAATCACATTACCAGTGTATTTCCACTGTTCATGGCTTTGGAGCACTAAATTTACAACACACTTAAGTTCCCTTTTTCTCCAAGTGAATAATTTACACGTGTAAACATCCAGACTCCAGTCGACAACAGATCAAAGTAAAAACACTACAGCAACCCACTTATTGCTTGTCTCACAAGGCGTCCATTCATAAAATCATAGCAGCTACTCGTGCATTTGAGGAATTTCTCCATTGATCTTCAAACCCACTCTCGGGACATTCCTTCTAATTCCTAAAAGATAAAGATAAGCTTTATTTGTCACATGCACATCAAAACAGACAGTGAAATGGATCATTTGTGTCAACGAACAGAGTCCAAGAATGTGCTGGGAGCAGCCAGCAAGAGTTGCATCAACGTAGCATGCCCACAACTTACTAACCCTAACTCGTATGTCTTTGGAATGTTGGAAGAAACTGGAGCCCCTGGAAGAAACCGGAGCCCCTCGAAGAAACCCTCACAGACATGGGGAGAACGCACAAGCTTCTTACAGACCGCAGCGGGAACTGAATCCCTATCACTGGTGCTGTAAGCATTAGGCTAACCACTACTTCACTGTGCCGCCCTGCAGGGGAAGGAAGTCGCAATGCTTTAATTTGTCATTTCAATGCACACAGAACTGTACCATAAAGGCAGAGTCGAAACACCCTTCAGATCCATTTTATCAGCAGCCTGGTGGTTGGAGGGTACTAACTGTCTCTGAATCTGGTGGTGTGGGATCTAAGGCTCCGGTACCTCCTTCCCAATGGTAGTAGCGAGAAGAATGTGCCATATTGTCTGTCATACTGAAGAAGTTGTGCAGTTAATGTGAAACAAAATTATTGACTTGCACTTATAGAGTGCTTTTCCCCAACTTCAGATATCCCCAAAAAATTTGAATCACCGTGTCTTCAAATTGTGTGTCCATGCTATAAGGACAAAAGCCAAATTCCTTTCAGACATAAAAGATTGCAAACTTTAACTGTTCTTGATCCTTCTCTCTTTCACTTTCCTCTGCCCCCTTACCCCAAGTCCACCCTTTACTCTGTTTCCTGTATCATCGTCTAACTTTCCTCGCTGGTCCCAAATAATCAATCTTCAGTAAAGTTACATTAACTACCACCCTTAGTCACTTCACATTCAATATCATGTGTAATATGGGACAGTGAGAGTGTTGAGCCAGTTAGAGATACCAGACTCATGCATAATTTTCAATGTCTATCTTGCCACAAGAGAGTGAAGACAGTTGACTACCTCAAAACTATCTCTCACCCCAACCTGGCTCCATCTAACTATTATCCCTTCCTCATCTAGTTCTATTATCACCCATGAGCCTATCTCTTCTTTCACTCTATATCCTGGCTCTCTTTTCTCTACACCAGAGGTTCCCCACCTTTTTTATGTCACGGAGTAATACCATTAAGCAAGGGGTTAGGAACCCTGCTCGACACACACAGTCCTGATGTAAGGCCTGGAGTTTAATAACGGGATGGCAGGAGGAGAAGATGGCGGCGCGACGCAGCTCGCAGTGGCCACTCGGGTGGTGATGTCTGTTATTTGTCAAGTAGGGTGCCATGCACAATCCTGATTTGATGGAGACAGACGTGAAAGCACGGAGGAACATCTGGTGAAACTTCTGAAATACCTGCTTCGCTGCTGCTCCTGGTCCAGAATCTCCAGAGGAGAAGGCCCTGAGTCCTCAGCTTTGCTTGTTGCTCGGCGGCCGGGGTGGGGTCGAAGTGCTCGGCAGAGGATGGTGCTCGGAGAGGCTGTGTCAGAGGGGCTGGTCAGAGGCTTGAAGTTTTCAGATGGACTCAGAGTCCGCTGCGGTCGGGTGCTTCCAATGGTGCTGCATCGGCAAATTGGCAGCGCTTGGAGGTTCATGGCGCCTGCGTGAGATGATGAGTCTATCGGGACTTTGAGACTTTTTTTTAAACCGTGCCCATGGTCTGCTCTTTATCAAATTATGGTATTGCTTTGCACTGTTGTAACTATATGTTATAATTATGTGGTTTTGTCAGTTTTAGTCTTGATTTGTCCTGTGTTTTCTTGTGATATCATTCTGGAGGAACGTTGTATTATTTTTTAATGCATGCATTTCTAAATGACAATAAATGAGGACTGAGTGTCCTCAATCTAAAAAAATAGTCTAATCTAAAAACATAAACCATCCCTTTACCTCCAGAGATGCTGATTGACCTGGGGAATTCAGTTTATATTTAGACCGTTCTTTCTGTCATCAGTCTATGCAAGCATATTTATCCCCAAAGCCATGCGCTTTAATTTGCTTAACAATCTAGTATGGCACTTTATCAAAAGCTTTCTGAAAGTCCAAGTATACCATAACCACCTCGTTGCCCAATCGATTTTGCTCGTTTCAGTCTCAAAAACACCAACTAATGTATGAAACAAGATTTCTCTTCCAGAAACGTATATCAGCTCTGAACCCCAATACTGTTTTGCATCAAGTGGAAAGTGACAACTGTTTCAATGCTCAATATCATTTCATACTTCACAAATATTTCCACATTCTCTGTCAATTACTCACTACTACTTATTTAAGATTTTGATTAAGCACTCATCAGCTCACAAGGCCATCTTCTCCGTTCTCTGCAATATTGTTCAGCTTAATTTCAACTCTGCCAGTGCTCAAGCACAGTAGCATAGCAGTTAGTGTAAAGATTTACAGCACCATCAATCAGCAACTGGGGATCACCGCTGTCTGTAACAAGTTTGTACGTTCTCCCCGTGACTATGTGGGTTTCCTCCAAATGCTCTGGTTTCCTACAAACTCCAAAGAGATACGGCTTAGGGTTTGGAAAGTTGTGGGCATGCTGTGTTGGCATGGAAGCGTGGTGACACTTGCAGGCTGTCCCCACCACATCCTCAAGAGCGTGCTGGTCATTGAGGCAAACAACACATTTCGCTGCATGCTTTGACGCACGTGACCATGGAAAAGGTCAGGGTAATCGTTGGTAATCATTTTCCAATGTTCTATAGATTCAGGATTAGTTCCTGTGGATTGAAGGGTGGCTAATGTTGTTCCTCTCCTCAAGAAAGGAAGAAGAGAGAAAACAGGGAATTATAGACTGGTTAGCCTGATGTCGGTGGTGGGAAAGATGCTGGAGTCAATTATAAAAGATGAAATTACGACACATCTGGATAGCAGTAACGGGATTGGTCCGAGTCAGCATGGATTTATGAAGGGGAAATCGTGCTTGGCTAATCTTCTGGAATTTTTTGAGGATGTAACTATGAAAATGGACAAGGGAGAGCCAGTGGATGTAGTGTACATGGACTTTCAGAAAGCCTTTGATAAAGTCCCACATAGGAGATTAGTGGGCAAAACTAGGGCACATGGTATTGGGGGCAGAGTACTGACATGGATTGAAAATTCACAGGCCACAGTTTAAGAATAAGGGGTAGGCCATTTAGAACAGAGTTGAGGAAAAACTTTTTCACCTAGAGAGTGTGGAATGCTCTGCCCCAGAAGGCTGTGGAGGCCAAGTCTCTGGATGCTTTCAAGAAAGAGACGGATAGAGCTCTTAAAGATAGCAGAATCAAAGGTTATGGGGATAAGGGAGGAACTGGATACTGATTGTGGATGATCAGCCATGATCACAGTGAATGGCGGTGCTGACTCGAAGGGCTAAATGGCCTACTCCTGCACCTATTGTCTATTGTGTCGGGGCTGGGGGGGGGGGGTGAGGGACGGGCCACTCCAGCTCGCTGCTCCACAACCATTACTCAGCTCTGCACTGAACTAAGGCCGTGGCCTGCTCCTGAATCGGCTGCGGTGACATCTGGCTTCATGGCTGTGGACTCACTTTCGTAAACTTCAGTTCAACGCTACGTGCTCCCTTTTATTGTTTGCATAATTTGTTTCTTTCTCTCTGCACACTGGGTGTTTGACAATCTTTTTTTAAAGTGGATTCTATTGGGTTTCTTTGTTGCCACTGCCTGCAAGGAGACAAGTTACAAGATTGTACAAAATATACACACTTTGATAATAAATGTACTTCGAACATTGACAAAAAATGCTAAACATTATAACTCTGTGTCCTTACCACCTCGAGGTACATTTCTCTTACACTTCTGCTGTTTCCCTTCCCATCCATCCTGTCTGCACACATTCCCATCATTTCCAAGTGTCACTATATTCAATCAGCCCCAACATGCTCATGTTGATCCCAGATGCCTCACATTAAGTCACACTAACTCATTATCACGCACAAATCAAAGCACTGTGAATTTATGCTGCACTCTATTGTTTCGATGTAAAATTTAGGCTGCTACGCCAGTGAAGAACTTTGTTCACTTACAGAACAAAGTTCCATCAATTATTCTTTAATGAACAAATTAGCTGGGTACTTATCCTACTGTCTGGGTGTAAATAGATCACCCTGATTGCCGCGTTATAACTGTGATTACCTTTGATTGGTGATAAAGTGCTCATACATTGTTAGTATATGATAACACACACTTATTGTTATTCTTCTCCATACCTTGTGGCCCATGTCGTTTCTTTAGCATTTTGTCTGTTTTTACGAGGCCAAGTTGCTATCTTGACACTCAACCCGGCACAGATGGAAAGCGTGCAAGGAGCCGGCCGGATTCAAACCTGGGACCATTCGCCTCTAAGTCCGGCACAGATGCCACTACACCACCGGCCAGCTAACACACACTTAGTGGCCACTTTTTTTTAGTTACATCTGCTCACTAATGCAAATATCTAATCAGCCAATCAAGTGGCATAAAAGCATGCAAAGCTGGTCGAGTGGTTCAGCTGATTTTCCAGACCAAACATCAGAACGGGGAATAAGTGTGATCTCAGTGACATTTTCTGTGGAATGATTGTTGGTGCCAGATGGGGTGGTTTGAGTATCTCAGAAACTGCTTACCTCCTGGGATTTTCACACACAACAATCTCTAGAGTTTACAGAGAATGGTGTCACAAACAAATAACATCCAGCGAGCGGTCGTTCTATGGGCAAAAATGCTTTGTATACGAGAGAGGTCAGAGGAGAATGGTCAGATTGGTTCACGCTGACAGGAATGTGACAGTAACACAAATAACCACATTACAACAGTGGTGTGTAGAATAGCATCTTTGAATGCACAACATGTCGAACCTTGGAGTAGATGGGCGACAGCAGCAGATGATGACACTGGGTTCTACCCCGTACCTAAAAAAAAGTGGCAAGTGAGTGTATACATACTTATATAATCTACTTTGAGCTTTGAGGACATCCAAAGTTCTTTAAAAAAATACAAAATATGCAGGTTTTTAAAAATTTGTTCACATTTTGTTCTCTACACTTTACTAATGGTGAATATTCCAAGTGTTCCAACACGCCAGCATGGAAACACCAATGCCCAGGAACAGAGAAGTTTACATTCACATGGAGCACTGTCGCAAGGAAGTAGTATCTTTCATCAAGATCCCCACCATCCAGGCCTTGTTCTCTTCGCGTTACTACCATCGGGAAGGAGATACAGCAGCCTTAGGTCCAAACCTGTTATTACCCTACGACCATCAGGCTCCTAAACCAGAGTGGAAGACTTCAATCACCAGTACACCGAACAATTTTCAAGGACTCTTCACAACTCATGTTCTCAATGTTATTTTTGTTCGTATCATTTATCTTCTTTTGCACATTGGTTGTTTGTCAGTCTTTGTTTATGTATAGTTTGTCACTAATTCTGTTGTATTTCATTTTCTGTAAATGTCTAAAAGTACTATATGGTAACATATACATACTTTGATAATAATTAACTTTGAACTCGAGCTTTTGGAACCTGGAACATGCAAGTATCTCTCCTCTCTCCAACTCCAATGCTTTGCTTTTAACAATGAAGAGCAAGAAACTGCAAATGATGGACATCCAAAGTGAAATTAGAAAATATTGGAAATACTTAAAAGATCAGACAATAGCTATGTAAAAAAAATAATCTAACATGTCAGAGCCAGGATTCTTCTGGCACAAAAAGGTCTTCTATCTCAAACATTTACTGTTCTCTTTTCTACAGATGCTGCTGGATGCATTCAGCATTCCCTTTTAAGTCAGATTCTTAGCATTTGAAATTTATTTTACTTTCATTTACCGTATCTTGCAAAGCGGCTCTTGGGAGATTCTTTACATAAAATAAACTATTAGGAAGTGCAAGTAGCTGTCTTTTCACTATGCTTTCCGACACAGGATTCCAAAATAAAAATGCACCACTTCCTGCTGATGCTCTGTGTTCTTGCTACATTCGTACTCTGCACAGAAGTGTGCACTGGGTCATGTGCATCAAAATAGCTGTTGCAGAATTTTTTTTTGTAGAAATCACATATGTGGCAATAATGAGTCAAATATAGAAAACAGGGACGAGAACGATACACACTACATTTTCGAGAACGTGTTGCATGACCAACACATGATTGCAGCCTATTTCACTAACATCCTTCACATTCCCTCACAAAAAGTCTATGAAACAAAGAACAAAACACATGCAGTCTCGTTTGGAGGCATCCAACATGATAAAGATACAGATGAGCTTTATTTGCCACACGTACATTGAAACATACGATGAAATGTCATTTGCGTCAACAACCACAGTCCCAATACATGCTGGGGGCAGCTGACTCTTGCTCATCTGCACTCAACCATAACATGCGTATGCATACCCACAACTTACTAACCCTAACCCGTTAACATAGAAATCTACAACACATTACAGGCCCTTTGGCCCACAATGTTGTGCTAACCATGTAACCTACTCCAGAAGCTGCCTAGAATTACCCTACCGCAGAGCTCAGGCAACAGAACCCGTCATTACCCGTTACAGGAGTGCTACGCATGTTATGGTTGAGTGCAGATGAGCAAGGGTGAAAGTGATCAAACCCAGAGGAGATCAAAGTTGAGGTACAAGAATGGTCAGCTTTTGATTTCTCCACAATTGCAGATTGTGACTTCACATTTGGCGATGAACAAGTTAATGCCTTATGTCTAAAATATCATGATTTTCTAGCTGAAAATACCATAATTTGCACAACGTAAGATTTTTGCACACAGACTAATAAAAATCAGAGGGAACATTGCTTCTGACATCCCCCTTGTACCTGCTTTCAAGCACCTTAAAACTATGCCATTCATGTTAGCCATTTCAGCCCTGGGGAAAAAGCCTCCGACTATCCACACGATCAATGTCTATCATCAACTTATACACCTCTATCAGGTCACTTCTCATACTCTGTCACTCCAAGGAGAAAAGGCCAAGATCACTCAACCTATTCTCATAAGGCATGCTCTCCAATTCAGGCAACATCCTTGTAAATCTCCTCTGCACTCTCCCTATAGTATCCACATCCTTCCTGTAATGAGGTGACCAGAACCGAACATAGTACTCCAAGTGGGGTCTAACTAAGGTCTTGGGGTGTATGGGGTGTCAGGGAGGGGTAGCACCTCTGGTGGGGGAACATGTCGCGTCCTTTTCAAGGCGGTTAGTCCACCTTTGGTCCCCATCTGGCACTCAGCTCTCACCTGTGGCTCCCCGTAGCTATTTGCATGCGAGAGCAGCCACACCCCGGGCAACGGCTTCGACAAACTGGCTAAACCAGGTGAGGGTAGCTGACGGGTCTCAAACCCTCAGTGAGATAGGGAGATGTCTATCCCAGCATGTGAAGACAGAATCCGGCGGATTGAGTGGACGAGACCAATGGAAGGTCAGACGGTCAAGAAGGCGGTCTCTGCAAGTGTTGTGGAACGTGTAGTGCAGGACAAGACACAGAAGACGTCCTAGTCATCCACTGCGCCTAGTCCCATCTCCAGCAGTCTCGACTCTGTCTTGCCACTGGATCCAGATGGGAATTGGGAAGAGAGAGTGAGGCAGACGCTGCACAACTCTCCCTCACTTAAATCCAAATCATGCGCTCGTCTCGACACCATCAATGGCGTCAAGGTCTTCATCGACGACGACGATGGACAAACATAAAAAAAAACTAAGGTCTTATACAGCTGCAACATTACCTCACGGCTCTTGAGCTCAGTCCCACGGTTGATTAAAGCCATCACACCATACGCCTTCTTAACAACACAGTAAACCTGTGCAGTAGCTTTGAGTGTCCTATGGACAAAGAACCAAGACCTCACTGATCCCCCAACACTGCCAAGAGTCTTACTATTAATATCATATTCGGTCTTCAAATTTGATCTATCTGGGTTGAAGTCTTTGGAATATAAGGGGGAACCAGAGTACCCGAAGGAAACCCATGGGAGGAACATACAAACGCCTTACAAGCAGGCAATGAGCCACAATTGCCAACTGCTGGCGCTGTGAAGCATTACGGTACTTGCCACGCTACCGTGCAGTCGACAGGGGAAAGTTGTCGACTAGCATATTCCAGGCTGCAAAAGTTCGTAACGAGGGACGTAGCGAGATTCTAGGTGGAAGACCAGAGCAGGTTATTCCATAGTGAACACTAAGGGGCTGAGTCCGGCAGAATGCCCCTCAGAAAATTTAGAGCACATCACACCAGGGGCCACGTGGGTGGCAAAGATTCTAGTTACAGAAAAAAAAATGTGCGAACACTACTATGTATAGAACCAGTGACACCAAGAACGTAAAGAGCATTGCATTGTGTTCTTCTTTTGTATATGTTTTATTATGAACAACATTTATTTTTGAACTAACTTAAAGGTCTGGTATGGACTCTGTGCTGTTAACTACAAGTAGAAAAATCATGTTCCTCATTATGAAGCTGGTTCATTTGCATAAATTGCCACTTGAATTCGAAATTTTTGTTTCAAAAGCTTTTTGAAAGGCTGTTGTGGGAAATTATGCTATTGTTATTCCTAGTGCCAGTCGTGTGATGACAGCCAGGGTTACGTGTGAGGAGCAGAAAGCAGATGAAAGGCCTCCTCCAATAAACACTACAAAGCTGAACTGTCTGCAACCACAGTCAGCCAGAAGTACAATGTGGATGATTCATCTGACCCTCCCACCCCAACTCCTCCATCATCTCCATCATTAATAAAGCCAGTCTTCAGCTAATTCAATTTATTTCAATTTATTCCA
Organism: Mobula birostris; assembly: GCF_030028105.1. Taxonomy (NCBI): domain Eukaryota; kingdom Metazoa; phylum Chordata; class Chondrichthyes; order Myliobatiformes; family Myliobatidae; genus Mobula; species Mobula birostris. The sequence continues at coordinate 21,847,656 of NC_092391.1, read as the reverse complement.
TCTAAGTTCAAGAGATACAGCTAAAGTTGAGACCACATAGCAACCCGCCTTCTAAATACTTAAGCTTCAGAACAAGGCTGAACTAGTCAAGCTGATCCAACTTTAACTACACTAGCACTGATTTACAATATGGAAAATTGCCTCAGGCGCCCTTTCCACTGAAATCCAAGCCATCCAATTACTGTTCAGACAACAAAATGACAGAAGGTATCAACAAGTGGGAAAGCCACACATTGACTGCATACCAATACTCAGCACTGTTTCCTCAGAACCACTTGGCTGACGACGCCCATTATAGCTTTTGTCCCAACATAAACTGAGCAGCCACATTCAAAGATGAGGTAACAGGCAGCATTTTGTCCCCAAATGCCAGCAAAGACAGTGCAGTTGTAGTATATTTTGCAATCATATCCTTCGTCTTTGTAGGTGTGGGAAACTGCTTACCTCAAGTTTAATTCTTAAATGTTTCTCCCCGGTATGAAAATAACTTACCATCAAATAACAGCTTTCAGTCCATTTCTGCTAACTCACTTCTCATGGCACTCTTACTGACCTGTTGGCACATGGCCAAGTGGTTAAGGCATCAGTCTGGTGATCTGAAGGTCACTAGTTCGAGCCTTGGCTGAGGCAGCGTGTGTGTCCTTCAGCAAGGCACTTAACCACACATTGCTCTGCGACGACACCAGTGCCAAGCTGTATCGGCCCTAGTGCCCCTCCCTTGGACAATATCAGTGGCATGGAGAGGGGAGACTTGCAGCATGGGCAACTGCCAGTCTTCCATACAACCTTGCCCAGGCCTGCACCCTGGAAACCTTCCAAGGCGCAAATCTATGGTCTCACGAGACTAACGGATGCCTTACCGACCTGAACTGCAAATCTAGAACCTCTACTTCACTATTGTCCTCTTCTCAAACTCTGCTAAACATAATTCATGATTACCTTAATCATTGTTAAGACTTGATGATTTCAGAAGAGGTTCTTCCCCTCAAACATCAGATAGATTTCAGAACCATCCATGAACACTACCTCATTACTATAAATTACAAAGTGCAAAAAAAAGGAATAATGTTTGAATTTGCTGCCACAAAACAACAAATTTCATGTCAAATACAACATTAACAATAAACCTGATTCTGAGGCATCAGAGGAAAAACATTCTCTATCCACACCTAATTGCCTCAAAACTTAACCCAGAATTACACTACCGCCCGTACAATTCTTTTAAAAACCAGTTTTTCAAAAAAAGGCATGAATGCAATTTAAAAATCCATTGCTTTTTATACCTTTTACATGGAAAGTATTAAAGTTACTTTAACTTTGAGTTAATATGCAGGGTGAATAAAATCACCCCTGTGCTATTCTGTTCATCAGAAATTTTATTTACAGATTGCCTCTTCCATTTTCCTGAGATTATTTGGAGGTCTTTATTACCCTTGCAATTTCTAGACTTCTCATGTTTTGTTCTTTAATTCAAACCATTAACCCTCATTACGTCCTTCTCACAGTTGCGAGTATTTTTTGAAAACACCCAACTTGATCTCATCTAAAAATCAGGAGAAACCAAATTCAGACCGTGTGACGAGTGACAGAACTCTGCCATTCAGTCACCAAAAATGATCCAGAGCTTTGAGTTGTCCAACATTTTAATTCTCTACCCCACACTTACCAGTGTTGGGCTCCTACACCATTCCAACAATTTAACATCTCATCCTTCAACTAAGGTTATTATTGCTGTGACGAGAATACACATAGATTAAGATGTTAGCTGTCCTGTGCTGGCACCAGTGGAATCAGCAGTTGGTCTGCCACCTGTCTTCAGGAGAAAGGGAGATAAGGAAAACAATGGAGCAGCATTTGGAGATGTTAATGAAGGGATGGGAGAGAGTAACGGAAAGAGAGCTGTCAAGATCGGCTCACCCTTTGAACCCTGAACTGTTTGAAGTGATGGACAGGCGATACCCCAGCAGGGGGATAAAAAGGGACAGGTTCACTAAGGCAGGACACACATGACACCCCGAGGTAACGAGACCCTGGAAGCGGTGCATCTCCCACAAGTCGGTGGGAAGTTTTTTTGGACGGCTGGTCGCGGGACAAGCCATAGACGCACAGGGTGGAAAGGCACGATCGGCGGGAACCTGGTGTGTGTCCACCCTTGCCTGGGTGCTGGGTTCACCGCAGAGAAACGATCGTATCTGGAAACGGAGGGGTCACGGTCGGTGACTTCAGATGACATCACAAAGGACTCGCCCGAAAGCTGACTGCGAAGGTCTGTGTGGAAGCTGTTTTGAATATTCATTCGTTTTGCTCTCTCTCTCCTTCCCCCCACTGTCCATCGCCACGGCAGCGATTACTGCGAACTGAACTGAACTAAATTGAACTGAACTTTGCATCACTTTGAAACTGGTCATTTACCCCTAGACAACGATAGAGCTTGATTGATCCTGTTATCTTAATTCTGTGTACATGTATGTTTATCATTGCTGAACTGTTGCATTCATTATCCTTTTGATTAGAGTACTGTGTTGCTTGTTTCTTTAATAAAACTTTCTTAGTTCGAGTAATCCAGACTCCAACTGAGTGATCCATTTCTGCTGGTTTGGCAACCCAGTTACGGGGTACGTAACAGAGCCCACACTCAAGCCTGAGCTTACCTTTTCAGACTATGTCAGGCTGGCCTGTTCCCAATAAAAGATCATTAACTTATGACAACTAAACTCTACTCGGGCTTCCAGCTGGGTACAGGTATCGATTTTAACCAACGTTTCAACGACAAACTCTGCCTTCTTCATCAGGGATGACGTCTGGGCATGTCTCAGTGCCACCAGACTAGACACGCCCAGGCATAATTTCTGATGAAGATAGCAGAGTTTGTCATCAAAATGTCGGTTAAAATCGATACCTACATCTGGGCAGAAACCCAAGAAGAGTTGATTCGTCATGTATGCAGAGAAAGCACTAGATCCTTATATTAATTCAGTTTTCTTTTCCCTTTACAGTTTGACTGAATTATTTGAAGAGGTGGAAAAGAGCATAGGGCAGTAAGTATGAGTTACATGGACTTCAGCAAGGTCCTGTGTGGAAGACTGGTTCAAAGGTTAGGGGCCCTTTGGACTCGGGGCAAATAAGGAAATTGGATCCTAAACTGGCTCAGCTTTGGAGACAGACGGTGATGGTCAAGGGTTGTTTTGTGAATGGATGCCTATGACATGGTGGTTAGCTGCAAGGATTAGTATTGAGACCCTTGTTGTTGTGGAAGTAGGAGGCAAAATTCATGAAGTTTATGAAGGACAAAATGATTGGTGGAGTCGCTGATAGTCCAGAGGGTAGTATTAGGCTTCAGATATCGATGTCTTGGACTTAAAGATGGCAGATGGAGTTCAGACTAATGTGTGCTGCTGCATTTCAGAAGCCCAAACAAGGCTAGGACACATAGGAAAAATGCTACAGTCCTAAGCCCAATTTATACTTCTGTGTCAAATGTACGCCATAGGTACCGCGTACCCTATGCCGTAGAGTGACATGCACCTCCCCAAAAAAGTAACCCATGCGTCGTGGCGATGCAGACTGCAACAACTGTGATTGGTCCGCTTGGTAGCATCGCATTTCCTCCTACGCATTTCCGGTTGCTTTTTCTCCGCCATGTCTGTACACTGATGCGAAATAAATGGTTGGAGACGATGAACCAAATCATCAAATCTACCTGCCGACATTCAAAAATATTTGAAATGCATGTCCTCGTCCATGTCTCTCACGAAGAAACTCACAGTGGCATAGAAACCCCACCGCTAACTAGCGTTTTGGCAGTGAATTGCAGAGCGACGCAGACACAACAACGCATACTCGCTACGGCGTAGGGCTACACAAAAGTATAAATCAGGCCTACGGCGTAGCCCGTACACACAAGTATAAATCAGGCTTTAGGGTGTATTAAGGAATAGAGGGACTCAGTGTACAGTTCCCTCTAGGCTGCGCAGGTGCACAATAACTGAAATGCTCCCATACATGTAGCCTTTGTTGCCATGCAGCTGGAATTTTCTTTTATTTTACACAGTTTTCAGGCCGTGTAAAAATTTCCTGCTGGTCCGTGCAGTATATGTAAAAAAAAATTGAAAGGGAATGTTGGTACAGAGATCTTTGAAAGTGGCAATGGAGATGAATAACATGTCTAGAAAGGTGTACAGGATATGTAAAGTTATGCTTCAATTTTCTAAAACCTTGGTCAGACCTCACGAGGAATAGCGCGCGCAGTTTTGTTCACCAAGGTACGAGCACTGGAGAGGGTGCAGAGAGGATTCACCACGATGTTGCCTGAGACGCAGAAGTTCAGTTATGAACAGAGATTGGAGATACAAGCCCTATTAACATCACAGCAGAGGTGGCCAAGGAGGGACGTGATTGAAATATACAAGATTAAGAGGGGTATAGATCATTGCAGGTAATTTTTTCTATATCAGAGGTAAACAAAATGAAAGGACATAGGTTGAGTGTAAGCATACAGAAATCCAGAAAGAGTATGAGGGGAATCTTCGTATAGAGAGGGCAAGTACCTGGATTGCATTGTCTAAGAGAGTGATTCAAGCTGATCATGAAAGCATTTAATTGTCCAGGTTTACACCTGAATCTTACGCATCGGGGCAATGGGATTAATATGGAAGGGTGCTATTTCCACACTGCATGATTCAACAGATGTAAACCCGACCTGCTGAATATTTCCAGCATTTTCTTTATTTCAAAGTTCAAAGTAAATTTATTATCAAAGTGCATATTGATCACCATATACTACCGAGATTCGTTTTCTTGCAGGCATAGTTGGCAAATCCAAGAAACATAATATAATAAATGAAAGAGGGATGGATGGATAGATGGACAGACAGACAAATAACATGAAGTGAGGAGTCCTTGAAAGTGAATCCTTAGGTTGTGGGAACATTTCAATGATGGGGCAAGTGAAATTATCCCCTCTGGTTCAAGAGCCTGATGGTTGAGGTGTAATAACTGTTCCTGAACCCGGTGGTGAGAGTCCTGAGGGGTTCAAATCTCCAATCACTGCTTCATTCTGCATGTTCAAGCTCCAGCATTGCTTCCCCCTCTCGCCTCATTCACCTCTCTCCTTTCCCCTTGTATAGGCAAATTTAGCGTGATTAAGTCTTCACCACCCATTTTTGTATAGCTCAGTCTCTCTTGGTCTTCAAATTATCACAAACACTTCTTTAACTCTCCCCAGCCCTACCCTTGTACTGCAAATGAAAAAAAAAACGCTACTTTTCCAACTTGTTTTAATAAAGGATCATTACCCAGAAATGTTAACTTTGTTTCCCTCCCTATAGATGCCACATCTGATCAGGATTTCCAGTCTGATCAAAAGGCTACAGAACCTGGGCCTCTGTACCTCCCTCTGCAACTGGATCCTCAATTTCCTAACCAGAAGACCACAATCTGTGCAAATTGGTCATAACACATCCACCTCACTGACCGTCAACACTGGCGCATCTCAGGGATGTATCCTTAACCCACAGCTCTACTCTCTCCATACTCATGACTGTGTGGCTCAAATGCTATTTATAAATTTGCTGATGATACGACCATTGTTTGCAGAATCCCATACGGTGACGAGAGAGCATACAGAAGTGAGATATACCAACTAGTTGAGTGGTGTCTCAGTAACAACCTTGCACTCAACGTCAGGAAGACTGAAGAGCTGATTATGGACTTCAGAAAGGGCAAGATGAGGGAACACAAACCAATCCTCAAAGAGGGATCAGAAGTGGAGAAAGTGAGCAGTTCCAAGTTCCTGGGTGTCAATAACTCAGAGGACCTAATCTGGTCCCAACATATCGATGCAGCTATAAAGAAGGCAAGGCAGCAGCTATATTTCATTAGGAGTTTGAGGACATTTGGTTTGTCACCTAAAACACTCGAAAACTTCTACAGATATACTGCAGAGAGCATTCTGACTGCATCACTGGCTGGTGTGGTGGGGGGGGGGCTACTGCGTAGGATTATAGTAAACTAGAGAAAGCTGTAGAACTAGCTCTATCACAGGTACTAGGCTCTGTAGTATCCAAGACACCTTCAAGGAATGGTGCCTCAGAAAAGCTGCTTCCATCATCAAGGACCCCCTCCACCCAGGACATGCCCTCTTTTCATTATTACCATCAGGAAGGAGGTGCAGAAGCACACACTCAGCGACTCAGGAACAGCTTCTTCCCCTATGCCATCCGGTTTCTAAATGTACATTGAACCCTTGAACTCTACTTCGCTGCTTTTTTTTTAAGTTTCTGTTTTTTTTGCACTACTTATCTTAATTTAACTATTTAATATACATATTTTTATTGCAATTCAGTTTTTTCGTTCGTCATGTATTTCATTGCACTGATGCCGCGAAGTGAAATTTTACGACATATGCTGGTGGTACTAAATCTGATCCTATTTCTTTTGTTTTATTGACAGTCAGCAAAGCTTGGTGGTGTCACTTCCAACTAAGCAAACATTTTATGGCAGAGCTTGTTCTGCTTCAATGTTCTATGCTCCAACTCACATAGCAGCATTGCAGCCCAGAATCTCATAACTTCCATTAAGCTTGTTTTAATAACTTTGATTGGGGTCATTTCATTTGAAACAAGATCTATAAATCAGGATTTGCACTAAGTTTCAGTCTCTCCAAATAGTAGCTGAAAATTAAATTGGAACAAACATCAGGAGACCTGTGGAGACGGCAGAAGGAGCTGACTGTCTCACAAACTGTCCTGATAGGCATCTCCTGTCTCATTCTTTGAAGCATTTGCAGTTCCTTTACCTGACCTATCAATTTCTTTAGAACCCACAAAACTAAACTGGAACCAAAAAATTCCTCTCCTATCTAACAATGACTAGTTTAAATTATGGAACAATTAAGCACTCCATCTTTTCAGGACATGCTTTTACCACAAAGTAATTGGGATTTTCTTACGAAAATGGTAACAATCCCACCCAATTAAAAGAGGAACTTGGCAGCTATTGCAGCTTCATACCAAAGAATTAAACTGAGGACAAGCTTTAAATATGGTGTCCAATCTTGGACTTTTGCATTAAGAAGCACGTCAAACCGTCGGCAAGGGTGAGCAAAAACTTTTAGAATACTTTGAGTAATCAGAGACATTGAAATGCCAGTGCTTTTTATAGCCTGGATTATCCTTCCTCAACCAGGAAGTATAATGTTATAGAGGTACTCAAAAATCTAAGTACTTTGACAGTATAAAGAGAAACTACATCCCCTGATAGAGAACCAGTAACAAGAGGGCAGAGAATGGAAAAGATGATTTTTAATTTTACCTGAAATGTACAGTTTGACAATTTTATGATCTGCAGCACAGAATAAGGGCTGCCCATCAAATGACACTGTATGTGTTCTGCACAAGCCCCTTCCACTCACTCTTCACCAGACACCAACAGAATTCAATTCAATACCTGGACGAACTTACAAAAGGGAATTGGAATGCAAAGATTGATACACTTGCGATCCGATGCCACGCTCAGATATTTCCTTTTCATCCCCTCCTTCACTCTCCATTCTAATTATAAACATTAAATAAAAAGCATTTCACTAATAGTGTCCTCTTTTAACTTTACCACAAGGCAGCCCAAATCCCAGTTTCAAAGCACTGGCAGTTCAATGTCTTTCAGAGGTTCCCAGCCTTTCTATGCCACTGAGCCTTATCATTAATTGTGTGTTGCCCTTAAGGCATTTATTTTACTTTGTTGGGTCTATGCTTTAAATAATCTGTTGGTAAGTATTTTCTAGTTAAAGGTTGATAATTATGTTACAGTTTAACAAAGGTAAATTCACTGTCTATGGTATATCGCGGTATGTGATGACGTCGCCTCCGGTTTGGAGGTGGTGTGAAGGTGGGTGCCATGCGTGCACATGATCGTGAACAGCTCCATTTCTACCCACAAAGAAACATTTCAGAAGCAACGCCTTTTCACCATATGATGTTAATGTGGAAGAGTGAACAGTAAATGGTTAACCTTACTACGACTCTGTCTTCATTGGCTCCGGTTTAATTTGGTGTTTAGTCAAGAGTTTCATCACACTGCACGAGAACACTACAAATCGAGAGAGCCATGGACCCAGATTGGAAATCTAGAATATATTTGAGTGACAACAACTCTTCTACCTCTTTCTTGTCCAAGTCTCAACAGCAAGCAACAGAAGGAAGGATGAACAAACTCTTCTCGGGCTTCCAGCCAGGTACAAGTATCGATTATACCCAACGTTTCGATGACAAACTCTGCAATCTTCAAGGATGATACCTGGACATGTCTAGTCAAGTGGTATTTATACCTCTGTAGTCCGACCTTCCTGATTGGTTAGTCCTCATCCAATCAGGTTTCCCCTCTCCCACCTTGTTTACAATTGAATTCCAGTTCTTACTTAGAATGAGACTGTTTTCTTTGTTAAAATTCTTTTCCTCTAGTTTTATTCCAATAGCTTCCTTTACCAGGTGGTCCCAAAAGCCATTGGCCTGGCACAGTAGTTTTGTGCCATCAAATTCAATCCTATGGCCATTGTGAATGCAGTGTTCTGTTATCACCGATTTTTATCTGGTTAACCCAAATGGATACACCTCCTGTGGTCCTTGATGCGGGTTTCCACTGTGTGTCCCATATGGCCAATATACGCTGCTCCGCATTCACAGGGAATCCCGTAAACACCAGCCGACCTGAATCCCAAGTCATCTTTGACCCGCATAAGCTGTGATTTGAGCTTCCTTACAAGTTTGTGGATGGTATTAATCCGGTAGTTCTTCCAGATCCTGGCACTCCTTCCAGAAACCATGGAAGTACAGAGAAGACAGGTAGTAGTGATGGGTTCCTCCTTGTTGTTAGCGTTCCTGGTTTTTCTGTCAGCCCTTTTAAGCGCCAGATTTTTTCCCTTCACCTTGTAGCCATTCTGTAGGAACGTCGTGCATAATCATTGCTGAAGCCAAACATGACAAAAGGAGAGCCACTGGCCTCCCAGGCACTGTGGTGAAACCCAGTCATCATGATCTCACCAGCAAATAAAGGAAATGCAACAGTCCTGATGTCCTCTGAGGAATATCAGAGGAAAGTCCAACAGATTCTCAGTGATCCTGCCTACAGAATTCTGCAGCAGGAACCCATGGATTCGATGGCGATCTCCACCTCCGCCTTAGGGAAATCTGGACTACCAGCACACATCTGCAAGACATTTCTATCCCAGGCTCCAGGACCATCAAGACCTTATGGGCTCTCTAAAATACACAAAGAGGGTCTCCCCCCCCCCCACCCGAGGTCTGTCATCAGTGAGGTGGATTCTCCAACTTACTTAAGCATTTAACGACCATGCTGTCTCCCTTTGTTGGAGGCCGTGAGCATCACATCACAAACTCGATTGACTTCATTAAAATGATAACCAACGTCCAGCTGAACCCAGAGGACATAATGGTCAGTCTTGGCATGGTGCCCCTGTTCATGAGAGTTCCCATTAAGAACAGCTTGGTCCTCCTGAGGTCAAGGTTTGATAAGGGTACCATTGACCTTTTTGAACACACCTTTATATCCTCTATAAAGGGAACTACTCTGAACTAACAGACAGAGTGGCCATGGAGTCATCCTTGTCGCTGGCTATTGCCAATTTCTAGGAGGACTTTTAGGAGAGAGCTCTGAGTTCATCACCCTTGCACCCCAAATGTTTCTTCAGTTACACTGATGACACGTTTGTAGTGTGGCCTCATGGACTCCAGGCACTCCAACAGTTCCATGACCATCTGAGCAGTATACATCCAAACGCTCAATTTATGATTATAGAGAAGGAGAAGAATGGTTGCCTCCCATCTCTGGACGTTATAATATGACGCAAACTAGACGGTAGCCTCGGACATGGCATCTATTGGAAACCCACTCACAGGGACTTGTATCCCTCAACAGTAACAGTGACCATCATGCCTCCCAACATAGTGGTTCTTTCTACTTTGATTAAGCATATGAAAACTATTTCAGACCCAGAAAGTCTCCCTGAGGAAATAGGACAATTACGCATGATGTTCCTGCAGAATGGCAACAAGGTGAAGGAAATCAATCGGGCCCTTAAAAGGACTGACAGAATAACCAGGAAAGCTAACAATGAGGAGGAACCCGTCGCTACTGCCTATCTTCCCTATATTCCCACAGTTTGTGGGAGGTTCTCCAGGATCCTGAAGAAATATCAGATTAAATATTATCCACAAACCCATAAGGAAGCTCAACTCACAGTTTATGCAGGTTAAAGATGACCTGCAAATGCAGAGCAGCATATATTGGCCAGAAAGAACGCACGGTGGAAATCTACATCGAGCATAGGAGGTGTATCCGTTTGGGTTACCCGGAGAACCCAAAACACTGCATTCACAATGGCCATAGGATTTTGACTTCGACGGCACAAAACTACTGTGCTACACCAATGGCTTTTCCAACCACCTGGTAAAGGAAGCCATTGAAATAAAACTAGAGGAAAAGAATTTTAACAAAGACGAAGGTCTCACTCAAGTAAGAACTAGAATTCGATCCAAGGTGAGAGAGCAGAAATGCGATTGGATGAGGACTGACCAATCAGGAAGGACAGACTACGGGGGTATAAATACCACCGCACTAGAAATGCCCAGGCATCATCCCTGAAGAAGATGGCAGAGTGTCCGCGAAACATCGGTTATAATCGATACCTGTACCCGGCTGGAAACCCAAGAAGAGTTTATTCGTCATATATGCCAGGAAAGAACTAGATCCTTTTTCAAAAGGAAGGCTCACAAGACAGCCTTCTGCTTAATCTTCAACTTTCATCTATAACTTTGACCAGGGGTCATGGAGTGCAAAATGAATGGACAAAAAAAAAGAGCTAATTTACCTTCTTCCCCATCCCCCACAAAACTCATGCATACTTTCTTTCCCGAGTAACATCTCTTACTTATCCTGCTGCTATGCAATCTGATCTCCATACAAATCTGGAGTTGATTAATGCAATAGCAGGGTCACACACACTGATTATCTGGGAATGCAGAGTGCTGTAGCTGAAAGTACTGGCTGAACACAAACGTGAGTGAGCCTGTGAAAACAAAGATAAAGAGATAGACGAAGAATAATCTAGCTTTATGTCTACTCAACCACTTTCTAAAGTGTATGAAAAATAAATAAATGCTAACTCATTAATCAGCTGACATTAAGCCAAAAGAGAAAATAACTAAACAATCATTCCCTGGAGTCCTATCTTCTCGTAAACATTAAACTTGCTGCCAGTTTATGCAGTACTGTACAAGAAGACTTATGTCCCAGGACAGTGCTCGCTGTTGGTATACTGTTTCAAATTTATATCTTTCAAACGTAAACTTCCCTTTCCAGGTTAACGGAGGATTACTCAGTTTCCACGATCAGAAAGTTAGAGGCAGCAACACAGATCAAATATATAAACTCTCAGTAATTTTCTTCCCTACATTAGCTTCAGGGCAAGGGGGAATAAAGGTATATGCTTTTATGCTCAGTTACCTCCCGTAAGCCAATCGTTGCGAAAGGGTACAAATCCGAAACGACCAGCCGGTCTTGCCTTCCCTTCCTGCCGCCCGCATTCTTACTGGGGGCCGAGGTCTGATCCCAGGCCTCTCCACGAAAAGTGAAGTGGGAAGGGTGGAGGCAAGCACACACAGTGTACCGAATAAAACAGACAACTGGAGGTAACACTGGCATCCAACACGTGCAACAAGGCTTCTTTTTACTGGAAATTGGATTTTAAACAGAAAATTTCTTAAGTTCTTGAAACAATAAAGTCAGCGAAAGTAAAACAAAAGCAAAAGCCGAAGCCGTTCCCTGTTCGGGTCTCCAGTTCCGTGGAGAAGATTCTGATATATTCTGATACTTACAATGCATGTCCGGCCGCAGGTAATTCCAGCTCCCTTCACCCAAACTTTTTTTTCCGCTGAGTGGTCGCCGGCAACCACTACGATACCGTACTCCTTCCCCGGCACATCCCGAAGCCAGGCCTCCGCGCGGTGTCCAGCGAGCGGGCAGAGGCGGCCGAGGGGACAGCTCCATCCATACTACCCAGCCCCAGCCTCAGCCCCGTCCCCGAGCCGTCAGCGGCGCGTCCGCCTGCGCTGGTGCGCTTCCCGGTTTGATTGACAGCAGCGCCGCCGGGCACCGGAGTGGAGGCAGGGGCTTGGCGGGTCACCCCCAGCCCCACAACTCGCCAACTTTTTTTTAACGATATTTGTCTATTGTTTTAATTTACAGCGTTACTGAAGGGTGGTTGATTTTAAACTTCGTTCTGGTTTGCTTTATTAAACTTTCAAGCTGAAGCAATCGTGCCACCTGGTGTCTGCAAGATTTCCCTGGTTCTTGGACACGAACCATGCCTGAAATCTTGAGCAACACATAAAAAATGCTGGAGGAATTCAGCAAGTCAGGCAACGTCTACGGAGGGCAATTAACGGTTAACATTTCGGGCCGAGGCCCCTTCGGCTGTTTCTTCCTTCGTTTAGATGTTATCTGACTTGCTGAGTTCCTCAAGCAATTTATGTGTTTTCACTTGTTCTCGTCTATTATTCTTTATGTCGTTTACATAGTTAAATTATTTTGGATGCAAAATGACGGCCAGGAGTTAATCTTTAATTTAGAATAGACAAGTCTGATCCATGCAAAACAATGCGGCATGTTTATCCCCTCTTACAGATTCAACAAGACCAGACAAGGAGGTTGGGTACTATGTGTCAGACGATGGATTTATGTCTCCCACCCCCATCTCTTTTGGCTCCATGCATAGATTACCACTCTGATTTTACAGACAACCAATTTTGCCCCTTGCTTTCCTTTTGCTCTTCATATATCTGTAGAAACCCAGCTGGTAGTGTAGTAACATCAGCATCGCACTTTGGGACGAAAGGTCCCGAGTTCGAATCCAGCCGGCTCCCCTGCACGCTTTCCATCCGTGCTGGGTTACGAGCTGGTGATCTCTTTGGAAACTCACCCGGCAGAAGGCAATGGCAAACCACTGCTGTAACTTGCCCCGTACGCGGTTCCCCATGACGTCAGAGAGGCGTGGAGGGAAATCGTCCCTAACTCCGGATGTGACATACCTTTCCATTTCTGTAGAAAACCTTCAGATTCTCCTTCACCTTGTCTGCTAGAGCAAACTCGTACCTTCATCTAGCCCTCCTGATTTCCTTCTTAAGTGTTCTCTTGCATTCTTAAAATTCCTCAAGTACCTCATTTGCTCCTACCTGCCAATACCTGTTATGCACCTCCTTTTTCCCTCAATATCTCTCAAAAACCAAGGTTCCCTAAACAGTTTATCCTTGCCTTTTATTCTGACAGTTACATACAAACTCTGTACTCTCAAAATTTCACTTTTGTAGGCCTTCGACTTGCCAAGTACTCCTTTGCTAAAAAAAACCTGTCCCAATCCACACTTGCCAGAACCTTTCTGATGTCATCAAAATTGGCCTTTCTCCAATTCAGAACCTCAACTTGAGAGGACCAGACCTATCCTTCTCCATAATTATCTTGAAACTCATAGCATTATGATCAATCAATGCAAGGTGTTTTCCCACCTGTCTCATTCCCTAATGGGAGATTTAGTATCACACCTTCTCCAGTAGGGACCTCTTATGTACTGATGAAGGGAACTGATGAGATCACCAGCTTGTAACCCAGCATGGATGGAAAGTGTGCAGGGGAACCGGCTGGATTCGAACTCGGACAAACTCTATCCCATCCAGCCCTTCTGCAGCAGGAATCCCAGCCAATAATGTGGAAAATTAAAATCACCTATTGTCACAGCCTTATCTTTCTTCACTGGAAGAAATCTAAGCTCGCTACCCTCTCAACCTCAATATTGTTGATGTAGATGGGAGCATGCGCACCATCTCCTCCCCACCCACTTGTTGAAGTCAATGACATTGAGGAAAAGATTATTGTCATGGCAGCCTGTTAATAAGCCCTCTAACTCCTTCCTGTACTCTGGCCCACTACGGTATCATCTACAAACTTGTAGATGGGGTTAGAGTGGAATCTGGCCACAGAGTCATGAGTGTATAGGGAGTAGAGTATGAGGCTGGGGACGCAACCTTGTGGAGCACCAATGTCGAAGATAATCGTGGCAGAGGTGTTGCTGCCTCCCCGTACCAATTGTGGTCTATTGGTCAGGAAGTCAAGGATCCTGTTGCAGAGGGAGACATTGACCCCCAGAATCTGTAACTTGGTGATAAGTTTGCTTGGAATTACACTATTGAAAACGGAGCTGTAACCAAACTTAGACGTCTTTACTGGCCAGAATGTAGGGCCAGGGAGATGGCATCCAGTGTAGACCTGTTTCAGCAGTAGGCAAATTGGAGTGGGTCGAAGTTGACGGAAGGCTGAAGCTGATATATGCCATGATCACCGTCTCGAAGCACTTGATGATAGTTGATGTTGGAGCTGTGGGCGGTAGCTGTTAAGGCATATTATCGTGTTTTTCTTGGTACCAAGATGATAGTGGTCTTCTGAAAGCAGGAGGAAGCAACAGCCTGAAGCAGGGGGAGGTTAAAAATGTATGAAAATAGGTCTTGTTCTTCAAGTACCCTTTTCCTCAATAGACCAAAGTTAGTACATTGAAAGTAATGGTGAATCTTATCATCAATGTCTGCCTTCACTGAAAGGTGGTCCACCATGAATGTTTATTGTCAGGTAACGGTTGCTGTATGGCAGAGTCTGGACGTGGGACTGGTGGGAGGGTGATGGAGAACATTTGTCTTGTTGATGCAGATTGTAATGCTTCTGCTTCAGTGAACAAGTTGAAGATTCAAAAAGATACAAATATACATTTATTATCTAAGTATGTATACACAGACATCCCACCCTGCAAAAACGCATTTCAGGGAGGTAGCACCATCAATTTGCGGGAAACTCCTGGAACTTCCAGGAGAGGTGGGACGTCTGCGATACAGTAGCTCCTTAGCAGCTAGCCAGCTAGTTTAAATAACGTTAGCCATGCTAATGAATAAATGACACCTGTTAAACTCACCTCAACATGTCTTTTACAGTCTTAACCCACCATGGGCAATAGAAAAGTCACTGTTGCAAACAGTGCAGCAAGCAACACTGTCATTATTTTTGACCCCTATTAGGCAGGGGTACACTTTAGTGTAGTCTGGGGTGACGTAAGTTTTATATTTTCTTTTTTTTTTGGAACACTCTGCCATGGCGCGCTCTCGCTCTCTCGTGGTCACTCACGCACTCTCACTTGCTTTCTCTCTCGCTCTCTCGCTTGCTTTCTCTCTCACATTCTCTCTCTCGCTCACGCGCTCTCTCGCCCTTTCGCTTGCTTTTTCTCGCACGCTCACTCTCAAAAAAATTGATTTCTGTGATATTGTATATAATTTGCGGGCATCAGGGAGCCACTATTCATATGCAGGAGACTCCCGGAACTTCTGGGAGAGGTGGGATGTCTGATTACACAGAATACAATTCTGAGATTTGTCCTCCAATAGGCAGCCAGAAAACAAAGAAGGACTATGGAACCCATTCAAGAATTTTCAAACACCCAATGAGCGAAAAAAAAGGACAAATTGCACAAGTGGCAGAAAGTGAGTGAACAGCACATAGACTATCGAACATCAAACCAGGAGACCAGTAGTATTCAGTTTGTTTCAGTTCAGTGCCATGCCACTAGCAAGCTGTAGGGCCATTCTTTGCCAAAGCGCCCCAGTCCACACTGATCAAACCACTCAAACACAGTAAAAAAAAAGAGTAACTAGAGTGCAGGAATACGTGCAACCTGAACCTCAAAGTCCCCCAAAGTGAGTCCTCAGCCTCATTGATCAATCCTTGCAACATGGATCCCAAGATAGCAGCTAGCAAGAGGGAGAGGAAGACTGGTCAAACGCAGACAGATGGCATCAAAAACCTGCCCGTCCTCTGCTCTCAACGTTATCGACCCCAATTGGAGAGAAGCAATGGAGTCAATCGTGGGCTTGGCCCTATCTCAAGGCTTCCAGGCCTCTAGGCGGCACTCTCCTCTCCAAACAACACTGAACCCCCTGAGAGACAACAAAGCACCAGATCACTCAATTATCCCAAAAAAACCACCATCAAAATGTAAATCACAGGTTCCAATCTGGGATGGCTTAGAGTTTGGGCCTGAACACGTACAATGGAAGAATTGCCCACGATACTATCATAGACCTGGGCAATAACATTGCTACTCCATGTGAGACTAAATGGTTCATTTAAAGAATATGGAACCTCATCTCATGAAGCGACCTCCAGCATCAGGAATAAGCTCCACAGGCTTCTCAGTGTAGAATTAGCGTGTGCCTTATAACTCTTCAGCTCCCTCTAATTTAAAGCAAAACCTATGGTCATCAGACCAAACACTTGAAGCCTAGAAGCTTCAGGTGAGACCAGGGAGGGCATTTGCTCTGACCTTGAAAAAGCCCTGGTCCACCTAATTGATGGAGATAAAATAATCCTCTGGTTTAATTCCAGTATCGGGAGAGAAAATGTCAACCATCTGGCAAGATGTGATTGAGGAGGAGGGAATAGGTAAGGCCAATTCCAACAGTGCTCTTGGCAAAAGTCCTCCCCACCACTGAGTACATTTACATGGAGTGCTACCACTAGGAAGTAGCATCCATCATCGAGGACCCCTACCATCCATGCCATGCCCACTTCTTGCTACTGCCATCAAGATGGAGGTAAGTTATTTTTATTTGCATAGTTTGTTTTCTTTTGCACATTGGTATTTATCAGTCCTTGTCTATTTATGTATAACTTCTATGAAGTTTTATTGTATTTCTTTTTTCCTGTGAACACCTGCAAGAAAATGAACCACAAGGTAGTGCGTGATAATATGTATGAATGTATTTTTATAATATTTTTTCTTTGGACTTTTGAATTTTGAAATTTGGGTTCTTCAGCAGTGTCTAGACCAACTACAGACCAAACACCTAAGGCTCCAATCCACTGAAAGCCAAGAAAGGAGGTGAGCTTATTGAGGAAAGAAAGGTGGTCTGTGCGAGCGGAAGGAACACTTTGAAGATCTCAGCTGTGAACATCCTTGACTCTATCCCACAACAATCTATATTGTCCAGCCTTACCACACTGTATCAACAAAAAAACAAAAAGGGCCATATCTCAATTTAAAAAAATAACAAGGCCTCCTGAAAGACAGTGTCCTCACTGAAGTTCAAATATTTAGCAATGAAGAACTTTGGTCAAAAGTCCACAACCTTATCACCCATGTTGGAAAAGAGGAGGACCTACTGGGGAGCACAGTGACTTTGAGCATCTTCAAGACAGCAAGGTTAGGTTCGGTAACATCATTTCCTCCTGTCTGCTACATGGGAAATCATCACTGGGATCCTACACACCTCTGTCTTTCTGAAGTAGAGATGCTCTTTGACAGCCTTGAGCTGCGGTGAGCATGATGTTCTCTGTATGACTTGGGCAGGGTGAAGGATCAACCACTCTACATGTCCTTTTTCAACCTTGTTTGAAACCTCCAACTGAAAGGGAAGGTCGGACACTCCTCTGTTTCTGCTGCCCAGAGGATCATAAACCAATCACCAAGAACAAACTGTGTAAAAATCACAATTTTAAAGACCACGTCCACCACAGAGACACTGTCAGTATTGACCGGTATCAAACAGGGTAGCTAGCCTTATTGTCCTGACACTCGTTTCCAATCCTTCTCACCACAGTGCTGCACCTCACCCCAACAAACGTCCCACAGAAGTGAAGCTAATCCTCACAATTACTGGGAATTCAACCTATGCGATTGGCAATCGATAACTATGTTCATCTCAGTTTAAAGGTGTTTTTTATAACTTTAGAGTTGAATACCCCTTCAGAGTTGAGTAATTTTCAACTAAGTAGCAGCATTTGGTACATTTTGGTAAATTTTTGGACCAAATGCCATGACTTAGTTGAAAATTGCTCAATTGTTGACATGATTCTGGATCTCTACCTCCATTTACTTTTTATGCAAACAACAACACAACTGAACCTCTCGACACATAAGCCACATTTAAAATACACATTTGTAAAAATTGGTCCATTTTAAATTGCTGCAAGTGCCCTTATTGGGAATCAGCACAAATTGCACAAAGCTGTGTTACACTGTGCTCATTATCAATTTTCCATTAATATTAAAATTTCTGCATTTGTCCTAGAAATACCACTAACTAACTTCCAACTTCCAGCTTCCTTCAAAAGTTAGGTTAACAATATATGGAAACACAAGGAAATCTGCAGATGCTGGAATTTCAAGCAACACATAAAAATTGCTAGTGAACGCAGCAGGCCAGGCAGCATCTCTAGGAAGAGGTACAGTCAACGTTCCGGGTACGAAGGGGAGTTGGGGCATTAACGGAAGTTAGAGAAGTCAATGTTCATGCCATCAGGTTGGAGGCTACCCAGACGGAATATAAAGCGTTGTTCCTCCAACCTGAGTGTGGCTTCATCTTGACAGTAGAGGAGGACGTGGATAGACATCTCAGAATGGGAATGGGACATGGGATTAAAATGTGTGGCCACTTGACTTCTCTAACTTTGAACATTTTCTCTAACAATGAACATTGACTTCTCTAACTTCCGTTAATGCCCCACCTCCCCTTCGTATCCCATCAGTTATCTATTTATTTACTATTATTATTAAGTTTTCTCTCTCTCTCTCTCTCTCCTTTCTCCCTCTGTCCCTCTCACTATACTCCTTGCCCATCCTCTGGGTTTTTCCCCTCCTCCCCCTTTCTTTCTCCCTAGGCCTCCCGTCCCATGATCCTCTCATATCCCTTTTGCCAATCAACTTCCCAGCTCTTAACTCCATCCCTCCCCCTCCTGTCTTCTCCTATCATTTTGGATCTCCCCCTCCCCCTCCCACTTCCAAATCTCTTACTATCTCTTCTTTTAGTTAGTCCTGACGAAGGGTCTCGGCCCGAAATGTCGACTGTACCTCCTCCTAAAGATGCTGCCTGGCCTGCTGCATTCACCAGCAATTTTTATGTGTGTTGCTTAACAATGTGTGGATCCACTTCAAAGCAAGAGTTATGTTCTTGCAATGTCACTCAAACTGAGAAATGGATCAGATGATAAATTATTCCAAAAGGACCTCAGAAACATATTCTTACTTTTATTTCTCCTTTCACTTTTGTAAAATTAATCCTTCTTTCCACCTCTACTTTTTCTTTTTGACATTAATTCACTCTATTTTGTCCTCAGTCCTTGACTTCATTAACTGGGAGCTCAGATGCCTCACTGTCCTTGTGGTTTGCGGCAAGAAACATTTCTGAAGTCCAATGGGTATTTGATATCTAACTGGGTTGACATGAGGCACATTAATCCTGCAAATTCTGAACTGTTCAATGAATTTTTTAAAAGTCTCTAGCATTTGTTAAAAATACTAAAAAACTTTCTTATAAAGTAATGGAATCTTATTCATTTTTACTCAAAATAAATGTTCTGAGAAGTAAATCTGAAGACAAAAATTGGAGGAAAGACCTTTGAGGAAGAGAATCTGACAAAGCTTTTATATGAAATCTCTCTTGATGAGAGATCTTACAAAATCATGGCCCATTCCGACAGTCAGTCTGTGCAGTAAAACTACAATATCCTAACTGGAGCTGAATAATGAAGGATTCCCTTAACTTGATTATTCAAGAGGAGTACAAATAGTTGTCTTTTTAAAGCCTGAAAGGGTGGTTAGTTCATTGTTTGCTTCAGTTTTATTCAAGGAAGAACTCAAATGTAGGTTAAATATAAAGAGTTAATACAATGTTTATGGAGGGAGTGGATAGTCATAGTCATAGTCATACTTTATTGATCCCAGGGGGAAATTGGTTTTCGTTACAGTTGCACCATAAATAATAAATAGTAATAGAACCATAAATAGTTAAATAGTAATATGTAAATTATGCCAGTAAATTATGAAATAAGTCCAGGACCAGCCTATTGGCTCAGGGTGTCTGACCCTCCAAGGAAGGAGTTGTGAAGTTTGATGGCCACAGGCAGGAATGACTTCCTATGACGCTCAGTGCTGCATCTCGGTGGAATGAGTCTCTGGCTGAATGTACTCCTGTGCCCACCCAGTACATTATGTGGTGGATGGGAGACATTGACCAAGATGGCATGCAACTTAGACAGCATCCTCTTTTCACACACCACCGTGAGAGAGTCCAGTTCCATCCCCACAACATCACTGGCCTTACGGATGAGTTTGTTGATTCTGTTGGTGTCTGCTACCCTCAGCCTGCTGCCCCAGCACACAACAGCAAACATGATAGCACTGGCCACCACAGACTGGTAGAATAGGATATTTAGGTTGGGAGACTGATTTAACATGAATATTACTTAATACTGATGAAGGGTCTTGGCCCAAAACGTCAACTGTTTTTTTTTCATTTCCATAGATGCCGCTTGACCTCATGAGTTACTTCAGCACTTTGTTTGTGTCGTTGGAGCTGGCACTGTTGGCAAGGCTGGCATTTATTTCTGTAGAAAAAAAATCATGGTGAGCTGTCTTCAGAAACCATTGCAGTACTTGATGGTACTCTCACAGTGCTGTGGACCTGGAAGTTTATGATTTAGATCCAGTGTTAATAAAGACAAGTGGCAGGATGGCGATAAGTTTCTACCAAAGGAGGTGTAAGGCACTACTTCCCTCTGCTAGCCTGCAGATCACCCTTGGGCAATGTGTAACACCTGCTTAGCCCCCCAATCAACGTCACAGGAAACCACGGGAGCAGGTGGTGGATAGTAGTATGAGCAGATGGCACATATCACAAGTCCTGGTTATGTGACCAGAGACGCCAGGCAGACAATCTTTGAAGAGTATTGATAATGGCTGTGATTGCCTATCTTGTAAAGACACTTCCCAGAAGAAGGGAATGGTAAGCCACTTCTGTAGAAAATTTGCCAAAAACAACCATGGTCATGGATAGACCATGATTGCCCAGGTCAATACGACACAGTACGTAATGATGATGATGATGATAGTGATGGAGAAAGGGTTGTATATTTCTGAATCAGGATGAGGTCAAATGTTGAAGGTGAATGGTGACATATTTCAGGTGGATCTTACCTGAGTTAGTACAAGTGTAGAATGAGCTGCGGCGGAAGTGGTGGATGTAGATTTGATTTCATCATTTAAGATAAATTTGGACAAGTACATGGATAAGGGGGGTAAGGGTGGCTATAGTTCAGATGGGGGTTCATGGGACTAGGTGAAGTAACCATTCAGCATGGACTAGATGGGCAGAAGGGCCTGTATCTGTCCCGTAACGTTTTACGAATCTGTGACTGAAGAGTGTTCCATCGCACTCCTGGAAACCCATTTAAAGGGGATTAAAAAATGTCCACAGGCCACATCACTGTCGCTTCATTACATGGTTCAAATCGTGGGATTCCCTGCCCAACAGCACTCTGAGAGTGCCTTCACCAAAGCAAAAGCAGCTGTTCAAAAAAGTATCTCACTATCAACTTCTCAAAAATAATATAAGGGCAATAACCATGTGGTCTGCCACTAACACCCACATCCCATGAATATTTATGAAAATGAAAAACACTATTAGATTATTTTAGCAAAAAAAAGAGACTTGGCCCTCATCAAACGGAACGTCGACTCAGACCATGAGAGGCCTGCGTCGGGCATTTTCGTGCCTTACAAGGCGCAGATTGGAAGTCTGTGTGGGACGCCTCTCTTCGCACAGACACTAGAGCAATGTGTGGTTAAGTCCCTTACTCAAGGACTCAAACACGCTGCCACAGCTGAGGCTCGAAATAGCCACCTTGAGATCACTAGACAAACACCAACCATTTGGCCACGTGCGCAACACAACGGTGGTGATCATCAAAGGTGGTGATGAATCAGCATACAGGAGGAGACTGAAAGTTTGGCTGAGTGGTGGAATAACAACAACATCTCACTCAATGTCAATAAGACGAAAGAGCTGATTATAGACTTCAGGAGATCCATGAGGCAGTAATCATCGGAGGATCAGAAGTGGAGAGGGTCAGTAACTTTAAATTCCTGGGTGTCACTATCTCAGAGGACCTGCCCAGTGCATCACTGGAAAAGCCCTCCCAACCAATGAGCAGAATCCATCAAAAAAGATCCTCTCCACCCAGGCCATGTTCTTTTCTCGCTGCTGCTATCAGGTAGAAGGTAAATGAGCCTTGGGACTCACACCACCAGGTTCAAGAACAGTTACTACCTCTTAACCATCGGCTCTTGAACAAATGGGGATAACTACACTCATTCTACTTCTGATGTTCCCACAACCGATGGTCTCTCTTTAAGGACACTTTACCTTGTTATTTCATACTCTTTATTATTGCTATTTATTTATGTTTGCATTTGCACAGTTTGTTGTTCATTGATCCTGTTTATAGTTACTATTCTATAGATTTGCAAAGTATGCCTACAGGAAAAAGAATTTCGGGGTTGTATATGGTGCTGATAATAAATTTTACTTTGAACTTTTTGCAGTTTGATCTTGTTTCCAAATCTGGCTGAGTTAAAAAGAGTGAACTAAAATGGGTTGTGTACTATAATACGTAATTAGATGCTTCCAATACTGTACATGAAGAGTATCATTGAATGCAACTTTCTATCACCACTTTGTTACAAACCAGGAAGATTCAACATTGTGAAATTAGTTGTTGCATTATAGAGAGATTATCTATCATTCATCAAACATGCTCAGTAAGATGCTCCTCTTGATCGTTATATTGATACTCATAGAACTTGTGGGCCAGAAAATATTTATCATCTGTTTCCAATTGTGGAGCACCTGCAGGTCATGGGGAGAATGTACAAACTTTTTACAAGTAATGGTGGGAAATGAAGCCCGGTCATATCTACTGCAAAGCATTTTGCTAACCACTACACTACTGTGCCACTCAAGGAAATGAAGACTTCTCTCTCCTTCTTCCAAATTTCCTGGTGCCTTTAAAGTTAGTCAACTGCATCTAGGAAGGTACTTTATACTTTATTGTCGCCAAACAATTGATACTAGAACATACAATCATCACAGTGATATTTGATTCTGCGCTTCCCGCTCCCTGGATTACAAAATTAAATATTAAAAATATTAACAATAGTAAAAATTAGTAAATATTAAAAATTTAAATTATAAATCAAAAATAGAAAATAGAAAAATGGGAAGTAAGGTAGTGCAAAAAAACTGAGAGGCAGGTCCAGATATTTGGAGGGTACGGCCAAGATCTGGGTCAGGATCTGTTCAGCAGTCTTATCACAGTTGGAAAGAAGCTGTTCCCAAATCTGACCGTACGAGTCTTCAAGCTCCTGAGCCTTCTCCCAGAGGGAAGAGGGATGAAAAGTCTGTTGGCTGGGTGGGTCGTGTCCTTGATTATCCTGGCAGCACTGCTCTGACAGCGTGCGGTGTAAAGTGAGTCCACGGACGGAAGATTGGTTTGTGTGATGTGCTGCGCCGTGTTCACGATCTCCTGCAGCTTCTTTCGGTCTTGGACAGGACAACTTCCATACCAGGTTGTGACGCACCCTAGAAGAATGCTTCCTACGGTGCATCTATAAAAATTAGTGAGGGTTTTAAGGGACAGGCCAAATTTCTTTAGTTTTCTCATGAAGTAAAGGTGCTGGTGGGCAGTGTGCAGTGAGGAAGAATCCACCCCAGCCTTTCACTTTTGTTGTTTACAAACTACCACAAGAGGGTGCTCAAGGGTCAGCAGTGACTTACATTTGTTTAAAAATGGAGCAAAAATAATCATTGGAGAGAGGCTTGAGGAAGACAACAATGAGCCAATGAAGAGAATGTTGGAGACTGAGCAGAGGGAGGATCCATCAGAAGCTTAGTCAGAAAAAAAAACTTCAAAATGGGTTTAAAGCCACAGGAATGGGCTGTGAGGGAAACAAGTTCTGAAAGAAAATTCCAAACAGGTGAAGGCATGGATGCTGGGGATGGAGCACACGGAACAGAGGTACACAGAAAACTAGAACCAAACAAATGGAGTCTTCAGGTTTCATATAGAGAGTAGGAAATACTCTGAGAGGTGATGACCTTATTTCCACCCTAGCCTGGATGAGTAATTCTTGAGTCTTTTTTCAGAAACTAATCCTTAGCTCCTTAGTCCTTGCGAACTACCACTTATTTCCAACCTCCATTTCCTCATTAAAGTAAATTAATGTGTTGCCTCCTCCGCAATCCTGCCCATTTTTCAAGGAATACTTCACTTAAATCCTTCTAATTAGGTTTCTTCCTCTTCTGCAATAACAAAAAGCAGAAAATTAGACACCTACTTTCACCCAATAATTTTGTGGGATATCTTCAGTCCTCCAGCCTTCTCTCTTCCAAATTTAATCACCCCCTTCAATAATTGCCATGTCTTCAGTTGCCAAAGCCCAAAGCTCTGAATTCCTTACCCAAATCTATCCATTTTTTGACCTCATTTTCTTTCTGTAAAACCTTTCCAATGAAGCCTCCCCGTCTCAGCCCATGTTTTTGGTCATGTGTTTAACTGCAGTACTTCTTAAGTGGCAAATTTTGTTTAATAAATTCATGTCAAGGCAAAGGTATGGAAAGGTATGGAACAGATACTGGTCATTGTTTATATTTTGTTGACCCCAGAGAACCAACAGGGACTTGCTGAGTTAAGTGCAATAAATATTTTGTGATAAAAATGTATTTTAACCACAAAATAATGTGCTGTTTCTTTTTCTGACAAATATCCCCCACTTCCTGCTTGTAGAATGTTAGAAGATCAAATGACCATTCCAGAGAAATTTCTGATAAAAGTTGAAAGAAAAATAGTGTGGAATTCACTATTTATGTTCTCTGGAAGAATATTACTGTTTAGATTCCTTCTATATGAGCATCGAATGGATATAATCTTTGCATTATGACCAACTATTTGGCTTCATTGCAGTGCTAGAAGTACAAGTTCACCACATCCCAAGGCTAAATGCAGTCAACTCTAAAGAGCTCTTCAGAGCCCATGTGGAGAGCTGGAGAACACTGAGGCTACGTCCACACTAGAGCGGATAATTTTGAAAACGTCTGTTTCGCGTAAATACGATAGGCGTCCACACCAGGCACTTTTGAAAATATCTCCGTCCTCATTAAAACGGATATTTGGGCAAATCTCCTCCTACTGGGCAGGCGCAGGACACACAGAAAACAAACAAAGAGGAAGTGGTATACTTGGTGCGGGTTTGTCCAGTTACAGACTAGAAAAACTTGAAAGGAAATTGCCAAACGAAAGACTTGGTCCGTGTGTGTCCAGTAACAGACTAAAAAAACTTAAAAGATTCCAAAGTTTTTAGAGCTCCTGATTTGGTCAATTGTTGACTAATGAGAGTCGTTAATCATTTAGAATTCCTTGTATCTTTTCTGGAGCAACTCGTTCTTTGTAATGCGATCTCCTGATGCTTTCTGTTTAAACTTGTTAAGTTTACTTTTATAGGCCCAGGGATTCTGTGTTACTTGTATTATTTAAGTTGTCGCCCGATTAGAGCTAATCACGGGGTCATAATTTTGAGAATGTTACATCTCGTGGTATCGCTCAGCCAAGCCACTGATGTTCTGTTGGAATTCTTATGAATAAACCATCAACATCTCTACATCAGAGTCTGTCTTTCCTGCGTTCCGACAATGCCAGTGCACATCACGACAGTCAACTGTATTAGGGATGCTGAAGTGTTTTGTTATTCTGGGCAGGACATTTCTGCTGGCAACTAACCTAAAGGTAATCAAGCTTTTGTGAGGCTTCAGTTGAATCTAATTCTCCGTCTTAAACCTTATATTGTGACTTCCTTGATCTTTTGGTAGATTGCAGTTCTTCCCAAACCCTCTGTCTGTAGAAAATAGCACACGACAAGTACTTTGGCTTATAGTGTTGTGCCGAACTTTTAACTTATCCCTCCAGATCAATCCAATGCTTCCCTCACTCATAGCCCTCCATTTTCCTTTCATCCACATCCCTATCTAAGAACTTCCCTAATGTCTAATATAACTGCTTCTACCACCAGCCTTGCAACCATGTTCCACAAACCCACCACTCCCTGAGTGAAAAAAGCTACCTTTGACATCTCCCCTATACTTTTCCCCAATTACCCTAAAAATATTCCCTCTAGTGTCGTCCATATCCACCCTGGGAAAAAGGTGTTGGTTGTCCACACTTTCTATGTCGCTTATCATCTTTTCATCTCTACCAAGTCAACTCCAATATTCCTTCGCTCCAAACCCCAAGTTTGCTCATAAGACATGCTCTCTAATCCATGCAGCATCCTGGTAAACCTCCGCTGCACCCTCTTTAAAACTTCAAAATCCTTCCTATAATGGAACGACCAGAACTGGATGCAATATTCCAAGTGTGGACTAACTTGAGTTTTTTTAGAGCTGCTATATTACCTCACAGGTCTTGAACACGTTCCCCCAAACCAAAGAGAGCCACCTGCCTTATTATCAATTGTGCAGCAACTTCGAGGGAACTATGGGTTCCCTCAGACTTAGAACTGAGAGCTATCCCTCCGTTCCTCCATGCTACTAAGAACCCTGTACTTTGACTTCAAGTTCAACCTTGCAGTGTATCATTTCACACTTTCCTGGAAGAAAGACCTCCATCTGCAACTTCTCAGCCCGGCTCTGCATCCTATCAATAGCCCATTGTAACTATGACAGCCTTCTACGCTGTGCACAATTCCACCAACCTTGGTGTCACCATTGGCAAGAGCCTACTGAAGTATAATATTCCTTCAAGTGTTTTTTTCTCTTCTAGCCACTGTTGTTAAAACACAAAAATACTCAATGATTGTTCAATTTGACACATTTTTTCTTATTCAGTCACAGATTGTGGGCACCACTGGAAAAGCCACTATTTGTTATTCATCCCTGTAATGTTCTGATGTTCACTTGTAGACTAGAAGGCAGATTTCCTTTCCTGATATGTTTCTAAAACATTCAATAGTATTGTGGAAATGGTTACTGAAGCCTTCTTTTTATTCCAGACTTATTTAATAGTTCAGTTTGAACTCTTGAGCTGTGAGTGTGGGATTTGAATTCATTTCTGCAGGTCTACTTGTCTAGTAACTTAACCACAGCATGCTCAATTTTAAAGGAAGCCTATCACTGTTAGAATAGTTAGAAAATTTTTTTCTGTACCAAAAACAAATGAACTAGGCCTCAATACTTCCTTGTCCAATTGGATCCTCGATTTCCTCACTTGCAGACCCCAGCCAGTTCAGATTGGGAACAACATCTCCTCCACAATCACCATCAGCACAGTTGCACCACAAGGCCGTGTGTTTAGCCCCCTGCTCTACTCACTTTATACTTATGACTGTAAGGCTAAACACAGCTCCGATGCCAAAACTAAGTTTGCTGACAACACCACTGTCGTTAGCCCAATCAAAGATGGTGATGAATCAGCATACAGGATGGAGATTGAAAATCTGGCAGAGTGATGCCACGGCAACAACCTCTCGCTCAATGTCAGCAAGACCAAGGAGCTGATTATTGATGTCAGGAGGAGGAAACCAGAGGCCCGTGAGCCAGTCCTTGATGGGGGAATTAAAGGTGGAGAGGCTCAACCACTTTAAATTTCTCAGTGGTATCATTTCAGAAGATCTATCCTGGGCCCAGCACGTAAATGCCATTATGAAGAAAACATGATAGCACTCTACTTTCTTAGAAGTTTTCAAAGATTCAGAATATCAACTAAAACTTTGACAAACTTCTATCAACATGTGATGGAGAGTATATTGACTGGTGTCGTCATGGAAACACCAATGCCCTTGTATGGAAAAGCCACAAAAGTAATGGGTGCAGCCCAGTTCATCATTGGTAAAGCCTTCCACACTGTTGATTAGATCTACATCAAGTGTAGTCACAGGAAAGCGGCATTCATCATCAAGGACCCCCACTACGCAGGCTATGCTCTCTTCTCACTGCTGCCAGTAGGAAGAAAGTATAGGAGCCTCAGGACCCACGCCACTAGGTTCAGGAGCAGTTATTACCCCTCAGCCATCAGGATCTTGAACCATAGGGGATAACTTCACTCACCCCATCATTGACCAGCTCCCATAACAACTACTCTCATTTTCAAGGACTCTTCATCTCATGTTCCCAATCTTTATTACTTATTTATTGTTATTATTTTTTTTCCTTTTGTATTTGCAGAGTTTATTGTCTCTTGCACATTGGTTGTTTGTCTCTCTTTTTGGGGGTGGTCTTTCATTCATTCTATTGTGTTTCTTGTATTGATTGTGATTGCCAGCCAGAAAATCTCAGGGTTGTATATGGTCACATATAAACATATAGGTACTTTGATAATAAATTTACTTTGAAGTTTGAACTTGAACTGGCCCATAGTATAGTGCAATGTTCATTCACTGGAGCATTAGTACTTGTGGTAATAAATGGGACCAAATTCCATTGATTATTTAAGAGAATTCTCAGGGTATGAGTGTATATCAGACTAGTATTTGTTACTTTGCTTTAGCTGCCTTGTTTCAGGTTTGATACAAATGAATGTCTTGTCAGGCAGCTTGGGGCTCAACCACAATATGTGGGTCTTCCATATTAAGCTGAGGTCAATTACTCAGAAACAATTTGTGCATTTATATTTCTCATCCATCTGATCAATATGAATATACAGCACATTGAAAATTTTTTTTTTTTTCCTCTGGCCTTGCAGATACTGTTGCATGGGGACTTTAAGAAAAGCAGAAGAACCTCCATTATCTGTGACCTCTACCTACAAGGAGCACACCATCAGTTTGATGTTGTTCTGGTCCCACACACAATGCTGATTTTGAAATATATATCATTGTCCTGTCAGAATTGGGAGTTCTAAATCCTGGAAGAATAAAATTAATAATGTTTTAGATGCACATTTACCAAATGGACTGCAGCATTATAAGCACTTAAAGATGAGTAATGGGTGCATAAAGACTGAAGCCTGCACTCAGTTTCACACTATGCTTATTTTATTTACTGAAATATAGGCTCCCCTGGCCCTTCAAGACACACCACCCAGCAACCCCCAAGTTAACCCTCGCCTAACCACATGGGCAGTGGCTGTGCTGGAGCAGACCTCCGGGTGCTGGAGTAAAATCATTCCATGATTCCAAAGGTACTTCCTCATCTGTAAAACACGCACAAAAGCCATTACTTAGATGAATAACTTCACTGCCTCTCAATGAAGTACATCTTTACAAAGCACCTTAAGTTATATTGGGATATCTGCTCCTTGGCCAATACGTGGGTGGTTTGGCTATGTGGTGAGTGCACCTGTGAGCAGGCCTCATGCCCAAACCCTTTCCTCTCAATCCCCAGGGGAAACCTCAGTGCAAGGCTCTCAGCTTGTGTACATCAGCAAATGAAATTTCCACAGCAGTCAAGATTATGGAGGTTTAAAGCAACTTTTATCAAATGAAAATCATAATACCTACCAAATTCTGGAGCACAGCAGAGCATATTGGCAATTTTTATCACATTAGTAGAACAATAAATGCATGTTGTTTAAAATCAGACACCACAGTAGTGTAGTGGTTCAAGCAACACTATTACACCTTGGGACATCAGAGTCTGGAGTTCAACTCTGGAGCTATCTGTAACAAGTTCGTACCTTCTCCTGTGACTGCCTGGGTTTCATCCGGGTGTCACAGTGTGCTCTTGGAGGACTGGACCCAAGTGCGGAGGAACAGTAGACTTTCTCTGTCATGGACTCAACCCAGAGGTGGAGGAAGGGCAGAATCCCCATGAAGAGCTGGAAACAAGATGTTGGACTGAGGAATACCAACAGATGAGCATCTAAAGCCAAGCATTCTCCCCAACACACTAACTCTGCAAGGCACTAAATGAGAGTCCTCATTAAATAATCACAGAACACAGGAAACACATGCCAGTCACAATTAACTTGACAAGGTTCATCTGAAAGCACAGAAGCTTAACGGCTCTAGTAAAGATAATGATTAATAAATACAGGTGCTCAAGTACCCTAGAGGCTCAAGACTCTACGACAAGTAGCAGAGACCACAGGTCTCAAGCCACCGGATGGTCTGATTTCCTCCCTCAATCACAGACATACCGGTTAGTAGGTTAATTGGTCATTGTAAATTTTCCTGTGACTAAGCTAGTGTTAAATAGGTAAGTTACTGAGCTGCACAGGTTGTTGGGCCGGAACGGCAAGTTCCGTGCTGTATCTCTAAATAAAGTAAAATAAATCTTGAGTCTGAACAAGTTTTGTACTTTAATGAATTTCAGTTGTCTGCTTTAATTACTTTCTTAGTAAATTCAGCAAGTCACAAGTCACAACTTTGACAATCTTCTATAGATGTACAGTTGTGTTTATCCTCCCCTGTTGCCCCATAACTTGGTATGGAAACATCAATGCCCAGGAACAGAAAAGTCTACAGAAAGCGCAGTCCATCACAGGCAAAGTCCTCTTCACCACTGAGTACATTTACAAAGCAGCGTGCATCATCAAGGACCCCCCTCCATCCAGGCCGTGCTCTCTTCTTGCCATGACCATCGGGCAGAAGGTACAGAAGCCTTAGGTCCCAGACCACTTGGATCAGGAACAGTATTAACCTACAACCATTCAGCTCCTGAACTGGCGTGAGTAACCTGGACCCACGACACCTCCTCACGACTTAAGAAGGCAGAGCAACAACTACACATCCTGAGGAGGTTGAGCTGTGCAAGGCTCCCTCCACCCCACCATTCTAACAACTTTCTACAGGAGCACCATCAAGGGTTCCTGATTGACTCCATCATTGTGTGAAACGGAAGCTGCAAGGCATTGGACCATAAGACCCTATGGAGAACAGTAAAAGTATTGAGAGGATCATCAGGGTCTCCTCCCACCCCCCCCCCCCCCCCATTTGTGATATTTACTAAGAGTGTTTCACTTGAAGGGCCTAACACATTGCCGAGGATCCCTACCACCCATCCCGCAATCTCTTTGACCCACTACCATCAGGAAGGACATACAGCAGCATCGAGACTAGGACTGCCAGACTGGCTAACAGCTTCTTCCCTCAGGCTGTGAGAATGATGAATAGCCTGCTACCACCGAGGACTCCACCACTAGGACAGCGAGCTGTTTACTGTTTACCTGTACTGCACTTCACTACATGCATTTTGAATTATATCTTATTGGCATACTTATAGGATAATGTTTTGGTTTCTGTGCTGTGTGCGATACATGATGTATGGGTGCACCGTTGTCCAGAGGAACAAACTTTCTTTTGGTTGTGTGTACGTACAGTTGGATGATGATAAACTTAAACTTGAATAACTTCACTCACATCAACTCTGAATTGATTCCACCACCGACAGACTCACCTTCAATGATTCTGCAACTCATTTTCTCAGCATTATCTACTTACTTATGTCTACAATTTATCTTCTTTTTCACATTGGTTATCTGTCAATCCTTGTTTTTGCATAGCTTTTCATAAATTCCGTTGTATTTCTTTACTTTCCTGGTAAATGCCTGCAAGGAAATGAACCTCAGGGTTGTACATGGTGACAAGTGCACACTTTGAAAATTAAATTTGAATTTCCTCTGCTTTAATTGGGCTTCCTTTGTACAGAATGGAGGTTGGGCCTGGACCCTGAGTGCTTGCATTGTTTCTGCAGTGGTCATAGATTAGGGCTGTTTTTCTCAGGTTCTGTGCGATGAATGCCAACTGGACACGAGGAGGTTGGGATTTGGAACTGATGGGAAGCAACCCACTTTCCTCCTGCATTGAATTGTTTAACATTTATTGCACCGAAACAGGCCGTTCAATCAAACTACTCTGTGCTGGCATTTATGCTGCAAACAAGCAGCCTCCCACCTCTTCTTGTCTTATCCCATCAGCATAACCATGAGGGAAAATTGATGGGGTAACAATACACACTGTAGAAATCAATGAGACGATCTGAACCAATGAATTAGAAAGTTCCATTTGCTAGAGTGCTTTGCAGTTTGTGCCTTTTCAGTAATCTGATTGCTGCTGCAGCAAAATTTCAAAATGAAATCAATAATCAAGAATGCGCTATTTATGACGTTTTGGTTCAGTTATAATGATTGCTCTCATGCAGAATAAAAGATAGCAGATATTCACTGAAAGACACCGTTTATTAAAAATTATCCTTTAGGAGAATTCAAATCGACAAATGTTGGCCCTGAATTATTTCAGGGTGGTGTTTTTGTCTGCTACATCAAGGAACTTAATCAAAATCCAGCTTAGGTAGCCTGTGAAAGGAGGAGAGATGGGTGTGGGGATAGCAACCCCATCCCATAAAAATCCAATGCGACAGAAATGCTAACAGAAACTCACACAAAATGCTGGAGGAACTCAGCAAGTCAAGCAGCATCTATGGAAATGAATAAACAGTCGACATTCCACGCCAAGGCCTTTCCTCAGGACTGGAAGGGATGGGAGGGGGGGAGTTAGTGGGGGGTTGGAGGAGGATAGCTAGAAGGTGATAGGTGAAGCCAAGTAGGTAGGAAAGGTAATGGGCTTTATAGGAAGGAATTTGATAGGAAAGGAACTCCAAAGACCTCATCCATGGGAGAGAAAGGACTTTCAATGGGCTACACCTTGAACGACTTGCACAGGACAGAGGACTCTAGTGAGAAGCTGTTGGCAGTCTGTGCCCCTGTACAAGTGATAGGCTGAAGAAGAAGGCATCTGTGCTCATATAATGTCATCAAACAACACAACATGTGTTTAGATGTAATTCACGCATATTTCCTTTGTGCATCTGGAAACAATGCAGACCCACACATACAGAGGCAGATCTTAACAACTGATGTGATGGTCTGCTCCCGAGCAGTTTAGAGGGGATTATTCTGATAGCTATAGAGTCCCTGCTTGTTGCTTCCTTCCCACACTTATTGTCCTAATGTCCTTTGGATCCTCCCCCAGACCCTAACCTGATCACTGAACTTCGGAGATGCTGACACCCCCAACTGAAGTGGTACTGTTCCCAAACCACCTCAGACTCACAAGGTTTCTCTCAAAGCAAACTCCTCCCACAACATCCCTGATCTCTGAGGTACTTGTTGGCTGTGCTGTGATGGAGCCAGTGGAGGAAAGATCTTTCTGTGCAAATCTTTACTCATTGTTCTGGTGCAAAATCTAATGTATTTACAATACCTTAGACCTAATGTGCAAAAGAGTATTGCTGAGGACCTGACATAAGACGTGCACTGGCTCTCACCCATTACTAGTTTAAGCATCTTCTGACTTACTTACTTTACTGCTCATTACGCCACTGGCGTTTAGGGCAGAAATGAAGGTCCTCCATCTCTGGTGGTGTTCAGGTCTTCCTTCATCATATCAGTAGCTTCCTTTCAGTTTTCACTACTGTCCATCACGCAAGCCCCGGTGGAGGCTCAGGAATGCCGTCACACTTGGATGTAGAAGGATTCTTCATTGCTGTTTTCGTAACAATTTCGTTTTACCAGTCAGGGTTGTTAGCCCTGAGCTGAACCCCTGAACCTGGGGGACCAATGGACCAATGGTCTGGCCTCTACCCTTTGACCTGTTTGGAATGGGTGACCCTGCCAAGAGCCAAGCCACAAAGCCCTGACTCCAGCCAGCATACCTCTCAGGGTAGCTGAGGCACGCAAGGCTCCAAACCACAACAAGGTTGTGGTCGCCTTGGAGGAAGCATCTTATGAGGTAGGGACAAATTTCTTCACCATTGACCAGTGAATCAGTTATGTTTTAAAGACAGATGTACAAACCACAGGTGAGAATCTACTTTATACTTTATACTTTATTGTCGCCAAACAATTGATACTAGAACGTACAATCATCACAGTGATATTTGATTTTGCGCTTTCCGCTCCCTGGATTACAAATATTAAATATTTAAAATATTAAAAATAGTAAAAGTTAGTAAATATTAAAAATTTAAATTGTAAATCATAAATAGAAAATAGAAAAATGGAAAGTAAGGCAGTGTAAAAAAACCGAGAGGCAAGTCCAGATATTTGGAGAGTACGGCCCAGATCCGGGTCAGGATCCGTTCAGCAGTCTCATCACAGTTGGAAAGAAGCTGTTCCCAAATCTGGCCGTACGAGTCTTCAAGCTCCTGAGCCTTCTCCCGGAGGGAAGAGGGACGAAAAGTGTGTTGGCTGGGTGGGTCGTGTCTTTGATTATACTGAATCTTTGCCTTCAATAACTTTTATTTCAGAAGATTAGCTTCCTTTGTCACATGTACATCGGACCATTCAGAGAAATGTGTTGTTTATGTCAATGGCCAACACAGTCCAAGGATGTGCTGGGGATGCCCAGCCAATTTTGCCATGCTTCCAGTGCCAACATAGCATACCCACAACTCATTAACCCTAACTCTATATCTTTGTAATGTGGGAGGAAACTGGAGCACTCAGAGGAAACCCACCTGGTCACAGGGAGAATGTACAAGCTCCTTACAGACGGTGACAGGAACTGAACCCTGATCTTACAACTGTCGCTATGTGTCTTTTGCACATTGGTTGATTGTCCATCCTGTTTAGTGTGATCTTTCATTGATTCTATTGTGTTCCTTGGATTTACTGTGTATGCCTGCAGGAAAACCACATCTTGTATATATGACATATATGTACTTTGATAAGAAATTAATTTTGAACTTTGAACTTCGAAGCATGGGGCTACATGGAAGAAGATATAGCAGCCGATTGTGAGTCAGAGGAGCTGCGAATGGAGGCATTAGGCTGTAATATTTGTCAGGTATGTGACTGTACAGATAGAGGAAATTATGGTGATGCAGAGGGATCAGAGCGTGTAGAAATTCGCATGCGGTCATAGCTGCTACATGCGGCACACCACTGGAATAGGAGTCGATGTAGCTTCGTGGGAAGCAATGAGTGAATGTGGCTTGGTGTGGTTGCAAGCAGTAGGGTATTTAATGGGGTGGAGTTAATGGACTACAGAGGATAGGAAGTAAGCAGAGAGCCAGTGGGCTTTACCATAGGCCTCCCAACAGCCAGCAAGAGTCAGAGGAACAAAACTGCAGGCAGGTCATTGTAAGGTGTGAAAATGTCAACTCTCTTCAATGGATACTGCCTGATTTGCTGACTTCTGCCAGTATCTTATTTGTGTTGTTCCATGGTTCCAGAATCTGCAAATCTTTTGTGTTTATGGGTTATTGCAGTAGGTGATTTTAACTTCCCTAGTATTGATTGGGATCCCATAGTGCCAGGGGATTAGAGGAGGTAGATTTTGTTCAGATGGTTTCTTGATTCAGCAAGGAGATTGTCCAGTTGGGGATTAGGATAGATTAGATACTGGGACATGAGTGTGGCCAAATGATTGAAGTTGTAGCAGAGGAACATTTTGAGAACCTTGATAATAATACATCAAGTTTTCAGAAAGTTATGGATAATGTCGTGATTAATCTTCAGCTGAATAACAACAGTATGTATTAGGCAGAAGAGCCAAGAGTCTGCAGATTCTGGAATTGGAGCAAGCTGTGTACATACATCTACTGATGCTTCTGGACACATCTTCAGTGATTTTCCTGGAATCATTAGGTGTTTGAGGTCTTTCAACATCATACACCCTCCTCCAGGTGACCCAGCTGGGGCTGATCAGACCCCAGCTTGTGTCCAGATGGCTAGCAACTTATGACTCCATGGCTCCCCTCTTTTGAGCCACAGCCATCTTGAGGCCCTCTCTGCCGCATCGGTGGTACTGCGGGTGGTTCTCCTCTTCCTCTCTCCCTCAATGCCCAAATTGCTGAAGGCTCTGGCTAAAGAACGGGCTGCGAATCTCCTACAT
Source organism: Mobula birostris (assembly GCF_030028105.1). Taxonomy (NCBI): domain Eukaryota; kingdom Metazoa; phylum Chordata; class Chondrichthyes; order Myliobatiformes; family Myliobatidae; genus Mobula; species Mobula birostris. The sequence continues at coordinate 21,811,895 of NC_092391.1, read as the reverse complement.
CCAACCTCCACTGGGAGACACCTCACTCTCCATCTAGCCTGCTGACAGTTGCTGACCAGTCCTGTGTACTTGGAGAGCTTCCTTTCAAAGGCCTCCTCCAAGCTATCTTCCCATGGGACTGTCAGCTCCAGCAGCACCACTTGCTTAGTAGACTCAAGACACCAGGATAATGTCTGGTCGCAGGGTGGCGGCTGCGATATGGTTGGGGAACTTCAGCTGCCGTTCGGGGTCCACCAACAGCTGCCAGTCCCTTGCAGAGGTCAGAATGCCTGCAGATGTTCTTTTGGCGGGTATTGGCTGCTCCCCAGCTCTGACAAAGGCAATGGTCTGCTTGGAGGGTCGGGACCGCTTCGCCCACTCAACTCCTGCGCTGACGGCTTCAGTGATGGTCTTCAGGACCTGATCATGCCTCCACCTGTACCGTCCCTCACCAAGTGCCCTTGCGCAGCTGCTGAGGATGTGCTCCAGGGTTCCTCGCTTGGAGCACAGTGGGCACGCAGATGATTCTGCCTTGCCCCATGTGTGCAGGTTTGATGGGCTTGGAAGCACATCGTACACTGCCTGGATGAGAAATTGGATGCAGTGTGGTTCGGCTTTCCAAAGTTCAGCCCAGGTCACTTTCCTCTCAACCACATTCTCCCATCTGGTCCAAGCTCCCTGTTGTTTCATCCCACCGCCTTGCAGGTTCTCGTCTCCTCCACTACTGCTCTCACCTCCTCCTGAACTAGACGACGCCTTTCCTTCCTTCTGGTGTCCATCTGAGGAGCTGGAAAGGATCCTAGCCCAGCTCGGCCTTGTGTGACCACTCCCACCAGCCTCCTGTGACGCAGCCTCGCCTCTGCCTCCTGAACAGCTTCCTCTGCCTTCCACTTCCTGCCAGTTCTCACTTGGATCCCTGCTCTAGCCACCTTCAGGTCACCTGAGTCCCTATACTGTAGCACTTCTCTGGCTCTTGTTACCTTGAATTCTTCCTCCAAGGATTTGAAGGGCAGTTGCAGTTTGTTGTGGTGTCCATAGAGTGTGATGCGGCTCAGGCTCTTTAGCAGCCCCAGCCATTTCCTGAGGTGGTTGCTAACCCTCCTCTCTAAGGTTTCGACTGTCGAGATTGGAACTGCATAGACGAGGAGGGGCCACAGGATTCTGGGAAGAATGCCATGCTGATACACCCAGGCCTTGAACTTCCCGGGTAGGCCAGACTTGTCCACAGATTTCAACCAGCCATCTAACTCGGTGCAGGTCGCCTGAATGGATGTTGTGTCCCTTAAAGAGCTGTCAAAAACTTTGCCTAAGCTCATGACTGGCTTTTCTGTGATGGTTGGGATGGCTGTGCCTGCGATGCTGAACCGGAACTTGTTCTCCACCTTCCCTTTCCTCAGCACCATTGATCTTGATCTGACTGGTTTGAAACGCATCCGGGCCTCCTCCACCAGCTGTTCGAGCCCCTGCAGAATCTACCGGCAGCCTGGGACTGATTCTGTGGTGACTGTGAGGTCATCCATGAATGCCCTGATAGGTGGTTGCCGTTGAGCGGAATTCATTCTGGGCCCTCTGCACTCTGGTTCAGCAGACTTAGTGAGCATGTTCATGGCTAGGGAGAACAGTGTCACTGAGATAGTGCACCCTGTGATGATGCCGATCTCCACCTCGTGCCAGGTTGATGTAATTGCTCCTGAAGAGACCCTCATCCTGAAGTTGCTGTAATAATCAGCAATAAGTCTCTGATTCTGCTGGGAACGTGATGTTTGGTCAGTGTGAGCTGCACCAGCTTGTGCGGAATGGAGCCATAAGCATTTGCCAGGTCGAGCCAGAACAAGGTAGCCCTTGTTCTCTCTGGCCTCCCTGATGAGCTATGTCACCACACCGATATGCGCCAGACAGCCCGGCGTCCCAGAAAGGCTACCCTTCTGGACTGATGTATCAATATAGGTGTTCTTTGCTAGGTAGGTGCACAGCCAGTTAGAAACGGTACTGAAGACGATCTTCGCCTTGACACACAGCAGGGAGATGATGCGGAACTGGTCTTTCTGGGTGACGTTTTCCTCCTTCGGGATCCACACCTCTTCAGCCACTCTCCACTGTTCTGGGATCTTCCCCTTTCTCCAGAAGATTCTCATGATCTTCCACAGACACAGCAGGAGTTTGGGGCAGTTCTTGTACACTTTGTACGAGGTGCTACTTGGTCCTGGAGCCAAGCTTGCCCTTGCTTTGCAGACGACCTCTCCGACTTCCTTTAGCTGCAGCTCTGACGTGTCGAACTGCACATCCGGTTCAGGTAGGTCTATTAGGATGTCGCACTCTCCCAACTCCTGCTCTCTTTCAGGATCATTATATATCTTCTTCAGATGTTGGTCTATGTCTTCCTGCAAACAGGCCAGTTTCCCACTGCGCTTCTCCCCCAATAACTCCTTGGCAAACTTGAAGGGGTTGGCGATAAAGGCAGCACATTTTCATGACGCCGCCTCTGATGCCACTCTGCCCGGCGGAGGACCCTGATCTTCTTTTGTAGTATGCACATCAGCTGGGCCAAGCCAATGCGCTCCTCTTCTCCTACCTCCTTGTATTAGAACTTCAACGCTTTCATCTCCTGCCTGACGTTGTGGATCCTCAATGCTCTTTGGTTCTTCGAGTAAGGTGTTTTGGAGCTTTTCTTCTCCTCTTCTCTGAACCGTTCAGCTGCGATGCTAACAATGATTGTTGTCATGGCTTGCAGCTTCCTATCAACCCCTCCCTTCGCCATTGCCTCCAGAATTTGGTTAACATCTTCATCAAACTGCTTCCACAGTGAAGTCATGTTAGCTGCAGGCCACTTGATCTGCCTCCTGTTGGACTTGATGTTAGAGGGATTAGTTTGTAACACTTGGAGGTTCTGGGCACTCTGGGGTGACTCCGGGCCTGGCACCTCCTTCATCTCATCAGGTTGGACATCTGTGCGTTGTGCTGCTCCTACTCCAGCCAAACACTTCATCCTTGCTTGGCGGGTCTTCAAGCCGCGATCGTTCTTGCAGATTTTGCCACATGCACACTGCTTCTTCATAGTCGTTTGCTCATTCCCTGGGTCTGATGCCGTTGTGTCCGTCCGACAGGGGTGCTCATCCTCCCCCCCACCCCCACTCGGGCACCCTGGGGGTATCTTTCCCTTAGATTCATCATAGCTTTTGTGGGGGTCCTCCTCTCAGAGGACACAGATTGGGTTGCCAGCCTGTTCTGCCCCGGTTGCCGTCTCTCCGGGCTGTCACTGACTCTCCAGTCATCACCACTCTTTTTGCGGTTGTCACCCAGTCTTTCCTGGCTGTCACTGATGAACTCAGGGTGTAAACTGTGTACATACATCATTGATGCCTCTGGACACATCTTCAGTGATGTTCCTGGAATCATTGGATGTTTCGCGTCTTTCAACAGCGACAAACAGTTGGAGGAACTCAACAAGTCAGGCAGTACATATAGAAGGAAATAGAAACAGTTGGCCTTTTGGGTCCAGACCCTTCATTTGGACTGAAAGAGTGGAGAGCAGGTCAGCATAAAGAGATGTTGGAAGAGGTGGGACAAAAGCTGGTAAGAAATAGATGGAGATTTCCTCGTGTTTGCGAAGAAATAGATGGATCCTGTTTTGAGCAGGGAAGAGTGGAAATAGCAGCAGAGGTGGAGGTAACAGAGGGCTTCAGATGATGGAATCTGATACAAAAATAAGGTGCAACATGAGACCAAGTAAGGGAAGTGGGTGGTGAGTGGGAACAGTGGGAGAAGGTGACTTAGTGGGAGGAGTGTATGAGTGATAGGTAGATGGTGTAGGTAGGTGAGGAGGAATAAACTGGGAGTTAGGGATCAGAGGGGGGTGGGGTAGTTCTGTGTAGGATGACATGGGGAGATCAGAAGAGGAAGAAAAGGAACAGAGGTGGAGCAGATTACCTGAAACTAGGGAACTCCATTTTCGTGCGGTCAAGATGTAGCCTTACCTAAGGGAAATATCAGGTGCTGTTCTTCTTCTTTGTGTTTGGCCTCACTCTGGCAATGATGGAAGCCAAGTACAGACAGGTCAGTGTGGAAAATGTGAGGGGAATTAAAAGAGCTAGCAACTGGGAACTCCAGATGGCTGTGGCAGAACACAGGTGCTTGACAAAGCAGTTGCCCTGCCTGCACTAGCTGATGTAGAGAAGGCCATGTCAAGAGCATTGAGTACTAAGCTGGAACTGGAGAAAGCAGACTGGGACGGAATGTTTTCAGATAACTGCACATCTGGAAGTCTTTCACATAAGGGCATGAAAGGTTACGGAAAGAAGCCAGGAGAATGGGATTGAGAGTGGTAATAAATTAGCCATGATCAAATGGCAGAGCAGACTCAATGGGCCAAATCCTATGTCCTACAGTCTTAGGACCAGTTGATTAGAGTTTGGAACAAGCATACTCATCTGAAGATGAAAGATGAGGGAATCTTAGGTGACAAGAGATATTGTAAGTTTAGTTAAAAGGAAAAGGAAGTATGCTTAAGCTTTACAAAGCTGTAATCAGACAAGGCCCTTGAGGAATATAAACAAAGCAGAAAAGAATTTAGGCAAGAAATGAGAAGGATTGAAAGGAGCCATGAAATGTCCTTGGAAAAGTAGGATTAAGAATGATCCCAGGATATTTTAAATCTATATTAGGAATAAAAGGTAACAAGGGAAAGGATAGATGCATTCAACAACAAAGGAGGAAATTTATGCATGGTGCTGGAGAAAGTTGACAAAGTCCTTAATGATTACTTCACATTGATATTAACCAAGGAGAGTGGTGTGGATGGTGATAAGATTATAGAGGCGTATGCTGATATTCCTGGACATGTCAATATTAAGAAGAAGGAGGTGTTAGATTAGATTAGATTATGAGGACACGCAGTCCTCTTTTATTGTCATTTAGTAATGCATGCATTAAGAAATGATACAATATTCCTCAGGTGTGATATCATGGAAACACAGGACAGACCAAGACTGAAAAACTAACAAAAACCACACAATTATAACACATAGTTACAACAGTGCAACAATACCATAACTTGATGAAGAACAGGCCATGGTCACAGTAGAAAAGTTCAAAGTCTTTCGAAAGTCCCACATCTCACACAGACGGGAGAAGGAAGAAAACTTTCCCTGCCATGCCCGACCACAGTCAGACCCTGGGTCATCCGAAAACTTCGAGCCTCCAATCAGCCGTCCGACACCGAGTACCGAGCACCATCTCTGCCGAACACTTCGACTCCAGCCTCGGTCGCCAGCAGCAGGCAAAGCCGGGGATTTTGGGGCCTTCCCTCCGAAGATTCTCAATCGCACAGTAGCAGCAGCAGCGAACCAGGCATTTCAGAAGTTTTCTCCAGATGTTCCTCTGCTTCTCACGTCTGTATCCATCAAATCAGAACTGTGCACGGCATCCTACTTACAAATACGATATCATTTCACTGGAGAGCTGTGCGTGCTGCGTCGCGTCGCCATCTTCTCCTCCCCCGGTGTTAGGCATTTTGACAAACATTGAGTTGGATAAATCTCTTTGGCTTTGTGTGAGGGAGGTCCCATCTCAGAAATTTCATTGAGTTTTTTTAGAAAGTAATGAGGGTAGACTACTGGATGTTGTCCACTTGGACCAATGCATTGGTCAAGTTCCCCCATGGTAGACACAGGAGACAGCTGGTTGATTTTCTGACATGCCTCTCCCTTTTCTGAATCTCTCAGTACTCAGGAGACAAATATCTACTGACTTTTACTATGAAGCCACTGGCTTCCTGAACTAACTCAACCGCACTGCTTCCACCTGCCTTCTTGTAAAGGCTCCTCCCCTACCAGCTGGTTTCTCTGTCTTCTTGTCTGTTCTGAAGATGAGGTTTTCTGTTCCAGAACATCTGAAATGTCATCCTACTTCCAGAGATCTGCCTCCTCTTCTTCCGTAGTTGATGAAACACTTGCTCACATTTCCTCCATTTCCAGGACTCCTGCTGTCCTCTGTTACACCACCACCTGAGACAGAACATAGGGAGAATTCTACACTGATATTGGAGGAACCTAATGGGTTAGGCTGCAAAATAGAGGGAAAAAGTCAGTCTATATTTAGATGCCTTATTGCCTTCCTTCAGTCAGATTCCAGCACCTCTCACCCATGGCGTTTCCAGATCTAAACTTCCAGCCTCCAATCAACCTCCACACTCCCCTTAACATCACCTGGCACTATCTGACCACTGTTCTTCTTCCCTTTACATTCTCAGTCCTGATGCAGGGTGTCAGCTCAAAACACTCACCATTCTTTCACCTCCACAGATGCTGCCTGGCTCAGTAAATTCCTCCAGCAGTTTCTTTCTTTCTCCCTCATGCTTGGCTGGGATCCCCGGTGAGTTGGTAAACTGAATTCAAAATTCAAAATTGGCCACAGAAGACAGACAGTAATGGTAGACTGATTGCAAATCTGAGAATTTGCAAATCCTTTCTTTTCATCGTACAGTATATTATTGATTTTGATGAAAACTTAGGTGGTCTGATTGCTATGTTTGTAGATGATCTCAACTTGATGGTGTTGTGAATAGTGAGGAAGGTTACTAAAGGGTATACAGCAGGGTACAGATTAATAGGAAATGCAGGTAAAGAATTGGCAGGTGTTAGTAGAGGTGTACAAGATGACAAGATTGAAGTGGACAGGCAGAGATATTTTCCCAGGATGAAAATGGCTAATGTGAGGGAGCATAATTGTAGGATAATTGGGGGAAAGTATAAGTTTTTTACACAGAGCATGGTGAGTGCATAGAACGTCCTGACAGAGGTAGTGGTAGAGACAGATACGTTTGGAGCATTTAAGAAACTCTCAGATAGGCACATGAATGATGGAAGAATAGAAGGTTGTGTAGGAGGGAAGGGTTAGATTGATTTAGAATAAGTTCAAAATTGGAACAATATTGTGGGCCAAAGGATCCGTATTGTGCTGTAATAGTCTATGTTTCTGTATATTTAAATTTGAATAAATGTGATGTGATGCATTTCGGTGGTCAAACGCTAGAGGAAAGGAAACAGTAAATGGCAAGACCATTCGGAACATTGAGGGATCTTGAGATTAATGTTCATGGTTCCCTGAAGATGGCAACACAAGTAGATAATATGATAAGCAATGTGTATTGGCATCCTTGTCTTCATCGGTCAGGGTGTTGAGTAAAACAATTGAGAAATCATGTTACAGCTATACAAAACATATACAGTGTGCAGCACTCTATAGGAAGGATGTGTAGGCTTTGGGGTGGGTGCAGAAGAGAGTCACCAAAGTGTTTGCTAGACTGAAGTGTATTAGCTATAAGAAGGGATTGGACAAACTTGGAATCTTTTCTCCAAAGTGTCGGGCGACCTGATCGAAGGATTTAGAATGACAAGAGGCATAGACAGTGAGTGTGGAAATGCCAAATACTCAAGGTTTAAGTTGAGAGCTGGAAAGCCTAAAGGAATTTTAGGAGGCAAGTTTGTTTTAAAACCTTGGAAGTGCCCAGACTGCAGAGGTGGAGATAGAAGATATGATAGCAACATTTAAGAGCCATCCAGACTGACATGAACAGGCAGAGAATAGAAGGATATAGACCATATGCAGGCAGATGGGATTACTTTCTATTGGTGTCATAGTTGCCACAGGTATGATAACCCTAAAGCCTTATTCCTCTGCTGTATTGTTCTATGCTCAAGAGAGAACAATGCATCAATCACATCAAAAAATGATGGGCAGAGAGAGTGCTGCGTCAGTCACAGATGGAGGCGATAAATACATCCTGGCCTGAAGGCCATCCAGGAGGAAGTAGGGAGACTGCAAATTCTGCTCAGAGATGAAAAGACTGTGAGGGATATGGAATGAATCTATTAGCATAAGGGGGCAGAATTTAAAATGACCACGTCAAAGCACAATAGCAACGATAAGTGATGGACTGGGAATACTGGGGGAAAAAAAGAATTTGGAGCTTGCTGAATTTATCCTTAGCGTTGCTCATTGCATTTCTATTCACGCCAATCCCGAAGATCTGTATTTATCGAAAAAGTTAACTGGAAATACTTTCATGCGTGAGAAAGAAGTTAAATTTTAGTTGGATGCATCAGCAAGGGAGGTGGGGCTGAGTACAGGGCTACGGTAGGAAACCTTGTCACATGGTGTGAGCAGAATTATCTGCAGCTTAATGTGAAGAAGACTAAGGAGCTGGTGGTAGACCTGAGGAGAGCTAAGGTACCGGTGACTCCTGTTTCCATCCAGGGGGTCAGTGTGGACATGGTGGAGGATTACAACCTGGGGATACGAATTGACAATAAACTGGACTGGTCAAAGAACACTGAGGCTGTCTACAAGAAGGGTCAGAGCCGTCTCTACTTCCTGAGGAGACGGAGGTCCTTTAACATCTGCCGGACGATGCTGAGGATGTTCTACGAGTCTGTGGTGGCCAGTGCAATCACGTTTGCTGCTGTGTGCTGGGGCAGCAGGCTGAGGGTAGCAGACACCAACAGAATCAACAAACTCATTCGTAAGGCCAATGACGTGGTGGGGATTGAACTGGACTCTCTGACGGTGGTGTCTGAAAAGAGGATGCTGTCCAAGTTGCATGCCATCTTGGACAATGTCTCCCATCCACTACATAATGTACTGGTTGGGCACAGGAGTACATTCAGCCAGAGACTCATTCCACCGAGATGCAACACAGAGCGTCATAGGAAGTCATTCCTGCCTGTGGCCATCAAACTTTACAACTCCTCCCTTGGAGGGTCATACACCCTGAGCCAATAGGCTGGTCCTGGATTTATTTCCTGGCATAATTTACATATTACTATTTAACTATTTATGGTTTTATTACTATTTAATTATTTATGGTGCAACTGTAACGAAAACCAATTTCCTCCGGGATCAATAAAGTATGACTATGACTGTGACTATGAAACTTGACTTCCAGGTTCGTGTTTATTTTGTTTTAATTTGAAAGTGTTGAGAACATTAGCTTAGCGAATTTATATTTGTCTAGTGGGGAGTAGGAGGAGCAGAATATGTCATCGTAGAAAATACAAGAGAAGCTTGTGTTCATTAGTTGTTGAAGTGAACCAGCTTTCGACACTGGCCGCAAACCAAAAAGTGCTGTTCCTTGGATACGTGGGGTTGGTTGAGTTTGCCGCCAGTTGTGGCGCCTCGAGCAAAGAGCAAAGCAGCGAACTGCGTTTCCTCGTGTTGTTTGTCTGGCAGAGTGCGAGAGGCAGGTGTAGTGACTGGGGAATCGGGCGCGGGCGCGGCCACGAGAGACGAAGTCTTCTATCATTTATTGCTTGCCCGCTGAACGCAAAGAGGGAGACAAGATTGGATTGGAACCCGTCTGAGAGACTTGAAAAGTGCATTTCAGATTGTTCTTTTTGGTCTTCCTTAAACTAATAGGTGAGAATTATACTTTGTTTTCAAAATGCGTTTTTCAAGACCCTGATGGTTGAGGGGTAATAACTGTTCCTGAACCTAGTTGTGTGAGTCCTGAGGCTCCAGTACCTTCTTCCTGATGACAACAGCGGACAACCTGATGGAAGAATACGAACTGAGAGGAATAGATAGGGTAGATAGTCCACAGTTGTTTTATTTTACTAGGAGACAGTCCATATGTTATATTGAGTTATTTTGATGTTGACTTTCAAGTTTTCTACTTGCCCCCGTGAAAAGGTGACCCCACTTTTATTTCATCACAGATTAAATCAGCAATCGGTTGATGGACACTTTTATTTAATTATCAGTTAATGGGACAATATACTACAGGATTTGTTTTACAAAGTGTCTGCTCTAATGCTTACAAAACGGACACAATTGTTTTTAGTTTAAAGTTTGTGTTTGTTTTAAAGGAAACATTGAATGGTGAACGAATGATTTCCGAATGCTTGGGTTCAACTGAGGGAGTTACCCTGAACTTGTGGTGGGTGGAAGATCTTTTTACTCGCTAGCACCAGGTGTTACCATTTAACGGTTGTGTGCGTTTTGATTTTCTTAAAGTTCTAATTACAGGGGCATAACTTACAATAGAATTCCAAGTGTACTTTGTAGTCTCTGTCTCTATCTGGTCTGCCCACTCAATTGGCGTCAGTAATAGCCACTTACATTTAATCATAACTTTGTTTTAAAAGTTCCTTCCAGATTGCAATTCTCCCTCCCCCCCCCCAAAAAAAACTGTCTGTGAGTGCTGTCCCTTTTTGGAGGGGAATGCTTTTTTTAAGCAAAGGCACCAGCAACATTAGAGGAGCCAGTGGTCCGTGAATAAAGCTCTGAAGAATCTTGCTGTGATCTTTACCTTTCGCAATCATTTTATCTCGGACGATGAATTGCAGATTGTAATTCCAATCTCAAAATTCAGATTCTTGGCTGGAAATATATCCAATTTTCTGTTTGCGTGTTTATGATATTGCCTTGTAAGAGCTCCGTATGGTATTCGACATTAATTTATTCCAATTACTTACTCAAATCCATGCATTGTTACTTCTCAAGTGATCTGTTTACACCCAACTTTTGGTAATTATAGCAATAACTGATATAGTATCTGGCATTACTCCAGAATGTCATTGATCAGTATTGAATCTGTTACTGCAGCGTGTTGTGTGATTATAGAATTTCTTAGCATTAAGTAATACTTTATACAATATCTTTCATACCTGCTTGGTTGCTATTGCTAAGGAGAAGTGCTTGGGAAGCTGAAAAATGTGAGGGTAAAAAATGTGAAGGTAGATAAGTCACCTGGACTAGATAGGCTACACCCCAGGGTTCTGAAAGAGATAACTGAAGAGATTGTGGAGGCATTAGTCATGATATTTCAAGAATCGATAGATTCTGGAGGAGTAGAAAATTGTAAATGTCACTCCACTCTTTAAGAAGAGAGCGGGGCAGAGAGAGGAAATTATCCGCCAGTTAGCCCGATTTCAGTGACTGGCAAGAATTTGGAGTCCATTATTAAGGGGGGACTTGGGGGTACATGATAAAATAGACTGAAGTCAGCACGGTTTCCTTCGGGGTAAACCTCACCTAACCAATCTGTTGGATTTCTGATCTATTTGCTGAGAGAGTTCTCCTGTGAACCTGACTGTAGTTAACGCACCACCTTTGGCCGACTGTAATTAGGCGCTTGAGATACCGCATGCTGCCGTCACCAAACAAGAAACAGTCCACCCTGTCTCATTTCAAATCATAGTCGGGGGCTTCAATCAGGCTTGTTTGAAGAAATCTTTTCCCAATTACCAACAGCATATAATCTGCAGCACACGAGGTCCCAACGCACCTGACCGCTGCTACTACGATAAAGAATGCCATGCCCAGACCGCCTTTCGGGGAATCTGATCACCTGACTGTCCTGCTCTTAACTGTGTACAAGCAGAGGCTAAATAGCGAGGCTCCAGAGATTGGGACAACAAGGAGGTGGCTGCAGAAGGCAGACGAGCGGCTATGGGATTGCTTTGAGTCGCTGGGCTGGGTTCAAGGGCTCACCAGAGAGTCTGAACCAATACACAAACACGAGGAATTCCGCAGATGCTGGAAATTCAAGCCACACACATCAAAGTTGCTGGTGAACGCAGCAGGCCAGGCAGCATCTCTAGGAAGAGGTACAGATGACGTTTTGGGCCAAGACCCTTCGTCAGGGTCACGGTCACGGTAGACAAAGGTGAATCAGTGGATGTTGTTTACTTGGAATTTCAGAAGGCCTTTGACAAGTCTCAGTATATGAGGCCGCTAAGGAAAATGAGAAGCCATGGTATAAGAAGAAAGAATCATGGATTGAAGATTGGCTGGCAGGGGGCAAAGAGTCAGCAAATAAAGGGGGCTTTTTCTGGTTGGCTGCCAGTGACTAGTGATGTTCCACAGGGGTCAGTGTGGGGTCCATTATTGTTTATGGTTCATGTTAATGATTTGGATGATGGAATTGATAGCTTTGAGGCCAAGTTTTCAAACTATGCAAAGATAGGTGGGGAGAGCAAGCAATGTTGAGAAAGTAGGCAGCCTGCAAAAGTACTTTGGCAGATTAGGAGAATGGTCAAAGAAGTGGTAGGTAGAACATAGTGTTGGGAAATGTCTGGCCATGGACTTTGGTATAAGGAATAAAGGTGCAGATTATTTCCTATATGGAGTGAATTCAGAAATTGGAGGTACAAAGGGACTTGGAAGTCCTCGTGCAGGATTCCCTAAAGGTTACCTTGCAAGTAGAGTCGGTTGAGAGGAAGGCAAATGCAGTGTTTGCATTCGTTTTGAGAGGTCTAGAATATAAAAGCAAGAAAGTAATGCTGAAGCTTTCAAAGATTTTGATCAGATCACATTTGCAGTATTGTGAGTAGTTTTGGCATGTGCTGGCTTTGGAGAGGGCCCAGAGGAGGCTCATGAGAATGATCACAGGGATGAAAAGGTTAACTTATGAGAACTGTTTGATGACTCTGGGCTTGTACTTGCTGGAGTTTAGAAGAATCAGAGGGGATCTCATTGAAACCTATCAAATAATGAAAGGCCTAGACAGAGTGGATGTGGAGAGGATGTTTTCTAACGTGGGGGAGTCTGGGACCGGAGGGCACAGCTTTGGAATACAAAGATGTCCCTTTAGAACAGAGGAATTCCTTTAGCCACAGGTCAGTGAATCTATGGAATTTATTACCACAGACAGCTGTGGGCACCGAGTTGTTGGGTATATTTAAAGTAGTTGATAGGTTCTTAATTAGTGGGCATCAAAGGTTACAGGGAGAAGGCAGGAGAATGGGGTTGAGAGGGATAATAAATCAGCTATGATCTATCAGCAGATCAGATTCAATGGGCCGAATGGCAAAATTCTGCCCCTATGTCTTATGGTCTTTTCAAATGCAGGCATGGTTGCAGAAATCACACCAACTAACTTCCACGCAACAAGTCTCAAATACACGAACGATAATGACCATACATCTAAAGTAGCCAATTTTCTATTCTGATGCCTATCCAGGTAAACCAGGAGATATCCCAGTTTGCAGAAATGGTTCCAATGCTCGGAGAATTGCAGTATCTTCTGCCCAGGCTCCGGTCTCCTTACTGAGCCTGATGAGTTGTGGAACCTCCTGCAGCTTCACAGTTACTACATCTGTTAGTTCTTCCAACAAGAGAGGATACCTTTCAGCCCATCAAGTCTGTACCAGCTCTCAAGCAGGGTAATCCTCTCAGTCCAGTTCCCTTTATTTCCCTCTGCCCTACAGACTGTTCGTTCTCATGACAATCAATTTGTTTCTGGCTCTTGGGTTCTCTGAGAAATCATTTGCAGTGACCTATTGGAAACCTCTTTGTGATGTGAGAGAAAAACTTAGCAACCACTGGGTGAAACCCACACATTGACGGGAGACAAAGGAGGCTGTAGTTCATGAGAGGATGTGCAAACGCCCGAGGTCAGAATCGCGCCTGGGTCCCTGAAGTCATGAGGCAGTGGTGCTGCCTGCTGTGCTGCTGGGAACTGAGCCTGTGCGGAGTCAGATCTGATTGGCAGATGACTTGGTGACATCATATCCCAGGAGAATGTAAACACAAGAGATTCTGCAGGTGCTGGAAGTCTTGAGCAACACTTGCACAATGATGGAGGAACTCAGCAGGTTGGGCAGCAGCTCTGGAGGGGAATAAAGACTTTGGAGACAGTGCAAAAGAGGGTTACCAAAATGTTGTCTAGATTGAAGTGTAGATAGAAGCCTCCTGATGAAGTGTCTTGGCCTGAAGCATCAACTGTTTAATTCCCCTCCATAGATACTGCCTGACCTGCTGAGTTCCTCCAGCATTGTGTGCGTGTGTTGCTCAAGTCCCAGAAGACCTAGTAGTTATGGTTTTATTATTTGTTAAGTTTAGTGATTTAACATTATTTTTGTGCATGAATTTGATTTTAATTTTTTGAAATATTAAGTAAATTTAAAAAATGAAGTTTTACTTTTATTTTTACATGTCAGTGTTACAGTCTAACAACTTGTGTAGATACTCAATGGCATCGACCACACCAGCAGCTTTGCCTGGGGAAATGAGGGGAGGGAGGTGATGAGGCTTCAGGGGTTCTCTGCAGGCAGCTGGTTGTCAATGCTGATATATCTCCTATGTTACATAAGGCCAAGCTGAAGTGATATGAGCCATGATCCCAGCAGAAGGCTGATCTGGAGGCCATAATGGGACCAATAGCACGGTCCAAGGCAGGCTGTCAGTGAATTTGGGCCCATGGGTTGTATCAACGACCCAAAAGCAAAACTGAAAATACTCAGCAGGTGAGGAACTGACTATGAAGGAGGGACAGTGCTAATGTTTTAGACTGATAACCTTTCACTTGTTTCGGATGTTGTCTGAGGGATAATCTTTGGCCAGGATAGTGGAGAAATCCCCTCCTAGGGGAAAAAATTATGTCATATGGATTTCAAGCCTTGACCAAGACCACGCCTTAAACTTCTTCAGAACTGTACATTCAGAGCTGATATTACAGAAATATCAGCTCAAGCTTGTTGCTGTAGGGTCTAAAGTGTGATTTGAACCAATGAATTTCTGGCTCAGAGGTGAAAAAGCAGTTCATTGAGTCACATCTGTTGCCCTTCATTCATTTCTTCTGAATGCAGAATAACATCTGTATGTTTTCCACAATCATGTGTTGGGTAGTTAGTGAGCAATAACGGACAAAGCTCCCCACTACAGTCATTTCATTCCAATTGGATCAGTAGAATCTTTAGAGATTTATTTTCCCACTCATTCCCTTTGAAGAGATCAAGTATGTCATCAAGAGTTACAAAATCAACCATGCTATATTATTTAGTCTGTGTTGTGCACCTTATAGTATCCTACTCAACAGAATCATGTTATTCTGAGGGTCAACCTTGGTCTGTTCTCCCTCTTGACAATCAGGATCAGGTTTTTAGTATCACTAACATACGGCATGAAGTTTGGTGTTTTGCGGCAGCAGTACGTAAAACTGCAATAAGGAATACAGACCAAGCCTCAGCACAGGATGTACCATCCCCGGATATCAGAGGTGGCTGATATGAGGAAGTCCTGCTCACGGCTGCACGAGAACAGGTGCTGAGCACAAGAGCAATAGAAGCAGGGGTCTATCACACCAGACAAGACCCAAGATGTCGACTGTGCAAGGAATCTGCTGAAAGCATCAGCACATGGTAGCACGGTGCAAGATGCAGGCAGGGGCAGCATATACTGAATGGCACAATCAAGTTGCAGGAATTGTGTACAGGAACATCTGTGCTGAGTATGGACTGGACACTTCGACGTCCAAATGGGAAACACCCGACGAGGTAGTGGAGAACGACAGAGCTGAGATCCTGTGGGACTTCCAAATACAGACTGATAAGCAGTTACTGGTAATCACCTAGATGTAGTAATATTGGATAAGGAACAGAAGAAAGCAATAATAATAGATGTGGCAATCCCGAATGACAGTAACATCAGGAAGAAGGAATATGAGAAGCTGGGAAAATACCAGGGCTTGAAAGAGCAGATAGAAAGGAAGCCAGGGTAATCCCAGTGGTGACGAGCACTCGGAGATGTGACACCTGGATTGGGAGAGTACTCCATCATATCCCGGGAAAAACATCTGAGATCTCGATCTGGAGACCGTGCTCCTTGGAGCTTAGGCAGCTGGACTGAGAGAGTAGCTCCCTAACAAATCCCGGGATCAATATCTGAGATCTCGGTCCAGAAGACCGCGATCCTAGGAACAGCAAGGATACTGTGCCGAACCCGGAAACTCCCAGGCCTCTGGCAGAGGACCTGAGATTGACAGAGAAATTCACATAAACACCATAAGGGGTGAGTGTGTGTGTATGTGTGTGTGTATATATATATTATCAAATGCAGTAAGTAGTGCAATAACAGTGAGGTAGTATTCATGTGTTGATTCACTGTCCATTAAAATATCTGATGGCAGAGGCTGTTACTAAAACAATGAATCTGTGTCTTCAGGTTCCTATACCTCCTCCCTGATGGTTGTAATAAAAAGAGAGCATATCCTGGGTGATGGAAGCTCTTAATAATGGATGCCACATTTTGGAAGCATCATCTTTGAGTGTTGTTGTCCTCTATTTTGGAAGCAAGAAAGATGCCAGTGACTTGTAATTCAAAGATACAAGTGCATCTATTATCAACAAATGTATAAATGATACAACCTTGAGATTTGTTTGCTTAACAGACAGTGACAAAGCAAGAAACCCGAAAGAACCCAGTTTAGAAAAAAGACCAACACCCGGTGCCCACAGAGAAAGAGAAAAAATCCAAAACAAGCAACACGAACAATAGAAGTGAGCAGCAACAGCAGCATTCTGAACCAAATTGAGTCCTGAGATCCAAGTCCTCAGAGCAGCCTGGAGTAGGCCCAAGGCCTCAGTGTTCAGTTCATCATACTAGCAGGGCAAGTTGCTGCAAAGTTCACAGACACGAAGCACAGCAGCAGGAGGCAGTCTCACAGCCTTAGCATCGTGGAGAGAGGAGCCCCCGGACTTTCTGGGCCTGTGTTTAAATTGTCTGAACTTTGCACAAGGAACCGGGCCCCACCTCGGCAAATTGTTCCAGGCTTAGATTTTGCCCCTGAACCGTTCTCAACCTCTCCAAATTGACTCAGCACCTCACCCAACTCTCAACTCCCTGCCTTTCCAGTCTATATGGGCCGGCATTTAGATTATCCAAACAGCATATTGTACTTTGCATTTGAACCTGGGCCTCATCGTGGCGAATCGCTCCTGGCCTAGAACATACCACCCAGCAATTTGCTTCAGACCTGGATTTTGCTGCAGGAGAAGCCGTTCTCAACCTCTCCAAATTGGCTTAGTGCTTAGAGCAATCCACCCTCACACCCGGGGAAGTTGGGCAGGCATTGGAACTCACCCATCCCGTCTTCTCCCCACCAAATTGTCCATTCCAACCAATATGGCTCCAACTCCAAGTGCATCAATTTTACAGCACACCAGCAGCGCACACCTCTTGAGTTTGCTTTGCCCTCACTGCCACTTCATTATTTATGGAAATAGTTTGCCACAATTTACTTCAAAAAAGTATCATTAATAATGTTTTTAATCAAATTCCTTTGATTTTGAACCACAAATAAGCTGCATGTTTTCAGTAGCACCATCTTAAACACAAAGTTGTCTGAACTTGTAAGACTTATTTTACTTACCAGGCTCTTGACTGAGAATAGGCTTATGCTGTCTGGGGGAGGGGGAAGGAGCCTATATTTTATGTTATTGGTTTAAAAAAATGCTTGTTTGTAATAATCAGTGCATGCAAATCCTGTGGCCAAGTTTGTGGGTGATTTTTGGGTTATACAAAGATAGATGGAGGGGCAGGAAGTGTTGAGGAATCAGGGAGTCTGTGCAAGGACTTGGACAAATTGGGAGTCACAGTCAAACTTTATTGATCCCAGGGGAAATTGGTTTTCGTTACAGTTGCACCATAAATAATTAAATAGTAATAATAAAAACCATAAATAGTTAAATAGTAATATGTAAATTATGCCAGGAAATAAGTCCAGGACCAGCCTATTGGCTCAGGGTGTCTGACCCTCCAAAGGAGGAGTTGTAAAGTTTGATGGCCACAGGCAGGAATGACCTCCTATGACGCTCTGTGTTGCATCTCGGTGGAATGAGTCTCTGGCTGAATGTACTCCTGTGCCCACCCAGTACATTATGTAGTGGATGGGAGACATTGTCCAAGATGGCATGCAACTTGGACAGCATCCTCTTTTCAGACACCACCATCAGAGAGTCCAGTTCCATCCCCACAACATCACTGGCCTTACGGATGAGTTTGTTGATTCTGCTGGTGTCTGCTACCCTCAGCCTGCTGCCCCAGCACACAACAGCAAACATGATCGCACCGGCCACCACAGACTCGTAGAACATCCTCAGCATCATCCGGCAGATGTTAAAGGACCTCAGTCTCCTCAGGAAATAGAGATGGCTCTGACCCCTCTTGTAGACAGCCTCAGTGTTCTTTGACCAGTCCAGTTTATTGTCAATTCGTATCCCCAGGTATTTGTAATCCTCCACCATGTCCACACTGACCCCCTGGATGGAAACAGGGGTCACCGGTACCTTAGCTCTCCTCAGGTCTACCACCAGCTCCTTAGTCTTTTTCACATTAAGCTGCAGATAATTCTGCTCACACCATGTGACAAAGTTTCCTATCGTCACCCTGTACTCAGCCTCATCTCCCTTGCTGATACATCCAACTATGGCAGAGTCATCCAAAAACTTCTGAAGATGACAAGACTCTGTGCAGTAGTTGAAGTCCGAGGTGTAAATGGTGAAGAGAAAGGGAGACAAGACAGTCCCCTGTGGAGCTCCAGTGCTGCTGATCACTCTGTCGGACACACAGTGTTGCAAGCACGTATTGTGGTCTGCCAGTCAGGTGATCAAGAATCCATGACACTAGGAAAGCATCCACCTGCATCGCTGTCAGCTTCTCCCCCAGCAGAGCAGGACAGATGGTGTTGAACGCACTGGAGAAATCAAAAAACATGACCCTCACAGTGCTCGCTGGCTTGTCCAGGTGGGCGTAGACAAGGTTCAGCAGGTAGACGATGGCATCCTCAACTCCTAGTCGAGGCTGGTAGGCAAACTGGAGAGGATCTAAGTGTGGCCTGACCATAGGCTGGAGCAGCTCTAGAACAAGTCTCTCCAGGGTCTTCATGATGTGGGAGGTCAATGCCACCAGTAGTCATTGAGGCTACTGGGGCGTGGCTTTTTCAGCACAGGGACGAGGCAGGACGTCTTCCACAGCACAGGAACCCTCCAGAGCCTCAGGCTCAGGTTGAAGACATGGCGAATTACTCCACATAGCTGAGGGGCACAGGCTTTGAGCACCCTGGTACTGACACCATCTGGTCCTGCAGCCTTGCTTGGGTTGAGACTTTTCAGCTGTCTTCTCACCTGTTCAGCTGTGAAGCCCACCGTGGTGGTTTCGTGTGGGGAAGGGGTATAGTCATGAGAGCAGGGTGGGGGACTGTGAGGAGGGGAGAGTGGAATATGTGTGGGTTGGGGGCCGACAACAGATGACTCATGTGGGGGATGGGCGGGGGCCACAATGTCAAATCCGTGAAAGAACAGGTCAAGAGAATGGGCAAGGAAGTGGCAGATAGAATATAGTGTAGGGAAGTGTATGATCATGCACATTGGTAGAAGGAATAAAGGCATAGAGTATTTTCTAAACAGGGAGAGAATTAAAAAATTAGAGGTGCAAAGGGATTTCAGAGTTCTCGTGCAGGATTCCCTAAAGGTTAACTTGCAGGTTGAGTCAGTGGTCAGGAAGGCAAATGAAATATTAGCATTCATTTCAGGAGGACTAGAATATAAAAGCAAGGCTGTAATGCTGAGGCTTTGTAAGGCACTGGTCAAACTATATTTGGAGTATTTTGAGCGTTCAATGTCTCTAGGCGTGTACTCAATGGAATTTAGAAGAACGAGGAGGGATCTTATTGAAGCATACCAAATATTGAAAGGCCTAGTTAGAGTGGATGTGCAGAGGATGTTTCCAAAATTGGTAGAGTCTATGACTAGAGGGCATAGTCCAATAGAAGGACGCACCTTTAGAACAGAGATGAGGAGGAATTTCTATTGCCAGATGGATGGTGGATCTGAAATTCATTGCCGCTGACGGTGTGGAGGCCACTTAATTGGGTATAGGTAAGGCGGAGGTTGATAGGTTCTTGATCAGTAAAGGTGTCAAAGGTTACAGGGGGAAGGCAAGAGAGGGAAAATAAATCAGCCATGTTTGAATGTAGAGCAGCCTCAATGGTTCAAATGGCCTAATTCTGCTCCTATGTCATGTGATCTTATCTTATCTTTCCTCTCATCCTAATGTGTTCTTGTGCTGCGCAGCGAGATATCTTGTCTGCCTTCTGGAAAGGTAACTTACAGTGTTAATGAAAACGCAGACAGATGTTGTTATTGGGTGGTATTGGACATCTTTGAAGTTCTGAATTGGATGATGAGGCAAAGCAAAGATGCGCATTGACAGTCAGATGCATCGTTTGAACTGAACTTCACCTAGACACGAGATCCCGGCCCCTTTCATTGTGCTGCCAAACACTGCACTGAAATTTGGGATGTGTCAAGGCCCAGTCAGTGGGTTTTTCTGTGCGGTCTCTACTTGTGTCAAAATGTTGTGCTTTGAGATGATGATGCCTTTGTGAGCTGAGCTTTTAACCCATCAGGTTACAAGAGGAGTCTGTTCTGAGGCTGAGGACAATAAGTCAACTTGTGGGAACTTTAGACATGATGTAGAGTTGAACTTCTTCATTGATGAGATGAACAAAGGCTTTGCTGCTTTTCAAAAATCCCAAGGTACTCAGGAGTTGGATCATATGGTTCCAATTGAAGAAAACTGGATCTATTAGCCAATGCTCTGTTTTAAAATGATCACAATAATAACTGTTGGTTCATCTCATCACTTTTAATAAAATAGTTTCTCCTTTGTCTGCACAACCCCATAGCTTACCTGAAGGTAGTTATGATACATGCAGCACAGTCAAATGTTAGTGATCTATTATAAGATGCTATATCAATGTATCTCTTGCCTTCTTTAGATCATACACAAGATAAATGGATATAAAGCAGAAATTAACATGATGTAGCTTGCACTGGAGTTTTCAACCATTAAGATGGAATATTCAAATAAGCTCAATGGTGAGTTGATTCTATCTTTGAACATAGATTATAAACACAAGAGATTCTTCAGAATCTGGAAATCCAGAGTACCACACACAGAATGCTGGAGGAACTCAGCAGGTCAGGCAGCAGCTATGGAAATGAATAAGCAGTCAACGTTTCGGACTGGAATAGAAGGGGAAGGTGTCAGAGTGAAAATGTGGGAAGAGGGGAAGGAAGACCAGCTAGAAGGTGATGGGTGAAGCCAGGTGGGTGGGAAAGGAAAGGGCTGGAGAAGAAGGAATCTGATAGGAGAGGAGAGTGGACCATAGGAGGAAGGGTGCCGGGGGTGGTGACAGGCATGTGAGGAGAAGAGGTAAGAGGCCAGAGTAGAGATTAGAAGAATAGGGAAGGAGGAAGGGAAAAATTGACCAGAAGGAGAAATCGATATTCATGCCATCAGTTTGGAGGCTACCTAGATTGGAATATAAGGTGTTATTCTTCCATGATGAGAGTGGACTCATCATGGCCAAAGAGGAGGCCATGGACCACCATGTAGGAACAGGAATGGGGATAGAAATTAAAACAGTTGACCACTGGGAAATTCCGCTTTTGGTGGATGGAGCAGAGGTGCATGTTTCCCCTTCCTTTCCAGTCCTAAAGAAGGGTCTCAGCCTGAAATGTTGACTGCTTATTCATTTCCATCGATACTCCCTGACCTGCTGAGTTCCTCTAATATGTTGCTTTGAACTTAGATTGTTCTTTTGTTTCGGTTTTCATGAAGATGATCTAAATTCTGTGGATCAAAGATTGACTTCTGGTAAGATGATAGCACGTGCGAATGCAGTGGCCTCTCCGGGGCCAACTAAAGGCTTATTTTCTTTGTAGAATTTGCTTTTTACGTTCCAGAGACAATTCTACTCCAAGAACAATGGGTACTCCAGGGCTACTCCATCAGTGAACTGCTCATAGATCAGAGTAGCTGGACTGGTGTCAAAATGGTCGGCTGAGGTGTTGGTCGGGAAGTTGGAGGAGCTGGTCGGGATATCAGGGGAGCCTTCCAATGTGTTGGAGGAGCTGGTTTGGGTTTGGAGGAGTTGACCTGGCTACAGGCCATATTGCTGCCCGCTACTCAGAAGCATTGAAGTTGGAGTAGTATAACTGTGGGGGATTGTCTCGGACATTTCACTTGGGATCATGAGACTCAGTTGGTTAATGTAAGTTGTTGCAGGCCTATTACCCTTGTCTGGTAGTGGGGCAGTTGACATGGGAGCTGTGTCACCTCAGTTGTAGGTGAGAACTAGGCCTCAAGGCCCAGGCTTGCCTGCTGCAGCAGACCAGGTGAGAGGCATGCAAATGCTACAGTGTGGTTGAGCTCAGCTGGGGCCTATCCTCCCCATAGTGCTACCCCCCCACGTTCAAGCAGTGGAATGACAGGCTGGAGTGTGTGCATCTGCACACTGCCAGTAAACTGGACCATTGAATGCGGGACATCGTTGCTAAGATCTTGGACTATATATGTTCTTTTCACATTAATATGCTTGAATTATATTTTGAATTATGTTATTCACTATTTTTAATGCTTGCATGCTATTTTGAATGTTTCACACCTTGGCCCCAGAGGAACGCTGTCCCATTCAGCTGTATCAATGTGTGGTTTGACCGATAATTAAACTTGATTTGATTGTGATAGATAATGTTAAATATTGAGTATTGGTTCTGCTTGACACTTTATCCAGAATGATCTCTGTTGCTGATTAAAACTAACCTTTGTAATTTTTAAATATTTATAATATAAAATAAATAATAAAATTTAAGGAAAAGACTGTTCTACAAGGTTGAATCTATGTGATGCTCTCGAGCTAGCTTCTTGAGATATGATGGCTGCAGCACTGTAACTAAATGCTTCTTCCTGCCGGTTGCCAACAACTCTCTTCTGCTGCTCCACATCATCTTCCTTGCAAAATCCCACAACTTTCGTGGCATTTGAACTAGTCTGGAGAAGTCCTTTCTAACCCACTCTAACAATCAGGAACACCCAAGGGCTTGCTTGAACTGAATATCGTTTATGAAAATCCTCTCTTCCCACACAGTGTGATTACCAGTCAAGTTCTACCTTGACATTTTTATTGATGTTCATTCAGAACGGACAATGCTCAGACTGCAATTTATGATGGTGATGGTTCCACATTTTTAATATTGGCATGGTGGATTTATGAATGACAGTACATTAAGGTTGGCATTTTGTGAGATGCTACATTTTCTTTCATCTTTCCTGATTCTGCTCTTACTATTTTTCAGAAGTGGACTTGGCTTGGGACCACCTTCAGGAGGCTAAATCAGTGGTGAGTTTGCTGTCTCAGTCCATGATATGATACATCTTTGGAAGAATTCTGTCTCACTCAAGTGTGGGGGATATACTTCCATCTATGTCCTGGTGGAGTGGATCTCCTGCCCTGCAAATAGGCAGCTCCCTTAACTTTGCATTGGTTTTCATTGTGACAAATTCCAGGTGCCTCATTACGACTGTGGAGGAAATAGCAGTGCCTTAATATTATAAAAATGTAATATTGCCTAAGCTTTTATTTAATGCCTTTAACAGTATTAAATGTTGAAACTAGATAATTTAATTGTCAGGGAAGACAGCTGGGGACAGAGAATAATTGACAACCCCTTCAAAGAAGTAGCTGGGGCATGCTGGGATGAAAACTAATTTACCCCTCAAACTATTTGTATCGTATAATAATCATGATCATTATGTGCCGTGTTGTAAAATGTAGGTGACCATAGTTGATCCATATCCATGATTGTTCTTGGCAATATTTTTTACGGAAATGGTTTGCCATTTCCACCTTCTAGGCAGCGTCTTTACAAGACAGGTGACCCCAGCCATTATCAGTACTCTTCAGAGAATGTCTGCCCGCTGTCAGTGGCATAACCAGGACTTGTGATATGCACCAGCTGCTCATATGACCTTCCACCACCTGCCTCCATGGCTTCACAAGAGCCTGATTGGAGGAGGACTAAGCATGTGCTACACCTTGCCCAAGGATGACGTGCAGGGTTGCAGTGGGAATTCAGAATGTGTTTTGAGAATATTAGGAAATTAGTTCAGAGGATTGCCATTTTGGGGCACAACTGCCCACTAATGTGTGAACGTACCTTGAATTCAAAAACTAAGGTTAAAATTCATATATGAAAATAATGCAAACCAAGGAGAATTGTTTAGTTTCAGCATGTGAGCCTGATTCACTTTTACCTGCATCGAGTCCTGCAGTGGCAACGTTCCATTCTTTAAAAATTCTCTTTCTTGATTTCTTATCTCCTTTGGTCATTCCCATTTCCTCTCAGTAACCTCCTCCAGCCGGTGGAAGCTTTGGGGTCTCTGCGCATCTCCAATTCTGGCTATTCGTGCATCCTTAATTTTAATTACTCTACTGTTGGATGCTGAAGTTCAGCAGCCACGGTCTCAAGCTCTGAACTTCTCTCCATCCACCTCTCCTTGCAATTTTAAGGTAATACATCAAAAACATTTATTATCAAAGAATGTATAAATTATACACTTTGAGATTTTAAGGTGGTAAATCAATAAATGGGTTTATTAGTCATAGTCATACTTTATTGATCCCGGGGGAAATTGGTTTTCATTACAGTTGTATCATAAATAATAAATAGTAATAGAACCATAAATAGTTAAATAGTAATATGTAAATTATGCCAGTAAATTATGAATAAGTCCAGGACCAGCCTATTATCACATACTGTATACCAAGGTTCAGTGAAAAAGCTGTCTTGCGTTCTTTTCATGCAGATCAATGCATTTCAACAGTGTATTGAGGTAGTACAAGGTAAACAGGATGACAGGTATGCAGAATAACGTGTTCCAGTTATGGAGAAAGTGCAGTGTAGGTAGACGGTAACGTACAAGGTCGTAATGAAGTAGATGGTGTGAGGTCAAGACTCCATTTTATTATACTTGGGAACTGTTCAATAGTCTTGTAACGGCAGAATTGAAGCTGTCCTTGACCCTGGTGGTATGTGCTTACAAGCTTTTGTATCTTCTACCCAATGGGGGGGGGGGTGGTGCGGGGGAAGGAGAAGAGAGAATGACCAAGGTGAATGGGGTCTTTGATTATGAGGCAGTGAGAAGTGTTGACAGGGTCCATGGAGGGGAGGCTGGTTTCCATGATGTGCTGAGCTGTGCTCCCGCTCTCTGCTGTTTCTTGTTGTCACAGGCAGAACAACTGTTATACCAAGCTGCGATACAGCCAGATTGAGTACCTTTTAGATTAGATTATGAGGACGCGCAGTCCTCTTTTATTGTCATTTAGTAACACATGCATTAAGAAATGATACAACGTTCCTCCAGAAAGATATCACCGAAACACAAGACAAACCAAGACTAAAAAAAACTGACAAAAACCACATAATTATAACATATAGTTACAACAATGCAAAGCAATACCGTAATTTGACGAAAAACAGACCATGGGCACGGTTTAAAAAAATTCTCAAAGTCTCTCAAAAGTCCCATCTTGTCACGCAGACAGTAGAAGGAAGAGAAACTCTCTTCCTGCCATGAGCTTCCAGCGCCGCAAACTTGCCGATGCGGCACCCTGGAAGCACCCGACCACAGCCGACTCTTGAGTCCGTCCGAAAAGTTCAAGCCTCCAACCAGCCCTCCGACACCGAGCACCAAGCACCATCTCTGCTGAGCGCTTTGGCCCCGGCAACAGGCAATAGGTAAAGCCGAGGATTTGGGGCCTTCCCTCCGGAGATTCTCGATCGCACAGTAGCAGCAGCAGCGAAGCAGGCATTTCAGAAGTTTCTCCAGATGTTCCTCCGTGCTTCTCATGTCTGTCTCCATCAAATCAGGATTGTGCACGGTACCTACTTACAAATACGATATCATTTTGGAGTGGCCACGTGCACTGTGTCATGCCGCCATCTTCTCCTCCCCTCCCCTTCTGTGTATGGATTAAAAATTGGTGGAAGTCAAAGGGAATGTACCAAATTTCTTTAGCCTCTTGAGGAGGTAGCGGTGCTGGTGAGCTTTCTTGGCCATGGTGTCAACTTATTTGGTCTAGGGCAGGCTTTTGGTGATGTTTGCTCCATGGAACATGAAGCTCACAACCCACTCAACTTCAACACTCCTGACGTGCACAGGAGCATGGGCACCACCCCTTTTCTGAATTCAATGACCAGCTCTTTTGCTTTGCTGACTTTGAGGGAAAGGTCTTTGCGAAGACCCCATGTCACTGAGCTCCCTATCTCCTTGCTGTGCACCAACTCATTATCTGAGATACGGCACACTACAGTGGTGTCATCTGCAATCTTGTGGGTGAAGGTTACAGCAAAAACTGGCCACGCAGTCATGAATATAGGAAATAGATCAGACACTCCTTAAAATCTACCTCTTTATCCAAAAGTCATGGTACCTAATGACATTTTGGATGTCAATTATATTGAATAATGTTCCAATGAAGCAACACAGAATGTTTTGTCATCCAATAGGTGCAATCTAAATTTATGTTGGCTCTCTGCCCCTGTTAATATATTTGACAGTCCAAAATGAATCTGCTTCAGTTTAAGTCCAAAATGAATCTGCTTCAGTTTAAGTATGGTAAATTGATACTCAGATTTGTCACTTTTTTTTGGATGGATAAAGATTAATTAATAAGGAGGGATAAAAGGTCCCAGTTCCTTGGATCTTGTGTATGAAGATTTTCAACATAACATTAAATTGTCAGTCTCTAGTTTCAAGGTTATTACTCTTTGAATGTACCAGCGGAAAAAGTATCTTTCCATCTACCCCACCGAATTCTTCAATCATTTTAAACAACTCCATTAGTTTTCTGTACACAGTGGCAGAGGATTTACTACCTGTGTCACTTGGTAAGGTTCCATTTTCCCCCGACCGTACTGTGCAATTCTACACTGCCATCATAGGGAGCATCCTGATATCATCCATCACTGTTTGGTTTGGTGCAGCATTCTCTCACGATATACAAAGACTGCAGCAAACTGTCAGGGCAGCAGTAAAGGTCATAAGTTGCAAACTACCATCACTACAGGACTTGTATGTGTCCAGGACAAAGAAGTGGGCAGGAAAAGTTGTGGTGCACACTACACACCCAACAAATTGTTTTTTCCGAAAGCTCGATTCTGGAAAGCTCTATAAGGTTATTAACACAAAAAGCTTCATGCCACCTTCTTTCCCCAGGAAGTTAATCTGATTAATTATTTTAGTTAGGCCCCCACCCCCTCTATCTGTTACTTCAGTCACTACACTGTAAACACTTCAAACCAGCATTTTTATAATGCTGAAGGATCTGAGCCCAAAACGTCGACTGTACTCTTTTCCATAGATGCTGCCTGGCCTGTTGAGTTCCTCCAGCATTTGTGTGCGTTACTTTTATAATGCTGTTTACGTTGTAAATACATGCTAGTATTTATGCACATATATTCCATATCCACACTTATAACTTTATTGTTCTATAACCGTTTATCCTTTATAATTGTTGAATGTTGTTATTTTTTTGTTATCTGTAGCATGAGCGCACACAGGAAATTCCTAATATGTTCATGTATCAGGTGAATATACTTGAACTTTGATCCCTGAAAATGTGCAAACTTTCCTCATAATTAATCCTATCATATTTCCAAGGCAGTGTACTTATCCAAAGGCACAATTCCTAAAATTGTGTTTAGTCATCCAGCTGTTCCAAAGGTGCATTCTTCCTGTTCAGACAGTGAAATATTTGTTATGTAATCAAGGTATTAAGGTTAAATCAACACCCCTCAAAACGAAGCCTCAAAGCTTTGTTACTATCGCAAGTAATCTGTCAGGTGTATTTAATGAAGTAGGTATTGTGTAAGGACAGATGCAGTCAAAAGGCTGCGGTTGGAACCTCTATACTTCTGTTTGTCCAGTGGTTGCTCCAAGTTAATTGAATATGAACATGACTGGGCTTGTTCACTTTTCTATACTTTTATTTCCTTGACAGAATATGCAACAATTACTTCCCAGAACTATTGAAACTCAATTGCTGTGCAATAGCTGTAACATCTCCCAGGTTATCATTGGGTCCTAAGAGTGAGATTGGTTATAATGATTTTCTTTTATCTCTGCGACATCTTATGGTAAATGTGCGATTCCACGAGCAATAATTTCCCAGGTGACCAATCCCTCACGTCGCTGGAAACTCTGTATGTTCGTGGACTGTTGGACTGGGAGCCATTGTGAGGAAAAACCAGATTGCCAGCACCGAGCTTTCCCTTTTGACACCTGTCCGATGATGGGCATACAGCTAATTAATTTTTTTTTCTCCCTCCCCTGACTATCTCAATATGACCAGATAATTTTGATCAGCTGGTCTACATGGAATTACAAAGAAACAATTTTTTCCCTTCAGGTAACACAATCACACATGTCTTTCTGTCATTTCTCTGTCATGCACATTCTCCTCGTTCTTAACTGCACCTGAGCCATTTGCTGCTACTATTCTAAGTCCATAGTATTAACCTAGTCATGGTACAGACGTGTCAACCATTGAAATTCTTGTTGATTTTGCCCGTTTCTGATTTTTTCTAGTAGTGTGGACTGACTGCTGTGTTTTCTCTGGTAATTGAATCTTCATGGTTCAATAATCACACACAGCAGTGTTCATCCAGAGGCCACCTGATACTTAACTTTCATGAATAGTTACAGTACTGTGCAAAAGTCTAAGGCACACTTATAGTATATAGCTTCAACGCATAAGACCTTTGCACAGTACTGCAGTAATTTTATGAATTGCCCTGTACTGCTGCCGCCAAAAAAAAACTAAATTCATGACATATGTAAGTGATGATAAACCTGATTCTGATATCGGTCTCCATTGCGTACTGAGAACAGGAAGGAGGCAGAGAGAGGGGAACTAGGGCTGGGGAAAGTGGAAGAGAAAGGGTTACACCAGAGAGACATTCTGTAGTGATCGATAAACCAATTGTGTTTGGAATCAAATGACTTTGCCTGGTGTCTCAGGGCTGGGTTTGTCTGAAACCACACCATCCCCCACCCCCACCCTTGGCACTCCCTCTCTTGTGGCACACCCCTCCCATGACGCTCCACTCTTTCCATTCCCAACATCTTTTGATTCTGCCAGATTTACAAACTTTCCACTCCACATTGACAAATACAGTACTTTGCAAAAGTCTCTCTCTCTCTCTCTCTCTCTCTCTCTCTCTCTCTCTCTCTCTCTCTCTCTCTCTCTCTCTCTCTCTGTCTCTGTCTCTGTCTCTGTCTCTGTCTCTGTCTCTGTCTCTGTCTCTCTCTCTCTCTCTCTCTCTCTCTCTCTCTCTCTCTCTCTCTCTCTCTCTCTCTCTCTCTCTCTCTCTCTCTCTCTCTCTCTCTCTCTCTCTCTCTGTCTCTCTGTCTCTGTCTCTCTCTCTCACATTTATTTATTTCAGGGAAAATCTAACACATTGATGAACCATATAAAACACATCTTGGCTGCTTTGGAGAGAAACTAAAAAGCACATGACATGCAAAGAGGAATTGTCACTTCTGAAATTTGCTTCAAAAAAGTCTCCAGCCACTGAAGAGTCAAATCTTGTCAAGATGCAGATTTCTGTTGAGTTGGGATCTCTTGGCAAAGGTGATGAGTAGATTAAAGTGTTCAGATCCACAATCTAATAGCAAAAGACAAACTGTTGGAGGAGCTCTGCAGGTCAGCCAGCACCTGTGGAGGCAGAGAGATGGTCAACATTTCAGGTTGAGACATCAGCCATTCATCCCTTGAGTCGGCCTGAAACATCGCCCGTCCCTATGGTGCCAGACCTATAGAGCTCTTCCCGCATTTTGTTTTAAACTCCAGGTTGCAGCATTTATGGTCTTCTGTATCTCCAATCTAATTGAGTGGCTTAACAGGATCAAAGGGCTGAATTCCTGTGTCATAGTAATAATAAATACTTTATTGATCCCGAGTGGGAAGTTCTTTTGTTACAGCAGTCACATTTGAAAACACACTTAGCAGTGTGCAGACTAAAAGTACAGAATAATAATATACACAATAATAATTTACCAATGTACAATAATAACGTACAAAATAATAAAACAGACTATCGTACTATGATGTGTGTTCTCCTGTTGCACAGAGATGAACTGTTGTATATGCTTATCGCATTTGGAAGGGAAGATTTTCTGTAACAATCCTTGTGACAGTGGAGCTGAATGAGCCTTCTCAGAAGGGTGATGTACTACTGTATTGCTGGCAATGATCATTCACCTTTAATTCACCTTTTATTTTCTGTCCTAACTTTCTGAATAGTTTTATGCTCCTCATGACCAGCACTATTAGAAGATTAGATTGAAACGTCATTTGTTGGAATGATTTGTTCAGACAGAATTATGAAGAATATAGCTGCAAAAATGAAGTCATATAATTGGTACTTGTGCTGATTTCCGTGTGTCGCTGCAGCTTCTCTGCTGGGTTGATGGCTGACGTGCATAAATTTACACTTCCCCACCACATCAAATATGAACCCTGTGTTGTTTGGAGGTTTCAGCTACACACTAATTGTACGAGCAAACACCTTTCCTTTCCACCTGATATTTCACATAGCTGCAGCTCTGGGAGGATTGAGTTAATTTTTGTGGGCCAGTCAAGGCTTGTGTATTCCTTATGGCCCTTTTTGCTGCTTGTAAGTAGAGTTGAATTAATTGGAGAGATGCAAAATGGAGGCTCTTTCCATACTACTTATGCTAGGAGATCACGTGGGCAATAATCAAAAGATTTAAATGTCGCCGGCTTCAACCCTTATCTTCTAGTTTCACTCTGACTTAATACCCTCACTCTATTTTTAAAATGCTTGTCCATGTTTTCAAATCCTTCCATAATCTTCTCCCTCCTCAATACTATTCTATTACTATTTATTATTTCTATGACTATTACTATTTACTAATAGTAATATTACTATTACTATTTATTATTTATGGTGCAACTGTAACGAAAACCAATTTCCCCCGGGATCAATAAATTATGACTATACTATAAACTCTTGTAATGTTATTTTGTGCCCATCTAATTTTGGTTTCTTGTACCTCTCTGATTTTTAACTACTGCCTCAATTCCAAGCTCTAATATTCTCTACTTCTCTACTGCTCCATGCTGCTTTAAGACACTCCTTAAAACCAACCCGTTTTTGTTTGGCCATTTGCTTAGGTATCACACTTTGTGGCTTAGTGCCACATTCTGATCGACAATTTCTCCTGTGAGTGATCTGGACACTTTACTGTTTCCAAAACAAAAAAATTAAAAGCAAGAGATACATTTGTGTAACACATTCTCATTTTACAGGGTCTTGGAGTTGCTGTTTCTCAGATTATTTGCTGTTGTGTATCTGTTGTGTTCTGTGCTGTAATTTGCCTTTTAAATCACCGGGTGTTCTGGTTTGAACCTTTAGCATATCTTATTACTTGTCTTGTAATCTTTGTTCTCTAGCATTTTATTTTTCTTGGTGGCATTCTCTTTCATGGTGTTGACAACATTTTTTTTGTAGGCAGGTGAACTCCTTCACTCCAGTTCCGCCCATTTCCACCCCTTCAAAGCTGGAGGTGTTTGTTCAGCTTCACAACTTGAAAGAAATGCATCTCATTTTTATCAAACAAATGGCCAAACTGGTCTCACTGGAGTGAATGGATCATATTTACTTGATAACTTGGAGCTACTTTTTTCTCTCTATCTTGCACAAGTACTATTGTTTTTTGAGTGAAGGATTTTGTTCTGATGTGTCTGGAAGCCTGGATTTCTTTCATTAGTCAACAGTGAGCCCAAAAGATCTTCAGGTGTAATGTGGTAATAAATTTGCCTTCATTAACTACTGGCCTGCACCATGAATTATCCTCAAGATTTGTGTGCATTTTTCCACCATGGTTAAGCAACAAACACAAGTGCCAGCTTTCTCTTATAAGCATGTGGGACCGGAGTAGAAGTAGGCCATTTGGCCTCCTACAATGAGAACTTTGCTGATCCGCTTTCCACTCTCTACCCATACTCATTGATTTCCCTTGTCATTTAAGTGTCTTTCAGTCACTGCCCTGAGCAAAACACATCAAAGTTGCTGGTGAATGCAGCAGGCCAGGCAGCATCTCTAGGAAGAGGTACAGTCGACGTTTCAGGCCGAGACAAAGTCCTGATGGAGGGCCTCGGCCCGAAACGTCGACTGTACCTCTTCTTAGAGATGCTGCCTGGCCTGCTGTGTTCACCAGCAACTTTGATGTGTGTTGCTTGAATTTCCAGCATCTGCAGAATTCCTCGTGACTGCCTTGAGTATCTTCAATGACATTGCTTCCACAGCTCCCTTGTGTAGAGAATTAGAATTCCAAAGATTAATGACAGAGATTGGGTAGCGGAGTAGAGATGCACCTCTATCAAAGACACAGCTTCCTTCTGCTGGCCTGCAGGTCATCCTTGGGCAATGAGTAGCATCTGCTTAGCCCTCTCCCCCAGTCAGGGTCACATGGAACCATAGGAGCTGGTGGTGGATGGTCATATGAGCAGTTGGTGCACATCACAACCTGGTTATGCGACATGCAGACAATCTCTGAAGAGTATCGATAAAAGTTGGAGTTACCCTTCTTGTAAAGACACTGCCCAGAAGAGGGTAATGGCAGCCCACTTCTGTAGAGAAGTTGCCAGCAACAATCATTGTCAAAAACCATGATTACTTATGTCATATGACAACGCACATAATGATGAATGACAGAGACGAAAGAGAAGTCCTCATCTGAAATAGATGACTCTTTTACACCAGAACAACCTTACCATGATTCTAGGTACCTCCGCCAGAGTTTTAATTGTGCCTTCCCAATTTTTGTCCTGTTGGACAGGAGAAAATGAACTGTATTTGTGTTTGAAATTCTTAACTTCACCCCTTCTTCTGTCCTTCATCATCTGCCTTTAGCAAGATAATGGAAGTGTAAAATGGATTTGTATTAACTGTTCTATTAAAAATGTGGGCATAGGTTTTACAAATGAAATCACAGAAATTACACCCACATAACCTGATCCAATTAAACTCTCTTTCCTCTAGTCTCACTTCACAGCGAAAGACCACACTTAGTCTTTTAACACCTCAGGGACTGATTAATTCTAATTGAAAAGATCCTATTCTTCAAGGGTACACTGAAGTGTTAGATTGGGATTAATTGTTCTCTTTTGGCACTTTTTCATCATTCAGCAATTAAGTTTATGGTGCATAATTTTTCAATGTACTTGAAAGGACAGAAAAGTGAAGAACAAAATCAGCTTCCCTTTAGTGAGTGAATGGTGCAAACACTTACTTTAATAGATAAATAATGGTAAAACAACACTTAAGGAAAAATAACAGTGCCTTTGATTATTTTGATCACTTCTCATTCCTGTTAGTTCTGTAACAGAGCCAGATTCCAGTGACATTTTGATTAAATGTGATTCGAACATTTTCTTCTGAAAGCAGCCATCTTGGAGGTAATATCATTGTATATGGGACCATTGCTATGATGATTAAACACAGAATAATTAGGCAATCCCTTTATCAACAAGAATGCCTACTGTTGCAGTTTCTGGCACATTAGGCATTTCAAGGTCAGAGATATGGTGGATTCTGGTTAATTTCTGACACATCAGGTCCAGTGCATTTTGGCCCAATTAAGCAGCTGGCCCAGTTAGCTGAAGTTTCATGGAAATAGTTTAAAAAGGGTAAACTACATGAGTAACAAATTATGTATTTAAATGAAATACAAAATAAATTATAAACACTAACAATAGTACTATAGTCCTAGTAATTATTGATGGTGGAATTGATCTAGTGTTCGCTGCTGTGTTCATTTGATTGACTGTAAATGATCAAAATCAGTGCAGGCACCTAGTGCAGATAATGGACTGCCTTCATTGCCTTCCTGCATGAAGTAGTGTCAAAAATCACCGCTATTTAATTCGGCATCCGTGGGCCCAAATGAATAACATAACACAAACACACACAATCGACACTATTTAAAAACTGTTCACTTTAAGTACAGTGTAGTGTCGACCAGCCACACAAGTCCACGTGACTGACGCTAGTTAGAAACTGTTGCATCCTCCAAATCTTCATTTTCATTGTAACATTCAAGACGATTGCCGATACCTTCAAATTCTTTGTAGTTCCTAACTTGCTGAAGTAGTGAAATTGTTTCATTTTCACTCCCGGCTGTTCTCGCCTAAGTGCTTGAAACCAGAGTGAGCAAACAGTGTCTTGTGTTTATTTCTCTCCAACAATCAGTGACAAAAATCACTGCTTTTGGAACAAAAATACATGCAACTGACACAACTTTAAAGATAGTGTTTGCTCTAAGCATGGTGTAATGTCCAACTGCCACACAAATGTGTGCAACTGACGCTAGTTAGAAACTGTTCAGCAATAGTCTCCTCTCCCAATTAAACAACACAGCATCCTAAATAGACGAAGGGAATCCCAGCTATTCTGTCAATTACTTTATGTTCTTAAAAGCTGACCCAAATAGCCAATGGCCACTTAACCAGAATCCACTGTATTACCAAAATAGTGGTAAGAAGCACAAATACATTTTATGACTAGACTTATCCAGAGCCTATGGACTGTGAAAGAGAGTACTTTAGTACAAGAGTTAAAGAAGCTGCTAATAATGGCATTTCATAAACTATTTAGCACATCTGATATCAATAAGATGAACAAGACCACAAACTGTATAATGGTTATGAAAAATTGAATAAAGATATTGTGTACCCTGTAATTTCATGTGTATGGTTGCGCCTGGCAGAAATATGCCTGTTTGCTTTTAGGAGCCAATGTTGTTGATATTCACTTTGTGCAGTGATATACAATCAGTTTGAGGAAGTTCACAGGCCATTAAAGTCAATTGAATTGTAGGTGAGGAAAGAAGTCAAATTGATTACCTCAAGGTTACACTATCATGTAAAGATTGATTTGATTGTATTTTAGCATGGAGGCACTCTGATAATCTGGCATGTTTGGGATTCTTATGGTATGGGACCAGCAGATTTATAGACCATGGATTACCATTCCTATTAATAGCACAGCACACAGTTTAACTCAAATTTATTAATGTTAATGCTATACAATAATAAATTTTTCATTGAACTGAGTAAGTTTGAAGGGAGCATGGGAAAAGGGATATTGGTGAGTTGGAAGGAGCACAGGAACGTGGACCCTGGTGAGTTGGAAGGCAATTATTACCTGCTGAATCAGCAGTTGAGCCATTGAAATTTCTGAATAAACGGATGGTATATCATTGGTGTTTAACTGCAGATCTTTCTTGTTATTGTGAGAATTAAGTACATGGCTCTTGAGTTCTTGAGCTGTCCTGACAAATTCCAGTTACAACAGACTGAAAGCAAGTTGAATTC
Source organism: Mobula birostris (assembly GCF_030028105.1). Taxonomy (NCBI): domain Eukaryota; kingdom Metazoa; phylum Chordata; class Chondrichthyes; order Myliobatiformes; family Myliobatidae; genus Mobula; species Mobula birostris. The sequence goes on along the minus strand of NC_092391.1, from coordinate 21,776,893 downwards.
TGAAGAGAATGAGCACTTTCCTGAGTCAAGGGTTCAAAAATGCCTACAGTTCAAGACACGAGGTGAGTTAGTGATTCATATTTCTCCTTGTTTGATAAAACAGAAAAGAAGCCATTTAGCTTATTGTATCTACTCAAGAATTAATCTGATACCCTTTATTATTAAATCTGTTTAGAAACATAGAAAACATACAGGCCCTTCGGCCCACAAGGCTGTGCCGAACGTGTCCCTACCTTAAAACTACCTAGGCTTTACCCATAGCCCTCTATTTTTCTAAGCTCCATGTAGCCATCCAGGAGTCTCTTAAAAGACCCTATCGTTTCCACCTCCACCATCGCCACCAGCAGCCCATTCCATGCACTGTCATCCTTTCACGTATCACCTGCCACAATCAAATCAATTTGTTGTTTTCCTTAAACAGAACTATATGGATGACTCTAAACTAATTTTTGGAATAGCTCAACAGGCCAAATAGCTCAGGAGAGATTAGAGAAAGTCAATAAATTCTCTGATTGGCCAGTTATCCCTACATCCAGTGAATAATTAGTAATGAGTAGAGTGGCTGGTACTCTACTGAAACCTGCAGGAAGTGAAGTGAGGGCTACATCCAAAATGCTGGAGGAACTCAGCAGGTCAGGCAGCATCTATGGAGGGGGAATAAACAGCTGACAGTTTGGGCCAGGCAGAATCTTTTGTGTATATCAAGTGAGAACTGCCATGACCTGGGATGCCAGAAGCCAAATTGTTATTGTTGTTGTTGTCAATTCTTTGCCAAGATATGACATACACTCAGTGGCCACTTGATGAGATACACCCAAACTTCTACTCAATATTGCACGTATCTAATCAGCCAATCATGTGGCAGCAACACAATGCATTAAAGCATGCAGACGTGGTCAAGAGGTTCAGTTGTTCAGACCTAACATCAGAATAGGGAATAAATGCATTCTAAGGGACTTTAACCATGGATTGATTGTTGGTGCCAGATGGGGTAGTTTGAGTATTTCAAAAACTGGCATTTTCACACATAGAGAGAATTGTGCAAAACACAAAAAAGTCCAGGGATTGGCAGTTCTGTAGACAGAAATACCTTGTGAATGAGGGAGGTTAGAGGCAAATGGCCTAACTAGCTCAAGGTGCCAGGAAGGTGCAGTATCAGAAATAACTACGCATTTATAACGGTGGTGTGCAGAAGAGCATCTCTGAATGTGTGACACATCAAACCTTTGAAGTGGCTGGGCCACAGCAGCAGAAAAGCATGGATAGTTTATATCTCCTTTTTAAAGGAAAGAGTTGGACAATGGCCTGTGGTGGTGGTTGTTGAGACTTGGTTGATAGAGTCTTCTTTATCAGAAGTGGCCCTGAAAGTGTCAAATGATGAGGAGAGGTTGCATAAACTGGGAGGGACAAGCAGTAGAGCTGTTGCTTTAGAGCTCCGGCAAGCCAGGTTCGATCCTCATCTCCAGATCTACGTGTGGAGTTTGCACATTTTCCCTAGTACCACATCGGCTTCCTCCAGATCCTCAATTTTACTGCCACATCCCAAGGACGTGTTTGCTCATTGGTTATTTTGCCTCTGTAACTGTATAGGTGTATGATAGAATTATGGAGAGTGTGTAGAGAATAGGTCCTAGGGAAGACTGCTGGGGGAAGAGGATTGCTCTGTGAGTCAGCAAAGACCGAGTGGGATGAATTCCTGCTTTTTTTGTTGTAAGGAAATATGGAAATCAGAAGTTGTGTGTTAGTATTATCGACTACTCAGTGTGAAACAAGGGACTGTTGCTGGCACCAGTTCTGCATTGAGGGATGGATGATAACAAATCAGCCTGTGAATATAATGGGTTGGGATATGTCTGGACTTGTTCTGTAGTCGGTTCTCTGCAAACAGCTGACCTACAGAGACGGAGCAAACATTTGTTTTTTTTGCCTCTTTTAAGATTTAAATGGAAGGCAGCCAAAATCCAGCTATTTACTCCAACAGTTGCCACTGGCCTTGATATCAGAAGGTTTTTGGAGTAGTTACCCTGACAATATACCTGCTGTTGGTGTGTTGTTGTAGGATGCGGTGTACAGAATTCCAGCAGCATTTCAGATGAAGGGAATTCACCACAGCGACCAGCTTCCATGAATATCAGCAGACTGGGCACACCGGGAAGCCTCTCCCAGGGCTGGAACTCTTTCTCAGGCAGGTAAACCAGAATTTGTTCCTGGTTTAATTTCAGGAATTTGGGATCCCCCTGACAAAATAAGAATGGTGAACGAATCTGGTGAACATTCTGTGGCCATTGCAGCAATATTCGAGGTCTTTCAGTCTCCTGGGTGTGTATTGGCTTGAAAAGAACTGAACAATTAGTGCCAGACGAGTCCCAGTGAAGGGTCTCAGCCCGAAATGTCTGCTTTTTAATCCTCTAGCATTTCGTGTGTGTTGCTCTGGATTTCCAGCAGTCTGCCCCAGACACTCTGTTCTTTCATAGCTCAGCAATTTTTCCCCTCTTTAGAGTGGTCCCTCTACCTCCATACACTTTTCTTTTGTTCATGGGAAGTGGATGTTGTTGTCAAGAATCAAGTGTCCGGGGTCTTTCTTTTTTTTGTATATTAAATTTAAAATGGCTTCTTTGTTATGTTATACTGGGGAATGGTTCTTTGTTATGTTAAATGCTGAGAAAGTCTCCAGCTAGACATTTGCTTGGGTTAATACAGATTGCAGGGTGCTATTAGCCAATGGGTGGTCATGTACCGTTTTGTTTTCGGGTGATAATGCTGTCTCATATGACTGGGGATGGGGTTTTTGGCGGGGAGGACGGTGGAGAGACGGGGAGGACGGTGGAGAGACGAGGAGTCAGAGGAGAGACGGGGAGGAGGGCGGACATGCGGAAAGGCTCCAGTTGATCACTTCAGGTGGTCCCGAGCCGTGAGTCAACAGGATTCGGGTGTTCATCAGGAATCGATTGAGCTCCAACAGTTGCGCGCGAAGAACTTGGACTTTGATAAGTCTTGGCGCTTTTTTTTTCATTACTTCCTTTTCTGTATCGAATTTATGTTAATGTCATAGAATTAGTGATATCTATAAAGTGTACTTGGTAAAATGTACTGGGTGTGCTGGCTGGTGATTGATGTTTGGGATTGATTCGGGCAGCAACCTACTCCGTGGGAAGCGTTGAGGCAGGTGCTGGGTGGGATTTCCCCTAGACATATACCAGCCAATATAACTGAGCGTTAAACAAGCAAAGAAATGGAGCATTAACAGACTGCTGGAGGAACTCAGTAGGTCAGGCAGCGCCTGTGGAGGCAATGGGATAGTTTAAAATCGAGGCCGTGCATCAGGGTGGAGGGTATGAAGAGGAGACAGCAGCACTGAGAGGGAACGGGGAGTGTAGAATGTAGGAGCTGGCTGATGATGGGTGGATCAGATTGATGGGCAGATGGAGGCAGGAGGCTCTGATGAGAAGGGAAAGTGATGTGGAACCAGATAGGAGAGAGATGTGAACTCTGCATGAGTAGGACCAAGCCCAATCAGAGCGACTGCTCTTCTGAGTGTGCAGCAATCTGTTCACGATGGCCAGCCATCAGTCCCTTTCAACTCCCTTCCACACTGACCTGTCTTCGGCCTCTTCCCTTGCCAGACAACAAGTGGAACTGCACCCCATATTCTCCCTGGGTAGTCTACAACCTGACAGCAAGAACACACGGTTCTCAAATTTAAGGTCACCTGAACCGCCTCTGATCCTTTCTCTTTCCTTTTGATCCACCGAGGCGCCCTCACGCACCCACTTCTTACCAGCATCTGCAGTCTCTTGTGTCTCCAAGCAAAGTAACACGTGTGGACTAACATTTTATTTCCTTGAAGAATATTAATGAATCAGATATGTTTTATGACATTCCAATAGTTTCATCAGTATTTTTATTTCAAAATTTATTTTATTTTGTATCCCCAGGCTGTGGCCTCAGTTCTGGGCTCTGCAACCACTGGGAACATTATACCTGCATCTAATTTGTCCAGGAACTCACAGGCCAGGCAGCATTTTGTGTGTGTTGCTTGGATTTCCAGCATCTGCTGATTTTCTCTTCTAATTTGTCCAGTCATGTTAGCACTTTGACTTCTCTGAGATCCCTTGTCATTCTTGTACTCCTGTGTTTATAAGTTTGTCCAACCAACTTGCATATCCTAGGAGCATTTGTTATATTTCCACTATGGCAGGGCTGTCCTTCTCTAGATAATGAGAGCAAAATAGCTCACAGAATTCTAGAAACAGTTACTCAAGGTCTTGCCTTGATTTGCTGAGTATTTCCTGCATGTCCTCTTTTTATAAGGAATATGTCTGTTTTCATTCCAAATTCTCAGAGGGAAATGAAACCATTCAAGGTTAGGTTTCAATCAATCCACCTACTCAACAGCTCTTTATGAGAGAAATCACTAGAATTCCACATTGCTTATGTCAGGAAATGCTCTTGGATATCATACTTGAGCCTCATAACTCTACATGAGGATATCGTTTCACTCTATCTAACCCTTGTATTTTAATGGTATTTTTTAAGTCCAAGTAAAAGAATTCTTTCTACTTGAATTCTTTAAATTGGAGAGCTTATACAGAACATGGTTCAATGGTTGTGTGGTTCCATTTAATATCAGAGAATGTATACAGTATACAACCTGAAATTCTTGCTCCTCACAGACATCCATGAAAAACAGAAGGGTACTCCAAAGAATGAATGACAGTAAAATATTAGAACCCCAATGCCCCCCCGCACTCAAGCAGCTGCAAAGCATCAACCCTCCCCACCTCCCCCACCCTCACCCCCATATATTTCAGCAGAAAGCATCAGTACCCACCACCCACCAAGGAAGCAATAGCAAAGCCCCAAAAATGGTAGCTGCAAAATTACAGCAGAATAGTGAGGGTAAAGACAGGGCATTCCTAAGTTTGATGAAGGGCCTATTGTTGGACTGAAGCCCCCAAACGTATTCAACCAAACTTTAAGGAGGGAGCTTTCCTGTTGCTGTGGCTTGGAGCATGATTGTCAAAAGTACAAAGAGGGAGAAAAACTGTTCAATGATTATCTGCAGATGAAAGTGATTTATAAACATACATGCATTCAAACGCCCAATTTTTACCTGCTTTTCAACTTCCCAAACAGATCAAATAGCAGTGGAAAAGTGGATTACATACTGGAGAATGGTGGTTCTTCAAGAAGAATGTTTTGGAATGGAAGTATAAACAGCTCATACAAGCACGTTACTGACCATGCCTCTCAACTGTCTGCTGTCCGTCAGACAATGAAAACTGCTGACCAAAAGTCAAATGATAACCCATCAACTGGAGTTATCCCAACAAGATTTGAAGAGTTGGCAGAATGGAATGTTTCAGAGAAAGGCTGCTACAAAGCTCGTGAGCAAGATGACTGCAACCGATCCTACAAATGTTACCTTGAAGGAGAACCTCCAGTTGGCAATGGTGCTGATTTGGTATTTGACAATTGTAGCCAAGGGCAGATGTTACAACAGAGGAAAAGTTCTCCAGATCCTTTGGTTGTTGATTCCTCCCTTAGTCCTCCTGGAAGTCCACTTATCCAGTGCCTGGAACTAAAACGGAGCAAATCTCCCACCAACAAATTGGAGAGGCTCAAGGAACGGATAAGGATGCAGAGGAAGCTACAGAAAGAGCAGCAGTTTGTAAAGACTGACTCAGGTCGACCTCAAGAACAATCTATCCCATTTCTCAGGCAGAAGACACACAAAGATGATTTGGAGAAATGTTTGGTCAGGAAAGTGACCTTTGCGCCACCAGCGCCAGCCTACAAAGGCAAGTGACCGTTTCTTTGTTTCAGAGATTATTTCCATGTGGACATTGTTTTCTTATCAGGTATCTTTAGTCTAAGAATGAGGTCTCTGAGTGGCTGAAACGTAACCCAGGTGATCAGTACTGAGCTCAGTCCTGGGTTCTTCCATCTCTTCAGCAAATCAGGTAGCTAATTTCATGGTAGATTATATTACTTAATTCATTTTATTGTAAATTACTTCATAAAATTTTTGGTATTTGCAGTTCCTGATTTGATGCAACAATTGTTGGCCTCGATGCTTGCAGTTCCTTGGGCCCTAATCTCCGAAATTACCTTGTCAATGTTCTATTCATGTCTCTTCTTTTTAGGAATATAAGAGATACTGGAGATGCTGGAAGTCTTGATCAACACACACAAAATGTTAGGCAGCATCCATGGAAGGATACGAACAGTCGATGTTTTGGGACAGGAAAGGAAGGGGGTAAAGTTCAGAATAAGAAGGAGGGGGTGAGTTGGAAAAGTACAAACTGGTAGGTGATAAGTAAGGTGGATGGGTGGTCCTTCTCTGACGTATCTCCCCCCTTCCTTGATCTCTCTGCCTTCATCTCTGGAGACAGACTGTCTACCATATCTTTTGTAAACTTACAGACTCTCATTTACCTTTACTATACTCATCCCATCCTGTTACTTGTAAAAATGTCACGTGCCTTCTCTCAGTTCCCCCATCTCTGCTGCATCTATTCATCTCTTCTCTGGATGAGTCTTTCCATTCTAGAACATCTGAGATGTCCTTTTTTTCCCAAGTAAACAGAGTTGCCCTTCCACCACCGTCAATGCTGCCCTCCCCTGCATTTCCCACGCATCTACCCTCTCCCTATCCTGCCGTCATAACAGGAGGAGGTTTCTTCTTCTCCTTACCTACCTTCCCACAAGCCTTTCACTCTCCACAACTCAGCTATATCTAATGGGATCCCACCATGAAGCACATCTTCCCCTACCCTGCAGCACCACGCCCTCCCCCCCCACCCCGTTTTCTGTAGGAATTGATCTCCATGTGACTCTCTTGTCCACATGTACTTACCCACTGATCTCCCTCCTGGCACTTAACCTTGCAAACGTGACAAATGCTAGACCTCCTTACCCCACCTCCATTCAGGGCCTGAAACAGGTAACACTTCATCTCAAGTGTTTTTGAATTATCTGTCATATCCAGAGCTCCCAGTGTGGCCTCCTCTACATCAGTGAGACCTGATGCAGATTGAAGGACTGCTTTGTCAAACACCTTCACTTTAACGCCACAGAAGTTAGATTTCCCAATCACAATCAATCTCAGTTCGACTTCTTATTCCCATTCTGACATGTCTGTAAAATGGCCTCCTCTACTTGAGGCCAGAATCAGGTTGGAGGGGCAGCACCTCATATTTTGTTGTTGTAGCCTCCAACCTGATGGCACAGACATTGATTTCCCCAACTTCCAGTAATTACTCTCCCTTCTCACTTTTCCCATTTCCTATTCTAGTTACCCTCTCATCCCTTCTCCTTAGCTGCCCATCACCTCTCCGATTAGTCCTCGTTCCCTTTTTTCCATGGTCCAGTGTCATCTCCTACTAGATTCCTTCTTCAGCCCTTTATCTCTCCCACCTCCTCACCCACCCACCTTCACCCTCACCTGGTCTTACCTGTCACCTGCCAGCTTGTACTCCTCCCCCTCTCATCACTTTATTCTGGCCTCTGCTGTCTTCCTTTCCAGTCCTGATGAAGGGTCTCAGCCTGAAACATTGGCTGTTTATTCCTCTCCATAGATACTGCCTGACCAGCTGAGTTCCTCCAGCATTTTGTGTGTTGACCTCCTTTTTATGATACTCCCTTAAATGCAGATCTGGCCAAAATCTCCTGGGCTTTGTATATGCGGCAATGTTTTAGATTGTTTTGTAAACTGCTCTGAATTACCTTGGGATATGCAAGTGACCCTTGCAAGTTATCAGATCCTGATGGTGCACCTGGTAGGCACTGAAAACTTGTGTTTAAGCATATCTTCAATCTCTCACTTCTGCAGTCAGAAGTTCCCGCTTGCTTCAAAAGGGCAATAATTACACCAGTGCCAAAGAAGAGTAGAGTGACCTGCCTCAGCGACTATTGCCCAGTAGCACTCACATCCACTCTGATGAAGTGCTTTGACAAGTTGGTCATGGTCAGAATCAATTCCTACCCAAGCAAGGACCTGGACCCATGCAATTTGCCTTTTGTTACTGGAGGTCTACAGCAGATGCAATCTCACTGGCTCTCCACTTGGCCTTGGATCACCTGCACAACAGCAATACCTGTTTCAGGCTGCTGCTTATTGGTTTCCAGTTCAGCGTTCAACACTATCATACCCTCAGTACTAATCAACAAGCTCTGTACCTCCCTCTGCAACTAGATCCTTGACTTTGTCACCAGGAGACCACAGTCAGTGCGGATGGGAAATAATATCTCTTCCTCACTGACAATCAATCCTGGCATACCTGAAGGATGTGTGATTAGCCCACAGCTCTGCTCTCTCTACGCCCATAGCTGTGTGACTAGGCACAGCTCAAACACCATCTGTAAATTTGCTGATGACACCGCTATGGCTGGCAGAATTTCTGATGGCGATGAGAAGGCGTACAAGAGAGAGGTAGATCAGAAGGTTGAGTGGAGGCACAACAACAACGACCTGGCACTCAGCGTCAGTAAGACCAAGGAACTGATTGTGGACTTGAGGAAGGGGAAGTCAAGGGAACACACGCTAGTCCTCATCGAGGGATCAGCAGTAGAAAGGGTGAGCAGTTTCAAATTCCTGAGTGACAACATCTCTGAAGACCCATCCTGAGCCTAACGTATTGATGTAATTACAAAGAATGCATGACAGTGGCTATATTTGATTGGGAGACTGAGGGGAATTGGGATGTTACCAAAGACTAGCAAATTTCCATAGATGGACAGTGGCGAGTATTTTATCTGGTTTGGTATGGAGGGACCACTCCACAGGATTGGAAGAAGCTGCAGGAAGTTGCAAACTCCATCATGGGCACTAATCTCCCCAGTGTTGAGGACATCTTCAAAAGGCGATGCCTCAAAATGATTGTGCTCATCATTAAGGACCCCCATTGTCCAAGAATTGCCTTCTCACTTCTCATCACGGAGGAGATACAAGAGCCTGAAGGTTCAGGAACAGTTTCCCTCCCCCATCAGATTTCTGAATGATCAGTAAACACATGAACACTACCTCACCTTTTTCCTTTTTTTGCTCTCTTTTTACACTACTGATTTAATTCATTTTTTTCTTTATTTTCCTATTGTAATTTATAGTTTTTAAAAATTATGTATTGCACTGTACTGCTGCCACAAACAGCAAATTTCAAGATAGCCAGCGATATTAAACCCGATTTTGTTACCATTGATCAAGTCGTTGTTAGTTCAGATGAAGGGAGTCAACCTGAAAAAATGCCAATCCATTTCCCTCCTCAGATCAACACACACAAAATGGTGGAAGAACCCGGCAGGCCAGGCAGTATCTATGGAAGTTAATAAACAATCAACGTTTCAGGCCGGGACCCTTTTTCAGGACTGGAAAGGAAGGGGGAAGATGTCAGAATAAAAAGCTGGGGGAAGGGGAAGGAGGATAGCAAGAAGGTGATAGGTGAAGCCAGGTAGGTAGGAAAGGTAAAGGTCTGGAGAGGAAGGAATCTGATTGCAGAGGAGAGTGGAACACAAGAGAAAGAGAAGAAAGAGGGGACCCAGGGATAGGTGATGGGCAGCTGAGGAGAAGAGGCAAGAGGCCTCTTTTCCATAGATGCTGCCTGACCTGCTGAGTTCCTTCAGCATTTTGTGTGTGTTGCTTTGGATTTCCAGCATCTGCAGACTTTCTCATGTTTATGATTTGCTGTCCCTACACAGATCCCCTCTGACCCACTGAAATCCTTCAGCTATATGTTTCTCTGTATTCATCTAGTCCCCTCCTACATGTACACACTTAGTCCAGCGGTCGTGGGGCATACGAATCCCTTCTTTGTCGAAGTGGTCCACAGCAGGGGTGATTGATAAGTTCGTGGCCTAAGGTAGAAGGAGATCAGTTATTATCTTCAAACTTTCTGCATTATCACTCAAAGAGTTGAACTGCACGTGCATGTAAAAAGAGTGTCTTGGACCTCCAGGTGGTCCATAGCAGGGGTGATTGATAAGTTTGTGGCCTAAGGTAGAAGGAGATGAGTTATACCGTTCTTGTTACATGTACTTGCAGTTCAACTCTTTGAGTAAAAATGCACAAAGTTTGAAGTTAATAACTCATCTCCTTCTACCTTAGGCCACGAACTTATCAATCACCCCTGCTGTAGACCACTTTCTGGAGGTCCAAGACACTGACTTCTACAAAGAAGGGATACGTATGCTCCACAACCACTGGTCTAAGTGTGTAAATGTAGGAAAAATAAGCGTGCTAGGTTTTCTAAAGTTTACCCCTTCTACCTTAGGCCACGAACTTATCAATCACCCCTCATAAGCTTTCAAAATGTTCAGTTCAATTTTTTTCATCCTAGCATTGCAGCTTGTAGTTACAATTTACAAAATTCGTCTCCACTGAGATTTTCAATTTTGTTGGTCTGAAAAGTAAGGGACAAATTTTTGCCTACGAGGAGAGCAAGTAAGTTTTACTGACCCTATTTCCCTTGAAGTTGTTATTTAAAGGACAATAATCTTCCAAATATATTCAGATTTTCTTTTCTTCTTGGGTCTGTGATCTTCCATCTGTGTGTGCTGCTATGACTAGAAAGGTCAAGGTCAACTTTACTTCCCGATGAGGGTTTCGACCTCAAGCAACAGCAATCCCCTGCCCACGGATGCTGCTCCACATGCTGAGCTCCTCCAACAGATTGTTTGTTGCTCCAGACTCCAGCATCTGCAGTTTTTTGTGCCTCGAGTTCATCTAGTTTCTCTGCCTTGGGATTATTCCAGGCCACCGCTGCTGAGAGGCCACTTCATCTCACTTCCTTCAAAGACAGCAGCGTTTGCCTTCATGGCAGCCTTCCTGAAAGAACACGTTCATAGGCTGCAATCACAGGCAGAGATTTCCCAAGCAACATCCTGTGAGGAGCTTCAGACTAATTCTGGATGCCCTTCCTAGTATCCTTGCAGAGAAGGAGGAATATGTTTCCTGACAGCACTTTTTTTTTACACCAGCTTGACCAGGTCTCCATGACCCCTTGGCTGCACTCTCATTTTCCATATATCGTTTTCACTTCCGTTCATTTGATGGCAACATTCCCCGGAAGCTGGGAGCCTGCTGTGTGTATTGTAATATTTCTCCAAAGGATCTGGCTTGAAACAACATGTCGCCAGAATATTTGATGACATGTGTAAAAGCTTTTGGTACATGAGGGATGGTGGGCTGAAACAGAAGGAAACCAACTCTCTTCTGTCAGTCTTGGAGCTGGAGTCTCAAATACCACTTGGGTAATCCATAACAATGGCCTGAATTTTGTGTCCAACACAAGTATGACACTCTCTGCTCAAGGACTGCAGTACATCCCAGAGACTGAAAACAACACATCAACTGTGAATTAGTTGGTGGACTGAAGGAGCGCAGCTCTCTCCCAGCTCCAATGACCCAGGTTCGGTTCTGGTGCTGTCTGTGCATGGAGTTTGCATGGTCTCCCTGTGCCTAGGTTGGCTTTGCCTTGATGCTCCTCTTTCCTCCCCCTGTTTGGTCGGGTAATTCATCGGTTTAAGTTGCCACCGGTGTAGGTGGGTGAAAGGGAGTAATGTTGATGAGCACGTGTGAGGAGTGAATAGTAGGTGAATGGCATTGCTCTGAGAATCCGATGGGCTTTCTGGACCAAGTGACCACTCTATGTTGAAAGGAAATATAATTTTTTAAAAAAAATGCATAAAAAGGCATAAAACCCAGAAACCGATTAAGGCAGATTGTGTGCTGTAAATCTTCTCCCAGCCCCAAAGTACAGCTGCGCGTAAAAGAAGTGAAAATTAGGATGTTATACTTCTGTCTCTCATCTACATTTCCTTTGGGCTCAGCCTTTTGGCAGCATGTGATTGGTGAATTTACCCTTGAGAACATGTTTAGCAATAATTTTCCACTCCAGTGCTGAAATGATATCATAAACCGATGAACTGGGTTGGGTGGGGTGAGTATATTGAGTAAACGTGTTGAGATTTCAGATGTTCATGTGAGACTGAAACATCAGAAATTGTGGAGTAAACGTACTGAGACCAAAGTAGAGTGGCTTGTTGTTACTGTGGGTCTTCCACCAGACTAGTGGAGATGATAATCACCTTCAGGAGAGGAACTGTTTTGACTGGATTTATTCTTTTCAAGGGACCTTAATGTGTAGAGGGAATGCAACTGGAGATCCAGCGGAGGCCATTAGACGTAGGAACAGAATAAAGCCATTTGGCCCATCGAGTCTGCTCCGCCACTCAATCATGGCTGATTTATCATTCCTCACAGCCCCATATAAGGTTCCAAATTGGCTTTCAAAAGGATGGTCTGGGCAGACCCAGGGGTTTCCTGCTAATTGTGGAGGTTGTACAAACCTCTGTGAGGTTCAGCAGGTGGATTTATTACTGTCTGGGCAGTGACTCTGGTTAAGTCAGTTATGACTCCAGCTATTGCAATATGATACAGGGCCTGAAGTAGCCACAGTTGCTTTAGCGCTGTCGGTTTTCAATGTTATTTAATCACCAACCTCCAATTGCCCAGAGAAAGTAGGGACACAACCAGACAGCTTGTTAGCCATGAGCGATATCCATGAACGAATTGAATCTTTGCAACTATCCGCCAGCTTCGTGGTCATATTTACTGTCCCCATTATTTATTGCTGGAGTTACTTCCCTAATGAATTCATAGTCTCAAGCTCCCAAGGATGCACTTGATCTCTCAGTTTCTGGAGATTTGGTTCACATCTCTGGATTTCTAGTTCGGTGTATGAATCATTGCACAGTGTATCCAGAAGACCAGATTCTTCCCTCCGCCATCGGGTTTCTGAACAGACAAAGAATCCATCAACGCTACATGACTATTTTTGCTCCCTTTTTGTAAAACTTACCTATTTTTAATATATATTTCTTATTAAAATTTATAGTATATTTTATGTATTGCGCTGTACCTCTGCCACAAAACAACAAATTTCACAACATATGTTGGTGATAATAAATTTGATTCTGATTCTCACATCTGATTTCACAGTGCAATCATAATCTCAGTGTTTGTGGATCATATTTTTCTTTCTCTTGCACACTTTTTTAAAATTGTAAACCCATTCTCCACAACCACTAGTAATCAGCTGACAAACTCTTCACAGTTGCCTGTTGCCTCTTTCAGCTGTAATATATTGTTACTGCACAGTATCAGGCCAGAAACTTTAACAGAAAGTGCACTTCAGACTGCAAAGCAAGTGATGGCTATGACCATTACTCAGATGACTGTGTGACAGAGGATTTAGCCTTGGGCCAGACGCGTTGCTCTATCTCTCCGGTCAATGCTTGCACTTGTGAAGGAAAGTGTCAATCGAATGGCTTGAGATGTATGATAATGACACAGTTGCCAAATAGCTCTGTGACTGGCCTGCATGTAAGATGAAGTGGTTGCTCCTGGGACCTATTAAGTAAGTAATTATCACACAGTGGCAGATCAAAGTGGGCGAGACTGCCTATTCTGGTTTGGGTTTCTGCACTCTGTCCCTGTACATGTGCAGGACATTATTTGTGGAGAATTGTCAGAGTCCTACAGTGTCATTGTTGGTGTAAGAGCCATATACCATAGAAGAGCTGCTATAATTTTCAGTAGCTGCTCCATCCAGCAGAACTGTAAGTTTAAATTAATGGCCTGGCTTGTGTTTGTCTCTAAGCTGGCATCTCTTTAAAAGAGAAACGCCAAAGTTCAAAGTAAGTTTATTATCAAATTACATTCACGTCACCTTATACAACCCTGAAATTCATTTTCTTGTAGGGATTCACAGTAAATTCAAAAAACACTATGGAATCAATGAAAGGCCACTCCCAACAGGATAGACGATCAATCTGCAAAAGACAACAAACTGCAAATACAAAAAGGGGGAAAAAAAAAGAAATAATACAGATTCAGTACCCCTTATCCCCAATTCCAAAATCCAAAAACCTCTGAATTCTGAATTTTTTGAGCGTTGACATGATTCAAGGTGCACTTATCATTAAGGAATGTATAAATTATACAGCCTCGAGATTTGCTTGCTCACAGGTAGCCACAAAGCAAGAAACCCAAAAGAACCCAATTAAGGAAAAAAAGAATAAGGAAAAAAAGAATAAAAAATAAAAATAAAAGACCAACACCCGATGCGCAAGAAAGAGAAAAACACAAATCATGCAAACAATTGAAATGAACAACAACATTCCAAGCCAAAAATGAATCCTCAGATCTGAACCCCCGAGCAGCTCAGAGTAGGCCGAAAGCCTTGCTTATCAGTTCATCATATTAGTGGGCACAGAGCCCAGCAGCCGGGACAGTCTTCATTACCTCAGCACCATGGAGATGACTGCTGCAGAGAGTGAGCAAAATTGGCTCTCATCCTGACCGACACTCTGTCTTTTCAGTCCATCTGGACCAACATTTAAGTTGACCCAACGATGGAAGAGCAAAAAGCTCTGTGCCCTGGAGAGAGTGAGTGAAATCAGCTCTCATCTCCAATGTGGGCCAGTGCTTAAGCTGCCTAAACAGCACATTGTATCTCATACTAGGACCCAGGCACCACTGCCATGAAAGACTCCGGGCCTAAACCATGCTGCCTAGCAATTAGCTCCGGGACCAGCTTTCATTGCCCAGCCCAAAGCACCTCTCAAGCTCTTCAAATCAGCTTGGTGCCCAAAACAATCCAACCTCACATCTGGGGCATTTGAACAGGCATCAGAACTTCTCTGCCCAGGCCCCAAATCCTCCTCTTGGCACCCAGAGTGATCCAACCTCGTTCCCAGGGAAATCAGAACTCCATCTGCAATGATTCTGCAACACATCATCTCAGCTCATCCCTTGAATTCGTCTCGCCATCGCTCAATCCTTCACTGTTTGATGCAATAATTTAACACGACTTACCTCAGGAAAGGTACTTTTAATGAACTTTTAGTTGGATATCTTAACTTTTTAACTACCAGAGAGCAGTCACACATGTTTGGTAGAACCAGCTTACCCAGATGTTCCCTGACATGATATCACAAACAGAAAATTCCACAAGACACTGGGAAGCTTCCCAGGTGATATGCAGGTCTCTGCGCACCACAGACTGTTTTGAGAAGTAAGCTCACGTATGTAATGAACAGAAGTTAATGAAAAATAGAAGATCACTGCATAGAAAAATGAAGATCTTGAATGTGTATTGAAAGAGTGGACTCTTCAGCGTTGGAGTGAACATATGCTGATATGCTAAGATATAACAGTATGCTGGTCATGAAACAAGCAAGATCTATCACGCCCAACTGAAAATTGAAGGTAAATGAGGAATTGATGTGTTCTGTGTTTCACAGGGACATGGCTCACTGAGGGCTTCTTGCTACACAGGATAGACTGGACTGCTGACTCAGTGAATGCATAAGGCAGGGTTCTGTGCTTCATGATAAACTCTTTGTGGTGCACAGACGTAGCAGTCTTGTTACACTCTTGTTCCCCAGAGCTGGAATATCTGATGATTAAGTGTGAACTGTTCTACTTACCAAAGATTTATCCTCTGTGATCCTGACTGCAAATGTTAAACAAGTGCTCGATGTATTGAATGGTGCAATTAGCAAACAAGGAACAGCCTACCCTTATGCCTTTCAAGTCATTATTAGGGATTTCAGTCTGGCTTGTCCAATTAACATCAGCATATAACCTGCAGCACCTGGGGTCGCAACACACTCGACCACTGTTACACTACGATTAGGAATACTGACCTTTCCATGCCCAGACCACATTTCTGTAAATCTAACCCACTTAGCTGTCCTCCTCCTATCTGCATACAGGCAGGAGCTAGAGAGCAAGGCTCCAGAGAAGAGGACAACAAAGAGGTGGTTGTGGGAGGCTGAGGAGTGGATACAGGATTGCTTCGAGTTAATAGACTGGCATGAGTTCAAGGGTCATCAATGGAACTGAACCAATACACTACGGTTGTCACAGACTTTATAAAAACAGTTTTAGATTGGTACGTCCCCACAATATCATTCAGAGTCTTCCCCAACCAGAAGCGCTGGATGAACCATGAGATCTGCAGTGGGCTGAGGACCAGACCAGTGCCATTCAGGTCTGGCAACCGTGTGAAATATAAGGGGTCTGGGTACAATCTCCGGAAAGAAGTTTCACATGTGACATGGCAATTCTGGACGAAACAGAATCACTGAAGGATGATCAACAGCTGTTGTAGCGCTTAAATGCTATCAGCTCTTCAAAGAGAACTCAAGTGACATCCAGTAGGACATCCAGCAAAGCTTTATTCCCATGTGAATTCAATGCCTTCTATGCTCACTTTGCCAGTTGACACATGGAAGAGCCTTCACAACCTCCCACAGCCCGAATGACCCTGTGATTTCAGACCCTGACGCCAATGTGAGAGCATCCTTCAGGAGGGTGAACCCACGGAATGCGTCTGGCCCAGCCGGGACACCTTCCTGAACACTAAAGACCAGTGCCAATTAATTGGTTGGAGTGTTAACCAGTATCTTCCGCCTCTCGCTCCAGCAAGTGAACGCCACATTGCTAAGTGTTTTTTTTTAACTCTTTAAAGTCCAAGAGACAAGAATTGGATGCAATGCTTCCTAAATCTAACTGATAGTAAGATTGGACAGTTTTCAAGATTATGATTCCACACATAGGGACTTTTTAATCTTGTGGGATGCCTGAATAAGCCTGCTCTCTGCTCTCTCTTTATTTCAATCAACTGTTGACTTTGCACAAAGTTTGCCCTTATTAGCTTTGAATCACACGTCGTATCAAACACCGTTTGGAATTGTTGCTAAATTGTATGAATACATTACTGTTTACTCTGTTATTTCAGTGAAATTGTGAAGAGCATTCTGACAGGCTGCATCACTGTCTGGTATGGGGGAGGGGTGTAGGTTCCTGCACAGGACAGAAAGAGGCCACCAGGAGTCATAAAATTAGTTAGCTCCATCTTGGGCACTAGCCTCCCTAGTACCCAAGACATCTTCAAGGAGCGGTGTCTCAGAAAGGTGACATCCATTATTAAGGATCCCCATCACCCAGGGCATGCCCTCTTCTCATTGTTATCATCAGGAGGGAGGTACAGGAGCCTGAAGGCACACACTCAGTGATTCAGTCACAGCTTCTTCCCCTCTGCCGTCTGATTCCTAAATGGACAATGGATCTGTGAACATTACCTCACTTCTTACATATATATTATTTCTGTTTTTACATGACTTTTAATCTGTTCAATATACGTGTACTGTAATTCTCCCCCTCTGCCATCCAATTTCTGAATGGACATTGAACTCATAAACACTACCTCATTTAAAAAAATATATATATTTCTTCTGATTTTGCACTATTTTAATCTATTTAATATACACACGTATACTTACTGCAATTGATTTACTTATTTATTTCTTTCTATATTATCATGTATTGTATTGAACTGCTGCTGCTAAGTTAACAAATTTCACAACACATGCCAGTGATAAAAAAAACCTGATTTTGAAATCTGTATCTGTTTACCACTTAATTTTAATTTTTAATTTTTATTTTTTATTGGATGGGAAGTCATTTTTTTCTTATAACTATTGTTAAGGTGAATTGTTTACCTATCCCAGGGCATATTCTGACTCACTTCAGTGCAAATTTAGCAACATTAAATAAGGAACAAGGCACCTCTTAATTTTACCCAATCACGTCAGAACTACAAGATGGGGCAATTGTTCAGCACCAGAGGGAGCCTGTGACTTTTCACTGTACCAGTACTGGTGTTTGGACCATTCCACTCCTCTGATGTTTCCTCATAGCCTTATTTCCTTTTCTGCCCTTCAGAAATTTATTTGATTACCATTTTTAAAATTAGGGTGGAGCCTTCTTTCACCACGATTTGAGATCAGAAGTTCTAGATCTAAACAATCAGATCTTTTCCATCTGAACAATTCAATCAAATTAGTGAAGAAGTAGTTTCATCAACACGAGAGTCTGCAAATGTTGAAAATCCAGAACAACACAAACAAGATGCTGGAGGAACTCAGTAGGCCAGGTAACATCAATGGAAAGGAATAAAGAGCTGATGCAGAGACCCTCCATCGACGTCTTGTGTATTTAACCAATTTGCTTAAATCTGTTTCCTCTGATTATTTGCCCTCCAATCAATGGAACAGAGTCTGCTCCATCAGTAGTGATTGAGTTATTCCATTTTGTTTCAGGTTTCAATGCTGTTAAGTTGGTTCCTGAAGTTGAAAGCTGCACTGGTGTGGAGAAGTCAGAGGGGGCTTCTGCAGGGAATCCTCCCTTCAGCAGCCGGGGACGGATACGACACAGAGTCTACAGACATCAAGAACCAGGTTTGATAAACTCAAATTCTGCAGGTGCTGGAAATCCAAAGCAACACACACACAAAATGCTGGAGGAACTCAGCCACCCCATCTCTTCTATTCCCCACTCTGGCCTCTTATCCCTTCTCATCTGCCTATCACTTCCTCCTCCCCTTTTTCCAATGGTCCACACTCCTCTCCTCTCAGATTCCACCCTCTCCAGCCCTTTACCTTTCCTACCCAGCTGGCTTCACCTATTACCTTCCAGCTATCCGCCTTCCCCTTTCCCCACCTTTTTATTATGTCATCTTCCCCCTTCCTTTCCACTCCTGAAGAAAGATCTCGGCCCAAAACACTGACTGTTTATTCACTTCCATCCATACTGCCTGACCTACTTCCAGTATTTTGTGTGTGTTGCTTTGGAATGGATGAAACTGTTCTCAGTAATCACAAGTATGCCATCTGGTGAAAGATTAAACTCTGCCCATCCTGCTGTAATTGAGTAGGAGATAGGATTGGGGAGAGATTTAAGAAACAAGGCATAATATTAAGGATGATGTTGGTGAATGTTCCAGTTCAAGTTTATTGTCATTCAACCATACACTTGTATACAGCAAAATGTGTACAGTTTTGGTCTCCAAATTACAGGAAGGATATAAATAAGGTTGAAAGAGTGCAGAGAAGGTTTACAAGGATGTTGCCGGGACTTGAGAAACTCAGTTACAGAGAAAGGTTGAATAGGTTAGGACTTTACTCCCTGGAGCGTAGAAGAATGAGGGGAGATTTGATAAAATTATGATGGGTATAGATAGAGTGAATGCAAGCAGGCTTTTTCCACTGAGGCTAAGGGAGAAAAAAAACCAGAGGACATGGGTTAAGGGTGAAGGGGGAAAAGTTTAAAGGGAACATTGGGGGGGGGGCTCCTTCACACAGAGAGTGGTGGGAGTGTGGAATGAGCTGCCAGATGAATTGGTAAATGCAGGCTCACTTTTAACATTCAAGGAAAACTTGGAGAGGTACATGGATGAGAGGTGTATGGAGGGGTATGGTCCAGGTGCAGGTCAGTGGGACTAGGCAGAAAAATGGTTCGGCACAGCCAAGAAGGGCCAAAAGGCCTGTTTCTGTGCTGTAATGTTCTATGTTCTATGAAAGATTGTTCCTCTGGGGCCAAGGTGCAAATCATGGTACATACAGTCACACACAGCACATGTAGTTGCGATCCAGCACCAAGTAACATTAACACACGTCCCTGAGGGACATGGCCTGAAGGTTGACAGGTTGACATAAAGTGTGAGTTACATGTTTCTGTAAGACTTTAAAATATAAGATCTTAATCAAATAAGCAGTCATATCGTAAATACGTGAAACAACAGGAATAAAAGATGAAAAGAGACCAATGCAGGATGAGAGTGTTTCTGTGAGCGAGGGGAGGGGGTTATTCAGACAGGTGTGCATGTGTGCTGGTGTGTTGAGAGCCGACACTTTAAACGTGTATACTGCACAAGACTGACATGATTTATAAGATTATATCCACTTTGATGCCTGAAAGCTAAATACCAGATTGCTCCTCGGTTTTTGGAGGTGTTGCATTGGAAGTACTTGAGACGCGCGTTCAAAGGGATAGATGTTTGAGCATAATTTCAAATTGATTAGTGCTGATTTTCACATTTCATAAATTGTGCCGGTGTCTGAACTTAAAAAGAAAACAAAGGTACTTAATTGGTTGTAAAACACTTGATAATGCCCTTTTAAAAATGTTTACATGTTCATTCTCACTTTCTTCCTTTTTACTTTTATTTCTATTTTCACAAAGTGTGATGGACTGCTGATCCAAAAGCTCTACTGGCTCTGATCAAGGTTAATGCATAAAGTGTGTGTCCTTTGCAACAAGAGGTGTAAATGGAGAACTGCTTAGTGCCATCTGGAAATACTCCAAAATAACCAAACTACATCGTAAATTTTGTACAAGAATAATTACCATAGCAACACTCAGAATGCGCTGGAGGAACTCAGCAGGTCAGTCAGCATCAGTTGAAAAGATTAGTCGACGTTTCAGGCCGAAACCCTTCGTCAGGACTGAAGGAAGAACTTTGGGGAGGGTTTGAAGAATGCTGGTAGTTGAAAAAAACAGTAATTTTTAAGACAAAGGGGTGGGGGAGGGGAAGTAGGGAGGTGTTTGGCAGGAGAACAATAATAGAAGGAGGTGGAACTATGAGGGAGGTGATGCGAAATAGGGATAGAGGAAGGGAAGGGGAAGGAATTACCGGAAGTTGGATAATTCTATGTTCATACCAAGGGGCTGGAGACTACCTAGACGGTATATGAGGTGTTGCTCCTCCAACCTGAGTTTAGCCTCATCATGGCAGTAGAGGAGGCCATGTATGGACATATCTGAATGGGAATGGGAAGCAGAGTTGAAGTGGGTGGCTACCAGGAGATCCTGTCTGTTGTGGCGGACAGAGTGGAGGTGCTCGACGGAGCTGTCCCCCAGTCTGCGTCAGGTTTCACCGATGTAGGGGAGGCCGCACCGGGAGCACCAGATGCAATAGATGACCCCAACAGATTCGCAAGTGAAGTGTTACCTCACCTGGAAGGACTGTTTGGAGCCCTGAATGGTGACAAGAGAGGAGGTGTAGGGACAGGTGTAGCACTTACGCTTACAGGGATAAGTGCTGGGTGGAAGATCCGTGGGGATGGACGTGCGGATAAGTGAGTCGCGGACGGATCGATCCCTGTGGAAAGCGGAGAGGCGTGGAGAGGGAAAGATGTGCTTAGCGGTGGGGTCCTGTTGAAGGTGGCAGAAGCTGCGGAGGATAATGTGCTGGATCTGGAGGCTGGTGGGGTGGTAGGTGAGGACAAGGGGAACTCTGTCTCTGTTGTGGTGGCGGGAAGATGGAGTGAGGGCCGAAGTGCGGGAAATGGAGGAGATGCGGGTGAGGGCATCATTGATCGCCGTAGAAGGGAAACCATGATCCTTAAAGAAAGAGGACATTTGAGATGTCCTGGAACGGAAAGCCTCATCCTGGGAGCAGATGCAGTGGAGATGGAGGAACTGGGAATAGGGAATGGCATTTTTGCATGTGGCAGGGTGGGAAGAGGTATAGTTGAGGTAGTTATGAGAGTCAGTGGGCTTGTAGAAGATGTCAGTGGACAGTCTGTCTCCAGAGATGGAGACCCAGACATCGAGAAGGGGGAGAGAGGTGGCAGAGATAGACCAAGTGAATTTGAGGGCTGGGTGGAAGTTTGAAGTAAAGTCAATGAAATTGACGAGCTCAGCATGGGTGCAGGAAGCAGCACCAATGTAGTTGTCAATGTATCGAAGGAAAAGTTGGGGAGCAGTACCAGAATTGGTTTGGAGCACAGACTGTTCCACATAACCAACGAAGAGGCAGGCGTAGCTGGGTCCCATGCGAGTTCCCATAGCTACACCCTTAGTCTGAAGAAAGTGGGAAGAGCCAAAAGAGAAGTTATTAAATGTGAGAACCAGTTCCGCCAACCGGAGAAGGGTAGTGGTGGTGGGGAACTGGTGAGGTCTATTATCTAGGAAGTAACGGAGGGCTTTGAGGCCTTCGTGATGGGGAATGGAGGTGTATAAGGATTGGACATCCATAGTAAAGATGAAGCGGTTGGGACTGGGGAACTGGAAGTTATTGAAGAGGTGGAGGGCATGGGATGTATCGCGGATGTAGGTGGGGAGGGACTGAACTATGGGTGACAAAATGGAGTCCAGGTGGGCGGATACAAGTTTGGTTGGACAGGAGCAGGCAGAAACTATGGGTCTACTGGGACAGTCAGGCTTGTGTATCTTTGGGAGGAGGTAAAACCAAGTGGTACGGGGTGTGGGAATAATGAGTTTAGCAGCTGAGAATGGAAGGTCTCCGGAGTCGATAAGGGTGGTGATTGTGCGGGAGACAATGGTTTGATGATTTTTGGTGGGGTCCTGTTCCAGGGGTAAGTAAGAGGAGGTGTCAGAGAGCTGCCGTTTGGCCTCAGTGCAGTAGAGGTCCGTCCGCCAGACTGCTACGGCACCACCTTTGTCAGCGGGTTTGATGGTGAGGTTGGGATTAGTGCGGAGAGAGTGGAGGGCAGTGCATTCAGAGGGAGTGAGGTTGGAACAGGAGAGAGGAGTGGTGAAGTTGAGACGGTTGATGTCTCGGCGACAGTTGGAGATAAAACGATCGAGTGCAGGTAGAAGGCCCGGGTGGGGTGTCCAGGAGGAGGAGGAGGGTTGAAGACAGGAGAAGGGGTCATCAGTAGGGGGAGGGGAATCGTTGCCAAAGAAGTAGGCTCGGAGACGTAGGAGACGGAAGAAGAGTTCAGCGTCATGGCAGGCACGGAACTCACTAAGGTGTGGACGGAGGGGGACAAAAGTGAGGCCCTTGCTAGGACAGAACGTTCTGCCTCAGAGAGGGGAAGGTCAGAGGGGATGGTGAAGACACGGCAAGGCTTTGGGGCTGGGGTCGGAGGAGGGTGAAGAGTGGGAGGTCTCAGGAGGGAGAGGAGGGTTGGGATGTTCAGGGATAGCGGGGTTAGGGGAGGATGAGGAATCAGAGGAATGGATGGACGATGAGGGGTAGAGGGATGTTTGGGAGTCAATGGGAGGAAAGAGGGTAGTGGGGGAATAGGATAGGCGATGGGACCCAGCGGCAGTAAGAGCGGTTCCGGTTTGGAGAGTTTCAGGACCTCTGTAGGAGCTGGATCCTAAACTTGGCGTGACGGAGACTGTATCCTGCAGGCCCCCAGAACTGAGGTCGGAGTCGGAGGTGAGTGAGTCCATAGCCCGCTGAGGGCTGGTGCCCACGGTTCCATTCGGTCCGAGGGGTTTCGGTCCAGGATGGAGCCGGTCGTCGTCGTGGGCTCCAAGCCGGCGAGCTTGCTGTCCTTCTTGGACGTGAGGAAGGAGAAGAATCGGCGGTTGGAGGCGTGAATCCGGCGGAGAATGAAGTGTAGGAGAGGATCATGGCAGACGGTGGAGAGTGAGTCCCGGAGTGGTGGCAGAGAGAGGGACAGGGCCCTTAGGTACTTCGCATGGCAGCGAGCGTGGCGCGGAGGACCGCTTCGTCAAGCACCTCCACTCCGTCCGCCACAACAGACAGGATCTCCCGGTCGCCACCCACTTCAACTCTGCTTCCCATTCCCATTCAGATATGTCCATACATGGCCTCCTCTACTGCCATGATGAGGCTAACCTCAGGTTGGAGGAGCAACACCTCATATACCGTCTAGGTAGTCTCCAGCCCCTTGGTATGAACATAGAATTCTCCAACTTCCGGTAATTCCCTCCCCCTCCCTTCCTCTATTCCTATTTCGCATCACCTCCCTCATAGTTCCGCCTCCTTCTACTACTGCGCATTGTTCTCCTGCCAATCACCTCCCTGCTTCCCCCCCCACCCCTTTGTCTTAAAAATTACTGTTTTTTTCAACTACCAGCATTCTTCAAACCCTCCCCAAAGTTCTTCCTCCAGTCCTGACGAAGGGTTTCGGCCCGAAACGTCGACTAATCTTTTCAACTGATGCTGACTGACCTGCTGAGTTCCTCCAGCGTATTGTGAGTGTTCCTTTGACAACAGCATCTGCAGATTATTTTGTGATTATGAATTACCATAGCAACTTGCTAGGTGTTCAAAGGTTGGACACATAATAGTGTATTTTGTTGTCTAGGTGGTTATGTCCATCTATCTCCAAAGCTGAAGGAATCTCAGTCACATTCTTATAAGTTTTAGGTCAGCTCCTAATGTTCTTCTAACAAATAATTTGAGGAAAAAGGTGCAAAGAAACTTCTGGTAGACCAGGCATTAACTATTTTCCTTAACGATAGAGTAATAAGATAGAATATGGGAAAGAAATACAAGGGAATCTCCCTAAACCTGCTCCATCGTTCAATGAAATGATAGCTGATCCTTGAACTGAAGCTCACATCCCATCCAATCCTTGGATCCTCTAAGGCAAGGGTTTCCAACCTTTTTTATGCCATGATCCAATTAAGCAAGGGGGTCCTAGGACCCCTGCCTTAAGGCTTGAAAATATTATCTCTGCCTTGCCATACTTTGAGTATCCATAGCTCTCTGGAGCCAACATAAAATATTCATATGCCCTGATTTTCATTTTCATTTCTGATAAAAGCTCCAGCCTCTTATTCCCAGTTTGTACTGCATCTGCCATCTTCTTGCAGAGTCACTTAACCTGACTTTGTACTTCTGATGACCCTCTGCTTCCTCCTTCTGGTTCATATCTTCCCTAGTTGCACATCATCATTAAGCTTGCCTTCGTCTCTGTCCTGACACCTCAGCTATTAACAGTCTATCTTTGTGATTGAGTCTTGAGGCATTCCACTTCAAATCAAAAAGAATCAATCTACTTACTGTCTCAATTCTGTCCTTTAATCACACTATTGCCGAACAAAATCTGACTTTCATGTAGCAAAACATCCACAAACATTGCATATCTGGTTCCCCTTTGTCAACCCTCTTCATTATTAATAAACTAAACTCAATTTGTCAAATGCTATTTTGTTTTCCTAAAGTGCTGTAATGTAGACTATACTTTCTTTCTTAGAGTCCTGTTGTGCAGTGTAAACAACAGATCATCAGGCCCATTGCTTGCCAGTCACTTCTGAGACATATATGGCCATAATACGAATTGCTTCTTCATCCTTTTCTGTCCTGCTGAGTGATGTTCATTAGTACACTGTGCACTGAAGACTGTTGTGTATTTAATATTTCAGTAATATTAAAAATATATTGTTTGATTTAAGCATTCTTTGTTGGTTACATAATTCATTACAGGTTATATGTAAAAGTATGGGAATGGTATACGTCATTACGTCACCACATCATAAGTGTGCGTCTCACGAAACAAAACAAAAAGTACATGTTTTCTGTCGATTAGATTCTGAAGTTACAAAACATCACAAAGATCATGTGACTTGTCTGTACAGTACAAAGCAACTGGGTAAGGAAGAATTAAAATTAGAAAAACAATTATAATAGGTAAGAACATTAAATATAAGTGATGAGTCAAACAGACAAACAGGGGCCTCAAAGCCCACTTAGAGAAATGCTACAACCGGCGAAAGACTGAAAAGAGCTGGTCTAACATCTATTTCCCTGGAGGGAATGAAATGTAAAAATTGAAGATTAACTTCAGATCCAATGCAGAGTCGTGAGAATCCTGAGCATTAGAATGATTGCTTCTACTTCTGTTAGCGTCCTGAATTTTGTTTGTGTTGTTGTCGTACTTGGTGTTATTTATGTGGTTGTATATAAATATACAATGTTCTTTGCAAACTTATCATCAGTATACTGTGGTTCCCTCTCTTTTTGTGACTGGCACAATGTTTTTTTAGATATCTGGGCTTGTACTGAGGTATCCTCTATCTTATCTCAGAAGTTCTGAGTAAGATTTTCCAGATTCAGATTCACTTATCATGTGTACAATGGAACATGCAGTGAAATGAGTTGTGTGCATTAACAGCCAATATACATGAGGGGTTACTGGCAGTATGCTGCTAGTCTTGCCACACATTCTGGTGCCAACATTGAAATCCAACAAAGCTCAGCAGAACAACACAGAACACAACCAGCAACAAACAAATCGAGCCCTGTTCCTCCCTCCCACCCATGCATATGAACAGTCCTCTCACCCCAAGGCAGGGTGTCTTCTTCGGTCTCCAGCAGACTTGGGCATGCAGACATTGGGCCTTCAAACACCCCAGCAGACTCTCAGAGCTTCGCAGACCTGGGGCTCTGGCCAATAGGCCTCAACTTCGAGACTTCCCATTGGAGCCTTGGCATCAACCAACAGGATCCATTGATCACTGAACAATAGGCCTCAAACTCCGGTCTCACTCCTTCGCAAACCCAGGTGGGTCATCAGACTTCATTTTTCCTGCCTGCAGGGAATGCCGACTCTGACTCCTGCTGACCCCCGCCACCAGCCTTTACCCATGCTGGTCTGGACATCCTGGCCTGGCCCACAATTAAGCCAATTCAGACAAGATAATCAAACTCGTGACAAAGAGGTTGTACTCTATGGCCTACAGTATAATAAGGGAGTACTTTATGTTGTAGGGACACGTCATTGCATGTGCTATTAGGCACGTATTCAGCATGCGCTATTAGGCACGTATTGATCTGTACGTGTGTGTTGAGTTTGGTTTTTGCCAGTAAAGAACCATGAACCTTGGCTCCCGTCTCCAGCATTTTTACTAGTAGCATTGTTGTGTAACCAGGCCACATACACAACAGAATTGAGAAAACAGAAGAAAGCCATGGATACTGGATATTTGAAATAAAAAGAGACAATGCTTAAAATAATCATCAGGAAAGGTTAACTTTATTTCCTGCTCCTCGGATGTTGCTGAGTATACCTAGCATTTCCTTTTTTATTCCTCACCACGAGTTATTTAGAAGAGAGTACTTTTTTAATACATGTAAATCTTGATATTGGCACTGACACCAAATCGAATTTACACAGAGTTGTGATGTATTTTGTTTTTACTTAGTATTATCACCTTCAGCAATAATTTCGTATACAAAAGAGACTATGGATGCTGGAATGTCTAGTAAAAGGAAACTGCTGGAGGACCTCAGTGGGTCAAGCAGCATTTGTGCTGGCAAAGAGATAGTCAATGTTTCAGACTGAGGTGCTACATCAGGGCTACGGGTGATGAGGCGGTGGGGAGAGTTCACTATATGGAGGTGAGAGGGAGGCATGAGGCAGGAGATAGGTAGAACTGGGAGAAACGGGTGTGGGGGGGGGAATCAATTATTTGTTTATTTATTGAGATACAGCATGGAATAGGCCCTTCCAGCCCTTCGAGCTGTGCTGCCCAACAACCCCCAGTTTAACCTGAGCCCAATCGTGGTACAATTCACAGTGATGAAATAACCCACCAACATCTACATGTCTTTGGAATGTGGGAGGAAACTGGAGCACCCAGAGGAAACTCAGCCAGTCATGGGGAGAACGTACAGACTCCTTACAGACAGTGGACAAGTGGGCGGAGGGGTGACAGAGGCTGGAAAAGTGATGAGAAGAAACAAGAGGTTACAGATGAAACCAATTGGGAGAGGCCTCCATTTCTCCATTGCCACGCGTGTAGCTGGTTCCAGTGATCACCTTGCTTCATGACCATATTCCAGCATCTGCAGCCTCTTATTTTCACATCATCTTCCAGCCTGTTTCCACCTATGACCCACCAGCCACTGATTCATGAATCCACCTGTCTTCCTCCCTCCTCCATTGGCTCCATTTGACAATATATTTCCCCCACTCCTTACCCATTTCTACCTATTGCCTGCCAGCCCCTGCCTCACCCCTCCCTCTCATCCCTTTACACAGATCATTCTCTCCCAACACTCTCTGTCCCCGATTACAGGGTCGTGACCTGTAGCATTGGCCACCACCCTTTTGTCTCCACAGATGCTGCTTGACCTGTTTAGTTCTTCTGAAAGTTCGTTTCAGATGCTTCATCTAAAGTTGCTTGTGGTTAGTGTCGGTGAACAAAATAACCATCAGTCATTATTAAACGAACGAATCTGCAGATTCTGGAAAGCCAGAGTTACACAAACAAAATGCTAGAGGAATTAAGCAGATTAGGCAGCACCTAAGGAAAGGAATAAACAGTAGATGTTTTTGGCCGAGTCTTTCATTGGGATTAAGGAAGGTGAAGAATTCTTCTGACTCCCTCCCCATTCCTTTCCAGTCCTGATGAAGGGTCTTGGCCTGAAATGTGGACTGTTCATTCCTCTCCATCTATGCTACCTGGCCTCCTGAGATCTTCCAACATTTAGTGTATATTTCAGTTATTTTTCAATATACCCAGACCATCTGTTCATTAACAGGTGGTTTATTTTGGACTGTTTCTATTCACTTGGGAGTCCAGAACTAGACGTGCACAGTCTAAGGATTAAAGCTGGATCTTTCCAGATCTTCCACTTTCTGGGAGTGATCGAGACTTGAAACTTCCCAGAAAGTGGTGGATGCCTGGACTGCGCTGCCTGGTATGGTGTGGAGGCAAATACATCAGAGGCCTTTAAGGAACGTTTAGATATGAAAATGAATATGAGGAAGATGGAGGGATGCGGGCATTGTGTAGGTAAGAGCGATTTGTTGTGGGGGGGTGGTCTTGATTTACTTTTTAGCTGGTTTGGCATAACATTGTGGGCCAATGCTGTACTGTTCTGTGTTCTATGTTCCATATTCTCCAGGAGTGGAAATTGGTGATAGGTTATTTGTTAATTTTAAATTTAAAATCAATACTAATTACCTGAAGATTTAAAGTGCTACAGGGAGAAGGCAGATGTGTAGAACTGGGGCACAGATGAGCTATGAGCCCACTGAGTGAAATGGGCTAAAGGCACACACCCATCCTATATTCCCATGTTTTTTCTGGTATGTATCACATGGATGGCGCGTTGGCGCGTGGCCATGTGGTTAAGACGTTCGTCTAGTGATTTGAATGTCGCTAGTTCGAGCCTCAGCTGAGGCAACGTGTTGTGTCCTTGAGCAAGGCACTTAAACACACATTGCTCTGCGACGACACCGGTGTCAAGCTGTATGGGTCCTAATGCCCTTCCCTTGGACAGCATCGGTAGTATGGAGAGGGGAGACTTGCAGCATGGGCAACTGCTGGTCTTCCATACAACCTTGCCCAGGCCTGCGCCCTGGAAACCTTCCAAGGCGCAAATCCATGGTCTCATGAGACTAACAGATGCCTATATATCACATGGATGGATTAGTATCTATTAACCATATATAACCATATAACAATTACAGCCCGGAAACAGGCTATCTCGGCCCTTCTAGTCCGTGCCGAACGCTTACTCTCACCTAGTCCCACCAACCTGCACTCAACCCATAACCCTCCATTCCTTTCCTGTCCATATACCTATCCAATTTTTCTTTAAATGATAATATCGAACCAGCCTCTACCACTTCTACTGGAAGCTCGTTCCACGCAGCCACCACTCTCTGAGTAAAGAAGTTCCCCCTCGTGTTACCCCGAAACTTTTGCCCCCTAACTCTCAACTTATGTCCTCTTGTTTGAATCTCCCTTACTCTCAATGGAAAAAGCCTATCCACGTCAACTCTATCTATCTCCCCCCATAATTTTAAATACCTCTATCAAGTCCCCCCTCAACCTTCTACGATCCAAAGAGTAAAGACCTAACTTGTTCAATCTTTCTCTGTAACTCAGGTGCTGAAACCCAAGTAACATTCTAGTAAATCTTCTCTGTAGTCTCTCTATTTTGTTGACATCTTTCCTATAATTCAGTGACCAGAACTATTAGTTGAATTTTTTTGATAACGTATGTTAGAATAAAGACAACTTCATTCATTCTGATTAATTAAATTTACAGATTAAAATGGAGCATATAGAACCAAGCTATTGTACTTTTTAAAATTCATTTATGGGAGGTGGGCGTTGCCAACTAAATCGGCATTTATTGCCCATCCCTAGTTGTCCTTGAGAAGGTGGTGATGAGCTGCCTTCTTGAACCACTGCAGTCCCTGATGTGTAGGTACACCCACTGTGCTGTTAGGGAGGGAATTCCATGATTTTGACCCAGCGACAGTGAAGGAATGGTGTTATGTTTCCAAGTCAGGATGGTGAGTGACTTGGAGAGGGATTTCCAAGTGCTGGTGTTCCCAGGTATCTGCTGTTCTTGTCCTTCTAGGTGGTAGTAGTCGTTGGTCTGGAAGGTACTGCCTTAGGATGTTATATATTGGTACAGTATATAATGTAGTAATGTTTTATATTGCAAAACGTTGTTATTCAAGTAAAATACAAGGCTGTGAGTAAAATAGGGAAATAAAGTGCTCAAAAGTATCTTATTTACACTCTAGAACTTCCAATAAATATAAGACAGGAAGAGCAACCCAACCCAGTTCCTGATATTGCTGAAGAGCAGCAAAGTAATTTGCACATCACTCCTTTTCTCCAGTGTGCTGATGTGTATGGATGCTGCCAGAATTTCCAGCTGCAGAGTCTGCTAAGCCAAAAGCCAGGGAGTTTTACTATGCATTGAGGCTAATGCCCTGACGAGGGACTCACTTGGACATGGTGACCAGAAGCTCAATGGCTTGGTGACTGGCGCTGGCCTTGTCGAGCCTCCCACCTTCTCACCTGTAATATGGACTGGTGGGTGAGATGATTTGGCCCAAGAATGGATTCCAGCAATTTCCTGACAATTTGTAATCAGAAGAGTGTCCCCCCCCCGCATTACGTCTATGATTTCAATAACTGCTCCCCTCCAATCACTGCGACTTTTCATGTATCAAATGAATTCTAAAAGTTCTTGCCATAGTATCCATTGTCCCTTCAGTCTTCTCCCAAAGAGTCCGTGAAAGGAGGGCATCTGGTGCCGTGCTCAAAGTTAAGTAAGTGAATTGGGGCCAGGGGTGGGAATTTTGACTGATCGTCCCTACTCTTTAACCATGTGCAGTGAGGCCAGTTGAACCAAGTTTTCTGCCACCCAAGCCAGACTAAGCTGGGAATTGAACTGGGGACAGCCTGGTCTGCATGCTCAGCAACTCAGTGCTTAAATAACCAGGCCAAGAGCAGCAAACCCTAACTATGCTGCTGACTTTGTCCTTCAGAAGTTGTAGGTGTGAACAATTGTCTGTTCTTTCCAGTTGTGTAGAACTTGTTTTCTCTTTAAATTCCCTCTTTGTTTCCACCAGTACAATACAAACTATTTATTGTACACAGACAGCAGAATCCCAATCTCCATTCCAGGACAGAGAAGAAAACACCAACAGAATTCCAGCAGGGAACACGAGGCGACTCGCAAACCTCAGAGCTGCTCAAAGATAATTAGCCAGAAGAAACCTGCAAAAGTTAATGGTAAGGAATAAAGAAAAACTTGCAACCTTGTGAAGCATTTGGAAAGTTAGATTCTGAAGATGTTGTCTTTTTATAACAGTGACAACAGTTCTATGTTTATATCTCTGATATTACAGTCTGTGATGTAGCTCATTATAAAATGACTACACTAAAACTCTTCCTGTGTGCAGGTTGATTCTGCCAATTCCCTCTATTTTAAGATCTTTTTGGACATCTTGAGGTCTCAGCGGGCTCTCTGAGATTACACAGCCTTCTTTTATAAGACTTTACCATTAACAAGCTGCAGAAATGATTGGAAACCCTATTTATCTTATTTATTTGGTCACAGTTTGATAGGACGGAGACAAAAGATTGGTTTATTTCTGTCTGGCAGCTCAATATGTTCGTTTTAATTATGGAAGATTTAATAACTGCATACAGTTGAAAACAAAATCCAAGATTGATAATCATTTTTTGGTTTAGGCAGCCATTCTGAACATACTGTTGGCTGGGTTGACTTGCTCAAGTGTGGTATTTGCCATTAGAAGCTCAGGCCTACTACCAATGGAGAGCAAAGAGATGTTAGATAAGTAAATGAGATTTGGATAATATGGTGTCTGACTTTCCAACACCAAAGAGGGTTAAACAGGCTTTGGTTTAGTTTGGGATTAATAATACCACATTCTGGGATTTGGCTTCAGATAGTAATCATTCAGTCTTTTATCAACTTAATATTCTTATGTAAAAGATGTAATTTTGGGGTCTATGGTTTATTGGTCATGATTTGTTAATTTATTTTTCGTTTGCTGAGTATGGGAGATCAGGTGTCAAGGACCATGGTGTTGGTTTCAAGTTGTCCCAAGGGCTGTATGAAAATCGACCTGCATTCACCATGAGTACTAGTGTGCTCTGAGGTTGATTTCCTGTGCTTTGTTGGCGTTAGGAAAGGGAAACTTTTGCCCAGGTTTCTCTTCCTGATGACGCGCTAGCAACTTCTTCCATAAAGTGAGTACAAACACAACGTCAAGTGAAGGCAATACTAATGCCAAACAGAAAATGCCTTAGATACAAAGCAGGGCAGGGCAGGCTGTAGCCATGGGAAGGGAGACATTTCAGGTCAGAGACCCTTTGTCAAATCTGGGACGAATGGATTTTAAATGGCAGAAAAGGTGGGAAGGATGGACAGGACGTTAACTCTTTTTCTCCATCTATGGACTCTGCCTGATCTGCTGAATGTTTCCAACTTTTGCTTCAGACTTGCAGCACCTGCAATTTGTTTTTAAGATTTTCCGAACAATACTAGGGATGCTATGGAGACCGTGTAGCCTGATGTGACTGTCAATGAAAGCCACCGGAGAGACATGCAGATGACAGTATAAAAGTCTTTAATTCGGCACACACAAGCTAACAGCATTTGGAGTCACTCTGGAGAGAGGCCCCTGACCCAACGTTACATCACATTTTTAGGTGCTAAGGATCAAAGGTTACAACAGGACAATTTCTATAGTTAGAATGCATTCATAATGCTTCCTTTGAGTTCTACATAATGTTCAAGCACTGAGATCTTCACACTAACCAGCCAAAATGAATGTTAATCACTGCTAAAACTCCCCCTTCTCCAGCCCTGTATCTCTTTCACCAATCAACTTCCCAGCTCTTTACTTCATCCCTCCCCCTCGCGGTTTCACCTATCACCTTGGGTTTCTCTCTCCCCTCCCCCCACCTTATAAATGTACTCTTCATCTTTTTTTCTCCAGTCTTGCCAAAGGATCTTGGCCTGAAATGTCGACTGTACTCTTTTCCATAGTTGCTGCCTGGCCTGCTGTGTTCCTCCAGCATTTTGTGTGTGTTAGTCACCTGCTGTCTCTGAGCTGCATTCACTCATATGCGGATATCTCAGGTGAATGGGGTGGTTCCTGGTTTGTAATCAACCCCAGTGTGCAGCTCCAGGAAGATCATTGTTCAGAGCTGCACTTTAAATTGAATCTACAATCCACATTCAGATCGGAACAACACACACAAAATGCTGGAGGAACTCAGCAGGCCAGGCAGCATGTATGGAAAAAACTACAGCCGATGTTTCAGGCCAAGACCTCAGATCTGAAGACTGGTTCCAGTTGAAATTAATATTTGCTCTATTCCACATCTCCAGAATATGTTTTAACCTAGTCCAACTCTCATTGCTACCCTGATAAGAGGCAAAGTACCTGAGGTCGACCATTATTCTTGGATCCTGATGCAAGGTCACGCTGGCACATCAGTTGCAGCCGGAATTTAGTTGGCACAGTTGTCCAGCTATTTTGCAGCTCTGACCGCACCCAGGTAGCCCTATAGAGAGCACACACAGTGTTGTTTAAGCACTCTTTGAAAACCAGGCAGCCTTGATAACTGGTGGAATAATTTCTTCTAATGATATCTTATTCTTAATTGACATGTGAATAAAGCATTAAAAATTATAGGGCCCCTTTCTCCAGTCCTTTTTGAAACTTTAGTCCTGCTTTTGCACATTTTCTTCTGAGTTTAACTCTGGGATTAATGGTATTGACTCTGCTTCAGATAAAACGAGTATTTAGATTGCTCATTTGAGGGCTGACTTCAGACCTGGTGACCAGTGAACGAGCAGTCGGAGTCTTGCTCCCTTCCCTGGATTCTGATCGTTATCTTAGCCAGGGAGCTTGACAAACCTATGGAGAATTTACTGTGGATTCACTGCCAAGCTAACTTGCTGGGAATGGACCCCATGACACGAGGGTTTAGAAGTAAGCAAGCCACTTGCTATGAACTTGGCCTTCAGGAAGAGCAAGTGTGCGCTCTCAGATGCCCTTACCTCCCCTGGACCATCAGCCCCCCCTCTATCTATGAGGCTTCATGAGTCTCCTTCTGACCATTTATCTAGTTTTGGGTGCTGACCCTTCCACTTTAATTGGTGATCAGCTGTTGCTCATGTTGGAAATGTCACTCCACTCTTTAAGAACAGAAGAGGCAGCAGAAAGGCAATTATGGGCCAGTTAGCCTGACCTTCGTGATTGAGAAGATGTTGGAGTCAATTGCTAAGGATGAGGTGATGGAGTACTTGGTGACACGGGACAAAACAGGACAAAGTCAGCATGGTTTCCTTAAGGGAAAATCTTGCCTGACAAACCTGTTGGAATTCTTTGAGGAGATTATAAGTAGGATAGATAAATGGTTGTTGTATATTTGGACTTCCAGAAGGCCTTTGACAAGGTGCCACACATGAGGCTGCTTACCAAGTTAAGAGCCCATGGTATGACAAGAAAATTACTGACACTGATAGAGCTTTGGCTGATTGGTAGGAAGCAGTGGGTGGGAATAAAAAGATCCTTTTCTGGGTGACTGCCAGTGACTAGTGTTGTTCCACAGGAGTCAGTGTTAGGATTGCTTCTTTTTATGCTGTAGATAAATGATGGAATAGATGGCTTTGTTGCCAGGTTTTCAGATGATACAACAATTGTTAGAGGGGCAGGTAGTGTTGAGGAAACGGGTCGGCTGCAGAAGGACTTAGACAGATTAGGAGAATGGGCAAGAAAGTGGCAAATGAAATACAATGTTGGAAAATGCATGGTCATGCTCTTTGGTAGTAAAAATAAGCGTGCAGACTAATTTTTAAACAGGGAGAAAATCCAAAAATCTGAGATGCAAAGCGACTTGGGAGTCCTGGTGCAGAACATCCTAAAGGTTAACTTTGCAGGTAGAGTTGGTGGTGAGGAAGGCAAATGCAATGTTAGCATTCATTTTAAGAGGTATAGAATACAAGAACAGGGATGTGATTCCGAGGCTTTATAAGGCACCTTGAGTATTGTGGACAATTTTGGTTTCCACATCTAAGAAAAGATGCGCTGGTATTGCAGACAATTCAGAGAAGGTTCACAAGGATAATTCTGGGAATGAAAGAATTATCATATGAGGAATGTTTGATGGCTCTAGGTTTGTACTCGCTGGAATTTAGAAGGATGAGGTGGGATCTCATTGAAACCTATCGAGTATTGAAAGGCCTAGACAGAGCAGATGTGGAAAGGATGTTTCCCATGGTGGGGGAGTCTAGGACAAGAGGGAACAGCCTCAGGATAGAGGGGCATCCTTTTAAAACAGAGATGTGGAGAAATTTCTTTAGCCAGATGGTGATGAATTTGTGGAATTTATTACCACAGGCAACTGTGAAGGCCAGGTTGTTGCGTGTATTTAAGGAAGAGCTTGATAGGTTCTTGATTAGACACGCCATCAAAGGTTACAGGGAGAAGGCCAGGGAGTGAGGCTGAGGAGGGAATAAAAGGATTAGCCATGATTGAATGGCAGAGCAGACTCAATGGGCCAAATGGCCTAATTCTGCTCCTGTGTTTGAACAGGTTTCAATAGGTTTATTTAATGTCAGAGAAACGTATACAATATACATCCTGAACTTCTTTTTCTTCACAAAACATCCATGAAAACAGAGGAGTGCCCCAAAGAATGAATGACAGTTGAACGTTAGAACCTCAAAGACCCCCCAGCTCCCTCCTCCCACATACAAAGAGCAACAAGGCAATGACCCTCCCCATACCCCCACCAGAAAAAGGCATCAGCACCCTCCACTGAGCTCGCAAGCGTGCAGCAAGCATCAATGAAGACACAGACTTGTCTAATGTCTTAAGGTCTTGTGTTCAGGTTCTTGCCTGGTATTTCCTACTAGGATCAGGCAGGTGAGCGTCCAAGCTAGTGTAGGCGTGCTCATCATGTACCTGGGCCACAGACACCATGGGACTCCCTCCTCATGTTCACATCTCTTCCATGAATTGGCTAACAACCTGGAAAAATTTCCCAGCCCCTCCCAATTGCAGATGTGCTGAAGACCAGGAGATGTTATCAGTTAATCTTCTCTCTCTCTCTCTCTCTCTCTCTCTGCACATCCACACACCTGCTGCATCCCATTCCCTCAGCTCCCTCATATTGTGTCTGAAATGTTTGAGGCCCTGCAGGGATACAACCTCTGTAATCTTCTACAGCCAATCAAACATCTAAGATCTCCGCATGAATCCAATTCCGGGCATTGTGTGCAGCCCATCCATCTCTTTCTCCACCTCTGGTGGAATCCAGACACTTGGATGTTGTTACCTGATCTATAAATTGGAGTTATTTGCACACTAGACTGCAAGCCAGTAACCTCTCCATAGCTTCCCAATTCCAAGGGTTTTGATATTAAAGCATAGAAGTAGCTTACAATCCACCTACCCTGCACTCTGAGCCGGGGTCCTATCTCTGCCTTTCCAATTCACTCACAGTGAGTCACCCGTACCAGTACCCTCTAGTCGGCTGGTGGTGTAGTGCCATCTGCAGCGGACTTGGAGGCAAGGAGTCCCGGGTTCGAATCCGGCCGGCTCCTTGCATGCTTTCCATCCGTGCTCAGCTGAACGTTGAGCCAGCAGCTCGGCCTCGTAAGAAACGGACAAAAATGTGAAAGAAACTGCAAAGCCCAATGTGCCACAAGGCGCAAAGAGGAACAACACACACACACCCGTACCCTCTGACGTGGCGGATGGCCCGATCCCATGAAGCCTCCTGCCCTCGGGATATTTTGCACCGTGGAAGGCACTCTGCAAATGAAACGTGCTGTTGACTGATGTTGAGTTTGGAGCACAGAACCGCTGATGGAGGTGGAGCAGGAGCTGAGCCTTCAGTGGGAGAAAGGAATCCGAACAGAATCGCTTTCTTCCCCTGGAGTAAGTCACTGCGCAGGATGACAGCGTTTTGACACAGTATTGGTGGTTACTCCACTGTAATATCCAGAGACGATAGAGAAAATCACATTGCTGACCACAGCAAAGTTGAGCGGAGATGCAGCACTGTCAGAGTACCTGGACAGCTTTGGAGAGGTCAAAACAGGAGAAAAAAGGGGAAGGTTAATCTCAGAATATAATCTATTGATTGGCAGCACAGAGCATTATATCCCTTTTGTGTATTCCAGCCCTTCTGTGCTGCTTTGAAATGCATTAAAATTATTTCTTCTAACAGATTGCGGCTGCAAAAAAAAAATGCTGAGCTCTCCCTCTGAGACCCTGTGGTGAGGCATTTATCATTGTAACTGCCACTGTCAGAGTGTTTTTATTGGTCGTTTGTTTCTGTCAGGCATGATGTCAGAGCGGCGTTGCTCAAAGATGGATTACGGTTCAGGGGTCACATTGCCAGTGCCACAGGATTTAATGGGAGCAATAATAGAGTGTTTTTTTTACAGTTTGGTTTTGCAGTTACATGACAAAGTTGTGAGTATTTTTTTTTACTTTCTGGACTTGACCATTTGTTTTATTTTGATGTTTGGTTACTGATCCAGTTGATAAGGATGTCTCAAAGTCACCTTTCCTTTCTCTTTGCTCCTTGCTGCGGGCATGGCAGTATTAATGCTGCCTCCTTTTTGCCCCCATCAGAGACGCAAACACAAGAAGTTTTGCAGATGCTGGAAATCTAGACCGCTGCCCATAAAATGCTGGAGCAACTCAGCAGTTCAGGCAGCATCTATGGAGAGCAATAAACAGTTGACATTTTGGGCTGAGATCCCTCATCAGAACTTCCAGCCTGAAACGTTGATTATTTATTTCCTTCCATAGATGCTGCCTGACTCGCAGATTTCCTCCAACTCTGTGTGTGTGTGTGTGTGTGTGTGTGTGTATCCCGTTTTCTATTCCTTGTCCTCCAAAACTAAAACCTTCCATCGTCTGTATTCACATTCCTTCTACCTCCCAAGAGTCCGCTAAGTTGACAGAAGGAAAATATTTTCTCTGTTGGAGCCCTGGACAAAAGGATATAACTACATTAGATGTGGGCAATTGAGGGGTGATGTCTGGGCCAATATAGTTCAAACGATTCCTGATCTGAAATATTAACTGGTTTCTCTTTCCACAGAACTGATTTGAATACTTGCATCACTTTCTGTTCTTGCTTCACGTTGTGAAATGTGAAATCTTCCAAAACTGTGGCCTGACACCCCCACCTCTCAAGAAAAATATTGACATCAATGAGCAAGCTTTTCTATAAACCTGGAAAGTGCCGGAAGCACCCCACAACTCACGTGTATCTCACTGATTGATCAGAAACCCCGGTGCAGTCTCTTGGTTGGTGTGTGCTGCTTGACCTGTTGACTGGTTCTTCCACTACTTCAGATTTCCAGCATCTGCATTGTTTTGGATTTTCAATTCCTGAGACCGTGCTAGCTGAAGGTCTCAAGATTGCTTGGAGTGTGGTGAATTGTTAATTCCTTTAAAATATCTCTGTCGTGGCAGTGTACAAATCAAGAGAGCTAGGGAGAAATTACTTGTGAAATATTTATTGCCTTTTTTGCTCCAATTGTGCTGTAAAAATTGTGTGTAGCTTAAATTTGTTTTTTTGTGAATGCTGCTTATATGATGCTATGTATCTGTGATGCTGCAGCAAGCAGGTTTTTCAATGGACCTGTGTATATATATATTTGTAAACTCAACTTTAACTCAAATATATTTCCAAAGCTAGTTCCTGCCTTTTCTGTCTGTGCTAGGTTCATCCTCTTCTGATGTCTTTTCTTGGAAGCAAGGCCAGAAGTTGATAAGAATGTTACTTGGTCCAACGCCCAAGCGTCAACGGAGCCCAGTCACAACTCCAGATACCAATGATAGCAACAGCCAATATCTTTCAGGTAACCTTCACAACTGTCTATCCATAAAATCAGTCTATGTATATAAGCTATCTTATCCTTTTATATTTATTGTGTTCCTTATCTTATCGTGTTCTTTTGGTGCTGCATTGGATCTGGAGTAACAATTATTTCATTCTCCTTAACACTTGTGTACTGGAAATCAAAGTTCAAAGTAAACTTACTATCAAAGTACATCTATGTCACCATATACCACCCTGAGATTCATTTTCTTGTGGGCATACTGAATAAATTCACAGAATAATAATGTAACAGAATCAATGAAAGACTACCCACTAGAGAGCAGAAGACAACAAACTATGCAAATAGAAAAGAAGGAATAATAATAATAATAAATAAATAAGCAATAAATATTAAGAACATGAGATGAAGTGTCCTTGAACATGAGTCTGTTGACATTAAACAATCTTGAAATTTGAACTAACAAGTTACTTTGTCTACTGGTGAATCCTTTAGTGGTTTACCTGTTACAGATGTAGTGACTGTTAACATCTTCATCCTTGGTATGCATCATTCCTTCATGTTATTTTTATTCTTCTGCTGTATGAAGCTTTATTTTGTTTCTTTTTTTAAAATATAAGTGTTGCAATTGCCTTCAGAGCTCTAACTGATACATCAATATGCCAAATGACTTTGGCAGTCTTTGACCTGTTTCAATTGCTACCAAAGGCAGTGTAAGGCACTCCTTCCCTCTGCTCGCCTGCAGATCTCCCCTGGGCAAGGTGTAGCACCTGTTTAGTCATGTGAGGCCATGGGAGCAGGTGGTGGATGGTCGTAAGAGCAGCTGGTGCATATCACAAGTCCTGGATTATGCGACCACTGACACCAGGCAGACGGTCTCAAGAGTATTGATAATGGCTGGGGTCACCTGTCTCGTAAAGCCACTGCCTAGAAAAGGGCAATGGCAAATCACTTCTTTTGAAAAATTTGCCAAGAACAATCATGGTCCTGGATAGACCATGATTGTTTACATCATATGGCATGGCACACGACAAATGAACTAAGTGGTGCCTTCCATTAAAGAAGATTTCTTGGGTTCTAAAAGACCATAACATATA
Source organism: Mobula birostris (assembly GCF_030028105.1). Classification (NCBI taxonomy): domain Eukaryota; kingdom Metazoa; phylum Chordata; class Chondrichthyes; order Myliobatiformes; family Myliobatidae; genus Mobula; species Mobula birostris. Next base: position 21,737,055 of record NC_092391.1, on the reverse strand, counting down.
GGAGCAGAATTAGACCACTTGGCCCAGAGAATTTGCTCTGCTGTTCATTCGTGATTGTTTTTTTAAAGCCCCATTCTTCTACCTTCTTTTTTAATCCCTAATCACCTTACCAAGCAAGAGGCAATCAATCTCTGCCTTAAGTACACCCAATATGTTGGTCTCCACAGCCATCCTTGGCAATGAATTCCACAGATTTAACACCCTCTGACTGAAGAAATTCCTCCTCATCACAGTTTTAAAGGGATGCCCCTTTATTTTGAAGCTCTTCATTGGATCCTAGATTCTCCAACTAAATAAAACATCCTCTGTTGCACTGGTTTGTACATCAGACTGATGCTAAAAAGTGAATGGGAATGTTCAGTCTTAGACTAAAAGAAGCTGCCTTAGTTTTACGTGAAGTATCTTCAATGCCATCAAAAGCATTCAGCAATCATTCACAGTTCTCATTCACAGGGGCCACAAAATATCCTGCCGAATGCTATACCAGTGAGTGAATTGGTATCCCTCTGAGTCTGCAGAGAATGCTCAAATTGGTGTTGTACGCAGTGAGAATTGCTTTCTCAACATTACTTTTAATGCACTGTGCAGAAGTTAATTGGATGGACATTTACCTAGCAGGTATGAGGTGGAGATTTGTGTTGGAACTTGCCCTGCTTTGAGTGTAGTATATAGACCCTGTATAGAAATTTTTTAAATCTGCTATTAATGTAGGAATTCATGTTATGATATATTTAATCCTTTTAATGATATTTTGAAGAAGCGAGTACTCTCAACCCTGGAGACGTTCTCCCTTACTCACTCTCCACTTCTGTTACAGGTGTTGTGTTACTGTTTTACATTCGTTGTGTATTGTGCAGTACTTAAATATAAATTCCGTCTTCTTATAAATTTCTTGTTTAATATAACAGGTGAGAAAGTAAAATACCCCAAGGGACGTGCAAGGTCGCCATCTTATGAAAGGAATCCCAGGCGAAGACTTTATGTGGCGAACGAGGATGATCAACGTGGTAACTCCACAAGAACGGGGACATTAGTCAGTTCACAGCCAGGCCTGGAGAGCATTCAGGTAGATGGAACCTTGGCCGGTTTACAGTCAGGAAAGACTGCTGGAATGAACTCGAGCTTCACTTGGAAGATGGGAGATGAAAGCGCAAACGTAGAGGAAAAGCTTGAAGATACTCAGAAGAACCTTGCTACTCTTAAGGGAGACAAACATGAAGATGAGCACGGTGGCCCAAGACACTGGCGCACTTGCTCACCAAAAAGTTGCGCCACGAAACGGAAACCCTATTCAGGAGTTCAGAGAAGACCTTCGCCTGCAGGGCACAGAGTAGGTTCCTCCAGCCCAGAGCAGAACAAAGCTGAAGTGGAAAACCGGGAACAGCGGGGACGGTCCCCCGCGGCTCGCAGTTACAACGCAGATGAGGTCCGCGAGTACATGAGCAGGCAGGTGGCAAAGCGCAAAAGGAAGGAAAGTGAAAGGAAACAGTCAGTAAAGCAGGCCATGGAGATGAAGAAGAGGGGACTGCAGGAAGTCTATAGAAAACAGAAGGAGGCTGTCTCCAGACAGAAGAAAGGGAGCCAGAAGGACACTCTGCCTGTTCAGAACTCTGTGGAAGGATATAAAAGTTCTGCATGGCCAGTAAGTTCCTACCCCTTGTACACAATTTCACCACTACCTAATTTCACTAACTGAGAGTTGATCGGCCTCTGAGGACCTCAGAGGCCACCGGTTTGTGTTGAGAACACAGTTGTTTCCCCAGTCCCCTGTCTGTCCTGCGTGTGACTCAGTTTCCCAACCAATGTGGTTGACCCATCGAGCTCTCTGAGGTGAATCTGCATTTTCCTGGCACTGATGCCCAAGACAGAATGTGCTGGTGTGTGTTGACGCCGAGGCAGCATGTTGTGTCCTTGAGCAAGGCACTTAATCACACATAGCTCTGCGACTACGCTGGTGTCAAGCTGTATGGGTCCAAATGCCCTTCCCTTGGAAAACATTGGTGTCGTGGAGAGGGGAGACTTGCAGCATGGGCAGCTGCTGGTCTTCCATACAACCTTGTCCAGGCCTGTGCCCTGGAGAGTGAAGACTTTCCGGGTGCAGATCCATGGTCTCACAAGACTAACGGATGCCTTTTGTGTTGACACCATCTTCCTCATCCTTGGTCTCCCTTGCTCTCAGTCACCAGCCGCCCAATGGTGCCGGAGTTCCTTGGGGTGAGTGCTCGTTCTGGCCTTGGTTGCTCTTTGCCCCCACTGAGTTATTCTGGCAGTTTATTGATCGAATTCTTTCCCTGTAGTTTGCTGCTATGGCTAAGGATAGCTGGAGGCTTCCTGCTCATTCATTAGCTCACTGTTCTGAACAAGACAGATTTCCCCTGTTCAGCATGGGACCACCCGACCAACCCGACCAACACACTGCCAAGATTCCCGCGGAATTCCCTTAGAACTCCCTTGGAACTAGGTTATGCACCATCCAACATCAGTCCCATTGATTTCCATGGGCAATAAAAGTGAAGGGTGTTTAAAACCAACATTCTTGGTGGTTATGTCAATTAAAATATGTCCCTTTTTATATTAGCTGGATTAACTGGACCTGAAGCACCACTGAGAGGTTTTCTCCGAGAGTGAAGTAAAAAATAGGCAGTTAATAAACCATTGAATGGCCCCTGTCCTTCAGTAACTTAGACAGAGCCATAAAAAGAAACACACACACAAAATGCTGGAGGTACTCAGCAGGTCAGGCAGCATCTATGGAAGTAAATAAACAGTTGACATTTCAGGCTGAGACCCTTCTTCAGGAAGGGGGGAAGATGCCAGAGTAAAAAGGTGGGGGGGGGGAGGGGAAGGAGGCTAGCTGGAAGGTGATAGATGAAGCCAGGTGGGTAGGAAAGGTAAAGGGCTGGAGAGGAAGGAATCTGACAGGACAGAAGTTTGGACCATGAAAGAAAAGGAAGGAGGAGGGAACCCGGGGGGAAGTAATCAGCAGGTGAGAAGGGTAAAAGGTCAAAGTGTGGGATGGGGGGGGTGAGAAATTTTATACCAGATGGAGAAATCGATGTTCATTAGTTTTATATCGTGGAGAAGTCACAAGTCAGTTTCTGATTTCCATACTGTCCTGTGTTGGGTCATTTGGGCTCGGGACAATGGACATGGGACAATAATCTCTCATCCAGGGGTTACTTTGTGGGTTGGTGCATGGGAATCCCGTCTATTGTGCTGTTCACTGCATCCAGTGATGTTCATTCCACTAGATGCTGCCTCCTGCTACTGCCATCCTGTAAACACACAAAAGGTTCTGCAGATGCTGGAAATCCAGAGCAACACATTCAAAATACTGGAGGAACTCAGCAGGTTAAGCAACATCTAAGCAGAGGAGCAGACAATCGACATTTTGTGCCGGGGAGGTTAAATTCCTCTCCATAGATGCTGCCTGTCTGCTGAGTTCCTTCATCGATTTGTGTGTGTTGCCATTCTAGTATTTCAAGTGTTGTGGGGTGGCTGGAGATGTTTGAGGATACAACTGCTTTCATTGTTGGACAGTTAAGAGCAGGTTTATAAATTAAATTGTGTTTTGGACGCAAAAGAATAAGCTGTGATCTAATTGTTCAGGAAGGTTAAATGATTCTGTAAGGGGAAACTATTATTTATAGTTGGTGACTCCAGAAGTGGTACTTTAAAATTAGACTTTGTTGAAGTGTAATATCAAAAAAAAACGATTCATGATAAAAATCTATAGGTTACTCATTCAGCCAGGCTCTGACATGAAACTGCAAGGTAAGTTGATTGTCTTTTCGATTACATGTCACATGACCAAGGTGAACCGGTGGTGTTGAAGTAAAGACAACTGCTCTACCTGAATGGTGGAACAGACAGGAGGATCGGAATATCCCTCATGGAATGGTGACTTCACTTGGAGAGTTTGTTTGACAAGAACCCAGGAGCTCTGTGCACTGTGTTCTCATACTGGAGCTTGCAACTGGTTACAGGACTTTTTCCATCCTTTAGGGAAAGAGCTTGGGGTCGACACAGCTGACGAAGAATCAGACACCAACACGGGACAGGCCAGAGCCTGGAGACTTGGAGAAAAGGTAGAGTTTGCTAAAGCCATGTCAGCAGTTGAGATATAATTGTCTTAGTACCCGGCTAACAGGTTACAAGATGTATCGTTGGCTGTAGGAACGAGCCAGAGAAGTGAGGACTGCGTGGTCCATGATATTATGTCGTGTAAGTTAACATGGCTTCAGACAGCAGAAGGAAGTGAATGATCTTCAGTGTTGGTTGAGGGTGAGGTATGGTCCAATTCTAGCTCTGAGAATGGTGATGTGAATCCATAGGGGCTTAGGATCATGATCTTCCAGCTAACTTTCTGTAGCCCCCACCTTACCAATTCACATTTCCCCAGATGAGTCCTGAGGGAGCTCTGTTACCTCTCTGCATAAACATCACCATTTTCTGAGTGAGTGCTCTTTTAATTTGAATGACGTCTAACGTGTTTTATAAAGGCTGGATGCTTTGTCTCATTTCTTAGAGGATTGAAAGGACCACACTTCATTGAATTTCACATTTCTTTATGAAATAGGAGACCCATTTCAGCCCAACTAATTTATGCCAACTCACAGAGTACTCCCATTACCCAGTAATCTTCCCTGCCACATTATACTTCATCCCTGATGAAGATGGCAGAGTTGGTTAAAATCGATGCCTGTACCCAGCTGGAAGCCCAAGCAGAGTTTATTCATATACTCCATGCATTCCCATCAACTGACCCCGGTTCTATTTTTCACCTACATAGTTGGGTAATCCTGACTTCAGAATCTCGCTCACCTTTGCCCTGGTTCAGTTCCCCGTTGTTTGCTGGTCAGCTCAGAGTGCCCACTCTGCAACAAAGTCGTCGAGAACAGGCGATTTGCTTTTCCCCAAAAAGCTTCCGAGTTCCCATCAACGGAAATTTTCAGAACTGCACTGCATATATTTTTGCTAAGCAAAAAGATCAAGGAATATGAAACCAAGGTGGGAGATGGATTTAAGATGGCAGCTGGTGCCTCTTACCTCCAGTGACCTGGGTTCAATCAATGCTGCCTATGTGGAGTTTCATGTTCTTCCTGTGACCTCGTGGAATTTCCTCCCACATCCCAGTGACGCCGGCTGGTAAGTTAATTGGTTTCTGTAAACTGCCTCTATTCTGTAGCATTGGGGAGGGCAGAGTGAGTGGGATTGGTTGGAATTGAGAAGAATGCAGAAAGAATGAAATAGGATTGGTTCAGGACGAGTGTCTGGTCACACAGACTTGATTGGCCAAATCACCTCTTTCCCTGCTGTCCACTCCATGTTAAGACATACAGCAAGCACAGGTGGCTGTGAGATGCGCAAAGGCTGCCTGTTTTCTGGTGGAAATCACCAACAGCCTGTGATATTGCAGATTATGTTGCTATGCATTTTGATTGCTTGTGGAACTGGGGTGTGATCTGGGCTGAGATGCCCAAATGGTTCATGTTGAAGCAATGGAAAACCACAATGGCTTTCAGGTCCAGGATGGTCCAAATGCCTCAGAGCCAATGAAGCATTTCTGCAAGGTTGTCTCTTCAGTGGGGAAAATGGCAACCAAATTGTCAAGTTTATTGTCATCTGACTGAACATTTATACAACCCAATGAAACAACGTTCCTCCGGACCACAGTGCACCGGCAATACATATATCACACACAGCACATAAACCAAAATATTGCTGTAAATAAGTTAATAAAATATAATCCAAGATGCAAGTTGTGTGCAGCACAGGTAACCAGTAAACACTACAGTAAAACAGTAAAAAGTAAACAGCTCGCTGTCCTCGTGACAAGACCTTGATGGTGCAAGTGTTTACGTTAGTCTAACTGCCCGAGGGAAGAAGCTGTTACCCAGTCTGGCAGTCCTAGTCCTGATGCTCCTGTACCTCCTTCCTGATGATAGTAGGTCAAAGAGAATGTGCACAACAAGCTCCCAGAAAATGCAGTTTAATGATGACCAAATAATTTGAGACTTTGGGCAAGGAATAACTGTCCGGTTAGGCTGTTGGGGCAGCTGTCTGCTTTTCTTTGTGATAATGGTGCTGTACACCATCAGTGAGACATTAGCAGGCTTGACCAAAGGCCAGGGATAATGCTGATCCTTGTGGAAGCAGGGAGGATCTGTCCATATGGTTGTGAATGAATCAATGGTGTTTACATTGGCACACACTGAGAGCCTGGTGGGGCTACAGAAAACGCACCTCCCCTGGGGTGAGCTGACAAGTTTATTGCCTTGTGGACTATCTGTATTGAAGCTGGAAACAGTCTGATTCTCAACCAGAAAAAAAACCTTAACCTATGGCCTGTCAAGTCACAGCCACAGCCTTCAGACGAGTCTATCAGGTAATTAAACTTCTGTCTGATTTAATTCTCTTTTAACTGAAGTTTCTTTACCTTGCTCCATGACTGTAGAGCACAATTGTTGAGAGTCACTTGAGGAAGCGGTAGCTGTGACTGATTTGTGCCTCGGTACAACACGACAGAGACCGAAACAGGGGTGACAGGTCAACCGAAGCAGGGAAATGGTGTCAGGCTGTTCCTCAGTGTAGCACAACAGACTGAAATGGGCGGCAGGTCAACTGGAGCGGGGGACAGTTTCAGGATGGATAGTATCAACCTCTCCTCTTCCCTCAGTTTCCACTCCCTCATCCCACAGTATCTTCTCCTAGCTCCTCACCTCCTGTTACCTCAGTGCCATCCCCCTCACTCCCTCCCCCGTTATCTCAGGGCCTCCCCTCGTCCACTGTTATCTCGGGGCCTCCCCTCGCCACCGTAATCTTGGGGCCTCCCCACTGCCTACTGTTACCTCGGGGGCCCTCCCTGCCTCCCATTACCCTGGGGGAGACCCTCTCGCCTCTCATTATCCCTGCGCCCCCCCCGCCCACTCCTGCATCCAGTTATACTCCATTTCCTCATACCCCCTCCCGCTCAGTCATACAGAGAGGAAACAGGTCTTTTGGCCCAAATGGTTTGCCCTGACATGATTCCTAACTAACCTCATCTGGTCTGCCCGTGTTTGGCCCATATCCCTCCAAACCTTTCCTTCTCTGACCGCACCTCCTGCCCCCACCCTCCTCACGATCTAAAGTCACACACTTTCCAGCAAATCCATCTCCTTCCCTACACAGGCTTCTACTAATAATCGTTCTGTCAGTCTCCTTCAGAGGTTCGGCAGACTCTGTGAGTATGGGGGAGGGTAATGCAATGGGGACCAGTTCAACATTAAAAGATTTAAAAAAAACAAAGATTTCTGTAGGCCCCTGTGAACCTTCATCAAGCTCTAGTCAGCAGGGGTTTCCAGCGTAACCCTGACACACTTGTGAAATCTGTTCACAACCCTTTATGCAAGTGGAGAGAAGTATCAGGAAGGAGATGGAATGGGGATCTATCAAGGACAACTTGACGTTTCCTCTTCGGCTGAACAAAGGACCACACTGAGGGGATTACTGGGGTCAATAGTTAGTTTGAATTTCCCCAAACGGGGATTTATAGTTGAAGGAAACGAATGGAACAAGCACCTTCGGGGGTGAATGCAGAAACTGCCTCTTCCCACAGGTAAATGAAAAACTGGACCTTAACTGTCAAAGCCGTTTAGTGTTCTGAGGGGAAAGCTTCAAAAGTGGGGACCAAGTTTAATGAGAGTGCTTTTGTTTGACTTGAAGGGAAACTGACAAGGAAAGAGGGTGGAGTCGGACAATTCCCTGACTGAATGATGGAACAGACTGGAGGGGTTGATTGGTCACTGCAGTTCCAGCGAGCCAGCGGGACTCCCTGAGTGTAGATCCGTGGCACCAGGACCCTGGCTGCATTCGCAGTATTGTATTCCCCTTCTCCAGTCAAGGTGACAAGTCTCCGATCCATCTGATTTTCTCCAGGGAATGCCAATGGAGATCCTCCTGATCCTTGCTCTCTGCGACAGTAACACAAGAGATTCTGCAGATGCTGGAAACCCAGTGCGACTCATACAAAATACTGGAGGAACTCAACAGGTCAGGCAGCGTCTATGGAGAGGAGTAAACAGTAGATGTTTCAGACAGAGACCATTTGATAGGAATGGGTCTCAGCCTGAAACACTGATGGTTTATTCCTCTCCGTAGAGGCTGCCTGACTTCCTGAGTTCCTCCAGCAATTTGGGTGTGTTGCTCCTTGTGATAATGGCCAGCACCTTTATCCACATGGAGGGAACAAACTCCCAAAAGAGTACAATGACATTTGGGGTCCCTAAACCTTTGGGCGTGAGCCTGTCCCAAGAACTCTAGCCAAAGTGGGGAATGGGATTACAAGGCAAAATGTTGGAAACACTCTGCAGATCAGGCAGTATCTGTGGAAAGAAATGGAGTTAACGTTTCCAGCTGAAGACACTGCATCAGAACTACGACATAATTATTTTTTCTCTTTCTCAATTCTGACAAAGATTTCTCGACATGAAACATTAGCTCCTTTTCACTGATGCTGCCTGACCTGTTGAGTGTTTCCAGCATTCTCCTTTACAGTTTCCAACATCTGCAATTTGTTTGACTTTTGCAATGGTAATGTAATGCAGCAGCAGTTTTACAGTATAATTCTAGGCAAGATGATTGTTGTCTGACTAAGCTGTGCTGTTTCCTGCCTGATATCAAAACGTGTTTTGTTCCCAAGTGGGTCATATCGACAGGAGCTGAAAAACCTCATGGGGTCATCGTGTAACTCACTGCCTGGCCAGTGTAACCCACTGAGAGTTCAAGATTTGGATCCGCTTGCTTACTCACCAAAGCTATCTTCTTCTTCACCGATCACCAGCCGATCCCTCGCAGCCCACGAGCAGCAGCCGAACTGCAGCCCCGCTCCCTGCAAGGGTTCTCAGTACAGGGACAGGAAGCAGCGCCTCGAGGCCCTTCGCTCCATGGCCACAGCCCTCAGCAGCCGTATTGAGAATGAGGCAAGGAGACTGGGAATGGAGACAGGGATTATGCCGGGTCCTGGAGGCCGAGACAGCTCCCAGGAATGGGAACGGGGCGGTTTGGATGGTCCTGTCCGACCTGATACTGCAGCCATGTTGGCTCATGGCAACGGACCGGAGTGGCAAGGTGTGCCAGGTGGTTCCCTGGTGACATTGCCAAGCCTGCCAACTGATTTCAGTCTCCTGCCCAACTCTCTGCACAAGGAGCTAGGTCGAGTAGAAGCTGATAGGCCAAAGGACAAGCGTGCTGAGAATCAAACTGACCTGGAAGTGAAGGAACTCGTGGATGAACTGCTGCGTAGTCCCTCGTCTCAGAGTGATGACTTCCTGTGGAGTGACTCTGAAACCTGGTCAGAACGCGAGCTCAACTGTAGCCCCAGGGAGTCAAGCAACGGATTGCTGGATGAAGACAAAGGTAGGACAAGTTATGTACTTGGGCCCCAGCTGCTTTCCTCATTTTCCTTGCACAGTTCCATTGCTGTGTTTCGTGCCTCTGTTTTAAAGTTCTCTGCTCTCTAATCCATTTCCCCCCAAGCTGCTGAGGGTGCAGCAGCCTTTGGCATTTGTACACACATCATGCTGACTTGTTGGTTATTTTGGAGGGGATAGACCTTGAAGATAGGGGTCATGTACAAGTCTAACCCAAATGGGAATGTGAGGTGGACTGGCAGAGAAGTAGCCCCATCTGTGAATCCACTGGGGAAGCCAAAGGCCCAGTATCTGCATTGGAGACCCACCCACCAAGGGACTGGAAGACTGTCTACGTATGGTTGTGAGTGGGAGGGAGGGAGGGGTCTTGCTATCCTGTTGTTTTGATGCTGCTGTTCTGCCGTTATTGCAGGGATGTTAAATTGGCGCCAGGATGCGTGGTGACTCCTGAGGGCCGCCCCCTGCACACCCTGACGTTGTATTGTTAACACAAATGGCGCATTTCAGCGTGTCAATGTTTCGAAGTACCTGTGATAAATAAACGAAATGGAATCCGCTCTCTGAAGGGCATTTCTTGCTCTTTATGACAATCTAGTTCGTGGTTGCTCGAAGCATGGCCCAAGCCCAAGAAGAGTCTCTGCAATCACTTGTTAAATTTACTGATCCCAACCTTTCCATGCCTGAATTGGTGCATTTACTTTTTCTTAGGGTTGGAGGACCAGAGTGATGATGATCTGGGGACACTCAGCAAAGGAAAGCATCAGCTGGAAAGGAAAACCAGTACGGATGAGACTGCCTTTGACGCACCCCAACTTGCAAGTGGGTCCCTGGGCAAAAGGTAATGCATGACAGACAATCGTTGAAGATGCTTGCTGTAGCGATCAACTTCTACACCCAGTGCTTTAGCAATATTTCCTGGTGTGGTTCGGCATTAATAACGTTCTAGAGATGCATTTTACAAGTGTTTCTACTATGCATAAGACAGAGCATCAATGTAAATTGTTCTGGTAGCAAGTGATAATTGAAATAACTCTGGGCTATTGTGCATTGCAGCTGAAGACCACGTCTTAACGTGATGTAGCACTTGCTATAGGGCATTCTGATGCAAGGTTGTTGACCTGAAACATCACCTCTATTTATCTCTCCGCGGATGCTGCCTTACCTGTTGAGTATTTCCAGCATTTTCTGTTTTTACTTCAGGTATCAGACACCTGAAGTTTTTAGCTTTTGATTCCAACATATTTTACAGCCAATAAACTGTATCTAAGTCAGTGCTGGTGGTGTCACAGCACCTGCACCAGACTTCAGGGCGAAAGGTCCTGGGTTCGAATCTGGCAGGCTCCTTGCACAAGGTTCGCCCGTGCTGGGCTGAGCATCGAGCTCGCAACTCGGCCTTATAAAACAGACAAGCGGCAAAGTTGCCGCCCAATACGCCAAACGCGGCGTGGCAGGAACTACATACTATATAAATTGTATCTGAAATGTGTTCATTGTCGTAGTAAACACTGCAGCGAGTTTGTACACAGCACAAAGCAATATGGCAATGATTTCAGTACTGTTGCCTGAGTGATACCTGTCTCAGGTGGCACTTGTGAGGGAACCTACAATGGCCACAGTGGCCAACCTTGGTCATTGATGTATCAAGCAACTTCCGTCCTACCTGTGGTAAAATGTGTATGCCCCACATCGGTCTCACCGGCCAGCCCGAAACCCCAGTCAAAATAGGCATCCTTCACGCAAGAGACTATCTAAGAAGGTGAAGACTTCAACATGAGTGAGAGTGGGTGGCAGGAGTACTGTTAACAGGTTGGGGGACGGTTGGGGGAGAGGACACAGTGAATGTGGTGATACCAGAGGAAACAAAACAAGAGATTGATGAAGCTGATACATCAGGAGTTCAGTGTAGGCCTGTTTCCATGCTGAATGATTCTGTGAGTCTGTAATCTGGGGGGGAATTCAGTGTAAAGTATTCAGATTTACCAATGGATTAAGGAAAAAATGAACATTTTATCAGGAGGAGCGAACATGTCTGTTACTTGTCAGGATTGGAAAAGTATTTCCTTTAGAAGTTTGATGAACTTGGAAATTCTGATATTCCGGTGATTTCGAGACTTGATGCAAGAATTGGGTTTGGTATTGGTACGTTAGGTCACTGTGGATGTCTGTGTGCAAACTGATGGGTATGTTTCTCTTAATTATAAGCAACAACTGCTACACTTCAATGATACTTTATTGGTTGTAAAACAATTTGGAATCTCTTGTAGATGTGAAGGGTAGGAAGTAATAGTGAATTCATCCTTGAGGCCGTTTATTGAATGTTTGCAATATGCATGTTGCCCACAGGGTGGCAGACCAGCACTATATTTTTCCCTTCTTCGCCCAAACGTCCAGGACCTGTTCCATTGATACAATTCCCACTGCTCATTTCACTTCAGGAACACCACAAGTTGTTTTGGTTTACATTATCCGGTTTATGGAGCTATCCCTGCCTTTGCTGTCAAAGGTGGCTTCCAATCCTCTATTCTCTTGGTTTTGTAATTCTGTGAGTGTTTACAAATGACTCTGTGACCTTTCCTCCATATCCCTACGTGCTGTCTTAGCAACCACTCTGGCTACACATCACACAGACCAGACCTTTCCCTGCAGTGTCTTTGACTACATCATGTTGAGGTACAAAATTCCATAGAGGGGAATTCCTTAATTTCTTTGCCCCTCTCTCTTCCTCTCAGATTCTCCTCAAATTCTACAATATTTGGTCATTTGCCTGAATAGTTTCTTTCATTATTTGGAGTTAAAATTAACCTGGAGTGAAGAATCTCACAGGATGTGATCTGGGGAAGGGTGAGGAAGTTGACACAGGAACTAAAGTGGCTGAATCTTGGAGACACAATCGACCGAAGATGCTGGGCCAACGTGCAGGAGGAAAAGTTTAAGAGGTATTAGCTTTATTTGTCACGTGTACATCGAAACGTACAGTGAAGTGCGTTGTTTGTGCCAACAACCAAAATAGTTGGAGGATGCGCTGGGGCAGCCCGCAATAGTCACCATGCATCCACTGCCAAAATGGCATGCCCACAACTTGCCAACTCTAACCTGTATGTCTTTGGAATGTGGAAGGAAACACTTTCACGGTCACGGGGAGAACGTACAAACTCCTTCAGGTCGCAGCAGAACTGAAGTTGGGTCGCTGGCGCTGGTAAGCCTTATATAGCCACTGCGCTACCATGCCGACCATCGCGGAAATCAGTGAGCCGGGCAGCATTTGCAGCAGGAAAGAGACAGCCAACATTTCGGGTTGAGACATTTTAGCTTTTGTTCTCATAAGTTACTTCTGAAGCGTGATTGCTGCTGTACTAGACATCCTGCATGGCGCGTTCCCACAAGAGGCAACGAGGCAATGGCCAAGCGATTTACTTCGGTACGGTCGACTGAGCGATAGCATGTCTCAGATGACACTGACGAAAGGAACTCTGCAGACAGTGAGAGTGAGAGGGTTCTGGACCCTCCACTCAGTCCAGACGAGAGGGATTCGCCCCCTAACACCGAATGTCCATTGCCATCGATGGATCTGCCTGACCTGCTGAGTTCCTCCAGTGTTTTGTGTTTGCATGGTCTGCGAGGTGCAAAGGCACAGAGGGTTGTTGGATTGGGCTGGGAGGGGTTCCATGTATGCTTTTTGACTGCTTTTATGGGGAGGGACATCTGATGAGACTTTAAGCAAAACTGAGGGTTGATGAAGCCCTTTGTGTTCAATGCAGCTTCAGTGTGATAGACAGAAATCTTAATACAAAAGAGCTTCACTCTCTGTGTCAGAGATTACCTTCCTTGTGTAGCACAGTTTACTCATTTCTCTCAGTTATTGGCAATTGATTAACTGAAGACAACTCTAGCAGTTGAGTTTTAGTTGATATCCTGATGTCCATTGATCACTTTCTCTTCGGGTTCTCCTCTCCTAGATATAAATATTGATTACAGTTCAGTTCCTTCCCTGAGGGACAGAGGTGTAACAATCGATGAACTCTGGTCTTTTCCTTGAATGGCCATTGTGTGGACTATCTGCACCATCTCCTGGAGCATCCACAGCTCCCATATGGAGGGGTGGTTTGCCCCAAGGATGTGGTCTGGGCTGAGATACAAATGTGGTGGTGGTGGTGGTGGGGGGGGGGGGGGGGTTGGGGAAAATGCCCAGACATTGGATTCCTGGACTCTCCGCCTCTCCATCACCCACTCCCTTCAACGTTTTGTGCCCTCGCTAGCAGCTCCTGCTGTCCTGGCTCCATGGGTAATGCTCAGCTTTGCAATCAGAAGGTTGTGGGTTCAATCCCAGCCCACAGACCTCAGACGCACACCCCTGGGTGTTGAACAGCTCCAGTGCTTGGGGAGTGCAGCACTGTCAGACGTGCCATTGTCTGGAGGAGCTGTCAAATCAAGGTTCGAATTAGGCACAGAGGAACCACAGAGCCATTCTGCAGGATTTACCCCTCAGGCGGAGCACTCAAAGGACAACTGATGCACATTATAGGCAATAGCCTTTTGTCAAAACTTGTGCCATAAGCCCTCAGAACAAAATACAGCTGTCAGTTGGTAATCACACACTCAGTGGCCAGTTGATCAGGTGGAGGAGTGGAACTCAGTCTGCTCCTCTGCTGTGGTAGCCCATCCACTTCAAGGTTCAACATGCTGTGCATTCAGATATGCTCAGACTCCGCACCACCGCTGTATTGAGTTACTGCCAACTTTCTATCAGCTTGAACCAGTCCTGCCATTCTCCTCTGGCCTCTCTCATTAAAAAGATGTTTTCTCCGCGCTTTGGATGTTTGTCTGTTTTTGGCTCCATTCTCTGCGACCGCTAGAGACTTCTGTGTGAAAATCCCCGGAGGCCATCAGTTTCTGAGATACTCAAAACCACCCTGTCTGGCACAAGCAATCATTCCATGGTCAATGTCAATTAGATCACACTTCTTCCCCATTCTGATATTTGGTCTGATCAACAACTGAACCTCTTGACCATGTCGGCATGCTTTTATGCATTGAGTTAATGCCACCTGATTGGCTGATTAGATATCTGCATTAACTAGCAGGTGTACAGGTGTGCCTAAAGAAGTGACAACTGAGTGTGTCTACTTAATATTGAAACGCTCGATCATTTACCTCTCGTTCATTAGCCCTGAATATCAGCTCATCTGTTTGCTGTAGTCCTTTATTTGGCGAAAGTATTATAACTTGAACCAGAGCAGATTCCCTGAGGGATTAATCAGAAGCTTAAGATTCAGGCTGGAGTAGAAAAGTGCCTTAGCATCTATTTAATGAAAAAGCCTTTCTCTGTCTGGAGATTATCGGACTGGACACAACAGCAATTGTGACTTGGGGTGTAATTTCGTTCTTAATAGGTGGTGGTTTGTGTTTTATGAAAGTGGCTTGTGTAACAAGTTGAATTATATTATTGCTAATGTTGAACTGTACTATTGCCTGCGCTTCACATAAACAGATGTTGGGAAAACCAGGAGAAGTTTAATGGCAGCTGTGGTGGCAGAGTGGTTTTCCCTGACTTTCTGCATCACCTATCGTCACTTAGACTGTCTGGGCAGAAGCATCTCAATTAGTGCATGGCCAGTACTCGCCTCTGGTGGAGCATTCTCATTTCTCTTGGGTCTCGAAGCCCGTAAGATGCAGGTCTGTGCTGTTACCCTTCCCTGTGCCCTGTCATTCCTCCAACTCTCCACTTTTCCTCCAGCCTCAGGAATTTTACCTGTCTTCCCTCTTTACCTATGCTCTGTTGCATGCCAATTTACCTGCCGTCTGGAAGCCTGCCCCAATTGTGACTTAGTCCTTTGATCTAACTGTCTTTGCTGAGGTGTCAAATTGCACGCTCATTTTCAGTCCACTAGAGACGATGAGAGCATCACCTAATGGCTGTGCTGAGTGTCTACATTCCCACCCTTCCAATGGTGTCAATATGGATAGCCCCACAATGGGCCGAGTGGCCTCCTGTAATCAGTATCAGCCTCTGCTTCTGCCAATGGCCTCCTGATGTGTGCTCCATTTGAAGGGCTGACACGTGTCAGAGGGGCTGAAAGGTCAGTCCCTGGGCTGCTCCTCCTCTGTAATTGGGGGTGGCACTGTAGTGTCGTGGCTAGCAGTACACTGTTACAGTCCAGTGACTCAGGTTCAAGTCCTGCTGCTGCCCGTAAGGAGTTCGTACATCCTCCCTGCGACTGCGTGGGTATCTTCCAGGTGCTCTGGTTCCCTCCCACATTCCAAAGACACAGGGGTTAGTAAGTTAACTTGTCATGTGGTGACGACGCGGGATCATTAGGCCACAAGAGCCTGTTAACATGCTGAATCTCTAAATCAGAAAAATAAAATTTGAGTAAGTGTGGTTGAAGGGAATGGTCTAGAATCAGGAAATGGCTGGAGCTTTCAAACAAAAACAGTTCCACTGTCTGAAGTGAACGCACATTGTCAGTATATTGCTTTTTAAAATTGATGCAAAACAACATAATCTTTCTTTGAACCAAAAGACCACTTAATGGCAGATCAGTGAGGGTTGAGGAAAGAGCTTAATAATCTTAACATCAGATACTACTTCCCCGGACTGGTGATGGTTTGTGTCTCCAGGGCTTATGTCATCAAATTAATTTCAGTAAGAGAGGCACTGAAGTGAAAGGTTCTTTTACTAATCTGCTGAATACTTGGAGCTGCTTTTCTCAGGCACCAATAAATTCGTGCAGATTTTTTTTTCTATCTATTAATATTTTTAATGCATATTCCCCAAACAATAGATATTGTGATGCTTAATACTGCAGGAGATCAGTTTTAAGGAGATTGTTTGATCGCTTACAACTGCAGTTGGATTAGACAGTAGAAACACTTGCCCCAGATTTTAACTCGCCAGCTTCCCCCCTTCAGGGATCAAGATCACTTATGCTGTCGGCTTTGCTTCAGAAACAATCTGCCCCGGCACTCTTACCAAATTGAGTGTTGGTGCTTGGGCTTGGAGCAGGCTGGCTCTGAGGAGGCAGTGGCAGGCACTGGAGGGGAAGGGACGACGAGGAAGTGGGGCAATGTTGGTCAGTTCAGGAATGATCTCAATGTTGTCTGCCTGAAAAGTGACTTTAAATGAAACAATAATCATCTTTCCTTGCCGCCAGTGAACATTGATGGAAGCTGCACGGTTTCCTCAGCCTTGCACAGGATTCACTTGGTTTCTGATCCAGAGATGACAGTGGGTGGATTCACAACTCAGGACACCACATTGCTCATCCAAGCCGTTTGCTGCTTGAAGTGTTACTGGCTGCCACGTCATCTTGGCAGAGCTGGGTGTGAGTTGTCCCTGAGGGCTTATCATGCAGCAAAGTGTTTGTTGTGGGTGCTCGTTGAACTGGTACGCTCCGTTCAGACCTGTGTACAGCTGTATCTGCACGTACTCACTAGTCCCCTGAAACGCAGAGGTTTTCAGGATAACAGGAACAGGCTTCATCCTCTTGTTGGCTCTTTCTGGAATCTTAGGACGTAGCTGGGCACTGCCCATTTCCTGAAGGAAATATCCATTTGTGGCTGTTCCTGCAATCCCACACTCTTGAACGTTTCTTTCCCCTTTCTTCAACAAACACTTCTTCTGACTTTTAATGGCGGTTGGCAGTCCAACTTAAAGGTGTATCAGTGCCACCAACTGGACTGGAGTGTGGCGTGGAGAGTTGGGAAATAAAACCCTGACTAGTTCTTTACCAATGAATACTCAATTATCCCCAAAAGCCCTATAGATTGTAAATAATGAAAGACAATATTGTGGATTAAATCGAAGTCACTTCCATAACTTAGTCACGAGGAAATCTGCAGATGCTGGAAATTCAAGCAACACACAACAAAGTGGCTGGTGAACGCAGCAGGCCAGGCAGCATCTCTAGGAAGAGGTACAGTCGACGTTTCGGGCCGAGACCCTTCGTCAGGACTAACTGAAAGAAGAGCTAGTAAGAGATTTGAAAGTGGGAGGGAGAGGGGAAGATCCAAAATGATGGGAGTAACAGATGGGGTACGAGGGGGAGGTGGGGCATTAGCGGAAGTTTGAGAAGTCAATGTTCATGCCATCAGGTTGGAGACTACATACTGTGTCCGGTGCTCCCAATGTGGCCTCCTGTATATTGGCGAGTCCCGACGCAGACTGGGAGATCATTTCGCTGAACACCTATGCTCTGTCCGCCAGAGAAAGCATGATCTCCCAGTGGCCACACATTTTAATTCCACGTCCCATTCCCACTTTGATATGTCTATCCACGGCCTCCTCTACTGTAAAGATGAAGCCACACTCAGGTTGGAGGAACAACACCTTATATTCTGTTTGGGTAGCCTCCAACCTGATGGCATGAACATTGACTTCTCTAACTTCCGTTAATGCCCCACCTCCCCTTCGTACCCCATCCGTTATTTATTTGTATACACACATTCTTTCTCTCACTCTCCTTTTTCTCCCTCTGTCCCTCTCACTATACCCCTTGCCCATCCTCTGGTTTCCCCCCCCTTCCCCTTTTCCTTCTCCCTGGGCCTCCTGTCCCTCTGGGTTTTCCCCCCTCCCCCTTTTCTTTCTCCCTAGGTCTCCTGTCCCATGACCCTCTCTTATCCCTTTTGCCTATCACCTGTCTAGCTCTTGGCTCCATCCCTCCCCCTCCTGTCTTCTCCTATCGTTTTGGATCTCCCCCTCCCCTTCCCACTTTCAAATCTCTTACTCGCTCTTCTTTCAGTTAGTCCTGACGAAGGGTCTCGGCCTGAAACGTCGACTGTACCTCTTCCTAGAGATGCTGCCTGGCCTGCTGCGTTCACCAGCAACTTTGATGTTTGTTCCATAACTTAGTAAAGTTTTAAGATGAAAATGATCCACCCCCAAAGCTAATAGTGCAGCCTGCATTTGCTTCCTTTCAACCTTGCATGCTTCCTATGGTAAAATAATGTGTTGAATGATGACAAAACCTACACACCCCAGACTGACGTTTTCAACAAGATATGAGGAATAATTAAAGCGTAGTATGCCCAATTCTAAGTTGAGTCAATATAATTCTTTCCCTTCTTACTTTACGCCTTTTTCTCCGACCAACCCAACATTTTTGTTTATTCTGTAAAGGTGTTTCTGCCTATGCCCATAATCCCCTAATTCTCAGCCCCACCAAACCCTTAGCTTCTGATTTGCTAAGTGTTTCAGCAAACACCGACAAGGACTTGTGCTACTCTCCACTCCATTCTGCGGCCTTACTCCACTGCATCTCCTGACTACGTCACTCCCACTTGACTCGCCCCCATCACCTTCCACACCCCCCACTCCTGAATCCATCCCTCCCCGCTGACTCCAGTCCTCTCTGATCCCACCACACATTGAGCCGTGCAGCGAGGGAGTTTGTGAAAGGAGATCTGGTTTCTCAGTGTCACACAACGTGGAAACAGCCCACACTCCATCCAAAAAACCCTCTTTATTTTCCCACAGTCTCATCTCCCACACACCCTCTGGACGGTAGACAGTGATCAATTAGCAGCCAGCCAACCATAGCAATTTGGGATGAGAGTCCCGAGAAAGGCCACACAGTCACAGAGCGAGACGCCACCGGGGTCTCTGATGCTGTGAGGCAGCAGCTTCACCGGCTGTGTTACTGTGCCCTGTTTCAGTAAATCAAACGTACTGATGTTATACCATGGTTGCACTAGTGTCACTCAGGTTTGTTAAATGGCTGTTGGTATTCATGCCCCTTGGCCCAGTTATAAGTGAACCAGTTTTATTGACAGACCTCCAACATCAAAGAAAAGCTAAAACCCGACTGTATCGAACCAGCACTGTGTATTATCTCAATGTGTCTCCAAACCACATTCCAGCCCAAATGAGGTGACTAGAATTCGTTGCTCATTGATCAGCAAGGGAGATGAGGCTGAGTACAGGGCTACGGTAGGAAACTTTGTCACATGGTGTGAGCAGAATTATCTGCAGCTTAATGTGAAAAAGACTAAGGAGCTGGTGGTAGACCTGAGGAGAGCTAAGGTACCGGTGACCCCTGTTTCCATCCAGGGGGTCAGTGTGGACATGGTGGAGGATTACAAATACCTGGGGATATGAATTGACAATAAACTGGACTGGTCTAAGAACACTGAGGCTGTCTACAAGAAGGGTCAGAGCCGTCTCCTGCTGGATGATGCTGAAGATGTTCTACGAGTCTGTGGTGGCCAGTGCTATCATGCTTGCTGTTGTGTGCTGGGGCAGCAGGCTGAGGGTAGCAGACACCAACAGAATCAACAAACTCATTCGTAAGGCCAGTGATGTTGTGGGGATGGAACTGGACTCTCTGATGGTGGTGTCTGAAAAGAGGATGCTGTCTAAGTTGCATGCCATCTTGGTCAATGTTTCCCATCCACTACATAATGTACTGGGTGGGCACAGGAGTGCATTCAGCCAGAGACTCATTCCACCAAGATGCAACACTAAGCGTCATAGGAAGTCATTCCTGCCTGTGGCTATCAAACTTTACAACTCATCCCTTGGAGGGTCAGACACCCTGAGCCGATACGCTGGTCCTGGATTTATTTACTGGCATAATTTACATATTAATTACTGGCATAATTTACATATTACTATTTAACTATTTATGGTTCTATTACTATTTATTATTTATGGTGCAACTGTAACAAAAACCAATTTCCCCCGGGATCAATAAAGTATGACTATGACTATGACTGTTTCCTCAGCGGTCTGGTCCTTCAGTTATCAGAGTCCATGTGGTGAAGGTAATCCCACAGTGATTCCAAGATCTTAACCCTGAGGTGAGCACAAACGGCAAGAGAACTCTGTTCCCCATCCTCTGCTGCCTTGACCTTGCCAATGGAAGGTGTGGATGAACCTGATTTAAGTTCCTGGCACATTGCTACACTGCTGCTTGTAATATAGGGAATACAGCAGATGGCAATTTGCACACAGCAAGATGGCAAAATGGCATTGACCATGTTATCATTTACAGTGATGTTTGTGAAAGGCCTCACTTGGAGTATTGTGAGCAGTTTTGTGCCCCTTATCTAAGAAAAGATGTGCTGACTTTGGAGAAGGTTCAAAGGAGGTTCATGAAAATGATTCCAGGATCGAACAGCTTGTCATATGAGGAACGTCTGCGCCTCTGCTCACTGGAATTTAGAAGAATAAGGGGTGACCTCATTGAAACCTGTTGAATGCTGAAGGGCCTCGATAGAGTGGAGGTGGAGAGGATGTTTCCTATGGTGGCGGAGTCTAAGACCAGAGGACACAGCCTCAAAATAGAGGGGCGTCCTTTTAGAACGGAGATGAGGAGGAATTTCTTTAGTCAGATGGTGGTGAATCTGTGGAATTCATTGCTACTGGCAGTTATGGAGGCTTATATTTAAGGCAGAGGTTGGTAGATTTTTGACTAGTCAGGGCATGAAGGGATACAGGGAGAAGTCAGGAAATTGGACTGAGAGGGGAAAATGGATCAGCCATGATGAAATGACAGAGCAGACTCGATGGGCCAAATGGCCTAATCCTGCTCCTATATCTTGTGGTCTTATGGTCCTGTCTCAGTGGCAAGAGCACCATGCCCTGGTGAGTAGACTGCAGTGTATGAGAGGGGGAGCCCTTTGTCACTACAACACTCTATAGTGGGATGTTGAGCACAAAACCCTCTGCCCAGCTCTCAGGATCTCGGAACAATACCATGCTACATACTCTTTTCTTAAAGAAGAAACGTTTAAAATCTATTTCTTTTAGAAATAAACCAAAGTTTTAAGAGACTCCATAGCATCAAACTTCCAAACTGCTCTCCTCTTTGTGGAAGTATGTATAAATTGAGTTCTTCAATATCTTTCATTAAAAACCAATGGTGTGAAGCAAATGTTAAAAATGAAAGCCAAAATCATCCAAATTTGCGAATCTCTGCAAGCCCACTGGGGAATTCAGGGCCCAATGGCTGCGAATCCACGAGTCCCCTGGAGGCTGGACGCCAAAGACTACCTGTCCTGGGTTGGAGGCCTGTGTGGGTGGGTGAGTGGGAGAGGGGGAGGAAAGGGGCTTGTTTCGCTGTTTTTGCTAGGTATGTTCTGTTTTGTTGTGTCCGGTGTTATTCCACTGAGTTTGGTGGGTATGCTATGTTGACATCAGAATGTGTAGCGACACTTGCATATCCATGGATGTGTTGGTTGTTAACGCAAATGACACATTTCACTCTATGGTTTGGTGTACGTGTGATCAATAAATCTGAATTAAAGTTTGGGGGAGATTAGATATAAATAAGAGTTGTTCTGCAATGGCATCAGTTAAGAAATCCAAAATTTGGGGCCAAAGTTAAAAAAAAAAATAGACTGCGAGAGTTTCTGAACGAGAGTTGTAGCAAAACTTTCAGATGTTAGAGTTCACAAGGGCATGGGACAGGCAGATGAAGAGAGTGAAGTGGAAGTAAGATGGGGACTGAGTGGGTAAATATGTACAGAATTATTCGCTTGTACTGTATGTTCGGTTGAAGCTCCTGGCTTTCCCTGTTATAATGGTGTTGCTATTTCTATGTATTTGGGACAACGCACAATCTGTTAAGCTCTTCTGGCTGTTTTTGTGTTGTTCCCTGCCAGGAAAGGAACAGCTTATTACTGCAGAAGTGCAATGAGATTTATATAAGCCGATTGTAGCATAAAACATGTTGACAGCTGTGTTTCCATGCAATTATATTCCTCTGGTGTGAGCTAATGCAGGCAAGAAATGCTGCTCTCCCAGAAGGTCAGTGCAAGGTTTGTGAGGGCTACTCCCTGTCTGGGAAAATTCATCATTAATGCCCTTCAGATTTGTGGCTCTTGCCCATGGGGTCTCGGGCTGTGAGTGGGGGGGAGCCTTCTAAAGACCTGAGCGCCGCATTCTAGGGTGATACTCCAGCGAGTGCACCATGGTGGCTAACTGCGCCAGAGACCTGGGTTTAATCCTGACCTCACAGGCGCTGTCTGTGTGGAGTTTGCCCGTTCTTCCAGTGACCACGTGGGCTTTCTCTTAGTGCTCCAGTTTCCTCCCACATCCCAAAGACATGCATAAATTGCACTTAGTGTGTAGAGAAGGTGATAATGTGGGGACAATTAACAATGAAATAAATGTAGAGTAACAAATAAACTCTTCTTGGGCTTCCAGATAGGTACAGGTATTGATTATAACCAACGTTTCGATGACAAACTCTGCCACCTTCATCAGGGATGATGCCTGGCCATGTCTAGTCCAGTGGTATTTACATCCCACCCCCCTGTAGTCCATCCCTCCTGATTGGTTAGTCCTCATCCAATCAGGTTTTATAGGACCTAGAACATAGAATTCTACAATCACATTACAGGCCCTTCAGACTACAATGTTGTGCTGACAATGTAACCAACTCTAGAAACTGCCTAGAATTTCCCTAGCGCATAGCCCTCTATTTTTCTAAGCTCCATATGCCTATCTAAGAGTATCTTAAAAGATCCTATTGTATCTGCTCTCACCCCACCGCCAACAGTGCATTCTATGCACCCACCAATCTCTCTGTGAAAAACTTACCCCTGCCATCCCCTCAGTACCTATTTCCAACCACCTTAAAACTATGCCCACTCATGTTAGTCATTTCAGCCCTGGGGAAAAGCCTCTGGCTATCTACACAATCAACGCCTCTCGTCATCTTATACACCCTCTGTCAGGTCACCTCTCATCCTCCGTCACTCCAAGGAAAAAAGGCCAAGTTCACTCATCCTATTCTCACAAGACGTGCTCTCCAATCCAGGCAACGTCCTTGTAAATCTCCTCTGCACTCTCTCTATAGTATCCACATCCTTCCTGCAGTGAGGTGACCAGAACGGAACACAGTACTCCAGGTGGGGTCTGACCAAGGTCTTTATAGCTGTAGCATTAGCTTACGGCTCTTGAACTCAATCCCACGGTTGATGAACGCCAACACACCATACGTCTTCTTAACAACACTGTCAACCTGCACAGCAGCTTTGAGTGTCCTATGGACACGGACCCCAAGGTCTCTCAGATCCTCCACACTGCCAAGAGTCTTAACATTAATATTATATTCTGTCGTCAAATTTGACCTACCAAAATGAACCACTTCACACTTATCTGGGTTGAAGTCCATCTGCCACTTCTCAGCCCAGTTCTGCATCCTATCGATGTCCTGCTGTAACCTCTAACAACCCTCCAGACTATCCACAACACCTCCAACCTTTGTGTCATCAGCAAACTTACTAACCCACCCTTCTACTTCTTCATCCAGGTCATTTATAAAAATCACAAAGAGGGGGGGGTCCCAGAACAGACCCCTGTGCAACACCACTGGTCACCGACCTCCATGCAGAGTACGAACCATCCACAACCACCCTTTACCTTCTGTTGGCAAGCCAATTCTGGATCCACAAGGCAAGGTCTCCTTGGATCCTTACTTTCCGAATGAGCCTTGCATGGGGAACCTTATCAAATGCCTTACTGAAATCCATATACACTACATCCACTGCCCTCCCACCCTGGATCGAATTCCAGTTCTTATTTAGAGCGAGGCCTTGACTTTGTTGAAATTCTTTTCCTCTAGCTTTATTTCAATGGCTTCCTTTACCAGGTGGTCCCGAAAAGAATTGTAACAAAGTCGAAAATCTCGCTCTAAGTAATTACTGGAATTTGATTGTAAACAAGGTAGGACAGTTGAAACTTGATTGGATGAGGACTAACCAATCAGGAGGGACAAACTATGGGGTATAAATACCACTGGACTAAAATGCCGCAATCATCAGCCCTGATGAAGATGAAGTTTGTCTTCGAAACTTCAGTTATTATCGATACCTGTACCTAACTGGAAGCCCAAGAAGAGTTTATTCGCCATATATGCCGGGAAAGCACTAGATCTTTTTTTTAATGTAGGGTAGGCTTAAATGTGTGACTTATAGTCAGCATGCACTCTATAGTGGCCCCACAGATTAGATAGACTTGCACGGTGCGCCCTCAGCTCCAACAAAATGATTTTTCCAAAAAGTTGAATCCTTTGTTAGCAATTAACAAACGTACAATCAGTGAAGCAAAAATTTAAGCACACCCAAGTGTAAGTTAAGCACGATTGATAAATTTCCAGCGGTCTGCAAAAGTCAAGACATCTGTCAGCTCCAGTATTAAATGATACTGACAAGAACAAAGCATGAATTTGTAACTGAACCCTACGCTTTACTGTGTCCCCACCCACATGACTGCTTACCATAATAAACACACAACACAGAATATAAGGCAGATAGAGAACAGGCGCATGGCTCCTTCAGACTCAGCGGGCCAAATAGCCTGTTTCTGTGCTGTATCCCTGTCTCTCAGTGACTTCAATATTAGATTCTTAAAGATTCGCTTTACTGTCACTGGTACTTTGAAGTATCAGAACGTACAGTGAAATCCTTCATTGGTGTCAAGTCAGATCAGTGAGAACTTACACAGGAAAGAGGGTGGAGGCTGTGTCAATCAGACAATTCATTAAACTGAATCCCCTCGTGGAGATGGAAAGTGTGTTTAAAAGATCAAGGGAGTTATTCTGATAATAATCCCCCAAACCAATGTTACTAAAAGTTAAACGCAAACATGAGTAAATCTGCAGATGCTGGAATTTCGAACAACACACATAAAAGTTGCTGGTGAACGCAGCAGGCCAGGCAGCATCTCTAGGAAGAGGTACAGTTGACGTTTCGGGCCGAGACCCTTCGTCAGGACTAACTGAAAGAAGAGCTAGTAAGAGATTTGAGAGGGGGAGGGGTGATCCAAAATGATAGAAGAAGACAGGAGGGGGAGGGATGGAGCCAAGAGCTGGACAGGTGATTGGCAAAAGGGATATGAGAGGATCATGGGACAGGAGGCCTAGGGAGAAAGAAAAAGGTGGGGGGAGCCCAGAGGATGGGCAAGGGGTATAGTGAGAGGGACAGAGGGAGAAAAAGGAGAGCGAGAAAAAAAGAAAGTGTGTATATAAATAAATAACAGATGGGGTACGAGGGGGAG
The DNA here is from genome assembly GCF_030028105.1 of Mobula birostris. NCBI lineage: Eukaryota > Metazoa > Chordata > Chondrichthyes > Myliobatiformes > Myliobatidae > Mobula > Mobula birostris. The sequence goes on along the minus strand of NC_092391.1, from coordinate 21,711,642 downwards.
GTGGGGCATTAGCAGAAGTTTGAGAAGTCAATGTTCATGCCGTCAGGTTGGAGGCTTACTAAAAGTTAATGTGCTTGTTATTTGCATATTGTTGTTCATGGAATCTTGGTGTGTGCCAATTGTTGTTGCATTTCCCAGGACAATGGCTACAAAGTACAGTATATCAATAAGCCTGGAGCATCTGAAAGTGTACAACGAGTGCTCCCTGACATAGGTCTCTGCAACTTAAAATTATTTTTTGCCTGAAGTATCTTAAAAGTGTGTGGAAATGCTCTTTCTTTGATTCAGACCCTTGCACTGGCCAGCTCCTTGCAAGACCAAATCCCATCCACCTTCTCCCATTGGATCCAACTGGTGGCACCTGACTGCTGAGGGCCACAGGCATTGGCACTAGATGAAGGGAGCTAATATGAGCTCCAATTAAATTCTCACAATTGGTTCATTGGTGACAATATGTATTAAAGATATATTAACACTAAATTGATTTTCTGAATGAAGTCATTAAGTAGGGTCACTGTCCAACTGAGAAACTGGTTTGAAAAAGCCCTTCTGTTCAAGTTTTCTTAAAGTAAGAAACGGTCTGTGATCCACAGCACTGTATTTCAAAGTGGGCATGAGTCAGCAACTTAAAGAGCCAGCCAATGCATGACCTTGTCCAAGGTCTGAGTCAAAGAAAGAGTATTTCCACACTTTTTTAAGATGCTTCAGGCAAAAAATGATTTTAAGCTGCAGAGAACTGGGAGGAACAGTGAAAACAAAGGCAATGACTGTGATGTGGATGAGGTGAAGAGACTGAATGATATAAAAAGCCTTCATCCTCTCATAGACTGTACCAACATCTTTGGTCTCTGACTTTCAGTTGGTCTCCATCTTAACACAGTCATTGCATTTGTTTTTTCCTTCTGTCCTTTTTATCCTTGAACCTGAACTTTGAACTTGACCTGAAACATTAATTTTCTTTCTCCTTCCACAGATACTACCCGGGCTGCTAAGTATTTCCAACCTTTTTAGTGTGTGTTTGTATCCAAGCTATGTTGCAAGATGAAGTTGTTATGAAACCTAAAAGACTTTTACATAGATCATTTTGCAACCTCAGGATATCCCTCTGACTTGTGAAACAACACCTTAGAAAACTAGTCATCGTTGCAAAGTGGACAAACATGGCAGTCAATTGCAATATCACCCAGCTACTGGTTAGCAAAACTACAATTTAGTTCACTGTTAGTATTAGCAATGGAATTTGCTGCCCTCTGTAACGCTGTTGGAAACACCAATGGAACAGGAAATAGACTCATCTTGCATAAACTGAGAGTTGTGTATTTCCTTTGTGTGTTATTCTCATAGATATTGTGACAACGGGTGCGCTGTAGGGTCCATATTTCCACACAGATTCTGCCTACCATCGGAAGATGTAGATATTGAGGTGGAAAATTATTAGCTGCTATAGACAAAACTGCGGAACAGTTTTGTGTTGCCACTTTGCACACACACTTATGTGATATTTATTTTATTTTCTATCTTTCTCTTCCCATCACAATACTTTCTCTCATTTTCTGATAGTATATCCGTTCAGTCTGATTTGCACCTTCTCAATGGTCCTTTGCCCAAACAGCTATTCTTCAGATCTAAACCTAACCCAGATTTTTCACCCAGACAGCTATCTTACCCAACGCAAACAATGATGAGCTACACGTGCTTAGTTCAGTTTCCAGATGTGAATGATTCGGAATCCACGTCTGTTTGAGGACGTGTCGTATTTGTGGGGAGTAAGTTAAGACTTAAGGAACACACACCACCAATAACCTTGGGATGCCAAAGCACATTCAAGTAGGAATCGTTTCAGAAATTCATCTTGTTCATAAAATGTTACGCAGAAAACAAAATGCATATGTGAACTGGTTTTGAACAACAACTTTCATTTATATAGCACCTTTTAATGAAGCAAAGTATCCCATGATACTTCTCAGGAGCACTGTCAAATGAAGGCTGGACAATGTGAGAGACACTGAAATGTTTTCTTCACTTTGCCTGTGAAAGGTTTCTGAACAGCTCCTGAAGTAAAGTGGCTGTAGTGAGAGCGTCAATGTGAGGTGATGCCGGCTAAAAATAGCTGGTGAAAACTTGTATCTCTGACATCCATGATGGCCAATGCTTTCCACTGACCAAAGCGGAGTGTTGGCGAATAACTGAGGTGCTACAGAATGTACACACTCAATGTCAGTGTTGCCAGTTTTATGGGCGAATCCCCAAGCTAAGCACTTTACACAACCAACCATTTTCCCATCTCCAATATTTTTTGTTAACAAGTGGTCAAATGTGTAAGACAAATATGAAGACAGAGTAATTTCTAATTTAGCACATTCTCTACTTGCAGACACATTGAGTGAACCTTCTGTTCATGAAGACTCTGGGAAATTCCTGGAGGTTTGGCCATCCTGCTAGAGAGAGTCAAAGCACATTCAATCATTATACTTGCATTTTTCCTTGATTGAAGAATAGACAATGTTTACTGCTCCAGCACCTCAGAGCTACTCTGCCACTTGGAGGATGGTTGGTCCTAATCCGTACCCGCAGAGAGCTGGATTGAGTCTAACTCAGAATTCTTTGGAAAGAGGATGATTATCTCCTCCAGTATTATTCCACCAACCTGATCATTTTCAGTGAAGGTGACAATACAAAAAATGTTGAGGGGTGTGAGTGATGTCATCTGAATGAGTCGTCATCTTCGTCATCATTACATCATGTGGGTGATCATGATCTTGACCATGAGTGTCCTCAGCAATTTTTTCTACAGAAGTGGTTGCCGTTGCCTTCTTCTGGGCAGTGTCCTTACAAGACAGGTCAGCCCAGCCATTACCAATACCCTTCAGAGATTGGTGTCAGTGGTCACATAACTAGGACTTGTGATATTCATTAGCAGTTCATTCAGTCATCCACCACCTGCTCCCATGCCTTCACGTGACCCTGACCCTAAGCAGGGAGATAGGAATAGGTAGATGTCAAATGACCAAGGAATCATTCAACACCTGGGCCCATTCCAATCATGAAAGGCTTAACTTGTACCAGCAACAAGAAAGCTGCTGAATGTCTCAGGCAACTTCTGCACTGAACACAAGGAATCAGGTAATTTTTATGCATTTTCCATCAGCAAATTCAGGTCATGTGGCTACTTGATCATCTTATGGACTGCTCTAGTGATATTTACCAGATTGTCCCTGGGACTGTGCAATGTGATCTCGTGTTCAGTTTTCCCCTGAATTGAAGAGGGACCTTCTTAACAGTTTTCAATTGCAATGACTGCAAGTCCCACAATACCTTATACTGAGTTCATTGCTCTCCATTTTGCATGATAATACATTGGTAAATTGGGTTATTGTTGTCACATGTACCAAGGTGCAGTGGAAAAAATTGTCTTGCATACAGTTCATACAGATGAACTCACTACAACACAATGAGGTAGTACGAGGTAAAACAATAACAGAATGCAGAACAAAGTGTTACAGTAATATGTGACCATTTTGTCATATAATAGTTAACTATTACATTATGTGTAACTGTGTCTGCCTTGGTCTGGTCTAACATACTGACAGGAGTTAATCAGACTTGGATGGGAAGCGATTTACCTTGAGCTTAATAACCAGCTTGGACCAATTGGGCGCAGTGTTCTATTTCTCTGTGTTTAATTTTGGTGTAATTCTCTTTTAAAGAAGGAGAAAGCCTTGACTATGAACAATTCTTTGTTCCCCAACTTAGAGGATCTTGGGAAACAGGCAACATGCAAGATGGCAACAAGCCCTTGATCGAAAACAGCCAGAGACTGAGCTCACCTTGGTCACCATCCAGGACCATGCCCAGCTCGTCCTCGAGAGACGAGGAGTCCGTCACCGTGAAGGATTGTGGTGGGTACCTCTGGCACCATGGCCCTTGTGGGTGGAGGAGATCTGTGGTTAAAGCCACCATCAGAATCTGTTGAGAATCCTTGTCACTTTTATCTGAACCCTGTAGTGGATAAGAGTGGAGCGTCTGTGCAGTTATGGGAAGTAGAGACCATAGGTTCATTAACTCTGAGATATACTTATTCTTTAACTTCAGTCACATATAAGTACATCATCATTATGATCATGTCCTGTGTCGTATGACGTAGGTGATCATGGTCTTTGACCATGATTGCTCTTGACAAGTTTTTCTATAGAAATGGTTTGCCATTACCCTCTTCTGGGCAGTGTCTTTACAAGTTGGGTGACTCCAGCCATTATCAATACTCTTCAGAGATTGCCAACCTGGTGTCAGTGGTCGCATAACCAGGACTTGTGATATGCACCAGCTGCTCATACGACCATCCACCGCCTGCTCCAATGACTTCACATGACCCTGATCCAGGTGGAAGGGTGCTACACCTTACCCAAGGGTGACCTACAGGCTTTGGTAGAGATTTATCTCCACCCCGCCACCCATACATAGAAGTACAGCATTGTAAGCAATGGCATCTTGTCCATATTAACATGGGTATACATGAATTCAATTGCTTTCATCAGAGGGTCGTTCAACTTTGACAACCCACTGAGTGGAATTTTATCAACACCCATCAAAGTTGCTGGTGAACGCAGCAGGCCAGGCTGCATCTCTAGGAAGAGGTACAGTCGACGTTTCGGGCCCAGACACTTCATCAGGAATTTTATAGTATTTTTTGTAAAAATTTTGCTTATGACATAAAGTGCCAGCCATGCATAATCAGTTCCCTGAAGATGAGGTTGGGGAGCTGGCAGAGAGGAATTTTAATCTACATCAAAGTTTCGTCAGAACAAAGGCAAATGGATCTAAAGCATACTTGCCTTTCAGAGAAGCTGCACAGCAAAAGCCCTTCAGGCTTCAAGTTCTCTTTTATCTTCATGAATAAACTCCCTCTGCCATATTCTCTTTTCTTTTACATAAGGCACTAACACGTGTTCTGCTACAGATGGATGTTTTGCATAAGGGGCCTTTGTAATGTATAGGTCTTCTCTTTTTGTGTTATTAGATACTGACAATAAAGCTACCCTAGATCTCTATGCAACACACCTATTGTAAAGTCACCCAACTGCGGGGAAAACGATCCTGTTTTAGAAAGACTATACTCAAGCACTTGGGTGGCAAGCTGGAGATACGTCTCTACCAAAGGAGATGTAAGGCTCTCCTTCCCTCTGCTAGCTTGCAGATCATCCTTGGGCAAGGCATAGCACCTGCTTAGCTCCCCCGTGAAGGATGACGTGAAGCCAGGCAGGCAATCTCTGAAGAGTATTGATAATGGCTGGAGTCACCTGTCTTGCAAAGACACTGCCCAGAAGACTATGATCACTGACATCATACAACACGGACATAACGAATGATACTTCAGAACAAAGCTTGCTGAAATCCCATTTGCACTCTTGTGTGGATGAGAAAGGTGCCATGAAAATATTTTTAGAAGTACTGTGATGCCTAACAATACTCATTCCTTATTCAATATTAACAAAGCCAGAAAATTTGTTCACTAACTGTGGTTTTATGGGGACTTGCTGTGTAGACTGGCTGAGATTAAAGTTTTAAACTTCTAAGGTACTGCACTGTGTGTCAAGCACCATATGAGGGGCTGGAACTGCTGAAGGCTTTCTGCAAGTACAAACTCCATCACTGTTTTGTGTTAAACTTCACAACTTTAATCTTGCTCTTAACAGTCCATTATTCTGTAATTTGGCAGGTATCACTGAACGCAGCTGTTATTACTTGAGCTCTCAGTCCCACAGAAACTCTCACAGTGGGAAGGTAAGACTTACCTCATTCATGGCTCCATCACTACAACTTCGATATTAAGAGTGGTTTTCCGTTTGTTTTCTCCTCAACCCTTTGAAGATTTGACTGTTGTCTTACTAATAGACACCCATGTTACTGCTCAGCAAAATGGCAACATTGCTGCTTCTTTATTGCCACACTCTAGATCAGGGGATCCAACCTGGGGTCCATGAACCCCTTAATGGTGTTGGTCCATGGCAGGTTGGGAACCCCTGCTCTAGATACTGCGCGTGCCCTCATCCCAAGGTGTACGTTCCACCTCACACAGAGTTCGTGAAAGGGAAAAGTGTATTTTCAACTCCTCCATTAACCACGACAACAATGCAATGACACTATGCCACATCATTGAACCCACGGCTTCTCCCAGAAATCACTAAAGTCTCTGTCAAAATACTCCCAGGTCAAAAACCCACTCAGGATGAAACTGGGGCTGTCCGGAGTATCCGATGCAAGATCAGTAGGAACTGTCCCCGTGATAGAAGCTTGTATCATTGACACCCAAAAATTGTTGTTTTTTTAAAAAATTTGATCCACTGCAAAGGCTGCTCGGGAGACTATTTCTTTCCTTCCTATGTCAACAGCCTTGCTGGATGCTTGAATTTCCTTAGTGAAGGTGAGGTAAATACTAGCACATGGTTTACAGTTAGTGCTGTACCCAGCTATCCTCTAACTCCCAAGAAAACTTGATTGCACCTGTTTGGCTTTGGCTGTGAAGTGAAGGGCTGTCAGGAACCCAAGTAATTGATGGGATGTAAGCGGCATCTCAGAGGACTGAGAAATAAATAACACAAGGAGAGGGAATCAGAGGATGCAGTAGAGGAACTCTGTTTAAAGTCAGGGGCACTGAGAGTAGGAAAGAGAGGTTGGACTGTGAGAGAAAAAGAAAAATGGAAAAGTAAAACAAAATATAATTAGCCAAGTTGACTGGTAATTGACATGATCCTTCTGTGCCAGGAGCCAGATATGTTTCGACAGATTCCTCGATGTAATTCCTCACGGTTCAAAACAAAACACATGGTCAACCAACAAAGGCAGAGAAACTACCTATTAAATATTGCCAGTTTCTTGTATCCTTTTGAATTTCTTTATCCTGACCTTCCGATTTGTTCAGCAAAAATGCTGCAGATGCTGAAAATCTGAAGTAACAACAGAAAATGCTGGAAGTACTCAAGAGACAGGCAGCATCTGTGGAGAGGGAAATTAATTTAACATTACGGTTCAGTTAGTTTTCAACTGAAATGGAAAAAGTTTGAAATGTGAAGACAAAATAAGGGTGTTGACCCCACACCTCAGCTGCCCCTTTCCTTTCATGAATGCTGCCTGACCTGTTGAGTTCCTTTAACAGTTTAGTTTTCACTCTGGATTCCAGTATCTGCAGAATTTTGTGTCTCCAATGCAATGCCTGTATTAGAGTGGTGAGCAAGCAGTCTTCAATCATGAAAATGGGAGCAGTCTGACTGAGAGAGGGTAGAGACTGATGGTTGACTAGAGTTGATCTGTATTTGTATAAATAGGAAATTAAGGAGAACAGGGGTAGAGAAAAAACACAATGCTAGAATAGTGAAATAGAAAATGTTGCTAGAAATATGAAACCAAACAGTCTGCTCCCGTGGAGGGAGAAGAATGGAGTCAATGTAATAGATTGACGAGCTTTCATCAGAACCAAACTCCCAGACAGTTACTGATCTTCTCCATATAATAACCATATAACAATTACAGCACGGAAACAGGCCATCTCAGCCCTTCTAGTCCGTGCCAAACTCTTACTCTCACCTAGTCCCACCGACCTGCACTCGGCCCATAACCCTCCATTCCTTTCCTGTCCATATATCTATCCAATTTAACTTTAAATGACAATATCGAACCTGCCTCAACCACTTCTGCTGGAAGCTCGTTCCACACAGCTACCACTCTCTGAGTAAAGAAGTTCCCTCTCATGTTGCTCCTAAACTTTTGCCCTTTAACTCTCAACTCATGTCCTTTTGTTTGAATCTCCCCCACTCTCAATGGCAAAAGCCTATCCATGTCAACTCTATCCCCCTCATAATTTTAAATACCTCTATCAAGTCCCCCCTCAATCTTCTACACTCCAAAGAATGAAGACCCAACTTGTTCAATCTTTCTCTGTAACTTAGGAGATGAAACCCAGGCAACATTCTAGTAAATCTTCTCTGTACTCTCTCAATTTTATTGAGATCTTTCCTATAATTCGGTGACCAGAACTGTACAAAATACTCCAAATTTGGCCTTACCAATGCCTTATACAATTTCAACATTACATCCCAACACCTATACTCAATGCTCTGATTTATAAAGGCCAGCATACCAAAAGCTTTCTTCACCACCCTATCCACATGAGATTCCACCCTCAGGGAAATATACACCATTATTCTTAGTTCCCTCTGTTCTACAGCATTCTTCAATGCCCTGCCATTTACCATGTATGTCCTATTTTGATTAGTCCTACCAAAATGTAGCACCTCACATTTGTCAGCATTAAACTCCATCTGCCATCTTTCAGCCCACTCTTCTAACTGGCCTAAATCTCTCTGCAAGCTTTGAAAACCCACTTCATTATCCACGACTCCACCTATCTTAGTGTCATCTGCATACTTACTCATCCAATTTACCGCCCCATCATCCAGATCATTAATATATATGACAAACATGTTCGTTGACCATGCTGATCTTCCTTCCACAGAAACACCCACTCTGTGTCTCCCTCCGCCTCCCTACTCCACCACAGATATTCCCTTTCTTCTCACAATCTTCACTGCAGCATAAAACATGATTGATTTCTGAAGGAAGGACATAAACCTGAAGTAACTCGATATGTACTGCCTGACCTGCTGACAATGGCACGTCGGCCTTGGTTGCAAATGGCTAGACTTTAGAAAGGGATGAGTATTATTGCAGTCATACAGGGTGTTGTTGAGGTCACACATGGAACACTGTGCTGTTTTCATTCCAGCAGATAAGAAAGGATATCCCACGTTGAAGGCAGTCCTGCAGAGATTAACCAGGCTTGTTCCTGGGAGGAGAGAGTCAGCCTATCACAAGTGGCTAAAGAAGTTTGGACTGTATTATTTGGGGTTTAGAATGGGTGAAATTTTTTGAACATACAAGATCCTAAGAGGGTGGATGGATCTTCAGATGTTTCTCCTACAATCTTGAACAAGGGACCATAGCTACAAGTAAATGGAATGGTCAGTTACTGAGGTGTGTAGGAATTTCTTCTTGCAGACAATGGGTGAATCTTTGGAATTCTCTGTCTTGGGTTGAGGGTGGTGGTTTCTGGAGGTGAGATCATTAGAAATATTTAAGGAGAAGGTAGAATTTTTTTTTTGAAATTTGAAGAAGCTTTCTCAGTTTGAAGACACTGTATAAATACAGTTATTACTGCACTAGTCACACGTAAGTGAATGGAGCCAAATGTGATGTTTTCCTTTTCAGCCTTTCAGTGATTCCAAGACTGCAATCAATCCCAGGAAAGTGACCACAAATGAGATGGTGAAGAGAAAGGAGGACCCAGTGACCCAGAGGCTAGCCGAACTGATGAAGCAACTCCAAGAGGAAACTGAGGAGTTAAGGTAAAAGAACAGGTTCTGGTTTGGGGTAGGGACCTAGCTCCTTACTTTCCTCTGTATCCCCCATTTTGTTTTGAAAGTATTGGCCAGTGGTAGCCATGTCTCAGTTTTGAGGTTCTGGGACACACTGAGCTGGGAGCTGGCCTGGGGATTACTTTAAATTCCTTGTTGGAACTATGTCCAATGCTTGTTTTACATTCTTTCAGCCTTCATGGTGCTTTATTAGTTGGGTAAAATACCACCGTTCCGTACAGTCCTGAAAATACCTCACCAGAGAAATGGTTTCATGTGCCCTCTGCTCTCACTCCCAACTGGTGAATCCAGTGGAATTCATTCTTAAAGCTCAGGGTAAAGGTTATACTTGATTCCTATCACCAATATTGATTCCATGGATTAGTTTTGAATTTCCCTCTCCTCTTCTCTCACCACGTATAACTTGGGCACGCTCCCACTGGGTTGGCGAAGACTGAGAAGAGAAAAGGTTACTGTTTTGAGGAACCCAGTAGCTGGGCCCATTGTGCTCATGGTTGTGAAAGTCCTAGTGACAGAACAGTTTTACTGGAAAGATTTCAGTGATAAAAAAGGATTTCAGTCTGAAAGTTAGACAGAAGAAGCTGGGATTCTTCTCTTTAGGGCAAGTAAGGTTGAGAGGAGACTTGATGGAGGTATGTAAGAACCTAACTGGTTCCAAATGTTTCTATTATTAATTAACCTCATCTACCATATGTACATTAAAATATACAGTGCTGATTGTGACAAGAATGTGCTGGGGGCAGTCTGTAACTTTCACCATGTTTCGGGTGCCAAAGTAGGATACCTACAACCCGCTGACCCTAACTTATACATCTTTGGACTGTGGGAGTAAACTGGAGCACCTGGAGGAAACCCACATGGTCACAGGCAGAAAGTACAAACTCCTTATGGACAGCGGCAGGTATTGAATCCCAATCTTACAGCTGGTGTTGTAAAGCGTTACGCTAATCACTACGCCACCATGCTGCCCCCCACGTGCTACCGTGTCTCATGTCTGGTTCCTAATAAGCTGTTCCCCTGAGCAGATTGTTGCAGGACCAAGACGTACTGACTCACAGGTAAGGGCAAGCAGTTGGGTTAGATAAAAAGGCTTTATGCAGGTTAAGGGTGACCTGAAAATTACTCCCTTATATGGACAATGGAGACAAGATCAGTCAAGGCTTTCGGATTTCTAAGGAGGTGCCCTTATATCTCTTTTCCCATGCCAACTTCCAGCAATGTTGAAGTCATTGGTTACATCCATCATTTCTCATTTGATTACTGGCCCCGCAAATAATGGAGAGCACTCTTCCTTTTGGTTAATAAGAAACCCTCGACAAAGCTATCACATTCTTTTCACCAATCTCGCAGTGGATGGTGGGAGTCTGGTGTGGGTTTCAGGGGTAGTACGGGATTTATCTTGTAAATAAAACTGAATGACATAGGATGGTGAGGGAGCAACAACTAAAATGAGCCGGAAGCCAGAATATGTTCTGCTTCTGCTGGTCCTTGATAATGAGAGAAGATCTATGCAGAATTTTGCTTTCTTTGTCCTTCACGCCAATCTCCTCTGCAGGATGAAAACACCCCTGAAAGGAGACTCTGTTTTGGAGGTGAAGAGGTCCTTGATGTCCCCTGACTCCACTGAATATCTGAAGAGCAGCAGGAGCAGGACAGGTGCAGAGATCTCAGTGGATGGGAACGGTACGAGCTATACTCATCCTTTCGTTTATCTGGGGATACAGCAGATATATGCCTGTTATATTCTCAACTATACCCATCGACCAATTAACCTATTAACTTGTACATATTTGGAATATGTGAGGAAACCCCCACAGTCACAGGGAGAATGTACAAAGTCCTCACAGGCAGCAGTAGAATAGAGCCTGGATTTCTGCTGCTGTAATAGTGTTACACTAAATGTTCTGCCATAGAGCGGAGTTGGTTCTTCCTGATCATGGTCTGCTGATTAGCCTGGGTGACTATGGTGGCAAGAGGAGTGAGATGGGAAGGGTGCTGCTGGTGGGTTATCAGGATGGTTGATAGCCTGGCGGGTCTCAGTGGGTTGAAGGACTTATTTCTGTGCTCTATGAATATATAACTAATGTCCCCGTCCTTAACTTTCATTTTGCTCTTACCATGGCCATCTGAATGGTCACATGATGCCATTATACTGGAATTGTTCACTATTTAATCTTCCTCAATTAGACTACAGCAGTTCCAACCATGACTGAGGGAGTACCACAGGGCTGGAGAGCTTTGTGAACCATTGGCCCAGAGTCACCATTGGCCAGGAATGCCTTAAATACATTGCCTTTTGGTGCAAGTCATGCCATAAACTAAAAATCATTTTGTTTCCCAAAATTGTTTAAGAGGCATCTTATCAAATTTACATTCGTTTGAATCAACTCCTTCCATGAGAGTGAAACTTTTAAGTTGTGACTTTAGACCATGAGACATAGGGCATTTGGCACACTGAGTCTACTCTGCCAGTCAATCATGGCTAACTTATTATTCCTCCCTGCTCCATTCTACTGCCATCTCCCTGTAACCTTTGATGCCCTTAGTACGATGGAAGTTATGAAACTCCAACCCTGCGAGTTTGGACCATACATTAACCACTAAATCACTAAAATTTTATTCCTGCTCGTTAGAGTTGATTCTGTCTCCTTCAAGCAGATCATCTTGTTCTAGACAATGTGAAGAAGCTCTGCAGGGCTCATTTCTAGTTAAGTCAGTCAATTTGGTGACATTATGTCCACATCTGATGCATTAGTTCAGATCAAATATTAGCACTAACATGATAGATTCAGTTTGCCCTAAGTGATCATCAAATCCCACTCAGATGAAGCCACACTCAGGTTGGAGGAACAACACCTTCTGTTCTGTCTGGGTAGCCTCCAACCTGATGGCATGAACATTGACTTTTCAAACTTCCGCTAATGCCCCACCTCCCCCTCGTATCCCATCCATTATTTATTTATATACACACATTCTTTTTCTCTCTCTCCTTTTTCTCCCTCTGTCCCTCTCACTATACCCCTTGCCCATCCTCTGGTTTCCCCCCCCCCTCTTTCTTTCTCCCTAGGCCTCCTGTCCCATGATCCTCTCATATCCCTTTTGCCAATCACCTGTCCAGCTCTTGGTTCCATCCCTCCCTCTCCTGTCTTCCCCTATCATTTCGGATCTCCCCCTCCCCCTCCCACTTTCAAATCTCTTACTAGCTCTTCTTTCAGTTAGTCCTGATGAAGGGTCTCGGCCTGAAACGTCGACTGTACCTCTTCCTAGAGATGCTGCCTGGCCTGCTGCGTTCACCACCAACTTTGATGTGTGTTGCTTGAAATTCCAGTATCTGCAGATTTCTTCGTGTTTGCGTATCAAATCCCACTCTTCACTTGCAGTGTCTAAAGTGTTTTAATTTCGGATATGTCCTCCTATCTCAAAGAGTACTCAGGAGGCCCAGCTGACTCACTGCCCAGGAATGCCTCTCTCCCATGTGACTGTTAATTTGGATATTTCTACCGCAAGCTGACGTTATCTGAGTTTGGATTGAAGCCACCTCTGGACAAGTAGAACATCCTGACAGGAAACTGCATCTGTGTTGTTTACTCAATTGTTGAATCTGTTTCAGGAACCGCTCGCACCTCTGTCACCCATGCATCACTGATGAAGGATAAACTAATGGAGCAATCCCTCTGGTCCCTGTTGCCTTCTGAGAGCCATTATAGGCAGACAATGGAAAGAATTAAGAACTTCCATTCAAGGGACGGCAGTGTACCACACACACCAAGCATTTCCTTTAACAAGGTACAGCCAGTGTGATGATATTGAGTTTGCTGTCTGTAAGCTCTAAACTGAAAAGAGGACTTAGCATACCTTGACTTGAGGGAGATTATACTGCATCAGCCCGCACTTCAAGGACTAATTTACTTCATTGCTTTGTCTCCATAGCTCAGTTTAGTTATCCACAATCACTATTTGAGTAGTGGGGACGCCCTTCCTTCTAAGGAGGAAATGCTTCCAGCTCACAAAGTAGTTTAAAGCAACATACACAACATGTTGGAGAACCTCAGTAGGTCAGGCAGTATCTATGGAAATAAATAAACACTTGACTTTTTAGGCCAAGACCCTTCATCCCTGATCATCCATTTCAGCCTGAAACATTGACTGTTTATTCACTTCCATGGAAGCTGCCTGACCTGCTGAGTTCCTCCACCATTTTGTGTGTGTGTTGCTCTGGATTTCCAGCACCTGCAGAATCTCCTGTATTTAAAGTAGTTTAACATTGTTTATTTTATATTTGGTGATACACATTTAATTTAAATAAATAATTCTTGACATAGACTCGAAACTTACAGGATTACAAGCTTATAAATGATCCCCAACTTACGAAAGATTTCAAAACGGCAAATGATTTTCAAACACAGGTACAATCCTTTCAAACTAAATCGACATACCAATGAGTTCAGACAATTGAGTCATCTGCGCAGCAACTGAAGGCCGAGGAATGAACTTTAGATATATTTTTGTGCACTGCATCTTTGACATTCTTAACAATCCTGACTGCTTTCTAACATTTATACTGACTTGCTATTGGTTAACGTCATCTGCGTGGGATACATTTAGTTCCACTCATCAGGCTAGGTGAATGCAATGTTTGATTAGGTCAACATGGACCCCATTTTGTTTCTTGATTAAATCGTGCGCTAATGAGAAGCTCCTTTTCTGTTGTTTACGACAGAGATTGAGCAAGGAATATTTGTCATTAGTTTACGAGTCAAAAACAACTCTTTGACCCTTGAATGGATCATGCTGCCATACTAGAAAGCGAAGGTTAGCAACAGGCACCTTGGGCCCTGGAAAGTAAATATCCATCACACCGGTAGGAACAGAATCAATGGTATTGAAAATTTGTCAGTTTTAGGTGACTTGGAATGGCTTATCTACTTAAAAACAGGATATAAATACAAGATGTTGTCAGCCTTGTGTTTTTAAAGTGCTAATAACTTCACGATTTTTAATTATAAGCTGAGAGGGCTAGGAAGATTGCAAAGGAGGGCATGGCTCTGCAGAATGATGTGTAGTTATAGCTAAGAATTGCAGGCTTTCACATTCTGCCCAAAGAGGGTATTTGCTCTGACACAGGGAGTGTTGAGGAGAAATCTAAACAATGTCTTCAATGGAGGATGAATAGTGGAATGGTGCTCTGATTGATTGGTGTCAGGGGCACCAGCTGAGTGCTAAGTTTAACAGGAGCTGTCTTTATTTACATGGATGTTTAGAGCATTGAATCTTTCACCACATGGATGACTGAGTGTAAAAAAAAACAATTTGATAAATGTTTAAGAAGGAATTCTGCAAACATTTAGGAAAGCCAATGAGATTGAAGCAGGTAGCTCTATTTGCACAACTGGTGTCCGTGTAGTTCTGACTGATTGGCTGAAAGGTTTCCCACTGTTGGAACTTTTTCATTCACCAAGGGTTTTCTTTTAGCTCACTCTCATAATTTGTTGACAGCATCTCTGTGATGTGCCTTCAGAACTTTCCGCCCATTAAAATTGGTATACAAATTCCATGTTGGTGTTGTGCTTTTTAAAACAACAGCGCTATCCTGTAAGTGAAACTGTCATTGGATTAGCATTTCTCTTGACTACGTGCTTCATAGACTGGGAGCCTTGGTAATCGAGGGTTTCTTATTTCCATTTATATTTTTGTTGCAGTGGGGGGAAACGGGAAGGCCCATCTTTGGGAACCACGATGCATTCAGCCGTTTTACCCTCGAGATGGCCCACCAGTACCTGAAGGAAGAGGATCTTCGAGCCAGACACCAGGCAGCTTTGTTCCGACTGAGGGAGAAGGCACTCAAGGAGAAGACCAGGGCTGAGCTGGCCTGGCTGGAGCATCTGAAAACGTGAGCCCCTCTTTCTCAGACATGCTTTGCAGAGTGAGTATGGAACAATGTTCAGGAACAGGAGATGATGATCTGCCCCTTGAGAGGGGCAGGTGATTGAACAGGGGGTAGTGACTGTAGGGGCATGATCCTGCACCTTGCATGGGGCCAGACTGATTTGTCTGCAGTCCAGCGGGAAGAAGAAATCATTGCAACATTCTGTGTCAGAGGCTGTCAGAGACTGGAGCCCAATAGAGGTTCATGGAACCATTAGGGTATAATGCAGACAGGATTGTATCTAATAACGTGGCCACAGGAATGGAGTGCAGTGTGGTCTTCTGCTGCTGTAGCCCATCCACTTCAAGGTTCAACATGTTGTGTGTTCAGATATGCTCCTCTGCCCATCACTGTTGTAACACATGGCTATTTAAGTTACTTTTGCCTTCCTATCACCTTGAACCATTCTCCTTTGACCTCTCTCAGTAACAAGGTGTTTTCATCATAGAATTGACATTCATTGGATGTTTTTTGTTCTTTGCACCATTCTCTGTAAACTCTAGAGACTGCTCTGCATGCAAATCCCAGTAGATCAGCAATTTCTGAGATATTCAAATCACCCTGTCTGGCACCAACAATCATTCGGTGGTCCCCAACCACCGGGTCGCGGACCGGTACCAGGCTGCAAGGAAACGATCTGATTTGGCGATATGAAATGATATTTCCTCACTCCCTGTCATGCACTGTTGAACTTGAACCCCCCCCATCCCCCGTCGGCCGGTCCTCAAGAATATTGTCAATATTAAACCAGTCCACGGTGCAAAAAAGGTTGGGGATGCCTGGTCAATGTCACTTAGATCACATTTCTTACCCATTCTAATGTTTGGTCTGAACAACAACTGAACCTCTTGACCATGCCTGCATGCTTTTAAGCATTGAGTTTCTGGTACATGATTGGCTGATTAGATAATTGCATTAACGAGCCGGTGCACAAGTGCACCCAGTAAAGTCGCCGGAGAGTATTCTGTGATATGGGTGCAGATTATGGTATGAACTAAACGTGCTTCACCTGTGTTCATTGAAATGATTAATTCCACAGACATCTCCAGGACAAAGGGCAAGATGACAAAAGGCCTGTCATTGTCAGGAAGCAGCGGGAGGTTCTGCTGAAGCTACAAAAGGAAAAGGTGAGGAACATTGAAGTCCACTCCCTGTCCACAACCTTCAAACACATTTCATCCACATTTCATCACCTCCCTTTACCCCTCACTCTGTGACTCCATTAACCATCCGCTTTTCCTGTACCCATTTAATTCCACGCCCCAATTGCTCTTCTTGTCCCTTTAAACTCTTCACCCCTTTCTTATTCATTTCATTTACTTTTCTTCCCCTCTGCTATTGATCCACACCCTCAGCTTTCTTGTCCCTTTCACCCCCCTCCCCATTGCCCCACCACCTTTAATGTTCACTTCCATGCTCCTTTCACCCTCACTCATTACATTCCCCTTTTTCCGACATATTTCTTCCACCATATACCTATTGTCTCAAATGCTCTTGCATTTTCTCCCCTCGCTTTTTACTCCATCTCCTTTCCTCTCCCTTTCTGCTTTTCCACTTTTTCCCCCTTTTCTTCTCCCTTGCAACTTGTCTTTCCTCCTCTTTCCCCCGTTCTTCCTTGAACCCCTTGGCTCATCTCATCATCCTTTCCAGCCTCTTGTCCCATTCATCACCATTCTGTTCTTTTATTTCCCCTGACACCCTGACAATCTTCATGGCTTCCCAAGACTTCCCTTCACCTTGCACAAAGCTGAGGTCAGTTCAGTCAGAATTCCTGCTTCCTTCTCAGCACTGACAATATTAATCGATCTGAGTGGTTGTAGATTTTGTTTTTACCGAAATGGGATAATTGATGGAGCTCCCAAATTCTGTGGCAGCTCCCAGAACCAATGGCATGATGATGATACTGAATTTTGCATTGCATCGTTGAATGGCTGGTCTGTGTCTATAACTGAGGAGTTCACTCCATCCATGTCAATTTAGGATGAGAAACCACTGCAGAAAGTTGCAATTCTTTGGCACTAGGTATGTTGAGATTAATTATAACATTTGGATCTTCACTAGATTAATATCCTATGATATAATTGGTATCTGTGCACACAAAACACAGTTGGAGACATTGACGAGTGCCTGAGTTTTACTATTTGGAAGCAGAAGGAGATGGCAGCAAGCATAGGCTGTGGGCCTCTCAAGCCGGCCCTACCATTCAAAGTGATCGTGGTTTATCTATGCTGGGTTCAATTCCTCCTCTGTGACAGTTCATCCATTTCCTAAGTTCCTTGATCTTACAAATATTTCTTAATCTCCATCTTAATTACAATCTGGCCACCCTTGGGGACAGAATTCTAGAGATTTCCTCTCCTCTGAGAGAAGAAACTTTCACACACTTCAGTTTGGACTTATTGTCCCCCTATTTTGTATCCATGTCTTCTGGAAACAACTGTAGTTTTCTTGAGCAAAAAACAAACTGCTGGAAAAAAATCAGTGGATCAGGAGGGAAAGGAATATTTCAGGATGAGACCCTACATCAGGACAACTGTGAATTTTTTTTAATACTGTGTCTCTCAATTAAAAAATTGAAGGGGCATTTTTTTAAAAACAAGTCAAAACATTTTTAAAAAATTAAAAACCAAATGATTGAATGAATGTAGCAAACTGCTGGGGGAACTCAGCAGGTGTCCATCTGAAACGTCAACTCTTCCTTTGCCCCCACAGATGTTGCTTGACCAGAGTTCCTCTGGCTGTTTGTCTTTTTCTCTGGATTACAGCATCTGCTGAATTTTGTATCAAGTCAAGTTTATTGTCATTGAACTACATACATGTATATAATGTATATAATCATATAATGTATATAGAAATGAGACAACGTTTCTCCGAACCACAGTGTAAAGCACAGTAGTACACATAACACATGATAAGGATAAAATCTTCACTTGAATCACAGATAAATTACAAACTAAGGTGTATTAATATTAATTATTGTAAGGTATGGAACAGATTAACCAGTGACACCGAATGTGATGTGGCAGGGAGTTCAGACGCCTAATGGCCTGGCAAAAGAAACTGTTTCTCATCCTGACCCCTCTTGTTTTTCTGCATCGTACTCTCCTGCCTGATGGTACAAAGTCAAAGAGGTTGATGGATAAATGGGTGGGATCGTTAATAATACTAACGGCCCTGCGTATGCAGCGCTCCTGATAAATAAATGTCCCCGATAGATGGTAGGGAGACCCCTAAGATTCTCTCAGCTGTTCTCACAGTCCTCTGTAAGGATTCCTGGTCTGACCTCTGCCTGATTCTTGTTTTTTTTGTTTGCATCTGTATAGCCCTCATCCATATGAATGGATTTGTGGATCCTGTTGCTGTCGATTCCACTATGAGATCTAAGACAGCAAGATGCTGCCCACATTAGGACTCTGTATAGGCTTCACTGGCAGATCATGATAGGAAATTGCTGATAGAACTCAGCCTGTAGTTTTAGTACTGGGAGAATCACTCTGAGTCCTAGCTGACAGCAAAACCCTGGCCAGTAACTACTGGTGATGCTAGAGAAGCACTTGCTATTAACCAGGACTTGTTGGGTTGTGCTTTTGCCTTTTGAGTCAGATTGTGGTGGCTTCTGAGGCTGCAGTACTGAGGAGATGCTGCTGTGTCAGAGGTACGGAGGTCTGGATGAGTCTATTATACAGAGCCTATGCCTATTCCCTTTGAAATGGGACCAAAAAATGTTCCGATGTGACTTGGAGAGAAAACTAGAGATTTCTCCATCTATCACCTTTTCTACTTTCTAGCCTTGCAATCAGTAAGCTGATAACTTGGTCATTATCACATTGTTGCTTGTGGAGAACCAGGCTACGTCTACACTATGCCAGATAATTTTGAAAATGAAGCTTTTTCTCTTCGTTTTGACCCTCCGTCCACACTGAAACAGCGTTTTCATCCCCTGAAAATGGAGCTTTTCTAAAACACTCTCCAGAGTGCGTAATTTTGAAAACGATTGTTGCGCGTTGTAGTGTGGACGGGGTAAACAGAGATATTTAAAAACACTGTCATGACAACACCACAACAACAATGCTTTTTCTGCTTCTGCTTGGTACTGCGCAAGCACTGCCGTACGGCTGTTATAACGCGCAGTCGGTGTGAACAGCGTGAGAGTTAAATTGTAAAGTGAGCTTTTTTGACTAGATCCCCTAAATTGATTTGATTGAGTCTATCTTTAAAAATATTAATGTCAGAAATACTGTGCAGGTCTGGCGGCAGAAAATTCCACTTTCCTGTTGATCTTGGGTAGAGGAAGGCTTCATGCATGTGTTGTTTACTTTATTGTCTACGTTAATAGCTTGTTTGGAGTTAAACATCTCCACTGCTTTGCTGACTTTGTAGTCGTTTGTAACTCGCAGAAACAGCTCGAATTCATTGTCTGTCTAAAGGAAGAAGTCCAGTCTGCTTTTTCCAGCGGAGGTTTTCTTTGTATTCCTCGAAGACATTGTTGAAAACTTTCTTTCGCTGTTGTTGTTGGTACTCTAGTTTTTGACCGATGGAAATAGCACAACGCCGCCACAGAAACACAAATATTATACCGTTTCCTCTTCACTTGTTTTCTGTAGATGTGTCCGCGCATGCCCAATAGGAGTAGATTCGCCCAAATATCCATTTTAATGTGGACAGAGATATTTTGAAAAACGCCTGTCGTTTTTACTCGAAACCGGCATTTTCAAAATTATCCAGTCTAGTGTGGACGTAGCCCCAGTTGCCTGCTATTATTTTGACACCACACACAAGTGAAAACTATTCAAAGGCATTTCACAAACTGAAGTATGTTGGCTTGTCTTGAAATGATTAAAAAGCACCATGAAAACGTAAGATCTAAATTGCTTTCCTGGAACTGAGGAGACTGAATGTCTTGCATCTCCTCAGCTTTGGTGACAGAATTGAAGTCTAATCGCTTAGCTGCCTACCTGCTGGGGTTTAACCTACTCATTCCCATTTCTAGGCAGAGATCCGACACCTCCAGAATGCCTGTCGGGTTGCACACCAGGAGAGGAAGCTCCTTCTCAAGCAGCAGCAAGAGATTTTTCGGATCCATCGATCAACAGCACACCTGCAGTGGCAGCTGGGCAGGTCTGCCACACGCCCCTGGGTAAGACGTTACTCCCTCCAGCCTCCTATTGTCCCCACCATCACCTTACAGCCTCCATCACCCTCAGCTCAAACAATCCTCTGGAGCCCCCCCCCAGCTCACAACTAGACCTTTTCATCATTGATCCTCACCTACCTTGGTGCCCCCCCCTTTGAAAATGCTACCCCAACCCCTTTCTATACCCATCTCCTCCCCAACAACCTCCATGAACTTTGACCTCCTTTCATTTCTGTCCCTTGACCATTTTCTGTTTTACAGTTTTTTGCCAACGGTGGCCGTGTTTCAGCTGCTGGTGCCTTGAGCTGTGGGGTTCTCCCTCGTTTCCTGATGTTCATTACAATTGTCTGTGTGGCTGACTTTGTTTCTCCATGAATGTGACTTGTTACATTCTCTTTGCTCACTGTCCTAATAATCACCTTGCACTATTTTGCCTCATTACGCTGTTCTCAAACCAGATAATTAATAGCGAGATGGGAGAGTGACATGAACAAGGATCACGTGTTGCAACACTTTCCAACAGGTCCCAGCTGACTGCACCATTCTCCTCTTCGTCAGGAAGTTGCCCAGTTACTTCCAGCACTGAGTTACCCTGGTCTGAGGAAAAAAAAGTTTGCATCAACCAAGATTATTGACACTGATCATTCCAGTAATACAGCACTTGCCCCTCTCACATGCCTCACTTGAAGTGACACTGGTTCAGGTTCACATTAGGTTGGACTATTCAACGTTCAAGCATGTGAACACAAGCTAAGCTGATAGTGTTGGAGCAGTTTGCCCAGGGAACATCTCAATGCAGTGAATATGCCAGAGAATGGTCAATATAAAAGACTTTAGTTAGACCCCACTTGCAGTAGTGTGTTCAGTTCTGGTCACCTCACTACAGGAAGGATGTGGATACTGTAGAGAGAGTGCAGAGGAGATTTACAAGGATGTTGCCTGGATTGGGGAGCATGCCTTATGAGAGTAGGTTGAGTGAACTTGGCCTTTTCTCCTTGGAGCGACAGAGGATGAGAGGTGACCTGACAGAAGTGTATAAGATGACAAGAGGCATTGATCGTGTGGATAGCCAAAGGCTTTTCCCCAGGCCTGAAGTGGCTAACACAAGACGGCACAGTTTTAAGGTATTTGGAAGTAGGTATAAGGGGTAAGTTTTTCACACAGAGAGTGGCGGATGTGTGGAATGCACTGCCAAGCGACAGTGATAGAGGCAGATACAATAGGGTCTTTTAAGAGACTCTTAGATAGGTACATGGAGCTTAGAAAAAAGTAGGGCTATGTGGTAGGGTAATGCTAGGCAGTTTCTAGAATAGGGTACCTGGTTGGCACGACATTTTGTGCCAAAGGGTTTCAAAGATGCTGTAGATTCCTATGTTCTATGACTCTAAGGGCAACACCTTCAGTCGAGCCAAGTGTTAGGGAAAGTGGGTCTGAAACAATAACTAATAAGCAAGTCAGCTGTGTGGTTGTTGCTCATTTGTTGCTCATGAGCTGATTCTAGAAGAAGTGACTGCGGGGTTTGTTGGAATTCAGAAGAATGAGAGGGTATGTTATAAAATTATGAAAAGGATAGATAAGATAGAGCAGGGGCTCCCAGTCTGGGGTCCACAGACCCCTCAGTTAGTGGAAGGGGCCCATGGCATAAGAAAGCTTGGGAACCTCTGAGGCAGAGGCAAGAAAGTTGGATCCACTGGCAAATGAGACGAGAACTAGGGGACATGGTCTCAAGATTCGGTGAAATAGATTCAGAATGGAGGTGAGGAGAAGCTGCTTTTCCCAGAGAGTAGTGAACCTGTCGAATTCTCTGCCCAGGGAAGCAGCAGGGGCTACATTATTAAATATATTTACGGCACTGATAGATTTTTGCACAGTAGGGGAGTTAAGGATTTGAGGAGAGAGGAGGTATGTGGAACTGAGTCCTCAGCCAGATCAGTTGTTATTGAATGGTGGAGCAGGCTTGATGGGCCAGATGACCTAATCTTGATCCTATTTCTCATGTTCTGATGACTCTGGTCCCCGTGTGTGGCACCAGTCCTGTGCACTGGCATAGTGGTTGAATATCCTGGTCCATTTCTACTCTACTCCCAGTGTCCTGTTCAGTTTTCAGAGGAGAAGGAAACCACATCGCCTCCAGCTGCTGACAGTGAATCCACACAGATGATCAGTCCCCTGCCTGACCCAGATGTGGGCTGCTCGTCCCCTCGGCCACTCCCTGAGAGTGATGGGAGCTCAGTCATGGAGCGACTGAAGGAAATGCGCAGAAAACCAGATGAACGGTGAGCTATCCTGCCAATGACTGCTGTTGAGCCCTGCAGTGGCAGAACACAGCAAGGTTACAAAAAGGTACCTTAGACCCTTATACAGGGACATAGGGAAGGCTGATCACTAGATTTCCAACCTGAAACAGATACTGGAGTCCCATTGGGCCCAGGGAAGGTGGCCAGATCCCAATGTGGAGGAAGAGATGAGGGAACAGCATATTGGTCAGCCATAATCAATTTGAGTGGAGGCTGGAGGGGCGGAATGGCTGTTTTTGTAATCCTAAAATGGAAAGGAAATCACATGACAACAATGCCCTTCACTTTTTTTTCTGTATTGGCTGGGAGGTATCGTTTGCTCAGGCCAGAATTGTGTTCACTCTGGGTTGGTGATGTAAGTTGATGGTGGTGGGACTGCACTAATAGCTGGTAATATTGTACAAACCAGGCACCACCTTTCCTTTGCCCCATCTGTGGGCTCATCCCCTTCCCCTCTCCCATCGCAGTGGACTCCACCCCTTCCCCTATTCCAAAGTTTCAAAAACATTCAAAGGTTCATTTATTATCAAAGCATGTATCCATATACAACTCTGAAATTTGTCTTCTCCAGATAGCCACGAAACAAAGAAAGAACATGAATGTCATTCAGTGAGAAACATCAAATCCACCCCCTCACCCGCACAAAACAGAACAGGAACATCAACCCCCAAAGTTACAACCCCTCCCCCAAACAAAAAAACTAACAGAATATCAACCCTCAAACACCCTCCCCTTGCACAACAAAATGGAAAAGGAACAGACATTAAAAAATACAGAATATAAAAACCATAATTCTGAAAAAGTCCACAGTCCATAAATGCAATGGTCCAATCCATAAACACAGAATCATGATACCTTCCTTCATGATCACTGACATTCATCGAAAGAGAGGGACATCACGTGAGGCCTCCCCGCCTGCCACAGCGAGCCACACAGCGATAGGCCAATCACAAACTCCTTCTCCGGCAGTGATCAAAAGGAAGGCAGTCGGTGCTGAACTCTCACTCGCCTTGATCTGAGAGGAGTTGAGGGAAATCAACAATAAAAAGATTCAAAGTTTCAAAGTGCATTTATTATCAACGAATGTATAGATTATACGACCTTAAGGTTTGTTTGTTAACAAATAAAGCAAGGAACCCGAAAGAACCCAATTAAAAAAAAATAAGGCCAACCCCGCAGTGCCCACAGAGAAAGAGGGAAAAAAATAAATTATGCAAACAATAGAAATAAACAGTAACAACAGCTTTCTGAACCAAACTGAGTCCCTAGATCTGAATCCCCGAGTGGGCCCAAAGCCTCAGTATTCAGTTCATCATATTAGCGGGGCAAGTTACTGCATAGTTCACAGACACAAACCACAGCAGCCAGGGACAGTCTCACAGCCTTAGCATCGTGGAGAGAGAAGACACCAGACTCTCTGGGCCGGTGTTTATTTTGTCCAAACCTTGCACGAGGAACCAGGCCCCACTGTGGCAAATCATTCCAGGCCTAGATTTCACTGCTGAAGAAGCCATTCTCAACCTTTCCAAATCGGTTAAGCGTTTAAAGCAATCCAACCTCGCCCAATTCCTGACACCCCTGCCTTTTCTGTCCATCCGGGTTGGTGTTTAGATTGTCCAAACGGCGTATTATAGCTCGCATTAGGATCCGGCCATCACCACGGCGAATCACTTCGGGCCTAGAACACGCCACACAGCGATTCGCTTAGGACCTGGATTCTCTGCCGAAGAAGCCGTTCTCGGCTTCACCAAATCGGCTTGGCACTCAGAGCGATCCACACTCGCATCTGGGTAAGTTGGACGGGCACCGTAACTCCTTCGTCCTGTCTTCTCCCCTCTGAATCATCCACTCCAAACAGCACAGCTCCAATTCCAAGTGCTTGATTTTGCAGCGCACCAGCAGGGCACATCTCTTGAGTTCGCTTTGCCCTCACTCACCTCTCCATTGTTTATCGTGATAGTTTACCACAATTTAGTTCAAAAACAGTGTTATTAGTAATGTCTTTAATTGAATTCCTTTGCTTTTGAACCACCAGTAAGCTGTCACACATCTTTGGTAGAGACTCTGAGAGAGTGTTGCCAGTGTGCTTTTGGTCACCTGTGCTTCTTTTACAGCTGCTCTGTGGATTCATTGTTTGACTAACTATTTAATAGGTTCCTTCCTAAAACTGAAGAGGAAGTCTTCAGGCAGCAGAAACAAACCATGAGTGTGCTGGTATGGAAGCACTCTTCAGACACAGAGGAACCCGTTGTTCACAGGACTGGGACGGAGGCTTTGGCCACCTGGGGTCCTCAGGTCAGGGAGCAGGTTCCGAGCATATGGGGGCCTTCTACAGAGACAGGTACACGTCAGCTCAATTATTTTGTTAGGTTTCTATTTTTAATCACTTGCTAGCTCTTCTCTTCTGCTTCGCACATCACACATTGATCCTTCCGTCACCAGCCTGGTGCTTGTGGCTGCAGCTCAGTAACTAGCTTGCAGGAAGTATGTGTGTGAGAGGGTTAAGCGTGATCTTTATCCTCTTCACTTTCTGACGTTTCCTGTAAAATAGTGTCAGCTTTTCACTGCCCACCACCCCACAACTCCAAGAGCAACACACAACACCGGGGAAACTCGTTGGGAAATGGAGCACCGATGGAGAGAAGTGAACAGCAGCCAAAGATCTGGGACGAGATCCTTCACCTGACCCAGATGAAGAGTCTCAGTTCCTCCATAGATGCTGTCTGAGCTGCTGAGTTCCTCCAGCAGCTGTATTTTATTTCAGATTCCAGTATCCGGAGTCTCTTGTGCTCCCACAACTCCAAACCCAATTGGCTATTAATGGGGAGACATTGCCCCTGTTCCTGATCTGATGATGTAAAAATGGGAGAATTTAATTATGTGCTTTACAATTTGTAAGCATAATCACAACTACATTAAAAAATAGTCTGGGTTAATGAACCACTCTTCAGGTATGAAAGGTCTTAAAGCTGATTTTAGTGGGAAATTATAGAGGTGGCAGTATTTGGACTGCAGCTTCCAAATCTTGCATATTGTAAATAGTATTAGATTAAAACTCACTCCTTGTATTTCCAAGCACATTATGCTGTCTAAAACACAAATTAAATCCACCACTTCTTGTACTGTGCATTTAAAATTTATTTTCTAGAAAATTCTGACCTCTATATTAGCCTTTCCCTTACACTGTTCCTCCTGCAAACTGCCATCATGGATAGGAGTAGGCTTTTGATTAGGTTGGAAACCAAAGTAGCAGTGCGATCAGCACCTCACATCCCAAGGGTAAGCTGAGCACTGAAGAAATGCTGCAGCGTCCAAGGTGCCAACCATCAGCTGAGAGGTTAATCTGGTGACCATAGGTGGAAGCAAAATATGGTATTGATTTATTTGAAGAACAGGTGGTTATTTCTTGTGACCACGCTAACATTTATCCCTCAATTAACATCATTGCAAGCTGATGCTCTGAAAGTTATTGCACTGTTGTTGGTGGCATCTTACTGTATAAATTGGACGCCTACGTTCTTGTCCGGTCAAAAGCACTTAGAACGTGGCCATATGGAATTGTTATTTTAATAGTGTGCTGTTGACGACGTCCACAGGGGCCTGAGGAACCCAGAGGAGTTTTACAATTTTGCCTTGTTGGCCCGCTGAAGCAGGAGTCCTGCCCCCACATCTCAGGAAGAAACCTTTGGTCTCCTCAACTGTGTGTGCTCAGATCTCCTGCCCCATCCTGATCCTGGAGTAGAAATGCCCAGGCATCATCCCTGATGAAGGTGGTACTCTGGCATCAAAACGTTAGTTATAATTAATATCTGTACCCGGCTGGAAGCCCAGGAAGAGTTTATTTGGCTTTATTCTGCATTTGGTATTATTTTACCATGTACTATCTCAATGCACCATTGTGATGAGCTGTTCTATATGGAAGACAGGTTTTCCACTGTACTTCAGTACATGTAACAATGGTAAACCAGTTTACCAAATTGCAGTCCGGTCCTGTGCTCACAGATCCTCCCCCCACCCCCAAAAAATGTTGAGTGAAATCATCAGCGTGAACAAAAGGCCCAGCAGACAGAATGCAAGACTGTGGCACAGAGGTTAACTCTATGAGAGGGTTGTAGCACAAACCAGCTGATAATGAGCACAGTCTGCAGCATAAATCTGCACCTGATTGGTGAGGAGGCTGCTGATGTCACTCAGAAATAGCTAGTTGCATCTGTGTTGTTTATTTTACAATCTTAAGAAGTTCTGAAGCTCTATTAAACCAGTAAGTTTACTTTAAGCCTCTGTCACTGTCTGTAATATTGATACTGCAACAGATAGTTTGAGACAGTAGCAACACAGTGGAACAGCAGTTAGTACTGCTGCCTCTTTGCTCCAGGTACAAAGTGCAATTCTATTCTTGAGTGCTGTTTGTTTGTAGCTTACAAGTTTGCTCTGTGATTGTGTGTGTTTTCAGTGGGGGTTCCAGTTTCCATCCGTGTCCCAAAGATGTGCTGGTATTTTCATTGGAAGTAGGTAGAGAAGGAATGGGACTGATGTGATTACTCCTCTGGGAGTCAACATGGATGATGGGCTGAGTGGTCTCCTATGTTGTTTTAAGTGTAGGATAAAATCATCTTTCCCTGTGATGCTAGTTAAAGGATAAATATTGGCTCAGAAAAACTCTCCTGCTCTTCAAGTATAACAAATCAGTTCAGTTGCATTCATTAGGAAGGGCAGGCTCAGTCTCACCCAAATGTCCCTGGAGTAAAACGTGAACTTATAAGTTCTGACCTAGTTGAGAGTGTTCCCCCAATGAGCCTTGGCTGATACCAGGGCAAAAGCATGTCGGGATTCAAAGTGAATTTTTTCCTTCCCTAACAGGAAAACATTGTGCTAAGTGCTAAAAGGAAGTGGGGTAAACAGTGGATCCCATGGAATTAGTCAGAGAGCTTGATGATACTTTCAATAAGTATCATAAACAGATGAGGGTTTTAATACCCTGCACTCTGCACGGGAGTGTCGCATTAATAAATCAAAACTAATTACTACTGAACCTTCAAATAGACTTGAGAACTTGCCAATTCCTGCCAGCTATTACGGGTTTAGTCGGCAACAATATGCTTTGGCATGTTTTCACATTGTGCATTAGAGCCCTATTCAATGACATTTTTTCACTGGGATTGTTGGCTAGCTTTTTGTCTTCCCCATTGAGATTAATTCGGGGGTTGTTACCTTTCAAAACTCAGTTTTTGATGAAGATACAGACTAACTGTAAGATAGGTGTAAGCACTTAAAAGCAGGAGTAAATGACAGTAGGATATTGCAACAGACAGAAACAGAATCTTTTTTTTATCACTGACAAACGTCATGAAATTTGCTGTTTTGTGGCAGCAGTACAGAGCAAGTCAAAAATTATTTTAAGTTATAAAAATAAATAGTGCAAAAGATGAATAATGAGGTAGAGTTCATGGGTTCATTGCCCATTCAGAACTCTGATAGCGGAGGGTGGGGGGAAGCTGTTTTTAAAATATTGAGTATGTGTCTTCAGACTCCTGTACTTACTCCCTGCGGGTACTAACATGAAGAGGGCATGTCCCGGATGCTGAGAGTCTGTAATAATGGATACAGCTTTCTTGAGGCTCTGCCTCCTGAAGATATCCTCGATGGTGGGGAGAGGCCCATGATGTTCTCATGATGGTTGAGTCTCTAACCCTCTGCAGCCTTTTATGAATTGGAGACTCCATACTAGGCTGCAATGCAACCAGCAAGAATGCTCCCCACTGAATATCTGTAGAACTTTGCAAGATTCTTTGGTGACATACCAAATCTCATCAAGCACCTGGTGAGGTAGCTCTGCTGGTGTGCCTTCTACGTTATTGCATCAACACCTTTAGCCCAGGATAGATGCTCTGAGACATTGACATCCAGGAGCTTAAAGCTGCTCAACCTTTCCATCACTGATCACTCAATAAGCACTGGTGGATATTTTCCCCACATCCCTTTCCTGAAGTCCACGATCAATTCCTTGGTCGTGATGGCTTTGAGTCCAAGGGTATTATTGCAGCACCACTCAACCAGCCAATCTATCTTGCTCCTGTACGGTTCATCTGAGATTTGACATCAGAGGCATCCGAGTGCAGAGGCAAAAATCGCTCACAGGTCTCCAGGTGTGACATAGCCAATTTGTAGGCGACTTTCCAGATTTTCAATTCTGTCCCCCTAAAATGAACTTCACTTTTCTAATGTATATCTCCTTGGGTATTTTAGTGATTTGTGTTTTTAAATCCCTTATGGTCAGTAAAAACAGATCACCTTGCTACAAGTTAATTGTTCCATTTTCTACAATACAATAGTAAGCACACTTCCTGTTGAGGTGATTGAAATTTGTGCATAAATACTAGTTATACTTTCACGAATTGAGGAGTTCTCCAGCCAATGTTGGCACTTTAAACGTGCCTGACCCTATTACTGTGATCTCCCGTATCTGTGTGTCGTGGCATGAGATATTATCCTTCTTGCATCTTTCTCTCATCTAACTTAGATAACAGGAGTGCTGTAGAATATTCCAGCAACCCAGAATCAAGCAAGCACCTTGAGATCAACAAAATGATGATGTTGGCTGCAGACTTTTCTTTGGATGAACTAACTAGAGGGCAGCAGACTGTGGTAAGCATAATATTAGTGTTTGCAAGAACATAAGAGCAGAACTAGGCCTATTGAGTCTGCTCTGCCATTCCATCATGGCTGATTTATTTCCCCCTTCATCCCCATTCTCCTGCCTTCTCCTCATAACCTTTGATGCATTTACTAATCAAGAACCATTCAACCTCTGCTTTAAGTATACCCAATGACTTGGCCTCCACAGTTGTCTGTGGCAATGAATTCCACAGATTCACCACTCTCTGGCTTAAGAAATTCTTCCTCATCGCCGTTTTAAAGGGATGTTCTTGTATTCTGAGACTGTGCCCACTGGTCCTGGACTTCCACACTAAAGGAACCATCCTCTCCACCTCAACTCTATCTCAGCCTTTCAATATATAATAGTTTCAATGAGATCTATTTATTCTAAACTCAACCCAGAGTTATCAAAACCACCCTCTGCCTCACCCCACCAAACATTAACCCTTTTATTCCTGGATGTTCACAAACTGGTAGCTGATTTATAATAATATTCTTCATTGTGTAAAGACTGTGGGGGATTAGTTACTAAATTCTGCTCCCAACTTTAAGATAAAGTTTTAACTTTAGTCCAAACTAAGTGATCTTGTTGGTAATGGATAACTTTTAACAGTAAAACTCAGTAAGACTTGTTCCCATTGAGTGGCCCAGAGTGGACCGCAGAGTGTGAGTACGGAAGCTATTTTGCTGTATTTCACCATCCTCATTCCCCTCCCTCAACCATGCCTTTGGCAGCCCGGCCTGCTGATGTTTCCTGTCCCTTTATGGCTCCTCATGAAACTGCATCTGGAATATTGTGAACGTTTCTGCACTTCCTACCAAGCAAAGAGATACGTATTCTAGAGTGATTGAAGTGATGGTTCACCAGATCAATCCAAGGATTGGAAGTTATCAGATGAAGTTCATTGTTTTCTCTCTCCTTCTTTCCTAATGGTGGGGTGTGGGTACCTTTTTTTTGCTCATAAATAATTATAGAATGAATGGAAATTTGGAAGATGACAGCCAGTGAATCCATTATTTTCATAGCCACTTCTTTCACAATGTTCCATTAGGTGAGAAGTTTGATCAGAATGCAATCCCTTTATTTTTCCATTCCTTTTTAAATTCTAATTCCACATTTTCACATTCATTTTGGATCTGTTATTGATCACTATTTCCAGGAGATTTTCTGTGCTGCTTTTGAAGACAAATGCAAAGAATTTAATTAATTTCTCTGCTGATTTCTTGCTCTCTGATGTAATTTATCGTGCCTCAGACTATAAGGGACCCATGACAACTATTGCTAATCACTTAGTTTTTATATATTTATAGAAGATAAATCTCTGCTTTTATACCTTGCCACAGATCTCCCATTCTTCCTTCCTTTTGTCAACATCTTCAATATTGTTTGTTGAATTCTGAAATTTTCTGCATGCTTGCTTATCTTTACTGATCTTTTCGACAACATGATACGGCTTTTCTTTTCATGTAGCACTGCCTTTAACTTATTAACCATGGCTGGATCATCTTTCCTGCTGGAATTTAAATAATTATTGTTAACTCTATTTTAATTCCCTCAGTGTTAATTATTGTTTGTAATTATACAACACCTTTCAAAGTAGTTTCCCAATCAACTATAGCCATTCTAGGTTGTAGTTATGATTGAAGGTTTCAGATTGAATAATATCATTTTGATTAGAAATAAGGTTCTATCATATTTTGATGATCTTCCTAAAAGAACCATTAAGGTTATAAATGGCAGTATCTTTATAGATTATTAATTAACATTTTCCAGTTGCATGACGCTCGATCCAAGATATGCCATTTCTTTGTTAGTTCCTCAACATACAGATCTGGAACACAACTTTTTATACACTTGATGAATTTGTCGTCTTTGCTACTTCTGGTAATTTGATTTGCTGAGTCTGCAGTATATGAGTCCACCATGGTGATTGTATTATACTTGTTACAGGCCCCTCTATTTTCTTGATTTATGCTATGCTCTGTGTTGCCACTGACTCATGTTTTCTGTCCCATGCTGTTTCTTAAATCCACCTATTTTAATTCTACTTCTTGATTATCCAAGTTAAGACTATTCTCCTTCTTGTGAAATATGGATTGAGGATCATGTAAGTTTTACAGCTCAGGCAGTACCTAGGGTTTTGCATAGTCGAGAGTTGTGGACTAACATTTCTACTGAAATTTAAACTTGCAGGTTAGTGGGTACTTTAACTTTACAGTATTGCAAAATGAAGTAACAATATTATTGACAAATATAATAAAGCGCAGGATCATAGGAAATAGGAACAGCAGTAGCCCAATGGCTCATTATGTCTTGCTCCAGTGTTCATGATGATATTGGTTGTTTTTCTACCTCTATTATTTTTTGTACTCTCCTCACATCCCTTCACATCGAGAAGACTATCAATCTCTGAATTAAATGAAAACAATGACTTAACTACCACAGACATCTTGGATAGATAATCTTAAAGGTTTACCACAGTCTGACTGAAGAAATTTCTCTTTGTCTCAGTCTTAAATGCACTACCTCTTATTCTGAAATTGTGCACCTTGCTTGTTGTGTAGTCAGCCATGGGAAAGATCCCCCGCATGTCTAGCCAGGAAAGCCTTTTGAGAATTGAGTATGTTTCAATGTGGTATCCTCTTTTTCTTTTGAAAAGTCTTGCATCAGCCCTACCTAACACCTAAAAATGTTGCTTTTGTTAAGATTATCGATGAAAGTGTGTACCTGATTGGCTGAGAAATGGTAAAACTGAACCTGTAACAACTTGTCAAAGTCCAAAAGGAGCCTGTTGTCTTCTGGTTGTTTCCATTGATGCTGATCCTCTGAGGGATTTATGAACGTCTGTCAATGTAGAGAATACTTCACCAATTAGAGGTTTGTGTTTGATAGATCTCAGAATGCACCCCTTGGAAATAGATAGAAGACAGTGATCTAACAATTGGATCCATTATTGAGACCTCTAATCTTAGCAGATTACCCCCCCCCCATACAGACTACCCTGGAACGATACGGCACAGTACCTCATAACGTAGGATTAACAATGTCAAGTCTCTTGGGTTTAAAGTATGGCTGAGGTGTACCATTCTTTCTGGCCAATCTATTCCTGTAGAATTCAACTTTATGCTTCAAAGTTTGTGGTGAACTGATACCTCTCAATATCTGTATTTCTCCATTGTAGAAACCAGCTGAAACTTTGAAACCAATCTGTACAGTTCTTGAACCTTCTGAAAAGTTAATGATGAAAGCAGGCAAGGTTCAATCAGAAAAAGCTTTTCTCCTCAGTGGTAAGAAGAGAATCTGCCTATTGCTTTAAAAACTGAGTTATGTTATTTTTACTGCTGTGAAGTGTTGGGAGATCTGCTGCTTTTGTCAAGATGACTGTATCTGATTTGTATCCTATATAAACTCCTGTTTCTCAGGATTGATATCCAATTATTTATCCTTATCAAAATATGTGTAGAGAAGAGGACTGTAGATTTTAAAATAATGGAAAGCACACATTTTAAAATAATAGGTCATGGCTAAAAATTAATACAGCTACACTATTAAAATAGCTCATTCTATGTTGTCATATTTGCCTCGGTCAGTGTTGGGCTGCAATATGTGGCCAATTGTTTGAAAGTTCCAGCTACTGTTATCCATTCCCAGAACAGCTGATAAGATGGGGCTGTGCGCCAGCCTTGTGATGAAGCAGAAATATTTTCCATTACAGAGACGGGCGCAGAGTCAACAGTTGGAGAAACCCACACCTACCCACTGAGACATGAGCTGGCGAGCCGCAGGGTGAAGCTGGGCAGCATACAGAGTGAGCAAAGGAGACGACAGAGGGAGAAGTTAAAGATGGAGGAAGCTGAACTGTGCAGGCAGCTGGAGGTTTGTTGCATATATCAAATGAGAACAACTTATTGTCAATGACCCTTATCATTGAAAGAATGCAGTTGCATTTATGTCAGTAGCAGTGGATAATACTCCTGTCTCCAATACCCTGAGGGCAGTGATTATAAATCCCACTCATTCATGCAAGTTTAAGCTGATAACACCAGTGCATTTGTACTGCAGTATGAAAGATATCTTCCCTCAGATGAAGTATAAGCTAAGGCCTAAAATGGATTTTAAAAAATGCCCTGATCATAAGTAGAAGAGGAGCAGTGGATTTTCTGAGGCACTCCAGAAAGCTAATTGATATTGGTGTGTGAGAATTTGCTCTTCTTGATTTGGTTCCCAAGTTTCCTACATTATAACAGTGACACCACCTCCAAAAGAAATCTTTGTTCCCGGTAAAATGCTCTCTGATATCTGAAATTTATGAAGAAGACAATATAAATGCAGCAACTTGTTTCTACATTGTCAAATAAATATACTGTGCCACCGTTCACTTCCTCAAGATATCCAAAGCATAGTCCATAAGAGCAGAATTAGGCCATTCAGCCCATCTAGTCTTCTCCGGCATTCCACCACGGCTGATCCCAGATCCCACTCAACCGCATAGACCGCCTTCTCAACATAACCTTTGATGCCCTGACCAATCAGGAAACGATCAACTTCCACCTTAAGTATACATACGCATGGATTTGTCCTCATCCACTGTCTGTGGCGGAGCATTCCACAGATTCACTACTCTCTGGCTAAAAAAAAATCCTCTTTACCTCTATTCTAAAGGGTCACCCCTCAATTTAGAGGCTGTGCCGGCTTGGTCTGGATACCCCCACCATAGGAAACATCCTCTCCACATCCATCCTATCTCATCCTTTCAACATTTGGTAGGTTTCAATGAGAAATCTCCCAATTAATTTTATTTGTTATTTGGATACATGCAGATTGGAGGTTGCATTGGAGACTCTGAATTTTTTTACAACTTTGGATAAAAAATATAAATCACAAGAAAAGAGGAAGCCACTGTATTAAAACTAAAATAATCAATTGATTAGAATAACTTTGAATTAGTAATTGAAAAGTTATGGAAAATGTTCAAGAGACGCACAGATTCAGAGTGAGGGGAGGGAACGTCGACTCAGACCATGAGAGGCCTGCGTCGGGCATTTTCATGCCTTACAAGGCACAGATTGGAAGTCTGGGTGGGGCGCCAGAGTGAGAATTGGTTAAAATACTAGCTAACTGAGTTACTTGTTTGCTATGAAGCACTTCTTTGAAGCCTGTGTTTGATCACTAGCCCAGAGTTAGGCACTGTTACATTTCTGCTGTTTGTATTGCAGGCATATGATGCCTTTATCAGTAAAACACAAGCTGAATTGATTTTGGACGCCAATGTCAACCAAGCTCTAAAGCCTCAAATTGCGACCCCTTCTGCAGCTCAGTACAAGTCACAAATGGATTTTCCTCGGCCACACAGGTACAGAGATGGTTGGAGATGTTTGGAACCTTGCAAATACACCCAGCGGCTACTTTATTCGGCACACCTGTATAACTGCACATTGATGCAAATGTCTAATCAGTTAAGCATGTGTCAGCACCGCGATGCATAAAAGCACGCAGACGTGCTCAAGAGGCTCAGTTGTTGTTCAAACCAAACCTCAGAAAGGGGAAGAAATGTTATCTCAGAAGCTGCTCATTTCCTGAGATTTTCACACACAGCAGTCCCTAGAGCTTGCAGAGATCGGTACGAGAAACAAAAAACATCCAATGAGCAGCAGTTCTGTGGGCAAAATATCTTGTTAATGAGAGAGTCCAGAGGAGAATGGCCAGATTGGTTCAAGCTGACAGTAACTCCAATAACCGCGCATTACAACAGTGATACGCAGAAAAGCATCTCTGAGTGCACAGCATGTCAAACCTTGAAGTGGGCAGGGCTACAGCAGCAGAAGACCACACCAGGTTCCACTCCCGTGCCTGACAAAGTAGCCACTGAGTGTAGATCAATATGCGACAGGCATTATTAATTTTCTTGTCATATTTTATCCATTGCTGATGTTGAAATCTGACCTGTAATTGGACAGTTAACGTTGTTGCATTTGGAATGAGTGCTGGAACTGAAGGTGGCTTTGGGGGTCAATGTTACTGGTTACTGTAGCAACTGTGGCTTTATTGTCTACTCCTTGCCTTGGGGAAAAAAGACTGGGGGGTTGGGGAAGAAATCATTTGGGTCTCCTGTTGTAGCTTGCTATCCCTCGATTGTCTACTAGAAAAACCACAAATTGTGATAAATGGATCAAATCAGTATCATACACGGGGTGTAGCTAAATGCTTCCTACCAAAAACCTTTGAACATATATTGTGTGTATTATCTACATGGTTAACACACTCCAAAAGTGGAAAACTTTAACTTCCTGAACATCTGGAATGTTATAATCCTCTGCTCTTGTCCCATGTGGATAAGACAGAAGTCTAGTCAAGTCCTCTCCTGTCAGATTCCCCCTTCTCCAGCCCTCTATCTCTTTCGCCAATCAACTTCCCATTACTTCACCCCTCCTCCCCCCCCCCCCCGTTTCACCTATCACCTTGTGGTTCTTCCTCTCCTCCCTCAACTTTCTTACTCTGACTCCTCATCTTTCTTCCCAGTCCTGATGACCTGAAATGTCAACTGTACTCTTTTCCATTGATGCTGCCTGGCCTGCTGATTTCCTCCAGCATTTTGTGTGTGTTCCTTGGATTTCTAGCATCTGCAGATTCTCTTTTGTTTGTGAAGTCAAGTTTATTGTCATTTAACTATATACATGGATAACCTCAAACGAAACTTTTCTCCAAACCAAGGTGCAAAGCACAGTAGTATGCATAACACACATACCATATAATAACTTGTGAAAGCAATGATGAATTCTACAGATGGACTACACGTAAATAAACTAAAGTGCATAAATTAAATATAGTAAGGTACAGAACAGATTAACCAGTGACACTCTGAATGCGATGCAGCAGGGAGTTCAGAAGCCTAATGGCCTGAAGGAAGAAACTGTTTCTCATCCTGACTGTTCTTGTTTTTATGCACAAGACCATAGGATATAGGAACATAATTAGACCATAGAGCCCATCGAGACTGCTTTAAGCATGTAGTTGTTCCTGCCTGTAAAATGATAAGCAATTTGCTGGTAGGAGTCAAAAGGAGGCAGAAAAGGGTGAGTAAAGAAAATGAGTAAGGACAAAAATGTAGAAAGAAACCAAAGGGTAGATAAAAGGAAAGCAAAGTGAGCAAAAGAAAGAGAAAAAGGAAATTGAAACAAGCTGCCACAAGGATTGCAATGTGGGAAAACAGGTACAGGTCACCTTCATCCATACCCCTTCATCCCAACAATCACTCAAATGTCATATCATGGATCAGCGAGGGTTAACTATTTCATAATGTTAAGGAGGCTAGTATGCACATCCCTCTGAGAGGCACCAAATTTAGCTTCCTCTGCACATCTCTCTCCTAGAACATAATATAAATGAATCTGAGCTAGTATTGAGGATAAATGGGAGTCATAATTAATGACAGAATTTTTGCTTCCACCTAGATCCAATCTCCTTCAGCATTCAGCCAAACAAAACGCTATGGCACTTCAGTCACAAGAATTACCTTCAAAGCAAGGTAGGGGATGTATGATGGGCTGGGATTTGTGAGTTTTGATGTTGAAGCTCATTACCATAACTGATTTAATCTAATGGCAGTTTCTGGCATCATCAGTATGCAGTTAAACACAGAAATCTGGAAATTGGTGATGGCCTGTTTATTGATGGCATCCACTTCAACAGCCTTTTGCTCAAAATCAGTCACTTGACAGGAATTTCCAACTTTCCATGCTCTTTTCTTGCCATAACCACAGCTAAAGTTTCACCCTGAACAACAGAGTTTGCAATTGTGTCTCATGTTATAAATATGCAGAACAACCTCTCTGGCCTTGAAAATCAAATATTACAATTGTGGAATCTCGGTCACTCAGACTTAATTTAAAAATGGAGTCCCTTTTTAACAAGAATCTTAGGGTATATCCCCTATGTTTATAGTTCGATATTTGATCGCGTTTTCAAGTGACTCTCTCAGTGTTCAGTTCATCTCCATACAATGATTTCAAATATGAATTACAATTCTTCATTCTACTTTCTGCTATAGGAAATAAGCAGATCTCAAATCTTTACAGCCTGTGAGATTTCTTCAATCTTCCAATAAACCTGTCTGATTGGTGCACTGCCCCTTAATGCTTCTCCTGCCTTCTGAGGCTGTGCATTCAGGGTAACAATGGAATTAGGGAAATCAGTGCATAAAAATCCATAAAATCTTTCCAGGCTGCTTTTCCTGAGGTCATCTTTGACTACAAGCCTTCTGTTGTTGACAGCCAGACTCAAGCCTATAACAACTATTATTTCTGTGTTGTTGGCTATTTTTAATGAAAATGTTGATCATTGTGCATAGAATTGCAGAGAAGACAGAATTTTTAGCACAAGCAGCCTGCGTGAACCACTTGGTCATAGGTAGTACAAAGTATCATGACAGCCTCCTTGTACCCTGCTACCAACTGAACCTGCAAGTTAGCCTTTAAAGAATCCTGCACTGGGACTCCCAAGTCCCTTTGCAACTCTGATTTCTGAACTTGCTCCCCATTTATGAAATAGTCTAATAGCCTAAGGCAAGAACACTGTTGTGTTGTACTTTCTGACTATTATTTAGACATATTCAATTGGATGATTTTCCCCTGAATGCAGCAAGTTATGCAAGCACAGATGTTGAACATGATATTATTGTAATCTCGCTGTCATTCCAGATGGAAAGGCTAAAGATGT
Organism: Mobula birostris; assembly: GCF_030028105.1. NCBI lineage: Eukaryota > Metazoa > Chordata > Chondrichthyes > Myliobatiformes > Myliobatidae > Mobula > Mobula birostris. The sequence continues at coordinate 21,673,484 of NC_092391.1, read as the reverse complement.
TGTGAAGGCAATAAAACCACAAGAGACAGCTGGAGCTGAGGGCCTAACCTCGGCTGGCAATTCTGAGTTTGATGAAAAGTCATCGCATGTCCCTAACGCCCAGTTATCTCCTCTATCCCATCCTGTTGAACGGATGCAGAGTGAAGAGACCCATCCAGGAACTTTTACATTGTCTGTCTTCCAGGAATGGTCCGGGCATTTGGATGTTACGACTGACAAATCAGGTCCATCCCCGAACTCCAAGGAAGAGGTTCTGCAATACAATGGGCCTGACTCTTCAGCTTTTAATAGAACCCAAAGCAGCAATAGCCTGTTGTCCACGAACTCTTCTCCTAAACAAAATGCAACCCTACCTCCATCAGAAGAAGAGGAATCGTTGTTTCAAAGGAGACTCGAGTTGCACTCAGATGATTTTTGGAGCAATTGGAGCAATGCCAGGGCAGCAGATCATTCTTCACAAAACACTTGTGAGGATTTTGTGAATAGCAATACTGAGCTGAAAGCAGATCACAGGGTGGAATTTGACTTGAATCAATCAAGCACCGTTGTCATAAATGCAAAAGGCTTCAAAGAAAATGGGTTTGGATCTCATGCTTTTTTGGCAAATATTTCTGGTTTTACGCCTTCCTCTAACCAACAGCCTGCATTGGGGCTAAGAGCAAACAGACTGACAAATGAGACTGGTGGTCAGGAAGGGAGAGCTGCTGAATCTCCCCCAAGGAGGACTGCTAATATTTGTGAACAAGCTTCAGTTCTTCCTTTAATAAACAGCCGCTGTACACTGAAAGAGGGTGCAGATTTGGCACACAGTCAGCAGACTGCTGCTGGAGACTCCTGGACTGCAGAAGTTATTTCCCCTGCAAGCTTCCTTGTATTCAACGACAACTTTCCCAGCACTGATGATAAGTCGGAAGGCATGGAAAAAGAATTGTTTTGCAAAAGGGAAGTGCAATCATCTGTAAAAAGTACAAATGAAATACTTCCACCTTTACCTCAAGAAGAAAATTCATTAAGAAGTGAAGCAGTTGAAGAAGTGACCTCGTGTAGCAAAGACCCGGCATCTCTAGCTGAAGGCTTTGCATCTGACAGTGTTGAATTGCCACTTTTGAATGCAGAAGGGGTATTACACTGGCAGCAGGGTTTATTACCAGTTTTAAAATCCAGTTCTGAAATGGAAGTCTTGGCCATTCCACTCATTGACACATCAGCTCAGATGAGACGGATACCTCCTGTAGAAGAAATCTCATTCGTAACTGAGGAGCTTCCATCACCAACTGAGGGAGACAATCCGCTTAATATGAAGGAGATGAGCTCTTCAGTCGATGAATCAATGGTTCATGAAGCTGACGTTTCTTCATCTCCTACTGAATGTACTATCTCATTTGAAACTGAAGAATTTCCTCCACTGGCTGAAGAAATCATAATGCTTCCGAGCAAAGAGCTTCCTTCTCCATCAGGGGCTAATAGCATTGTTCAAATCAAAGATTTCTCACCATCATCTGCCAACATCTCTTCCAAATATGAATCATCTGTGCGTAATAAAAATAATGGGGTGAGCACTGATGAATTCACTCACCCTCCTCCCCCTGTTGAAAAAATGGTGGAAGAAAGGAACAGCAATGTTACGGAGAAATACAAATACCCCCTCAGATCAAGTAGAGACAAGGAAAACATAACAGAGTTTTGTGGAAATAATCTTTTGTTAGAGCCCTCAAGAGTCCTCCTGCCTCAAACGAGGCAACAAACAGTTGAGCCTTTAAGTTGCTCTACTATCAGAGACCAAGAGTTGATAGATATTAAAAAGGCTGATTCCCTAAAATTTAAAGGACACACATCATTTGGTCAGGATTATTGGGTTGCTGAAGAACTGGATAAACCAACAGTACAACATGATGGAGCCATCTGTGAGCTGAAGTACAAGGAATGCACAAAGAAATGTGACGTCCCTATCACTCCAGAAGACCTCTTCCACCACTGGGATATATTTGATGTTAATACTGATGTCACTGAGAGTGAAGACTCATTCTCTGAGGGGTCGCCTATTCTAAACCAGCGAGATGCCAATGACTATTTGAAGCGAGCTCAGTCTTCTGAAGCAGAATTTGAGATGAAGGTGAAAGAAAAAGTATTTGCTTCCCAGGAAAAAGACAAAAACCCTATTTTGGACCAAAGCGACGAGGCCGAGGCACATCGGAATAGTAACAATGATCTTGAGCTGGAACACATAATTCTGGAGTGCGCAAAGGCAGTAGAATCATTTGCAGATTCTGAAAATTTGCTGGGTGCTGAAGTGGAGCCAAAATCTCACTTAGAGAATAATTTAAATTCAGAAGGTTTAGTCCGTTCTCGGACTGAACAGCAGCTTGTCGGAAAAGGTAGCGAGCAGTCATTGAATGACACTGAAGGATTTCTCACGCAGTATCTTGTAGAAGGAACTTTGGGCGAAGTGACCAGCATTAGAGATCAGGAATATCACAGTACCCAAAAGAAACTCAGCCAATGTCAAATCAAGCGACATTCTGCTGGGTTGACTCAGCAAAACTCCCAGACTCTTCAAAGGCAGAGAGCTCTTGACAGATCCTATAAAGAAATGACTGGCCTTCTCAGAGTAGACTTAATGCAAGTTAAAGTTAGAATTGTAAAGAAAGGCAGCTACAAAGAATCCATGGAAAATGTGATCAATTATTTAATCACAGAATTCATAGATGAAGCCACAAAAGAATACAAAAAAATCAAGAGGAAACGTACTGGAAATACTGAAGCAAAACTAATTCTGTATTCTCAGCCTGCAGTGGAGTGTTCAACTGTGAGTACTAAAACAATTTATATAAATAAAAATAATTGTTTCAGAACAGTAGATGAACCACATAAGAAAAGGGAAATTTGCACAGCAATCTATGATCTGGAATGCAATGCACCAAAGGACAGTTACTGGAAGCAGATTCAAAGTACATTTATTATCACAGTATGTATAAATTATACAACTTTGAGATTTATCTGTTTACAGGCAGCCACAAAGCAAGAAACCTGAAAGAACACAGATTTAAAAAAAAGACCAACACCTAAAGTGCAGGGAGGGAGAGAGAAAAAACAAAACACAAATCATGCAAACGATAAGAGCAAGCAACAGCATTCAGACAAAATGGAGTCTGTAGACCCAGGGTAGGCCCATAGCCTCTGTCTCAGTTCATCACAGATCACACATCTAATAGTAACTTCCAAAGAGCACTTGAATGAATTAGCTTGAAGGAAAAATTTGCTGAGCTGTAGGAAAGAAAGTTGGAGTCAGTCCAGTTTATTACCCTTTATAAAGAATTGTCAAAGGCACAATGGAACAAATGGCTTCCACTATGTTGTATGCATTTATACCATTTAAATTCTGAACAATATTTTGTTTCCACATGGACCAGCACCAAGTGAGATCCTTTCTATCTTCAAAGTTTGACATAAAAGATCTCCAGCACCCCAGGACACTCTCTGTTTCCTGACCAGTAGCATATTTTTTGAAATTAGACTAACTAACAACAGATTAGTTGTTTTGTGGGAAGTTAGTGGTTTGGAATAGTTCCCTGACTTTACTTTATAACAGCAGTTATGTATAAATAAGCCTGCTAATTAGGTCCTTGAATTTTTTTCCCCTGCATTTCTGCACAGGTAGCTACAGCCTTTCCTTTGAGTGTAAAACCAGAATGCCTGTAACCTTGTTCGCTGGAGTAATATGACATGCTGAACCATGTCAATGTGTAACTTCAGGTTTGAGCTCACTCTTCTGCTCCCATTTTTGGATCCAGGAGAATTCTAACCCTACTCCAAGGATCTGAGCACACAGGATAAGCTGTCGCTCCCTGTGTAGTCCTGAAGGATTGTTGTTTGTTAATGCTGGGATTTAAATGAGACATTACAGACTCATCCCCCATCCTCAGGTGGACTTGAAATAAATCACTTTGTGTCATTTCAAGAAAAAGTAGAATTCTCCCTTGTTTTTCAACCAATATTTATTACCTCAGCTGGCAGGTTGGATACATCAAATTTTCTTGTCATTATTTCTTTGGCTGTCCTTGACTGACTGATATTAAACCTAATAATTTTCCACACCTCACTCGATTGTAATCCATGTGACTGTGATTCTTACACTAGGACATGATAGTAGATTATATAAATAACTACATTTCTTTGTTAATGGCCTTCAAGTCAATTTAGATTTACTGTTTTTTGCATATGTTTTCTTAAAGCAATTGAAAATGGTGCACAATGCAACGATATCTGGAAACAGCCCAGATATAGGTAATAGAAAGCTGAAGGGACTACAGCCCTTCCTGGGCACCAAAACCCATGGACAGAAGTTTCTGTTGGACCACTGGTGTTCAGTTCCCTGGAAACGGTTGGAAGAAACCACTTTTGTTGTGCCTCATAACTTCACAGAGATTCAACACTGGGTTGGAAATTCTGTTAATGCTCTATGGGGGCAACGTGGCCAGCTTCAAGATGGCAACGGGATCAATGTGCTGGAGTGCCGAAAGGATACTGATGAAATGGACGCTGATGGAAAAAGCAAGAGAGTATACAAACAGGTGAATCCTGTGAGGGTGGGTGGCCCTTGTATTGCCCAGGAGTGTAAGAGCAATAAGACTTCGCGTGAGGTCAAACCGAGGATATGAGACAGAAGTGGTACAGCAGATTTGGGTAGAAGGAATGGGGGAACATGCTGACATGTGAGTGGGAGGAGGCTTGCACAAACACTCACAGACCAGTTGGTTAAAACAGTCTGTATTCCATGTAGATCAGCTGCACAAATCAAAATGTCTCCTCAATCAATTGTCGTTTCTGAAGAGATAAATCTTATGACATTTCCCTTCTTAGAAATAAAGATCAATATGGGTTTGCTGACTGCATCAGGTAGGCCCAGTGAGGGCACACTTGCTCTTAGATGCAGGTATACATTCCACTCCAGGGACTTGAGTGCAATATTTAGGGTGTTTCTTTCCAGTGCAGTTCTGAGGGTGAGAAAATCCATCTTCTTGGTGAAATGTTAAACAGAAGCTCTCTCCCCTCGCAAGTGAATTCAAAAATTGAGAAGGAACTAGAGGTGGACTTTAATCTGGCCAGTGTCTAATTCTAAGCAGTCAAGCACCTGAACATGATCTGATTGGTTTTAAAGTGGAGCTCAGTAACTAAGATTGGAAGACTGACTGCAGAAATCTCAAGGAAGTCTGTCAGGTTCCTTTCTGCCACTGCGCAATGAAAACACCTGAGGAAGTTGTTTCATAAGTTCAAGGTCATGACACTAAACTGGGAGGACCATGATTTCAGCAGCTAGGATACTTGTGGAGGAATGTAATTTGGACTCAGTTCTCTCCAAGCTCTTTCATCCTGCAATAATATGAAATATAAATTGAGTAGCCAGGGCATCAAAGGTTATGGTGAAAAGGCAGGGGAGTGGGACTAAATGGGAGAATGGATCAGCTCATGATAAAATGGTGGAGCAGACTCGATGGGCCGAATAGCTGACTTCTGCTCCTTTGTCTTATGGTCTTGTCCTATATGCAGAATTTTTGTTGATTACATTTGATTTTTCCCTTTTTTTTCTTCACATAGGCTATTTTTGATTTGACTTCTGCTATTTTCCAAAATGCCTTAACAAAGGAGCCAAAAAACAAACTAGATCCATGGATGAAAGCCAGGCCTCGGACTTTATTCTACTCTGGTCATGCTCTCAATAAAGAGGACAAAACTGAAATGACGGTAAATGCCAGCTATCCATTAAAAACAGATACTTATGATTGGTTGCAAATATTTGTGGGCTATGAAATGTCTGAGGATGTGAAAGGCTTCATTCTTTCACCCTCTCCTCAACCCCACCCCATCCTCACCCACTCCTCACCCATTCCTCAGCCCCTCCTTGCCCTTTCCTCGCCCTTTCCTTGACCCTCCTCACCCATTCCTCTGCAAACGGGTCTTCTTTAAACTGGAGTGCAATTTGTTGATTGCTGACCCATCACTGCTGAGGGTCTCAGGATTATCCATGACCACTGGACACAATTGACCAGCTACATATCCGATGGGGGAGAGGGGGCCTGCTAGTCCCATACAGACCATTAGCTACCTACCTCTGTCAATCCCATTTACCAGCACTTGATTTGTGTGTTGGTGATTAAAGTGTTTTTTTTTAATTATTTTATTTAGTGATAAAGTGCAGAGTAGATCCTCCCAGCCTTTTGAGCCATGCCAGCTCAGCAACCCGACGAACCCAATTAACCCTAATCGAATCATGGGACAATTTACAATGACCAATTCACCTACCCGCTACGTCTTCAGACTGTGGGAGGAGACTGGAGCACCTGGGAAATCCACACATTCCACAGGGAGGATGTCCAGACTCCTTACAGATGGTGCTGGAATTGAACTCTGAACTCTGGAATGCCCCAAGCTGCCACTGCAATTGTCCTGATATTTAAATGTTAGTAGAGTACTGCCTCCACACCAGTTCAGTCACAGCAACCCAACTGAAATGCCATTTTTCTTTAAAAGAAACCTTGAGGTAGAAATGTTTCTTTAAGCGTTAATTCTTTTGTTGACCTTGAAACTTTTTAAGCATTTCATCCAAGGTAAGGTGACCAAGTTACTAAATATGAACAGAAGTGACCTAGAAAAGAGAAGGAAAATACAAAAACTGACCAAATACAACAAGAGCAAGGGAGAAAAGGTGGACATTATCCTAGAAAGGAAGTCATTACTAGATGATAATATTAATGAATTGAAACATAATCACATGTGTGGTAAACCATATATATGTTGCAACTGGGTTAACTATCTGGACACACCCTTCTGCTGGCTGCCCCTGTGGCTCCTCCCACAGACCCCTGAATAAAGGTGATTTTGCCTTGCCCCTCCCCCTCAGTCCAGGGGCAGGCACTCACCATGGAAGTCATAATTTACTGCGAATAAAAGCCTTTCAGTATTTACCCTACTTCAGTCTTTTGGAGTTATTGAAGGTGCTTCAACATGTCAGCAAAATTTGCAGTTGTCAACGAAGTGCCACGTCATCTAGAATGGATGATATTGAAATGTATTTTAATAAAGAAAGAAAGAGAAGGAGAGCATTTAGAAAAGTGTTTGATGGCTCTAGGACTGTACTTACCAGAGTTTAGAAGAAAGTTGGGGGAATCTCTTTAAAACTTCCCGAACATTGAAAGGTCTAGATAGAGTGGATGCAGAGAGGGTGTTTCTTACAGTGGGTGAGCCTAGGACCAGAGGGCACAGCCTCCGAATAGAGGGATGCCCATTTAGAACAGAGATGAGAAGGAATTTATTTAGCCAAAGGCCCATTTAGAACAGAGATGAGAAGGAATTTATTTAGCCAAAGGGTGGTAAATCAGTGGAACAGGCAGCTGTGGAGGCCAAGTCATTGGGTATACTTAAATCAGAGGTTGATAGATTTTTGGTTAGACAGGGAGTCGAAGGTTATCAGTGGTAAGCATGAGAATAGGGTTGAGAGAGGTAATAAATCAGCCATGATGGAATGGCAGAGCAGACTTGATGGTCTGAGTGGTCTCATTTGCTCCAATGATCTAAGTCAATCTTCCTTCGACATGATCAAACTTTGGCTGGGGTGTCATTTTTATTTTGGTGAGCAACCAACAGATTTTGATAACAGACACTAATAGAGTGGCAAGCAGTCATGCCATGTTAATTTTTAAACCGGATGTCGAGAAACTCAATTCTACCTCTTTTTGAGGTAGACTACTAATTGTGTAGTTTTACAAATACTAAATCAATTATTTCCAAAAAAATCATGAAAGTGGGACATCCTTCAGTAAAGTGTATTATTGTGGGTGGGGTCTCCATATTTAATCGTAAAAGACAAACTGTGTGTTCTACATATAATCCTACTTGCTGGACAGGCTGCCATACAGATGAGGTCAAGGGAAAGTGCAGGGGACAAGGATGGAAAGGAAAGGAAAATATTTGGGGGAAAGAAATAAAATCTCACAGGTTTCCCAGGGGAAACACTCCCCCATCGAGTATGTAGCTGGCCTGTTGTGCCCAGTGGTCAAGGATAGTCCTGAGCCTCTCAGCTGTAATAAGCTAGCAATCAGCAAATTGCACTTAACAGTTTAAAGAAGACTCCTTCACTGAGGCTTCCCAGGAACAAAGGTTCATGGGGATAAAAAATCATTGGGATTTGGTATGTCTCCAAAAACACTCGAAAATTTCTACATATGTACTACGGAGTGCATTCCAACTGGCTGCATTATGGGGGTGTGGGGGCTACGGCACTGGATCAAAGTAAACTGCAGAGAGTGGTAAGCTTAGTCAGTTCCATCATGAGTACTAGCCTCTGTAGTATAAAGGACATCTGCAAGGAGCAACGTCTCAAAAAGTCAGCATCCATCATTAAGGACCTCCATCACCCAGGCCTTGTGCTCATTGCTGTGTTCAGGAAGGAGGTACAAAAGCCTAAAGACACACATTCAATGATTCAGAATTGCCTTCTTCCCCTCTCCCATCCGATTTCTTAATGGACGTTGAACCCATGAACACTACCACACTACTTTTTAAAATTTCTATTTTTGCACTACTTATTTAATTTAACAATACTTACTGTAATTCAGTTTTTTTTTTATTTTTTTAAATTCATTTATGGGATGTGGGCATTGCCAGCTAAGCCAGCATTTACTGCCCATCCCTAGCTGCCCTTGAGAAGGTGGTGTATTATGTATTGTATTGTACTGCTGCCACAAAATCAATAAGTTTCATGACCAGTGCTGGTGATATTAAACCTAATTCTGATTCTTAATGATTTTCAAACAGCAAATGCAATGTCCTGGGGTGACTTTAAATTATTTGGGCTTTCATTGTGAGGTATCTCTTTATGAACTGTGTGGCCAGTTGAGCACAGGTTGAAATGAGTGACCTTTTGACCCAATATCTTCCGTTAAGTAACTGACGCGTGCTGGAAGTGCCTGGTCCATTCTCTGGATGAAAAGGACTTCCCAAGGAGATGTGCACAGACATTACAAATAAGGCCCAAATTCGTGGGCTATGCATAATGTAGGCACAAATAGATTTTCTCTAATACATTCTCTAGATTTTCATGTGCATCCTCTGAGGATAAACGATTTATCAGCTGCCTCTGTGAGATAGATTTGGATTCTTCAGGGGTTTACACTGAGTACCCATTGTCACAAATCTAAATTTGATGTGGCCGATCAAACTGCCTCTTCCATTACGAAATGAATTGTATACTTATTGTTGTAAAAACGGTTTTTATCCATTAACCAGTGTCTCCTGTTTTATTTTCTGTGCTTTATGTTGGTTACAGCAGTCTGACAGTCTGTAGACAGCCGTCTTTGTGTAGCATAATAGAAGTGTGGGAACAGCTGGTTGTGAGGGGAATTGTCCATTATGATAACCTTGCAGTGGTACTTATAAATAATTCATCTGCTCCTCTGTGTGTGCCTCCCTCTGCCATGGTCCATCTGTAGCTACTCACATTCCCAAAGTTGTACTCAAATTGTGGACAATTGGCTGAAATGAAATCAGAAACTGCCCGAGTGGTGCACTTTTTCCCAAGATTTACCTTGTGCTAAAATAGGAAAGCCTTGTATTTCTTTTAGAAGTACAAACAGCTCTGCTGGTACTGCAAACACAAAGCACCCTGGAACACACAAGTACTGCACAACTTCCCACCTATGAAGCAGCTATCGACCACCCCATCTGAGACAGTATTCAGAGCTGAAAGGCAACTCAAATGCTCATACCTCTGAGCATTGAAATAAAAATAGTTCCAATGCATTTCAGACCCTCTGTAGTGCCAAACCTACTTTGCTCTGAAGCATGGTTCAGTCTAGCAGATCATGGAATCCTGCCTGAGTTCCCAGTTCCCATTATAAATGTTTCCACCCTGGGGAGCTCCCAACTGAAGGTGGAAGGAAGATCTGTTGAACTGCTCTGTTTCAAAGGAAAAATTGCAACTTGCCTCATGCTGGACATTATTTTCGCAGCAGGAACATTGCATTATTAAAATTTGTGATTCTGGTTCTTGATTGCAACAGTCAGACTCTAGTCAATGGGTCCTCTGTCCTTCCATTTACTTTACTTCATGAACTCAGCTGCCTCCTTGTGTCCCGAGGAGATGAGGACATTCCCCAGTTGTTCGCCCACTCTTGTCCCTCCAGCTGCCAGAGGTAAAGCTTTCTTCCTGATAGGTCATCCCTTAGGGTCAAGGATGGTTTGCTTTCGCTTCAGATCTCCAGCTCCTGAGGTGGCTATTGTGGTTGGTGTGGGACCCATGGACTCTGCCCTCGGTGGCATGAGGTCCTTGACATAGCAAGTGGGGAGATGGTACATTCCTTTCATGATTTTTGCAAAGCTTCTGAGTGCTCCTGCTGAAGGGTCTCGAGATTATTGGTGCTATCCCAAATGTTACCTCTCCATTTCAAGTATGTATGTGCCAGGAATTCCATGAGTGCGTGTGGATGTAGTACATTTCTGAGGAGGCTTTTAGAACGTCACTGAATAATCTCCTCTGTCCAACTAGTAATTTTGCTGTGTACTAATTGTGATCTACCCAATCTGATAAGGTGGATTGAAATGTCTCCTGTAGATGACCCGAAATTCCTAACATCACACACGCAAGTGTGTACCTCCATAGTGCAGCCCAATGACAGAGGCTGTGGTGACATTGGTGTTGGATAGTTCCCTCATTGTTTTGTAGATCAGCTCCACTGCAATAGGATCGCTGTTGGGGATGATGTGTCCTATGAAATGAGAAAAGTTCAGAGGAATGTTAGGAAGAAGATGTAGCTCTCCTTGTCACTGCTTTACACAGTTGTGGATCCACTGGCTAAATTTGTGGCAAGCTCCCCCAATGCAGCAGGCAGAGGATCAATATGAATGAAGGGGGGCAGCCAAATTTGAAGGGTTCTCCACACGATTTCTCAACTGACATAGTCACTGGCCTTAGTCAGGTCGAAAATGGCAATGTGTGTAATTGATGCTGCTCTCTGGATTTCTTCTTTTGAAATTATGTTATGGTGATGACCTAGTCTATTGTTCCTCAAGGTGATCCAATCCACCCTGTTTTGAGAAGCAGTTGTTTAGATTCTGGGAAGGGGCGAATATGGAGAACATTCAGATGACTTTCCCTATGGTAGATATCAGGGAGACCTCTGTGACGACTGTAATTGGATTTGTCTTCCTTTCTTGAACGTGGCGACAATCATTTCCCTGACATATCCTCTTCTTCTTAGATATGGGAGAAGAAACTGTAGATGTCCGCTCTGACATTCTTCAAAAGGATGAAGTGGCAGAGGCTTGGCTGAGGGTGAAAGCAATCTTTTCTTTTATCCATTGTGTACAAATTCAGAGAGGGGAGGAGTGCATGGTTGAACAAAATGTTGGACGATAACTTGAAGTCAGCGTCACTTCCCCTGCCCTCCCACTTTTAATTTAGAATCTGACTTTGGATTTAAGTTTCCTTCGTAATGCTCAAGGTCCAAGTTCAAAAATTGACAATGACTCATCCAGCTTCAATTCAGTTTGAGTTTTTTCACTAAATTATCATTTTGTTCTTATTGGTTACAACATAAAGGCTTCAATATTGAGTTTTCAGGGAGCAGAGAATCACATCCCAGGCTAGCTGACAAATATACCTTGGTATACAGACCTGATGTGTGTAAATTGATGGCTGCCATTGTCCTTGAATGGAGGTCCCATCTGACACACAATCACATTTTGGAATTGATGGATGACTCGAGCCATTCTATCCAATTCAATTATGCAGTGTTGCTGACATTCTGGGAATCATTTTAAACTAATCAATTTGATTAACGGCCAGCCTTGTGCTGAAGGCTTGAGAGTGGCTCAAGAAAGGGACAAGGCTGTGCCGTTCTGCTCCCATGGAGCTGTAGGTCACGAGATTATGTTGTATCACCTATGCTCAATACAGCAACTGGCCATGGTGTACCGAGTGAAGACCACAGACTCCATGGCAATCATACATAAAGAAAATGCTCTCATAAATCATATGTTCAGGGTTAGAAAAGATGACGTACATTTGTTATTCCGGCTTTTGAGGAGATTGATTAAGGTTTATTACTGCTAGAGCAAAAAGAAGGGATTGGAAGAAACGTGGGAACAGGCTCTGATTAGAATTATTTGTTCAGGTGGTGGATAAAATGGATCTGTTTGACGAAAATAACTTTTTCCATGTTTTATCTCGAATATACATTACCACCATACTGAGTACTGCTCTTTTGTGTACTTATGATCAGCAAGTTTATTTAGAGATTGTAAACCTGAACTAAGTCTCAGTAGTGTATTCCTCTTCCTACTAAGAAAGTTGTGGCTGTTGTTGGAATCGACCACAGTCATGCAAGATGTGTTATGACCTGATGACCCATGAGTGAACCTGAACAGGAAAGTCTGAAACACATCACTCCCAGGCCTATGCTGAATTAAATAATCTCACCTGAGCTTCAAGGAAGAGGGGATGCTATCAGCCTCGGTAGTCCTGGGTAAGGGAGGAGGAAAATCAAGCAGTCCCCCGTTTTTGTTTTGACTGGATGGTGAAAATCTAACTGAAACTCTCTATGGTTTAATAACTTGGTGACCAGAGAGTGACCATAGGTGAAGGGAGAAAAATAGTTACTCGATCAATCAACGGGTGCCTTTAGTGGAGTAAGATGGAAGTAAAAATGGAAGGTGATATTGTCACCCTAGTAAATAATTTGACAACGTCCTTCATGAAGATTAAATCACATGGGATACATGTGAGCTGGTAACTTGGATACAAAATTGACTTGGTCATAGATGACAGAGTATGGTAGTGAAATGGTGTTTGACTGACTAGAGATCTGTCAACAGTGGTGCTCCACAAGAAGCAGTGAACATATATATTAATATGTATATTTATAGATACTGTTTATGTATGGTAGATATAGATGGATATATCTATAAATACAAATATAGATGAAAATGTCAGTGAACTGATTAGTAAGTTTACTATAAAAAGATTATATAAAAAGATTTTAAAATGAAAAAAATAAAAAGATTTAAAAATGAAAATGATTAGTAAGTTTGAAGAAGACATTGAAATTAGTAAAGTTATGAAAGGAAAGGTAGTTTCTTTTCTTTTTTCTTTTTCCAATATCTTTATTAAATTTCATATACATTAATACAGAATTCATAAGGATAGTTATTATAAATCAAAATAAGGTAGCGCAAAATGCACCATATATAAATCACAATCACGGTACCCCATATTCATGATCAACCAAATAAAATAAATTGAATTATGAAATACAATAATATGGTTAATTATATTATTAAAAAAATCTACACCCATTTCCAAGACAAAACTGGTTGGTAAAAAAACAAAAGAAAACAGAGAGTACTTTACCATATAGTGTTTTATAATAATAGCCCAGATCTATATTTTAGTAACAATAACAATTCAAAGATTTTCAAAATAGTTCAGAAAGCATCCCCATAGCGTTTGAAAATCTTGATTAGAATCAGAAATTGAACAATGAATCTTCTCTAAATTTAAACATGACATAACATCGCATAACCATTAAGCATATGTGGGGGGAAAGGCAACCTCCTTCCATTTAAGCAAGATCGCCCTCCGAGCCATAAAAGAAATAAAAGCCAGTACCCGCAAATGAGAAGGCTCCAAAATTATAGTCTTTCCTCAACAATACCAAATAAGGCAGTCAAAGGATTGGGCTTAAAATTAACTTTTAAAAAGTACAAAAAAAGTTTGAAAAACATCTTTCCAATATTTTTCAAGGCTCAAACATGACCAAAACATATGAATTAATGAAGCCTCTCCATTATTACATCTGTCACAATAAGGAGATATATCTGCAAAAACATGAGAGAGCTTGTGTTTAGACATATGAGCCCGATGTACCACTTTAAACTGTAGGAGGGAATGAAGAGCACATAATGATGTTGAATTAACCATTTTGAAAATAGCCCTCCCGGTCTCATCAGATAATGAAGTCTGTAAATCCTTTTCCCAATCTTTTTTAATTTTGTCTAAAGGAGCCATTCTCAGTCCCAACAACAGACCATAAATATAAGATATCGAGCCATTATCAAAAGATTTCAAATTGAAAATTACATCTATTAATAGTTTCTACTGCAAGTAGTAAATCAGATGGAGCTTTGGGTGGAGAAATGGCAAATGAATTTTAATCTGCATAAATGTAAAGTTGCATTTTGGGAGTTCAAATGAAAGAAGAAAATGTACAGTAAATGGGCACACTTATGAGTGCAAGCCCATAGTTCCCTGAAAGTAGCAATGCAAGTATAGAATGTTAAAGGAGAAATATGGCATACCAACCTTCATTGGCCAAGGCACTGAATATAAAATATGGTAAGTCATGATGCAGCAATGTACAAAACTTTGGCTTGGCAATATTGCGTGCAGTTCTGGCACATTATAGTAGGAAGTGTGAGGATGCAGAAGAGGTTCATCGGGTGTTGCCTGGAATGGAATGTATGAGATACAAGAGAGTTTCAATAAACTTGGATAGTTTTCTCTGGCGTGTCAGGCTGAGGAGTGATATGATAGAAATTTATAAAATTATAAGAGGCTATGATACAAGTGGAGTATAGGTTTAAGGCGAGAGTAGGAAAGACTGTACTTATGTGGCAAGTGTTTTTACATGGAAAATGTGCTACTAGAGGAGGTGGTAGATGCAGATATAACAACAAATATAAAAGGTATTTGAACACACACATGAACGGGCATAGAATCAACAAGTCTGAATCATGTACAGGCAGATGTGATTAGTTTGACTGTGTTATGTTTTGTAACTCCAAAATATAAAACTAATCAAAATAAATAAAACAGAGTTGGGAATAACATATTTAACTTTGTTTTTACTTTAAATGAGGTGCACACTTATGACCCATCATGAATTAGGTAACATCAAATAATGTTTAATCAAGCAAAATATTTACCATATTACTCAAATATTAACTGAAATATTAAATACACAACACTCCTCCCTGCTAAGCTATAAATGCCAACTCAATACAGAATGCATCTCTCTCCCTCCCTCTCTCCCTCTCTCCCTCTCTCCCTCCCTCTCTCCCTCCCTCTTGCTCCCCCTCTCTCTCCCTTTCTTCTCCAACAATTGATTCTGCTCTTCTCAACTTATTGATGTGGATCATAAAGTGTGAGTACAGCGCCTGACATCACCGTTTCCTCACCGAGTATTGCAATCAGTTTTAGGCCCCTTATCTTAGAAAGGATGTGCTGAAACTGGAGAGGGTTCAAAGAAGGTTTGCGAAAATGATTCCATTGAAAGGCTTGTCATATGAAGAGCGTTTGATGGCTCTGGGCCTGGAATCACGAATTCAGAAGAATGTCGGGTGACCTCATTGAAGCCGATCGAATGGTGAAAGGCCTTGATAGGGTGGATGTGGAGGGGATGTTTCCTATGGTGGGGGAGTCTAGGACCAGAGGACACAGCCTCAGAATAGAGAAGCGTCCTTTTAGAACGGAGATGAAGAGGATTTTCTTTAGCTAGAGATTGGTGAATCTGCGGAATTCTTTGTCACAGGTAGCTGTGGAGACCAAGTTTTTATGTATATTTAAGGCAGAGGTTGATAGATTTTTCATTGGTCAGGGCATGAAGGGACACGAGGAGAACGCAGTAGGTTGGGGGTGAGAAGAAAATTAGACCAGTCATGATGAAATGGTGGAGCAGACTTGATGGGCCAGATGGCCTAATTCTGCTCCTATATATTACGGTCTTCCTTCACCTTTTCGAAAGCCACCTCACACAGCTTTGTGCATTGCCATTTCATTCCAATCCGTATGAATGAGTTCAAGGGATGGAGCACAGTCAACAGGTTTGACAGGAACCTGTTATAGTAATTGACAAATTCTAAAAAGGAGCACAACTGTGACACGTCCTTTGGCCTTGGGGCATCCACCACTGCTTGAATTTTCTAAGCACACTTAATTAATCATTGTGCATCAATAGTGTGATCAGAGTAAATGATGCTTGGTTTAAAGAATTCACATCTGTTGCATTCTGCTATAAGACCATAATCTTCTAATCTTTTTAACATTGTCTTGAGATTTTGGAGGTGTTCTTTGTCATCCTTAGTGGTAACTACGATATCATCCAGGTAACATTGAGTGCCTGGACAGCTTTGCCGTACGTGGTCCATAGCTTTCTGCCAGAGTGCAGGTGTAGCTGCTACTCCAAAAATAAGCCAATTATAGTAATAAAACCATTTATGAGTGTTTATAAATGCAAACATGAGGAAATCTGCAGATGCTGGAATTTCAAGCAACACACATAAAAGTTGCTGATGAACGCAAGTCCTGACGAAAGGTCTCGGCCCGAAACGTCGACTGTACCTCTTCCTATAGATACTGCCTGGCCTGCTGCATTCACCAGCAACTTTTATGTGTGTTGTATGAGTGTTTATGGTTAGAAACACTTCAGACTCTTCTTCAATCTCCATCTGTAGGTAGGCTCCGCTAAGTCCAATTTGCTGACGTGTTTTCCTCCAGAAAGGTTTGCAAAGATATCCTCTACCCTGGGCAGAGGGTATTGATCTGCTTTCAGTACTGGGTTGATGGTGACCTTAAAATCTCCTGACAGACCTATTCTTCTTGGCTACTGTGGGACCACTGGCATTACCCATAGGCTCCACTCAATCTTGGAAAGAATTCCTTCAGCCTCCATGTGATCTAGCTCACTGGCTATTTTATCACAAATTGTGTAATGTTCCAGATGGACTTTGTAAAACTTGGGTTTAGCATTTTCACTTAACACTATTTTATCCTTGAAATGTTTGAGTTTTCCACTGCCATCTTTGAACACTGCTGTGGTATCATCCAGTACCTTTCGTAATCCATTTCCAGTTGACTCAATTGTATGGAATGTGGCATGCAGATTGTGAACAGATCTCCAATCAAGTTGTACTTGCCTCAGCCAATTACGGCCCCATAATGGTAGCCCTCATGTTTTTACCACATGTAAATCCAATGTGGCTTGCTGGTTGTTGTATTTCACTGTTACAAATGTTATTTCCACAGTAGTTATGAAATGGACTCCCCTTCCTTTTGATTCCACTTATGAAACCTAAAGCATTAAGCAATCAACAATTGTTTAGTTTTAAATGTTTAAACATTACTTTTACAGTATCAGCAAAGCTCATATCAACTGGTTTAGTTGAAGCAATCAATATTCTAAGCAAACTATATGCCTTTAAACCCAATGAACTCAGCAAAACTGGCACCTGCTTCTCATTGGCTTTTCCATTTGTTTTAATACTGTCCAATTCACTCAGTATACAATATCCAGTTATCTTGTGTGCAAACAAATGTGTCTACATTTCTGATGTAACCAACAATTCACGCTTTTTAAAAATTTATTATTATCATCCCTTGCTCACTGTTTGAACCTGTGAATTTAATCTATTTTCTTTCTTTTTAACGACTGTCTCTGTCTCCTCTTGAAGAAGCACATGCTGTGCTGCTTTTTTACTTGTCTGTTTCTTGTTGCGCTAATTTTTTAAACTCAAACCACTAGCTGTGCTTTAACAGGTAGGTATCGTCTCGGGTTCGTTTATAACTTCCTCATCACCACTGTTATGTTTTGCAACTCCAAAACATAAAACTAATTGAAATAAAAAAACACGAAGCTAGGAATACATGTCTAATTTTGTTTCTACTTTAAGGAAGGTGCACACATATGATGTGCTGGCGTGATAACGAAAGCAAACATGTACCTTTACCTGTAACAAGTTAGTTAAGCAACAAAGAATGCTTAATCAACCAATATATTTACAATATGACTGAAATATTAAATACACAACAGATTACATCATGACCAGTGTGTTGTGGCAAAGGGCACAGTCTTTGCTGCACTATTCTCTGTTCTAATAACACTCTCCTGTTTAGATTCAGGAACTGCAAGAAGAAGAGAGTCACTGGATTGAGTATGCTGATGATGAGCTAGCATTGAAGATGAAACTAACTGAAGACATCTTTAACATCCTGCTTCATGACACTGCAGATATCCTCAGCACCATCTGTGGAAAGAAGCTGGCAGAACAAAAGCTCATTTCTTCCAGCACATGACAATTTAAGCCAATGTATTACTTACAAGTTATAGGCAACAGAAGGCAAAGGACCACTAAAAAGTTTCACAGAATGTTCACAATTACCATATAATGTGAAAATTTAAAACAGTGAATCTACACAATGCTGAGCAAACAAACTTAAATGCCAGATTATATTAGGGAGAAGGTCTACCTTGGACATTGACTAACATGGTAATGGCCACCCATTAACATTGATCATGGCTTAGCACAGAGCACCTGCTTCTGAGTCCAAAGTTGTGGATTGGAGTCTTCCAACATGACTGCACAAAATCCACTTGAAAATAGGGAATGTTGTAGTGCCAATGGTTTTTGAATCTGTCTCTCAAGTGGATGTTAAATTTCTAATGAGGCTATTCTGAGGTATTAGCACCAGCGTTCTGGAAAGTCTATTTAACCAGTAGCACTGAAACAGATTACCCTGCCATAAGCAAATTGCTATCCACGGGAGCTTGCTGAGTGCAAATTGGTTGCTGTGTTTTCTATATGACAATCGACAGAAACTCAATAAGTACTTCACCTGGTGTAAAGTGTTTTAGGAGATGCTGTGGTGGTAATGGACACTGACTGCAGAGATGCAACTTTTCATACTTTTTTTTACTTTCCTGCTTTGCAAATTATTTAATTTTTTTGCCTTCCACCCAGATTTTGAACAACATTCTCGCCTACTATGCAGAATATTCCCACCTGTTAAGTAAGTATTAAACTTACCTTGAGAAACACATTGAAGAATGTATTTGTTCAATGTGGACCTCAACCAATATAAATATTTGGTCCTTGCCTTGCTTGGTGTAATGCACTGTTCTTATCTTGCCTGTCCTGTAGCAATGACTCACAAATATAGTAAGAGAGGACTTAGCAAAGTAGTTTGAGAGCATATGCTTACAGATAAAGTGACACCTGTGGATTATGAAATTATGACAATTATGAAATTTAAGAGACATTTCGGCAGGCACTTAGTAGATAGGCAAAGGATAGAAAGATATGGACCTAATGCTGGGAAATGGGATTAGTGTAGACAGGCAAAATGGTTGGCATGGACAAGGTGGATCAAAAGGGCCATTTCTGTGCTGTACATCTCCTTGACTCTTTGACCTTCTTAAGTTTATCTGCAAAATATCAAGATGTTTTACTAAAATGTCTGATGGAACAGAGGGAGATATTAAAATATTATCTAAAGCAATCCATAAATATTACAATTCCTTCCCCAGTATTACACGTTAGGTTATAATTGGGGTTCTAAGTAGTAGTCCATTTGGCCCTCCACCAGTAAGAGTCAGTAACCGGACATCAGCTGCAATGTGGCCTCAAACAGCCCAATGCCCAAACAGAATGGCTTCAGATCATACTGTACCTCCTCGGTATGGGTAATACACAGCGGTCAGGGCAGTGGCAGAATGGCGAGGAAAGCTAATGAATGCTGGCTGGCATCCTTGGAGTGGATGGTAAGCGAATGTAAAACTGGGCTGCTGCCAAATACCATGTGGTGTTTCACCAACCTGTTGGAGAACATATGATGGAGCCTTGGCAAGCCCTTTAAAAGCTGGAATCCAGAACTCTTATTGGATCAGCCTAAACATGTGTGACTTTGGTCATAGCTTCCACTGCTGCAGTCACAGACAGTTGGATATAATCCTATAACTCACATACAGTAGCAAGTTGTGAGTACCACACTACACTGATGGCAGGCATTGAGGAGCTTGTTCACAGTCATCTTCCGGAGAGCATCTCGAGATGGGTGATAGAATACACCCTGTGCCAGAAAAACTCACAGCCCAAAAATATTTTTTGTCAAATAATTTCTGAAGATTATAATACAGTAATTCAATTTATTAAAGTTTGATTTATGAAACTCTTAGGGCCATTTACTCTTAGAACCGTGTGTTTTTATCATGTGATTTATGACACTTTCTGTCAATGATGATTACTGTGTATGTCTCTGTAAAGGGATTCAGAATACTGAAACACTTGTGTGCACTTTGCCCTGAATTTTACACTTAAAAGATCTTCCAGTGATACATCAGTTTAGTAAATCAAGGTATGACTGTAATTGGCCTGCTATTAAAAGTATGAAAGCTCTCAATAGTAACTTGGTATCTTTCAGAACCCTGAAAACCAGCTGGAGCTGAAAATTAAGCTAGGGTTAAATCGGGGCTTGCCGGGCGGCATGGCTCGAAGGGCTGGTCTGTGCTTTATCTCAATAATAAATAAATAAATAGCTCCTCGATAAGATAGGTACAAGACTTCAGATCACAAGAGAACATTGAACAGTTAAGCATGGCTGCAATAAGTGGAAACAGATAAGATAAGTGGCACAGGAGAGAAAGGGATAGCAGAATGAAGTATTTGGGACATACTGCAACCAGATTGATTTGTGCCAAATGGCTTTGGACTTGGATCTGCTGTGTACTGCCAGGGGTCCTCGTAGAGGCAGATCAATTGCGATATTTGAGAGGGAGCTGGCATTATTAAAAAGGCGGAAAAATGTGCAAAGCTGAGGGAAGAGTATGGAGAGGGAAGACTGGTTTGCTCTTGCGCAGAAATTAACAGTCTAAGTAGCCTCGTTCACTGGTGCTGTTCTCAGATATAACTGTTGAGCGGATTATTCTTGCCTCTGAATAATTCAATAATGGATGAAACTAGTGTTACCAAAAGATGTGTTTTGAGTGCTAATTTAGTCATGTGACTTACCTGAAGTGTTTATTCAGGCAAGTGCTTAGTGGCTGTTGTCTATTCACAGGTATTAAATAATATCTACTGTGGTGGGAAGCATAGGCAACGTAACGGACATGAGCTTTGTTTGCTCTCATCCTAGACTAGTATTAGGCTCCTGTATGTTTTCCTTTACATGGGTATGAAACTATTGTGACAAGAATACACATAGATTAAGATGTAGGCAGTTGGTCTGCCACCTGTCTTCAGGAAAGAGAGAGATAAGGAAAACAATGGTGCAGCATTTGGAGATGTGTAATGAAGGGACGGGAGAGAGAGTAACAGAAGGAGAGAGCTGTCAAGATCGGCTCCCCCTTTGAACCCTGAACTGTTTGAAGTGATGGACCGGCGATACCCCAGCAGGGGGATAAAAAGGGACAGGTTCGCTAAGGCAAGACATACATGACACCCGAGGAAGCGGTGCGTCTCTCACAAGTCGGTGGGAAGTTTTGGAAGGCCGGTTGCGGGACCAGGCCATAGACGCACAAGGTGGAAAGGCACGATCGGCGGGAACCTGGTGTGTGTCCACCCTTGCCTGGGTGCCGGGTTCACCGCAGAGAAACGATCGTATCTGGAAGCGGAGGGGTCACGGTCGGTGACCTCAGATGACATCACAAAGGACTCGCCCGAAAGCTGACTGCGAAGGTCTGTGTGGAAGCCGTTTTGAATATTCATTCATTTTGCTCTCTCTCTCCTTCCCCCTACTGTCCATTGCCACGGCAGCGATTACTGCGAACTGAACTGAACTAAATTGAACTGAACTTTGCGTCACTTTGAAACTGGTCATTTACCCCTAGACAACAATAGAGCTTGATTGATCCTGTTATCTTAACTCTGTGTACATGTATGTTTATCATTGCTGAACTGTTGCATTCATTATCCTTTTGATTAGAGTACTGTGTTGCTTGTTTCTTTAATAAAACTTTCTTAGTTCTAGTAATCCAGACTCCAACTGAGTGATCCATTTCTGCTGGTTTGACAACCCAGTTACGGGGTACGTAACACTATATATGTTTATAGCATAGCAGATAATTAGTCTGGAATTCTCATGTTTAGCTTCTGAATACCTTCACAAACGTAAATGATTTATTTGTATCATCTAGTACGTGAGTATATTAACAGTGCTATTGAATCTGATGTCTTTTCAATGGCCCTGTGCAGCTGTTTGGCATCCACTCAACATGATCTCTGAAGATTGTATTCAGTTATGGCTGCTTATGTCAGACTTTACACACCTTTATTGTAGTTTATAGTCATTGTATATCTTGAAAGAAAATAATTTTCAAGTATTTTTATTCCCAGCACTTGCAGAAAACAGGAAGTGACTTAATGCATCAGGGACCTGGCTGTGCTTTGTTTTTTCCCTCTTCAATTTCCCTGCCCAGACATGCTGTTGCTATAGCTAGCATGTCCCCTGTTGCTGTGGCAGCAATCCTCTCGTAAAGCACATCTTCCAGTTCTGAAATTACAACAGAAAGCGCTGGAAATATTCAGCAGGTAGGGCTGCATTTGTGGGAAGAGAAGCAAAGCTAATATTTCAGGTGGAAGACTCTTCACAGAACTGGGAAGGTAAAAAAAAAGGAGCTGCTTAAGATGCAAGGATGGTGGGGGAAGGGGTAAATCTCTGATTGGGTAAAACAGGGATAACTAATGGGAGAAACTGTAACCAAAGTTACCTCATCAATGAGTGAATGGCAGCCGTCAGAATTGCGGTTCCCAGCCTTTTTTATGCCATGGACTCTTACTATTAAGCGAGCAGTCCATGGACCCGAGGTTGGGAACTCCTGAGTTGGAGGGAGAGAACAGAGACAAAAGACTGTTGAAGCTGCAAAATGCAGGGCAGGGAGATACGCCTGGCAGATTAGGCTGGGCATGTCATCCAATCCCAGAAGAAAAAAAATAGTAGAGAAAAAGGAGAAATACAAGCAACAGACAAGCAGAGCCAATATCACAAATGAATTACTGATACAGCCAAAATTAATGTAACTGGTTTATTTACAGCTTATCCCAAAGTCAGCCTGGTTTTACCCTATCAAAAATATTTCCTTTTGCAGCTTAAAAAACGTGTTTCATTTCTTCCCAATTCTGATACATTCAACCCGAAGTATTTGCTCTATTTCTCTTCCCACAGATGTGGTCTGACCAACTGAGTACTTACAGTATTTTCTGTTTTAATTTCAGATTTACTATATCTGCAGTGTTTTTTTTTTAATTTTCATTTTGTTTTCTAGGTCTGTCTGATTTGGGATCCCACTATCCATTTAATCCATTGGGGAAGCCATCATAGAGTCACTGAGTTATACAGCATGGAAATGGGAAATTTGTTCAATTGATTATCAATCACCCAGTTACATGAATCCTATCACTAATACCATTTTATTCTCTTTACCTCCCCATCAATTCCCACCCCTCAGATGCCACCAGTCACCTACACACCAGGGTCAACAATAGTCCATTGATTTGCTTTGAGAGTAAAGAAAACATAATCATCCTGACTTGGTTGAAATTCAGATTATGTATCTTTCAATCCTTTGAGAAATTGGAATTGAGGATAATTAGAATTATGTGCATGAAATTACAACTCTAATTTAGTTATAACCATTAAACATACTGTTTTCACGAAGTACTATTTTATTAAAATTTTTGATAATTCACATTCAGCTACAGAAAAACAATGTTATGAGAATGGTGGGCTTATTCTGCATTTTCCCTTTGATGACTTTTGGGAAGATTATTATTTTGATTTGTGATGCTAACCAGTGCTAATGGCCTCATTACTCTGTTTCTCAGATTCAACACAAAAAACTGATTTTCATTGTAGCTTCTACCTTTGATATACAGTAGCTCAACTATTAAGGTGAATTAATGATCATGATAAACCATCTCACCAAAAATTTGTATTCTATTATTCTTTCATTTGAACTCAGATCTTCCTTGGTGCTGATTGACTAAAGTCTAAAGACAAAGGTAGATAAAACTGAGGTGTTAACTGAGCGTTTCCCAGGCACTTCAACTTCCTGCAGCATTTTGCTGCAAAAACTGAAAACAGCTTGCTGTTATTTGGCCCTAGACAAACAGTAATCAAGATTAAATTTTAAATTCTTCATCATTAGTAAAACTGTCAGCTATTTTACTGCTTTGCTATTCAAAGGTGATTTAAAGTGAGTTTGCATTTTACTTTTATTATTCTTTTACTTTAATATTTTTATTTTAAACATATTTTACTGTGATATCTCCTGTATAATAACACAGCTAATTTCTTCTAAAATCCTCTAAATGAGTAAATTAATTGCCCAAATCATAGTGAGCTGATTGTTGTATATAATGATGATAGAAACTTTTTAATTTATTTTCCTTGGAAAGTTCTTATCACCTATTGTTTTTTAAACCATTTTTGTATTTTCATGAAATAAAGTTTGCAGTGTTTTGTTAACAGCTGGAAGTAACTGTGTCCTTATTTTGTTCAGGGCTTTGGTAATGTGAAAGGGCACTTGGCAGTAAAACTTGTATCTCTTCATTCTCCTTAAGACAATTAGAGCTTGAATGTGAGGGGAAGGGGGAAAGGGAAACATCTTGGGTATCTTTTAAATAAAAATCTGTACAGGCAACATACTCTGTTGAATCCTCAGATAAGGTCTATATACCTTATAGTTGGTATGTGTTTAACAACTCAGATCAACATCCAGATGACGCTATTGCAGGGTCTAGTAGGTTTGAGACATTCTGTAGCAGGATGAACACTCTACAAGTGGAGAAGAAATATTTCAGGATGGGATTGTTTAGGGAATCCAGGATACGGAAATTTAAAGAGAAGGTGTTCAATGAGAAGAAACTGAATTTCAAGTGGACATATGATATTGCCTGAGCAATGGAGACAACAATCAAACATGTATAAGATGTCTCTAAGTTTTAGTATTTTGAGAACTAGCTATGGTATTTTCGGGTGAAGGGAAGAAGACATGAAGGGGAGTTCTTCTCATAGTGGAAGTACAAAATGTCCTTTTTTAAAGTGGCCTTTTTAAGCAATTTTGGATTCAAGGAACATCTGTCATCAGGTTGCTTGAAAACAAAGATCGTAGCAAACTCGAGGCCAACCAGTGCAAATTTTATAGGGAAAAGTAGCAAAGGTCATCATATACAAGAACTAGGTGAAGAAATCAAGTAGTAACCAGGATGCTAAAATGCTCAAGCTAACTCAGAACTTTATTTCACCTTTCCAAATGTTGAAATGTATTGGATTTATTGTTGGTGGAATATTGGTGATGTGTGAACAGAAATTTAAGTGACACAATACACTCAGTGGCCACTTTATTAGATGCAGGTACCTCCTGCATTGAGCGTATGGTCTTCAGATGCTGTAGCCACCCACTTCAAGGTTCAATGTGCTGTGCGTTCAGAGATGGTCTTCTACACATCATTGTTGTAATAACAGTTTCCTCCAAATCTGGCCACAAGTCATACCTGTCAAGCAGAATGACCACCCACCCATCTCGTCAGGAAAGGCATTATTCCACAACAGTAAGAAATCTTCCACAACAATCAAATCTTTAGGCTTGAATAGGACAATTTAACATTTACTACGCTGTGGCTTTGTAGTTGTATCTTATAGTATGTTTATATGTTTATAGTATGTTAGTATGTGTGTTTATATATATATATAAAATGACTAGAGAGCAATATGTTACATATTCATGTTGTGATGCATTCTATATTGAGTTGGAGTTTATAGCTAAGCAGGGAGGAGTGTTGTGTATTTAATATTTTAGTAATATTTGAGTTATATTGTAAATATATTGTTTGACTAAGCTTTCTTTATTTGTTTACATAAATCATTCTGGGTTTTATGTGCTCGTTCATGGTCAACGTTGATGAGGACCTCAACACCATTATGATGGTGTCGAGACTAGCGCGTGATTTGGATTTAAGTGAGGGAGAGTTGCACACCGTCAGCCTCACTCTGTCTTCCCAGTTCCCATCTGGATCCAGCGGCAAGACAGAGTCGAGACGGCTGGAAATGGGACTAGGCGCAGTGGATGACCAGGACGTCTTCTGTGTCTAGTCCTGCTCTACACGTTCCATGACGCTTGCAGAGACCGCCTTCTTAACTGTTGGACCTTCCATTGGTCTCGTCCACTCAATCCACCGGAGTCTGTCTTCACATGCTGGGATAGACATCTCCCTATCCCACCGAGGGTTTGAGATCTGTCAGCTACCTTCACCTGGTTTAGCCAGCTGGTCAAAACCGTTGCCCAGGGTGTGGCCACTGTCGCATGCAAATAGCTGAGTGCCAGGTGGGGACCAAAGGTGGACTAACCACCTTGAAAAGGACGCGACATGTTCCCCCATCAGAGGTGCTACCCCTCTCTGACACCCCATACACCCTGGGTTTTATGTAAGAAGTACCCGAAGGGCATACATCATTACGCCACAATGTCAGAAGTGAAAACCTCACTAAAAATAAAACTAAGTAGGTATGTTTTCCCAGGCTCCCATGATCTTCTTTCAATGACTTTTTGGAGTTACAAAACATAACATTTAAGACAATGAGGTTCTCTGCCACAGGAAACAGTTGAGGCCAGTTCATTGGCTATATTTAAGAAGGAGTTAGATAAGGCCCTTGTGGCTAAAGGGACCAGGGGGTATGGAGAGAAGGCAGTTACAGGGTTCTGAGTTGGATGATCAGCCATGATCGTACTGAATGGCGGTGCAGGCTCGAAGGGCCAAATGGCCTACTCCTGCACCTATTTTCTATGTTTCTATGTTTCTAATGTGTGGTTTGAGTTTTTTGGTACCATTTTCCATAACACTAGAGACTCTTGATTGTGAAAATCCCAGGAGATCAGCAGTTCCTGAGATACTCAAACCACTCTGTCTGGCACCAGCAATCATTCCACAGTCAAAGTCACTTGGATCACATTTCTTCCCCATTCTGATGTTTAGTCTGAACAACAACTGAATCTCTTGACCATGTCTGCAAGCTTTTATGCATTGAGTTGTTACCACATGATGGGCTGATTAGATATTTGTGTTAATGAGCAGGTATAGAGGGTACCTAAAGTGGCCACTGAGGGTATAATGCAACTCAAAAAGTCACCTATATTCCATTGGAGAAAAAGCGTAAGAAATAGGAACAGAATTAGGTTCTTTGGCCCATCAAGTTTGCTCCGTCATTCCATCATTGCTGATTTATTATCCCTCTCAACCCCATTTTCCTGCCCTATCCCTGTGACCTTTGATGCCCTACTAATCAAGAACCTATCAACCTCCACTTTAATTATACCCAATGACTTGGCCACCTTTGCCAATGAATTCCACAGATTTGTCACCCTCTGGCTGAAGATATTTCACCTCAACTCCGTTCTAAAGGGACATCCTTGTATTCTGAGGCTGTGACCTCTGGTCCTAGACTCCCTCACTATAGGAAACATTGATTCCATGTCCACTCTATCTTGGCCTTTCAATAGATAGGTTTCAATGAGATTCTCCCTCATTCTTCCAAACTCCAGTGAGTAAAGGGCCCAGGGCCATCAAAACCTTCTCATAAGTTAACCCTTTTGTTTCTGGAATAATTTTCAATGACTATCTTCAATACCAGCACATCTTTTCTTAGATAAAAGGCCCGAAGCTGCTCACAACACTCCAAGTGTGGTCTGATCAATGACTTCTAAAGCCTCAGCACTACATCCCTGCTTTTATATTCTAGTACTCTCAATATGAATGCTAACATTGCATTTCCACTGACTCAACCTGCAAGTTAACCTTCATGGAATCCTACATAAGGACTCCCAAGTCCATTTGCACCTCTGATTTGTGAAATTTCTCCACATTTAGAAAATAGTCTATGCATATATTCCTTCTACCAAAGTGCATGATCGTACACTGCCCCACACTACATTTCATCTGGCACATCTTTGCCCATTCTCCTAACCTGTCTTAGTTCTTCTACAGATTTCCCACTTTGCCAACACTACCTGACCTTTCTTTGTATTGTCTGCAAACTTGGTCACAAAGCCATTAATTCCATCAATCAATTTGTTGATGTATAGCATAAAAAGAAGCAGTCCCAAAACTGACCACAGTAGAACACGATGAGTCAACAGCAGCCAATGAGAAAAGACCTCCTTTATTCCCACTCTTTGCCTCCTGCCAGTTAGCCAATCTTCTGTAATACAATGGGCTCTTATTTTGTTAAGCAGCCTCATGTGCAGCACCTTGTCAAGGGCTTTCTGAAAATCCAAGAAACAACATCCACTGAATCTCCTTTGTCTATCCTGCCTGTTATTTCCTCAGGCAAGATTTCCCCAAGAGGAAACCATGCTGACTTTGGCCTATTTATCATGCACCTCCAGGAACCCTGAAACCTCATCCTTAATAATGGACTCCAACATCTTCCCGACCACTAAAGTCAGACTAACTGGCCTATAATTTCCTTTTTTCTGCCTCCCTCCCTTCTTAGAGTGGAGCGATACAGTATTTGCAATTTTCCAGTCCTCTGGAACCATTCCAGAATCTTGTGATTCTTGAAAGATCATTACTAAAGCCTCTACAATCTCTCAGCTACCTCTTTCAGAACCCTGCAGCGAAGTCCATCTGGTCCAGGTGACTTATCTACCTTCAGATATTTCAGTTTCCCAAGCACTGTCTCCTTAGTAATAGCAGCTACACTCACTTCTGCTCCCTGGCACTCAAATTTCTGCCATACTGCTGGTATATTCCATAGTGAAAACTGACAAAATATACTTAATAATTATTTTAAGAGAGAATCAGGGTGAGTTCAGAATGTATGAAAATAAAGTGTATCAAAGCAAAGCTCTATCCTACAATTGTTTCAGGTCATGGAGCTAATTAGATAGATGAGAATCAGCTATCCAAAATAAAGCTCAATTAAGGAGAGGTTAAGAGCACCAAAAATGTAGAACAACACAGCACAGGAACAGGCCATTCGGCCCACAATGTTGTGCTGGACCAACTAAACTGCAAATCAAAAACACCAAGACACTAATCCCTCCTAATAGAACATTATCAATGTAACAATGATCTATATCAAGGTTCTTTACAAGTAATGAAATGATTTTGATGATTAAGTTGTTCGCCTATAAAAGCATAAAAGCTTTAGAGAATGCAAGACCACATTCCTCTAGAGCACAAGACCCTATTGCACAAAAAAAGTTGGGAGAAATCCTATAGCGACGATATATAAAAAAAACCTTTAAAATGGTAAAGGTTTCTGAATGTGGTCATGAAGTGAAAATAGTTGGCAACAGGAATGGAGAATATAAATTAAAAATCAATAGAGAAGCACAAGAAAATTGGAATCACTCTGCAGCTCTGCAGCATCTGTGGGAAGAGAAACAGAATTAATGTTTCAAATTGAAGAACCTTACTCTGTTAGATTTGGTAGCTGAACATTCCAAGTGGATAGAATCAGGCCCTATAAATACTTTTAATCTCAAGTGATGATTTTGTATTTGAAAGTTATATTTGTTTCGTGTTCTTCTAGAGTTGCCTGTGATGGACAAGATAACAAATTCACAAGTGCTGAGCTTGCTGGATTTCTCAGTAGAGTCATGCATATGGTGCATCTACATGCTATCCAGCTTCAAGCAGGAGTGTAAGCAGGAGGAGGTAGTTTGTCCCTTTTTGTTTCCTTTGTTCTTTGATAAAATGATGGCTGATTTTTCACGTTATTTTCTAGTACTAAAACCATATCATCTGATTCCCTTAAAATTCAAAAAATTATCAGTATGTCCTGAGGATATTGGCCTTTATTGTAAAGGGTACGGTACATTACAATAGGGGATGTTTCAATGCAATTTTTGAGGGTGCTTGTGAGGCTGCAACTCTGCCATAGACAGTTCCAAGCCTGGCTACAAAAGGAGGGGGGTTGGATATGGGACTGGCAACCCCATCCTGTAAAACCCAGTGCTACAGGAACACCAACAGAAGCTCCATAAACCTCATTCTTGGGAGAGGAAGAATCTTCAAAAGTGGGCTACAGCTGGGGACAACTTAAAAGACTAGCCCAGGATCGAGGACTCTGGCAAGCTCCTGTTGGCAGCCTATGTCCCAGTAGGGATGAAAGGCTTAAGTAAATAAGTTGTGAGGCTGTGACTGAAGAAAAGATTACTACTTTAGTCTCCCTCTTTCACAGCTTCCAATGCTGGTATATCACTTCTTTTTAAGGAATAATATACTTTCATTGCAGGTGGTATAAAAAAGCTTAACTAGGTTGGTTCCTGGTATGAAGATTATTGATAGATTGTTTGAGGTTAGGTAGGTGGGATCTAAATTCTTCGGAATATAGAAGAAAGGGAGGTGATCTTATTGAAGTATGTCATGTTCTGAGTGGATAGTGAGATGATCCTTACCTTAATAGGGTTTAGTAAAAGAATATAGGTTATCAATTTAAGATGGAAATTAAGAAGAATTTCTTCTGTGAGGATTGTGACTTTTTGGAATTCTCTACCCCAGAAAGCAGTAGGAACAGTCACTGAATATACTAAAGACAAATATTGGCAGACGTTTGAACTAGAAGCAAGTCAAGAGTAGTAAGAGAGAGCAGTCAAGTGAAATTTTGGTAAAGGTTAGATCAGCCATGATCTTACATAATTGTAGAGCAGGTATGAGGGGGCTCCTTCTCCTGATTCTTGTATTCTAGTATTACGTGAGAGAACGTGGCATGAAATCAACTGTTTTTCAAGAAACTGGAAAAGGCACCATGGACAAAGTGGCTTCTTTTTGTGCAGTAACATTCCTGAGTCATATGATTAACCTTCATCCAAAGAACTGGAAACAAATACTTCAGGTTGAGAATCTGTTCGTAAACACTCCCTTTGTTTCTCCTCCACACCCCCTCTACTCACTGCCTGAAGACTAGATTGCTGAATCATAGGGAAATAAGATATTGTTGTGTTCTATGCTTGAATGAGACTTGGCTTACTTCCAGCACACTAGAAACAGAGTTCAGACCCGAAGGCTTCTTGGTTCATAGAATGGACCAAACCGCTGATTCAGAAAAGGTAAAAATTGGAGGTGTGTGTTTCATGATAAATGCTCGATGGTGCTCTGCAATGATTGTTTTGTCAAACTCATGTTTCCCTGATCTTGAACACCTAATGATCAAATGCTATCTGTTATATTTACTTAGGGAATTCCCCAACATAATCCTGACCATAGTTTACCTATCATCAGCGACCAACTATAGTCAAGCACTTGAGACTGCATGAGGCCATTTCCAAACAAGAAACAGTCTATCTCGATGAATTTCAAATCATAGTTAGGGACTTCAGCCAGACCTGTTTTGAAAAAAACCCTGCCCAATTACCATCAGCATAAAACCTGTAGCATCTGAGGTCCTAATGAACCAGACCACTGATGAGGAATGCTTACCATTACATGTCCGGACTACATTTCGTTAAATTTGATCACTTAGCTGTCCATTCGAGGTGATCAGGAGAGGCAGAGGAGCGGCTATGGAATTGCTTTGAGTCGGTGGACTGGGCCGTGTTCAATGCCTCATCTGCGGATTTGAATGAATACACCATGGTTGTCACAGACTTTATTAAAACAGTTGTATTTGTGCGTGTCCCCACACAAAATCATTCAGAGTCTTCCTCAATCAGAAGTCCTGGATGAACCGTGAGATCCGCAATCCACTGAGAGCCAGATCAGAGGCGCTCAAGTCTGGTGACAGAGAAAATTACAAGAGGTCCAGGTACGATCTCCAGAAAGCCATTTCATAGGCAAAGTGCCAATTCCAGAATAAACTTGAATCAATGAAGGATGCACAGCAAGTGTGGCAGGGCTTGAATACTATCACCTCTTATAAAGTTAAGCCAAGCAACAAAGGAGACAGCAGGGTTTCGCTTCCAGATGAGCTCGATGCCTTCTATGCTCCCTTTGACCATCAAAACATGGAGGAACCATCATGAACTCCGGCTGCCACCAACGATCCTGTGATTTCAGTCTCGAGGACTGTCAATCCATAAAAACCTGAATCCACAAAAAGCATCCAACCCAGATGGGGTACCTGGCCAGGTACTAAAAACCTGTGCTGATCATCTGGTTGGAGTGTTCACTGAGATCTTTAACCTCTCACCTCGGCAGTCTAGATACTCACCTGCCTTCAATTACACCGGTGCCTAAGAACAATGTGGTAACCTGCCTCAATGACCGTTGTCCAGTAGCAGTTACATCCACAGTGATTAAGTATTTTGAGAATTTGTTGATTAAGCACATCAACTCCTGCCTGAGAAGTGACTTGGATCCCCTCCAATGTGCCTACCGGAGCAACAGGTCCGCAGCAGATGCCATCTCATTGGCTCCTTACTCGACACTGGAACATTTGGAGAGCAAAACGCATATATCAGGATGCTCTTTATTGACTACAGCTCGGCTTTCAATAACCATCATCTCCTCAAAACTAACCAATAAGCTTCAAGATTGACCTCAATACCTCCTGGTGCAATTGGATCCTTGATTTTCTCAATTGCAGACCCCGGTCAGTTTGGATTGGCAACAACATCTCCTCCACGGTCTCCATCAGCACAGGTGAATCACAAGGATGCGTGCTTAGCCCCCTGCTCTACTCACTTTACACTGATGACTGTGTGGCTAAGCACAGTTCCAATGCCATATTCTAGTTTACTGACAACACCACCATTGTAGGCTGAATCAAAGTTGGTAACAAATCAGTACATAGGAGAGAAATTTAAAATCCGGTTGAATGATGCCATAACAACAACCTCTTACTCAATGTCAATTACTCAATTACCCCATGGATTGTCACCTTGTCGTGGTGGAGAAGCTTGTGTGGTCCTGAGATCCCGAGAGCGATGCTGTCTGGAGCTATGCTCCTGGTAGGGTCACCCATGGCGTTAAGGTCGAGGGTGAGGTCCCTGACAAAGAACAATCCAACCAAGATCTCAACGGTGGAACAGGCGGATGAAGTTACTTTGAACTCAATGGCTGTGAAGGCGGATGAAGGCTGCAACAAATCCATCAGCTCCAATCGTCGTGGTTTCCATGCCACTGGAATCAGTCAGTTTATTTGTGAAGTATCGTGTGCTTCTTGGAGTGCAACAGCAAGTACACGTTAAACAAATACATGCACAGGTGTCTTCACTCTGTGGGCCACTTCTTCAGAACGGAGACCATCATCCTCGACCTCGAGGGATAGCCACCACGACTCAGTGTCAGCAAGACCAAGGAGTTGATTATTGATTTCAGGAGGAGGAAACCAGAGGTCTATGAACAAGTCCTCATTTGACGATCAGAGGTGGACAGGGTCAGCAACTTTAAATTCCAAGGTGTTATTATTTCGGAGGACCTGTCCTGGGCCATGTAAGTGCAATTACAAAGAAAGTATGGCAGCACATCTACTTCCTTAGAAGATTCGGCAGTACGTTTAAAATTTTGACAAACTTCAATAGATGTGTAATGGAGTACTGACTGGCTGCATCACAGCCTAATATGGAAACACCCCTTGAATGGAAAATCCTACAAAAAGTAGTGGATACGGCTCAGTCTGTCAGAGGGAAAGCTCTCCCCACCATTGAGCACATCTATATGAAGCACTGTTGCAAGAAAGCAGCATCCATCATCAGGAAGTCCCCACCACCTGGGACATGATCTCTTCTTGGTGCTGCCATCAGGAAGGAGGTACAGGAGCCTCAGGACTCATACCACCAGGCTCAGTAACCGACATTACCCCTCAACCATCAGGCTCTTGAACCAAAGGGGATAACTTTACACAACTTCAGTTGCCCAGCCATTGAAATGTTCCCACAGCCTATGGACTCATTTTGAAGGGCTCTTTGTCTCATATTTTCAATATTTATTGCTTATTTACTTCTGATTATTATTTAGTTATTTTAGTATTTGCAGTTTGTTGCTTTTTAACACAGGTTGAATGCCCAAGTCGGTATGGTTTTTCATTGATTCCATTATGGATTTATTGAAAAAATCAATCTCAGGGTTGTATATGGTGGCATATATTACTTTGGTAGGATATTTATTTTGAATTTAAAGCACTTGTTTGCTTCCATTTCCAGTCATTCCCTCTCTCTCGTCTTTCTGCTAACCTGAGTTTTGACTTTTGATTTCCAGCATCTGCAGCTTCTGGCTTTTAGTTGTACCGATCTCAGTCTCGGCGGGCGCAGTCACGCTTCGATGGAGACGCTGCAGAGAGGGGCGGGGCTGTGCGCCCGTTGCCTGGGACAGACCAAGCACGTCCCCGGGTGACGTCAGGCCGGTAGGGTCAGAGTTGAAGCTGCACGAGCGGCTGGCGGCTGTTGGCCGCAGCGCTTCAAAACGATGGCCGCGCTGTGTCGGGGGAAGCGCCTGAGCTGCCGGGCTCTGCTCTCCCTCACCGCCGCCGCTACCTTCCTGGTGCAGCTGCTGCGGCACGGCCATGCCGCCGGCTTGTACAACAGCCAGGACCCGGTGGTCATCCTGGAGGCCCAAGGAGCGAAGGCGCTGCTGGTGAACTCGACCACCGCCTGGGCGGTGGAGTTCTACTCCTCCTGGTGCGGCCACTGCGTCAACTTCGCCCCCACCTGGAAAGCGTTGGGCCGCGATGTCAAAGGTGGGTCCCACAACACCCAGACAGACCCTGCTGTCGCTGCCCAGCCGTAGTTCTGAAATTTGCTTGTGTTGAGGTCAGCCTTGTCCGCTGTTGGTGAACGTTCTGGATTGCTTAAGCCATATGGTGCTTTGCAAGACGGGTTTATTGCTATATGCACAGGTACGGTGTGGTATAAGTACCGTTTTTTAAAACTTCATTGCACAAGCTTAGGTTTAGACACCGCATAGAACATAAAATAAGACATAATGCGAAAAAAAACACTATCAGAGGCGAGTGTAAATAGTGGCTCGTAGTGTTCCACTTTGGAAAAGTTGTAATCTGTCCAGCTGAGTGTTCGATGGACCAGAGTCATTGTCTTTAGCTCCCAGTACAAGCTCTGTCCTGATGATACATTTTAACCCAGAATGTTGACAGTTCTTTCACCCACCCTTCACCCCATAGACTTACTCGATCTGTTGCATTTCTCCAACAGATCGTTTGAAGCTTTGTGTTCTTCTCATCAGTACTCGAGTCCTTTCTCCAACCATATGTTGACTTCATTGTGTATTTATCTCATTTGCCCGTTGCTGACGATACTTTGGCTTTATTATAGCTATTAAGAATGATGATTAAGGAGCTGAATGATAATTATCTGATCTGAACGGTTAGTTTCTTTGTTCCATAACTATTTGTTCACATACTGTTCTTAAGAAATGTTGAAATTAGTGAGATGCATGAATATGAATTTCTGCATTTGCCATTTCTCATTTCTATTGCAGTTTGGACTTCGGATTCCTTTTCTGTGGTAACCGAAATTTTTCCACTAAAATAAGGAAAAGCAGTGTGATTTGTGTTTTAAACAGTACATCTCAGATCAACACTGCTGTTTGTGTAGAGAATATGAGGGGGTTCATTAGGAAGTAAATACAAAGTCTACTTTAACTTGTCAAAAAGAAAGCTAGTTAAACAATTATTTCTTATCTTTGGTCCTTGTCAGCAAATGAAATTGAAAGTTGATTTTTGTGATTGATGCTCATTTTGAAGGCCAATAGGTGCTTTTGCGGGAGATGTATTGAATGAGGATGTTGAATTTATCTGTCAGAAATTTTGTCCTTTGTATGCAAGTATATCAAGTATGCAAAGTACTTATTCAGGATGCATTGAAATGCAAATCATTTCTTTTGTGATGTGGCAATCCCTTAATCTAGGTTCACACTGAGTGGCCACTTTATTAGTTACAGGAGTAGAACCAAGTGTGGCCTGCTGCTGTTGCCCATACACTTCAAGGTTCGATGCGTTGTGCATTCAAGTCAAGTCACTTTTTATTTCATTTCGACCATAACTGCTGGTACAGTACACAGTAAAAACGAGACGTTTTTTAGGACTGTGGTGCTACATAAACAATACAAAAACTACACTGAGCTACGTAAAACAACACAAAACTACACTAGACTACAGACCTACCCAGGACTGCATAAAGTGCGCAAAACACTTGCAGGCATTACAATAAATAATAAACAAGACAATAGGCACAGTAGAGGGCAGTAGGTTGGTGTCAGTCCAGGCTCTGGGTATTGAGGAGTCTGATGGCTTGGGGGAAGAAACTGTTACATAGTCTGGTCGTGAGAACCCAAATACTTCGGTGCCTTTTGCTAGATGGCAGGAGGGAGAAGAGTTTGTATGTGGTGTGCATGGGGTCTTTCATAATGCTGTTTGCTTTATGGGTGCAGCGTGTGGTGTAAATGTCTGTAATGGCGGGAAGAGAGATCCCAATGATCTTCTCAGCTGACCTCACTATCCGCTGCAGGGTCTTGCGATCCGAGATGGTGCAATTTCTGAACCAGGCAGTGATGCAGCTCCTCAGGATGCTCTCAATACAACTTCTGTAGAATGTGGTGAGGATGGGGCGTGGGGGTGGAGATGGACTTTTCTCAGCCTGCGCAGAAAGTAGAGACGCTGCTGGGCTTTCTTTGCTATGGAGCTGGTGTTGAGGGATCAGGTGAGATTCTCCGCCAGGTGAACACCAAGAAATTTGGTACTCATAACAACCTTTATGGAGGAGTCGTCGATGTTTAGTGAAGAGTGGTTGTTCCGTGTCCTCCTGAAGTCAACAACCATCTCTTTTGTCTTGTTCACATTCAGAGACAGGTTGTCGGCTCTACACCAGTCCGTTAGCCGCTGCATCTCCTCTCTGTATATTGACTCATCGTTCTTGCTGATGAGACCCACCACGGTCGTGTCATCGGCGAACTTAATGATGTGGTTCGAGCTGTGTGTTGTAGCACGGTTGTGGGTCAGCAGAGTGAACAGCAGTGGACTGAGCACCCAGCCCGGGGGGGGCCCCCGTGCTCAGTGTGATGGTGTTGGAGATGCTGCTTCCAATCTGGACTGACTGAGGTCTCCCAGTCAGGAAGTCTAGGATCCATTTGCAGAGGGAGGTGTTCAGGCCCAGTAAGCTCAGCTTTCCAATCAGTATCTGAGGGATGATTGTGTTGAATGCTGAACTGAAGTCTATGAACAGTATTCGAATGTACAGTACTTTTTGTCCAGGTGGGTTAGGGCCAGGTGGAGGGTGATGGCAATGGCGTCATCTGTTAACGGTTGCGACAGTACGCGAATTGCAGGGGGACCAGTGAGGGGGGCAGCAGAGTCTTGATGTGCCTCATGATGAGCCCCTTGAAACACTTCATGATGATTGATGTGCGTGCGACGGGACGGTAGTTGTTGAGACAGGACACTAAAGATTTCTTCAGCGAGGGGTGGCCTTGAAGCACGTAGGAATGATGGCGCTGCTCGGAGATGTTGAAGATGTCAGTGAGAATCTCAGCTAGCTGGTCTGCACATCCTCTAAGCACTCTGCCAGGAATATTGTCTGGTCCAACAGCCTTCCGTGGGTTGACCCTGCACAGGGTTCTCCTCACATCGGCCACGGTAAGACACAGCATCTGGTCATTTGGAGGAGGGGTGGTCGTCCTCGCTGCCACGTCACTTTCCACCTCAAAACGAGCTTAGAAGTTATTCAACGTATCTGGGAGGGAGGCATCACCAGCACAGGCAGGTGGCGTTGTCTTGCAGTTGTTGATGTCCTGAATGCCTTTTGACATGCGCCCAGTGTCGCCGCTGTCCTGGAAGTGGCTGTGGATTTGCTGGGCGTGTGCACACTTTGCCTCTCTGATGGCCCAGGACAATTTGGCCCTCACTGTTGTTAGGGCTGCCTTGTCGCGAGTCACGGGTCCTCAGTAGTGCACGCACCTTTGCGGTCATCCATGACTTCTGGTTAGCGCGTGTAGTGATGGTCTTGGCCACAGTGACGCTCTTCTGCACACCACTGTTGTAATGTGTGGTTACTTGAATTGCGGTTGCCCTCCTGTCAGCTCAAATGAGTCTGGCCATTCGCCTCTGACTTCTCTCATTAACCAAGCATTTTCATCACAGAATTGCTGCTCCCTGGATGTTTTTTGTTTGTCACACTATTCTTCGTAAACTCTAGAGACTGTTGAGTGTAAAAATCCCATGAGATCAGCAGTTTCTGAGATGCTCAAACCTTGCTGTCTGGCACCAACAATCATTCCACGGTCAAAGTCAGTTAGATCACATTTCTTCCCCATTCTGATATTTGGTCTGAACAACAACTGAACCTCTTGACCATATCTCACACAAAATGCTGAAGGAACTCAGCAGGCCAGGCAGCATCTATGGAAAAGAGTGCAGTCGACATTTCAGGCTGAGACCCTTTGGCAGGACCCCATGTCTGCATGCTTTTATGCATTGAGTTGCTGCCACGTGTTTGGCTGATTAGGTATTTGCATTATGAGCATGTGTACAGGTGTATCTGATAAAGTGACATTGAGTGTATATTGGTAGAGTTTCAGTCTGACATATTTGGGTGTTGGCCTCGGGTTATGAATTTCTGAGTGATGAGATTGCTGATAAAATGACTGTGTACTCCCGTTAAAATAGTTTTATCAACATTTGATGTTGTGTTGCCAGTGTAGAAAAGCATTAGTTAAAGCATCGCACAGAACAGGCCCTTCGGCCCACAATGTTGTGCTGACTTTTTTAACCTAACTCCATGATCAGACTATAACCCTTCTCTCCCAAATAGCCCTTCACTTTCCTGGCTACAATGTTGACTATAATGTTGCTAAAAACAAATGATGTTCATACTGAATTAATGGAGGATCATTGATTCAGGAAGTACTAACCCAGCAGCTGGTGTTTTATGAAAGGGAAATTGTTTGACAAACTTCGAATTTGTTGATGATGTAAGAAACTGGTTGGATAAAGGGGAGTCTGCTGAATTTTGGTTTCTGAAGGCATTCGATGAAAGATCACCGAACACAACTCCCACAGGTGGATTAACTAACAAACAGTAAAGATAAATGGGTTTACATTTTTAGTTTGCCAAGCTGTACCTGTTGGATTGCCACAGACGTCAGTGTTCAGACTTTCGTTGTTTGCACTCTTTATTGATGCCTTAAATAAAAGTGCTGAGTCTATTAGTTAGAAATTAGTTGGCAAAATATGGCAGTTGGAATAAAAAGTGAGGTTGTCCATAGAGCGTAAAAATAGTATAAAATATTGTTGAAATGAATGCAGATGATAGAATGCTTTTCTATAGAATTATACAGCATCGAAACCTGAGCACACCAATGCCACTGCTGGTGACCCCACAGATAGTTATCCTTCTATGATGTACCCTCTGAACAATCCAATAATAATGTTCGAAAATGTCGAAGAATGTATTCTATCCTTTATTAGCAATAAGCAAAACATACAATCTTCAACCAATGCAATTGAGTGGACTTAAGGGAAATTAAGCAGTCAACAAAAAGCTGTGACATCCATCAGTCTCCAGCTCTTATAAACTAACCACAATGAAGCATGAATACCTAACTTATTCCCTTCGCTTTTACCGTGCCACCACCCACATGACTAGTTACCATAATAAATATGCAATGTAGATCAAAAGCAGATGCATGGCTCCTAAAAGGCCCTTCAGTCCATCAAGCAGTCATCTACATTGTGAGTGTGTATGTGTGTGTGTTGCTCAAGGTTTCCAGTATCTGCAGGATCTATCAATTCCCAACCTATGTTAATCCTATACTGATCCCATTTAAATTTCCCGACTCTCCCATCAGCCCTTCCCATATTCTGTCATTTGCCTGCACAGTAGCGGTGGTTTACAGTGGCTAGTTGATCTATCAAACCCTAACCATTAGGACGTAGGAGAAGACCGGTACACCTGGAGAAACCCTTGTAGTTATCGTAAGAGTGCCAATTCCATGGTGCCAAAGATCAGGATTGAACCCAGGTCTTTGAAGCTGTGTGGCTGTCTGTGTTCATGCACATATAGTGGATAAAGTAATTAGGAAAGTAAGTGGGATATTGGTGCAACTTTAAGGGGCATGGATATTATAGTCAGGATGTCTGACTCCATCTCTGACCCCCCCCCCGAACAGCTATCTGCATTTATGATTTCCTTATTTAAGGAAGGATAAATTTGCTTGGAGATATTTTAGTGTAAATTCATAAGTTTTTCTGTTCTCAGGTGTTGATTACTGAGCAAAGGTTAAACAGATTTTTCCTATGAGTTTTCAAAAGAATGAATTATTGAAGCAGCTTGAAGAAATCCCTGATCAATTATCACCCACATGTTATCTGCAGAAGCAGAGCAGCCAATACACTTGATCACTGTTACACCACCATCATGGCTACTTGCCGTGTCATTTCACTCTCACGCTTTGGCAAGCCCAATCACCTGGCTGTATTTCTATTCTTGGCATGCAGGCAGAGACTAGTGACCGCAATACCACTGGTGAGCCCCATGAAGGTACAGTGAAGAGAGCAAGAGGAGCATTTACAGGACTGCTTTTAGTTGGTAAACTGGAGCAGGTTTAAGTATTCATCTTCGGATCTGAATCAATATGTCACAGCGTTACCAACTTTCAGACCTGCGTAGATGAGTATGTACCTTTGAGAACATACTGTATTTTACTAAGCTAGAAGCCTTAGATGCACCAGGGGATTCACAATCTGCTGAGGCTAAATCTATTGTGTTCAAGACTGGCAATCCAGGATCCTATAAACAACCTATGGAAGACCATCGTGAGAACAAAAAGGAAATTTTGTGTGAAATTAGAGATGTATGACTGCTGTGGGAGGGTTTGTATAGCATTACTTCCTATAAAGTCATACATTACAGCATGAATTACAGGCTTCACTCCCCAATAAGCTTAACACTTTTTTATGCGCGTTTTGTGAATTCCCACAGCTTCGGGCGACCCTGCAATCTTTGTTTTGGAGGCTGAGGTCAGAACATCCTTCAAGGAAAAAAACACTGCAAGGCATCAAGACCCGTTGGTGAACCTGGCCAGGTACTAAAAATCTGTGCCGGCCAACTAGCTGGAGTGTTCAAAGACATCTTCAGTCTCTCAGTGCTACAGTATGATGTTCCCAGCTATTTCAAAAGGGCAGCAATCATACAGTGCCCAAGAAGAGCAGAGTGAGCTGCCTCAATGGCAATTGGCCAGTTGCACTCTTGTCTACTATGATGAATTTCTTCAAGAGATTGGTTATGGCTGGATTTAACTCCTGCCTGAGCAAGGATCTGGACCCTGCTGCGTTTTGCTTACTTTCGCAACAGGTCTAAAGTGGGTGTAGTCTCATTGGCTCTGCACTCAGCTTTGGAGCACCTAAACATCAGCAAAACATACACTGGGTTGCTACTTATTGACTACAGTTCAGCTTTCAACACTTATTATCCGTACAGTATTAATCACATTGTTTTTAAACCTGTGCCTCTGTACCTCCTGAGACTAGACCCTCAACTTCTTCAACAAGAGACGACAGTCATTATGGATCAGAGATAACATGTCCATGTAGACAATCAACACAGGTGCATCTCGAGGGTGTGTGCATTAACCTACTGTTCTATCCTCTGTATACTTGTGACAATGTGACCAATAATAAAAGCATTTTCTGCTTTTATCTTAGTTTTCCAGCATTGCAATTTTCTGAAGTTCCAGAAAATCTTTTGAAATCAGCATGCATTTAACTGTCTGGTGTAATGGAGGCACAAAAATGGCAGGATGTGGTAGAAGAACTATTCATTATTGGATGGAGGAGCAACACCTTTTATTCCATCTGGTTTGCCTCCTATCTGATGGCATGAATATCAATTTCTCCTTCGGTAAACACCCCCCCCCCCCACAACTCCTTCCCCTATTTCCCACTCTGACCTTTTACTCCTTCTTACGTGCCTATTACTTCCCCTGGGTTCCCTTGTCTTTCCCTTTCTCCGAGGTCCACTGTCCTCTCCTATCAGATTCTTTCTCCAGCCCTTGACCTTTCCCACCCACCTGGCTTCACCTACTGCCCTCCCATAGCCTTCTTTCCCTTCCCCAACCTTTGTATTCTGGTATTTGCCCCCTTCTGAGTCCTGAAGAAAGTTCTCTGCTCGAAACATTGATTATCTATTCTTTTCCATAGATGCTGCTGCCTTACCTGCTGAGTTCCTCCAGCATTTTGTGTGTTGCTATTCATTGTGATGTTGGGTGTGAGAATTTTGTACATGACCTACTTTTACCTCCTTGAATAACGAAGCAGTCTGTGCTTTTATACAGGTGGACCCAGATAACATTCAGAACCAGGTAATGACAGTGTCCCCTTGATATTTAATGAGGGCAGCTATCACTGAATTTCCCATAATTCATCATCATGAGATTCCTCATTGACTAGTTTTTTAACTGGTCAGCTATTCATGTAGATGCTATGGTTACGACGTTAGGGAGTGGGTCTTCTGCAATAAGATTTATTTCCTCAAATCCTTCCACCATCCACAAGTTCGGACAGTGTTGAATACTGCAATAGCCTGGATTGGTCAAACAAAAGTTGAAGATGAGTTTATTGTTATATGAACAAGTACATGCCCAATATGCATAGGTGAAATGAAAAACTTACATGTGCCAACATATAAGCACCATTCATAAGAAAAACCTAAATTCAACATAAATGATACATATTTTACAAGAAAACTCAATTAGAGCAAAATCAAGTCCATTTTGGTGTGAAGTGGTCACTGTTACTAAATTGTTGTGATTAGGGTGGTGTAGGTTATTTCAAGAGTCAAATGGTGGGTGGGCAGCAGCTGTTCTTGAACCTGGTGCTGTGGTACTTCAGGCTTCTGCACCTCCTGCTTGATGCAGCTCCTATAACATCTAGGAAGTAAAAATTTTTTTGAAAATGCCACTACTGGGAATCACAAAGTAAAATGCTAGAAAACACTTAAAGAGAAACAGTTTACCTTTAAGAGGAAAGAGGCATAAAAAAAAGGACAAAACATGTTACAGAGAGTGTGGGAAAAGATTAGCATCATCCAGTTTCAGCACTTTTCACTTGACACATACAGCCCCAAAGTGCCTGATCTCTGTTGCCAGTAGACCAAGCCAGCAGTGTGTTCTCCCTTTTAAAAAAAAAATGCACTGCAGTATTCTGCCAGAACTGCAACAACTCTGAAACCACTGTTGTCAAAATGAAGGGTAGTAAGTGCACTTGAAAATATTTCCACATCAGAGCAAAGCCCTGAAGTTCTATCCCCAAGTGGTACTGTACACGTACCTACACGAGTTCCATGAAGTTGGCAGAATACAGCTCATTCCTGAGCAAATACAATGGATAATAAATTGCTGATAACATACACAGTACATGAATAGAAAAAGTGCAATATTTTGTAATGTGCAAAAGACACATTTGAAAAATCCTCCAATTTAATTTAGCATTTTAATTTGCTATCTCATAATTTGGAAAATATCATTGAACTGCATAGTTTAGTACATTAGTGGTAGGAACACTGGGAGAGGAAAAGTTGCTTCATAAATGTATCCATAAGATAACAATGCTATTTTGGCTTTTTTGCATAACACATGCTAAGGCCACAAGCACACATTGATCATATGAGTCAGTTGTTAACTTGCAGCTAGCAGTGTATTTTTAAAGCTGCTGTTAACTGGCATATTGATTGTACCTCAACATTGTTGTATGAGCACATTGCAGCAGAAAGGTGGACTAATTCTGAACCACTTAACAGTTCTGTAATTGCCTAGATAACTTTTGCAGTGAAAATTTTAAAATGCCTTTGTTTCCTCATCAAAAGAGAAGCTAAATTACAGAATTAAGTACAGTGCCTTTTTATTGTTTTTAAGGTTTCAGATCAATTTAATGTTCTCTGTTCTATGGTGTAAGCACTTTTAGTGCAGTGCATTTATTTTTCATTAGTTTTTATTCGAGTCCTTGTTTAATAAAGGTAGTTTGTGTTTGCATCCGTTTGATGAGGAAGCAGTTTGAGTTTTATTTGGCACTTGACCTGCACCCCATTGCAGTGTTTTTAAATTATTGAGTACTTATTTTGTGGAAAGCTTTTTATGATTATGTTTCTGAATTTTACAATAAATAATCTCCTGCTCTGGTTTCATCCCTGTGGTTGTGGATAAAAATTGTTTTCCTTTTCCACTTCACAACATTTATTGTGCTGCCACCATCTGAGTTGTCCCAGGCAGCTGGAGTGAAGCAGATCATTGATGCACATTTAGTTTTTATAGAACCTAAATTAACTTCTACCTGTGAAGGGAAATTAACTGGCACTTCATCTGCATAAAAATCAATATTGCAGTTTAGATTTTGTTTAACTGTACTCCAGGAAGGCAGCTTTAAAATTCTTCGTCCGTAACATTCAAATTTATTGGTTCTAGTTGGCATGAATTCAACTAGAAATTTCAGCTTTTATATTCTATTCCCTATTTGATCTAAGTATCCCATTCACCTTTCAAAGATGAGATTTGTATCAGAAAAATAATGGAATGAACATTTCTTTGTAGATTGGGAATTGGCTATCAGGTTAGGTGCGATGGACTGTGCTGACGAGAAGAATTTTGCCACTTGTACAGAATTTGGTGTTCACTTCTATCCAACTTTTAGGGTAAGGACATACTGTACTTACTGGCTGAGCATGTGATAGAAATAGTGTCTTTGTGCAGTGAATCGCTTTGCAAACTTGCATTTCGAAATGAAAAATTTTTACTAATCATCAGTTCCTTTTTGCACTGTCT
The DNA here is from genome assembly GCF_030028105.1 of Mobula birostris. NCBI lineage: Eukaryota > Metazoa > Chordata > Chondrichthyes > Myliobatiformes > Myliobatidae > Mobula > Mobula birostris. The sequence continues at coordinate 21,628,961 of NC_092391.1, read as the reverse complement.
CCTGAAATGTATCAATTTTTATCTCATTATGTAGGTAGATAAAGCACAACAGCATTATAATTGTGAACTAACTTAACAGTGAAGTTTCCTTCCTTGCATTATTAGACCAGTACATACAGTCTAGAACTACCAAAGCAGCAATATTAGCCCATCAGGTGCCCTTGGCTTTGAAGTTCGATAAAAATTAATTTATTTTTTCTCCATCTAATTAATTATCATACCATTTATTTATACTGGCTTCTTGTTAAATCAATCAGAAGCTAATATTAATGTCCATTGTGTTTACCATGTCATTACATATCATTGAAAATTTGTTATTCTTTTGAAGTTTATTTATTACATATTTGTTGCAATTTAGGTTTTATTCCTAATTATTTCAGTTGGCCAGCATGTAACTAGTGTCCTACTAGAAAAATTCCCTGCATGGTGAATTTCAGCAGAATAAGGATAAATACAGTGTACCATAGAGAACAGATGTTTCCTGAAGTTATGCAATTGTTCAATGCACTCCTGATTTAAAGAGTAAATATCATTGGTTCTTGACTGGGGTAAGATAAAATAACAATGTACATCATTAGGAGAAATCGTATCATCATACCGTATCATAATGCAGTAGGCAAAAGCAATATCAAGAAAATATGTTAAATATGCTAATTCTTATGATTTTCATAAATTGTATATTTAAAAAAAAGTTACTCCCCTTCCTTTCCAGTCCTGATGAAGGGTCTGGACCCGAAACATTGACTCTTTATTCCCATCCATAGATGCAGCCTGACCCACTGAGCTTCTCCAGCACACTGTGTATTGCACAAAACAAAAGTTACTGCTGTTTTGAGATGTAAATTCTCAGTCAATATTCTCAATCTTTCTAATTTGGTTTCCATTTCCTTTAGCTGCGTAACAATTTTTTTTGTTTCATTGTCGACCTTTTCAGCAGTTACTAAATAAGCAAGGAGAATCTTCTCTCTTGTTTATAGAAAAGTACTCAATTGATATCTTTACGAATTCCAAATTGCATGACAAGTTGTTTGTCTTTTCATTTCAGCAGAGTGGCTTTAAAATGATCTGGAGTAATATGATAATAGTTCCCCAGTATTGCTGTTGAGATGAAAATCATATGACTGCATGATCAACAATTTTTTTTATTCCACTGTCTTGCCTCAGACAGAATTTAGGACTTGGCCAGCCTAAGGATGCTTGACCAATTGTTTTTTTCAGCCAAAGTAAAATGTCATGAATCTCCAATTTTCCCCATTTGAAGTTCTCGGTGTAGCTGAGCATGATTTCTCTACAGCCTTGAGCTCAGAAATCTAGTTATTAATGAGTTGAGTGCAATGCTTATTGTTACATTGTTTTTGTTTGTTCTCTGGACTGACTGTATTCTTAAGAAATTTTGGCTGGCACAGCTATGTCAGCAGTTTTGTTTTCATCTTCCAGGAATTTAGAACATTTAATTTGAGGCTTGCATTACATTGCTTTTTTTTCTCTCAGCAATATACAACTAAATTTCTACTTTGATCTTGACAGCCCAACCATAATACTGCAAAATAGCTCAGTGCAATTGGAAAGTAATAAATTACTAATTATAGTGGAAAGAATTGGGTTTCAGAAGAAATATAGTGACTAATCATAATTTGGGTGAGATTAATTTTATAGATGAATTTTTAGAATAAAAATGTTTTGTCAAGTTTCTTCCTAATTTTCAAAATTGCATGTGGTTTTGTGTAAACAAATGAAAATATTAAACAAAAGAAACAAACTCTTGTGCTATCAGTAAGAAGTCTGTTATTAATATCATTAATTTTTATTTTGTTGCTCCCTTGCAGTACTTCAAAGCACTTGTAGGTCATTTCACAACTGGAGAAGATTATAAAGGTATGAGAACCTTACAGAAGAAGTTACATATTTAGCAGATAATTGAACAAAGGGCACTTGATGTAATATTAATAGCCAAATACTAGTTAATTAATTTGAATTTCTGTAATTTGAATGTGGAAGTAATATTACTGTGTTATTTGGCAGAAGACTTGGGTAGGTATTTACCTTTGTAATGGCAACAGTCATGGTGCCTTTAGGTATAAATACTCTACTTTGAGATGGTTTCTGTTCTACAGATGTTTTATCCCCTTCTTATTTGAAAATGGCTGAGTTATTCTTGTATATATCTACCAAGCACTGAGGTTGTTAGAAATAAAATTTATCATGTTATGGAGAATGGTCACCCGTACCATCTAGAATCTTTGAGTAATTTGCACTATTATGTTAGAATCAAAAGGATTCTATCACCAGACAAATATTCCTGCCCCTCTATTATTAGCATTCTGATGGCATTTCTCCCTGGTCCACTCTTCTGTCCCCATCTGTTATTTCCTGTCTTATGGCACCTTCTCATGCAAACAAAGATTTCTCTTACTTCTCATTTTCACTTATTGCCTTCTTTCCATCCAGAGGCCCAAACAGTCCTCCTCGGTGAAGCACTGATTCACTTTTGTTAACCATAAATTGTCTAACTTTTCCATTTTAGTGTACTTTATTTCGTGTTCTTTACTAGAGAATGCAAAGGCTTGATTGCGTGATTACTTTGTGGAGCACTTGGGTTTGTCCGCAGGAATAATCCTGAGCTTCCAATTAAGTCGGCTGCTACTTAAATGCTCTATCCTAATCACTCTGATCTATCTATGGTTAACTGCAGTGCATCCCTGTGCAAGCTCACGAATTGATGTTTACTTTCCAGTGGGCATATTACAACCTTTGGAATTCAATATTAAACTTTCCAACTTCAGGTAATGTTCTTTCTACCTGAATAACAGTTGACAATTTCTGCTAATCATTTATCTGTATTTTTGGCTCAATTTTTTTTTGCCCCTTTAATATAGTTTGATCTGCTGGGCATCTCCAGCTGTGTCCTACTGATATCAACACAATAAAACCAGTAGAGGATATCTACTACTTACTGCCGTTTTAACTAATTTTGTCTCACCTTTCAAAAAATACTTTCTTTTTCTTCCATCCATTCCTCCTCCGTCTCTGCTGCTAAAAACTCATTTTTTCTCTCTCTCCCAATTCTGACAAAGAATCCTGGACCTAAAATATTAACTATTTCTCTTTCCACAGATGCTGCCTGACCTGCTGAGTGTTTCTGTTTCAGATTTACAGAATCTGTTGTTTTCATATTTAAATGTCTTTTTTTTTCTTTTTTTTTTACCACACTTTCGCTAGCACTGCAGTCCTTTGTTCCTCCATATTTGAAGGAATCATCTTTATTCTCTACTTAATGGATACCATAAATACTTCCATAATGTATAACCAATCCCCTTTTATAATGGTTAATAATCCAGAGGTCAATGGAATATAAATTAAACTGTCCCATTAAATCTGCTCTGCATATACTTGTGATGCGGTTTTAACTGATTAGTAAATAGTTGCCTGAGTTCACTGATCAGGATTCATAAATTCAGTTCCCACCATGGTAGTTGGGGAAATTAAATTCAATTAATTAAATACATTAATAATAAAAAGTAATTACTAGTAATAGTGACTACAAAACAGCTGAATTGTTATTTGAAAACCAGACTAGTCCTTTCATGTTTTTCAAAGAAGGAATTGTTCATCCTTACCTGGTCTGACCTATCTTATCAATGAAGATGGTTTATTCTTAATGGCCTCTGAAATGGGCAAGTAACCCATCAATTTGGGATCAATTAGGGTTTGATAATTGCTGGCCTTCATAGCCAAGTCGACTTACCAAGATTTTCTTTAAATATAAGCAATTGCTATCATGTCAAGAGTTTTAGTTGATCTTGTGTAACTGGAAATGCAGAGCAATATACAGAGTAAAGTTTATTGTATTTTTTTGTTAATTTCGTAGAGAAGAGACACAATTTGTTATTTTTGTTTACATCATTGCAGATTTTCCCCTTGATAATTTTATCATTATGTTTCAACATTTTGTTACACTTCAAGGGTATCTGGTTTTGGAATCAACTTTTTAAATCATTCATTTTGAGTGCTGCCAAAACTTAAACCTGATATTTAATAAATGTTGGTGAAAGTCACAAAGTTTAGACAGTTATACTTGCTTTTACAATGATGCTTGTGGATAACAGCTGAAGGATCTTTTTTAAATTTCCAAATATTTGTTCTGTAGGATCAAACAGGGAGGTGCAGACTTTACGACAGATAATTATTGACTTCCTACAAAATAGTACAAATACTAATAAGCCGCCTGCTTGCCCTGTATTGCAACCAATCAGGTATTGTTGGAAATTTAACATTTTGAAGGAATAACAGAAATAACATTGTCTTTTGACACTAGTTTGGAGAGATTTTGCTTGTGATCTATTTGAAAAGGGTGCCACCTACTGTCTCTAAATTTTTGGCGAGCTGTTCACATTTAGTCTGATTCTATCATTCCACATTGCAGTTACATTTTACTTCTCTTCTCTAATCACTTTGCAGCAAATTGATTTGCAGCCTTCTCTCTATTAGGGAATGAAGGAACTAGACTTTGATCATTATTTCAGTTCTTTTTTTTTTCCTTGTGTCTGTCATGTGCAAAATTCTCTCATCTATTTGCACAACGTAAATTACTTGTATGCAATCTTATTGCTCCAAGACCTTGGCCTCAATACCTCCTTGTGCAATCGGGTCCTGGATTTCCTCACTTGTGGACCCCACTCAGTATGGATTGGTAACAACATCTCTTCCATGATCTCCATCAACGCAGGTGCACCACAAGACTGTGTGCTTAGTCCCCTACTCTACTCGCTTTATACCCATGACTGTGTGGCACAGCTCCAACACCATATTCAAATTTGCTGATGACACCACTGTTGTGGGCCCAATCAAAGGTGGTGATGAGTCAGCATACATGATGGAAATTGAAAATTTGGTTGAGTGGTGTAGTAACAACAACCACTCACTCAATGTCAGCAAGACCAAGGAACTGGAGTGGGAAACTAGAGGCCCAGAGCCAGTCTTCAGCAGGGGATCAGAGGGGAGAGAGTTAGCAGCTTTAAATTCCTGGGTGTTTCTATTTCAAAGGACCTGTCCTGGACCCAGCACATAAGTGCAATTGCAAATTAAGTACGTCAGCCCTCTACTTGGGAGACTGTGCAGATTTGGCATGACATCCAAAACTTTTGACAAACTTCAAAAGATGTGTAGTGGAGAGTGTATTGACTGGCTGCTTCACAGCCTGGTATGGAAACACCAGTGCCTTTGATGGAAAATCCTACAAAAGGTCGTGGATTTGGCCCAGTACATCAGGGGTAAAGCTTTCCTAACCATTAAGCATAATTGCATGGAAGTCAGCATCTATCATCAGAGATTCTCATCACCCAGGCCACGTTCTTTTCTCACCACTGCCATCAGATAAAAGGTACAAGTGCCTCGGGACTCACACAACTAGATTCAAGACCATTTCTACCCCACAATCATCAGGCTGTTGTCAGACTCTTGAACAAAAGGGGATAACTACACTCATTCTATTTCTCGTGTTTCCACAACCAATGGTCTGTCTTTAAGGACACTAGTTTATTGTTCCATTTTCTTTATTTATTGCTATTTATTTATATTTGCATTTGCGCAGTTTGTTCATTGATCCTGTTTACAGTTACTATTCTATAGATTTCCTAACTATGCCCACAAGAAAAAGAATCTTGGGGTTATATATGGTGCCATGTATGTACACTGATAATAAATTTTACTTTGAACTTATGACTTTCGATCTTGTTCCCCCCTTGCCCATCCATTGAAACATTCCCACAATCAATGATCTCACTTTAAGGATTCTATCTTGCTGTTTCACGTTCTTGTTAGTTATTGCTCTTTATTTATATTTACATTTGCACTGTTTGTTGTCTTCTCTCTGGATAATGTTTCATTAATGCTGTTAGTTATTCTATAGATTTGCTGAGTATGCCCACAGGAAAACAAATCTCAAGGTTGTATATGGTGACATGTATGTACTTTGGTAATAAATTTATTTTGATCTTATTGATGTCTATTGGTCATAATATGTTGAAACAAACTAGATTTTGTAGTATTAAGACATACAAAACATAAGGTCATTGATTCATTGTGATATTATTGTTAATCAAGATCGCAGTAATTTTTACTGGAAACTTTGACTCGGGGAATAGACCAGTGATCAAGTGTTCCAAAACCTAATGTGCAGCAAAGTCTGCCTGAGACGTTAAGAACATTAACTGCATGGAGAGAAGCTTTGGAGTTTGGTGTGCATGAGCTCCAAGATTGTATAGTGTATGAGAAGGTTACTGTTTGAGCTTTTTTATTTGTTGGGAAAGGGTGTACTATTATTGACGGCTGTCTGAAGGTGAAAACCCGTTAAGCAATTAACAGTGTGTCTTCAGAAGGTGAACTAAAAATTAGAAACCCTTCAGATTTAAAATTAAAATTCAGAGATGTGAAACATGCTGTTTAGCTTGGATTGCCATGATCTTCAAACAAAAGTTCTGAAAGTTTGCTGAATACATTTAGTTTCTTTACAGAAATCTGAAACTTCTAATTTATATTAATTCTGCCATCCATCCAAAGTTTTGTTCAAATGAAAAATAGAAATCACTTTAGGAGCTGCCTTTGTTGTACATTTTTTGAATTATCTTTCTGAAAAGTATGACTGGTCTTTAAAATGTGTTTCCTCACTTTCAGCTCCTCTTCAATCCTAACAAACATGGGTAAACACCAGACGCATTACACTGCTGTTATCTTTGAAACAGAGTTGTCCTATGTGGGTCGGGAGGTAAGTTTGTCATGTCTACCAAGTTTGTTCTCCATTTCCTTCATTCTGTTGCAGTTCTTCTTTTCTGGCCCTCTCCATTCAACAAATTGGAAGGTTTGTCTCTTGCATCAAATTTTGTTTTACATAAGTGAAAGTGATGAAATATATCTAATAACTTTGGTTTAAAAATTAACGAGAATTGATTAATAGTGAATGCATTTTTCAATAAACAACCAGTGCTGAGACCCAGCATGTTCGTATACATTTAATATAATCTGTAAGTAAAATCCTGTACAATCAATGTCCAGCTCTGATCATAGCAATAGTTCGAATTTGAAATAACATGATGTATTGTAGCATCCTGAATGCAAGTTAAATTCATTTGCACTGTTGAATATTTTCATTTCAAATTGTAGAATTATGTTCTCTGGAATTGGTTTGAATAAAAGTCCCAATTTAGTTTGCTAGATTGTACATTCCATTTGGGTCATCTGTATTCCAGATGCTTAGCTTAGGGGATAAATCCAGAAATTTACACAATATATCTGAACAACCCCTGATGGTATGTTTAGAACAAATAGAAGATTGATTACTTTGAAAAAATAAAATTTAATTGTACAATTAAATTAACCAGACAATGATGTTTACAGCTGTTTGTTGTCTTTTAATAGGTGATTCTTGACTTAATGCAGTATAAAAATATTGTGGTAAACCGAGCAACGGATATAGATAAAAAATTGATGGCGAAACTAGATATTCATTCGTTGCCATCTTGCTACCTATTCCATCCCAATGGCTCTCATGGATTGATTTACATGTGAGTGTACAAATTACTTTCATGAACTGTATAATAACTTCTGTATTGTATGAATTGAAATGGAATAGAGAAGGAACAAAACAATACATTTAGGTGTTGCTGTGTAGTGCCTGCTCGACTTTCCCTGTTTGGAAAGAAAATGCATTTGCCACTTGGTGACTTTACTGTTTGAGATGGGGGAAGGTTTCTCTCTGTCACACCATCAGGCTATGGAGCAAGCACAGAGGTAGTGGAAAACGTTTTTCCAGTTTTTCATTTAACCTAAAAGTGGTTTTGGAGATAGAAGGTGAAATAAATATATACATTATATGAGTTCAGTGTGATATTCTTCTTTGGGGCTTGCAGATTTGTATCCACAAGCTCGCTGTTACCTGTTATTTTAGTGGCGTGCATTTTGTTATTGTCATGATTGCAAATCTCTACTATCATTACATCATCCATTTGATAAAGCATCTTGTGTTCATGTAAACACAAAATCTGTACACTGCTATTGGTGATTCTTGCTATACCACAAGATTTTTTTGGTCTTCATTCTAGTAAAGTAACAGGCTCAAATTAACTGGGTAGGATTTGGGGTATTTTCAAATTGCTTTCATTGTCCAAACAAAATACTTGGAAATTTAATGTTTTGTTGCATCATGTGTATGGTTATTTTAAAAATCCTTTTGAAGTTTTTTTTTTGACAATCTCATTCATTTGTCCATTGTAATTCACTGATAAATATTTCAAGATGTTTTAAAGCTTTTGTATTTCTTTGCTATTTCTTACATGACTCTACAATGCTGCAAAACTACTTTAAGCATAGGGCAAAATGTCTAAATCTTCAGTTCAAAAATTGCTTTTCCCTTTGATTTGCTCTCTAGTTTTCCTTAAGGTTCAGCTACTGTTTGCAAAGAATATTTAATAGAAATATATCTAATCCATAGTGTACGAGACAGTTAAAGAATTTAATCTGGGGATGGATGGATAAAACAAAAAGTAGTGAAATAATTGAATACAGTGCAAAATATCCAAAGAAGAGTGCTAAAGCCAAGCAAAATGAAACTTACTCATTTTTTTCCCAGATTAAAATAAATTTCCAAAAGGAATTTCTCATCATGTTTGTGCAAACAACAGATGATTGTGGTTGTTGAAGGTCAATCATTCCAGCCCCAGGACATCACCGAGGTAGTGCCCTGGGTAGCCGCGGCTGCTTTATCACAAGGTTAGAATAAGTGGTGACACTAGCTGATGACTGCACAATGTTCAATTCCATTTGTAGTTAGTCAGCAAATGAAAATAATCTACCTCTGTGAGCAGCAAGACTGGGATAATGGACGGGCTTGGGATGATAGATGACCAGGAATATTTATGCCAAAGGGCCAGACGATAACAATCAGTATGAGAATCCACCCACCTGCACTTGATCTTTATGATATACCATTAAACAGGCATTCGCCGCACCCCCCCCCCCCATTGTCAACTACACAAAACAACAAACATCATGAAGATCATTGCAAACAAAAATGGAATTGGATCAGTCGCATAAATACCCTGGCTACAAGAGGAGGTCAGGAACTGAGTGTGGTGTAATGATTGATTTCCTTTTTGACTCCAGCCTCTATAGTCAAGCTTCCATTTGACTGGATGAGTGCAGTACTTAACACCATTAAGCAGCTTGACTGAATCCATGTCATCGTAGCCTCCTTGTAATCCACATGGAACAAGTGCACAGTGGCTGCAACTAAAAATGTGCTCCCTGATAAATTTTCTCTTTTCTCAACACTGTATTACCTTAACCGCTTCGAGAATCCTGGCTTCCAGCAATCATGATGCCATCGAGCAGAATGAGCACCCAATCAGAATTCTCAGAGAGCAAATCAAAGGGGAAAAGCAAGCTTTGACCTCAAGATTTGGACATTTTGCCTAAGTAGTTTTGTGGCATTGGAGAGTCATGTAAGATTCATGGCTTTCTCATCAGGAGACCACAGTGTATTGACTGGTTTAGTGGTGATGCAACAACAACCTTACATTCAACATCTGTACAATCAAGAAATTGATTGTGGATTTCATGAAGGGAAAATCAAGAAGATACACACCTGTCCTCATAGATGGATAAGTGGTGAGCAGCTTCAAGATTCTGGACATCAGCAATTCAGAAGATCTAGTTCATCTCATTGATGCAATCATGAAGAAGTCACATTGGTGGCTATACATTGTTAGGAGTTTGAGGAGGCTTGGTATGTCACTAAAGACCCCCACAAATTTCTACAAATGTATGGTGAAGAGCATACTGGTTGCATCACCACCTAGTTTGGAGCTCCAGTGTGCAGGATCAAAAGAGTCTCAGGGGGGTTTGTAGACTCAGCCAATCCCCACGATTGAGGATATCTTCAAAAAGTGACCCTCACCATCTAACAGATGCCTTTTCTCATTACAATTGGGGAGGAGGTACAGGATCCTGAAGATGCGCACTCAACATTTTAGGAACAGCATCCCCTCTGCCATAAGATTTCTGAACAGTCTATGAATTCATGAACACTACCACACTATTCCCCTTTTGAACTATTTAGTTTTAGTAACTTGTATGTTTGTGCCTTGCACAGTACCGCTGCTACAAAACAACAAATTTCACAGTCAGTGACCTGATCCTGCTAGGAATCTTTCCTGTAAGTAGTTTAGAAAAATACTTTTAAGTCAAAATACCACCAAAAAGATGTTACTCATCCTTCCAGATTTTCACATGCTGACATAATTTCACTACTATGAATATCCTTCCTCTCAGCTAGGGCAAATCAGTGCTGAAAGGGAGCTTGCTGTGCAGAAAATAAATGCTGTTCTCAAGCATTAATACCTATAAAATCACTGAGTTTAATGTACCATGCAGCCAAACATTTGTTGTCCATTGCAGGTTGGTAGAATTTCATTATCTTGAATGGCTTGTCTGATGACGTGTACAGCCTCTAGCACCAGTTTATTGTGGTAATTAATAATTACTAAAAAGTAATCATTTTTTGTTTTCTTAACCTCTGCTTTGCAATAATAAATTGCTTCAAATTAAAATGATTTTTAAAATAATTTAATAATACCTTATTTAATATATCTTTATGAGCATGGAATAGTACAGTATGCACCAGCACTTTTCTTCTCACATGGCCACTAGTCTATATTTTGTGCTGTTCCAGCTCTGTAATTATGTTTAAGGTAACCAGCTGATAACTCTTTAAACAGATTTTTTACACTTTTTTTCTGTTCCAGTTGTTTATGACACTGTTCCAATCCAATTAATGTTTCTTTTTTTCCTAATCTCTTCAGCTAATTACATTTCATTTTGTTTTCCTTAATGCAGTCCTATTCTGTGATAAATAATAAGCTTGGTTAGATTTACTGAAGTCATAATAGAACCATAGAACATTACAGCACAGAAACAGGCCTTTTGGCCCTTCTTGGCTGTGCTGAACCATTTTTCTGCCTCGTCCCACTGACCTGCACCTGGACCATATCCTTCCATACACCTCTCATCCATGTACCTGTCGAAGTTTTTAAATGTTAAAAGTGAGCCCTCATTTACCACTTCATCTGGCAGCTCATTCCACACTCCCACCACTCTCTGTGTGAAGAAGCTCCCCCTAAAGTTCCCTTTAAACTTTTCCCCCTTCACCCTTAACCCATGTCCTCTGGGTTTTTTTCTCCCTCAGCCTCAGTGGAAAAAGCCTGCTTGCATTCACTCTATCTATACCCATCATAATTTTATATTCTGCTATCAAATCATCCCTCATTCTTCTATGCTCCAGGGAATAAAGTCCTAACCTATTCAACCTTTCTCTGTAACTCAGTTTCTCAAGTCCCAGCAACATCCTTGTAAACCTTCTCTGCACTCTTTCAACCTTATTAATATCTTTCCTGTAATTTGGTAACCAAAACTGCACACAATACTCCAAATACAAGAATATCAATATTAATACGAGAATTCGTGGTTAAAGACCCTAGCCTTGCTAGTTCTTCAGGATAAAAGGTTGTACTAGCACCTCCATCATCCCACAAGCAGAGGAACCATTCGGTCAGTGATTCCCCAGACCTTTGTTTAAAATGAGCAGCCATCTCAGATAGCTGTTTATCATTATACTTCTTGTACTCGAGAGTCTGTACTCCCGGCTGCCCATGGATATTTTTCTGAGAAGTCACCACAGCAGGCCGAGCCTGCAATGGTTCTGGGGCAAAAGCAGTAATGAAGACTTCAGTCCTTGTAAAAGGAAAATGGCAATTTTTAATTTGGTTGCCAACATCCCTGGATGCATTGGCTATGAATTTTTCATTTTGGTTACTTTATTAATGGACTTGATTCATTTTCTTTCTACCTCTGAAGTTTGAGGGACATTTGTTTGTAGTTTGATTTTGTTTTTGGTGTCCAGTAATTTGATAATTGTGTGATTTGAATTTGACCCTTTTTAACCTTTAAATATAAAACAGAACTTATGAAGGTGATTATTTGAAGCATTTTTTCAGTGCACTTTAATTATTCATATATGAACTTTAATTGTAAACTGACTGTAACTTTAAATTGTAATAATGCGGACAAGTCTTTTGGGGAAACTTTTGAAAATGCTGAAGAATAAGATCAATCAGGGTGCTAATGGAAATATGAGAAATGTCATTGAATAAATATTACACAGTTTTAATTTGATTACTCAATTTCTGTTTTCTAAATAGACAGAAGTCTCTGCGATCATTCTTTACTTCCTATTTAAAGTCTTTGCCAGGTGTAACCAAGAGACTGCCTTTCCGAAAAAAAGAGCCTGTGAGGCAAAGAGAAGAGACAATAGTTGCATTAAAGCCCTGGAGCGATATTGATCAGTAAGTTTTTCTTTCAAAATTTAGTGTTTTTTAGTCTGTAACCAAGTTGTAAATTTTCAGAAATACTTGGGAGTATCAAGCAATGTAGGATTAAGCTAGGGTGGTGGAGATGAAGGATCAACCAGAATTTTAATGAATAGATGAACAGGGTCTGTTTGGCTTGCTTCACCCACTAATATTTTTGAGATACTCTTGATCTGCCCAATGGGAATCCCATCAATTTGCTGTTTAACATATTGGGAATGGCTACTTATTAGTTTTAGAGTGGTGCCTTCAGAAAATGTCCTGTAACATTGCTGGTTGTGAAGATGAAGAATCCTTTTCTCATCTCACAGCCAAACATAACTAGTACAGGTTGAGTACCCCTTGGCTGAGATTCCAAAATCCAAAATATTTTTGAGTGCTAACATAACATCATAAATGGAAAATCCCGTTAGCTCCTGGGAAGGTTCGCAAACCACGTATAGGCCTCTGCACACCACAAGTACTTCTGAGAAGTTACCTCACATATGTAATGAACAGGAGTTAATTAGAACAAAAGAAAAACACTGCATGTAGCATAAAATGAAGATCTCAATTGTGTATTGAAAGAGTGGATTCATCAACATCAGAGTGAACATCTGCCTCTTAACAGTGCTGATCATGAAGCAAGCAAAGATCAATCGCAATGAACTCAAAATTCAAGGTAATTGTAAATCTACAGCAGGCTGGTTGCATAAATTTAAGAAAAGACACGGCATTAGTTTTTTTTAAGATTTGTGGTGATAAAGCATCTGTTGGTCATGAAGTAGCAGAGAAATTCACTGAGTTTCAATCAAGAGTCTGTCCCTCCTGATTGATTGCTCCTCAACCAGTCAGGTTTCCATTGTTCTACCTTGTTTACAATATAGCTGGCTTCTTCCATTATAAGATTATGAAACGGAAAGTAGGTAGTTCCAATTTTCGCAATTAAGCTGCATTAAAAGAATGTGCATTGCCCGCTACTGTCCCATTGTTGTGGTGCGGTATCCACTTAGGTTATGGACAGCTATTTAAAATATAACCTGCCTTTGTTTTCAGGGGTAAGGTGTATTTGGCTGATCTGGAGTCTGCTTTGCATTATCTGCTTCGAGTAGAACTTGCTAGCCACAAGATATTGGAGGGGCCCGAACTAACAGCACTAAAGGATATAATTACAGTTCTGTCAAAGGTAACTGGAATATCTTTGTTGTGTAACGTAACCGGCAACAATGAATATCAATCGAGACAGGTTATATTAAAACAACCAAACATTCAATAAACACGGATAAACGATAAGGGAAAAAAAAATAAACAAAAACTTTAACCGGAAATTAACAAATATGCAGCTGTTCACCAACTCGCCCCTCAGCTCTGGTTCTTAAAACATTAAAGGCGAAAACAGTTCTTAAAGCAATACAGTCAGATATAGTTCTTAAAGCGATAACTTTGAAAGTCCAACAGATTTACACGTTCAATTGGGAGAGACTTCTCTGGAGAAGGATTCCTTCACAGACGCAACTTTCCTGCTGGTTCTGTCCACGGGATTCACGATGCCGAAAATAAACAGTTTAAATCAACTGACCTTAAATTCCTTTAGAGAGAGAGAGAGCACCTTTTTGTATGAATTACTTGCTCTTTTTGGCAAGAGTTATCTCGATGCAGGTCGTACTCCTCCAACGAACTCTCAATAAGGTCGATCCTTTATTAAACTGCCAAACAATGCCGACTTCTCTCGATCCTTCGATTCTGTACTTCGATAAATTCTTCACTCTCCCTTCTACTGTTGGAATTGGGTAAATCAACACATCTAGCAAAAATTTCCAGTCCAATAATATGGTATTTTTCTATAGAACACCATACTCCGTTTTAAACATGAAACTGCATCACAAAAACAAACACGCAACAGAAACGGAGACACAACACGTTCGACTTGGAAATCTACAAACTAAGAAAAAACCCCTGGGTCACCTGGGTCGACCCTTATATAGTCATGGGTCACATGTCATCACGTGACCTCACATCAGCGGAAAAATCACATCAGGTGACCTCCAAAAGACCACTACATCATTCTCACAAAAAAAACACAGATCTCCTTGAGCATGTAACAGTTGGTAGAATTGTAATAGTAATTATGATGAATTGCCAACTATATTTCCTTCCTGTTTTGTGTGGTTGTTATTTAGGCTATGCATACCAGAGGTTATGCAGGGTTTAGATACCATGGCATGTCTAATTTTTGAGCAATGTAACTAAAAACATCCACGTTTAAGGTACTTCTAAGATAGCATTAGCCTATCACCATCTAAGTGATGACCTTTGACTTGGTCCTTTCCATTAACTTTCATAAGTGAAGTTCCAGCTTTCAGTAAGTCACCACATGGAAGATCCTGGGCATAAAGTCTTAGTCGTACAGAGCTTGAGGAGCAGACAAGAATTACGGTCCAGGACTGAAAAAAGTTGTTTAACTATTGGCTTGAGAATAGTGTAATAGAAATAGTAATAGAGAATGTACTGATGTCTCTTAAATCAAGGATTCCCAACCTTTTTATGCTGTGGACCCCTACCATTAACCGATGGGTCTGTGGAACCCATGTTTGGAACCCCTGCTCTAAATTGAAGTAGACTTTGATCATATTTTGTTTTTACTTTTTTTCTTGTGGTAAAGACAAAAGATATAATTTAGATAGAGAAGTTAAGAATCCATTCTAAAATTTTGTAAAGCCTTTGGTCAAGTGTGGTAGTTTTTACTTCTGCATATTTGTCAAGGCTACAAGTAAGTAAAGTATAGAAAATAAATTAGTTTCTTTTTAGTGAGATCCATTAAATAAGTGCAACATAAATGATATGGCAGTTCACCAGTATTTAAATGTGTGCAGTTTAACAATAGCAGCTGTGATGATTCATGTCAATGCCGTAGACTTTAAAGTTGCAAATACGCTGTGAACTTAAACCTGATTAGTATTTCAACACTAGATTCCACAGGAAGATAGCTTGCAGAGCTTGTTTTTATGCTCATAGGAACGTCTTGCTATCAGGTTCATGTACTCATTTTAATAAAGGTTAAAATTGTTACTCAATTTTTATCTTCACAAAGAGATTCTGTTATCATGGCTAATGATTACTCCTTGGCAAACACAAATTCAATATCACTAAAACTAGCTGTCACTATCAAATTACTTTTGTGGAAAGCTTGTTTTGCATTTTAGAGTTCTGTTTCTCATGTCAGTAATATATTGTTCTTCAAAATAAGTTTATACTTTATTGGCTGTGAAACAGTTTGAAGGGTGGTAGGATGTGCAAGTTCTTTTTGAGTGAGAATTATAGTTGAACTTTGGAATTTTCATTTTTTCAGCAATGCAAGAACAGCTCAGTGATCTCATGTGCCATATAAAACCTTCAAGATATTTTAGAAAAGGTGAAAATGAAAAATCTTGTGAAAATGGAGAACAAATGAGTGTTAGTCAAAAGTTACTGGAGAAGTTGGTGAGCCAGAAAATTGGTAGATCCTACATCCTAATGATTTATGTCCCAAAGTTGCGAAAGAAGTAATTTCAAAGGTTGTGGAGGTCTAGTTGTCATCTTGCAAAGTTCTCAGAAATTCTGGAATTTTTCCTTTGGATTGGAGGATAGCTAAAGGTTTCCTTGGTAGCATAGCAGTTAGGTCAATACTATTACAGCTTTAGATTAAGAGGACACGCAGTCCTCGTTTATTGTCATTTAGTAATGCATGCATTAAGAAATGATACAATGTTCCTCCAGTATGATAGCACAGAAACACAAGACAGACCAAGACTGAAAAAAACCACATAATATAACATATAGTTACAACAGAGCAAAGCAATACCGTAATTTGATAAAGAACAGACCATGGGCATGGTAGAAAAAAGTCTCAAAGTTCTGATAGCCCCATCATCTCACGCAGACGGTAGAAGGAAGAAAACTCTCCCTGCCATGAACCTCCAGTGCCGCAAACTTGCCGATGCAGCACCCTGGAAGCACCCTACCACTGCCAACTCTTGAGTCCCTCCGAAAACTGCGAGCCTCCAACCAGCCCTCCGATACCGAGCACCATCCCTGCCGAGCGCTTCGACCCCGACCCCGGCTGCCAAGCAACAGGCAAAGCCGAGGATTCGGAGCCTTCCCCTCCAGAGATTCTCGATTGCACAGTAGCAGCAGCAGGGAAGCGGGCATTTCAGAAGTTTCTCCAGATGTTCCTTTGTGCTTCTCACGTCTGTCTCCATCAAATCAGGATTGTGCATGGCATCCTACTTGACAAATACAGATATCATTCACCAGAGAGGCTGCGCACGCTGCATCGCATCGCCGTCTTCTCCTCCCTCTGGGGCATCAGAGTTCAATTTCAGCTATAAGGAGTCTATACATCCTCCCCGTGGGATGTGTGTGTTTTCTCGGAGTGCTCTGGTTCCCTCCCACAGTCCAAAGATGTAGCTGTTAATACATTGGTCATTGTCCTGTGATTAGGCTAGATTAAATTTGATGGGGGCGAGGGCAGTATGCTGGGTGGCACTGCTTAAAGAGCCAGTAGGACATTTTCTACGTTGTCTCAAACAGGGTTAGAACACATAGATTTGGGTTAAAATGCTGATTTGGATCGATAGGTTATTGCATAGAGCAAAGGATCCTGGGAAAAATACTGTTATGAGGAAAAATTGCAGGAAGATGCAGTGCAACTGGATTTGGGGGTCCTTTTGCAGAAAATGCAGAAAACTGTGGGCTACTGTGGGAGGCGAGGGAGGAGATTGCTGAACCTCTGGCAATGATCTTTTCATCATCAATGGGGACAGGAGAGGTTCCTGATGATTGGAGGGTTGCAGATGTTGTTCCCTTATTCAAAAAAGAGAGTAGAGATAGCCCAAGAAATTGTAGACCAGTGAGTCTTACTTCAGTGGTTGGTAAGTTGGTGGAGAAGATCCTGAGAGGCAGTTTTTATGAACATTTGGAGAGGCATAATATAATATAGTAATATAATTTATAATATAATAGAGGTGTATAAGATGATGAGAAGCATTGATCGTGTGGATAGTCAGGGGCTTTTTTCCCAGGGCTGAAATGGCTAACATGGGAGGGCACAGTTTTAAAGTGCTTGGAAGTAGCAACAGAGAAGATGTCAGGGGTAAGTTTTTTACGCAGAGAGTAGTGAGTGCATGGAATGGGCTGCCGGTGATGGTGGTGGAGGCAGATACAGTAAGGTCTTTTAAGAAACTCCTGGATAGGTATGTGGAGCTTAGAAGAATAGAGGGCTATGGGTAACCCTCGGTAATTTCTAAAGTAAGTACATGTTTGGCACAGCATTGTGGGCTGAACAGCCTGTAGGTTTTCTATGTTTCTAAGTGCAGCGGGTAATGGAATGTTGGCTTGCCTCAAGTGATTTGGAGAATAGAAGGGCAATGCAATTTTATTTTACTTCAATAACACAGATCTCAAGTGAGACTCTATTTAGGGTACTGAGAACAATTTTGTTTTTTCACCCACCCACCTCCATCCCCATTTAAGGAAAGATTTTTTTTCATTAAAAGCAGTACAGTGACTATTTGCCAAAATGATCTCGGGTATGGAAAGGTTCTCCTAAAGAAGAAAGGTAAAACTACTTATTGGAGTTTAGAAGAATAAGTAGTAATCTGATTGAAACAAGAAAGGATCCTGTGAGGTTAGACAGGGCAGCTGCTAAGTGGATATGTCCTGTAATGGGAGAGTTCAGAACCAGAGGTACAGTCTTGTAATAAGAGTATGAAGGACCCCATAAAGAACTTCTTCTCTGGTTATGTGATTTTTGGATCTCGTTGCCACAGCGACCTTTTGAGACAGAATCTTGGTTACATTTAAGGCTGCAATAGATACATTTCTAATTGGGGGAGTCAAAGAATATGGGCAAAGGACATGAAGTTAGACTTTAAGGAGATTGGATAAACTGTGATCTTACTGAATGGCACGGCAGCTTTGTTGGAAACGTAAGGCAAATTGGGCTTAATGGCCAACTCCTACCATGTAGACGCTTGAGCCCCAAGGATGCATAAAGTATGTCAAGAGTGACCAAGGGGAAATATTTGTCATATTTTTAAGTTTGCTGATGGTACTAAACTAGGTGGGATTGTGATTGCAATATAGTCTTCAAGGAAAAGTGAATGAGCTTGGAGTTGGAAAGAACATAGCAGATGGAATATAATGAGTGTGAGTCATCTATTTTAGTGCAAGTGAGCAGAATCATTGTCAAATGGTGAGAAAGAGGTAATGTTCAGGGGACCTTGATGTCCTTCAAAAGAAGTAATTGAAAGCCATTTGCAAGTGCTACATGCAATTTAGAGGGCAAATTGCATGTTAGTTTCTACTATGGGAGGATTTGATTAGAGGAATAATCAAGTCCCATTGCAGTTGAATAGTACTTGGTGAGGATGCAACTGGAATACAGCTTGCAGTTTTGATCTTACTGAAGGAAGCATGAACTTGCCAAGGATGGGAGCATCAGAAAGTATCACTGGATCACTGGACAATTTTCACATTTTAATAGCTTAAGATGCCAATTGGCATATGCAAAAAAAATTGACTGCACACTTGGAAAAGGTAGCATTCAAAGGGATTTCTTTTATTCTGACATTAATTTATCAGATTATGGGTTGCAGGTTGTTGTAACTGAGTTTTCGCAGTTGAAGGATGCCAACAAATTTCTTTCTCTGCGGCAATTTTTTTTTACCCCTTGAGGTTTTCTCAATTTAATCCCCGTTTTTTCTAATGGTGCTTTACCAAAGGACAAAAGTTGGCTGAGTTAAAGTGTGAGTTATCTTAATACTCCACTTTCTTGAAGGATCAATTTGATCCTTTAACTGACAATAGGATTAGTATTTTAGTTAGATGTATTCCATAATGCTGAACCCACCAGATTGTCAGGTAATTTTTTTTTAATTTTGTTGATCAGCGTTTGTAAACCTGTTTTTTTTTTTAGCTTTATGACTAAGAACTTTAAGAGATACTAAATTCAAATGTTGAAATCTGTGGAGGTTTTGTATCTATCTGATTACATTGAGCATGCTAAATGCTTCATCTCCTTTTCAGGTCTTCTGGAGAAGCTTTTCTTAATGATCTTTTGTGGGGAAAAGAATAACAATATTTTCTGTGTTTTTTCATTTCAATTACCCAAAAGCTGATGTATTGAAGGAAATTGACATTTTGTATCAGGATGAATGAAGAAATGTCTAGGTCTTGCTTCTCATTTTACATAATGGTTTATTGTACTGAGGTTTGCTTTTATGACTGTAGGAAATTCTCAAGCAATTTATTGCACTTGTAATAGTGCTTTGGAGGTGTAATCACTGCTATAATATAGGAAATGTTGTATATACTGTATTTCCCTATTGCTGCTCAGAAAATCTAGTACTGTAATTTGTATCTGGACATTGAAACTGGGCCTTCCGTTGTAATGATCGTGCATTGAAATGAACTGTCATTACAACAGAAGATTTGGCAACAGCTGTAAATCTGTATGCTTTCTAAACACCTATTCAAAGTAAATGTATAACACTTTAATTTTATTCAACTGTAACTGCAGCTCTACTCCAAAGCTACATGTGGAGCAGCTCTGTTTAATCCACATGCACATCCACATCATAAGTGATGAACCGATATTAGGATTTCTCATCTTGGCCACATATGGTATTTCAAACCATTGTTCTTGGAGAAGATCACAAATGAAATAAACTATATAGCTTGCAATGCTTTTCTTTGAATTGAAATTGCATTTATTAATCTCATAGTAGAAAATTGCACATCACAATTGACAGATGTGCCTCGGAGACAGAAGGCCATCTAATAGAGTAATGAATCATAGCATCTGTTATTGGTATTTAGAAAGATCAAGGTAGATTTTCCCCTGGGATCATGGTGTAGGATTGTGAGGGGTCAACTTGCTTTTTCTGTTACAATACGTAAGCACTGAGTAAATTTCTATTAACATAACTCCATGTGTCCTTAAGTACTTAGTCCTATTTCACATTCTTGCTCCTTTAACTTCCTGAGCCAAGGCTTCTCTTGATTCCTTTAAAAGAACTGAAATTCTAAAGATTATTATTAAATCCTATTTTATTCTTTCTCAGCTATGACAAGCTTGGTGATTGCTTAGTAGTTCCAGTGTCTCGACTGCCATTAAACAAAATATGGGGTTCTTCCTCAGTTCCTTTCATAATCCTCATCTTTGTTTCTTATGAGGTCAGCTGGCTTTTGCTCAGACTGTCAACCTAAGTAACATTTTAGGATTCTGTCCTCAAATGCTTGCTTCTGGACTCAAGAGCTAGCAAAGGGATTTAATGCAGGAATTGCTTTCTTCCTATGAATAAAACCAAGCAATTAAATTTATTTACATGACTCAGTTTTATTATTAATTTGGCATATCGAGCATTGTACATGCCATCTCCACATGCCTATTTATACACGTTTCTCTTAATTGTTTTTCTCTGAATCACGTTAAGAACATAATGTTATAGCTTAAAAACTCGTGTGTTTCAGGTAATATATTAGCATGCATAAAAGAGAATAGTATAAAACTTTTTTTTCTAAGTTGGTCATTACAATTGGTACTGTGTCCTTAGATTTTTTTCCCCCTATCCGTGTTAATGATTTGGATGAGAATTATAATGTATCTTCCATACAATGCCAGTTGGAAGATGTGCTGTAATGAATGTGCAGAGAATCTGTTAAAGGATTTGACAGATGAAGGGGCTAAGAAGTTGGAAAAAGAATGTATTAGGAAGAATAGAAGAACAAAGTATTTTCTAAATGGAAAGAAACTGATATACAGTACACTCTATGCTGGCTAATGAAGCAAAAGTTAACATCTAAGGTATAAGAGTTTTGCACCTTGTACATAAGATAAGGTTGGATTAAAAGTATTAGAGTGTTGGCACGTGGCCAAGTGGTTAAGGCATCGGTCTAGTGATCTGAAGGTCGATAGTTCAAGCCTCAGCTGAGGCAGCATGTTGTGTCCTTGAGCAAGGCACTTAACTACACATTGCTCTGCGACAACACCGGTGCCAAGCTGTATCAGCTCTAGTGCCCTTCCCTTGGACAACATCGGTGGCATGGAGAGGGGAGACTTGCAGCATGGGCAACTGCCCGTCTTCCATACAACCTTGCCCAGGCCTGCACCCTGGAAACCTTCCAAGGTGCAATTCCATGGTCTCACGAGACTAACGGATGCCTATATTTAAAAAAAAATATTAGCGAATTCTACAATGATAATATTTTGGTGGATTCTCTTCTGGGATATCATATGTAGTTTTGTTTTCTCTACTTTGACAAATGTAGCAGAGATTCATTAACAGGGGTCTGGGGCAATAGATTGAGTAGGAATGAAGGAGATAATCACTGCCCTCTGTCTCTTTGATAATCTTCAGGCACCAAATGACTTATTTCCAGCTACATTTCCATCCCCTAGCAGGACACTGTGCTGTTTCCTTGAATATCTTTTGCCATAGACCCTGGCATTGAATAACTACCTTGAATTTGTTTACCGCCTTCATGGGAGGAGTTGCTATGGGATCCCATGTGATCCAAGTTGTCCCTTTCTCTGTGGGGTATTCAGAACATTAATTCTAATCTGCTCAAGGCTGCTACCTCAGCCCTCATTCTCATCAGGACCGGGAATATTTCATCACCCTTCAGCTGGTTTCATCCTGCTCTGACCTTCGTATAGTTTATTTCCATTTCTCCTAATCAACCTTGTGATTTCAATTTCATACAATAGACCAGAAACTGAAACTTATTAAAAATTGTCAGACACCCACAACTGCACATGACTACAAGTCTTTCTGCCCAGCTTCTGACAAGGAGTTGATTCTATTTCTCTAGTTTCTTTGGCTTCATTGCATGGATTTGGAAAATGCCACCTTCTAACCCAGTGCCTCGAATAATTCTTAATTTTACCTTTAGGCACACTGTCAACAGAGCCCTCAACCATGCCTATTACATTTTGCATACCTCTGCCCTCGCATATTTCTCCACACGCCTGGAAACTGGATTCCACGTCCTTACTTTTCCCCAGTAACTTTCATATTCAACTGATCATTCCTCTGCAGCTCCAGAACCTCCAGTGTGATCTAGCTAACAGGTTTGCCTTCTCTCCTCTTATTAGAATCCTGAGGTGACAGTTCTTGCCACAACACTTTGATTACAATGATAATTTTACATGAAACTCCAGGAGGTGCAACATTTGCCCCTGCATGGTTACCATCTAAGTCCCAAGCACGCTGTTAGCATGAAGTAGGAATTCCTTGTCCTGCCGTCAACTTGCACACTAGTTTGCTGCTGACTGTGTGGTTTACTCTGCACTGTGGCAGAGCAGGTACACAGCAGATGCCATTTCATTGTCTCTTCACTTAACCCTGGATCACCTGGACAACAAAGATGCATAGTTCAGGTTGCTCTTCATAGGCCACACCATGGCATTCAATACCATCATCCTTCAAAACTAATCAAAATCTTCGAGACGTTGGCCTCAATACCTCCTTGTGCAACTGGATCCTGGGTTATAACACTTGCAGATCCCAGTCAGTTCGGATTGGCAACAACATTTTCTCCACAATCTCCATCGGCACAAGTGCACCACAAGCCTCTGTGCTTGGCACCCTGCTCTACTCTCTTTATATTTATGACTATGATGCTAAAGCACAGCTCCAATGCCGTATTTAAGTTTGCTGATGACACCACTGTTATAGGCCAAATCAAAGGTAGTGGCATATCAGCATGTAGTAAGATTAAACATCTGGCTGAGTGGTGCCACAACAACCTCTCAATCAATGTCAGCAAGACCAAGGATCTGATTATTGACTTCAAGAGGAGGAAAATGGAGATCCATGAGCCAGTCCTCAGCAGGGGTCAAAGGTGGAGAGGGTCAGCAACTTTAAATTCCTTTCATTTCAGAGGAACCATATTCATTTCGAGGATCTGTCCTGGGTCCAGCACTAAATGTGCAATTATGAAGAAATCATAGTAGTGCCTCTGCTTCCTTAAAAGTGTGTGAAAATTCAGCATGACGTACATAACTTTGACAAACTTCTACAGATGTGTGGTGGAGAGTTTAGTGACTGGTTGCATCACAGCCTGGTATGGAAACACCAATGCTCTTGAACGGAAGATCCTACAAAAGACGTGAATACGGCCCAGTCCATCATGGGTAAAGCCCTCCCCACCATTGAGCACTTCTACACAAAGTGCTGTCGCAGGAAAGCAGCATCCATCATCAAGGAGCTCTGCTGCTCAGGCCATGCTCTCTTCTGGCTGTTGCTATGAGGAAAAAGTACAGGAGCCTCAGGACCCATACCAGTAAGCTCAGGAACAGTCATTATCCATGAAACATCAGGCTCGTGAATCAGTAGGGATAACTTCACTCAACTTCACTTATCCGATCACTGTATTGTTCCCACAACCTATGGACACACTGTCAATGACTCAATCCCATGTTCTCAATGTTTATTTATTATAATTTTTATTTAATTCTGTATTTACAGAGTTTGTCATCTCTTGCACATTGGTTGTTTGTCCATTATGTTGGGTGTGAACTTTCATTGATTCTATTATGTTTCTTGGATTTCCTCAGTATACCATAGGAAAACTTTTTTTTAGGGTTGTATATGGTGACGTGTGTATTTTGATAATAAATTTGTTTTGAACTTTGAGGAGATCAAATGTAGACCGGATTGCTGCTTTGCAAGCAGTGAACTAATTCACTCTGCGACCATGAGAGCTTCCAGTCTTCCATTACTTTAATTCTCCCTCACTCGTACTCTGATTTCTGCATTTAAATTCATAGTTATACAGCACAGAAACAGGACCTTTGGGCTAACTCATCCATGTTGATCGAGTTACCTACTTGACCTATTCCTGTTTGCATGTGTTTTGTCCATATCCCTCTCAACCTTTCCTATTGACATACCTATCTAAATGTCTGTTAAATGTTTTAATTGTTTCCACCTCTACCACCATCTCTCGCAACACATTCTACATACCCACCAACGTGTGTGAGGGAGGAAGCGTTGACTCACATTTCTTAGAAATGTTTCCCCTATCACCTTAAATCCAGTTCCTCTAGTTTTAGAATCCCTAGTCCTTTTGAAAAAGATTGTGACTGTTCACCCTGTCTATGCCTGTCATGATGTTGGATCCCTCCACAAGGTAACCCCTCAACCTCCTGTACTCCAGGAGAGGAAAACCCCAAGGTTTAACTTTGGATATCCAGCAAAGCACATTCGAGTTTTTTTTCTAATTTTCAATAGGTTATAAGAATCCTTTAAAGCAATGGTATAGTTATTTGATTTGAGATCACACTTAAAATCACAAACCAAAAAGCCACATGGCTATAGTTTGCCCTGTATATTACTCCTGCAAAATACATACAGTGTCCATAAAAGATTGCACATGATTACAATGCTCAATGAATTCTATTTGTTTATTAACAGTTATTTAAGTCTTAGCAGTCTATAATGAGAAATTAAATCTAGTGAATAAAATTTCATAGTATGAGGTAGAAAGACCCATGCGGCCTGCGAGCCACAATGTAAGTATTGCTGCTCAAAGCAGCAGCTTAGGTTTGAAGACATCAGAAGATGAGAGACTGGAAAAGTCATAATGTGGGATTACCTGCAATATGCATAAATTCTGTGGAGACTGAACATTTTCCTGATCACATCATGATGGGAAGAAACTTGGACATTATTAATTGTATGTAGCTTCAATCAGCATTACCTATAAAAATTTAATGTGCAATATAATTGGTGTATCCTAATTTAGTAACCATACCTTATTTTATGCTAGATTTTTTTCATCTAACAAGTACTCTTTTTCTTTTTCGCAGCTGTTCCCTGGACCGCAGCCAGTAGTAAAACTACTGGAAACATTACAGGAGTGGTTGGTGAGCCTTCCATTGGATAAAATTCCTTACGAAGCAATTTTAGATCTGGTGAATAACAAAATGAGGGTAAGCGTTTATTCATCATTTATAATGCTGACTAATATTCTTCGACACTGAAGAGAAGTTTTTTTTTGTTTTGACATCTAATTTTCTCAAAATTAGAGCTCCTTGTTGCACCTTTTTCTCTTTTGTGCAAATTGTTACTGCATGCATTTATGTTGAATACATTGCACTCTAAGGGCCAATATGAACGCTCAAAATAATTACATTTTTGTACCTTATTTTCATTTTGCATGCAAGCCTCCAAAGTAGGTTCATAATAAATGGTTTCAGAAAACCATTGCTTTTCTATAATTGTTTTTTTTTTGTCATTTCCACTACACAAGTGTAAAGGAGAATGAAATCATTGTTACTCTGGATCTGATTACAGAATATAAAAAAAACACAATAAATATAAATGCATAAGATGGCTTCTATACATTGATTATATGTGCATAAAATGATGGTAGGCACAGCAGTATCTGTGCATAAGGTGACTGACAGGAAGTGATAAAGTAGTGGTGGGGGGATGTGGAGGGGTGAGTTAGTGGGTGAAGATGTTGATTAACCTTACTGCTTGGGGAAAATAACTGTTTTTGAGTCTAGTGGTCTTGGTGTGGGCGGTACTTAGCCTCCTCCCTGTTCAAAATTTTAGGTCAATATTTCTTTGTTTGTTCCTCTATTCTGTTTCCTTGTACAACTTTTTTAAAAAAATAGTTAAACTGCAAAATTTTATTTACGTAAATGAGACGTCACTGAGCTGAATTCCTATCGATTATTCCTGCTGTATGGATTGATGGACAGGGATTAAAAAAAAATCCAGGAATCTGTTTCGAGCTGAGGTCAAGAGTGCAAAGGAGAATGTTCATAATGCTTACATAAAGTGAGCTAGCACTAAAGGTCACGGATATGAATTTCAAGTCACCCTTTCTTCTAGTTTCTTTCTTCCCAAGCAGTTTTATCTTCAGTTGAATCAAATAAAATACCTCTGGGATAGAAGCACAAGGACGAGAACATTTGCAGATACTGGAAATCAGAGCAATACACACAATGCTGGAGGAACTCAGCAGGCCTTGCAGCATCTGTGGAAATGAATAAACAGACGACGTTTTGGGCCAAGACCCTTCATCAGGACTCTGCATGCAAAAGCTATGTATGTAAAACCTGGGGTAAAAATCTGTTTTTGTGTAAGTGACTATGAAGTTTTCAGATTGATGAACAAATTGGTTATAAAACAGGTTCTGATGAAGGGCCTCAACCCGAAACATGGGCTGTTTATTCTTTTCCATAGATGATTCCTGGCCTGCTGAGTTCCTACAGCATTTTGTGTGTTTCTGGGAAGCTCTTGTTCATGTACTTCCATAATCAACTTATGGGGAAGCATGTTGTGAAATAATCACAATGTTGGATTTAGTAAGAACAGGTTTGGTTATTCAAAGTGGGAAGTCTTTTTTTTAGCACATGCAGTGAGTGGATTTATACACTAGGAATTAAACCGTTAAAATGGACTTCTGGTGCCTTTGAACAAGATGAGTAAAAGTGAATTATTTAACTATCTCTGTCCATGAATATTTGACTAGGCATTAAGCTAATTATCAAATTGATATATTACATTTTCCCCCAGTTTTTGCTGCCCCTCCGTATGTTACCTGTGATCATTTTGTATTTGTAACCTAAAATACTTATTGTATGTACGTTATTTTTTCTTGTTATTTATTGCATAGTAATTGACTGTAAGAATTGCTGCCTTTTATCTTAAAGCATTTGATGTTGGGTGTTCAAACACAACATTTATATTTTCTATGTGCTGAGCTGCCTTTGAAGCTTTGTATGTAAAATCTAGGGCTAAAAATCTGTTTTTGTGTAAGTGACTATGAGGCTGTCTGAACAAATTGGTTATTAAAAAGGAAGCCTACCATCCTTATCCGATCTTTATATGGAAGCAGTCCCACAGTAATGTACATGACTTTTTGAAATGGCCTATCAGGCCACTTGTTGTCTCTAGTCCCACCAGTAGTTTAAGAAACATGCATGTTTAATAATTACAGTGTCAACCACACCTTAACAATGCATTTTTAGGGAATAGCAATTGTATTCACAATAATGTAGTTATTTAACTAAACTTTCTAGTGTTAATCCAAAAACACTTCCTCAAACAATTGGATAAAACTTTTGAAGAATCTTATAAATACTGAAGCATAAATTCGCTACTTGAGCAATTACTTGTGCATTCTTCTCTTGCAGATATCTGGAATGTCTCTGAGAAATACTGTCGAGTGGGTTGGTTGCCAAGGCAGCGAGCCGCAGTACAGAGGTTACCCATGTTCTCTCTGGACACTGTTTCATGTTTTGACAGTACATGCTGAGAAACGTCCTGACCTGCAGATAATTGCTGGTAATTTTCCCCCCTAAAGTAATTATATTTCTGTACCCAAAAGATTTTGTGTATGTGGTAAGGTATTAATACCAATAACCAGAAATATATTAATTAGGAACTGAATTAGTCCACTTGAATATTTGAACCTGCTCCACCATTCAGTGAAATACTTGCTGATCAAATATTAAGCTCAAGCCCCCTTTCTTGAAAGCTTCTGCTTGTCAAAATTCTCATCTACCACTGCCTGATGAGGAACTATATTCCAAGTACACGCAGCCCTAGGACAGATGATTCCTTCTTAAATGGAACCCCTATCTGGAGATGCTCCCTAAAGAAGAAACATCTCTGTAACCACCCTATCAAGACTTATCAGGATTTGGTATGTCTCAATAGTGTTCTATCGTGTTTCAAGATTGCAGCTCATATGAGACCTTGTTGAAACAGCTTCCCATAAACATTCTTCCTTTAATAAGGAGAGCAGTTGTGTTCCTGATGTGCCCTTGCTCATGCTCTGTGCACTCAGTAGCTACTTTATTAGAGGCAAGAGTAGAACCCACTGTGGTCTTCTGCTGCTGTAGCTCATCCACTTCAAGGTTTGACATGTGTGTTCAGAGATGCTCTTCTGCACATCATAGAATCATAGAAAACTACAGCACGATACAGACCCTTCGGCCCACAGAGCTGTACTGAACATGTCCTTACCTTAGAACTACCTAGGCTTACCCATAGCCCTCTATCTTTCTAAGCTCCATGTACCTATCCAGGATTCTCTTAAAAGACCCTATCGTTTCTGCCTCCACCACCGCGGCCGGCAGCCCATTCCACACACTTGGCACTCTCTGTGTAAGAACTTACCCCTGATATCTCTTCTGTATCTACTTCCAAGTACGTTAAAACTGTGCCCTCTCATGCTAGACATTTCAGCCCTGGGGAAAAAGCCTCTGACTATCCACATGATCAGTGCCTCTCATTACCTTGTACACCTCTAACAGGTCATGTCTCATCCTCCGTCGCGCCAAGGAGAAAAGGCTGAGTTCACTCAACCTATTCTCATAAGGCATGCTCCCCAATCCAGGCAACATCCCTGTAAGTCTCCTCTGCACCCTTTCTATGGTTTCCACATCCTTCCTGTAGTGAGGCGACCAGAACTGAGCACAGTACTCCAAGTGGGGTCTGACCAGGGTCCTGTATAGCTGCAACATTACCTCTCGGCTCTTAAGGTCAATCCCATGGTTGATGAAGGTCAATGCACTGTATGCCTTCTTAACCACAGAGTCAACCTGCGTAGCAGCTTTGAGTGTCCTATGGACTCGGACCCCAAGATCCCTCTGATCCTCCACATTGCCAGGAGTCTTACCATTAATGCTATATTTTGCCATCATATTTGACCTACCAAAATGAAGCACCTCACACTTATCTGGGTTGAGCTCCGTCTGCCACTTCTCAGCCCAGTTTTACATCCTATCAATGTCCCGCTGTAACCTCTGACAGTCCTCCACACTATCCACAACATCCCCAACCTTTGTGTCATCAGCAAATTTACTAACCCATCCCTCCACTTCCTCATCCAGGTCATTTATAAAAATCACGAAGAGAAAGGGTGCCAGAACAGATTCCAGAGGCACACCACTGGTCACCGCCCTCCATGCAGAATATGACCCATCTGCAACCATTCTTTGCCTTCTATGGACAAGTCAGTTCTGGATCTACAAAGCAATGTCCCCTTGGATCCCATGCCTCCTTTCTCAATAATCCTTGCATGGGGTACTTTATCAAATGCCTTGCTGAAATCCATATACACTACATCTACAGCTCTATCTTCATCAATGTGTTTAGTCACATCCTCAAAAACTTCAATCAGGCTTGTAAGGCATGACCTGTCTTTGACAAAGCCATGCCGACTATTCCTAATCATATTATGCCTCTCCAAATGATCATTAAATCCTGCCTCTCAGGATCTTCTCCATCAACTTACCAACCACTGAAGTAAGACTTGCTGGTCTACTTCCCTGGGCTATCTCTACTCCCTTTCTTGAATAAGGGATCAACATCCACAATCCTCCAGAACCTCTCCCATTCTCATTGATGATGCAGAGATCATCGCCAGAGGCTCAGCAATCTCCTGCCCCGCTTCCCACAGTAGCCTGGGGTACATCCCATCCGGTCCCGGTGACTTACCCAACTTGATGCTTTCCAAAAGCTCCAACACGTCCTCTTACTTAATATCTACATGCTCAAGCTTTTCAGTCCGCTGCAAGTCATCCCTACAATTGCCAAGATTCTTTTCCCTAGTGAATACTGAAGCAAAGTATTCATTAAGTACCTCTGCTATCTCCTCCGGTTCCATACACACCGTCACACTTTATTGGTCCTATTCTCTCACATTTTATCCTCTTGCTCTTCACGTACTTGTAGAATGCCTTGGGGTTTTCCTTAATCCTGTCTGCCAAGGCCTCCTAATTTCATTCTTAAACTCCTTCCTGCTAGTCTTATAATCTTCTAGATCTCTGTCATAAACTAGTTTTTTGAGCCACTTTTGTAATACATGGTTATTTGAGTTACTGTCGCTTTCCTGTCAGCTTGTTCCAGTCTGGCTATTCTCTTCTGACTTCTTTCAATAACAAGATATTTCTGCCCACAGAGCTGCCGCTCACTGGATGTTTTTTTGTTTTTTGCACCATTCTCTATAAACTCTAATGACTGTTATGTGTGAAAATTCCAGGAGAGTTTCTGAGACACTCAAACCTGCCCAACTGGCACCAGCCATCATTCCATGTTCAGAGTCATTTAGATCACATTTCTTCCCCATTCTGATGTTTAGTTTGAACAACTTGAGCATGTCAGCATCCTCTTATGCATTGAGTTGCTGCCGCATAATTACCTGATCAGATATTTGCCTTAATGAACAGGTGTACCTGTAAATGATGTGGTTATATTAACTTGCATAATTTCTACCTGTTTATGAGCTTGGGCAAGAACAAAAGAAAATTGGAAACAGCCAGCAGAGCACCCTCAGTTTCGCCAACATTTTATCCCTTGTAATTGGGATTTTTCTGAGTTCTGCCATGTTTTGTCAAATTAGCCCATGAGTTATCTTAAGGATATTATCATTATCTTGCAAAAAATGTGTTCTAAATATTTGTTCTTTCTTTGTTTGATGTTCACCAGCCTCATTCTTTAAAGGCATAGCTGCCCTCTTCCTATTTATTTATCTACAAAATCTTTTGTTTGTTTTTATACAGATGCAAGTACTCTCTTAAAATTAATTTTCTCTCCTATGTGCTTTTATTTTTTGCTGGATCTGAAAAACTTCCAAGTTCTTTGGTCTAACAGTAATCCTTGCCATTTTGTACACCTTAGTTTTCAATTAGTATCGTCTATCACATCTTTTGTTAACTATTGATTGTTTCTCTTGCTCGTCAAGTCCTCTTACTGCCTGGTTTAAACTCTAGCTGAGCACTATAGTTTAAATATCTGCCTCAGTTTCCCCAATGACCTGTCTTTTGGAAAGTTTCTCCCTCATACCGTTACAATTGCTGTTATTTAAATTAAAGACTCAGGTTATGCGTCTGTGGTGCTCATCTTCAAATTGTTTTCTGAATTCTATCATTTTGTGTTAATAAAGGATCTTGTGGCTAAAGATTCCTCAGGGACTTTTGCATTCATAACTACACAAGACCAAATCTAAAGTAGCCCATTTTCGGTAGCCTCTTCGTTTTTTTTAAAAAAAAATCCTTAATGCCTTCCACAAATTCTTCTGATGCGATACTCTTGCCAATTTGATTGGTTCAATTAATCCATGGTTTAAAATCAACCATGATAAGTGCAGTTCCATTCAAATATGCCCTTGATATTTCCTCATGTATTTTCTAAACTTAGAGTTTGTATTTTGGAGATCAATAGACTACTTCCAGTTGTATCCTATTTCCTTTGCTCTTCATGATTTCACCCCAGACTAATTCCAAATTATTTTCTCAGACACCCAGGTCCGTCTTCATCTGAGAACTCTTCAATCATTTACCATTTAAATAATAATTTTTTTCTGTTAAAGTGGATAATTTAACATTTTCTACATTATACAGTAATTTATCAGATCTTTTCCCACTTGCTTAATCTATTTGTGTCTCATTCTTTGGTTCCTTATGTACTTTTCACTAAATTGCCTGCTCACCTCTATATTGTCAGCATATTTAGTGACTATCTTTTAGTGCCCTCACTTTCATAAATTGTAAAATATTTGAAGCACCAACATTGATCTCTGCATATCTTTCAATATGTGCTGTCAACCAGAAGAAGAATTGTCTGTGTTTCGTATTAGCAAATCTTTGATCCATGCCAATGTGTTGTTTCCTACCTAATGAGCGTGTATTGTCTGTAATATTGTAAATATTGCAGAGCAAGTTTATTCTGAACACTTTCAAATCACGGTATTCTTATGAATGGCATACAAGTTTTCTATTAGGTTTGACTTGTTTTACAAAATATGATAATCATGTCAAAGATGTAGTTTGAAATTAACAGTAGAATTTATGGGGCTGAAATGAAGTGAGATGCATTTTTGTATAAATGTAGATAATGCAGAATTGAACACATCAGAAAGTGAAAGGCTAAGCTTTGGAGGTGTTATAAATCTGAAATAAAAACAGAAAATTCTGGAAGTATTTAACAGCCCAGGAAGCATCGTGGAGCAGAAAACAGAGTTAATGTTTGGGTCATTGATTATCAGAATTGCCCAATCAGCTGATCTCAACATGAGTGGCATTAATTGTTCTTCTGTTCCTAGTTTAGTGAGTTGGAAAGTGCACGAGGGAGACTGGTGTTAAGAAGAAATCTGTAGGATATGCTGCAGTCGAAGGTCCTGTTGAAAAATGAACACTGGAGATGGCATTAAATTTGACCAATAGTAGGCATGTATTCAAGATACTTGCATGGAAAAAAGGGTTGTCAAGTGAGACTGTGGGCACTTGAGCAACTTTTTTCAGGAGTGAGTTACTGCAGAGGAGATTGCAAAATCAGCAAATTGTGCTTTATCATGTTGCTTCCTAACACCAGCTGGTGTTTCTCATGTGTTCACTAATGAGATGAAGCAGGTTGTGAGGTACTCTTACGATGTTTCAAGAATTGGGTCAGCTAAGATAGCTGGATTATCTATAGAAATTTTCCTCCGTATGACTTATCCACATCGTCTAGCGTAACCAGTGAAGATCTTTTAATCCTGCACCGCAGGTAGATTTATGTGGTTGTACACTTTAAAGATTAGTATAAATTAAATTGCAGATGTCGGGGTGACTGTAGCTAGGATAAGGATAGGTGGATTACATGTAGAAAGCAATGTGTTTTAATCAAGTATAGATCTCTGTTAGCTCACCAAGTTCAAGTTGGATGCTAGTTACTGTTAGAACATAGGTTAGTTGATTATAACTTAATTCTGTAATTTCCATTTTGCAGCTTATTTGTACATCCTTTTAAAAGCTCTAATTTTATAAATTGGAGGCAGAAGAGTCTGGAGCAAAAGCCAAACTGCTGGAGGAACTCGGCAGGTCAGGCAGCATCTGTGAGGGTGGTGGAGAAGGAGTTGTTAACATTTCGGGTCAAGACACTGCATCCCTGCAACCCACGGAATTCCTCTGGCAGTTTGTTTTGTATAAAGTAGTGATTATTGAATGGTAAATTATACTAAAATGTATAGAAACCAGTAAATAATTTTATCAGCTCTTCTGGCTGTTGGTGTGCCACTGTTATTTTTCATAAGAGCATCTCTATCTTCCGCCTAACTTAATGTCAGTCAATCATCATATCATCTTGAATATGCGACTTTGTTACTATGAACACACCCAAAATGTTGGAGAAACTCACTCAGCAGGTCAGGCGGCATCTATGGAGGGAAATGATCAGTGGACATTTTGGGCTGAGACTTTGCATCAGGACTAGAAAGGGAGCAGAAGCCAGAATAAACTGTGGTACTAGAGTTATTTGTAAATTGACCTATTGTTTCATAAAAGTGATGATATCGATTATTTTTGTTAATTGAATGCCATAATGAAAAACGGTAGATGCAAACAACAGGAATTCTGCAGATGCTGGAAATTCAAGCAACACACATCAAAGTTGCTGGTGAATGCAGCAGGCCAGGCAGCATCTCTAGAAAGAGGTACAGTCAACGATGCAGATGTTTTTGATGCGTAACCTGCGTTGTATGCAAATTTAGCCAAACAACTCGAGTTCTCTGCTTTGTACCATTTGTACCACAGGAGGGAGCTAGCTTAGCACACGATCCCCCACCAAAGTCTTTGTGTTAGAAATTTCAGCTGTCTCAGAAAATTGTTTCTGTAAATTGATGTTTTCTATTGTTTTGGTGCTTTTTGCAGAACAAACTTTTCATTCCTCTAAAGAATTTTCAGGAGCGTCATTAAGTTATCATTTTAACTATGCACAGGCTTATACTAGAGTCATACTCGTAGAACACTACAGTACAGAAATGGGCTCTTTGGCCCATCTAATCTATGCTGAAACATTAATTTGCCTGTTCTAATTGACCTGAACCCAGACCATAGTCCTCCA
This sequence comes from Mobula birostris, assembly GCF_030028105.1. Taxonomy (NCBI): domain Eukaryota; kingdom Metazoa; phylum Chordata; class Chondrichthyes; order Myliobatiformes; family Myliobatidae; genus Mobula; species Mobula birostris. Next base: position 21,594,679 of record NC_092391.1, on the reverse strand, counting down.
TACCCCTCCTGTACATGTACCTTACCCAAATTTCTTTTAAATGTAGGAATCGAAACTACATCCACCACTTGAGCAGGCAGGTCATTCCACACTCACCACCCTCTGAGTGAAGAAAATTCCCCTCGTGTTCCCCTAAGCATTTCACTTTTCACCCTTAACCCATGACCTCTATTTGAAGTCTCACCCAACCTCAGTGGAAAATGTCTGCTTGCATTTACCCTATCTATATCCCTCACAATTGTGTATACCTCTATCAAATCTCCCCTCCATCTAATACATTCTAGAGAATAAAGTCTGAACGTATTCAACCTTTTCCTGTATCTCAGGTTCTCATGTCCCAGCAACATCCTTGTAAATTTTCTCTGCATGCTTTCAATTTTATTTTCATCTTTCCTATAGGTAGGTGAACAAAACTGCGCACAATATTCCAAATTAGGCCTCATCAAAGTCTTATAAAATTTCAACGTAACATCTCAACTCTTGTACTCAGTGCTTTGATTTATGAAGGCCAATGTGCCAGAAACTTTTTTTATGACCCTATCTACTTCTAATGTTACTGTCAAGGAATTATGATCTGTATTCCCAGATCCTTCTGTTCTACCATACTCCTCAGTCCCCTATCGTTCTCCATGTAAGACCTGCCCTGGTTGATCCTCCCAAAATGCAACACCTCACACTTGTCTGCATTAAGTTCCATCTGCCATTTCTCAGCCCATTTTTCCAGCTGGACCAGATACTGGTGCAAGCTTTGATATTCTTCCTTGCTGTCTACTACACCCCCATTATTGATGTCATCTGTAAATTTTCTGAACCAGTTTATTCCATTATCATCCAAGTTGTTGATATAGATGACAAATGGCAATGGACCCAGCACCGATGCCTGTGGCACACCAGTTGTCGTAGGCCTCCAGTCAGCAAGGCAACCATCTTCTACCACTCTCTGGCTTCTCTCCCAAAGTTAATGTCTAATGCAATTTACTACTTCACCTTGAATGCCAAGCGACTGAACCTTTTTGAGCAACCTCCTTTCTCAAAGGCTTTGCGAACATCCACTGTCTTGCCTTCAACTTTTCTGGTATCTTCCATGAAAATTATAAGATTGGTTAGACATGACCTATCAAGCACAAAACTATGTTGACTATCGCTAGTCAGACCATGTCTATCCAAATGCTTGTATCCAGTCTCTTAGAATACCTTCCAATAACTTTTACACCACAGATGTCAGGCTCACTGGCCTATGGCTATCTAAATAGTCATCTCCAGATGTGAGACTTTGATGCCTAAGGTCTCTAAATTAGTAGTTGGATACTAATCATAATTACAGTGTAGTGAACTGTCTGCTTCTAAAACAAGTCAGATTTTGTGAGGATTATAATTGACATCACAGTAATATTTCACTGTCTAGAGAAAGTAGCTTTTTGAAGAGAAGATAAAGATTAGCTAAGCTTTAATGTCATATGTACCACTGGAACTAACCCTATGACCCAGGACTTCCATGCCTAATGTGATGTGGAGTTCAATTAAATCTCTTCAGCCCATACATGATCCATATCCCTCCATTCCCTGCGTATCATGCCTCTTATTCCATCATCCCCTCCCAACCAGCACCATCACCTGCACTTCCCCCTCCCACATCTTCCTCCTCCATTAATGGTTTTGATGTGTGGATTTTAGCCACAGAATATGGAAGGGCCAAGTCATCAGGTGCAAGTGCTTCAGTATGTGATGGTGGGGAGATCACCTTGGGCAACTCCAAGAATTGAAGCAGGAGAGAGTGATGGGGAGCAACAAATATTCACGTGAGATTCTGCAGGATGGTGATTGTTTTGAGTTCAAGAGCCGTTAGATAAAGTTGCAGCTCTACAAAACTCTTGATTAGACGACACTTAGAGCATTGTGTTCAGTTCTGGTCACCTCATTACAGGAAGTTTTAGATAGGGTGCAGAGGAGATTTACCAGGATGATGCCTGAATTGTGTCTTGTGAGGATGGGTTGAGTGAACTGGGGCTTTTCTCTTTGGCGTAAAGGAGTCTGAGAGGTGACTTGGTAGAGGTATATAAGATGAAAAGGGGCATAAGTGGAGAGAAAAACCAGAGACTTTTCCCAGAATCGAAATGGCTAATTCAAGGGGGCATAACTTTAAGGTGTTTGGAGGAAAGTATAGAGGGATGTCAAAGGTAGGTTTTTTTTTTTAAAGAGTTGTGGGTGCATGGAACGTGCTGCAGGGGTGGTGATACATGCAGGTACATTAGGGACATCTAAGAGTCTCTTGGATGATAGAAAAATGAAGGGCTATGTGGCAGGGAAGCATTGGATTGATCTTGGAGTAGGCTAAAATGTTGTACTGTTCTAAATTCATAAATTAGTAATGAACAACAGCAGTGTATAGGATTGGGTCACAGCAACAGCAGTGACGGGAGAGCAGCCGCCAGCCATACTCACAGACCCCATGGGTGGGTGTGCTCAGTGCTCCCAGCTCTACTCAGCTTGACCCAGTCCCTGTGTTTTGTGGCATGAACGGGGTGGGGAGAAAAGGCAGAAGATGTCAGCAGTCCAAGGCATCTGGCAAATCCATTCCTATCCATCCTGCCAGTCTCCAAAACGCTCAATCCTCAATACAGGCAGACTGTTGTTCAGTAGCATAGTGGTTAACATAACCGTTCACAGCACCAGCAGTTCTGTTCAAATCCCACCACTGACTGTGAGGAGTTTGTACGTGACTGTGTGGGTTTCCTCTGGATGCTCCAATTTCCTCGTACAATCCAAAGACATATGGATTAATTAGAGTTGGTAAGTTGTGGGCATGCTATATGGCAACTTGTGGACTGCCCCCAACACATCCGTGGACTGTGTTGGCTGTTGACCTAAATGATGCATTTGCTTTTGCATTTGCAGTGTGACTGTATGACTTCTGTATTCACTGCCCTGACCATTGAAGGCAAGCATATCACATGCTGCCATCAGCACCCTGTCTACCTTTCAGGGAAACTAGGTATCTGTACCATGAGGTCTCTCTGCTCTCCAGGGCCCTATCACTTAAGGTGCAAGTCCTTCCCTGGTTTAACCTACCAAAATGCAACTCCTTGCATTTGTCCAGATTAAATTCCATCTATCATTGCTTGGCCCACTCCCCCGTTTGGATCATTTGGATCCTGTTGTAATCTTAGATACAGTGGACTACCAGTTTTGGTATCATCTTCAAACTGATTAGCCACATTAATAACATTGTCATTCAAATCATTAATATAGATGACAGAAATGATGGGCCCTACACCAATCACTACAGCATACAACTGGTCACGGACCTGCAATCTGAATAAACAACCCTCCACTACTACCCGTCTGTCTCCTTCCACCAAGCCAATTTTGTATGCTATTCACCTCAGAACCTGCACCCTCCTTGCACGTGAAAAAAATGCATCCAGGTGAATACATTGGGGGAAATGGGTATGATGTCATTGTGCAGAATTTCTTTTTCTTTCGATCAGTTTTACAGCGATGCTGATTTGCTTTTGTGTGGCTTCTTCCACCTCCACCACGCCCCCCCCCCCCCCACCTAGTTGTTGTCTTTACTAAAATTGTAAAACACTGTTGTCCTGTATAATTTGAGATGGGAATGTGTATTAGATCAAGGTTAGTCCCATACTTTGGGTTCTGCTGCAGGGATTAACTGAAAGGCTGTTTGTTGCTAGGAACCACAGAGTAACATTTTCCAATTAACAGGTAGATTTTCCATTATAACAAGATTGATTAGATGAATGGTGCAGTTTTGAATTTCACTATCTCTAAAGCAATTGAATAATTTTTAAAATAATTCCTTTTTCTGAGTGTGGGTTAGAGCTGTTTTTGCCAAATATCATTTAAGTTAACATAAATGATAAAGATTTAACTGTTGTTGAAATTTGGAATTAGTGTTGTTGTTTGAAATGAGTGGAAGCGAAGGAGCTGAGAATTTACAAGGTCCTTTGATTATATGTGGGGGTGGGGAGCTATGGCATGACAGCTGAGCCAGGACTCCCGGAAAATCCTCCTGTGCTACTTGGAAAATCAGGAACACTTCCACAATTCCCACTGATCATGCAGGAAATGTATTTGGACGGTAATTTTGTAACTGTACCAAAATACAGTGGAGAAACTTTATTTTGCATGCTATCCAGACAGATCATTTCAAAACACAAGTGCACTGAGATGGTACAAGGGGGAAAGCAATAGCAGAATGCAGAAAGTAGTGTTACAGTTACAGAGAAAGTGATAGTAAGGTGCAAGAACCATGACAAGGTAGATTGAGAAATGAACATTTCATCTTTAACATAAACACAGTATGTTCAAGAGGCTCAATACAGTGGGATAAAAGCTGTCCTTGAGCCTGGTGATGTGTTCCTCAAGTGTTTGTTTTCTATCTGACGGGAGGATGGAGAAGAGAATGACTAGGTGGAAGGGATCCTTGATTATGATGCAAACACGAGGAATTCTGCAGATGCTGGAAATTCAAGCAACACACATCAAAGTTGCTGGTGAACGCAGCAGGCCAGGCAGCATCTCTAGGAAGAGGTACAGTCCATTATGTTGGCTGCTTTCTGTGAATGGAAAGTGCAGACTCAGCTGTGTCCACAACTCTATACAGTCGTGCAGTCTTGGGCAAAGCAGTTGCCATACCAAGCTGTGATGCATCCCGATGCTTTCTATAGTGCATCTATAGAAGTTGATGAAGGTCGGTGGGGGCATGTCAGTGGTTAATGGGCATTACGGAGCTAAAGCTGCAAATGAATTCGTTGTGAAGCAGGAAGGGGCAGGGGAAGTGCTAAACACAGGAATCCCCTGTGGACATGCTCCTCTTAGTTGTATACAGTATACTGTTTTGGGTATTATTAGAAAAAGTTAGCTGATTAGGAAAGGATTGCAGCAACTATATTCATGCACTGGAAGGAAGAAAAAGAGATTAAGGTCTATAGAACTCAATTGCAAGAGGGAAAAGAACTTTATTTCTCTAGTCCTGCCCAAGGGTCTTGGCCCAAAACATTGACTACTCTTTTTCCATAGATGCTGCCTGGCCTACTGAGTTCCTGCTGCATTTTGTGTGTGTTGCTTGAGCAGAATAATACTGCTGAATGCTACTTTATATAATGGCTTTTTGTATCTAATATAATTAATCCCATCATATTTGCCATGAGTAGTTGTGGAATGAGTTCTCAGATGGTAACAATATATGGACCTTTGCTGTCTAGTTGGAATTTTACATAGGACTTTCCCTCTGTGGAAAAGTGCTGACTTTCAGGTTTCTTCTTTGAAAAGAATTGGATAAAGCCAAACTGGGAAAATACTTGATATTTAAGTTTTAAAACAGACAGGTTTTCAAACTTGATTTATTTCTGTGCAAAGAAAAGTTGAGCCGTGTTTTCATTAAATGAATGTCTCTCAGGGGAATGACTTTGTGAGGTTGGTGAATTTAATTTTTCAGGAACAAAAAGATTACTGGTGTTATGAGAAGGTAGTTAATCCTTTTAAAAGATACTGTTATATTAGGTGCTTTGGCCTTGCTCCTAAACAAATCTAATTTTTATTTGTGTAGGTTTTGATAATGGGCCTCAAGTCGTTCTGCAAGTTATCAGAAGGTATATTCATCATTTCTTCGGCTGTAGGGTCTGTGCACAACATTTTGAAAAAATGGCTGAAGAATCTATGGATGGTGTGCAAACACTAGATGGTGCTATTTTGTGGTTGTGGAAGAAGCATAACGAAGTAAATAATAGGCTGGCAGGTAAGAGAAATTAATTTGATTCTTTGGGAGTAAGAGCTGTGTATTGTGTGTTACCATAATGTTTGAAGGACAGCAGCTACTAAGACCCTTGACTACTTGCAGTAATCAACTCACCAATAAATATACCTCCAATGCTGTCTCCACAAAAGAATAAGCAAACCAACTTTGAGGTCCTTTCCCAGGCAAAGATCCTCAGCACTGAGGCCCTAATTATAGTACGGTTTATGTTGGGCACCTATTGTGCTTCCACTTTGGGTTTCATTCCACAAAACTATAGTCGATACAAGTCATCTTCAATTCCAGGAGGGAAAATATAAAGACGATGTTCTATTGTGCAAGATATTAGTAAAAAAAATCAGATTTTTTTTTTGTATGTGTGGTAGTTTAGAGATAGATTTCGAACATGTCACAAGTGAAAAGCTCCTTTTCTCATTTTCAAGGTAGTACTTTGCAGTCTTTTGCATTACCTGAAGACAAACCTTGCCTCTAATATAAAAGGAATGACTCTTGATAGTGCAACATTGTTTGGTCCTGTACTATATAGTGTTGCCTTGCTTTAATGCCCAAATCTCCTAGAGTGTGCATTGATTCAGTTGAGAATAATCCAATTGAGCGAAAGATGACATACTTCTAATATATTGAACAAACCTGAATGAATTTGTAGTTTTCTATTGTGGTTACGTTCTACACTAAATCTTCAGGAAGCATTGTTAACAACAAGTTGCTCTGAACTTACCTCTGGATTGCTGCAACTATGTAAGATTGCCATCTTCTGATGGTCTTGTGGTCTTAAGAGGTGCCAAGTGATGGTATTCGCATATGGATGTGGTATGGAATGGCAGTGTTGTGGCTTTATGTCTTTCCTTGCAGATTTATGCAAATCTAGTTTGGCATTTGAATCATTAACTCATTCACTGAAACGTACTAGAAAATTAATCTTGATATTAGAAACGCAAAATTAGAATGCTGCTGCGTTCACCAGCAACTTTTATGTGTGTTGCTTACTATTAGAACAAAGTTTCTCCAATTATTCTGCCCGGCTACACAGCACTACCCTCCAATGATATATTTCCACAATGAGGCCTATCATCACTGTTTTCATCACCAAGGCCCCACAATAGTGTAGCAGTTAGCACAACGCTATTACCGCTCGGGGCATCGGAGTTCATTTCCAGCTCTGCATGTAAGGTCTCCCTATGACTGCATGGGTTTCCATGGGTGCTCTGGTTTCCTCCAACAGTCCAGAGATATACTGATTAATAGGTCATTGTAAATTGTCCTGTGATTAGGCTAGGGTTAAATAGGTGGGTTGCTGGGAAGCGTGCCTCATTGGGCTAGAATTGCCTGTTCCTGACTGTATCTCTAAATAACTAAATTCACCAACTCCTTCAGTGCACCAGTACAGCTTTTGGGCATCCAGTGCACACTACACTCCCTTCTATTGCAGCTAGAGGTAAACAATGCATTGAAGAAGCAATTAATGCAAGTTCTCAAAGCCTCTGTTCTTTTTTAAAAGAAAGTAAAAGATCCACACCAATTTATTGGAATCTCTAGTCCATGCCAATCCAAAGGGAGAAAGAATATTTGGAGAGGAAACAAGCCCACCATAAAGGGTGGAAAGAAAACACAACCTCCCAACCTACTCACTCAATTGACTCCTCAAGCAAATCCTACCCCACAAGTGGCAGATTCTGTCGGCCCCACATTAGCCTCATCAGTCACCTGAATTGAACCAAAGTGACCTTGACTCCATGGAATTGCATAAAAAGTACTGAGGGAATACAGTTTTATCAAAGGAGGTATGAGTAAATGCTTTGCTTGCAAAGTTTTCAAAGGTACATTTAATGTCAGAGAAATGTATACAATATACATCCTGAAATTCTTTTTCTTTACAACCATCCACAAAAACAGAGGAGTGCCCCAAAGAATGAACGACAGTTAAGTCCCCACGCATAAGCAGCAGCAAATCAATGATCCCCCCCCCACCAGCAAAAAAAAGCATCAGCACCCCCCACCGAGCACTCATGTACAGCAAAACATCAGTAAAGACACAGACTTGCAGTACCCAAAGACTACTCGTTCACCTGATAATTCAACATACCACAGGCTCTCCCTCTCTCTCTCCCTAATAAGGGAAAAAGAAGTGTCCCTGTTTCACAGCGACAGGAGAGATATAACAACCAACTCGCTATTTATGATGTTAAAACTCCATTGCATCATATTTTCCAAGCTCTATGCCCAAAGAACTCGGGTCTCTGGGCACACAGCCAGCAGCCAGCTTCCATTGCCACGAAATCCCAGAACCCTGAAGGCGTGCTAGTCTTCTAGGCCGTGTCCTTGGTATATCGAATAGCAGCCAGTCATGAGATCCCAAGAGCAGGTCCCATTCCTGCTGAAGTCAGCATGTAACGTCAGGTCAAGGTCTTCAAAAGAACTCTGAAAAAGAAAAATAGAGATATTAAAAATGGAAATGGAGCGGTTTCCAAAGGTGCAAGCAAAGGAGTCGTTGTTAGGTGCCATCGTCTCCTAAGCTCCAGGAATTTCTGAACCAGGAATAAAAGATCCTACAATTTAAAAGAAAAAAATGATGGTTCTCTGGATATCCTGCCGAATGCTTAATTCTTAATCTCACATGAGCAAATTTTTTTGTCATTATCATAATGTTATTTCAGAAAGACTTCTATACACAATTGGTGTAGTACTGAAAGTAGCATTTCTTTGGCCATTGCCTCAGAACATCCCGAAAGAGATTTGTAAAGAGTGATTAGAAAACTGCAACTATGGAAAATGGACAATTACCTCATCAATTAAACTAGACAATCTTGGGATGGTATATAATTACCAGTTCTTGTTTGGTTATAATTCTCGAATTCTTCATTGAGCATTGTTCAAGAAGCATATTTGTCACAGAAATAGTGCTGGTGGAAGAAGAAAGTAACTAATGCAGTCTTACCAGTATTATTCATATCTTGAATTTTTGTTGAGGATGACTTGCCTACGCTCTTATTTTGTGGTTTCTAAGGTGACTGAGGACAGTGTGACAGCTGCAGACCTTTCCATACATGTGGACGGAGCTGCTTGATGGTGAAGTGAATGGATGGTTTGAGAGGTGATGGGCTTCTCTGTGTCTGCAGGGCTTTTGTGTTCTCATGCGTGCATGGCTTGAGGTTATAAGTACCCAAAATATTCTTTCTCCAATATGAGCTGTCATTGCCTAGGGGTTCCCAGAAGCAACTGAGGATGTTGAATTGTTTCAAGGCAAATATTTATTTTTGATTTATTATTTATTGAGTTACAGCATGGAATAGACCCTTCTGGCTCTATGAGCAGCACTGCCTAGCAACTCCCCTATGTAACATTAGCCTAATCATGGGACAATTATAATGACCAGTTAACCTACCAACCGGTACGTCTTTGGACCGTGGAAGGAAACCGGAGCACCCAGAGGAAATCCATGGGATCATGGGGAGAATGTACAAACTTTTTACAGACAGCGGCGGGAATTGAACCCAGGTCGCTGCTGCCGTAAAGCACTGGGCTAACCACTATGCTACCATGCCATCCTTGTGTCCTTGAATTGTTTTCTGTTTGCCTAGACATTTCTTTCCATGACAGAGCATGCAATAGAATAATTGATTCCGGATTCTGGTGTTCTGAATGAAAGCCACATTGCCTGGCCAACGGAGCTAACTGACTAATTAGGATCTCATTAATCTGGAGGAGGTCACTTGATGTTAGTTGCTCAGAGGTGACATTGGTGGTATCATTCCAATGCATTAAATTGCCTGCTATAAATCATCCAGCATTTAAAGATTTGCTTTATTTGTCACATGTACATCAAAGCATCGAATTATATATTTTAAAAAAAGTGCGTTTGCGTCAACGACCAACGCAGCCCGCAACTGTTGCCATGCTTCTTGTGCCAACATAATATGCCTACAACTTACTAACCCAAGCTCGTGCATCCTTGGAATGTGGAAGAAAACTGGAGCATCCTAAGGAAGCCCATATGTTCACAGGCAGGACGTACAAAATCCTTACAGACAGCGGTGGGAATTGATTAAGTCTTGATGTTTGAGCTCGCGCAGCAAAGTGTTACACCAGCTGCTATGCTACCATGCTGCTCTCAAGAACACGCAAGATGGGCATCACAGCTGCCTTGGTAGGCCTTGAGTTTTGTGCTTGGTTTTTTCTTTCCAGACACCCTTTCCTTCAAATGATAAAGGCTGTGCTGCAAGTGCCTTTTGGAGAAGAGGAGTTTGGTGAGTAATAACGTTCCGGCTGACCGGAAGTGCACTGAGAGCGGTAAGCGTAAAGGAGTTGGGTGCTTACTGATCTGGTTACCAACGGATGGTGCAATCTGGGGCATATTACAATTGAGGAACGTGTTTGCAGACTGGATATTGAACTTTTTACTGTTGGACTTCGGCCACATTCCACCGTGATACAACACTTGGCGGCACGGGAGATTGTTCCTGCCTGTGGCCATCGAATGTGCAGCTCCTCCCGTGGAGGGTCAGACACCCTGAGCCAATAGACTGGTCCTGGACTTATTTTCCATCTGGCATAGTTTGCATTTTGGTGTTTGATTGTTGGGGTTTTTTGTATTGCTCTATTCTTGTTTGGTGCGGCTGTAACAAAACCAAATTTCCCTCGGGATTAATAAAGTATATCTATCTATCTGAGATGAAGCCAATGGTGAATTTCATCTGCTTTTACCTTGTGGGGTCTCCCAAGATAAGGAAGTGATCCACTTTTTCAAGGGTCTTGTCATGAGCTTTTATTCTTGGAAGGAAGTCTTGTGCAGCCAGGCCAGGTTGGTAGGGGACCTTTGTCTTGTGGGTGTGAGTATAAGATGCATCCACCCATAATGCTTCAATGAATGGATCAGTAATGGTCGCTATCCAATCACAAACTGCTTCCAATCACAAACAAATGCAGTTTTGGTCTGCATCCTGCAGTTAGACCATTGAGTATCGGGCTCCCTTGATTTTCAGTCTGGTTTGAACAGTTTCCCAATAGTTCTGCAGATTAACTCTGTTCTTGCAGAATGTTTGTTGGAAGTGAGATGTTGTCATTCCAGTGAGAAAGATTAAGAGAAGGGTTAGATCTTTGATGCAGTTTTGTTTGAACCCGGCCTTCACTGATTTGGCTCCGTTGTAGTTCGGGTTCTTTGCTTGCATGCCAACATAAAACAAATGTAAAATTGTGACACATTTTGAAGGATAATCCATAATATTTCCTGATTGTGGGGTCAAAGACCAAGGTTGAGCAAGTTCATATATAGTGATTGATAAGGCCGCCTTTTGTCTTGTTCTGAGTAGTGGTGCAATGAAGATCACATCCAGTGTGTGTCAACAGATGAAAATTATACTGATCTTCAACCTAAGATTGGGGTCACTAAGAATCAAGTCTGTTCAAAAGACGTTGTAGTTATCCTCAATGTATAGAGCTCTAATTTCAAACTGCAATCCTCATACTTCCAATTGATCTGGACCCTCTCCCTTTCTCTTTACGTCTGAAAATTCAGCCCTCCCCTACCAGTAATTCAGATCTTGTGGCTTCTGTCTGCCCACATATATACAAGTGCACTTTTGGACTGACGGTACAAGTATAGTCATTTAGGTCGTGCATGGGGTACATCAGGAGTTAAGCGGATATCATTTAAATTTATTGGGGGAAGCTGAGGAACAAAATGTCATACTTTAACAAATGCAGATTATGTGGTTGCACTGTTAACTTATTCCAATAGTTTCTTTTTAAATAAATGTGAAAATTTCACTTGACGAATTGCAATGGTTAACAACCTAGCTCTGCATATCCTATGTTATTGTAAACATGTAGCATGTAAATTGCCTGTTTTGTTCTGCATCTCCATTGTTGAGTGAAGTCATTGTTTAGAAGTTGTATTCAATTACCACTTGAATGCAAGTGGACTGTTAAGTACTGTTTTGCTAATGTCAAGAAAGAAAGGAGAGGGCATCTTCTGAAGCACATTTTTCTGAATTATTGCTCCCCAATATAGATGAATCGTTGCCTTTTTGTAAAGGGCCACCCTTAGAGGGCAGCGTAGGCTGTCTGATGAGGCTTTGTTGCTGCATTTTATTCCATATATATTTTTCCCTATCTATACCATATACTGAATACCCAAGCCTGTCTAATGATCCATAAAATGGATCCCATTTACTAACACAAGGCCAAATGGCGAGAACAATGATTGATACTGACAAACGTACAATAACATCACAGCAGGGGTGTGCACAAATTAATTGTACTCTGCAGCTGCAGCTACACTAGTCAACTTGTAGTGGCTACTTGTGTGCTTCAGCCTGTGTATCTGAATGGTAGTCTGCTTTTTTGTGTAGTCTGAAGGAAATATAGGCTTACAGGACAGCTGTGTTCTATCATTCAGTTTATTTTATTTTGCCACTATAAACAGCATAGGGCTTGCATGTCCATTGTGTTCCTGTAACTGACTGTTTGGAGGCATCAAGTAAGAGAGGTCACTGTGGCACTCGAGAGATGGTCCCATTTGGAAATTTAGCCCTTTCCACCCTACCCCTCCCACCCCATCTTTGGAGAATTATGACACACAACCTGTCATCTGTCGACCAGTAACCAGTGAAAGGGAGAATCCTGCATTCACAATTCACAAAGTAGGAGTCAGTTGGTTTTGTTTTCCTTGTGTTGTAATGAATTGTTAACCAGACCCAAGGCCTATACAAAAAGGCTTCAAAGAAACAGCTGGTAGAGGAGGCGGTTAAAACTGAATAATGCATCTGTCAGAGCGTACCTTTAGGCACTGTAGGCTTTAAAAACTTTCAGAAGTTAACCTTATTTTCAAAACCAGGACTACTGCCTTTAGTCTTTCTACAATGATACTGCATTATTTAAAATCGTCAATTCTTCTGTGGCCTTTGTAATCACAATTATGAACAGAAATGAGATTAGCTTGAGTCTGTCCTCAAGTAGAAAATATGACATAGAAGGGTTGCAGCCTGGGCATTTTTTAATATAATAGTTACTGAACAGTTGCCCCAATTAACCTCATCATCACCACTCTGTATAGGCAAGTACAAAACAGGGCTTCAGTTTTCTGAAAATGAAGGTGAATTTGTACCTTCAAAGATTTACTGCTATTTTTGGGATGAATTCTACAGTCAAAATAATTCTCATCCCACAGCTGCTTATAAAATGCAGAAATATGATCTTCAGTCAGGCTTAAATATTAAGTTAGCTTGGAGTGAGTTCTTTTCACATAATATCTATCCATATATCCATAGTTTTCCTCACTTTTGCTTATAAAGACCAAGTCTATTGTGGATCTCCTGATGTAAGCAAGTAATTGTAGTACTGTTGGATCGTTTTCCTATCTAATTTCAACAAGAAGATTTATTTTCATAGAATAACAGTTTACAAGAAATTAGGAAGTCATTGGCAAATTAGGGGGAAAAAACTGTTAAATTCAATGAGTAAAGTTGGAAAACAAGTATTCCAAGTTTTTGTAATCGGCCAATATGACAGAGTACAATGCTGTTCACACATTGAAATAGAAGAAGGCCATTCAATCCTTCTGGCCTGTTTCCCACAATTCAGTATTAAATGTCATCATAAAATGTGTGACTTCTTATATGTTAGGGCTAGTTTTAAGTATCAGAGCTTCACTGTTTTGTTTAAATATCACGTGTCTTAGATTGATGGGGATATAACTTCCAGCTACATCAGAACATTGAGATTAAGGAAACCAGTGCCTTCAGTTTATTCCACAAACCCTACTCTTGACATTGACTCTGCCCCCTTTTTTCACTATGTACAATTAGCCCTGGATCCTTTTTGACCTAAACTGTTCATCACATAGTCTACTTCCTTTTGAAGCGTGACTTGCCTCTAACAACCTGCTCTTAGAATGCTCATCAGTTGTTCACCTTGTTTCAACTGGTTGGCTTTCCATCAGCTTCAGCTCATCGCAAGTACGGCTGTCTCTTGCTCCATCCAGTTGTACACAGTCAGGTTGTCTCTTTCCCTAAGCTATTTTCTGTAGAATCAAATGTAACATTTTCTTTGTATCTTGATGTAATCTCCCTCTTTCCAGGACCTGCTTTTAATTGGTTTCAACTGCAAAGGACCTTTTAGTTTAGAATATTCTCTCTAATTCTGTCATACTCTCCATCTTAAGACCTGCTTCTCAGAAACCACCTCTGACCAAGCTTGTTTCTCTCTCTCTGCCTCTCCACCCCATTGCTATTCCTCATATCAATGTAGACAGAAACCAAAGATACAGTGCCTTGGTGAAGTGAGGACAGAAAATAGTCAGCCATGAAAAAGAAATAAAACAGGTTTCATTTTTTTGGAATAAGCTTTTCCAATCATTATGGGTAGTTTTAGTTTTTTTTTTAAAAAGTCAGATCGACCTAAAGAACTCTCAGAGCCAGTCACCTTAAGAACTGCCAAGTTAAAGAGTAACTTGTCCATCCATGGAATTTTATCAACGCATGATGCAAGTGATTCACTAAGACAACTAGGAGCAAGTTCCTGAAACCTAGCATATGTATTTTTTCTTTAAATATTAAAGTTTATTCGGTAGTGAAAATGTGGGTTTGTGTGTGCAGATGAAGAGAACCCCCTGCATTAACATGTACTAAAATCCTCTCGCGACTTAACTGATTTTTCAAAGTTAAATTTGAGAATGTATTTAATTAAATCTTGTTCTTAGATTGGTAATATTATGGTCATTCTAACAATTTTGTGATGTAATCAACATCAGACATAAAAAGAAAATAACAATGAGCAGAAACATCTGTTTAGTTCTGAACTTTGGTTGTAAATTTTAATCCTAGTGCCAGTCAGTTAGATATTGGGTCTGATTGTTGTGGATGGTGGAATGAGATGGTAGAGGAATCAACAAATTCCCCATTGAGCAGGTGTTTGAAGCTTCTGTGCTCATGACTATTCTTTCTCAAAATAGACATTTGTGTTCCAATTCTCATGTAGATGTTAGACGCAAACAGATGATCAAGCATCTAATGCAAAGCCATTACTGCCTGATAAATTGAGTGTCTCTACCATTTGGATTGCATATTATGATTTTATTACTCATGACCAGTGAAAAAATATTCAAACAGTTAATTTGGTAGCTAAGTACTTCCTTTTGTCTGTTCCCAGAATTATCTATGGACAGGGCACTTCTAATGTTATCTTACTGTTGATTTTTTTAGGTGCTGCAAGTGAGGATCCAATGTTCCCTAAAGTGGCTTGGCCAACTCCAGACCATTGTCCAGAATGTCATGATGAAATTGAAGGCATCCATACCTGGAAAGAGGAGGAGGTTCTGAAATTTTTGAAGTCTCATTATAGTGTGGGTAATATTTCATATAAGTATAGTGGACATGAATCTGAAACCCACTTGGCAGTCAATGAAGCTCATAAAAGTAATGGAAATAAGGGTAAAGATGAAGGGCAACCCAAAATGATAAATCACCAAAAGGAGCAAAAAGTCGGCTCTCCAAATGAAGACCAAAACTCAAGATACAGTGCCTTGAGGAAGCGAGAACAGAAAGTATTCAGTCACAAACAAGAAATCAAACAAGTTGCATTTTTTGGAATAGGCTTTTCCAATGCAGACATGAGCCTTTGTGTCATGTTGTATGCAGCTTCCTGTTTTTTCCTAATGATCATGTACTTCTACTTCCAAATGAGGTCCAAAAGGTGGAAAAGCAGATATAACCGTCCTTGTGTTTAAGACAATTTTCAAATAAATTCCAAAAAGGAAATGACTCATCTATTTTGCATAGGTAGTCTTTCTGGTGAGAATATTCACAGACCTCTTCTTGCCCCAAATTGCACCTTCACCTTTAACTATGAATTTCAGTCTGAATTATGATGCAAAGTTGACATGTGGCTATTTTCCAGAAATTCCACCTCCTTTAGAAAAATGAAAAAAAAATTTAAGTTCTTTATGTGCCTTTATTAGAGGAATTTCATCATACCCTGCCCATCATTCTTAGCTCCCTATTTTAACTGTTGAATTTGGTGAGATTGTATAGAATTGGAAATCCACTGATATCTCATCAGGGCACACTTGTGCACAATGTCTTGGCAAATATTATAATACTCAGTGAGATGAAAGATGGATGTTTTGGATGTTTTGCATTATATCTGTCTCTGATTTTTAATTTTTTTTTTCTTTCTACCTCTCTTCCATTGCCCTATAACTCCTTTTGAGGTCAACAAAATTAGAAGAGCTGGGGAGTGAATTTGGACTTTTATTGATATGTTTACTCTTAGAGCACGAGGTTCTGATCCTGCTCTGACCACCCTGGTGTTCTTAATTCTCCCAACATGGTATGCGGTAACAGACTCTCTGTACCCAATGTACCTTGCCAGACAATTCCAAATGTTCATTGTTCTCAAGTGGAAGACCTCTTGACCTTCAACACAATAATTAATTTGAATAACCCCTAATTCTACATTTTCAGTTCTAATGTCAAGTGTTATTTAACTTTACCAAGTTAAAGTCTTTACATTAATTCAGTAATTGTGGTCATTTTGGCATAGGCAAGATGAACTAATTTGAATTTCGTGATCAGATCAGTTGTATGCACCATGTGGTGTAACTCAAGATGCTGGAGAAACAACAGGTTAGGCAGCATCTATGGAAGCCCAGAACGTCGACTATCTATTCATTTCCATAGATGTTGCTTGACCTGCTGAGTTCCTCGGGCATTTTGTGTGTGTTGCTTTGGATTTCCAACATCTGCAGACTTTCTCGTGTTTATGTGGCATAAATGTTAGTTTTTTGACTATATCTTATTTAGTATTTAAATAACTTTATTGTCCAGATTTTAAAAGTTTAAAACAATCATATTTCACAAGAGGTTCAGCAAATGCTGGAAATCCAGAGTAACAAACAAAAGATGCTGGAGGAATGCAGCAGGTGAGGCAGCATCTACAAAAAGGAATAAACAGGGTCTCGAGCCGAAACATCAACTGTTTATTCTTCACCATAATGCTGCCTGACCTTCTGTTGCTCAAATATTTTGTGTGTTACTCATCACGTTTCACTGTGCTGAATTGATCATATTCATTGAACAGGAGTAGTTTTGGTGTGCTTTCTTTGTGATGACACCAAGCTTCAATTTTTTTGTTGTTGTTGTTAAGACTCCTTGTACAAAGAGTCAGTGAAAAATATTGTTATATTTTTGGAAAATATATTTTTTCATTGGTAGAATAATGATGCTTGAAAGAATTTGCCTGAATGAATGTCATTAAATATTTTAGCAAATTACTGTGGAGGAGCATACATTAGTTGGGGCCTGGTGTTTGTTTCTGTAGGAAAACATTTGATGCCTTTCTAATGGCAGTGTCATATAACTTTAATGTGAAGGTGCTAAAATAGAGTAGCAATTTTTTATTTATTGTATACAAGGAATCAACTTTCCAGTGCCAGATAAGATTTGCTTATTGTTATAGTTTAATTATTTTAAGCCCACCAAAATTTTACCAGTGACATAAAATATACTCCTAAGGCTCCTCCATCTTGCTGACCTAGTTTCACTGACCAAGGGTCAGTTATTCTTGTAAAGTGTCCCTTTTTTAAAACCTGAATTTGAAAACAGTCCTTGTTTAATAGTGAAAGATAGTTTCCTGTGGTACTAAAAAGATTGATTACTGTCAATTCAGAGACCTTTTAAATACTTTAGCAGATGGAATAGCCCAATCTTGTAAGGTCAGAAAGATGTGTAAGTATTATACTAGTGCAATAGTTAAATTGTGTATTTGGAGTTGATGTACATTCCATGATGTCCTTGCAGTATATATGTAAGAGAATCTCATAATTCATCTTGTACCACAAACAAGCCTGAAGTTTTAGGTATTTTGCCTAAGAGATGTTGCTCCCTTTAAGTGTTTTTCTAGAATTTTGCAACAAACTATCTAAAAGCATGTGTTGAGACCAATTTCCTGTACGTCTGCAAACAGAAAACAGAAGTGTTTTCATTGAACTGTAACTCTGCTTTCCAACTTCGATGAAGAGTCCAATCATCTTGTATTTGCGTTCACTGCATTCCCTTCCTCAGCCACACCAATAGCATCTTCTTCAAAGCATAACTATATTTAAATCAGCTGAAAGGTCCAACTGATCTACCTATAGTAGGACTGCCTAGATTATTAATGGATGAAGTATCATTCCATATCCAGCCTGAAATCTCAAGGTTCTGTTGCATGACAGAAGAAAATCAGTATTTCTCTGATTCTGCTCTTAAATAGATTGAGTGCCGTTTGCTCATTCAGAAAGCTGCCATCTCTTGGCAAATATTTCTTAAAGATAATTGATGTCTGGTTTAATTTATTTATTTTATTCATAGCTTCCATGGTTTTCAGTTTACTAAATTGTTCTTGATATACAAATGTCAGTTAATACTTTATATTTTCATTCGGAGGAAATGTACACAATATTTTGTACTGAAAAAAAAGCTTCATGGAAGACTAATACAATTTCAAATAAATTATGCTGCAATGTTGAACATCCAGTTCAGTGTTTTCTTTAAATTAAAAATCACAAAGAACTTGAGAAATTCCTAATTTTGTTTTCCAACTCGCATTTCAGGTGCATTGATCAATTTCATGCTTCTGCCCCATATAATGATCAATGATTCTGGTTCTTAAGAAGGCAAAATATAAAGGTCATTACATTCCTTGATCTATGTATGAACCTATTTGTTACACCTCCATGTGGCCAAAGTCTAAATTTTTTGCATGAGTGCTTTAACAGCTGAGTAGAACTATACTTGCCAGCCACGTGCATATTGGACAAATCCTGCTAGCAAAAGACAATCAAAGCAACTTGTTAACATTAAAAAATAATGGAAGTTAAATTGTAACTGATGTGAAGCTCATGTGGTCAGAGGCACAGCTCTGCACAGTTTAATTAAATTCAGTGTTAATTGAATTACACTAGGAAGCTAGGTATTAATACAATGCTGTTTGTGACTTCAGAGCATCCTACTTTATGTTTAATGAAATATATTAAACCATTATGTATTAAGGGCCTGTATTGTGCTGTAGGTTTTCTATGTTCTATGTTAACATTTGAATTATTTCTTGATATTTTTCCAGAGTGTAAAGCTTTCACCACATTGTCAGTCTTGCCAAGAGAGGTATTGGGTATTGTTGGTATTGGAAATTTACATTGGTGCTATAATGAAGATGCAAGTGCCAAGCTAGGGGAGTTCACTGTAATGGCTGGGTGTTGGTAATTCTAAGAGATGAAATTGTGGGATCTTCATTGCTGATGTTCTTCACAATGAACACAAAATACAGAGACTTTGTGACTTTGATTTAAAAGAAATTTCCCGTCGCTTTGCTCAAGAGTTCTGAAGATCTAAGGTGGATTTTTTTCCTCAGTCTTAAGTTTTCCTTCTACATATGGCAAATCTTTCCATCTCTTGTGTCAGCACAGTGAGGGTGTCATCTGTGTATTCACCTTGTCTTTTTGGTGGTATTCTGAGAAGTAAGAAATCCCAAGCTAGACGCTGAGGTTTTTATTAACATGAAAAATGCTTCAAAACGTAATTGAGGTTTTGAAAATAGTTTTGGACATGCTCAAAATGAATATGCCATTTGAATGGTTTTGGGAGAACCACTGGTTTGGTGTAACTGAATATAATAGTGGTTAATACCAATGTTTTGACGTACAATCACTACCACTTGTCTAGGAAGAAAAATATCTAATTCTCCAAAATTGGATTTGGGCTTTCTTTGATAGGTTTTCCCATAGATTTTGGTGAGTGTGAGAAAGGAGGCTGATATACTTATCCAAATGTTAGGCATAAACTATTGTGCAAGCTCAAGGGTCCCTGGCAAAACTTAAAACTACTTCTGGAAGAAAAGAAACCAAGTGAAGATCTTATAAAATAATTACTTTTTTGATTTGATCAATCTTCTTGATTTAAAGCTTTTTGTGAAATACCAAAATTTTGTGCTTAAGCTCTAATTTTATGTTGGACAGTTTTATTTCTGAAAATAGTAATTGTAGCTTTTCCAGAAAGTGTTTTGTCATTTACATAAACCCACCAATGAGATTACAGTGATACAGTAATTTGGTTTTGACAAAATCTGAATAGGAGTGCCTGAGGACAGATAGCTACTCAGGAGACTTGCCCCCAGACAGTAGTTAAGGCTGTAGCTTGACTAGTATGAGAAGTTAAGTCTCCTCATCAGACAGCTGTCCTCCACCACAACCCCATGAGTTCATTCCAGACAGACCTAACAGAAGTGTGGTGTTGAGGCTGGAGTAAGCAGCACTGGGAACTTACAACGTTGATTACAGACACTAGACAACATGGACAAAGGAAACTACTGATAACCAGCCATCTTAAAAAAAACAATAAACCTACCCACTAAATCTTGAGATTAGGAAGGGCAAGGGCATAAACTGTAGGCTGGAATTTTATGTCCTTCACTATCAGTGGCACCACTGCAAAATACATCTCACAAGGATTAGCTGTCTAACCTTGGCTGTGATGTGTGTTAAGTAATCAAAAGGGAATAAATCTAACCAATATCTTGCAATGTTTTTGATAGTACTACTGAAACACCATTGCACATGACCTGTTTTGTGGCACTAAACTTGTGCCAATTTGGATAGATTTGGAACAGATCTGGCAGTAGCAAACCACGTATCCATATATGGCTGTAGATTATCAGCTGCAGCAGAATCATATTCCAACATAACCTTATGTCCCAAATTATCAAACTGCTATTGAGTCAGGTATCGATAAGAAGAGCGGAGTAGGATAATGGAATGCCAGGTGAAACTGCAGCTTTTGAATATGTGTATAATAAACCTTAAAAACACACTGTGGGTATTATTGCTTGTTTGTTTCAGCTTGTTCGACACTGCCTGGAAAATCCTCACACTCTTCCACTGAAGTGAACAAGGGCAGTAGGCTTAGGTAAGCACCATCACTTCCTAGTTTATAACTTGGAAAAACATTCCCTTCATTTTTTCTGTCTCCAGAACCTGGTGCTCCCTACTCAACAGTGCTGCGAGAAGGACTTTGGCAATTCAAAAGCCTAGTTATCTCTACTTTCTCAAGGCCTATTGGGGATTGGTGACATTGCCAGCAACACCCATGTCCTTAGTTCTTTTTAAATGGTGGACTAGTGACTTTGAATCTTGAGTATTGTACTAAAAAAAAAAGAGGCAAGTATTTTCTCCTTTGATTTTTCAGTCTGATGCAACATTGAAGTTAACTCTGCACCTTTTCTTTCATTTAGTTTCTGATAGTTCTGTCATGTAAAAAGGGACAGGCATGTGGGAATATCCTGACAAGATTGACCATTGCTCTTTTAAGCAACCTGTAAAGATTCTCCAGCTGTTTGGGAAGAATGATTTGCACCAGACATGTTCAAAGCAGATTATTTTATGTTTAGTTGGCTATCTGAAATTGTTCAAATCGTTTTAGATAGATATGTGAGTGAGTTGTCATGTATAGTGTTAACTTAAAAAATTTGCTTCTATACTGCACCTTAAGGGAGTAAACCTCAGAAAATTCAGAATTGGATGAAGATCGCACAAAAGGAGGAAAGGTGACGCATGACTAAATTAAACATTTATAGGTATTAACTGGAAGTGGGAAGATTCGGGGAGGTAATTGCGGAATTTGGGGCTGAAGCCAGGTCGTCAATGGTATATGATCATCTACGTGAGGGTAGAGCTCCTCTAAAGTTGCAGGGTAGGAAGATGAGTTTAACCAAAAACTTGAACAAGTCCCGATTCATCAACTGTACAACTGCCATGTATACAGCCTAATGGCATAATCAGATCCTCAGCCAATTGGCGATTTAGGCTGGGACTTTCAAGAAAATTGCTCCTTGTCCATCTTTAGGAATTTGGCTGCTACTGTCTGTGTCATCATCCTTCCCTTTCCTCGGTTTAGTGACAAAACTTCCCCTTCCATTAAAACTTTATATTAAACAAGTTAATGCAGAGTTTATCTTAGCTCAGTGAGAACGGTCCTTTTTTACCATGTGCTCAGTCTGATGCTAATTCAACGGTGTCCACTCTACACCCCATTGAACTTGGTTGTCTGAATTAGAGAGGGTGCAGGCAAGATTATCAAGGATGTTCCAGGGCATGGAGCATTATAGTTATGAAAAGAAACTACAGGCTGGATTATTTTCTTTAAAACAAAGGGGACTGGGGTATAATGTAATTATGATACGAAATTATGAGAGGCTTAAGCAGAGTAAACAGGAATGACCTACATCTCGAAGTAGAGGTGAAATAACAATGGAGCATAGACTTAAGTTGATTAGCAGAAAGTTTCTGGGGGTGTGTGATGGACAGGCTCTTTTCACTCAACGAGTAGCAGGGGTTTCGGACTCTGAAAAGGTGAGAGAGAAAGAAGTACATTTTGCAAAATATTGGTTGACGACTTGAAGACTCAGCTTACAATACACTGGAACAAGATCTTGTAAATGGAATTAAACTCCTCTGTTTTTCTTTACCAGGATGGGCATTATGCTTCTTCGTTTCATCGTAATTTTGTATTCTTTCAATGGGGCTAGGCAGCAGGGACGATATTTCCGGTAGTTGAGGTGTTTAAAACCAGGAATTGCGGTCTCAGTGAAGGGGGTCAGCCATTCAGGGCAAGATGAGAAAAGAAATTCTTCACCCTCGAGACAATGAATCATTGAAACGCTCTACCCCAGACAAGGGTGGAGGCTCCGTCTTCCACGTATATTTAAGGCAGAGATTGATAGATTTTTGGATACTGTAATAAGGGAATCAAAGAATATGGGGTGATTAGTGCAGGACAATGATATGCCACAGTCTTATTGGACGCCTCTTCTCACTTCTTACATCTTTATGTATGGGTTCCTACTGAGCTTTCATCAAGGGTTGAAAGTAGGAAAGCCCAAGGAACGATTTTCAACGTCCCCATCTCTACCTCCATACAACGTACACAGGCAGATCTTAAACGAACATACAACACATGCCACATAGCATATGGAGCTACCAATACAGTCACAAATACATGTACTCATATTTACATCTCACCCAGACTCGTCGCTGACGTACTCACATGCACTACTTGCTGCTCACGGCGATGCAGGCGTCCACGGTCTCGTGTACACATCTCGCAAGCACGCCCACGCTCCCATAAGTTACAGGAGCAAAATTAACCTATTGGGCCCATCTCCTCCATTTGCATTTGATCATGGCTGATTTATTTCCACATACAACCCTATTCTCCTGCCTTCTCCCTATAATCTTTGACGCCCTTATTAATCAAGAACCTATCAACCTCCGCTTTAAATAAACCCAATGACTTGGCCACCACAGTGGCCTTAGGCAACGAATTCCACCTGCAGTATTCACCACCCTCTGGCTAATGAAATTCCTCCTCATCTCTGTTCTAAAGAGGCGTCTTTCTATTCTGAAACTGCCCTATTGTCCCTAGACTCTTGCACTAAAAGCATTTCAATATTCGGTAGATTTGAATGAGATTTCCCTTCCCACGCCTTCCATGCACGTCTTATTCAGATACGCACATACAGTGGAATGCAAAAGTTTGGGCACCCCTGGTCAAAATTTCTGTTATTGTGAATAGCTAAGCAAGTAAAAGATGAACTGATTTCCAAAAGGCATAAAGTTAAAGACAACACATTTCTTTAATATTTTAAGCAAGAAAACTTTTTTATTTCCATCTTTTACAGTTTCAAAATAACAAAAAAGGAAAAGGGCCCGAAGCAAAAGTTTGGGCACCCTGCATGGCAGTACTTAGTAGCACCCCCTTTGGCAAGTATAACAGCTTGTAAACGCTTTTTGTAGCTAGTTAAGAGTCCTTCAATTCTTGTTTGGAGGATTTTCGTCCATTCTTCCTTGCAAAAAGCTTGTAGTTCTGTGAGATTCTTGGGCCGTCCTGCATGCACTGTTCTTTTGAAGTCTATCCACAGATTCTCCATGATGTTTAGGTTGGGGAGCCTTGAGGGCCATGGCAAAACCTTCAGCTTGCGCCTCTTGAGGTAGTTCATCGTAGATTTTGAGGTGTGCGTAGGATCTTTATCCTGTTGTGGAAGCCATCCTCTTTACACCTTCGGCTTTTTTACAGACGGTGTGATGTTTGCTTCCAGAATTTGCTAGTATTTAATTGAATTCATTTTTCCCTCTACCAGTGAAATGTTCCCCGTGCCACTGGCTGCAACACAAGTCCGAAGCATGATCGATCCGCCCCCGTGCTTAACAGTTGGAGAGGCGTTCTTCTCATGAAATTCTGCACCCTTTTTTCTCCAAACATACCTTTGCTCATGGCGGCCAAAATTCAGCGTCAGAAGTTTGCAAAGGAACATTTAACAACGCCTGATGCATTTTGGAAACAAGTCCTGCGGAATGATGAAGTTAAAATAGAACTTTTTGTCCGCAAAGAGCAAAGGTATGTCCGGAGAAAAAAGGGTGCAGAATTTCATGAAAAGAACCCCTCTCCAACTGTTAAGCACGGGGGTGGATCGATCATGCTTTGGTCTTGTGTTGCAGCCAGTGGCACAGGGAACATTTCACTGGTTGAGGGAAGAATGAATTCAATTAAATACCGGCAAGTTCTGGAAACAAACATCACACTGTCTGTAAAAAAAAAAGCCGAAGGTGTAAAGAGGATGGCTTCTGCAACAGGATAATGATTCAACGCACACCTCAAAATTCATATCAAAGTTGCCGGTGAACACAGCATTGACTTCTCTAACTTCCGCAACATTGGCTTCTCTAACTTCCGCTAATGCCCCACCTCCCCCTCGTACCCCATCCGTTATTTATTTATATACACACATTCTTTCTCTCACTCTCCTTTTTCTCCCTCTGTCCCTCTCACTATACCCCTTGCCCATCCTCTGGGTTCCCCCCTCCCCCTTTTCCTTCTCCCTGGGTCTCCTGTCCCATGATCCTCTCATATCCCTTTTGTCAATCAACTGTCCAGCCCTTGGCTTCATCCCTCCCCCTCCTGTCTTCTCCTATCATTTTGGATCTTCCCCTCCCCCTCCCACTTTCAAATCTCTTAATAGCTCTTCCTTCAGTTAGCCCTGACGAAGGGTCTCGGCCTGAAACGTCGACTGTACCTCTTCCTAGAGATGCTGCCTGGCCTGCTGCGTTCACCAGCAACTTTGATGTGTGTTGCTTGAATTTCCAGCATCTGCAGAATTCCTCGTGTTTGCGCCTCAAAATCCACAATGGACTACCTCAAGAGGCGCAAGCTGAAGGTTTTGCCATGGCCCTCACAGTCCCCTGACCTAAACATCTTGAGAATATGTGGATAGACCTCAAAAGAGCAGTGCATGCAAGACGGCCCAAGAATCTCACAGGACTAGAAGCCGTTTGCAAGGAAGAATGGGCGAAAATCCCCCAAACAAGAATTGAAAGACTCTTTACTGGCTACAGATACTGTGAAGATGAGGCCACACTCAGGTTGGAGGAACAGCACCTTATATTCCGTCTGGGTAGCCTCCAACCTGATGGCATGAACATAGACTTCTCAAACTTCCGCTAATGCCCCACCTCCCCCTCGTACCCCATCATTTATTTATTTATATACACACATTCTTTTTCTCTCTCTCTCCTTTTTCTCCCTCTGTCCCCTTCACTACACCCCTTGCGCATCCTCTGGTTCTTCCCCCTCTCCGTTCTCCCTAGCTCTCCTGTCCCATGGTCCTCTCATATCCCTTTTGCCAATCGCCTGTCCAGCTCTTGGCTCCATCCCTCCCCCTCCTGTCTTCTTCTATCATTTCGGATCTCCCCCTCCCCCCTCCCACATTCAAATTTCTTACTATCTCTTCTTTCATTTAGTTCTGACGAAGGGTCTCGGCCCGAAACGTCGAATGTACCTCTTCCTAGAGATGCTGCCTGGCCTGCCGCGTTCACTAGCAACTTTGATGTGTGTTGACAGAAAGCGTTTACAAGCTGTGATATTTGCCAAAGGGGATGTTACTAAGTGCTGCCATGCAGAGTGCCCAAACTTTTGCGTCGGGCCTTTTTCCGTCTTTGTTATTTTGAACCTGTAAAAGATGGAAATAAAAAAGTTTTCTTGTTTAAAATATTAAAGAAATATGTCATCTTGAACTGATTTCCAAAAGGCATAAAGTTAATCTTTTACTCGCTTAGCTATTTGCAGTAACAGAAATTTTGACTAGGGGTGCCCAAACTTTTGCATGCTACTGTCCACCTTCGCCTATAAATGCAGTTTAACAAGCTAATAATAAGCGGCGACGTGGTTACTTGGAGTACTAGTTAATATGCAAACGTTAGGTATAAAATGACCGTAGCTGCCAGTGATTGGACAAAGCCAACTCCGTGAAGAGTCAGGTGAGTTGGCGGACCAAACGACCCCTCTCCTGCCGGAGCTAGGCCTTTAAATGTTCTGTCCATCTCTTTATCACAGTAAAATATGTCCCCACAGTGAGCACATGGTTGGATCATTCTGTCAGCTTCTGAATATCTCCTGACATTTTATTTCCAGTGTGCTAGGGTCAGGGGTAATACAGACAAATAATATAAGCGCCACTGCAGACAGCGGGAAAATGCGCAAAATGCAATTCTATTCAGCTGTCATGTGGTATGCCAAGACGAAAGAGAATTTGATTTAAAACAAAAAGTTGTCTTCGATTCAAATTGTAAATGACCATCACGATCATACAACTGAAGTATCGATAGTTTGCAGTGCTAGTCTGGCGTGAAGAAGCCAGCAATTTATGTAACTATTGGAATAATAGAACACGACGTGCTGCCTCTCAGTTCCCCTTTGACTGGGTGGGAAGATCCAGACATATTTGCCTCCGCTGCCATCACATGGAGTTTATGCTCTATCTATTAACTGTAATCTTCTCACAGTGTCTGGTAAACGGATTAATTCTAATGAACACACTCGCTGTAACAAGCGTGATTATTAAAGACAACCCTTTACAATGGGACGCGTGCGCCGAGCTGAGCTGCTAACCGAAAACTCGGTGGCGCTTTGTAGGACTTTGGGGCTGAGTTTGAGTGTATGGTGTGGAGTGGTACATGGCTTCTGCGACTGTAGACGTTATGAGTGAAACTGAAATTCCAAGTGGCCACATCCAGCTACTCAGAGAGCTAACGGGTTATAGATAAACATAATCGTGGATACTTCATTGACCAAATAAAAGGAATGCAGTAAACTAAAACGGTGAGATATAAAATAAAGAACAAATGCATCCTACTCCCATCGTTTCAATGACTTATTATATTTTAACCCTGAAATGCACGAAGACCACGAAGTGCTAAACGTCCCCATACATTAGTTAGAATGGAATGATGGTCTATCATGATTGATTCATGAAACCATAACAGAATTGAGCCATTCGCCCCATCGAGTCCGCTTCGCCCTTCCAACACGGCTAATTTGTTATCCCTCTCAACCCCATTCTCTTGCCTTCTCATCGTAACCTTTGACACCCTGATTAATCAAAAACCTATCAACCTCTGCCTTAGATATGCCCAATGACTTGGGCTCCACGGCCACCTGTGACGATGAATTACATGGGTTCGCCACCCTCAGGCTAAAGAAATTCCTCATCTCTCTTCTAAATGGACATCCCTCTATTCTGAGACTGTGCCCTCTGGTCTTAGACTCCCCCACTACTGGAAACATCCTCTCTCCGCCCACTCTATCCAATTCTTTCAATATTCGAATTTCAATTTTGTCGATTGTATGGCGGCTGCTGCTGCTCGAGTACCCGGAAGAAACCCAGCACCCCCAATATCCACTTTCTGGTTCATTGAACATCCCAGATAATTTTTTTTTTTATCAGCTATCTCTGTTCAGGGTTTGAATGCGTACTGATAATTTTGTAAATCATTATTAACCATCCAAGAACACATTGGAATATCGGCACCTGGGGAATAATCCCAGTTTACCTGACTGGCCTGTTGCTATTATTTTGGGTCTACCAATCCGTAAATACTTCCCAGAGAGAAGTCAGTGATTGTAACCTAGTTCGTGTAACAAATGCCTTTCTAGATTCCTGAGGCTTTTCCCCTTGAAATATATATTTTGAATTCTAGCGGTTTAGTCTCGGGTATACATTTTAACGTGAATCCATTCGATAATTGGAAAGTAAATCAAGAGAGAAAAAATATTCAGAATAAGTGACCCCGTATTAAATACTCGCCATATCGATTCTCCCCAGATTTTAGACAGTGGAGAATGAATGAGATTCCTATGACTCAAATGTGACCGTGACCTCTTGACTTTTTCTAAAACGTTTCGTATTGTGGTAACACACATCAAAGTTGCTGGTGAACGCAGCAGGCCAGGCAGCATCTCTAGGAAGGGGTACAGTCGACGTTTCAGGCCGAGACCCTTCGTCAGGACTAACTGAAGTATTGTGGTAATACGTGCTTTGTTTTATTATTGTCAGCTGCATTTCGTCGTCGCTCGAGGTTCGTTACTTTCGATGACAATGTATTTTTTGTTGATGGTGACTTTAGATGACTGATATTTCACCGCCTAGATAGAATCAAATGGAATGTTAAGAAAGCACTACGATTAACAATTGCTGGCTTTTGTTTTCATTCTCACAACGACGAACTGTCCCAATTAATGGTTTAATTCCGTCTTTTGGGAATAGAGCAGAGGATGCTGCTACTGCACGGCAGACCGTGCAATGAAAAAGATTATTTCAGAACTAGGAAAAGTTGGAAATCAAATTGGAAGAAGTTCATGTGAGTTCTTGCCTCATTTCAAAAGTGTGTTTGAATCCCAAAAAGGTAGAAAGGAAAGAGATAGAAGGACAGGAGATGGCTTGTTCTGCAAGATGAGGTGACATTCCAGCACCGACAAGTCATGGAGAGGACGTGCACACTCCACACAAGTAGTACTCAAGTTCAGGATCAAAGCTGGGCGTCCCTGGAACTGTGGGTCAGTCACACCGATTATACCACAGTTAGGTTTTCAGATAAGGGAATAAAATCTTTGTGTTTGTGAAAATATAATTACATGGATAGAAAAACTGTGGCCAACAGAAATCAGGAGGAAGAGGGAAAACGGTCTGTTCTGTGTTTGACATCTGCTGGCCTCAACATTCAATGGCTCATCCTCAATAATTTCCCCGTACCTTGTTGTGAAGCCACCAGGATGAGTACTGAGGATTGAGTTCATTACAATTTACATGAATCACTTGACACCAAGGATATGATTGCTAAATGAGCTCGTAACACAAAATGATATATTATTGTGCATTGCATTGTACTGTTGATGAAGAGTTAACAAATTTCACAACATATGCCGGTGATATTAAACCTGATTCTGATTCTGATCTCACAGATAAATAAGAAATTAAGCATATAGGTTTACGAATTCAACATTGTTTAATGTCATGTTCAGTACACAAGAGTAAAGGAGAACAAAATAATTGGATGCCATACTTTATACTTTATTGTCGCCAAACAATTGATACTAGAACGTACGATCATCATAGCGATATTTGATTCTGCGCTTCTCGCTCCCTGGATTACAAATCGATAGTAAATATTAAAAATTTAAATTATAAATCATAAATAGAAAATGGAAAAATGGAAAGTAAGGTAGTGCAAAAAAACCGAAATGCAGGTCCGGATATTTGGAGGGTACGGCCCAGATCCGGGTCCCATACAGCACAAATAAACAAGATTAAGGAAAACAATAAAAATACAATAAATATAAATACATAAGATAGCTTAGATACATCAATTGATTGTATGTCCATAAAGAGGAGCCAGACACAGGACTGTCTGTACATAAGGTGACCCTGACAGGAAATGATAGGAAAGGAAGTGGTAGTGGGGTTTTTGAAGGGATGTGACAGTGTGTGGAGGTGTTGATCAGCCTCACTGCTTTGGGAAAGTAACTGTTTTTGAGTCTGGAGGTCCTGGCGTGGATGCTACGTAGCCCCTTCCCTGATGGGAGAGGGACAAACAGCCCATGATCAGACTGGATGGGATCCTTCATGAAATCACTGGCATGTTTCTGGATGATTGATGATGGGCAGGCTGGTGCCATGTTTCTGGATGGTTGATGGTGGACAGGCTGGTGCCATGTTTCTGGATGATTGATGGTGGGCAGGCTGGTGCCATGTTTCTGGATGGTTGATGGTGGACAGGCTGATGCCATGTTTCTGGATGGTTGATGGTGGGCAGGCTGGTGCCAGTGATGCATTGGGCAGCTTTGACCACCCTTTGTTGAGCCTTCCTGTATGCCACAGTGCAGTTTCCATACCATGCCGTGATGCAGCATTTTAGGATGCTCTCCACTGCTCATCTGCAGAAGGACATGAGTATTGATGTGCATAGTCCAGCTCCCTTCATTCTCCTCAGAAAGCCGAGGCATTCGTGAGCTTCTCTGATTGTGTAGGATTTTTTCTGGGATCATGAGAGGATGTGCGAGATGTGCACTCCCAGGAGATTGAAACTGTTTGCAGTTTCCACTGTGTTGCAATTTTAAAGAAGGTCATAAGTGGTACAAGTTCTCCTGGAGTCAATAACCATCTCCTTTGTCTTGTTGATATTGAGGATGAGGTTATTTACCTGGCACCAGGCCTCGAGCTCTTCCAGCTCTGTAGACTGCCTCATTGTTGTTGGTGATGAGCACCACTACTGTCGTGTCATTGGCGAACTTGGCAATGTGAATACTCGGGTGACTGTCCCCGCTGTCATGTGTGAGCAGTGCGTACAGCAGTGGGCTCACTACACAGCCCTGGGGAACACCCGTATTGAGGATGATGGGGAGGAAGGAGCAGTTGTGCATCCTGACTGTCTGTGGTCTGTTGGTTGGGTAGTCCAAAACCCAGTTGCACAATGGTGTATCTAGACTAAAGAGTAGGAGTTTGTTCACCAAGGTCTGTGGGACAATAGTGCAGAATTCTTCTTAAGTCCATCAACCATACTGAGGAATAGGCCACCAACAGCAACTCACTTAAGGTCCTCTGATCTTTGCCAATTTTTGAAATTGCCCCCGGGTATAGCCCATTTTATGTCTTCTAGGTGAAAGAGATGGGGTCTTGGAGCTTCCATTGGCGTTTCTGTAGCGCTGGTTTTTTACAGGAAGGGGTTGCTGGCGCCCTGCTAAAATCTCCTTTTGCAGCTGGGCTTGGGACTGTCCATGGCAGAGTTAAGAGTGTGGAATGCCAAACTGAAATCCAGAAATAGTATTCTAAAGTAGTGTCCTTGCTTTCTAGCCGTGTCAGGGCTAGGTGCATGACAGGTGCAATGGCATCTATTGTAGAGCAGTTCTTTCAGTAAGCATATTGGTGAGTGCCCAGTGTGCCAGGGATCGAGTTTTTGATACTTGCCATTATCAGGCATTCAAAGCAGTTCATGATGACTGGTGTCAGTGCTACTGGGTGATAGTCGCTTACTTCTGAAAGTGTAGAGGTCTTTGGTACAGGCATGATGGTGGCTGATTTGAAGCATGTGGGGACTGCAGCCTGGATGAGTGAAGTGTTGAAAATGAGCTGGTGTGCACAATCCCTGAGGACTCAGTCTGGGATGATGTAGATTGGTTACTTGAGTGGGCAAAGTCTGGCAAATGGAAAACGTGTGAAATTATGAAATTATCAATTTAGGCAGGACCAGTGGTACAGCAGTTAGTGCAACTGTCTCACAGCTCCAGAGTGCTCTGGTTTCATTCTACATCCAGGAGACATGCAGGCAAGTTAATTGGCCAATTACCCCTTAATGTAGGTTCTGTAACAATTGGGATTGCTCACTCGGAGATCACTTAGAGCTGATTGGCTGTATGACCATTTTGTGTGACTTTTGATCTCTCAGTCTACCACATTATGGTGCTTGCACGTCACTTGTCTGCTCTTTCTCTGTAACTGTAGCATTTTATTCTGTATTCTGTTCCCCACCCCCACACACCTTTTGTACTACCTCATTGTACATGTATGGAATGATCTGTCTGGATGGCATACACACAAAATCTTTTCACTGTATCTCACTACATGTGACAATACCTGTAATAAACCAATTTACAAGTACATCCACGGTTACCTATTATCAACAGCACATGCTACTTTAACGAAGGACTCTAATAAATTGGTCACAGATTATTTCCTTTTCACACAGCCATGATTACTTTGCCTGATTACCTTGCTCTTTTTTTCCCAAATGCACCACCATAATACTTTTAATACTATATCTTAATGTTTGCCCTATGAAACACGCTAATCCAACTTGCTGTAGTTTTCTAATTTCTGTATCCCTTCTTTGTTTGAATACAGGAGTTATATGCCTGTTTAATTAACTTGCCACCTTCTTATTTATTGTGATTAATTCCTCTTTAAACCATAGTCCTGTTGATAAATCCTTGCCTTTAGTAGGAACACTTACAACTCATGCTTTTACATCTCTGACTACCCTTAACTTGACTTTCAATCTTTCTGTATCTTTCCATCCTTTTTCATCTTACAGCCTAATTTGCTATTTTGTGCGTTATGGCCAGTTTTCTAACCTATCATCTGTCTTTACAGAATTTTGTTTTTTTTGAAAGTCAGATAATTTCTTTAATGTTTTTAGTTAAGCACAGATGTTCAGTTCTCTGCTTGGATTTTTTTTTACTCCTATTCATTAGGATGCATTTATAATAACCTTCTGAAAGATCCTCTTAAATGACTGGAAACTGAATTTTAACTGATCATCCCTTAACCACATTTACCAGTGAAATTTAGTTATCTCCAATTTCTGCTCTCAGAACTTAACTTATTTAATTTAAAAATATTAGTCCTGGACTAATTTGTTCAAAGTGGATGGAAAATTCACTCTCTATGTTGAATGTCTTCATGATAATCCAATCTAGTTACCCAGCAGCAGAGTTGGTGTAGACCGCTCTCTATTTGGCTCCAGTACCTTGGCTCTCTGATATCTTCAAGAATCTCGTCCATTCTCCTAGATTTTCTAGCTCCTTCATATCTGTCCTTCTCATTCCTTCCACACCAATGTTTCTTAGCTGTCTTCCACTTGTCCTGAATCTTTGTTTCCTCTCTACCATAG
Source organism: Mobula birostris (assembly GCF_030028105.1). Classification (NCBI taxonomy): domain Eukaryota; kingdom Metazoa; phylum Chordata; class Chondrichthyes; order Myliobatiformes; family Myliobatidae; genus Mobula; species Mobula birostris. The sequence continues at coordinate 21,561,884 of NC_092391.1, read as the reverse complement.
CTGGTAGGCTCTCACCCACTCTTCAATTTACAAAAAGAAAAATCTGCTCTCATCCATTCCCCTCCCAACAAAATTGGGATAGAGTTTCCCTTCTCCATCTCATCAGCCTCCACTTACAATTGATCATGCTCTGTAATTTCAATGAGATGCCACCACAAGGCATATTCCCCTGAGCATTCCAGGTGATCCTTCCTTCCAAGATTTCCTGGTTCACTTTTCCACAAAATCCACTTCTCAAGGTGCCTTACTGTGCAGCCAAGGAAGAAACAATTTCTCAGTCAACACCACACAGTTTTGTGTTTTTCAATCTCTCTTTGACTCTATCCTATCACAAACATACGCTTAGACCTCTTCATGCATTCCCTGTCTACACCTTAAAACACGCTTCATTTCTAAATTCTTCACACTTTGATGAAATATCTCCACAAAACTCTTCCTCTCAGCAGATGCTGCATGACTGCTGACCAGAACTTCCTCTTTTTATGTCTGATTTCCAGCACCACCTGCAAGTTTTTGTTTTCCTTTCTTTTACCGGATTTTGGGATATTATTTTGCTAATGTACAGGTTACTTTCCTCCAAGAACACACATAGGTCGAATGCTGCATATTACTTCCAATTAAACCGAGCTCCAAAGTGATTGCTCAAGGTGTAATTTAGGATTTGAGGCGCCATTGCAAACTGCCTTCATTTCAGCCCATACAATGCAAATCAAAAGTTAAAAACCCACCTCCTTTTTCTGTCACGGACATTCGGGTTTAATAACATTCAGGGCCACTTTCCCTTTCTCATCGCCATGGAAAATTGATAATAACTCATACTGATGTTGGTATACTTCATGTCATGCGAGTGTAGTGCTCCGGGTAATATCTAACTGCCCCGGTGCATTTTCTCGAGTAAAGTATTACAAACCAACCACATCTTATTCTATCAGTAGCACTATTCCAAGAGCTTTCAAACCCCATTGCAATGCTACATTTAAATACTTAATCTATAAATCTTACTGTTGCCCCAATGTGAACTATAGGAGGGAGATTGAAAATCTGGCTGAGTGGTGCCACAACAACAACCTCTCACTCAAGGTCAGCAAGACCAAGGAGCTGATTATTGACTTCAGAAGGAGAAAACCAGAGGTCCAAAAGCTAGACTCAGCGGGGGATCGGAGGTGGAGAGGGTCAGCAATTGTAAATTGCTTGGTGTTACCATTTCAGACAGAGGATCTGTCCGGGTCCCAGCCTTTATGAAGAAAGAACGGCAGTATCTCTACTTCCTTTGAAGTTTGCGAAGATTCAGCACAACATCTAAAACATTGACAAACATCTCTAGCTATGTGGTGAAAAGTATATTGATTGGTTGCATTAGGGCCTGATTTGGAAATACCAATACCCTTGAAAGGAAAATCCTTCAAGAAGTAGTAAATAAGGTCCAGTCCATGACGGGTAAAGCCCTCCCCACCATTGAGCTCAGCCACGGGTGGCTGAGGAAGCCAGGTCACTGTGTGTGTTTAAGGCGGAGGTTGAAACATTATTTTTTGATCATTCAGGGCGTGAGAGGATACAGGGAGAAGGCAGGAGAATGGGGTTGAGAGGGAAATGGACCAGTCGTGATGAAATGGGCCGATTGGGCGAATTCTGCTCCTGTGTCCTATGGTCTTTCATTGATTCTGTTGTCTTTCTTGGATTTAATGTGTATGCCTGCAAGAAAACGAATCTCAGGGTAATACATGTAGTCTGATAATAATTTAACTTTGAACTTTGACAGGTTATATTGATCTTTATACGAAGTGTAGTGAAATGGTTGACCGCCGAACACTACTAATGATGTGTTCACTGACATTAATACAGAAATCAGAACAACAGCCGTGTCGATTGGTTCAAAGCTAAAACCTCTCTCCTTCACAAATATTGAGAAACGATAATACTTTAAATCAGGGCATTTGGTTTCGTCTGCGGGATATATTTGTCTTCCATAGTAGTTCACATTTCCAAGAAAGTAGCCAATAATTTAAGAATATTCTTAGGGTTTGACTATTTCGAAGGCAGTGGGAAGATAGAAGTACCAGGAGGAGGAACCAGTCATTCTCCTCTGGTCTCCCGTCAGTCCCAGATCACGATTACTCCTGCGCACCTCTCCGTCTGTCCCATGCCCCTGATGCTGTACCTAACAAGCACGTAACCGTTTCAGAGTTGGAAATTAAATTTCCTTCTCCGAGAGAAAAAAAACTCCCTTTCTAGTTCTGTTTACCCTAAGACGAGAAATTCTACAGATGCTGGAAATCCAAGCAACGCCACAAATTGCTGGAGGAACTCAGCAGGCCAGGCAGCACCAAAGGAAAAGAGCCAACAGTCGCATTTCGGGCCGAATGGACAAATGCAGTTTTAGACAAAAACAAATTTCACTTATTATAGCGAGTTTTCCATGACTTAGTTCGGATTTCCATTGTTTGTATCCAAAGAGAAAGAAATATTTAAAAACAGACTCCTGATAGAGTGTAACGACAGCATAAACGATTAGTTTTAACTGGCCCAGACCCGGGGTTGTACAACAGAAAGTTTATGGCATTTGCGTTGAAGGGCCGGCACCCGCTACCATCCGCTCCAAGAAGAGGCCCGATCCCAATTATTTCTCATGTGCTGGGCAACACTAATTGGCCAGCTTTGTACTTCGGGGAACCTTCGCGCTTAGTTCACTGGTCTGCATTTCTCACATCTCAGATATTTATATAATCTGTTTGAAAGTTAAAACTCACCTGGAGTTTTGTTTCAATCTCCACATTAAAACGAACACAGAACCTACAGCCTTTGGACATTCCAATAAGCACCAAGAAATCTTCCTCCGTTGTGGTCACTTTAAAAACTCATGTTATTGCCCTTGATAAAATCGCTTTATAAAGAAAAATCGTTCTATCGCCGCCGCCACTTTTCCATGGCAAGACTGCTTTTTAAATGCTTAGGTCATTATTTGAATGGAGGTTGGTTAATTGTATTAGTCGAAAACAGTCTATTTCAGTACTGAATCTGTGTGTGTGTGTGTGTGTGTGTGTGTGTTTCTATCTCCCTGGGTATGTTTATATGCATAGTTATGCATTTAAATCTCAAATCGCATTCATTGCATGGGAATATACAATTGTTATTACACGGATCTAGATAGTTCATTGTGCCAATATTCCAGGATAAAAATGTAAATTATATATGTTAAGTTCATAGTCTCCATCGTACTGATGCAGAAAAAAAAGAGAACAATTTAATTAACGGAGTGGCATTGTGCTTGAATAAAGGCGACGTGAAAGGAGGCTGCCTCGCTGCACCGTTCCATTGTGAAAGAAAAAACAGCGACACGTGGATAGGCATGTAGTTGGCGACATGGGGGTGAACACACCCGTCACTGCGACCAACCTCCTTTATGCCAGTCCGAGAACAGCACAATTTGCAGCGGCATTTGTTATGCTAAAGAGTGAACCTCCCAGAGGCGGCTTGCGAGTCAGCTGATTACAGGAATTCACATTCGCCCTCTCACAGACACCAGTAGCTTCGGCTGCGACTCCCTGCTGCGTTATCCTGGAGGGATTACACACTCCAACCCGTCTTCTCCCATTTATATACTCAAAATATCATTTATGAAGAAAATTTCCGTCGAAACTCGAAATAAAATGCTGCTGGAACACCCTGGACCAACAAATTGCACCAAGTCGTCAGATCGACCACGGTTAAACGGCAGCGCAGGTAAGCGATCGCCAAGTGTTAGTTTAGCCCGAGTTCCACGACATTTCAGCGCTGACTGAATTTCACGGCTCTGTCCGTTACATACAAGGACATCGGGTTTAGTGTGCGTCTTTTGGTCACCACAGACAGTTATGGTCCTCACCTTCACCTTCGGCAGCACATCCTTTCTTAAAGCACCGTTTGAGTCAACGCTTCTAACTGCGCCAGGGCGAAATAGCAAAACATTCTTTGATATTTGTCAGTACGAAAAGAAAAGACTTCCAAAGAGATTAAGAACCCCGTTAAAAAACGGCAGTCTTGTATGCTGTGTCCGAATCCCACTGTGATCGAACAAGGAAAATTAAAGCCTTCTGCCGTCCCAACTAACACTCACAATGAATATGTAACGACTCTTGTTTCCTCCTGCTAGAAGGTGTTTAATATACAAGATATTTCGCACAAATTGATAGGCTTGCATTATTTTCGTGTGACATTCTCGAGCGGTGCAAAGGAAATGGAGTGTATTAACCGTTTCATTTTTTAAAAGATAAGTTGTAACTTTAGCCACCCTTCTGTTCGCTGGTAAGCAGCACACGTTATGAATATGTAATGAGGTTCATTGTTAGGAAATTCTATCAACAGATGTAGAGCGCGTGTCTGGTCTGGCTGTCAATACAGGGACATCATTCATTGTTCGGCATTGGGAGAGACAGCAATAGTTTTCTGTAACTCCGAGCACAAGTAACGACCAGTTTTCTGCGGCGGCCCCCGCCCCCCGCACGCTTGCCCGAGTCTCTCCGAACCCAAGCCGTATGGCGGTGACGTGGGATACTCCAACCCCAGTGTCAGGTGCGTTTCCCCCAAAGATATCTGCTCGTTTTCTTGTTGCCAAGAGTTTCCAAGCTCCCACTGACACTGTAACCCTCTCCACCCATTTTTTACCCCGTCTTCACAAGGCCCTGTGGTGTGTGTAGGCTTGGGCGGAGTTAGGGGTTCGGGTTTTCAGAGCTGCGAAGGTAGCGGGTTTCTAATACGGACTTGTACCAACTATCGGTACTGATCCGTACCCCAGGAAAAGTGTGTGTGTGTGTGTGTGTGTGTGTGTGTGTGTGTCTGTCTGTCTGTCTGTATCTGTGTGTGGGGGGTAGTAGTTAGTTTCCAGTGTTGTGCTCAAAGGAGAAACTATGTAGCTCATTTTCAGGAAATGCTGGATAGGTAATCAAGACACATCTTAAGCTTGGGCATACGAAATCGTGAATGCAAGAAACAGTTTAATAATATGCATCTGGTAATTTTGAACACTGATAGCCCTGACCACCAACTTTGTTGAATCTGTAATCTGGATCGCTTTATTTTCACAATTGCGCCTTCTCCACTGCTCAGTCACCGGTACTTATTATTGTTTTACTGGAGAAACGTGCTACTGGTGTTCCGAGAGCAGACTCGGGTTGTTGGTTAGAGATTTCCCGAATGAGCAGATATATACGGACGGGCAGCAAAGGACAATAATACGGTAATTCCAACACTTAACAGTCTAAGCCAACATTAAGAACTACAGTGGGGATTTAATCAGCTACCGCGTTTGTATTGGATTCAACCTGCGCCGAGGGGGGTGATACAATCTTGTTATCGTTAAAATTTCACTCATCGGAGCTTCGTTGTTCTGTTGTGAGCGATTTGAAGGTGTTCTAAAGTTAAAAACCAAGTGAGCGTTATAATGCGTTTATGTAGTTTTGGGGCCAAGCAGGGAAGAATTTTTGTTTGGGAATTGTTGCATTCTGGAATTTGTAATTTACTGTCCGTAGGAAACATTCAAAGTCAAAGTCTATGGTAAATAAATTCGCCTGTTTGCAGGGCGCTTGGGTGTTTGATTTACAGATACTAAACATGCACCTCTAAACCTTTGTGTGCCGTCCTCCCATCTCCGCTCTTTACGGCGCAGATCCAGCGGGTCATGCTTGTGCCTTCCGCTCCATGCTTTTGTGGCCCTGGCTCAAGGCATTACCCTCACGCCAAGTTTTATCCCAATCGCGACTACCTTTTACGCGAGCGATCAATAGGGCGTAAAATATTTATTAGAGCTTTGCAAAGTTGGAAATAATCATTGAAGAACCGTACATCTTTCACCAAAGTGTGTTTGATATACTCTGAGAAGGCAAACAAATGGGCCATTGATTTTGAATTCATCAGCTGATACATCAGTAGCGCTGCATTTGATTTCCCATGGTACCGCTCGGCTTTAAAGATCAGTGTCAATAAAATTTATCAGGGTGCTCCTTAAGATTTTATTGACCGCTGGCATCTTCTAATGTAAACAGCAGATCCTTGAGGTTTTAACACCCAGTTTCCTGAGGGAAAACGCAATATGATGTTATTTTTATTTAATAAAAATCGTTCCTTGTTTATGAGAACGAAAGCTCTTGCGGCTTTAACGACGTGGAGTCTGGGGTGAAACTCCAGACGCGTCCTGCAACTGAGTGACTCCTATGGGTTCCTAAAGGATTCTGTGTTACCCATGAAGAGATGAAGTGTCAAAATCTGAGAGTAGGTTTTGAGATCGGCTCTCTGAATGCAGCCTCTTGCCTGAGCATATCTGTATTACGTGTTCTGAAGGACTACACGACATGGGAAACAATAGATGGGTAGGCGGGTGAGTGTGGACCAGAGGCGGAATAATCCAGCTCCTGCTGGATCATCCCGCAGGCCATTTCACTTTTACCCCTCCACGAGAGTTGGTTATACAACCCTCACGTGTTCGTTGCAATTCATGTCACCTCCACTATGCATCAGTTTGATCGATAAATTTAAGGACAACTGATGCATGCATTTACTCAAACATATCTTAAATCTAACACGCGCAGGTTATGCAAAGATGCCTCTGAATTATCTGACATGCTGATACAGTGTTCGGTTTTTCATTGCACATTGCTACAAAACATAGAATTTCATGCATAATTACCCAAATACATCAAGCTATTATTAGAAAGTGGGTGACAACATCAGGAAAGATGCACATACACTACGGGTTCGTTAGATTCTGCATGCTTTCTCACAGTCGCACACACATAAATGGGATGACTTTCTTCAGCTTTCCCTCACGAGTATTTGCAATTATGGATTTGTAACTCAAAGGTTTCTGCTCCGCTACCCCTGCATTGTTGAACGAAGAGAGAAAGTGAGATATGTCCCTCGTACGGGATTGTAAGCGAAAAGGAATGAAGCCATCGCCATAGACTAAAACCACGGCCGTGTAAAAAGCAGGAAGAGTATGCAAGCACAGCGCGCTTCCTATCATTATTTAGTTACACCTTCACAAGAACTCTAAAGAGGAAGAAACACAGTGGTAGGAACGGGTCAGAATTTTCAAGCGCGCCCATCAACAAGTAGTTCATCGCTGCTAAAGAGCGAATATTCTGTACGGTACTTTGCAGGTATATATTATATTGCACATTTTTATACATTTGTGATATTAAAATAGCTGAAAATAGCTCTTAAGTAGTGTATATATATATATATATAGTATGATTTAGTATATTCAAGGGTAGGTCTAGTCAGTAGCACCGAAGAGTTAGAAAAAATCTTATTCGCAGCCAGGTTAGTCACTCACTCCTCAGCTAAGTGGGCGAATTCCAGCCCTTTCCCACCTCTGCGTCGCTTTCTTAGAACATTACAGCACTTTCAAGCCTTTCGGCCCACGCCGTCGTGCTAATCTTTTAACCTACTGTCAGATCAATCTAACCCTTCCCTCCTACATAGCCTGTGACCCTTTATTTATATTATCCATATGCCTATCTAAGACTCTCTTCAATGTCCCTAATATACCCGCTTCTACCATCACCCCGGCAACGCGTTCTGTTCACTCACCACTCTGTGTAAAAAAAATCCATTTGACATCTTGAATGGTTGCACGTTGTTTACAGAACTTAAATGTAAAACATAAATTAATAAACGGCACAACATTCAACTATTATAGTTTGTATAAATACAAACGTAGTAGTTTACCGTAAAAATGGAAGATCATTTTTCTAGTTATTTACATTTAAGCGAATAGGGAATTTGAGTTTATAGGTGACGAGGAGACTTAGTGGGATACAGCAACTGGAAACAAGGGGCGAAACCCATGTATCTACTTCTGTTCTGCTGCACCTTATCCCAATTCCCTCATCCTCTGGAGCTTCCCACCAGGACGGAATCCAGGGGACAGGGGATCACAATGTTTCTTTCCTTAATATAAACTTCAGTGGCTGGCGTTACTGGTCGTTTTGTCTGTCTGTGCTCCGCGCATCGCGTTACGATTGCAGGACCCTGTATGTGCAGATGTTTCGGCAAGTGTGGCCGTGTGTGTGTGTGTGTGTGTGTGTGTGTGCGCGCGCGCGCGCACGACCAAATGAATGCACATTTGCGTGTTTGTTCTTAAGTCCAGTGACTCGGCTCCGTGTTTGTATTTGCGCACATCAATCTTGGTGTGTTTAAGAGTCCGTGTGCATGTTTGTCTATATGGTGTACATTTCTATGTATGTCTGTGCATCTGCTTGTGGGTCTGTATATATGCGTGTTTGTATATGTGCATTTTTTTTCCTTGTGTTCCAGTTTCTGTGTGTCTTGCACATAAGGACGGATTACTCGTGTTACGTGTTTGTATATCTGGGTATATGAGAGGATGTTGTGTATATTGTATGTGCGCGTGTGTTTTCTGTATGTGTACTTTGGTGATTCTGTGTATTTACTTGTGATATACCACCCTTAAATCCAACCCCGTTCGCAGATCCAGACTCCTGGTTGCCCACCCAGTGACATAATAGCCCTGCGAGTCCTTCTGGGTTTGTGTGATCGTTAGCATGAGAAAATCTGCAGGTGCTAGACATCCGGGCAACACACACAAAATGCTGGAGGAACTCAGCAGGCCAGGCAGCATCTATGGAAAAGAGTACAGTCGACGTTTCGGGCCGAGACCTTTCGGCAGGACCGTTTCCATAGACGCTATCTGGCCTGCTGAGTTCCTCCAGCATTTTGTGTATGTTATGTAATTGTTGCGAGTTTTACGAAGGGATGAATACAGATTTTATTGGTGAAAACATCGACACCTGAAATTCGGGTCAGTACATTTGGTGCAGGGAGCGGCGCAAGATAAGGAGATAAATACGTTCAAAGAGAGATCAAACATGGAAGTGCTGATGGCCTCACTGACAACGATCTGCCGATCAGAACCGCTCCTCAGATCACCCTGTACAGATACATGGAAACTGTAACTTTGTCTTCTACCCTGTCACAACCCCGGCCAAGTAAGCGCGCAGGTTAAAATTCACTGTCCCTAGCCATATGCATTAGTGGATTTTCTGTTGCCAGTATTAGATGTCGTGTCGTGCAAACTCTCTGATAGGAGGAGCCAGTTGTAACCTGCATTTAGGTTAAAACGTATTTCCATTCAGATGCGCATACAGTATTGAAACGCGCAACCAGTTACAGTATCTAATTGACTGACATTTCCACGACAAACCTTCACGGGGTAAAATAGTGTCTTACTTTAAACGTTTAACTGAACGCAAAATAAGACACCACCCACCCTAATGCAGTTCTAATGGCTTTGTTTTAGATTTTATTTATTCAGTGTTGCGTCGCCTCCTATTTATGAGTGGGTTTATTATAATAATGATTTTTTTCTCCAGCCACACAGAAACAGTGGCTACACAGTGGTTTAGTTTAATCGGCGGTACCCGTCATTTGCCCACGGTGTATTTATACCAATGTTGTGTAAGATGAAAATATCAAATTAGTTATTAACGTTGCAATTTGTTTTTTTTAATTTAACATCACAGAAGATTGCAGGACAGTCTTATACGTGGAGATTTTTCCTTTTGTCATTAAATCTTGGTTCTTATCTCGGTAATGCTGCGGATTAACCGTTAAAGCAGATATGAGATCAGGACATATGAACGTTTCTGAGCTGACATATGCCTTGTCTTCACTTCTCGCCCCCTCCCCCCAAACACAACACCCCACCACCACTATACTAACCCTCCTAGCCCTTTATATCTCAAATAACATGGTGACCATTTAAGCTGCACCCACATGCTTGAAAGAAAAAAAATAACGATTTAGAATATTGTAGTTCTTCAATGGTGAAAAGTTCATTACGGTATGTGGAGGATCTTCAACTATATAAATATAAATGGTGTCTCTCTTTATGTTTAATTGCACAAAACCAGCTGAAGAGGAGAAAGGCAGAATTATCACAGCAGCAATCTTTAAACTTCAGGGCTGCCGTTATATTCTTTGTTAATTGAAAAGTGGGCAGCATTTCAGTAACCCAACCAATTCTCTTATTGGAAACAACACACGCAAAATGCTGGAGGAAATCAGCAGGCTTGCGTTGCCAGGATTTCCAGCATCTGCAGATTTTCTCTTGTCTGTTATTGGAGTTTGGTCTCTTGCGACAATAATTCGGGGATGATGGTTTTTGCCCGTTCATCCCAAAGAGAGTGTAACTTTGATTGAAATCGACTCTCATTTCGTTTATCTAAGACGACCGGAGAGGGGGAAAAATGAAGTCCAGGACTAGCGGTTCCCCAACTCGCGATCACTGCCGGCGTCCATTCACCACAAAAGGGGGAATGAAACTGAACAAACTATCCAGCGGGTTGGCAAAGTCAAATCCGTGGACGTGTATTTGCAAACGCAAGCGTAACAGGAATATATATTTAGTTAAAGCAGCTGGTGGAAACATCACAAAACACTTCCTGTGTATTTTAAATAACATTATCAACACGCAGTGCTCGACCATCATTCTAACCAAAAGGCAAAAAGAGACGCTGTCTTCCTGAACGCTCGATCCAAAATCCATTGGTCCTCTATAAAATGTAAATGCCTTCCGACATACTGCATTCTCATTTTACTTTCTCTTTGTGCAGGGACATTTAAATTTGCATTCTGCATATGACCTGTTGCTTCATAGATTTGTGTACGTGTGCGTGTATGCGTTATGTGTGTGTTCGTTCGCCTTTGTATGTGTGTGCAAGAGAGGGTTTGTATTGAAATGACTATCCCTGTGTGTGTGTTTTTGAGAGAGAGAGAGAGAAACAGTTTTCGTTACCCAACGTTGCAGTTTTAACGCGACTCGTGATCTATATTTCGAGCACCGAGCTCGGATGTAAAATATAAATATACCCGTGTTTCTAGTTTGTTCTTCTGTTTCGTTAGGGAAGCGGACTCAGTTTCTGATGGTCAATATCCACCATTTCTGTTTATTTCACCGTTATCACCTTACTCTCCGTCTCGGTGACATTATTGGATTTCACCAGGCGCCAGTTTCTTGCTGCATTATTAATGATCAAACCCGGATCATTCCAATGCTTTCCAAGGGCACCTGGGTTATTTATCTCTGCTCACCTCCAGCATCTAACACTATCAGTAGCAAACCGTATCCGGAAAACGTTGAAGGGGAAAATTCCTTACAAGGTACTTTACTGTGTAAATAGCAAACTCGTGCAGTGGAAAGAAATAGTATAACACTTTTAAAAGACGAATTTACCAAATTAATGCCAAAAACACATTGTATTGATACCTCTAGTTAAATAATGTCGTTAACACTGCTTGTTATGGAATAAAATAAAGCGGGTGGAAATTACTACCCCCCGTGAATCGTGAGGGCTCTGAACCCACTGTAGAGAGGGCGTTAGAAGCAGAGATTCTCGACACATTCAAGGAGAGCGCGAATGAGCACCTGAAGGGCCGTAACTCATAGGATCCAACAACAGGGTAATGGGTTTATGGAAGCCTTCATTTTGGCCGGTACCCACACAGAGGACGAATATCTTCCTCCTGGGCCGCAGAAATATTGAACGCAGAGATGGAACGTTACATCACAGCTCAGGTCTCTTCAGCTCTCGATGTTTTACCTCTTCTAAGATCAACCTAACCCTTCCCTCCTACATAACTGACCTTTTTTCTATATCCATCTGCCTATCTAAGAGTTTCTTAAATGCCCCTAATGTATCTGACTCTAGCACTAATCTGGCAGGGCGTCCACCTACCAATCACTCTGTGTAAAGAACTAACCTCTGACATCCCCTCTATACTTTCCCTCCTTCAATCACTTTAAAATCATGCCCCTTCGTATTAGCCATACTTGAATAAATACTGTTCTCACATTTATTCCAAACGAGTTCGTCGGATTATTCATGCTGCGGAGGATGGGTGGGGTGAGGGTGGGGAGTCAATGAATAATTTTATTACCAAATGAACAGAATTGCCTTTTCTATGCAAGAAGAGGACAATTCCGAGCAGCTGAGTTCGTCAAATAAAGAACGATTTGCCACCTTTCCTCGAGTGGTGCGTGTAACTTTCGCAGAAGGTAATTTTGGCCGCGCGGCTGCCGCGGTGTGTACGCGCACAGCCCATGGGGGGCGCCTCCCGCTGCCTGTGGACTCGGACATCTTTACCGGGACGTGCCGACAGCCTTTTAACACTAACCCGTTTGATGCAATGTTTCTGCTTCCGGATTCGCTATCCCGGGACCAGCACCAACCATCATGGATAGCAAGATCTCCAGGGCAAAGTTATATTTATTTTTTAAGCTAAGGAAAATAAGATAAAATAAGGTAAAAGGTAAAATTAGGGAAATAAGGTAAAATAAGGAAAATAAGATATAAGTAAAAGGTAAAATTAGGGAAAGTAACTAAAGAGAAACGACCCCGACTCAGCCAGGTCGCTAATACTCTTTTAACTTTGTGTTGGGGGGAGGCGGGAGGAATGTGTTGTCCCGACCAGCGCTGGGTTATATCTAAATTCTGCCCTTTAATAACTTTATTACTTGTCTGCTTTTTGAAGTGGTGGAACCAGCTATTCATTCCTATCGGGATACCAGCCCATGGCCACAGGACATAGGCAAGGTCTGAATTCTTGCCAGCGACGACCATGCCACAGGATAATTAAATTTGGTGTGGGTGGGTTTTTATAATGTATGTGAGAAAAGGTGATTAATATATTTATTGCGGAACCGAGACGATGATCAATAAAGCGACCTTAGTTGAAGGCAGAGAGCGATTGCCTGTTATACCAACCTGTTCTACGTCATTTCTCGCCGATCTATTATGTAGCAAGGGATACCGCATCCGACTAAAACCCTCATCAATAAATTCTACGTGCCAGTAACGAGAAGGGGATCGGACATTAACCCGATAAAGGAATAGGGGCTCATTTTAACATATTTTTCATCATTATAACATTAATGAGAAAAGATGTATACAGAGCGGTGTATTTATTCACATTGCATGCCAGTAATTCCTGTTTTTTTTTCCCCCGGCGTGGTTCTACATGAAAAAAAAACAGGCTAAACTGAATTAATTTCAGAAATAAAGGTTTTTTTTATTCTTAAATATGGATGTATTTCAAAGAAAGAACAACCAAACATTTCTTTCAATTTTTTTTACATAATGAAGGATTTTATTTCGCAAACCGTTTATATTTCACGGTTGCTTCTGAACGGGGATACGGAGCAAAGGATTCACAATTCACTTGTGAGAGCCGGTGCTCACGGGTTGATGAAGATCACAGACTTCCTTTGGAAATAGGCACCCGCTTCAGGGCCGCGGGCGCATCTCGTCGGTTCCCCTCAAAGCGGGTGAGCAGATAACATTCATTTTAGGCACAATTAATCTATTGGAATCGAATAGTTGAAGCTTTCTATGTCGGACACTTAAAAGAAAACAGTGGCGTATACCGAACCGCTTGAATGCAAGGATTCATCACCACGAAGGGCTGACCAATTTTAAGTTAGAACCCGCTGAGATTATGTAATTGCTCATTCTTACAATGTAAACCTTCTGGAAAATGTTTTCATCTACGATCTATTTTTTTTCTTAACTTCACCGTGCCTTCTGTCACATTGAATTTGAGCCGGAATCAGCATTCGCGCCAAATATCCTTTTAATTATTTAGTGCTCCGAGAAAGGCGATAAACCAAGGCGATGCGGCGCCGGTATTTTTAATCCACCCATGTTCCGATGGTTTAAAAGGTAGGCATAATAACAAATACTTATTTTCATTTGGTTAAAATCCGTAAGTAATGTAATTAGAATGTATGGGTTAGATCAGATTCGCTTGTTCAGAAGCTGGAAACAAAGGAAGTTTTTTTCTCTCTGTCTTCTGAATATCCTCTTCGGCTCTCTGGCACCTGTTGGGCGGACATGATCAGAAATAGCCGTGTATTTAGATTTCAGCTGGTGCTATTTGACCCGATATTGACACTGGTGGCGAGAACGGGTGCTAAGGGGAAACTTGCTCGGAAATGATGTGGAGTTAGCGCTCATTCGATAAAGAGTTGTTTACCTGGAGTGACGGCCACCTGCTCTTCCACTTCCTGATTGGTTGGCGAGTGAGATTGGCAGCAAACGGCGACATGACTCCGCCCTTCCGCTCTCCGGCTTTCTGTCCATCCAATTAGTTGAGTATTTTTTTCCTCTGAATTCGGTGTTATCAAGAACTTCCTTAATGGGTTAGGGCGGGGGCCGCAGGAAGCGTTTCTGGGTGAACATTGCTGGGTAGAAGAGCTGGGCTGGGATTTAAAAGGAATTTTTTTTTGCACATCCTCCCCTTCCGATACTTATACTGTACTCCACTTTCCCCAGTCCTCCCCAACACCCCACTCCATCTTAAAAGAGGGAAATAAATGTAATGCGTCCTGCTTTGAAAGCCAAGTTGCTCAAACCAGGATACAACACTCAACCGATTCCGCTCGGCTTCCGTAAATCTTTGGATGTCACCATGCAACGTAAGTCTTCTTCCTCTCAAGTTTCCGAGTTTGGATGATCAGGGATCAGATACTACGATGCAAGAATTCATCTTTATGGAAGTTGAGATGGATGTGAATCTAAGTGAAGTCTCTACCCTCCCCCCCCCCCGGGCTAAGGGATAATCTCAAATCTGCAAATCAGAAGCAAGTAAATACACATTTTTAAGACAACAAGATAGCGGTAAAATATAAAATGGCCTCGGTTGGTTTTAGGCGGTTGGTTTTACATAGGGTAGTAACAAGTGTGAATGTGTGCATGTGTGTCTAATTTGTGGACATGGGGTGTCAACCATGGGACCTCGCGTTAGCTGGCAAGTTGAATTTCTTAGTAAAATAGAAGAAGACAGGTTAACTCGTTCGAATAACTAAAATGTATATTAGGCATTGATTACTTACACTTATTCATGGAAGTAGCTAAATAAATCATTCTTGTGCCAATTAATATTGTTTGAATAATTTAACATTGTCAACTGCAAACATTGATTTAAATAATGATGTAAATTATTTCAGCATGTTATCGTTTACATTTATATAACTGGCTGTCGCGTTTCTCGAGGCATTTATAACATTTGCGGGTTTTCTCATTCGTGGAAACTCGGTGTTTGCAGTTTGAAGTATCGCGACGTAATGTTTGCGATGGGTTCGCGTTAAAATTGAACGAGCTAGTTTGTTCCCTGCTCTTTGGGAATATGTCGATCCACCACAAAGATAGCTGTATTATTCTCAGGTGCTTCAGAATATTTTTAAATCGAATTCTTACGTAAAATTGTGTTTGTGTTGTGATCCTTTGCCTGTGTTTAACCGGGTGCTGTGTACACAGATATCCCACTTTGTGCCGGCTGCAATCAACACATCGTGGACAGGTTTATTCTGAAGGTTCTGGACCGTCACTGGCATGGAAAGTGTTTGAAATGCAGCGACTGTCAGAAGCAACTGACCGAAAAATGCTTCAGTCGAGGAGACAGCGTCTACTGCAAGGAGGATTTCTTTAAGTGAGTTCATCTTATCCCTTCTCCCTGCACGTCTCTATCAGTCCATTCAGCACAGTTCTATAGGGAATACAATAGGAGAAATTGGGAGATCTCAAACTGAGACCAAAATTGAAAGCAAATAACAACAATGCCTTTAAATTGTGTGTGTGTGTGTTTACTGGAACCCTGCATCAATTGAAGCAGGCATAATTATATGACGATTATATCACAATGATTATATTCCATTTAAAGTCGCTGACCAAATTTTCAAATCGTTCTAATCAGGTATTTCAGGCACGTTTTATTTGAAAAAAGACGGGAGGGCGTGGTCGGCAGCATAATACTACTGAAGTATTTTTGGACTACACTGACAATATTGAGATGGACCGTAGCCCGAAGGCGCTGTGATCCATTTCAGGGACTTGCTTGTTTGTTTATACATTTACATTTAGCGTGTGGATGCGAGCTTTAGTGGGCTGTAGCCCAATGCGAGCAGCCACTACTCGGTCTCTCCCCTCCCACTTTCAACCCTACTTATCCCTTGTGTTTGGAAAGGCCCCTTGTGTAGGTTTAAGCCTGCCTTTAGGACGTGGACAGAAATCGAGACTGCCGCTCGAGTTGCTTACCACCGTATTGTTAGAGGGTCTGTTACTCTCATGAGATTACTCTGGGGAGGAGTAAGGAAGTTCTCATCGGTGTCATGGTCAATATTAATCCTTCAACCTATGACCCAAACCTATTCGTCCTTGGTGGTAATCACACTGTTTGATGGCTCCCTCTGTAAAGTCATTGGCTGCAGAGTTTTTTTTTACAATGCATAAACGGTGGTTGCCTTCTATATAGAAACTCAAAAGCATTCGATCCGTACCCGCGCATTCACCTCCCTTGAGGTTTTACTTTAAACAAATCCGAAACAACTGGTTTACAGTTTAAACAGGTGGAAACATATCTTTAAAAACAGTACTCAAAATATTGAAAGGAATTAGTGAACTCAAGGTCTGCCAATGAAAATATTTTAACAAATTTGATGCTGAAGACGGCTGATTTTCAATTTAACGATTTTCCTAAATAAATCAGCAATCAAGTTCAGCTTGTCCGGAGAAAGAATAAGCGAGTATTTTAAAACTAAGCTGTTTAAATATTGAGTCAGATCCATGAAAAATTAACTTTCTCTGATTTTAAGATATGGTCCAACCTCACCTAGAAAAAAAAGGTCCTCTGTACTTGTTTGTTAGTTACGGTTATCTATTGTTTGTACCAGATAGAAATTAATCGCCATTCCCGCTCTTATTATTTTTTGATGGACGTGGTTCTAATATAGTAAGTCTGCAATAAAATAGAAGGGGATACTATTTATTTTGGGTCTTAAACTTCGTCTTTCCCCCTTTCGAATAATATATACCGTCACAAAATCGTTACCAAGAATTCGGCGCTCGCACATTTAGGCATAAAGCGGTTTAACAGCGGTGTGAATGCATACGCGCACTGGCTCACCCACACACAGGCGCAGGCATACTGGACAATGGCACCAACGCATCCAGCCAAGAAACTAAGCCTCTTACTCGTCTTTATTTTATTTTCCTTATTTTTATATTCTGATCTAGGGTGATTAATATCTCATTGCTATCTTCTTGCTTAAGCAAGTGATTGAAAGGGAAGGATTAGACCCTCCAAATCCCCCAGCCGCTGAACTGGGTCAGTGCAGTGACAAGGCGGGCTGGGCGGAAAGTGGAGTCCGAATTCCGAATCGGGTTGCTGGGGTCTTTCGTTGGTACCGGTGATCCGCTTAGAAGAGCTTTAGTACAGAACTATATCCAAGTCTAGTTTAGAATACCACGCAGGTAATTTCGTACAATAAATGTAAACTATTTATTAATAGATCCGTTATATTTAGCTTTGTAAATATTTTTGAGCTCTGGGTACCTTACTTTTAGCTCAGTTTTTTAAAGAAGATTTGGATTATAAAATGATGCGTCACCCTTTGCACGGCAAAGAATCAAACACAGAATCAAATGTTATGCCTTTTAACAAAATTAAAATTATTGACAACTTTATGAATGTCTAATCTGAGAACACTGACGTAACAAAATTGTGATTAAGGAGGCTGTGTTGGATGAGATAGTTGGTCGAATTCAAAACTTCAGTTCAGCCCTCTCATCTCCTCGCGACTGGTCACTGATAAAGAGATCACCCCCCACCCCCCCCCCCACCTTCCCTCCCTCCCCACCCCCAGCCGTCTGCATATCCGACTATCGGCTACTTCATTGCCGATCAATCCCGCCAGAGGCTGTAATCTGTGTCGATGTGCAGCCTTTACATACAACATAGCCTGACTAAAATGATTTTGAACAAAACATCACCTCCCCCCGATGCATACTCGGCTAGCTTTCAATTACAATTCAGGAAGATTTAAATTCTTTGAAATTCTTTCCATGCACGTGAGGGCTGCTAATTCAGATTTTGGATTAAATAATACCACAGGCCTTTAGAAAATCTTCCAACCGATCAGACTCGGTGGATTGACTTGTTCACAAAGGAAACTACATAAATCCTGCAATTACTGCTCACGTTCCTTGCTTCGCGGCGCTATTGTAAGGTACCTGTACCCCGATAAAAATAAAAACGATTATTCCCTCAACGTCACCTCACCGCTAAAGTAATTCGACTGGCATCACCTTTGCTCGAAGTCATCAAAGCATCAAATAAAATGGAATCTATTTTATCAACCAGCCGAACAAGGACTGGAGAGGTTTCAACCAAAGCAGGTACGGCATCACCGTCACCTATTTCCTGTCGTCTTTCAAATGGCCGCCCGCTCTTTTAGTTTAGAACTCGTGGCAAATTTGCCGTTAAGAATTGATGTGCGGACAGTTCCATGAAGCGCAGTGAATGGTTATTCTGGAGTCCATTCCTTTGCTACTTCGTTTAATTTCTAAACAATTCACTTTAAACTACCCAAGACGATTTCTATTATTTTTCTATAAATAACTTTAATTATGACAATAAAGTGGCGAACAAAGCTTAACATCTTTGCAAATCCGATTCTTTGTCAGCATCTCACTGCGATTCACCCAGTGTAAGGTTTAGAAGGTCTTGGAGATTCGATTTTCTCTGTTAAACGGTTGCGAAGGGATTACGTCCCAACGGAAAGGAGGCTTGCCGCCGCTGCGCCGGTATCCGTGCGGGAAACATCGAGTTAATGTTGCAGACCTTTCAATAAGACGCGAGAAAGCAAAAACGACCTGCTTTTATAGTTTGTTCCAGTACTTTCTTTAAATGTCCATTTCACTTAAGGTGACGGTAGTCTGAATATACAAACGTATCATACTTCCGTTCCAGGTTCTGCACATAGCGTTATATTAATGCCATATTATCCAGTGAACGACTCAGAGTCTCCCGAATTACAAATAATGTTACATTCTTTATTACTTTACCGCCGTTCTCGATCCTGGAAGATTTCAGTGCAAACATCACTTTTTACCTCAGCGGCCAGACGCGCTCTGTGGTGACTGGGATCAATCAGAACTGCACTCGTTGATTAATCATTGTCGCCAATTCTTATTATAATATAACTGGCCGCATTCGTTTACTCTCGTTTTTTTTAAATTCCCTTGTTAACGCGTCTAATGTAAATACGACTGGTGGTCAGCACAAACAAACAAACGAGCAGATTTTTAAACCTGGCTGCGTCTTAATTTCGTTCCAAAATACTATAATGAAGGGAATAACTAGAGGCCTAAGCAAATAGAATCAGTTTTAAAATCACTGGCATATGTCGTGAAATGTGTTCTTTTGCGGCAGGTTACAATGGAATACATAAAAATTACTGTAAATTACAATAAGATATATATATGTATAAATATATATAATTACAGTATAGAAGTGTGTATACACGTTCATATATATTATTGTAATGTATAGTATATATAATATATATAGTGTCTGTGTGTATGAAGGAAGTTCTTTCCACCCTGGTGAGTTCGATAATGAACTAAACTAACTAATTAACAAATCGGAAACATAGTCATAGCCCGTGGAGAATTGACAGGTAAGGTAGCGACTCTCCTTAGCAACGTGAATCTCCTGCCTCATGTCAAACAATACATTTATTTGCAATATCAAATATTTTATTTACCTGCTTAAAATGTTGATAATAGCAAAACAAAAATGTACTTCGGCGTGAAAAAAAAGATGTCATAGATCAAACATATTGTTTATCGAACATATACTGAGCACCTTCTAAACTGCAGCTCAATTCCTGCTATGGTTAGCTGTGTGCACTTTGTGGAACTGTGGCCAACGAAGGATCAAATAATTTCCGTGGGAGCGTCAATCCGATGCTCTGTATCTCAGTATCACGGGATCTGCATGTTCCCGTTATCCGGAAGAATAACGGGTTGCTCGTAACTTTCTAACTGCTGTCTATAACACAGATAGTCTAGACGTGTTGGGAGCAACAGTGAGATAGTTACGGGCAACCCGTTACGCTTCCGAATATTTAACCCTTGAAATGACAACAACGAGAGACGGGCAATTGGCGCCGGGCTGAGGCAGTGTTGTAGCAGTGCGTCCTGATCTTTGTCTTGGGTGAAGTGGGGCTAAGTTGTGTTTGTCGACTGGACCGCCGCTAAATGTATTTTACTTCAAATGAATAACGTGATAATATTTCAGGTGGGGGTTTGGCGGGAACTGTATTAACAAGTTTATTGACCTGTCGTACCAGGGAGCCATTCGAACCGTGAAGTGTTCTATTACAAAGCACGAATCTCGCTCCGTGGGCTCAGACATTCTCTGTTTGAGATCGCCGGATCTTATTGCTGCGTTCCTTCACAAATTTTGTTGTCAACGTAGCTGGAAGTGATTACTTCCCAGCTTCGTGGACGCATTTAATGCTCTGCCGAAGCGAGACAAGAATGCGCTCCCCCCCCCCCCCCCATCCATTATGTCACATCGACAGACGTAAACAATTAATACCATAATCTATCTGTCGCTGGACGATTGAATTGACAGCCGTAAATTGCCCGCTGACCCCCTGAGTCGGAAGGTTCTGGAAATTTTAGTAGTAACTGCCGGCGGTCCTTCGGTTCACCTGTATAACCGGAAACGCTGCTTGTATCTGTGTGTGTGTGTGTGTGTGTGTGTGTGCGCGTGCGTGTGCGAGAGAGTGTAAGTGTGAGTGTGTGTGTGAGTGAGTGTGCGTGTGTGTGAGTGTGAGAGAGTGTGTGAGTGTGAGAGAGTGTGTGTGAGTGTGAGAGAGTGTGTGTGAGTGTGTGAGTGTGTGTGTGTGTGTGTGTGTGTGTGTGAGTGTGTGAGTGTGTGTGTGTGTGTGTGTGTGTGTGTGTGCGCATCTAAGTAGGGTAGGAATTCAGCTCTATACTCAGATATTCTGCTCTTTCATTAGGTCACGGCGGATTTTTGATCCATCAATTCCCGGACACCATTCCGATACTCCGCATTTCATTTGGAAAAAAAGGAAACCATGGGTCTCAAAATTGAAATTTGCTTTAGCATTCCAATTTTCATCCACTATTTATTCATACAAGTTTCAAGACTTAATCGGGAGAGGCCGGGGTGTATTTGTCAAAAATCAGTCCCAGCGTTCCTGGAACTCGTACAGTCTTGGGATAACTTCTGCTTACTCGCAATCTTCTTATTTAAAGACTACTTTTCGCCAGCTACTTTGATTACTTTCTGAACTTTTCCAGATTATTTTCTGAATATTTTAACCTTCTTATGCACTCAGGTCCCGGAAAATTTCTTTTAATCGTCACCGAAATGTTTTTCATTACTTCTACCTTGTTCTTATATCTAGAACACCTCAAGTCTTCCTGGCTATAAAAGTGGTATCAGCATAATCAACGGATGCAGTCCTTGTACAATTAGATACAATTTGTACAAAAGTTACATCCAGTTAGTTTACCTTCAGAGATGGGCAGGTTATTGGACCCAATCCGAGTGATAGTACACACCTTTGTCCAGAAAGCACAGCTGGAGCTTGTAAATGGAAGGTCATGACGAACTAATAATTGAAATTTTAAGGAGGTAGCGAGGGGTTGGGGGTCAATTAGGGAAATATATTCAATGTAGTCTACAAAGATTTTAGCAAGGCCTTTTTTTAACATGGCAGTAAATCAAAACCATAGGCCAATGATTCAAGGGAAACAGTAAATTTGGTCCAAAATTTTCTCAGATGTACTGTATTTTTGTGAGCAGAAGGCTGTTATCAGTGGGATTACACAGATTCACTTCTTGTTCCTTTACATATTAAGGTATGTGTTATACTGATGGAACAATGGTCAAACGTACGAACATAAGGAGTTAGCTAATCTGTCCCTTAAAACTGTTCCACCATTCAATAAAATTTTTTCTTCAATACCAGTTTTCCACATTTGATTTCCTTGTAGTTTAAATGTCTATTTATATCCATCTCTGCCCTCACTATATTCAGTAATTCTACTTCCATAGCTAATGTATGTAGCATAGAGAAGTCTGAAATTGAAATTCCTCCTCATCTTTGATTGTCACTGTACCCTCAAAGCTGCATGGGTGTGTGGCCGTGCAGTAACTGAAATGCTCCCATGCACATAGCCTTTGTTGTCATGCAGCTGGAATGTTCTTTTGTATGATGTTTTATTAAAATGCTGTGCAGTTTTCAGGGAAAAAAATTAGAGGGAACATTTCAGTGATTGTCTCTGATTGCCAATCCAAAAATTATCCATTTATCCTGACTATCTGTTTTCTTTTAATTATCCAGTCCCCAACCCATTACAATATACAATATTCCCCGGTCCCATGCACTTGTATCATGTGCAGTAAAACTTTGTGTGCCAGCATGCAGAATGCATTCCACTTATAAAATGAACCTTTTCGTATCCCAGTATCTACCCATAAGGCCATAAGACATCAGAGCAAAATTAGGCCATTCAACCCATCATGTCTTCTCTGCCATTCCATCATGGCTGATTTATTATCCCTCTGAACCACATTCTTCTGCCTTCTCCCATAACCTCTGACGTCCTTACTAATCAAGAACCTACTAACCTCCACTTGGATGACTTGGTCATCAGAGGCTTGACCTTCACAGCCATCTGTGGCAATGAATTCCTCCTCATCTCTGTTTGAAAGGGAAGATCTTATATCCTGACACTGTGCCCTCTGGTCCTTGACTCTCCTACCATAGGATATATATTTTAAACCTCCACTCCCTGTTGGCCTTTTGATATTCAATGGGTTTCAATGAAAACCCCCTCATTCTTCTGAACTCCAGTGAGTACAGGCCCAGAGCCATCAAATGCTCTTCATGTGTTAGTCCCTTCATTCTTGGAATCATTTTCTGAAACTCCTCAGTTTTTTATAGATTATGAGAACACTCAGTCCTCTTTTATTGTCATTTAGAAATGCATACATGCATTAAGAAATGATACAATGTTTCTCCGGAGTGATATCACAGAAAACAGGACAAACCAAAGACTAACACTGATAGAACCACATCATTATAACATATAGTTACAGCAGTGCAAAGCAATACCATAATTTGATGAAGAACAAACCATGGGCATGGTAAATAAAGTCTCAAAGTCCCAAGTCGGTCGACTCCCGAGTCCCCGATAGCAGGTGGCAAAAGGGAGAAACTCCCTACCATAAACCTCCAGGCACCGTCAACTTGCTGATGCCTTAGAAGCAGCCGACCACAGCCGACACTGAGTCCATCCGTCTGAAAACTTTGAGCCTCCGATACAGCCTCCCGAGCGCCAGCCTCTGCCGAGCGCCTTCGACCTCGCCCCGGCTGCTGAAACACACAAAGCCGAGGATTTCGAGACTTTCAGCTCCGGAGATTCCGGTTACCACACAGTAGCAGTGACGGTGAAGCAGGCATTTCAAAAGTTTTCCAGATGTTCCTCCGTACTCTCACGTCCGTCACCATCAAATCAGAATTGTGCACGGTTCCCTACTTGACAGATAACAGACATCACCACCGAAGTGGCTGCGCTCGCTGCCATCGCGCCACCATCTTCTCCTCCTCCTTTTGTTATAGATTCAGGCTACACTGGCCAATCTGTCAATTTCCCTAACATAAACCATGTGAATTTTGTTTGTTATTCTAAAGATTTTCCAGATGTCCTGCAATTGCTTCTTACCCAATGGTCATTGTTGGGCAAACTGGCCCTTGATTTCCTGTCCCCAGCTTCTCTCTTTTCTCAAATAGTAGCATTGCATGTAATCTTTGAACCCTCTGGAGCACCATCCAGAATCAAGTGAGATTACAGCCAACATATCCACTAACTTAGCCACCACTTCTTTTTAAGGCCCTTCAATCATTGAGGCCGTGGGTTCATTTTTTGGGAGGTGTGGCTAAATAAGCCTTTCTGCAGTGTTTAACTTGGCGGCTAGTCTATTAAAGAATTATTGGCACCGTCAGATAATTCATTTGAGTGTTATTGGAGTGCACTCGCCCGGAGAAATGAGATAATTCCAGCATTCGCCTGACTTGTCTCTCATTGTTGGTGGAAAGTGTCTGATGAGACAAAGAATGAGTCAGTGCTCCAGCCTTTGACTGCACTTGTAGCCATGGTATTTATGTGACTTATCTAGTTAAGTTTATAGTTATGGCATATTAATTAGGGGGGTGGGGTTGTTGCTGCTAATGTTTCAAGGAGAGAACATTGGATGTTTTCCATCTGGAGATGGTCATTGACTGGGACTTGTGCAGGGCCAACTTCATTTATCAGCTCAAACCTGTCCAATCTTGCACTTGAGATGCATGGGCTACTTTATTATACTTGCAAATGGAGCTGAAGGCTGCATATTCATCAGCGTGCATCCCTGCATCTGACTGTAAGATAGAGGGAGCCCAATAATGAAGCAGTGAAGGATGTGTTGGGAAATGCTGGTGATGGTATCTATTAATTTATCTGAATGTAGGATCTATTTTCTGTGCGTATTTATCTCCTCCACACAATTATCCACTTGTGTTAGAGATCTTTTTGACTATCAGGATACAATGTACAGTATAATAAGCTATCAAAGAGTGCTACCTAGCTGCCTAACCAGATATTGTTTCCATCAAACTCTTTTTATGTCTCTGGATAGAGTTTCTCTTTTGTGTCTGGGTAAGGTATATCTTCATCTGGGAAACTTTCTCTTTGTCTTTGTTCAGTGAATTTGGCTACCTGGCTAGAGTATTCCATTATATCCTTACATGAATACATTACTATTTTATCTCTCGTTATTGTATCTCTAAGTCTGTCTTGGGTAGAATAATTTTTTAAATCTATCGATGTGTGGTATATCTCTATCCATTGGTGAAAAGTACTTCTTCATCTGTCTGGTCCAGTACTTCTTTGTTATGTCAAATGAGAGTTCTCTCTGTTTGTGCTGGTCATCTCGTGATCTGTCCAATGATGGTGTTGCTGTCTACCTGGGTGCAGAAACATTTTACCCATCTGTGCAGAGTATCCCTCGCCCCCCCAATCGGAGGCAAAATACCACTTGCATTTCTGAAATATAATCATGAAACATGAAGCATTGCAGATCAGGCTCGTGAAGAGGAAACAGTCTTAATGTTTCAGAGTGATAATCTTTCAGAAAAATCTATCCAGGTACAGTATTCCTTTATTTGTTTTGTAGAGTAACCATTTGTGTATCAAAGTGGAATATTTCTGACAGTCTGGATACAGATAGATACAGGGGTAATGTCCCCAGTTCTGTCTGGGCCATTAATATTCCTGCATGTGTATTATTTTTACCTAGTTGGGTACAATATGTCTTGAACTGTCTGCTTACATTAATTCTTAATCTGCCTGAGTGTAGAACCTCGGTTTATACCCGGTAAGTTATTTCATTATTTATTGATCTATAAGAATACAATATCTCTTTATCTGCCTGGCCTTGATATCTTTTTATCCATCAACATATGTTATTTCTTTATTTGTCTGGGTGTATTGCCTCTGTTCATCTGGGTTCACTTTGCTCTTTCACATCTGGGTAAGGCATCTCTTTTATCCATCAGCCTATTGGCTTTATCTATCTCTTACGGTATGTCCTTGTGTATTATGGTTAAATTCTCTTCTTCTGCATACACTTCGTATGTAGATAATAGTTAGATTAGATTACTCTATTGTCATATTCACCAGGTTGCAATGAGATCCCTTGCTTGCATTCTTTGCTCAGACAGTAGCCTGCATAGTAATAATATTTCCAAGGGGACCACAACCTTGTCGTAGGGTGTGCCTCATTGACCCACTGGAGTCAGGGTCTTGTGCTTTGACTCTTGGTAGGATCACCCATGCCAAACAGATCAAAGGGTAGAGGCCAGACTAGGAGTGGTCCACCGGTCCTCCATGTTCAGAGCTTCACCTCGGGGCTAACAGCCCTGACTGGTCCAAAAATAAATTGTTAATGAAACAGCAATAAAGATTCCTTCTATGTCTGTGTGAGACCAAGGACACACAAAGATGGAGGGCCTCCATTGCTGCCCTAGACACCAGCGGCGTAGCGGCGAAGGGTAATAATAAATGCAACGACAAATGCAAATTAGCAGAATGGTGCAAAGACTGCAATGTAAGATGAAGTAGAGGGTATATATACCTTTATTTCTATTTCATTGCCTTAAGGGTCAACATCTTTTATTTGGAACCAGTATTTACCTGATTTCTTTACCTTCCTGGGTATGATTGCTCATTCTATGTCTGGGAAAAGTATCACTTCATATAGCTACCATGTCTTGTCATATATTGTATTTTCACAAGTTGTCTTAAAGAATGGACTAGAAATGGAGCAGACAAGAGTTTCAACAAGAGAATCCCATTCTTGTCAGCTTAGGAATTAAAGCGATGACAGGTAGTGGTGGGGCCTAGTATTTGAAGGTGCATTAATTGAATCAACACACGTTATGGGTTATAAGGTTGAAGACCATCATAGAATATGAAACAGCCAGGTCAGACAAGTTTGGAAAGAAAGACGCGTGTGCTATATTTCTGGCTATGTGGTCTATTTCTTGTGATATCTGGATTTAATATCTTTTTTGTCTGCACACTTATCCCTTTGTCAAACTGAATCAAGCATAAACTCTTCTCAGGCTTCTAGCCGAATATAGGTATCGATTATAACTGATGTTTTGATGACAAACTCTATCATCTTCTTCAGGGATGATGCCTGAAGAAGGCAGCAGAGTTTGTCATCGAAACGTCGTTTATAATCGATACCCGTACCCGGCTGGAAGCCCAACAAGAGTTTATTTGTCATATGTGCTGGGAAAGCACTAGATCCGGAATTGATGATCTTTACCCATTCAGATTTGTTATCCCTTTGCCTCTCTGGGCATGTATCATTCATAAATCCAGGAACAATATCCGTCAAATTAAAAATATAACCAGCAGGGTGGTTAAGGGGGATCAGTAGATACTATATATCCAGACAGTCAAAAAAAATGTGAATGCTATGAAAATGTCATTATTACATCATATAAGCATGCCTGTATGTATGTGTGTGAGAGAGACTCTGTGTGTGTGTCTGTGACTGTGTGTGTGTGTGTGTGTGTGTGAGAGACTCTGTGTGTGTGTGTGACTGTGTGTGTGTGTGTGTGTGTGTGTGTGAGAGAGACTGTGTGTGTGTGTGTGTGTGAGACTGTGTGCATGACTGAGTGGATAGGTAAAAGGGAGGAGAGGGGCTTGTTTTGATGTTTTATTTTGTTGCCATTGTTGCTTGTGCTGTTTTTGTTGAACAATGTGGGCATGCTCTATTGGCACCAGAATGTGCGGCAACACTTGTGGGTTGCCCCCAGCACATCCTTGGATTGTGTTGGCTGTAACGCAAATGAGGCATTTTACTATAACCTTTGATGTACATGTGATAAATAGATGAATCTAAAGGAGTCACAGGTCTGAGTAATATATTAGTGTCCGCCTTGGAGCAACAGTCCTGATGCAGGGTTTTGATCCAAGATGTGGACAATTCCTTTGCTCCCATAGATGCTGCTCAATTGGCTGAATTCCTTCAGCAGATTGTCTGTTGATCCATATTCCTGAATATGTATCTGAATATGTATGTGTCAGCAGTGTCTGTGCTTCTTCTGTTAACCTAGGGCTGGTTAATGGGTATAACATGCGCAGCTAGAATAAACAGGCTCTTTGTAGGTTGACGGCTGCTTCCCGTGCAAACTTACAATGATCATACTTGCCTGATGTCGCAGGGGCAGGTGGAAAATTGAGGTGTACGGAGGAGGAAAACCGCCTGCAGTGCAAACTAGCAAGTTGGCAAGAAGCTTTGTGAGGGAATTAACTTTGGTTAGTAGGATGGGAGGAGCAAAAGTGATGAGAAATTAGTAACATTCGGTGGTTAATGAAATGCAGAAAGTTAATGCAGGTATATCAAGCAATTATGAAGGCGATTGGCATGTTTGCTTTTGGCGAAAGGGGGCTGTAGGACCAGAACAATATAATCTTGCTAAAAAACTATACAATAATATGACAAGACCACATCTGCAGTAACTCATGTTGTTTTGGTGTCTGTGGCTGAGGAGGAATTTACTTGCTTTAGATATTGTCCAAGGTATGGTTCCTGAGAGGAAGAAAATTACCTGTGAAAGAAATTGTATAGAATTGACCTGGAAGCATGAAGGTTGCTCACACTGAAGCATGTAAAATACTTTGAGCAAGCTTGGTAAAGTATTTGAGAGGCTGTCTCCTTCAGCTGCAATCTAAAACAACTGTAAGGCATGATCATATAGTTCAAGTTTATTCTCAATTCAATGTATACTGCCAAACAAAACAATGTTTCTCTGAACCAAAATACACAACACAGTGCATATAACTCACACACGACACATGAGGTAATATTACTACAGATAATAAGGTGCATTTACACACAAGTTTAAAAAGTGAAGCAGTATTAATGCTGATGGCACTTCATATGTGGTGAGATCTGGGTGGTGGCAGGTAGTTCAGTAACCTCACGGCCTGGTGGAGTGCTGTTTCCCATCCTAACAGATTTTGTCCGAATGCTTTGGTATCTCCTGCATGATGGTAAGGGGACAAAATGATTGTTGGACAGATAGGAGGGAGCATACGCAGCACTCCTGGTAAATATTTCTGATGGTTGGAAGAGATGCCCTGATGATCCTCTCAGCTGTCCTCGCAATTCTTTGTAAGGTTTTGCAGTCAGATGCCTTGCAATTCACATACCAGAAGGTGATGCAGTTGGTCAGGGCATTCTCAATGGTGCTCACCTCAATTTGCTCAGGAAGTGGAGATGCTGCTGTGCTTTCTTGACTAAAGAAGTGGTGTTGAGGACCAGGGACGATAGGCTGGAATCTTCAGAATTTCTTCACTCAGATGATTATGAGTTCTGTATTCGAGAGGGATTATCAGATTGACAGGTTTTGGCTGCTAGGGAATGGAGGGAAAGGAAGAGCATGTGGGATGAGGTAGAGATAAATTTTAATAATAGATGGCATGTTTAAAGGTTTCTTCCTGTGTTATTGTTAGTTCCTCTTTGCCTTATATCTGTCGCATTTCAGTCAATTCTACCTTGGCTGCACATTTCACATTCTAAAGTGGCATGCTTTTCTTCACCAATCCTTTTCTAAAGATCTATTATTAATTTGTTAACTTGATCATATTATTGATACTTCTATTTTTTAAATTTTAATTGGTTATTTATATATTTTATATGAGTGACTGGTCTTGTTTGAAACACTAATTTCAATTATTCACTTCAAGCTGACCATTATAGTTTAACCTGGTTGTTTTATTAATTATTAAAATATTTTTTGTAAAATGTACCTTGATTATTTTAAGTCCAAAGTTCACTGTTCAGAATGAATTTATTATCAAAGTACATATATGTCACCATATACTATACTACCCTGAGATTCACTTCCTGCTGGCATTCACAGTAGAACATAGAAATACGATAGAATCAATGAAACATCACCCACACACAAAGGCTGTACAAAGACAGAAAAAAACAAATGATAATAATAGCAATAACAATAGATAGATAGAGAGATAAGTGAAAAAGTAACATTGACAACATGAGTTGTAGAGCCCTTGAAAGTGAGTCTGTAGGTGTGTCACTGATCGGTTCAGTGTTGAAATGAGTGAAGTTCTCCACATTGGTTCAGGAGCCTGATGTCTGAAGGATAATAACTGATCCTGAACCTAGTGTTGTGGTACCTTAGGCTCCTGTACCTCTTTCCCGATGGCAGCAGTGAGGGAAGAGCGTGATTAGATGATGGGGTCTTTGATAATGGATGGTGCTTTTTTATGTTTCTTTTTGACAGTAAGCAGCATCTCTCTTCCAGCTCTTCACTAAATTCCTGTGTGTGACCTCTGCACTCTGGGTGACCATTCCCCTCTCATTGTCCGGCATTCTATTTCCATACTTTTTCTGCTTATCTAACTGTTTAGAGCATGTTTTTGTCTTAATAGGGTATCTATTTATTTATCTGAGTAGAGCAGTTTTCTGACTGGGTAGAGTATCATTCAAAGCTAGTATCATTTTCTTCGTTTGTATGAGTGGAACAATTTTCTGTCTGGGTAGAGTATCAATCAAAGTTAATATCATTTTATTCATATAGGATAATAGGTTACTATTTATGCCTATTTACTTGTCTGTATATATTTATCTATTTGAATTAAAATATCTATTTATATCTGAACTCATCGATTATTTATCTATCTGGATAAGGTATCTCTTTATTTGTCTGGGTGAAGCATGTTTTTATCCAATAGGATAATCTCTTTTTTCTTCCTGAGCAGAGCAATTCACTGTTAATCATGAGAGTTGTTTTTTTTAAATCTCACTGGGTACCATAGCTTGATATCTGTGTATGCTATTTCTTTTTTTGTCTGGTACAGCAGCTCACTTTGTGGTTAGTGTATTCCTATTGTATACTCAATTAACAATATTCTGCTCACACAGGTAATGGGATACTTCACTAGACAGTCAATGATACTGTATCAAGATGGATAAACTGCTTTTTTATCTTCATTGTCCTCAACATCCCTTCTTCACCATTCCAATCCATCCCTCCAACTTCTGTCTGATCTGGTCAACCCACTAATGGTCCAACCTTAACATCTGCTCCTGACCTGCTTATTAGCTTCATTATCGGCATGTCTTCACCCCTTGACCTGCCTCTCCCCAACGCTTCCTCCATGTTCTTCTAGCGGAAGGAATCCTACCCAGAGTGACACTGTGGGCTTTGTGCATGGTGGTGCGCTGAAGCCAAAGTGTTCTCTTTCGGTGGGCTAAATCAAATCTGGAAGACATATCTAACCACAGGTTTGTGCCGATGGATATGTGAATGCATCAATACCCTCTCCAGATAGAGATACCCAGGTTGTTACTCTGAAAAGAGAGGCAGAAGGAGACATATTTGGGCAAGTAAGGAGACATTTCACCTAGGTTAGTGAAGTAAGCCAATACTTACCCAGCTATATTAAGCCAGATATTCAGGGAGATACACCATCAAAATAGATAAAAAGATACTGTAAAGAGATAGATGAAGTGATGGTACACTCATAAAAGGTTAAGTGTTAAGTGTAGGGTAACCATGGCCTTTCAATAAAGAGGTGCTATCCAGGCTCTACCCACTTAGACATAGAGATATTGTCCCTCAACAAGTAAAGAGAAATCATCTCTTCAGAGACATAATCTGTGTATACCATCCATCTGAGCTTTTCGTTGTTTATGTACTGTGCTTAACATCAACCTGTGTAGAGTGTTTCCTTATATGTCTTTTACCATACCTATTTATTGTAAGAGGTACTAACTGGTAACTATTACCATTAATATTTGGATTTGGCATCCATTTATATAGATCTATTAACTACCTGGGCAGATAATCTAATTATTTATGTGCAAAACATATCACTTTCTGGATATATCTATCTGCATGATGTATCTCTTTGTCTGAGCATACATTATCATTAACTAAATGGAAAGTCCCTCTCTATCTGTCTGGATACAACTTCTTCCCAGCTATCTGAGTGTAGTTCGTTTTCCACTGTCCATTGAAATATCTCCGTTCATTTACCTACAGTATTTATTTAACTGTCTGCCATCAGTATCTCTGCACCAGTCTGACCATCCCAGGTTCTAGGACAGGGAAAGTCCAAACAATGTTGTTTCAAAGATATATCCTATGTCAACGATAGGCCTAGTTTGGTGAAGAGGGCACTCCAATATTTGGCCCAAGGCCTCTCCTTCATCTCCCACCATTGTGGGTACTGGAAATCAGGTGATGAATGAAAATAAAAAGAAAACTTACGGTGTTGAAGTTTCTGAAGATAAAACAGAAAATATTATAGATGCAGATTGGACGGCATCTGTGGGAAGATTACCAATGTTAACATTTCAGGTTGTAGACCAAGAGTCCTCTGATGAAGGGACTTCAAGCAGAAACATTAACTCTGTTTCTCTGCGGAGCATTCCCAGTATTTTTGTTTAAGTGAGATGATGGATGATGAAATCACAGGACATCTGGGAATGGCCTTTCCTTATCCTTCACAGCCAATATATCTGTACCTATCTAGTTCAGGTGTCCCCAACCTGGATTCATTGGACCCCTTGGCTAGTGGCAGGGA
Source organism: Mobula birostris (assembly GCF_030028105.1). Taxonomy (NCBI): domain Eukaryota; kingdom Metazoa; phylum Chordata; class Chondrichthyes; order Myliobatiformes; family Myliobatidae; genus Mobula; species Mobula birostris. The sequence goes on along the minus strand of NC_092391.1, from coordinate 21,529,836 downwards.
TACATGGCATAAAAAGGTTGGGAACCCCGTATTTAGATACATCCACTCACTACAAGGTATTGTATCTTGTTGTTTGAGTACATCCCTTCTTGGATAGTTTGAGTGCAGTATCCTTTTATTTAGGTAGCCCCTAACCTGGTGGCATGATCACTGGTTCCTCTACCTTCTGGTAATTTCTCCCAGCTTCCTCTTCTCTCCTTTTCCATTCCTGATTCTGGTTCCCTCCTTACCCCTTCTCTTCTCACCTGCCCATCACCTCCCTCTAGTGCCCCTATTCCTTACCTTGCTTCTACGGTCCACTATCTTCTCCTATCAGGTAGCCCCTCATCACTTCCACTTTTCACCTCTCAGCTTCTTACTTCACCGACCCTCCTCAACCCACCCTCTTTCTCCTTCACCTGGTCTCACTCATCACCTGCCAACTTGCACCTTCCACACCCTGCTTCTCTGTCAGTCCTGACCAAGAGTCTCGGCCTGAAATGTCGACAGTTTGCTCCCCTCAGCATTGTTCCTGCAGCATTTTGTGTGTGCTGCTCAAGCAGTTGCCAAACCTCTTGGATTTATGAATGTGGAATCTCTACTCTGTTCCTGTCATTATTTAAATCTGACTGCAGCCACCCTTCACTTGCCCAATTGCTGTATCCTGTTATCTGACTGAGTGCAATGCCTCTCTTTATAAGACCATAAGACCTAGGAGCAAAATTTGGCCACTATCTCTCCTATTTGGATTTTACAACTTTCTCTGCTGGCTTACATTTCTATTTTTTTCTATACAAGAGCTTCATCTTGTACTCAATGTTATATTTACTTTTCATTCTGAGTATTATTTACTTGTCTCTCTCTGAATAGCACATTTATAAGGAGTATACCTTAAAAACGCTCAGCCTAACAAGGTTAGCCACCTTTCATTTGTAAATAGTAATATAGTAATATATATCTGATGAATATGATTCTTTTGAAGGCCGTTGCTTAAGCGAGCAGGAAAGTGTTTGTGGATGTTATCCATATCAGTTTTCAGAAATTACTTATCCCATGATGGAGTGTTAAACTGTGGCTCATGGAAATAAAGGTCAATTATTGACCTCGTTCCAGCTTTTGAAATAGGAGACAAAAGATAGCTATGACTTACTGAAAATGGCAAGATGAAGTAGGTACATCCCATGATGATTTTTGTAGGGGTTATGTGTTTTCAAATTATTTATATACTGTCTAGATAGCAGGAAAGAAAGTTATGTATCCAAGTTTGCTGAAGACAGAAGGAAAGGCAATATGGAAACCAATGCATATTGGTGCATTAAATTACAAAGGAACATTAACAGCTTCAGCAAGTAAGTAAAATACAGGAAATATAGGAACAAGAGACCTGCATGGGATAGAAAAGCAAGAAATTAGAAGATGTGAAAACCTGAAGATAGGTAAGAGTCTATGTACATTCCACTATTAAGTGAGACTAGAACTAAGATAACATAGCCTCAAGATTCTGGGAAAAAGATTTAGGATGGAGATGAGGAGAAACTGCTTTTTCAAGAGAGTGGTGTATCTATGGATTTCTCTGTCTAGGGAAGCAGTAGAGACTACCTCATTAGGTTGGTGGAGTTGAATCCATAGCCAGATCTGCCAGGTTCTTATTGAATGACAGAGCAGGCTCAACGGGCCAGCTGACTTACTCCTGATCCTGCTTCTTATGTAATATTACGTAGAGGTCCAGGGAAATAATCATTAAAACCAATATAGTACTGGCCTGGTTGCAGCAGATGAAAAATTTTCATGCAGTCACACACAATCTTGATTGAGCTACACCCAAAAAAAAAAAGTTTAACTAGAAATAATAATAATAATTATTATTAATATTGAGAAATTATTTTGTTACATCAGCAACATTTAAAAACATACTTAATAATAATATTAACTAATAATAAAGTGCAGAATAATAATAGACACAATAATAATTTACCAAAGTGCAATAATGTGCAATAATAATGTATGAAATAATAAAACAGAGACTATTGTACTATAATGTGTGTTCTCCTGTCGTACAGAGATGGTATTGGTCTTGGTGGGAGGAAAGAACAGATTTGACAGAGTAGTGGCAGGACTCCTTCAAGTTAAGGAGAAGTGGTGCAAAAAAGGCCTGTGATGCCTGGAACTTAAGTTAAAAGGTTCTTAGAGTGCTTCTTAGAGTGCCATGGGGGACTGACAAGTTGGATGGAATACTGATGAAGTATCTCGGCCCGAAACATCGATTGTTTATTCCCGCCCATAGATCCTGCCTGATGCTGCGCTCCAGCACCTTGTGTGTATTGGGGTGGAATCTGTTTCTGTTGATTGGGGATTGAGGATCAGGAAATCATGGTCTAAAAATTGGAGCATGGTGTTTCAGGGGAAAAGTTAGGGCAGAAACAGGAATTGGTGCAGGAGAATTGTTAATTGTAAACATGATGTTTCACAACCAACAGAATAAAAATATAGAAAAAAAGCAATTAATTATCAATTAATCTTTTATCTGGCTATGGTAGCAACACTTTATCCAGATCCTATATCTCTTTCAGCAACAAGCAATCTGCTGGAGGAACTCAATGAGTCAAGGAGCATCCAGCATTAATTCCAGCATCCATAGTCATTTGTATCTCCTGTATCCACCTAGATGCAATATACATCCAAACATGGTGGCTGTGCAATTGTAACATTGTTGTTTGAGCAGTTTCAATGTTGATTTATTATTAATTTACAGCAATATTTAATATTTAAATTTTAGAAAGCAGTATTTGCATATGCCAGAGATATTCAGAATAGACAAATAGTGATGTCAATCAGGACGCAATCAATGCTAACTTGATATGAAGTGGCCCTCGCTAATTTCAAGCTGCATTTATATATGCTGATTTGCAATCCACGCGTGAGCAGAAGCAGATAATGGTGTTAGGAGAGAAAATGTACAGGCAGAGAAGATTCAAAGATAATTATGGGTCTATGTAAATATGATAATTATTGTTGCTTGTAAAGGTGAAGAGTGCACATGGGAAGGTGCAGGGTGTTCTAAGTTGTACTCAGCAGGGTGCAGGTGATCCATTCAGAGGCCACCTACAAAACGGCTGTCATTTGAGTTCTAGCAGAGAACGTTTGATATATAGGACACATCCATGCCTGATGGCCAAACATTGGAGGAGTTGGTCTCAATCATCAGCAACACACAAAATTCTGGAGGAACTCAGCAAATCAGGCAGCATCTATGGAGGGGGGATAAACAGTCAACATTCCAGGCCAAAACCTTTCACCAGGACTGGAAAGGAAGGGAAAAGGAGCCAGAATAAGAAGGTGGGAGGAGGAGGACGACAAGCTGGAAGGTGATAGGTGAAGCCAGGTGAGGGGAAAGGTAGGTGGGGGAGGGGGTGAAGTGAGAAGCTGGGAGGTGTTAGGTTGAAGAGGTAAATGGCTGAAGATGAAGGAATCCGATAGAAGAGAGTGCACCACTGGAGAAAGGGAAGGAGGAGGAGCACCAGAGGGAGGTGATGAGCAGGTGAGGAGAAGGAAAGGAGTTAGAGGGGAGCCAGAATTAGAATCAGGTTTAATATCACTGCCATATGTTGTGTATTTGTTGTTTTGCAGCAGTTGTACATTGCAGTACATAGTATAAAAACTATGTTACAATAAAACATATATGAAAACAATTACATAAGTAATGCAAAAATGAACAAAAATAAGAGTGAGGTAGAGTTCATGGGTTCTTTGCCCATTCAGTAATCTGATGGTGAGTGGAAGAAGCTGTTCCTGAAACATTGGGTGTGCGTCTTCAGGCTCCTGTCCCACCTCCTTAATGTTAGCAATGAGAAGAGGGCGTGTCCTGGGTGATGAGAGTCCTGAATGCTGGATGAGATCTTTTTGAGGCATTGCTTTTTGAAGGTGTCCTCAGTGCCGGGGAGGCTAGTTCCCATCGTGGAGCTGGATGAGTTTACAGCTTTCTGCAGTGACTGCAGCAGTGAGAGATTGAAGATTAGATTAGATTAGATTATGAGGACACACAGTCCTCTTTTATTGTCATTTAGTAATGCATGCATTAAGAAATGATACAATGTTCCTCCAGAATGATATCACAGAAACACAAGACAAACCAAGACTGAAAAACTGACAAAAACCACATAATTATAACATATAGTTACAACAGTGCAAAGCGATACCGTAATTTGATAAAGAACAGACCATAGGCACGGTAAAAAAAAAGTCTCAAAGTCTCTCGAAAGTCCCATCATCTCCCACAGACAGCAGAAGGAAGAAAAACTCCCCTGCCATGAACTTCCAGCGCCGCAAACTTGCCGTTGCAGCACCCTGGAAGCACCTGACCACAGCTGACTCTTGAGTCCGTCCAAAAACTTCGAGCCTCCGACCAGCCCTCCGACACCGAGCACTGAGCACCATCTCTGCCGAACACTTCGACCCCGGCCCTGGCAACAGGCAATAGGCAAAGCTGAGGATTTGGGGCCTTCCCCTCCGGAGATTCTCGATCACACAGTAGCAGTGGCAGCGAAGCGGGCATTTCAGAAGTTTCTCCAGATGTTCCTCCGTGTTTCTCACGGCTGTCTCCATCAAATCAGGATTGTGCACGGCATCCTACTTCACAAATACGATATTATTTTGGAGCGGCCGCGCGCGCTGCGTCGCGTCACCATCTTCTCCTCCCACCAAGATGTCCTTGAACTCCGACCCGTTGGTTGGCACAGGTTTTTAGTGCCCTACTAGGTACACCATCAGGGCCTGGCGCCTTGCGAGGGTTGACCCTCTTGAAAGATGTTCTGATGTCGGCTTCCAAGACAGAGACCACAGGGTCACCAGATGCTGCAGTGATTCCCAAAGCTTTATTCTCCCTTTTAAAATTTGCATAAAAGGGATTGAGCTCATCTGGGAGTGAGGCATCACTGCCATTCATGGTGTTAAGTTACGCCTTGTAGGTAGGAATGCTTTGCAAATCTGGCCAGAATGGATAATTAAAAAAGAGAGAAAGAGAGGGGAAAGAAACAAGGTTTTTAGGAAGGCATTGTTGGTGGCAGTATAACGTGAATGCAAGAGCTCAAAGTATCTAAAATATCAGGTAGTGCGCCATTCCAGTACATTATTGTGGTGAGCAGTATTCAGAGGATGTGTTGGCAGCAGAGCAGATACAAAGCAGATCTAAGAGGATGTTGTCGAATCTGAGGAATGTTTTATAACGATGAAAGGTTAACTAGTCTTGCATAGAGAAAGCTCAGATTTATTTGAAATGTGTAAAATCATAAAAGATTCAGGGAGATTGAAAATGATTTTTGTTTCTGTGCTGAGATGTTTCATGTCTACAAAAACTTCCTCTTCCTACATGAACAATATCCAGAGTATTATGTTGGCTCGTGTGTGGTTTCCAGAATTATAGTCATCTCAATCAGCAAGTAATATAGTTTTGGAAATATGTTTTCAAATCCTGCTGTGGTCAATGGAAGTTTCACTTCAATTCAAAACATTTTATTGTTCTAAATTTAATTTAATAAATATTGTAAAATCCTAGCCAGTCCACTGATGTTCTTTGGAGAACTAAGTTTATAATGTTTTATGTGAATCCAGCATGGTTTTCTCTCATCTGCCCTCTGACATGGACAAGCAAACCATTCAATTCTAGGGCAGTTAGAGATGGGCAACGAAGATGCCTGGAATGCCCCTGTCCTGTGAGTAAAAATATCACAGTTACTTTATCTAGTTTATCTATCTGACTTCTCTCTATCTATCAGCTGTGTGCCTTAATCTGGATGAGTATTTTATTATATTATGTGCATCCTTCATTTATTTGTGAATCTGGTTACAGTTTCTATTTTCTATATGGATATTTAGCTATCAGGATTCAATATCTATTTATTTATCAGAGTGCCCTGTCCTTTGAAATTACTGGATAGAATATTACTATTTCACTATACAGCTGAAGGTTATCTATTTGCTTTTGACACCTATGGATCTCTCAGGATATGTTACATATTTTCTGTAAGAATACTCTATTTAACAATTGGGATGTAGTATCCATCAATCTGTGTACTGTGTCCATTCAGTTATCATGGTTTTGTTTCTGTTCTTCTGTGTGGAAATGTTATTTATTGATCCACTGGTAAAATGTCTATTTATCTAGCAGTGTATTCGCTCAATTTATCAATCAGGATATTCCATCAATTAAATTATCTGGGTACATTATCTAGATCCATCACATTATTGTTTCTATTGGTCTGTCATGTTACTTATACATTTTCCCTCCTGGCTATTCATTCTACATAGACAGTGATTCAGGAGCCTGATGGCTGAGGTTGAGGGGTAATATCCATTCTAGAGTGGATAACTTCACTCACCCCAACACTGAACTGATTCCACAACCTATGGACTTGCTTTGAAGGACTCTACAAATGATGTTCTCAATTTTGATTAATTATTATAATCAGGGGTGCAGTGGTAATTTTTTAGGTGCCGGAGCTGACAAAATGCTTGCCATTTCCTATATCCTCTCCATATATATGTCACACCCAATTTGTGTACCTGCTCATTTCATGTACTGGGCAACTTCCTTGCCCCATTCATGTAATGAGCCGGTACACAAACTGGGTGTGACATACATACATGAATAGGGCTTCTTATAATGTCAAGCACTAAACCAAGATGAAAGAAATATGTGAATTCCAGAGCTCCACAGAAATATAGCGATAGTTAAGACATTAACAAGGTTATAGCCTATCACTACATTTCCGTGTATAACTGGTACAATAAAACATATAATACTTAATTTAATAATATGACAAAGTATTGCACGGTTGCACTCACTAATTAGCAGATGTCGATTCTCCTGTAATCTTTTAAGTTCCTGAGGCTGTAGCGCTTTACATAGCTAGCCAGCCATCCCTTACTAGCCTTGAGCTCCTTCCCCTCACTTTCCTCAACCCCCTCACAGTAGTGCTCATAGAGGCTAAGTCCCTTTTTCACGCATAATTTTGCCATCAACAGGGATATGCTTCTGTGATATGTCCTCTAGCCACACACTTAATGCTTTCTCAGTCTTTGCAAGCACTTTATCACGAACCAGAGAGATCATTTTTGCCATTGTAGGGGTAGCACTAACACTTCCACGAAATTCAGCTTCTTCCTGCTTTATTGTGTGACTGCTCGATTCGTTCTTACCGACCTTACGGCCCACTTCGGCAAGTGACATGCCACTTTTCAAAAGATCTAAGATTTTTATTTTCACGGTGAAAAATGCTCAAACAACGAGTGCAGGAGAGAGACTGAGGATCTGTGAAATGGCAGGAGGCTACAGCAGGGTATGCTGGGACAATGGGTCGAGCAAGGAGGAATTTCACAAATATCTAAATAAAAAGCAGTCACAGCTCCAGGATTTCACCAAAAACAATCAAATGTCCTAATGTTATTAGTGGTATTTCCCCACCAGCCACCACCCCCTCTCCCCAACCCCTGCTTCCATAAAATTCCCTCTATTTAATATGTGGCCGCTGTTAAATTCCCCACTTGTTTATTTTGACTTTTTTTTACAGAGGTGCTGGAGCAGTGCCCCGGTGAGCTCCGGCAGCACTGCACCCCAATTATAATTATTTTTTTGTATTTGCATAATTTGTTGTCTTTTGATTGATTCTATTGTGTTTCATTGTATTTACTGTGAATGCCTACAAGAAAATTAATCTCAGGGTAGTATTAGTGACATATACATCATGCACTTTGATCATAAATTTATCTTGAACTTTGAACAAAATCAGTTTTTCTATGCAGGTGTTTTAACTCTATATGTTGCATCTATTTATTAAGACAATCTTTTTTACTTACTTTGTAATGTAGTCCATGCCTTTCTGTGGAGAGTACCTTCCTCAGGGTGCAATATATTTTTGTTTGTTTTCATACTGCATGTAACTAGCCAGCAGCAGGCTAAATCTATTTATCTGTTTGAATTCTGTTTGGTGTCCAGTTATTTGATTCACATTATAAAAAAGACATAATCCAGATGATAGCTAGACAAATGAATAAATCCATCTACCAACATTTTGTGTCTGTGCATCAACTTGGACCCATTTCTAAGTGCCGTTTGTTTGGATAGACATTTCACCTTTTTGTACAGAAACTCTATCTAGCTATCCTCTGGATATTGTCTTTCTTATAATCTAGATCCTAACTAGCTATCTGAATGTTATATTTTGTTTTCGGAGATTGTACCTGTTCTGCTCAATGCAGTGTACACACTTGAGTGAATTTGTTTATGAGCAAACTCTATTTATCTGTGTATAATTTGATTCTCTTGATGATATGTATTTGGTTACTGTATCTGTGGTGTACTGAACATAGAGTCTTATCATAATATTGCTTGTCTTCTTTCCTCATCCTTATGAATATCTTAACTGAGTTGATGAATCCATCTGGAAATGGTATCTATTTCTCCAAAAGGATATTTTCTTGGTGTGTTTGAATGCGTTATTCTTGATTGGTCAGGGCATGAAGGGATACCGGCAGAAGGCAGGAGATTGAGTCTGAGAGGAAAATTGGATCAGCAGTGATGAAATGGCAGAGTAGACTCAATGGACCAAATGGACAAATTCTGCACATATAACTTATGTTCTTACGGTCTTTAGCTATACAGTGCCTCTACAAAATAAACTGCCGGAAGGCAAATGTTTTCCCTAACTGCATACCGCAAGTTAATATTCATTCCTCAGCACACAATATCTATTTCGTTTGATTCATTTCCCACTTTACCTGCTTATGTTAACCCATTTGAGTACGGAGTCTGAAAACAAAAAAGACTCTGTCAACTCTCAGCGAGGATATGTGGAACGAGAAACAATTTAACGTTTCAAGTCGAGGAGACCGTTCATCAATGTTCTGACCATTGGTCCCAAAGCTGAAACATTGACGGTGTTTTCCATAGTTGTTGCCTCTCCTGCTGAGTATTTCCTGCATTCCTCTATTTTTATTTCAGAATTCCCATATTTGTAGTTTTTTTCTATTTTCTTCCTGACGTTTGTGTAGCTATGCCGGTAAAATATTGTCCAGTGTCGTATTTATCTATTTGGCTATATCTATTAGTTTGAGTGTTAAATGAGTTTTATCTGGCAGCAGACGTCGTTCAGTTTCAGAAAATCGAGGGTTGAGATTATATTTATCCATCAATAAGCATCACTAACGCTGACAATCGGGCCGTGTGTGTGTAATCTAACAGCCAGGTTCGCCGCGCTTCACGTCTGTAACATATTTCACGACGTACCTAGCTGACTGTGGCACACTCTTCTCAGACGCGCTCCCCAAATGTTTCCCAACGTCCATTTTCTATCTGGACGTCGTATAATTCCATTCTGTCTACCCATCTGGATATTAATTATTGATTACTATTTATGTGTGGCTATTTGTAATAAAATAGCCACATGTCGTCATTAGTTTTTTTCCTAATCTCTCTAACTTTAGCTGCACGACTGTTTTGTGTGAAACATCTCGACATTCTCTGATAACTTAATTTATTAGCTTATTTATTTATTATTTATAAGACTCGCATTTATCGCCACTTGTCACAATTTCGGGGCATTCCCAAGAGCTGGGCAGTTAAGTAAGCAATTCTGCCGAAGATGTAATTCTTCGGGCTATGAATTGCGTCCAAACTCACGGGATTCAGCGGCGTCCCTCCAGCATTTTGTCTGTGTTACTGTGAATTTTGTCTTCTTCTATGCAACTTCTATATCTACCCATGATTTCTGGGAATCAAATTCATAATTTCGCAGGATGTGCAGTGGTTGTCTATCTGTTTGCAGAGTTTCTGTCAAGTTGATCTTTATGTATTCGATTGCAGTAAGTGTAGAAGGGTGCAGTACTATATATAGAGTGTGGGTCTGATGGATAGTATGTGTGCAGGTGTATCCGTAGGTAAGTGATTGTTACCTCTTTAGTAGACCGTTAGTAATCCAGGGAGCATCTCTGTGTCCTGTCGTGGCAGTTTTCACCAGCGCAGCAGCGGAACTGAAGCTATTTCAGTGGGGCTGTCGGTCTCTGCAAGCGCGGCGACCATCAGTGGAGGCACCATTGACGGCACTGACACCGCTTCCCGCTGTGTTCACATCCGCAGGCGATTCGGAACGAAATGCGCCGCTTGTCAGCAGGGGATCCCCCCCACCCAAGTGGTCCGCAGGGCTCAGGACTTTGTCTATCACCTGCAGTGTTTCGCCTGCATCGTGTGCAAGCGGCAACTGGCTACGGGCGATGAATTTTACCTCATGGAGGACAGTAGACTGGTGTGTAAGGGAGACTACGAGGCAGCCAAGCAACGAGGTCAGTGAACCAACTCGACGTATAAAATCTACTAGACCATCATATCGGTGTATAACTTCCATACACTTATGTAACACGGGCATTTAATTAATTGGTGAAATTATTAGATCCACCCTCCACCGGGAATAACTAGTAATCAACCACAAACACGAGGAAATCTGCAGATGCTGGAATTTCAAGCAACACACATTCCGTCTGGGTAGCCTCCAACCTGATGGCATGAACATTGACTTCTCAAACTTCCGCTAATGCCCCACCTCCCCCTCGTACCCCATCCATTATTTATTTATATACACACATTCTTTTTCTCTCTCTCCCTTTTCTCCCTCTGTCCCTCTCACTATACCCCTTGCCTATCCTCTGGGTTTCCCCCCTCCCCCTTTTCCTTCTCCCTGGGCCTCCTGTCCCATGATCCTCTCTTATCACTTTTGCCAATCACCTGTCCAGCTCTTGACTCCATCCCTCCCCCTCCTGTCTTCCCCTATCATCTTGGATCTTCCCCTCCCCCTCTCAAATTTCTTACTAGCTCTTCTTTCAGTTAGTCCTGACGAAGGGTCTCAGCCCGAAACGTCGACTATACGTCTTCCTAGAGATGCTGCCTGGCCTGCTGAGTTATCAACCACAGCTGCAGATGCTATGAAAGTCAGGAAAACTGGGTCTAACTCTCAGCGTATGGTGACCGTTAGTCCTTATACCCCATATATTTATAAATATATAAAAGTTATTAATAAAGCCATGCCTATGCTAGGCATCTGAAATAAAACCAGAGATGCCGAAATCACTCAGCAGGTCAGGCAGCATCGGTGGAAAGAGAAACCAAGTGAGTCTTTCACGTCCGAGTCTCTTCTAGTGGGTCTCTGTTTTCATTTTCATTGTAACCTCCTCCGCACCCTCACGTCACTGGTCTGGTTTTCTCCTCTTCTTTTTGCTAGGGCACTGTCTACTCACCGTAAGGGTTGACACGGAGCCTGCGTTTACCCTTTTTGGGTGTACCTCATCTCTAATTCTGTGACGTGAATGATAGTGCAATATATAAACTAAATGCATATAGAAAGGTAGACACGCAGCCACATATCTACACATGCAAACACCTCTATAAATATATACTCATGGTCGTGTACGCCCACACACATTCATCCATACGCACTGATCTCCAGGAACCCGTGCACCCAGCCACATTCTCAGACAGCTCTCTCTCTCTCTCTCTCTCGCACACACACACACACACACACACACACACACACACACACACACTGTACTCAATTCCACCAAATACAATTTGGCACACTCAAGAGGGAAACATTTCATTGGATTCCCATTCCCCCTTTCACGGAGGTATTGCTGCTCGTGTATGGGCAGTGAGAGAAGGTTGTCTTTTCCTGACCAGCTGGTTAGATCATACCAAGGGGTCTTCCATTTCCTTTCAGAAGCCGAAACCAATGCCAAGAGGCCGCGGACCACGATCACTGCCAAACAGCTGGAGACACTGAAGAACGCCTACAATAACTCGCCCAAACCAGCTCGCCACGTGCGGGAACAGCTTTCGTCCGAGACCGGGCTGGACATGCGAGTGGTCCAGGTATGGGCATGCAGTTACCACCTTCTCTTAGAAATAAAGTGGAGGCTGGGAGATAAGAGCAGAGAAATTGCAGGAGATACAAAACAAGTCTGTCAGCATCAAGAAAGTCAGGGAGTTAGTTCAAGTGTTCATTTATCATCAAAGTATACAACTCTGAATTTTTCCTTCTCCAGATTGCCACAATACCAAGAAAGAAAGAAGGGCAGCACTATCATCAACCCCCAAAATCCCTCCTCCCCACACAAATAAATGAACACAGATGGAACAGGCACACTGACCCTAATATCCCCCTCCCCTGTACACAAAAAAAATGAGAAAGATTGGGCGAAAGACACAGAATACTAAAAAGAATCATAAGACTGCAAAGAAGTCTACAGTTTTTTTGCATTATTCTCTGTAAACTCTAGAGACTGTTGTGTGTGAAAATCCCAGGAGATCAGCAGTTTCTGAGATACTCAAACCACCCCTGGCACCTACAATCATTCTGGTCAAAGTCACTTAGATCACATTTCTTCCCTGTTCTGATGTTTTATCTGAACAATAACCAAACCTCTCGCAACACACAAAATGCTGGAGGTATTCAGCAGGTCAGGCAGCGTCTACGGAAATGAACAAACAGTCAACATTTCGGGCCGAGGCCCTTCGTCAGGACTGGAAAGGAAGGAGGAAGACGTCAGAGTAAAAAGGTGGGCGAGGGGAAGGAGGCTAGCTAAAAGGTGATAGGTGAAACCAGGTGGGTGCAAAAGTTAATGAGCTGGAGAGAAAGGAATCTGATAGGAGAGGGGAAGGAGGAGGGGACTGAGGGAGAGGTGATAAGCAGGTGAGAAAAGGTGAGAGGCCAGAGTGCAGAATAGAAGCCATGGTTGCATGCTTTTATGCATTAGGTTGCTGCCACATGATTGGTTAATTAGTTATTTGCATTGACAAGCAGGTGTACAGATGTACCAAATAAAATGGCCACTGATTGTAGATGACTGGTTGGTTCCACACATGAGATTCCAGGCATTTCCAGAAAGAGAAAAAGGTGGAGAAAGATTATATTCTTTGGAGTTTAGAGCAGTGACCATTTTGAACAAATTCAGAAATCTGGAGAAGCCACTCAGCCCATGAACCTGAACGAAAGTTAAATACAACCATGTTTCATATTCCACGACTCGTGGAACTTTTGGTGTTAACTAATCAGGTACTTTTTAGTCTCAATCTCATCTAAATACTCCCAGCCCTCTGATTTGGAATGAAGAAAATTTCTCACTTAATTCCCAAATGCTCTTGTACCAAGACAGTGCTGTCTGGTTACATATCAACCAGCCAAGGGAAGCATCCTCCCAGCAACCATATTGGCCAGCTCTTTAATCATTTTATATGTTTCAGTGAAATTATCCTTCATGCCTCTAATATCTAAGCTATTCCAGCCCAGACCATTCAACCTTCCCCTTCAGGACAACACATCACAGTGATCAACACTCCGTGCACCATCTCTATCAGGGGAAGTTTTGTTACACTCTCATTAAAGTAGATATATCCCTTCTTGGTGAGCAGACCAAAACTTTCCTCAATGTTTGAATCTGGCCTGATCAAGGATCTATCTCCTCCCATCATTCCATTAAAGGGAGCAGTATAATATCTGCTTTTTTAATTGTGTCCCATACTAGATTTTCTAGGATTCATGTCCCAAGTCACCAAAGTCCGTCTGAATTTTCTCTCACACCTTAAAATACCTCCCTTTTCTATTTTACCTGGTAAAGAAATAGCCTCATACTTAGATGTAATATCATATGGAGAATGTTTTAACCCACCACTGAGCACATCTACAAGGAATGCAGCCACAAAAAAGCAGCATCCATCATCAAGGACTCCTGTATTCCAGGCCATGCTCTCTTCTCACTGCTGCCATCAGGAAGGAGGAACAGCAGTCTCAGGTCCTACACCGCCAGGTTCAGGAAAAGCCATTACCCTACAACCATTGCTGTTTCCATAACAAATTTGTTTGACCAGGTAAGGTTGTTAGCCTTGAGCTGAACCCCAAACTTGGAGAATGATGGACCACTCTTCGCCTGGCCTCTACCCTTTGACCTGTTTGGCATGGGTGACCCTACCAAGAGCCAAAGCTTAAAGCCCTGACCCCACCCAACATAGATCTCTGGGTCATTGAGGTAAGCAAGGCTCCAAACCCAGTGACAAGGTTATGGTCTTTTTGGAGGCTCTATTTGATTATTTAATGCTTTATAAATTACAATGTACATTTCACTGAATGCAAATGATTCTGAAAATGTATTACAATAATTATTGAACCATGATTTGTGCAGTGAGCTTTAGAAATGCAGTGCCTTTCCCTGCATGCTGTGTTGAATTCAGTCTCACTGTGGATATACATCCTCAGCTCCTCGGAGAAGTCACAAAATAAGCCCAAGCTGCTGCTGCCTTAATCAGATCAGGTAACACACGGTGGGAGTCAAACTGTTGCAGATGATAGAAGTCTGCAGTAAAAGCAGAATCTGTAAGGAAAAACACAAATCTATAAGAAAGCAGAAAAATCCCATTGGTTCAGGCAACATCAGTGGAGGGAGAATGGAGTTAAAGTTTTAAGTCGGTGACCATTCCCTCAGACTGTGGAAAGGCCTTTTCCCCACTTCCAATGCCAGCATTTTTCGTTCACATAGTATACAGAGGCACAAATTAAACCATGTACCATCGCCATTCATGTGTATTTGAGGGAAATTCCTGGGATGTTATCTCTGGGAGCATGGTTTCAGGTCTGCTGCAAAGGAAATGAAAATCTTGCCAATTACCTTCTTCCACATTAACTATTAAATACTTTTCCATCCACATTTTTTAATACCTGAGGAAGGCCTAGTATTGGTATTGTTTTGTGATGAGCCTTCAGTCCCATACACGAGGTTCAGTAACAACCATCAGTCTCCTGAGCCAATGTGGATAACTTCAATCACCTCAGTGCTGAGCTGATTCCACAACCTACAGACTCACTTCCAAGGATTCTAAAACTCAGTATTATTTATTTACAGTTTTTAAAGTTATTTGAATAATTTGTCTTTTGCACCTTATTTGTCAGTCTTTGCTATTTATAGTCTTTCATAAATTCTATTGTGTTTTCTTGTAAATGCCTGCAAGAAGATGTATTCTAGGGTTGTATATGGTGTCATATACATACTCTGATAATAAATTTACTTTGAACTTTGACTTTATTATTGTTACATGTACCATGATAGAGTGAAAAGCTTGGCTCTGCTCACTACAGATCAGATCATTACACACTGCATTAAGGTAGAAGTAAGTAAAACAGCAGTGCTGAATAAAGAGCAAAAGCTACCGAGAAAGCATAGTGCAGGTGACCGATTAAGTACAGGTTAAGCCATTACATTCTCAACTCCTCCCGGCTGGCTGGGACCTTATGGGAAAGGGTAGAGGGCCCACTGATCCACAGCTGCTCAAACGTTCCTCACCAATATGGATGAGGTGGAGGTCAGTTGCCTGTGATCAAACTGACCATGCTAATTCTGGACACACCATTGAATCTAGTGTGTCAAAGGGCCTGGTATACTTTGCAACTGGCTCCTCAGTTATATGTCATTTGAATGGAGGCACCAAACCAATGGGAAAAGATAAGTGAGGCCTTTTGTTTTACATTATTTTATTTAATAATATTAATTGTTAGTGTTCTATTGTTTTGCACTTCTAATGCATTTATTTTAACTAATTAAATAGTTTTTTTGCCAGTTGCCCGATTTGTTCTATTTTTGCACGTTAGGTGTTCGCTATTTTCTTTGAACAGGTTTCATGGTGTTCCTTTTTTTCATGGCTGCCTGCAGGAAGACAAATCTCAGGGCTGAACGCTGCATACGTACTTTGATAATAAATGTGCTCTGGATCTTTGAATCTTTTGAACCTGAATAGCTTTGCTGACTAAAGAGACTTTTGAACTGTTCAGAAATCTTTGACAGCTGGCAAAGTATAGCAGGACACGGCAGCGGCTGAGCGCCGAGATGTGATACATCAGGCCTAGTCACTTTACAGGATTCACTGTATCTCATGAGATGACTCCGGGATCTGAAGTTGACCCCTTCAGCTGACCTTATCTGGGAAAAGTAACTCCAGATAGCAGGCTGGGTCCAGAATGATGGGATCTTATGAGGGGGAGGGGACTTCTATTGCCCCCTTACCGTGGGGGCCTGCTGGTGTTCAAACTGAGCAATCTTCTGCAGCACAGCAACTTTGAATAATCTGGTATGCTGACTTCATAATACTGTCTCTAAATAGCAATCATTCAAGGCTTTCTGTTTCTATAAGGCAAGTGGTGATTTACCTTGCCAAGTGTTATAAGGAAAGTTTGAATCAGTTAGGACTTTATTCCTTAGATTGTAGAAGATTGAGAGGAGATTTGATAGAGATATACAAAATTATGAGGGGAATAGATAGGGTTAATGCAAGCAGGGTTATTCCACTGAGGTTGGGTGGGACTACAATCAGAGTTCATGGGTTAAGGGTGAAAGGTGAAAAGTTAAGAGAACCATGAGGGGAAACTTCTTCACACAGAGTCGTGGGAGTGTGGAATGAGCTGCCAGCACAAGTGGTGCATAGGAGCTCATTTTCAACATTTAAGAGAATTTTCAGTAGGCACATAGTTGGTAGGGGTATGGAGGGCTATGGTCCCAGTGCAGGTTGATGGGTGTAGGCACCTTAAATGGTTTCGGAATGGACAAGAAGGGCCAAAGGGCCTCTTTCTGTGTTGTCCTTCTCTATGACTCTAAGTGGTTAGTGATTAAGAAGTTATAACAACATTTGCAAAGCAGAACCATTATAGCAGTTTGTGGGCTGATGCTCCATTTATCTTTCTTGTACCCTTCATCTAATCTCATCCATGCAATCTCCTGTTCCTTTCTCTCTTGTTTTCTTTATTCATGTGGTAGCAAGCACCACACTCGCAGGGTAAAGAAATTTCTCCTAAATTCCCTTTTGGATCTATGAAAGTTCAAAGTAAATTTATTATCAAAGTATGTATATGTCACCATATACAACCCTGTGATACATTTTCTTGTAGGCATACTCAAATCTATAGAATAATAACTATAAGAGAATCAAAGAAAGACTGCCCAACAAGGGTGATCAACCAGAGTGTAGAAGACAATAAACTGCAAATAGAAAAAGAATAAACAATAATAATAAATATATAAGCAATACAGTTTGAGAACATAAGATGAAGAGCCCTTGAAAGTGAGTCCTTTGGTTGTGAGAACAATTCAGTGATGGGGCAAATGAAGTTATCCACTTTGGTTCAAGAGCCTGCTGGTCGAGTGGTTGTAATTGTTCCTGAACTGGGTGGTGCAAGTCCTGAGGGTCTTGTACTTTCATTCTGATGGCAGCAGCAAGAAGAGAGCGTGTCCTGGGTTGTGGGGGTCCCTGATAATGGATGCTGCTTTCCTGCGATGGCCTTTCACGTAGATGTGCTCAATGGTTGAGAGGGCTTTACTTGTGATGGACTGGGCCGTATCTGCTACTCTTTGTAGGATTTTTCATTCAAGGGCATTGGTGTTCCAATACCAGCAGGCTATGCTGGAGCCAATCAATGCACCCTCCATGACACATCTATAGAAGTCTATCAAAATTTTAGATGTCATGCTGAACCACAAACTTCAAAGGAAGTAGAGGAGCTGCCGTGCTTTCTTCATAATTCCACTTTTGTGCTGAGCCCAGAACAGATCCTCCAAAATAATAACACCAAGGAATTTGAAGTTGCTAACCCTCTCTACCTCTGATCCTACAATGAGGATTGGCTCATGGACCTCTGGCTTCCTTCTCCTGAAGTCTGTAATCAGCTCCTTGGTCTTGCCAACATTAAGTGAGAGGTTGCTGTTATCACACCACTCAGCCAGACTTTCAATTTTCCTCCTCTATGCTGGTTCAGCACCACCTTTGATCAGGCCAACGGCAGTGATATCATTAGTAAATTTGAATTTGATATTCATGGCATTAACAAGGATCTTAATTTATATTCCCTAGGTTTAGTCTCAGGCAAAGATGGAAATATTTTCCACGTGGCTACCTTATCAAATTTCTCTACAATCTTAGACCTTTATGCATATATACATTTCTTAGGATGTACACTCAGTGGCCACTTTATTAGGTACAGCAGTGACATCATGGAGTGGAACCCAGTGTGGTCTTCTGCGGATGCCAACAATCCACTTCAAGGTTTGATGTATTGTGCATTCGGAGATGCTCTTCTACACACCACCATTGTTATGCATATTTTTTTTGAGTTACTGTCACCTTTCTGTCAGCTTGAACCAGTCTGACTGTTCTTCTCTGACCTCTTTTATTAACAAGGCTTTTTTCCTTTGCCCACCGAACTGCTGCTCACTGGATTTTTTTTTTTTTTTTTTGTTTTACACACCATTCTTCTGTAAACTCCAGAAACTGTAGCCCATGAAAACCCCCAATAACTCAACAGGAGTTTCTGAGATACTTAAACAATGCCATCTGGCACCAAGAATCATTTCCTAGTCAAAGTCACTTCAATCACATTACTTCCCCATTCTGATGTTCGGTCTGAACAACAACTGAACCTCTTGATCATGTCTGCGTGCTTTTATGCACTGAGTTCCTGCCACATGATTGGCTGATTCAATATCTATAGGTGCTTAATAAAGTGGCAACTGAATGTATATTTCTATGGAAAGAAACCAGCTTAATGGATCAGTATCCCTGCTTATCATGAACTTGATGCTGAGTTACTCAGTTCTGGCAATAGTACCAGTAGTGAGTGCTTAGTTACAGTGACTGTCCACAGTTTACACTGAAGGGCATCTTCGCTGTAAGGTTTGGAGCTCTCTGCACACATTGATAATGATTAAACATTCAATGAGATGTACAGTTGTAATCACTCAGCATCGATAGCCAAATATACATTCTTTTTGAGGATTGTTCACTGAAAGGTCCTATTGATATAAAACACTAAATGAGAAAAAAAGGGTCAAGTGCTTTCCTGGCTAATGAATTCTTCCTGGGCTTCCAGCTGGGTACAGGTATCGATTATAACCAATGGTCCAATATCAAACTCTCCCATCTTTTTCGGGGATGATGCTTGGAAAGAGTTTATTTGTAATAAATGAGAGAATTAACCTGTTAGTCATAGCACATTGTGAAGCGCTACCCTTTCAACATCCTAGTTAGAATACAAAACCATTTCCAATTACAAGCAGGGAGAAAAGATGATTTTCATTATCTTTGCTGATCTGGTGCCCAAGGACTAACCCAAGGGTTATGTGTTTAAGTAGACGGCTTTCTGCAAAATTCATGGTGGGGAAAATAAAGTACTGATGACCGCATACAGCTGTAACCACGACAACGTAAAGGAAGGATTAGGATAATGCAGTGGTTTTCAGCTTTGCTAGGACACTAATGCTGCAATGTAATACTGTCACTGGGACTTTGACCTGACTTCAGAGAGCCATTGTATGAGGAGGGAACTGATATTTTGAATTAAGCTTGATGTTGTGCTACTAATAGAATGCAGGAAAATTTGTCCAGGCTATTTCTAATGATTGATTCCTCCACCATTCAGCTACACTGCCAAGAATTTGTATTTATTAAACCACAAGGGTTCAGCACTGATATAAATTTTACAGAATCTGAAATATCAGTACTCGGCTGGTTGATTCTCATATATTTGATACTCCATAAAGAATAAACCTGTATTAGTGTGAAACGTGTCCTGGAAAGTGCACGCAGAGGTCTCGGATACACTGAACATATCTGAAAGGTCCTTGTCATTGATTGAGACGTTTATAGAATGGGAAACTTGTCTTCCCGCTTTTAAGTACAGAGACCTTCTAGTTGAGAGAGCTGGCTCTTGAACTGAGTAGCACAACTTTGCCAGGCTGGAATCCATTTTGGGGCTGATAATGGTATAAATTGGATCAAATGCTCCTGTTTCACTGACATTTGAAGGGCAGTTGTGCTCCGTTTCCTGTCTCTGTGCAATTGTATGCTTGATCACTGTAATCTTTATTATTTTCAGTTTTGCACCAATTATGATTCACATTCAAAACCATTTTTTTTTTTAGTTACAGTAAAACTCAAACTCAAGAGATTCTGAAGATGCTGGAAATCTAGAGTATCACACACAAAATGCTGGAGGAACTGAGCATGTCAGGCTTCACCTATGGAGAGGAATGAACAGTCAACGTTTTGGACCACCCACCTATCCTCTCCATCAGTTGGCTTCACCTATCACCTGCCAGCTTATACTCCTTTCCCTCCTCCCACCTTCTTATTCTGGCTCCTTTTCCACTCCTGGTGAAGGGTCTCAACCTGGCACAGATTTGACATGTCATTTAAAACTTTGAAAAACTTCTATAGATGTGTGGTGGAGAGTATTTTGACTGGTTGTATCATGACCTGGTTTGGAAACACTAATGCCCTTGAATGGAAAATCCTACAAAAAGTAGTGGATATGGTCCAGTCCATCACGGGTTAATCCCTCCCCACCATTGAGCACATTATAGAGTACATGGAGCGCTGTCACAGGAAAGCAGCATCCATCATGAAGGACCGCCACAATCCAGGCCAAGCTCTCTTCTCATTGCTGTCATCAGGAAGAAGGCACAGGAGCCTCGGGACCCACACCATCATATTCAGGAACAATTATTACCCCACAACTATCAGGCTCTTGAACTGATGGGGATTACTTCACTCATCCCATCTCTGAACTGTTCCCATACCTATGGACTCACTTTCAAGGGCTCTTCATCTCATGTTCTTGATATTTATTGATTACTTATTTATTATTTTTTTTTATTTGCACAGTTTTTTGTCTGTTGCACATTGATTGTTTGTCCTGAAGAAAGGTCCCGCCCTGACGCATGGACTGTTTACTCTTTTCCTTAGATGCTGCCTGACCTGCTGAGTTCCTCCAGCATTTTGTGTGTGTTCCTTTGGATTTTCAGCATCTACAGACCTTGTTCTTGATTTTTTGTCTGTCTTGTTGGGTGCAACCTTTCATTGATTCTATCTTGTATTCACCATGAATAGCCACAAGAAGATGAATCTCAGGGTTGTGTATGGTGACATACATGTACTTTGATAATAAATTTACTTTGAACTTGGAGGTAGCAGATTATCGGACTTTAACTGTTTTTAGAATGGATAGTATAAACTGGTCAATTTAAGTTTGCACTGTATCAACCTGTTCAATGAAAGCACATTAACATCAATGTATCATTCAATGGTTGAAAGTTGCACTCTGTCTCATCCCTAGCAGTTTTGAATAATAGGACCAGAACCTCTAAACGTTGTTGCAATGGTAATGAAATATCCAGGGGCATCTTCACAATCAGCTGTCATCAGTTTATTTGTATCACATACCTGTACTGATACCGTAAGCATGTTCTTGGGGTGGTGACAACCCTGAGAAGTCTACAATTTAGGCACCTACTCATAGGTGCCTAAAGAAAACACTGGTTATCCTTCTCCATGAACCATTTGTGGAGGATGATCCCAGAACAGTTTGGGGAATGGGTCTATTGACATATTCTGTGGCACCAAGATAATGACAGAGATCAGTAATGTGAAATCAGAAAGGATTCATTTATCCAGTCCTGCTTAAGGGTCTCGGCCTGAAACATCAACTGTTTACTCTTCTCCATAGATGCTGCCTGGCCTGCTGAGTCCTCCAGCATTTTAAGTGTGTTGCTAGGATTCATTAATAATCTGGTTATTGAAATCCAATTGTGTAGTACAGGGACTGGTATCACTACCCTTGCTGTTAACTATATACATTTACGGTCTGCATGCATGTGTAGGAGATATGGTGAATTGGCAATATGGACAGAGCAATGGCCAATATAATTCAATTCTGAAAACCAGTAAGGGGTGGCATGGTAGTGTATTGATTAAGAAGAAGAAGAAGAAAGCCCTTAACTCCGAGTGGAGTCATCAGGACGCTGTCATGACGGTGTTTTTTTTAGCAGGCTTTCTTATTTTTACGAGGTCGAGTTGCTGGCTCGATGCTCAACCCAGCACGGATGGGAAATGTGCAAGGGAGCCGGCTGGATTCGAACTCGGGAGCCTTCGCTCTGAAGTCCGGCGCTGATGCCACTATGCCACCAGCCGGCAGTGTATTGATTAGCATAACGTTATTACTGTGCCAGGGAGCCAGGATCAATTCCCACCACTGTCTGTAAGGAGTTTGTACATTCTCCCTGCGGCCGAGTATGTTTTCCTCCGGGGGCTCAGGTTTCCTCCCACATTTCAAAGGTGTGCGGGTTGGTTAATTGGTCACATGTATGTAAATGGGTGTCATGGGATCATTGGGCCATCAGGGCTCATTACGGTGCTCGTTAAACACACACACACACACACACAGTGATTGATAAGTTCATGGCCCAAGGTAGAAGGAGTCAATTTTAGAAAACTTAGCACATTTATTTTCAACATAGTCCCCTCCTACATTTACACACTTAGTCCAGCGGTTGTGGAGCATACGGATCCCTTCTTTGTAGAAGTCAGCGTCTTGAACCTCCAGAAAGTGGTCCACAGCAGGGGTGATTGATAAGTTCATAGAGAAGGATGTGAGTTATACAGCTCTTGTTACATGCACATGCAGTTCAACTCTTTAGTGATTATGCAGAAAATTTAAAGTTAATAACTCAGCTCCTTCTACCTTAGGCCACGAACTTATTAATCACCCTTTGTGTGTGTCTCTCCCTCTCTCTCTCTCTCTCTCCCTCTCTCTCTCTATTTATATATGAAAGGATTTCTGAAGACAGCAGCATAGCTAAGTAAGGTAGTTGAGAAGGCATATGGAATGGTTGCTCCCATTGGCCAGGGCACTGAATATAGAAGTGTGTGTGTGGGGGGGGGGTGGTATTATTGTACAACCATATCAAGATAATCAGGCCTTGGCTAAGGTACTGTGTGTAGGTTTGGTCACTGCAGTAGAGGAAGGATGCAGTTGCACTGGAGAGAAGGCAAAAGTAGGTCTTCAGAATGTCAGTTCAGATGGAGTGGTTCAACCTAGAGAAGAGTGTGGAGATGCTGGATTTGTTGTCCCTGGAGTGGAAAATGTTGTGGGGGAACCTGACTGAGAGTGTACCTAGAATCTATAGTGAGAATCATTTCACTATTGAAAGGGTCCATAATCATGGGCCATGAGTAAAGTCAAGATGCACGAGAGGGTGTGAAAATTTTATTTCACCCAGAGAATGGTTGAAATTGGGATCACACTACTTGAACACTACTTGAGGGAATGGTGGAGACAGGCACTCTCGTCGTATTTAAGGGGTATAAATAAGCACATGAAGCACTTTGGCATAGAAGGCTAAGGGCTGAGTATTGGACAGTGGGGACTGGTATAGTTAGGTGGTTGATAATTAGCATGAACATGGTGAGCAAAAGGGGCAGTTTCTATGCTGTATGATTCTATTATTCTAGGATGAAATTTCATACTAAGATTGAAAGTGATTTAATTCAGTCTGAAGCCAAAATCTAAATAAAGTCTAACACTACGTGAAGGAAGACATGAAGTTGTGAGGTGTGATTGCTACTGTACATTGGAAAACCAAAGGTTTTTGAAAGGTGGTGAAGGAAAGACTTTAAAATCAATGAACTTTGAAAATCCATACTGTAGAATCTAACATAGTTCCCAATATTTAAATAAAGACAGGAGAAAGAAAACTGAGAACTGTAGACCAGTTAACCTGACATCAGTAGGATAAATACTAGAATCCATTACTAAATTAGTGATAGGAGAGCATTTAAAAAATGATATTAAGTTAGGACGGGGCCTACATGGATTTATAAAATTGAATCATGTTTTACAAATCTGAGAGTGGTTTGAAGTTTAACTAGTAGATTAGATATGGGAGAAACAGTAAATGTGATGTACTTCCAGAAGACCTTTGTTAAATTATAAAGTAAGGTTATTAAACAAATTATGGATCATAATGGATAGAAAACAAAGAAAAGCAAAAACACTTTGTGAGATATGGACTAGTTTGACTACTGCAGTAGTTTTGTCTAGATTTTGACCATTTTCAAAGCTGTTGGGTTCCTTCTGCAGTGGAATGCCTGACCATTCTTGAAATACTTTTCATGGCCACAACTGCCTTGGAAATCTGGCAAGAACTGTATAAGCTTTCAACTCTCCCCAGAATTTGTTTAGCTGGGTTAAAAACATGTCGCTGGAGAAAATCTGCATCTTGGAAGACAGGGGGTCAGTTGATGTTCTGTGTTTAGACTCAGCGATGGATTTACCTAAGTACTCTGCTCAGAACTTAGGCTGGCTTGTTAACTTGGGTTAGCCTGGAGTGACTGAACTGAGTGTCAAAGCATTGTTTGAGGACCTGAACATCCTTGTTCTGTTCTTAAATGACTGTGAAATGTACGACACCAACCCCCAGCTTAAATGCTTTCATTAAATGTTTTGGCATTGCTCTGGTTCTGTGAGTAACAACAGATGGTAGACAAGTTTAATTTGGTGAATGAGGACACAGTGTTCCTCTCCATCTCTGAGAAGGACAGTTGGACTGAAAATGTCATGGTCCATTTACGTATTTATTGAGATACAGTATGGAATAGGGCCCTTCCAGCCCTTCAAGCTGTGCTGCACAGCAGTCCTCTGATTTAACCCCTGGCCAAATCACGGGACAATTTACAAAGACCATTTAACCTACCAACATGAAGAACTCAGAATTTTACTGAACTTTAAATGCAAGGTACAAATGACATCTGGGCCTACCAGAGTATGAATGTTAAACTTGTGGCAATAGTTGAAGAAAAAAGGTCTCTATTTATATTTTGTCTTTGATTCAAATTCATTTAGGAAATCACAAAACACTTCACAGTCCATGAAAGATCTAACATACATAACACTGGACAACAAAGTTTTTGAAAGTGTTGCTCTATCAGAATTTTTTTTTGATATAGTGCTTGAAGCTGAACACCAGTATAATTTCAGACTACTTGTATCACGTAGGAATTTGAAAAAACAAGAAATTAACTTTTATTGAATATAATGCATTTAATTGCATAACAGTGCTGACACTTCACAATAGTTCAACCAAGCTAAAAATGTTTTGTTGATGATTTACATTTGTACTCAGTGTCTGAGGCTTCTCGATTAAATATAGAATGATAATCAGCCAGCATTCATGGATTCCAGTTGCCAGAATGCCGTTTCTCCATGACTGTAATGTCCTGATGAAACCTTTCACCATGCTCATCACTGACAGCACCAAGATTTACCCAGAAGTCTAAATGCGAATGCTGAAAATTAATCTTTAGTGACATGTTGCACTTCATAGATTTGTATGCTTGAAGCATTTTGTTAACCAGCTGTGCGTAGTTTGGTGCTCTGTAGTTGCCAAGAAAATTTTCAACAACATCCTTGGATGCCTTCCATGCGATTTTCTCTGGTCCCACTAGAAGTTCTTTGAATTGCCTGTCATTGATGACCTGTTTGATTTGTGAACCAATAAAAAAGCTGTCCCTAATCTTGCCGTCAGCTATTCTCACAAATTATGAATTGAAATAACAAATATAAGCAATTTTAAAAAATGGTGTGTGATAGGAAAATTTCATGGTGATTTTCATGATCAGCAGCCCAAAATCCAAAGGTATTCAGGAAGTAAAATCTTTTGTCCAGTGTAATCAATCTTTCAATATAGGAAATGCCATAATGCCATGATCAATTTGACCAAAGCGAGATCTCACAATGAGCTATGTGACCATGACACAAAAATACTTTTTGGTTATCTTTCTGGCCAGAACATGGGACCCTGACCACTTGCTTGCTCCAATGGTCAGATGGGTCCTCAGTTTAACATTGCATCTGATGCACACCACCCTGACAGTGCAATGTTCCTCTAGAATTTTGATTGTGTGTCAGACTGGATTAGGCCCTGAAGTCTCTGCAGTCTGACTCAGAGGTGAGAAATGCTAAAAATCATGTCACAGCTGACAAACTGTGTGCATTCTGCTGGCCTCTAAGTACAGTGCATCAGTCAATGAAGCATTGATCATTGCTGCCACATATCATTGCCCTTGAAAGCGATGATGCTGACTTTCATATTTCATGGAATGAAACTGTCATCCAACTAAATTCATACACTGATGAGAAAAATTATTGGACCCTTTGGATGTAATTCAACCCTGCTTCCCCCTCCAATAGGTTTGGTTTCAGAACCGAAGGGCAAAGGAGAAACGATTGAAGAAAGATGCTGGCAGGCAGAGATGGGGTCAGTATTTCCGGAACATCAAGAGATCCAGAGCAAGCTCCAAATCAGATAAAGACAGTGCCCAAGATGATGGGGTGGCCAGCGACGCCGAAGTGTCCTTCATAGGTTTGTACATGTCAGAATCTGAGTGTTTCTCCTGACAAACCCTGCAGTTAGCTTCTCAGGGCTATTATAACACTGGAAGAATGCTTAAGGGCTGGGATTGTTCCAGTCAGGATAGAAAAGATTAAAGGAAGATAATGATCTTCAAAATTATGTGGGATTTTAACATAGTTATTGGGAGAGGAATATCTATTGACAGGAATGGCCACAGACCTAAGGTTATTTGCCAAAGAGTCAGAGGTGTGTGGCAGAGAATTTTATCAGTTACTCCATGAGTTTTTAAAACCTAGAATGCATTGCCATAAAGACCAGTGGAAGAATACTTAATAATAACTTCAAATTTGAGTTGGAAGTATAGTTGAAAAAGGATATATCATTGAAAACATTGTTGGGCTACAGGGAAAGAGATGAGGGAGTGTGGGACTGACTATTCAGGTTTTACAAAGATGTAGACATATGACCCATCTAAAGGCATAGACTGCAGATGTTAGAAGTATTTCAACTGGAAGCATTGACAATTCCTTTCCCACCACAGATGTTGCTTAATCCAATGAGTTCATCCAGCAGGCTGTTGCTGTTCTAAAGATGCCATGAGTCCAAAAACCTCCATTAGGTTCTCTACAATAAGTCCAAATGGACAATGAAAAGATATGAAATTTAATAACAAAATTATCTATTTATAGAGCTTCCCCATTCCAGCACCACACAACCCAAGTCTCTAACTTGAGGCCTTCATTTAACATGAATTAGTGTGAAATGGAGGAGTGTTCTGCTGGGGATGCTTAGTGAGAGCCTGACAAAGTTGCCGGAGAAATGCATCTAGGCCCAAGCTGCCTTGTCCCTCCTCTCTGACTAGAGTGTGTATACAATTCCTTATTTGAAACATTCAGCATGGATACACACCCTTCAGCCCAAAGATTCCATGCTAACCATCGCGTGCATTGAGCTAGTCCCAATTCCTGCCTTTTGCCCCTATCCTTCTAAGCCTTGCTCCTTCACTTGCTTCTTTTAAATTGTACCTGCTTTGACCACTTCCTCTAGCAGCTTGTTTCATATACTCTCCACACTCTGCATGAAAAAGTTGTCCCTTGGGTCTCCTTTAAATCTTCCTTTTAACCTTAAAGCTATGTCCCCTCATTGTGGTCTCCACTATCCTGGGGAAAAGCGTTTATGCCTCTCGTAATTTCAAACATGTCTGTAAGTATACTCCTCATTCTGCTACGTTACAAGGAATAAAGACCTAGATTGGTCAACCTGTCCCTAGAACTCAGGACCACTACTCTTGGTAACATCCTGGTAAATCTTTTCTGAACTCTTTCTAGTGAAACTACACATCTTTCCCATAACATCAGACCAATCCACCTATTTATCCCAAGCCTAATTACAGATCAATTTACAATGACCAATTAACCTTTCAACCAGTACATCTTTGAACTGAAGGAGGAAATCCATGGGATCACGGGAAGGACGTACAAACAGCGTGGGAACTGAACTCTGAACTCCAAATCCCTAAGCTGTAATGATGTCACGCTATTGTTTCAGGAAATATCCCTAGACACATTTCACAAATTCTGCCCAGTCCAGGCTCTTAACACTCTCAGTGGCCCAGTCAATGCTGAGGAAATTAAAATCTTCCACTAACATAACCGTTATTTTTACAACTATGAGAATTTTTCTACAAACCTGCTCCTCAGGCTTCTTCTGACTATTGTCGGGTGGGGGGGGGGTGGAACAATAGAGTGATCCTCCTCTTCTAGTTTCTAAATTCTACCCATATGGCCTGATTGGATATTGCCTCAGGAAAGTAATCTCTAAGTATTGTATTACATCCTCATTTATTAAAAAGGTTACACTGCCTCCTTGCTTACTTATACCTCTGTCCTGAGGTGCCATCTATACCTTGGATTGCCCTTCCCTCAGCCACGTTTGTCTTGTCTTGTCCATACTGCACCAACTGCCACCTGCCACCACTGGATTATAAACATGCAGGAGCAATGTGTGGGCTAGGTGCCTTGCTCAAGGACACAACACGCCGCCTTGGTTGAGGCTCGAACTCGCAGCCTTCAGATCGCTAGTCCAACACCTTAACCACTTGGCCACACACCAACACAACATTTCTATAACATCCCAGTCCTCAGAGCCAATCCCAATACCCCACTACGGAGCACCAGGCCATTGTCTCCCACACCATCACCGACTTTATCCGCTCAGGGGATCTCCCATCTGCTGCTACCAACCTTATAGTTCCCACACCACGCACTTCCCGTTTCTACCTCCTACCCAAGATCCACAAACCTGCCTGTCCTGGCAGACCTATTGTCTCAGCTTGCTCCTGCCCCACCGAACTTGTTTCTGCATACTTCAATACGGTTTTATCCCCCCTTGTTCAATCCCTTCCTACCTATGTTCGTGACTCTTCTCACGCTCTTAAACTTTTCGATGATTTTAAGTTCCCTGGCCCCCACCGCTTTATTTTCACCATGGATGTCCAGTCCCTATTACTTCCATCCCCCATCAGGAAGGTCTCAAAGCTCTCCGCTTCTTTTTGGATTCCAGACCTAATCAGTTCCCCTCTACCACCACTCTGCTCCGTCTAGCGGAATTAGTCCTTACTCTTAATAATTTCTCCTTTGGCTCCTCCCACTTCCTCCAAACTAAAGGTGTAGCTATGGGCACCCGTATGGGTCCTAGCTATGCCTGCCTTTTTGTTGGCTTTGTGGAACAATCTATGTTCCGTACTTACTCTGATATCTGTCCCCCACCTTTCCTTCACTAAATCGATGACTGCATTGGCGCTGCTTCCTGCACACATGCAGAGCTCGTTGACTTTATTAACTTTGCCTCCAACTTTCACCCTGCCCTCAAGTTTACCTGGTCCATTTCTGACACCTCCCTCCCCTTTCTAGATCTTTCTGTCTCTATCTCTGGAGACAGCTTATCCACTGATGTCTACTATAAGCCTACTGATTCTCACAGCTATCTGGACTATTCCTCTTCTCACCCTGTCTCTTGCAAAAATGCCATCCCCTTCTCGCAATTCCTCCGTCTCCACCACATCTGCTCTCAGGATGAGGTTTTTCATTCCAGGACGAGGGAGATATCCTTTTTTAAAGAAAGAGGCTTCCCTTTCTCCACCATCAACTCTGCTCTCAAACGTATCTCCCCCATTTCACGCACATCTGCTCTCACTCCATCCTCCTGCCACCCCACTAGGAATAGGGTTCCCCTGGTCCTCACCTACCACCCCACCAGCCTCCGGGTCCAACATATTATTCTCTGTAACTTCCACCACCTCCAACGGGATCCCACCACTAAGCACATCTTTCCCTCCCCTCCCACTGCTTTCCGCAGGGGTCGCTCCCTACGCGACTCCCTTGTCCATTCGTCCCCCCATCCTGGCACTTATCCTTGTAAGCGGAATAAGTGCTACACATGCCCTTACACTTCCTCCCTTACCACCATTCAGGGCCCCAGACAGTCCTTCCAGGTGAGGCGACACTTCACCTGTGAGTCGGCTGGGGTGATATACTGCGTCCGGTGCTCCCAATGTGGCCTTCTATATATTGGCGAGACCTGAAGCAGACTGGGAGACTGCTTTGCTGAACACCTACGCTCTGTCCACCAGAGAAAGCAGGATTGCCATTTTAATTCCACATCCCATTCCCATTCTGACATGTCTATCCATGGCTTCCTCTACTGTAAAGATGAAGCCACACTCAGGTTGGAGGAACAACACCTTATATTCCGTCTGGGTAGCCTCCAACCCGATGGCATGAACATTGACTTCTCTAACTTCTGCTAATGCCCCACCTCCCCCTCGTACCCCATCTGTTATTTATTTTTAGACACACATTCTTTCTCTCACTCTCCTTTTTCTCCCTCTGTCCCTCTGACTATACCCCTTGCCCATCCTCTGGGTTTTCCCTCCTCCCCCTTTTCCTTCTCCCTGGGCCTCCTGTCCCATGACCCTCTCGTATCCCTTTTGCCAACCACCTGTCCAGCTCTTGGCTCCATCCCTCCCCCTCCTGTCTTCTCCTATCATTTCGGATCTCCTCCTCCTCCCCCCACTTTCAAATCTCTTACTAACTCTTCCTTCAGATAGTCCTGACGAAGTGTCTCAGCCTGAAACGTCGACTGTACCTCTTCCTAGAGATGCTGCCTGGCCTGCTGCGTTCACCAGCAACTTTGATGTGTGTTGCTTGAAATTCCAGCATCTGCAGATTTCCTGTTGTCCACACTGTTTATTTGCCTTACCCGTTAAACCTGGGCTACTGAAACGACACTGTTTAACTTTTCCCTGCCTTTACTCTGCTGCCGATACTCTGCTACCGACTGTTTTATCCATGACTTGCCCCTGCACGGAGTCCCACGTCCCACTCTCCTCCCCTCTCCTCGCTGCATCCAGTTAAACTATGTTGCACGAGCAAAATTTCCCTTTCTGATTCAAGTGCAACTTCTCCCTCTTGCCTTTTTGATAATGTTTTTTTAAAAAAGATTTAAATTTAAAACTCACCTCACGGTCTCCAAAAGGTTTCCTCCAAACAGATTTAATTAAATACCAGTAATATTTATCACTGCTTGCGGTGAACTTTTTAGAATAATCCCCGGAAAATGAAGAGTTTGCGTGGTCTTGTGAATGACAAACTAGAAATGGAAGCCAAATACTGTAGAGGGTAGAAATTTGAAATAAGATGGAAGATTATTCTGTGGAATTTGACTTGTAGTTTGATTTAATGTCTCAGCTATCGAGTCTTCCCCCGGGTCGTGTCTGCTGAGTTCTCTCAAAGCGGCGGAAAGCGCGCGGGGGAAATATATATATATATACACACACACACACAAATCTTCCGGGCAAGCGGACGGACCAGCGCTTGAGCCCTGAGAGATCGAGGAACTGCTTCATGCCAGGTGGGTGGAAAGGTCAATCTTTCGGGATAGCTGGATTTTAATGCGCATTTGTTCTTTTTTTTTTGTCTGCACATATAGACGAACATTCGATGTCAGACATGGGGCATCCGAATGGGATGTATAGCAGCATGAACGACGCCTCTCCAGGTCTGGGCAGGCAGACTGGGAGCAACGGAGGTTTCACCATAGACGGGGCACTGCCGCAGGACCAATATCACGACCTGAGATCGAACAGTCCTTATGGCATCCCCCAGTCTCCCGCGTCGCTACAAACCATTCCTTCCCACCAGCCCCTTATTTCAGGACTC
The DNA here is from genome assembly GCF_030028105.1 of Mobula birostris. Classification (NCBI taxonomy): domain Eukaryota; kingdom Metazoa; phylum Chordata; class Chondrichthyes; order Myliobatiformes; family Myliobatidae; genus Mobula; species Mobula birostris. Next base: position 21,498,379 of record NC_092391.1, on the reverse strand, counting down.
GTGTACCAGGACGCTGGTTTAGGCCTTATTGCTCAAGGAGGAGGAGGAGGAGGAGGACAAGGTATGAGCCAGGCCATGCATGTTTTAGGAGCAAACGGACCCAGTTCGGATCTCTCAACGGACAGCAGCGGAGGGTACCCCGATTTCCCGGCTAGTCCGGCATCCTGGCTGGACGAGGTGGAACACGCACAGTTTTAACACACGAGCACACACACCTTGTTTTGAAACAATAATGTTCGATCAATCGAAGCAACAGCCTTGTAACGTTTTCCAGCTTTGTCGGGGATCGACCTCTCACCGTGTGACCCCAGTGCCACGGACGAGAACCGCATCAGCTCCAGCCCCTCCGCAACTCCTGTTTCCTTGTTTGAAAAAACTTTCCGTGCGTGGCAACCAAGTTACTGTTGGGCTTTTCCCGAAACATCGACTGGCCTTGTTAAATGTTATTTTGGTGTTGAGTTGCCAAGCAACCCCACATTGCTCTTTTTACGTTATATCTGATTATGTGTAAATCCTATAGCCCGTAGTTAATGTGATTCTGTGTGATCCTGGCTACGCATTTCAATGCATTATCCCTTTAACGGCAGAGCTACGAACGATCTCTTTTTTTAAAAAAAAGTGTCGAAGCAGTTATTGAACAGAACGGCCCGTTAGAAAATTGCCTGATGTTAAACGTCTGATATTGTCAATAGTCCTTCTTAACCATTTTTACATCTTAGGGACTAGCGTTGGCCACGGGGTGGGAGGGGGAGGGATGGTTGATGGGAAGTTTTATTTACGTATTTTAACAATTAGTTATCCCCGTTGGCGGGGTCTCTCCGTGCGCACATCGGATGTCCTGTGTTCCGTTCCTAGTGGCAATGGTGTGTTTGCACTTGATCAGTTGTGAATCGTGTTGGGATGTCCCGCAGCCCGAAAAGAGCGCGATATCTTTGCATGTTATTTACTTTTAACGCCCACCGTCAATGCCTGTCTGTAGAAAGTGGAAAATTGTACCACTTCCCCGAGTGTGGCCAACAGTGATTTTTAAGCCTCCGTCATAATTATTTTTGGACTGACGTCTAATATACCAATTGCACTTTGCAATGTCTGTTTATTGCCAAATATCTCCCAGCGGGAAGGGAAAACGAGGGGAAATCACTCTGTATTTCTGTTGTGTATTTTTACTGTGGAAAGCAGTCTGTTTAGCGGTATTTTTAGGATGACATTAGTAAAACAATTTTAGAGAAAAAAAATTGGGGGGAAAAGCAAAAAAAAAGAGACACGCTTCTTGTCACCACTTGACTTTCTGGGTTTCTCGGTGGTTGGTACGACTATGCATTTTGTCAACCAGAGGTATAAAATGTAAGGTGTTTTATGTATACAGATTGGACATGGAAATCGTCGTGGGTCAAGTGTAAATGTTTTATTGTCTTTTATTTATTCTCTCTAAACGATTAGTAAGACAAATCTTTAATAAATTTATCAGCTAAAGTAAGACGGCATGTGTAGAGAACTTTGCTTTATCTGCTGTCAGTGAAGTAGTGGTGACTCCAATCGTGGACACCTTTTCCCTTTGATACCGGTATTCACTGATCCTTCGCGAAATAGATTTGGTCGGTTCGATTTACACGTTAAGCCTATGTGACAACAACACATTTTGCTGTATCGTCAGCTCGGGTCATGGTTGGGTACTAGGTGCTGGGATAGCGATAGCTCGATGAGTTGAACGGGAAATATTGTTTAATCTTGGGACTTCCACATGTAGAGCGAGCGTAAAACCACTCAACGCCCACAACAGGCAGTAGGAATACAGGGCACTAAAGGCCATTCGGGCCATCGTCCCACTTCCGGGTTCATTCCGCAAAGGTCTACGTATTCCCTTTCAGTGTGTTAACTGACCCGGACAGCAAGCTAACATTGACTCTGCTTTCGCTTCCGGGCTATACTTTCCAGAAACTCTTCATTGGCAATTTTGCACATCACAACACACGTTTCTGTCCGGAGAAGAGCGTTCCCGTTACTCCACAGAAACCTCAGATCTGCGCACCTCCATTAGCGTCAGAATCAGAATTAGTATCACTGACATGTTGTTTTGCAGCACAGTACAAGTACAATACATAAAAGCAAACTGTAAATTACAATAAGATCTGTAGATATATATTTTAAAAAATAAATAAGTCGAGCGAATAGTGAGCACGAAATAGTGAGGCAGTATTTATAAGCTGGTTCATTGTCCGTTCAGAAATCTGATGGCGGAGGGGAAGAAACTGATCCTACAATGCTGAGTGTGTGTCTTCAGGCTTCTGCACCTCCTCCCTGAAGCGGCCCAATGATGGACGTGAGCCTTTTTCATCTGATCAAGGGACAGCTTCCCTAATTTTCGCACAAAGCTGAACATCCAGAAAATCTCCAGCACGGATCATCCAGTGTAAAGGAATGCTAGAAACGATGGCGAGTTGTCTTTCAAGAAGTTCTGGGAGGTGTTTGCCAATCCTATAAGGCGGATGCATTGGACATCTGATGAGAATGGGGGATCATGTCAGCAAAAGCGTATTTTTACCTGAAACTCATATGATATAAAGTAATATTCACCGTAGCAAATGAGAGAAGGAAATGTTTTTTTCCCCTTCGGGATTTTGTCCCATCGTCAGCAACTTTACAAAAGTTGGGAGACTAGTGAACAAAGTTGAATGGATATGTTATCTATATCTGGGAGCTCAGCGGCGACCAGTGAATTGATATTTCTTTATGGTGCAGAAAGGCATTTGGCCCATCAAGTCCATGTCAGCAATGAGAGCAAATGCATCAATCCCCTTCTCCGATTTCCCCCTGGAACTTAGTCTCGCCCTCGAGCCCACTAATTGTCTGCAGATTCGCCCAGCACCCACCTATACCGGGGGTGGTTTGCAGCATCAAAACACGGGGGAAGCTTACAGTCATTGGTAAATTGTGCACGATCATACAAACAGAACTGAAGGTCAGGTTCAAAGTTAAGTCACTGGATCCGCAAGGCAACAGCTATACTTGCTTTTGCGTCTTCCTTTTGCTCTGAATACCATAGCAGCTTGTGGGTGTAATTTACCGGCAGGGTAAGGTTTTACAAGGAAACGGCAAATATCGCATTCTTATGGAAAAGGCGGAGACATCCAAGTCAAGTTTGCCTTAACAAGTAAAGATCGTTTGAAATGTTCTAATAATTTCGCATCACTAATAGCTTTATAGGTAGGTCCAAAGAATTGTAATTACCGTTTGATTTTGAAATGAATAGTCAGAGAAGTTATTGATAAAGCTATTGTTCATTTTATTGCATCCTGGCAATGACTTAGGGAAACTACAATATTGGATTACAGTGGTCAACCTTTGTGAATTAATCGTCCCAAACGTGACTCAACCCCACAACTCTTCCTAATGGAGTGCATAGGGAACCAGACGCCTAGCGTCTATTCCCGTCAAACACGCTCACTGCTCTTATGCAGAATTTGTAAGCATAGAGTTCTCTCAAGGCTGTCGACTTTGTATTGGTGGGTAGCAGATTCAGAACCCCACACTTGGTTTCGAATTGACTCCACTCTGTTGATGTTAATTTCTGAGAAAGTCAATGTGATGGGTTGATTTCCAGACATTTCACACTGGTGATGTTAACAGTGGCGTACAGGCGTGTTTTTTTCACACTAGTACGACTCCTCATTCTGGTTCTAGTTTTTATTTTTCATATGCACGTTTTCATATTAACAAGAAACCACTTTGGGAGTCGAATGCGCATTGCATTGGTACTGCACTCACTGGCCACTTTATTAGGTCCTGCCTGTGAGTAATCAAGTGGCCACTGGGTGTCTCTTCGTGGTTTTCCGCTTCTGTAGCCCACCCACTTCAGGTTTCGACGCGCTGTGCATTCAGAAATGCTCTTTTTGCACATCGCTGTTGTAGCGCGTGGTTATTTGAGTTACGGAAGCCGTTCTGTCGGCTTGAACCAGCCTGGCCCCTCTCTCACTAACAAGACGTTTTTGCTGCCGCTTTCTAGATGTATTTCGTTTGTTTTTCGCACCATTCTCTGTAAACTCTAGACAGAGGCTGTTGTGAATGGCAATCGCAGGAGGTCTGAGGTTTCTATGGTACTCAAACCACCCCGTCTGGCACCAACAATCACTCGCCGGTCAAAGTCACCGCGATCATATTTTTCCCCATTCTGATGTCCAGTCTGAACCTCTTGACCATGTCTGTTTGCCTTTATGCACTGAGTTGCTACCAAATGATTGGCTGAATAATTGCATTACTTAATATGAGTAGAGATGTACACAATAAAGTCGAATCACAAATAAGAGAAAATCTGCAGATTCTGGAAAGCAAAGTAATACACGCAAAATGCTGGAGGAACTCAGCAGGCCAGGCAGCATCTATGAAAACGAGTACAGTCGACGTTTCGATTATCCCGAAACGTCAACTATTAACTCAATTCCATAGACGCTCCCTGGCTCGCTGAGTTCCTTCAGCATTCTGTGTGTATTATAATAAAATGGCAACTGAATTATTTTTAAGGAAGTTTACCGCATTCAGTACCCTCGCCATTGCACCTGAAAGAGTTTTGTCTCATTTTCATGCAGATGCACGAGTCGGAGTAAAAGTGTGAGTGAAGTAAACGGTAACTGAAACGATAATCACAACCTCATTATTAATTTGTTTTCTAATTCGTAATGAGCATCGGACTTCAAGTGGAGACTAAACTGACAGCTGAGTACACTCTTTCATCACTATCCCAGGGTTTTATCGGGTAAATCCCGAGTCCTAGCGTTACCCAGCGAAATATTTCAATCCTAGAGGGTTCGACAAACGCCTTAATATCCGGACATAAGTCAAAGAAAAGATTAATCAGGTTATTCCGATTAATATACACCGCGGTTTGACAAATACTTTGTGATTCAAATTTAACCGTTTTGCAGAATGCGATATGTATCGTTAGATGTGCGCCCATGATGGGTTCTTTGGGGGCTTTGGAGCCTCCCCAGACAAGCACCGAATTTTGAATTTAGGGGATCTCAAACTCAGCTTTCTGTTTATGTTCACAGGTAAACGGATTAGTTGCAAGTTTATCAGGGGTACATAACGCACCATCTGAGTCTGCATGCGGAAAAAAAAACACCCAGGGCCCCTAATTCAGAAAATTCTAGAGGGAAATCTTTCTGAGTGAGCTGAGGGACACTCGTTTAAAGAAAGTTATCGAACGCTCTTTACAATGAAGTGACCACAACGTTCTGGAAGCCTTCAGATCCATGCAACGTTGAGGATAACCGTGGACTTCAGATTCCCTCGGGTTCTGCAGTGATTCCCCAGTTGAGTTTGTCAGGATCGGTTTGAATTTCGATGATGCTAAGATATTCTCCTTCCTATCCTCCACACTTCACTTCTCTCCTTTCCTCTCCTCATCTTCCCCTCTCACCTTCCTTTCCCCCGCCCTTCTTCCCCTCCTCTTTAATATTCTCCCCTCTTTCTGTGCCCCTTTCCTCCTCCGCCGCCTTTCTCTCTCACTTTCTTTCTTCCCTTGCTTCTTTTCCCCTTTTCTTTTCAAGCCGAGAGGTAATGTTGCAGCTATATAGGAACCTGGTCAGACCCCACTTGGTGTACTGTGCTCAATTCTGGTAGCCTCACTATATGAAGGACGTGGAAACCATAGAAAGGGTGCAGAAGAGATTTACAAGGATGTTGCCTAGACTGCGGAGCATGCCTTATGAAAATAGGTTGAGTGAACTTGGCCTTTTCTCTTTGGAGCGACGGAGGATGAGAGGTGACTTGATAGAGGTGTACAAGGTAGTGAGAGGCATTGATCGTGTGGATATTCAGAGGGTTTTCCCCAGGGCTGAAATGGCTAGCACAAGAGGGCACAGTTTTAAGGTGCTTGGAAGTAGGTACAGAGGAGATGTCAGGGGTAAGTTTTTTACGCAGAGAGTGGTGAGTGCGTGGAATGGGCTGCCGGCGGCGGTGGTGGAGGTGGAAACGATTGCATCTTTTAAGAGACTCCTGGACGGCTGCATGGAGCTTAGAAAAATAGTGGGCTCTGGGTAGTTTTTGATTTTTTAAAAATTTTAATATAATTTTTATTGAGTTTTCGAGGTGATTACATAGATAGGTAGCCTAGGTAGTTCTAAGGTAGGGACACGTTCGGCACAGGTTTTTGGGCCGAAGGGCCTGTATTGTGCTGTATGTTTTTCTATGTTTCTATGTTTCTTTTCCTCTTCACTGCTTGCCCGTTCCTCTCTCCCTCACCCTCCTCCTTTTCCTCTCCTCTTCTTCCCCACCCCTCCCATCTCCCCCTCCCCCATCACTGTATACTTACCCTGACCCTGATATCTCTCTTTCTAATAATCACTGTGTTTCAGGGTAAAAGGTGAAACGGTCCTCCCTGTCTTTATGTTCGCTCCGTGGAGAAAAGTATTTGTGAGAACTCGCTAATGAACAGATTTTGCGGGGCAAATTTAAATACATTTTGTTAAATGAACCTTCACTCATTACCCCAGTGTCTGATTATTAGAACAAAGGCTGTCTCCTGTTTCAGGAGAGCGGTCACTCGATCTCCCACAGTCCGCTCTGTGAAAAAGTGTGTCCTGGAGTTGGATTTACAAGGCTCAAACAAGGCATTTAAGGTCAGTCAAGTAAAGCCGTGTTCTAATCGATTTATTCCGCCCCAGAGAGTTTAAACTGTAATGATTCGCTTCTACGAAAGCGCAGGTGGTCAAAGCTGAGATGTTGAACAGCTCAGTGCGTAATCGGAAACCAGTGACTGTGAGGTGAAAAGGCACCCGACGGGGGCTCCCAAGTCCCCACACCCTCTTGCCCCGGAAACCTTGGCAGTGCATTGCTGTAGGGTTGAAGAAAGTTTATTTCTGAAACACTGAGGCTGTCTACAAGAAGGGTCAGAGCCGTCTCTATTTCCTGAGGAGACGGAGGTCCTTTAACATCTGCCGGACGATGCTGAGGATATTCTACGAGTCTGTGGTGGCCAGTGCTATCATGTTTGCTGTTGTGTGCTGGGGCAGCAGGCTGAGGGTGGCAGACACCAACAGAATCAACAAACTCATCCGTAAGGCCAGTGATGTTGTGGGGATGGAACTGGACTCTCTGATGGTGGTGTCTGAAAAGAGGATGCTGTCCAAGTTGCATGCCATCTTGTACAATGTCTCCCATCCACTACATAATGTACTGGTTGGGCACAGGAGTACATTCAGCCAGAGACTCATTCCACCGAGATGCAACACAGAGCGTCATAGAAAGTCATTCCTGCCTGTGGCCATCAAACTTTACAACTCCTCCCTTGGAGGGTCAGACACCCTGAGCCAATAGGCTGGTCCTGGACATTTCCTGGCATAATTTACATATTACTATTTAACTATTTATGGTTTTATTATTATTTAATTATTTATGGTGCAAATGTAACGAAAACCAATTTCCCCCCGGATCAATAAAGTATGACTATGACTATGACTATTTAACCATTACTTCCCAAGAGAGCCAGACTTGCTCCCACGTTTGCCCATTGTCGCTTTAAGATCGTCCCGTAATTATTGCCAGAATGATGGCGAGCCAAGTAGACAGAAAGGCACATAAGCGGAGATATAGAGACAGACCTGTGAGAACAAAACTAAACTACACAAACCGAAGAACTGATGTAGAAAAAATGCCGCCAACTATCAGCGGGTCAGGCAGCATTTCTGAAGAAAAAGAGGGAAACAGAGAGGTAGAGAGAAGACACAAGAGGTGCAGCGGATTCTGGAAATCTAGAATGATACACCGAATGTGCTGGAGGAGCTCAGCAGGCCAGGTACCGCCGATGAATGGGAATATGAAGAGTCTCGGCCCGAAACGTCGACTCCATTCACAGCTGCTGCCTGGCCAGCCCAGCTCCTCCAGCCCATTGCGTGCATTAATGTTTCAGGCCCGAACGTACGCCCGAACTGGTAGGGATTCGAACCTGACACGTTAGCTCCCGTTCTGTTTCTACAGATGCTGCCTGACTTGCAGAGTTTTATACACGATTTGAATCACAAACAATGCCTGATCAGACACGCAATGAGGTAAACGTGCTGGAAACGTGTCAAACATACATCGACATAACCATGTTGATCTATAAGTGGATGTGTGAACGTGTGTGCACACTGTAGACTTAGCTGCACACGTCACATAAAACTCAACCGAAGATACCTAAACACTGAGACGTGCAAAAAAGGCATAGCATTGGACGAGAAACGAACACACCTTTCACTGAAACAATACCACACATGTCAAACGCGCCAGGAAAATAAATGCAAATGAATTCAGGGAAATAGAGGGAAAAGCCAGGTTGAGAGGACGGGGTGGGAATGCAAGTGGGCAGTCTCAACATTTTCACTGGTAATGATAAACTTCAACAGGCGCTGCAACTTTGATGGAACATTGCGAAGTCGGGAAAAGTGCCACTTTTTTTTTGCATGGACAAAAGCGATGCAGGGAAGTTGATGAGGTAGGCGGACTGGATAAGGAATTCATGGCCATCCTCCGGGCGATCTTCATTCCTTTGGTTCGTGGAGCTTACATCCGTTATTCATCTGAATTATACTTTATTCTACTCAGTTTCCCAAGGGCTGGACGAATGGGGAAGTGGGATGCCCATGTACAGTCCTCGCCCAACCAGGCAGTCAGCTGACTTTTGCTCTGCTTTTGTCCGCAGATGTTGCCTGGCCTCTAGTATATTTCCAGCATTTTCTGTTCTTATTTCAGATCTCCCGCTCTGCAGTTACTTTTAGGCGGATTTTAGTTGGTCGTGGGGGCTGTGCGGGTGAAATAAGGAAACCTTTCCTTGAGCAACACACAAAATGCTGGAGGAACTCAACAGGTCAGGCAGCATCTATGGATCTATGGATCTCGGCCCGAAACATCGTGTGTTTAACCATTTCCACAAGATGTTGATTTTCTCCAGCATTTTGTGCGTGTTGCTTTGGATTTCCGGCATCTACAGACTTTTTCGTGTTTATGTCTTAATATTTTCTTAATCCAGAAAGTGGCAAGAGCCTGGAGCTCACTGCCCAAGGGCGTGGCAGAGGCAGATATCTGGCCACAACAAATGTTACGCACTAGACCAGCAGGGTTATGGACTAACTGTTTCAATTTGGGATTGGGCTAGTCAGCTCGTTCCTCACTCGCTGATGGGCCGAATCGCTTCCACTCTGACACCTGCGTCGGAAGATCTCAGTGATATCACTGAGCATTAACTACTTTAAGGACACACAAACACGCGAATTGTGCGTGAAATGCGAGCTCCAATAACAAATTAAGTATATCACCAGTTAGCTGCGAAAGGAAAGTATTTAGGCCGCTGGCCGCCTGAAGAACGAACACAGGTGGTGATCTCTCCCGTGGATGAATAGGTTCACGTCTCTCATACCCACATATTGTGCGTGATTAAGTTCACTCACAAATGCAAATTCACTAAGCAAAATTACGCATAACCGGAATTACAAACATATTTACAAAGCGAGAGTTCCTGCAGATGTTGTAAATCTAGAAGAGCACACACAAAATGCTGGAGGAATTCAGCAGGTCAGGCAGCATCTATGGAAAAGAATAAAGTCAGTTGGTCCCAATACATCGACGCAGTTATAAAGAAGGCAAGACAGCGAGTGTACTTCACTAGGAGTTTGAAGGGATTCAGCAAGTCAACAAATACACTCAAAAACGTCTGTAGATGTTCCATAGTGAGCATTCTGACAGGCTGCATCACTGTCTGGTATGGAGGGGGGGTGGAGGGGGCTACTGCACAGGGCTGAAAGAAGCTGCCGAAGGTTGCAAATTTAGTCGGCTCCATCTTGGGTACTAGCCTACAAAGTACCCAGGACATCTTCAAGGAGCGGTGTGGCAGAAAGGCAGCGTCCATTATATATATATTATTTCTGTTTTTGCACGATTTTAATCTATTCAATACATCTATACCGTAATTTATTTATTTATTTTTCCTTCTATATTATGTATTGCATTGAACTGCTGCTGCTAAGTTAACAAATTTTACGACACATGCCGGTGATAATAAACCTGATTCTGATGTTTCAGGCTGGGGCCCTTCACCAAGACTGGAATGGAAAGGGGAAGAATGCGGAAGGTGTGTGTGGTGGGAGGGGAGGAGGACAAGCTACGGGGTGATAGGTAAAACCAGGTGGGTGGGGGATGGGGATGAAGTCAGAAGCTGGGAGATGATATGTGGAAATGCAAAGGGCTGGAGAAGAAGGAATCTGACAGAGGAGAGTGGATCCTGGAGGAAAGGCACCAGGGGGAGATGATAGGCAGGTAAAGAGAAGAGGCAAGAGTCCAAATTGGAGAAATGAGGAAGAGGGAAGAGGGAGGGGAAAATATCTGAAGTTAGAGAAGTCGATGTTCAAGCCGTCAGGATGGAGACTACCGAGACGGAATATGAAGTGTTGGTCCTCCGACCTGAGAGCGACGTCATCGTTGCGAAGAAGACGGCCATGGACCGTCTGTCGGAATGGAAACAGGGAATAGGGACAAAAATTGAAATAATTGGCCACCAGGAAAGTCCGCTTTTTATATCACGGTAGGATAGATCTACATAGGCACACACACATACGTGCATACAAAAGTGCAGCCAACAAAGTACAGTTTAACAGCGGTTTCTTTATTGGTTATTTTTTCTCTAATAAAAAGAGCATATTGCAGTTATTTTCCCCTAATGATATTTTAGAACAAATTTAATTCGGTAAAACCACCGATTTATAATATTTTTGTCTGGGATTTCTATTATTAAATTATCTTAATTCTAAATTTAATTCAACCAAACGCAGTAGAGTCATACACTATCCCTTTGTGCTCTTACTTGCTCAGGCCGATCAATCGCAGAGGGGCCCTGGAAATGGAGAATGGGTCAGCAAGTTTAATAAATTGAAAGCAACGTATCTCAATACTTCTCAGATGGCCTATTATCGAATCAGAAAAACGTGACGCAGGCTCTGCTAATCGCATTCTCAAACAAAAGTTGTTTTTTTTTCTCTCTAGTTCGGCTGCACGTGAGACAAACTATTTGCAGATTATAAATCCTTTTGCACATTTTAGAATTTTAAAAATATATCCTAAATTTTATTCAAGATTCAAAGTACATTTATTATCGAAGAATGTATAAATTATGCAACCGTGAAATTTGTTTGTTTACAGATGGTCACAAAACAAGAAACCCGAAAGAACCAAAGTAAAGGAAACAAGGCCAACACCCGATGCGCAAGAGAGAAAAAAAACACAAATCATGCAAACAATTGAAGCGAACAACATTCCGAACCAAACTGAGTCCTCAGATCCGAACCCCGGAGTAAGCCCAAAGCCTGGCTATTAGTTCATAATAGTAGCGGACAGTCGCCGGGACAGTCTTCACAACCGCAGCGCCATGGATTACGGCCGGGGTTCCCAGCCTGTTGCCCACGGACCTCTTGCTTAACTGTATCGGTCCATGGCATTTAAAAGTGCTGGGAACCTCTCTTATGGATATTGGTGATGGAATTCGCATCTTTCCTGATTTAGTGATTACACCCTAACAAGTACATCTTTTGCTGTGGAGGGCTGGAATGGTGAACGGGACTTTATAAACGCACAGTAACACACACGTAGCGCTGGGGGAAAGCAGCACATCAGGCAGCCTCCGTGGAAAGTCTTGATGCAAGGTCTGATGTCCATCGCTGCTGCCCGACCTGCTGAGTTCGTCCAGCACTGTGTGCGTGTTACTCTTGATCTCCCGAATCTGCAGAATCTCTTGTATCTATAGAAAGGGATGTTTACAAATCCAAGTCGTTTTAATGCAGCATTGTTTTGTTTATCGTCCCCTACGTTCCCACTGATTTGCCGCCCCGCCGACAGTTTCGAGTGGATTCCGGGTGTGGTGTCCGCTGTCTCGATGTAGACGTCTCCACGTATCTCCGCGGTAATTAAGTGGCTCTTGCCGTTGCGAGTGAAACGCGCATTGGAAACATTCCACAATTAATTATTTTAGGTAACGGATGGCGTTTATCATCTTATTATCAGAGTTCGCCAAAGTAATGCACGGCACGCGCGCAGCCCATTAGAGTTGCTTTTGAAAAAAGAGCAAGGAGACAGCAATGGGCGGTCGCTGTGAACTCCCGAGCCCTGGTTTGCGGGAGCTGATTTCCTTGGGGATTGCGGGAGGAGGGGTGAATTCCGTAATGAGCAGGACTGGGGGTGTGGGGGTGGGCGAGATCCGACAGTGGGAACTGGGGGGGAGGGTGGGCAACGACTGTTGATTAAAACGATTATGCAGAAAGGTAATCTGCATTGTTTGAAAAATGTAAAGGGTTTAAGGGAAAACGTTCCTATAGATATTATTGCAGAAGGGAGGTCGAGGATTGTAACCACGTGTTAATGTTGCCGCTACATGGGTACAATTGTGATTCGGCACAGGAATATGAGGTGCCAGGAGCCAACGCGGTGAAGTGTGACCTGTAACCGTGGGGAAGGTTAGTGCAGACACTCTGCGTGCGCCTACTTCGCCAGACAGAGCTTCATGGCTCAGATCTTGTCGTGCATATGGTCTCGACCCGAAACGTTGACCGGCAATTTCCCTCTACCGATGCTGCCTGACCCGCAAGAATTCCTCCGGCAGCTCGCTTTTCTTTTGCTCCAGATTCCAATGTCGCTGGATCCCCTAAGTTTAGAAGAATAACGGGGGATTTCATTGAAACATATCGAATATTGAAAGGCCTTAACAGAGAGGACGGGGAGAGGACTCTTCCTATAGTGGGAGGATTCTAGGATCAAGTCATTGGGCATATATAAAGCGGAGGGTGATAGGTTCTTGATTAGTGAGGGCATCAAAAGTGATAATACATCAACCATGATAGAACGGTGGAGCAGACTCGATAGGCTGAATGGCCTAATACTACCCCTCTATCTTTAGGTCTGTCAATGGTCTCTGAGTCTCATCGTTGAAATGTGCCTGTTTAGCAACAATTCCCCATCACTCTGATGATCCCTTCTCCCATTTACAACCCTCCCCCTCTTCTTGGACACTGCACTCTAGTTCTTTGCTGCTCTGGATCTTTTCATCTCTAATTGAAAACTAGAAATTGGCTGGTTCAACACTCTCCTCTCGTCCTCAGACCTTACCCCCTCTGAATGCACTGCCCTCTAGTTTCTCTGCACCAATCCCAACCTTACCATCACATCTGCAGACGTGGGTGGGGGGCGGGGGGGGGCTGCCGTAGTAGTGTGGTAGCCTGGCCTCACCTTGCTAAGGCCAGGTGGCATATACCAGATGCCTCCTCTTATTTACCCCTTGAAAAGGACTCGATTCAGAAAACTGTCTCCAACACCATCACTAACCTCATCAACTCTGGAGAACTTCCTTCCACTGCCACCAAACTCATAGTTCACTTACCCAGCACTGCTCATTTCTACCTCCTATCCAGATCCACAAACCTGTCTATTCAGGTAGGCCCTTTGTCTCTGCCTGCTCCTGCCCCACTGAACTTGTGCCTGCATACCTCAACCCCTTTCTATCCTCCTTGGTTCAGTCCCTTCCCGCCTACATCCGTTACACATCACATGCTTTTAATGTCCTCAACAACTTTCAATTCCCCGGCCCTGACAGCCGAGTTTTAACCATGGATATCCAGTCCCTATACAGTTTTATCCCCCATCAATAAGGCCTCAAAGCCCTCTGCTTCTTCATAACAGAACACCCAGTCAGTCACCCTCCACCATCTTCTTCCTCCATCTGACAGAACCGGTCCTCACCCTCAATAATTTCTCCCACTTTCTCCAAACCCAAAGGGTAGCTCTGGGGACCCACATGGGCCCCAGCTATGTCTGTCTTTTCATTGGCTGTGTAGAACAGTCCATGTTCCAAGCCTTCCCCGGTAATGCTCCCCAACTCTTCCTGCACTGCATTGACAACTGCATTGGTGCAATTTCATGTTCTCATGCTGAGTTCGTAAATTTCATCAACTTTGCATCCAACTTTTACCCTGCCCTTAAATTCACTTGGTCCATCTCTGACACCCCTCTCCCCTTTCTCATTCTGTCTCAATCTCTGGAGACAAACTGTCCTCTGTCATCAATTTACCAACCTACCTATTCCAATGACTATCTTGACTGTACCACTTTCCCCACTGTCACCTATAAAAATGCTATTCCGTTTTCTCAGTTCCTTCACCTCCGCTGTATCTGTTCCCAGGATGCGACTTTCCTTTCTAGGACATCAGAGATTATCTCCTTCTTCAAAGAACAGGGTTTCCCTTCCTCCACCATTGACATTGCCCCCAGCTGCACCTCCTCCATTTCCAGGACATCAGCGCTCACCCCGTCTTCCTGCTGCCTTAACAGGGATCGAATTCCTCTTGTCCTCACCTACCACCCGATGAGCCTCCATATCCAACACATCATTCTCCACATTTCCGCCATCTTCAATGAGATTCTACCACCAAACACATCTTGACCTCCCCCCCACCACGCCTGACAAAGACGGTGGATGCTCTTGCACATGTTCATTCAAATAGAGATCAATGGATATCAGGCAGGATATGGGGATAGTGCTGAGACAGGTTCAGCCTTGATCTTGAGTGGTGGAACCTGCTGGGATGTCTGGATAGCCTATTCCTGTGGGCCACTTCTGTTGTAGTCATCATTTCTCTTGCATGGGAGGAAAAAGATGGCTAGGATGCAAGTTCTAGGTTTATGTTACTGTACCTTTTCTGTTTTTCATATTTCTAGATTTTGTGCTTTTATTTCACTTATCAGCCACATCTTGATTAATTTCAACCAACATGATCTTTGTTTCAACTGTTTTTGAGAATTATTTTCCCATTGTTGTCCTCGAATTCCACAGCATCCCTCTCTGTTCATAAATAGATTGCAGGACGAAGCTTTCAGAAATGGATCTCTTTATAAAGTGTGGCAGAATTCTGAGATTGGAGATCATATGAAGAAATAACATTTTGCCTCACAGAACCTTTAATACCTGTTTCAGAAATGTCAGACTGTATTTCCTACACAACCCTCACATCTGGGGAGCAAATATAAGGAAAACATAAAATACAATTAAAACACTTGGATTTCTGAGCCGGTGCAGAAGTATTAAATGAAAGAGTAAGACAGAATATTTACTTAATTTTCCCTTTAATGCTATTGTCTCTCAGCTATATGCCTTTAATTTATGCAGGTACTTTTTAGTACTATGTATAATGTGTCACCTTCCATAAATAGGTATTTGTGGACAATACAAATACCTATGTCAGGATTCCGTTTATTGGCTACAGCTCAGCGTTTAACACAATCAGTCCTACAGTTTTGATGAAAAAGTTCCAGAACCTGGGCCTCTGCACCTCCCTCTGCAACTGGATCCTCAACTTCCTAACCGGAAGGTCACAGTCTGTGTGGATTGGAAATAACATCTCCACCTGGCTGACAGTCAACACTGTCGCACCTGTGTTTAGCCCACTGCTCTACTCTCTCTCCACCCATGACTGTGTGGCTAGGCACCACTCAAAAATTTATAGATCTATAATTCTATAAATTTGCTGATGATAAACTATTGACAGAATTTCAGATGGTGCTGAGAGGGCATACTGGAGCGAGATATATCAGCTAGTTGTGTGGTGTCGCAGCAACAACCCTGCACTCAGTGTCAGTAAGACCAAAGAACTTCAGAAAGGGTAAGAGGATGGAACACACACCAGTCCTCATAGAGTGATCAGAAGTGGAAAGAGTGAGCAATTTCAAGTTCCTGGGTGTCAATATCCCTGAGGACCCAACATTTTGATGCAGCAGAAAAAGATGGCACCCATTATTAAGGACCCCCATTACCCAGTTCATGCCTGTTCTATTGCTGCCAACAGGATGGAGGTGCAGGACTCTGAAGGCACACACCCAGTTCAGAAATAACTTCTTCCTCTCTGCCATCTGAAAACTACCTCACTACTTTTTAAATTCTACTTTTAGAAACATAGAAAAATCAAAAACCTACAGCACAATACAGGCCCTTCGGCCCACAATGCTGTGCCGAACATATACTTACTTAGAAATTACCTAGGGTTACCCATAGCCCTCTATTTTTCTAAGCTCCATGTACTTGTCCAGGAATCTCTTAAAAGACCCTATCGTATCTGCCTCTATCACCATCATTGGCAGCCCATTCCACGCACTCACCACTCTCTACATAAAAAACTTACCCCTGACATCTCCTTTGTACCTACTTCCAAGCAGCTTAAAACTGTGCTCTCTCGTGTTAGCCATTTCAGCCCTGGAACAAAGCCTCTGACTATCCACACGATCAATGCCTCTCATCATCTTATACACCTCTATCAGGACATCTCTCATCCTCCGTCACTCCAAGGAGAAAAGGCCGAGTTCACTCAACCTATTCTCACAAGGCATGCTCCCCAATCCAGGCAACATCCTTGTAAATCTCCTCTGCACCCTTTCTATAGTTTCCACATCCTTCCTGTAGTGAGGTGACCAGAACTGAGCACAGTACTCCAAGTGGGGTCTGACCAGGGTCCTATATAGCTGTAACATTACCTCTCGGCTCTTAAACTCAGTCCTATGGTTGATGAAGGCCAACACACCGTATGCCTTCTTAACCACAGAGTCAACCTGCACAAGAATGTGCTAGGCATTTGTATGTCTTATTTGATTGAATATTTTATTATATATGTTTACTGTAATTCACGTTTTTTTCTATGATCATGTATTGCGTTGTACTGCTGTTGCAAAGACAACAAATTTCCTGACATATACCGGTGATATTAAACCTGATTCTGATTCTCATTCAAGGAGTGGGGCCTTAGGAAGGTGGGGGCCATCATTAAGGACCCCCATCACCCAGAACATGCCCTCTTCTCATTGTTGCTGTCAGGTTGGGTGAGGCCAGAACTCAAGGTTATAGACTGAGGGTGAAAGGTGAAATATTGAAGGGGATTCCAAGGGGGAGCTTTTTTTATTCAGACAGTTGAGTGTTAGATGCAGATTCAATTATAACACTGAAGAGATGTTCGGTTAGGTATGAGAATGAGAGAGGTATGGAGGGCTATGCTCTGGGTGTAGATAGATGAGACTAGGCAGAAAACCAGGCCAGCGTAGACTAGATGAGTCAAGTGGCCTGTTTCCGTGATGCAGCACTCTGTGACTAATTAAAACAAAAAAAAACAGTATCTTTGTGCAGAGTGATCAAAGTAACCATGATGCTGCAATTCTGAGGTAGTGAATAGGATTGTGCTGGTTGGAAGTGGTTAGTTCACGAACCCGTTGCTGTGAGACTTCATGGGTTTTGTACCTCCTGCCAGAAGATGGCAAGGCCCAGATGGTAATCGTCATCATCATTATGTGCTGTGTTGTATTATGTGGGCAATCATGGTCTCATGATCAAGATTGTTCTTGGCAAATTTTTCTGCGGAAGTGGTTTTCCATTGCCTTCTTCTGGGCAGTGTCTTTACAAGACGGGTGATCCCAACCATTATCAGTACTCTTCAGAGACTGTCTGCCTGGCGCCAGTGGTCACATAGCCAGGACTTGTGATATGCACCAGATGCTCATACGACCGTCCACCACCTGCTTCCATGGCTTCACGTGACCCTGATCAGGGGGCAAAGCTGGTGCCACGCCTTGCCTAAGGGTGCCCAAGGGTGACCTGCGGGCTAGCGGAGGGAAGGAGCCCTTTACACCTCCTTTGGTAGAGACGTATCTTCACCCCATCTCCCAAGCCTGGATGGTAGGGGTCCTTAATGAAGAATGTTGCATTTTTGAGGTAGCATCTCATATAGATGCTAGTATGCGTGTGCACATTTCTGCTTTGCAAAATAATGTAAAAGAGAAATAATAAAGTAATAATCTAATTAAAGTACTACATTAGTAGGGTACTACTCAGTATTTCACTGGTTGCTTTGATGTCCCTGAGTTGAAAGATTCAGTCCCTGAGTTGAAAGATTCTTCAACAGACCTAACTCTCCTTCACATCCTCTCTGTCTCTCCTCTGTCCTTCCAACACACAGAGCACTGACCACATAACTTGGCACCTCATTTCAGTAGCTTTTTAAAAATTTCAAATTTTCTGAAATTCCTAACTGTTTGCAGTCATTATTATATCAACATCTTCCACCCCCTACAAAATTTATGTCTGCTTGAGTATTTCTGATGTGTGGGCGCTGTTGTGTTGTTGGAAATGCAGTCACTTGTTGCTTCAAAGTTCAAAAAGTTCAAAGTAAATTTTATTATCATAGTACATATACCAGGCGGGAGGAGAAGATGGCGGCGCGACACAGCGCGTGCAGCTCTCCGGTGAAATAATATCGTATTTGTAAGTAGGATGCCGTGCACAATTCTGATTTGATGAAGACAGACGTGAGAAGCAGAGGAACATCTGGAGAAAACTTCTGAAATGCCCGGTTTGCTGCCGCTGCTACTGTGCGATCGAGAATCTCCGGAGGGAAGGCCCCAAAATCCCCGGCTTTGCCTGCTGCTGGCGACCGAGGCTGGGGTTGAAGCGTTCGGCAGAGATGGTGCTTGGTACTCGGTGTCAGAGGGCTGATCAGAGGCTCGAAGTTTTCAGACGACTCAGAGTCGGACTGTGGTCGGGCATGGTGGGGAGAGTTTTCTTCCTTCTCCCATCTGCGTGAGATATGGGACTTTCGAGAGACTTTGAATTTTTTTACTGTGACCATGGCCTGTTCTTCATCAAATTATGGTATTGTTGCACTGTTGTAGCTATATGTTATAATTATGTGGTTTTGTTAGTGTTTCAGTCTTGGTCTGTCCTCTGTTTCTGTGATATCACACCGGAGGAATATTGTATCATTTCTTAATGCATGCATTACTAAATGACAATAAAAGAGGACGGTGTGTCCTCATAATCTAATCTAATATATGTCACCACATTCAACCCTGAAGATCTTTTACCTGCTGCCATGCTCAGCTAATCTAGAGAATAATAACTGTAACAGGATCAACAAAAGATCAAGTAGAGCATAGAAGACTGCAAACTGTGCCAATGCAAATATAAATAAATAGCAATTAATAATGAGAACATGAAATAACAAAATAAAGAATCCTTGAAATGAGATAATTGGTTGTGGGAACATCTCAATAGATGGGTGTAGTTCTTTTGTTCAAGAGCCAGATGGTTGAGGGGTAGTAATTGTTCTTGAACTTGGTGGCCTGAGTCTTGAGGCTCTTGTACCTTCTACCTGATGGTGGCAGTGAGAAATGAGCAGTGGTGAGGATCTTTGATGATGGACGCTGTTTTCCTATAACAGCGTTTCCTGTAGATGTGCTCAATGATTGGGAGGGCTTTAACCATGATGTAGTGGGCTGAATTCACTACCTCTTGTATAGCCTTTTACCTTTTATGGATTTAATTTACAGTAAACTCCATAAACAGCAATGGATCAAATAATCAGATTATCTGTTTTTTTGATGAGTTGTGTAATATTTATCAGTCAAGGCATTGTAAAATGCTCTGCTGTTTGGTACCATAGGATATTTAAAGTCTCAGCTGAAAGTCCAGTATTACTAGGCTTCCTTGATACTGCACTGAACTGCCAATGTAGATTGGATGGAAATGTCTTTGGAATAGACTGAATTCAGAGGTGACAGTAAAGTGTATGTTCCTGTGGGAATAAAAAGCAAAGCTAAAAGGCTTAGGGAGTAACACATACAAAATGCTGGTGGAACGCAACAGGCCAGGCAGCATCTATAGGAAGAGGTACAGTCGACGTTTCGAGCCGAGACCCTTCGTCAGGACTAACTGAAAGAAGAGATAGTAAGAGATTTGAAAGTGGGAGGGGGAGGGGGAGATCTGAAATGATAGGAGAAGACAGGAGGGGGAGAGATGGAGCCAAGAGCTGGACAGGTGATTGGCAAAAGGGATACAGAGTTGAAGAAGGGAGAGGATCATGTACGGAAGGCCGAGGGAGAAAGAAAGGGGGAGGGGAGCACAGAGGAAGATGGAGAGCAGGCAAGGAGTGATTGTGAGAGAGACAGAGAGTGAGGGGGGGGGGGAAATAATAAATAAATAAATAAGGGATGGGGGTAAGGAGGGGAGGAGGGGCATTAACAGAAGTTAGAGAAAACAATGTTCATGCCATCAGATTGGAGGCTACCCAGTCGGAATATAAGGTATTGTTCCTCCAACCTGAGTGTGGTTTCATCTTGACAGCAGAGGAGGCCATGGATTGACATACCAGAATGGGAATGGGATGTGGAATTAAAATGTGTGGCCACTGGGAGATCCTGCTTTCTTTGGCGGACAGAGCGTAGGTGTTCAGGGAAATGGTCTCCCAGTCTGCATTGGGTCTCACCAATATATAGAAGGCCACGCCGGGAGCACCGGATGCAGTATATCACACCAGCTGACTCACAGGTGAAGTGTCGCTTCACCTGTCTGGGGCCCTGAATGGTAGGGGGGGAGGAAGTGTAAGGACAGGTGTAGCACTTATTCTGCTTACAAGGGTAAGTGCCAGGAGGGAGATCGGTGGGAAGGGATAGGGGGGACAAATGGATAAGGGAGTCGCATAGGGAGCGATCCCTGCGGAAAGCAGAAAGGGGGGGAAGGAAAGATGTGCTTGGTGGTGGGATCCCGTTGGAGGTGGCGGAAGTACGGAGAATTATATGTTGGATCTGGAGGCTGGTGGGGTGGTAGGTGAGGACAAGGGGAACCCTATCCCTAGTGGGGTGGTGGGAGGATGGGGTGAGAGCAGATGTGCGTGAAATGGGAGAGATGCATTTGAGAGCAGAGTTGATGGTGGAGGAAGGGAAGACCCTTTCTTGAAAAAAGGAAGACATCTCCTTTGTCCTGGAATGAAAAGCCTCATCCTGAGAGCAGATGCGGCAGAGACGGAGGATCCAGGTAGCTGTGAGAGTCCGTAGGCTTATAGTATATAAGCTGTCTCCAGAGACAGAGACAGAAAGATCAAGAAAGAGGAGGGAGGTGTCAGAAATGGACCAGGTAAATTTTAGGGCAGAGTGAAAGTTGGAGGCAAAGTTAATGAAGTCAACGAGCTCAGCATGCATGCAAGAAGCAGCGCCAATGCAGTCGTCAATGTAGTGAAGGAAAAGTGACGGATACCAGTATAGGCTTGGAACATGGACCGTTCCACAAAGCCAACCAAAAGGCAGGCTTAGCTGGGACCCATACGGGTGACCATGGCTACACCTTTAGTTTGGAGGAAGTGGGAGGAGCCAAAGGAGAAATTATTAAGAGTAAGGACTAATTCCGCTAGACGGAGGAGCGTGGTGGTAGAGGGGAACTGGTTAGGTCTGGAATCCAAAAAGAAGCGTAGAGCTTTGAGACCTTCCTGGTGGGCATTGGAAGTATATAGGGACTGGACATCCATGGTGAAAATAAGGTGGTGAGGGCCATGGAACTTAAAATCATCGAAAAAATTCATAGCGTGAGAAGTGTCATGAACATAGGTGGGAAGGGATTGAACAAGGGGGGATAAAACAGTGTCGAGGTATGCAGAAATGAGTTCGGTGGGGCAGGAGCATGCCGAGACAATAGGTCTGCCAGGACAGGCAGGTTTGTGGATCTTGGGTAGGAGGTAGAAACGGGAAGTGTGCGGTGTGGGAACTATGAGGTTGGTGGCAGTGGACGGGAGATCCCCTGAGCGGATAAAGTCAGTGATGGTGTGGGAGACAATTGCCTGGTGCTCCTTAGTGAGGTCATGATCGAGGGGTAAATAAGAGGAGGTATCCGCGAGTTGTCGCTGTGCCTCGGCAAGGTAGAGGTCAGTACGCCAGACTACAACAGCCCTCCCCTTATCGGCAGGTTTAATAGTAAGGTTAGGGTTAGTGCGGAGGGAGTCTAGAGCAGAGCGTTCAGAAGGAGTGAGGTTGGAGTGGGAACAAGGTGTGGTAAAGTCGAGATGGTTGATGTCCCATTGGCAGTTAGCAATAAAGAGATCCAGAGCAGGCAGATGACCAGAGCAGGGTGTCCATGAAGAGGAGGAGGGTTGAAGACAGGAGAAGGGATCATCGGTGGGGGTGGGAGAGTCCTTGCCGAAGAAGTAGGCTCGAAGACGGAGCCGGCGGAAGAAGAGTTCAGCGTCATGGCGCACGCAGAACTCGCTGAGGTATGGGCGAAGGGGGACAAAGGTAAGGCTGGTTACTGGGGACAGAGTGCTCTGCCTCAGAGTTGAAGGTCAGAGGGGATGGTAAAGACCGGGCACAGAGGCGGGAGGGGGAGGCTGGGGGTGTCAGTGGAGAGGAGAGGGTTGGGGTGAGAGGAAGATGGAGCCTCTGAGGGCCCAGGAGTTGACAGTGGGATCTGAGGGAGACGGGGTTGCAGAATGGTGGTGGGGAAGGGGAGATGGGAGTCACAATAGCAGCACGTGAAGACCCGGCCTGAAGTCACACTCGGAGGTTGAGCAATCGCTTTGAAGGTGTCCATGGTCGTTGGAATCTGCATCAGGCTTAGGGAGTCTTGTTCTTCAAAAGATGTTGAAGTCCTGGTTATAAAGAAGGAGGCGCATAGCAGGTATAGGCAGCAAGAAGCATGAATTGGGGGGTGGGTTGGTTATGGAGGACTACGATCCACATGCAGGTTGATGGGTCTAGGCAGAATAACAGTTTGGCATGGACTAGTTGGACCAAGGGATCTGTTTCTGTGCTGTAGTTCTCCAATTCTATGACCATGTCTACTTTCACCCATCTTAGTCTGACACCATTCCCCTCCTTTTGTAAAATATTGAGATAAATAAAATAGTTTAATCCCCATTTCTATTGTAGATCTATACAAATTACACTGAAAATGGAAAGCTTAAATGTGAAAACTATAATGGTGATTTTTGACTGAAGTCAAAACTTGAGAACATGCATTTTAAAACCATGTAGCATTGAGTACTTTGACATATGTCAGCAGATGCATTTCAGTGGTGTATTGTTTTGCAAATATCACGGGGATGAATTTTTAACCAAACCAGGTGAAGCAGTATATTTTATAACATTCAGAGTTATTTAAAAATTGCCTTGGATTCTGTTTCTTTTTCCTCTTGTAGGATGTGTAACTCTGTTTTTACCTCAATACAACTTATTTCATTTTAGACATTCTAAATAGAATAAGAACCTTTTAAATGTACACTGCACTTGACATTATTTTACTTGCAGATTAGTACTAAGCATGGGATTACAATAAACAGAAAGACAATTCCGTTTGGAACTCCCAGGGTGTTTGTTGAGTCGAGGTCCCAAAAGTATTGTCTTGTAAAACTCTATAATCCTTAGCACTGTGGTCTTGACAGTTTTATAAACAGTAGTGTCCCTTTGGGATTCTAAATCTTTTTGCAAGTTCAATCAGTCACGAGTCACTCAGCTCATATATAAAAGAGGGAGGTAATCCAAATTAATTCTGGAAATTGGGTCTATATTTTTTCTCTGAAATGATTAAAAGATCTTTATTGGTAATAATTGTATGGATTTCTCAAGATTGAATACAAAAACTCACCCTGTTGTTGCTTTACAAAAAAGATATTTTCACCTAGGTTGTATAAAACTCTGTGTTGACTTTCCTTGTGCAGAAAGTAGTGGGCATTGCATTGTTAAAACTGCTAACTTTGAGGCCAAATCTGAGAAAAATGCGGCCAGATTTGGGAACAGCTTCTTTCCATCTGTGATAAGACTGCTGAACAGATCCTGACCTGGATCTGGGCTGTACCCTCCAAATATCCGGACCTGCCTCTCGGTTTTTTTTTATACTACCTTACTTTGCATTTTTCTATTTTCTATTTATGATTTATAATTTAAATTTTTAATATTTACTATTGATTTGTAATCCAGGGAGTGGGAAGTGCAGAATCAAATATCACTGTGATTGTACGTTCTAGTATCAATTGTTTGGAGACAATAAAGTATAAAGAACTATGCTATGGCATTATTTCAAAGAAGAGAGGGGAGTTTTTGCCTAGTTTCTGATAACTTTTAAATATCATTAAAACAAATTATGTTATGAGGTTATTGCCATTTATGTGACTTTGTTGCATGCTAGTTAGCATTTCCTTTATCACAACAGTATGGACACTTAAGAGTTCTTTGTAAAGTGCTTCAAGATACCCTAAATCATGAAAGGCATTATATGAATATAAATTGTTCTGTTCTTTCTTCCTGAGGCACAGCTTTCTGATACCAATCAAGAATTTAACCACAGTTCAAAATGTGGACATCTGCTGCTTAACATTTTTCTAATATTTAACAGATCTAAAGCAACCCCAATGGATTGAAGGGTATAATGACCCTAAAGGGTATTTCTTAAAACTTTGCACTTTTGTTAACTGATTTATTTCATTTTAAGTGTGAAGCCAGAAAATTTTCTCTTCAATTTACTGTTTTAACAGTGACCAGACAAGGAAGGCAGTGTGTAGAATTTATTTAAAGAGGACTAATCACGGTGAAATACAGTTTAAAAACAAAGGGAAATAGTATTCCTGAAACTTACGGAAACTTCCATAACAGCAAACAATTTGGTGTAAACAGCCAGGAAAAGAAAGGGAACTCATCATTCCTATGCAAGACGTGGGTTGGAGTCTCGGGAGATGCAACGGGAAAGGTAGGTAACATCAGTCTCCTGTTGCAGGTTATATATGACTGGGAGAATGGCTCAGGTCCCGTTCTG
The DNA here is from genome assembly GCF_030028105.1 of Mobula birostris. NCBI lineage: Eukaryota > Metazoa > Chordata > Chondrichthyes > Myliobatiformes > Myliobatidae > Mobula > Mobula birostris. The sequence continues at coordinate 21,473,766 of NC_092391.1, read as the reverse complement.
TTACTGATTCCGCCACAATTTAGTCCCACAGATTTCCTTTGTCATTATTGATGGCAAGTATGTATTACATATGCAGCATTAATGGACATCTCTTTAAGAGTCAGAACTCAGAGAAGGTTTAAGTGCTGAGCGCCTTACTTGAAAACAATGATTTTCTATTTGGACTGATCAGAATCTTGTTATTGTTCAATTCCAAATTTGGAAATTGTGTGCGCTTATCATAAAATGTTTACTTTCATGGAAAAGTTGTCCTCATCTTTGTAATAGTTGAAAAAAAAGATATGATGCAGAAATGCACACCTGTAACCTGACGGACAGGAATTATGTGCTGGTTGTTGTGGGTAAAATGTCACGTTATGAGGAACTGGTGCGTAAACTAGTTTTGTACTATCTTGAGTGTCAAGCATTAAGGGGCCATCCCACTGAGGTGTTTATGATGATTGAAGTATCTCATAGGGCAGATGGTGAGTAACAATTTCCTCTAGCGGTGAAATCCAGAACAAAGGAGCGTAGCTTTAATATTAATGCAGGAATGAAACAAGGAAGCATTCATTCACACAGATGATAGAAAATCTCTAACTCTCTTCGCCATAAAGCTATTGAGGCTTTGGGATCAATTCGTGAACAGTTTGGGAGCTTTTGTTGGGTAATAAATATCAAGCGATCTTAACTAAACTCAACTGGTTGAATTAAATTGAATGGACTAAGGGAGCTGGCCTTACATTTTGTTTTAAATTCTGAGGATATTATCTGATCCAAGTCGCATGAGTTCACAATACAAAGCTGACGGAATGTTGCCTATCTCATCTAAAGTGGCCATGAATGATATAAACATAATGGAAGAAATAATGCCTATTAGCACTATAAAAGTAGGGTTGTGGGTTCATCAAGGAAAAAGAACTATACATTAGGCCCACATTAAAATCTGGTCAGGTTTTATATTAATAGCCTTCAAAAGTGAAAAAATATCCACATGAACACTAATAATCTTAGTCTTTAGTATTAGACAAGGTTGTGGAAATTTGAATATCTTGCCTTTTTTTGTTCATTGTTTTTTTCTGGAATGAAACACAAGTTTCCATTTTCCAGGATGAATCATGACACTACTGAAATCCAGGCAGATGCTTTTGGCTGAGACTCATCCTTGCATGTCAGAAGCGATTCACTGATCTATTCCCAATACTGTGCTCCTTTCAGGGGGTGAACATCACTGGGCACTATAGGGAAACCTTCCACTTCACAATAGGTTGCTGGATTGGCTCCCTTGCAAAGTAACTGCAATAATTACCTTTGGACCTTGACGCCTCATGAAATTCCCAAGAGAACCAAACAATTAATTCCCCCACTTCAATCAATCTTGCTCTCTCATTCTCCAGGTCCTAATCCTCAGCCTACTGCCACTCATCTCTAACCCGAGACGCATCCTCAGTCCAGGTGCCACATGTAAGCGTATGGTAGAGTTTTACGCCCATTCAGAAGTGCCTGAAAAAAAAACCCATGACAAGATTGCTCACTGGAGAGTTGCTACTTGCCCAGTCATCAGGTATCTTGCAAATGTCAAGGCATTTTATAATCTGCATAAGAATCTTTATGCCTTTTTTTCATATTATTTCTCTTCCCCCAGTGTTTCAACCTCTGTAAAATACAAATGGAGAAAGACATTGATGTGATTGAATGTTTATTCAATGATGTTAGCTTTCAGGTAACCCATTGATCTGTGGCAGGTCTCACCATGGACTGCTGAAAGAAGCTGGAGTCAATTGGAAGTTGCAATTGCACTTCCAACAACCAAGCCATTGGCGAATGAGCTTGAAACAATAAGCTTTAAACAATTCAACACTGATTCACTTTCCCTGCTTACTTCAGAAGAATTCGTGGACCAGATGTCCTTGACTAGGCATCCAATCAGATTGTCCAGTCAGGGTCTGGCAAGTTGTGGGAAGAGTGATTGGGATTGTGACAGTAAAAAAACCTTCTTGTGTTTTTGTCTTGCCTACTATACCTTGATGGCCTGCACCTCAAGATCCAAGATTCAAGATTGTTTATTACCATTCTTCAGTACACAGATGTAAAGGAGAATGAAATGATTGTTACTTCAGATCCAAAGCACTATAAACATAAGAAACACAATAAACATCAATATAAAAAGAATCCTGTTTAAAACAAAAGTATCACACACAAAATACTGGAGGAACACAACAGGACAGGTAGCATCTATGGAAGAGAGTTTCCAGTATCTATGGAAGAGAGTTTCCAGCATCTATGGAAAAGAGTTTCCAGCATCTATGGAAAAGTTTCCAGCATCTATGGAAAAGAGTTTCCTGCATCTATGGAAAAGTTTCCAGCATCTGTGGAAAAGAGTTTCCAGCATCTATGGAAAAGAGTTTCCAGCATCTATGGAAAAGAGTTTCCAGCATCTATGGAAAAGTTTCCAGCATCTATGGAAAAGAGTTTCCAGCTTCACAGATTTTCTCATGAATGTAGAAGTAACTTGAGTGTGGCTGTACATAGATAAGATTAGTGTCTATACATAGACCTATTGTATGCACATAAAATGACACAAGGCATAAGAGTATTTGTACATAAGTTGACTTTGACAGGAAAGGATAAAGTGACAAAGAGCCTCTTGACAAGTGGAACTCTTCTATATGCATATGAAAATGCAGTAGGACAGTGACTGTGTCAGTGCAGGTGGGTAGGTGTGGCGTGTAAGCGCCAAGTTGATTTTCTCCCAACAGAAGGGAGAAAATACCTTGTATTGGAAGACCCAGACGCCTGTGGTGTTGGGATCTGGCCATGGGCCAGTGGTGATAGTGTCTTCAGCTGTCTGGACTCATGGCTGAAGCAGTCAAGCAGTATACCATTGCAACAACAGACCTTCCGAAACAAGTACGCTTCATGTAGGAACTCCTTTTCCACCTCTTTAGATTTCTCCTTTTGTCTGAATGTCTCTTATTTTGACCCAGCATAATTTCATTACATCTCCGTTTTGTGTCCGCGATGTATCTCCATTAAAACTACAATAATAAGCTTCCCTTCTTCCGATTATTATGTAAGACTTAAGGAGTTGAAATCAGAGAAAACTCAAGGAATATAAAGGAAACAGGAAATAACTTAAAGAAGGAAGTAGGAGAACTAACAGGGGCCTTGAAATGTCCTTGGCAAGTAGCATTAGGGAAAATCTCAAGGGATGTTAGATGTATTATAGGAGCAAGAAGGTAGTTCGAGAAAGGTTTGGTTCACTCAAGGGACTGCAGGAACCAGATGAAATGGACAAGGTTACGAATGAGCACTTTGCACCAGTGTTCAACAGAAGAAGACCATAAGACACAAGAGCAGAATTAGGCCATTCACTCCACTGAGAAGGAAGATTAGGGGTGGGTGTTGATATTCTACGGTATGTTGATATTAAAGAGGAGGAGATACTGTGTGTATTGAGAAGTATTAAGGTGGATAAATCCACAGGGCCTGATGGAACGTATCCCAGGTTACTGAGGGATAGAAGCAAGGAAATTGCTGTGGCAATTGTTCGGACCGCATTTGGAGTATTATGAGCAATTTTGGGCCCCTTATCTAAAAAAACTATGTATTAGCATTAGGGAGGGCCCAGAGGAGGTTCACAAGAATAATTCTGGGAGTGAAAGAATTAACATTGAGGATCGTTTGATGGCTCTGGGCCTGTACTTGCTGGAGTTTAGAAGAATGGGGGTGGGGATGGGGAATCTCATTGTAACCTGTCGAATATTGAAGGACCTAGATAGAGTGGATGTAGAGAGGATGTTTCCAGTAGTGGGAGAGTCTAGGACCAGAGGGCACAGCTTCAGAAAACAAGAAAGTCCCTTTAGAACAGAGATGAGGAGGAATTTCTTTCATCAGATGGTGGAATTTGTTGCCACAGATGGCTGTAGACGCCAAGTGATTGGTTTATTTAAAGTGGAGTTTGGTATGTTCTTGATTAGTAAGGGCGTCAGCGGTTATGGGGAGAAGGTAGGAGAATGGGATGAGAGGGATAATGAATCAGCCATGATCAAATGCTTGCAGCAGACTTGATGGCCTAATTCTGCTCCTATGTCTTATGGTCTTATAGTGGTCTTTACAAAGATCTTTTTATCCTGTTTAGTCCCAGGTGAGGTCCCAAAATACTGGAGAATAGCGAATGTATTCCCCTTGTTTGAGAAGGGTAGCAGAGAGAAACCAGGATATTTTAGGCAGATCAGTTCTAGGGAAATGATTGGAGAATATTATTAGGGAGATGATTTAATTGTATTCAGAAAAGCATGGACTTATGAAGACTATCCCTAATTAGTCTCATAAATTTGTCTGAGTTTGTTGAGGTGGTGATGAAGATGATTGATGAGGGTAAGGCACTGGATGCTGTCTAATGTACTTTAGTACAGCCCTTAACAAGATCTTTCGTGATAGGCTGGTCCAGAACACTAGGTCACAGGGTGATTCTCAGTCAGTTGGTAAGCTGGGTATAACATTGGCCTGGTCATAAAAGACAAAGGGAAGTGGTACAGGGGTGTTCCTCTGACTGGAGGTTTGTGATGAGTGCTGGGGTTTCCATTGTCTGTGATATATAAATGAACTGACCGGATGAAAATGTAAGTGGTTTGATTAGTGAGTTTGAAGATGACACAAAAACTGGTGGAACTGTGGATAGTCAGGAAGGTTGTCAAATGATACAGCAGGATATAGACCAGTTGATACAATAAATGGCAGGATCTTTGGAAACACTGATGTACGGAGGGACCTTGGGGTGCAAGTCCCTAGGTGCCTGAAAGTGACACACAAGTAGATATAGTGTTAAAGAAGGCATGTAGCGTGCTTGTCTTCCTCAGTCCGTATAAAAATTGTGAGGTCGTGTTGTAGCTGTATAAAACTTGGGTTAGGCCACATTTATGGAATGTGCAAGGTTTTGTCACCACCCTGTAGGAAGGATGAGGTGGCTTTGGAGAGATTGCAGAAGAGGCTCGGCATGGATTGGAGTGTACTGGAGACAAGGAGAGGATTTGCATGGATTGGAGTGTACTGGAGACAAGGAGAGGATTTGCATGGATTGGAGTGTACTGGAGACAAGGAGAGGATTTGCATGGATTGGAGTGTACTGGATACAAGGAGAGTTTGGACAAACTTGGTTTGTTTTTCTCTGGAGGGTCAGAGGCTGAGGGCCAATCGCTGGAATTGTGAGAGGCATCGATAGAGTCGATGGCCAGAGTCTCTTCCCCAGAATGGAGGGGTCAATACTAGACGGGATAGGCTTCAGGAGAGAGGGGAAGTTTTAAAGAGGATGTGCGAGACATGTTTTATGACTAAATGGAGATGGTAGAAACAGATATGATAGCTACAGACAGAAGAACCAGTTGAAATATGGACCATATACAAAGTAAAAAGGAATATTATAGATTACTACCAACAGCATTGCAGACATAGTGAGCCAGAGGACCTGCCCCTATGCTTTACATTTCTATACTTTATATAATATAAAGCAAAAATGTAGAGATAAAGGTAAATAGTTCCCTTGGAATGGAATTGAAAAGAATAGCATCTCAGATTATAAACTGAGAGCATTAAAGATTTGTACAGAAACACATCCTGCAGTCCAACTTGTCCCTGTCTGTCTATGCTAATTTGTTTTGCCTGCATTAGCTTGGTACTGAACTGCTTCTTTCCTATCCGAGGTCCTGTCCAAATGCTTTTAAATATTGCAGTTGTATCTAATCTTACTTGCCTGTATTAATTCCATATCCCTTTACAGTATTTCCTGTTCATTCAGGTACCTGCCCCGATGTCTCTTAATTGTTGTTACTGTTCTTGCCTCCAATTCCTTCCCTGGAAGTCCATTCGAGATTCTAACTGCTCTTAGTGTGAAAATTTTACCCCTCCGATCCCTTTAAACATTCTCCCTCAAGAAATGCACACAGTATTCCAAGTCAGGCCTAACCAATATTCTGTAAAACTGCCATCCCAACACTTTTAATCAATGTATTGGCCAGTGAAGTCAAACATACCAAATCCTTCTCACCATCTGTGTTCCCATTTTCAGGGAACTATGTACTTGTATGCCTGAAACCTTCCCCATTCTCCTACTCTACCACTTGCTCTGGCATTTACTCACCGCCCTCTGTGTGGAAGAACTTGCCCCTCAGATTCTATCGTACTTCTCCCCTCTCACTTTAATCCAATGCCCTCTGCCCCCTCTCCAAACTCTTATACTTAATGCCCCAGCCTAGTAAAGAATGTTTGCCAAATTCCTTCTTCATTACACTGTCCATCTGTGTTGTTATTTTCATGGAGCTGCACCCGGAAGTCTCTCCGTACATCAACACCCTCGAGGTTCTACCACCTGATATGTGTCCCTTTGGCATTTGACTCCCCAGATTGCATTGTCTCACACTCATCTGGATTAAGTTCCATCTGCCACCACGTCTACAACTTTCCAACTGATTTATGTCCCTCTATATCCATAGGCAACCTTCTTCACTTCATACTACCCCACCAGTTCTGTGTCATTGACAGACTTGCCTATTAGTCCACCTGCATTCTTATCAAAGCTGTTTATATAAACGAGAAACTGCAATAGCCACAACACTGATCCCTGCAGTACACTACTGTTTGGAGATTTATGGTCAGAACAACACCCTTCAACCACTACTTTCTAATTCCTGTCAACACAACTTGGACGCCACGTGCCCTAATCTTTTGGATGAGCTTAACATCAGGACTTTGTGAAAAGCCTTGCCAAAGTTAATATGGACCAAATCTACCATGCTACCTTTATCAATTTTCTTAGTCGCCTCCTCAAAATCTCAGATTTGTGAGATAGGATTTCCTCATTTGCCCCTGATAATTAAAGATTTCCCAAAGTGCTAGAATCCACCAGAACATCATTTGATCAAGCCAATTTTTTATTAATAATTATTAGAGGAATGGATGAAAATAGATTTTGGGGGTTCCTTAGTTAACTTTGATGGTCTGTATGGTGTTTTCTTGCCCAAATGAAATGGATGGAAGTTTGTGCTGGAGTTGTTATTACCAATTTTGTTGATGGTTTGAGAAAGTTTGATGGAAGCATGCATGAAATATGGAAACAGATGAAAATGGGGACAGAGTATTGACAAGTACTTAAAATGAAGGGTATGAACATTATTATGGACCATTTGAGTTGAAGGCTAACTTCTGCTCTGTTGGTAACATTCTCTCATAGTTGCACAAAGCCTGAAATGAACAGACAACTTGTTAGTAAATCTCTATCAACTCTCTGAATAAATATTGATTACAATGATTAGTCAATGATTACAATGATCATAAGATTATTCAATAGTAAAGAGACTGGAGAGACCTTGGTGTTTTTTATCTTGCAATTTCTGTTCAATCATCAATTCCTTCTGCTTACCTTGTCTCTATTTATTATAACATGCACTATATTTGATTGAGATCCTCTTCAAAAGCCTATTCACTTGTTCTTATTTTTATTTTGCTTAAAACACCTAATTCACCCCCATTATACTTTGTCAGATTTTTATTCATTTGCTAAACAAAATAATCATGTTTTGATATCTGTCATCGTAAAAAATGTCACAGACAATTTCAGTGTGATCCAGAAATTTACAAGAAGGAGACCTATAGCATATTAATATCATTGGAGGGTATTGAGAAACTTTAATGCGATAATGCACTCTAGATGTGCAAGCACTCATTTGGGTGTACTGACAGACAATTGTACAATGATTGGGCCTCATGATTAGGACTGCAGTTTTCATCTGGGCTGGCATTGCAGTATATTGATCAAGTAATTAAGAAGACACTACATAGAGCTGGAGACCCCTGCTGAATTACTCCCACTGGATCATCTGGCTAACACACTGCACTGTTGAAATGAACCAAAGTCCTGGATTTGAACTCCAGTCTATGTGGGAAGGAGAGGTGGGAAGCTTAGCTAGTGATCTAATAGCATCAGCCATTTCACAAAAATGAGGGTTTGTGGAGTCAGGTAAGGACTTCGCTGTGATGTTCCACAGATGAACAATCATTGCGTTCCCACATGAATAACTAAGTGAAATATCCAGTGGGCATTTAATGCCATTAAAATGTTTCCTGGGTATTATTTTCAGGGAGGGTGAAATTAATTAAAATAACATTTTCTCAGTTTAGAATTATAAATAAAAAAGAAGAATTTGCATTTCCATAGAATTTTTATGACTAAAGTTCAAAATTCAATGTAAGTTTATTATCAAAGTACATATACAACTCTGAGAATCATTTGCTTGTGGACATACTCAGTAAATCTATAGAATAATAGGCATTACAATATCGATGGAAGACCACACCAACTTGGGTGTTCCACCAGTGTGCAAAAGACAACAAACTGCAAATACATAAAGAGAGAAATAATAATAATAAATAAATAATCAGCAACTATCAAGAACATGAGATGAAGTGGCAGACTTGAAAGTGAGTCCATTGGTTGTGGGATCGTACTTCCTTGGTTACCAGACCTGAATGCCTCTGACCTGGTTCCCAGCAGATTGCCGATCTCGTGGTTCATCCGTGGCTTCTGATAGTGAAATACACAGAATATTCATTGAAAACTGATGAAATGTAGACATTCTTCAAACACAAGAGACTCTGCAGATGCTGGAAATCCAGTGCAACACCAGCAAATTGTTGGAAGAATTCTGTTTTTGTATTGTAGTAAATATTGCAACCAATGTGAGGTTTAATAAAAATATCCCGATAATAATCTGAAAGGCTGTTTTATTAATGTTGGTTTAAATATTGACCATGATACAACACTGAGTTTCAGTGCTCATCGTTAAATGGAATGTTACCTCTACCTGACAGGAACTCATTTTTTTACGTTTCGTCTGAGAGATAGCACTGGTAATACTGCATACTCTTTCAGTACTGCACTGGAGCATGGGCTGCAACTGCATGCCCAAATATCTGAAGTGAAATCTGAACCATATCCTTCCAGTGAAAGGTGAGAGTACTACACAACCAAGGCTGATCCATTCATTCTGTTATCTTTATAAGCAAGGGTTAATACATGTTACTTTTGTAGCCTGTGAAGCATTGAGCAAGGTTAATTGAAGAGAAAATATATGGCCAACTAATTGTCTGATAAGTGCTCAAGCAACATTATTCCACAAAACCCTTCAGTATGACAGCACCAGGCGACTCTAATTAATTAGCAGAATACTATTAGCACATCGCAGGTGTACAGTACCTTCTGCACGACAAGTCAATAAATCTAGCAGAGTTCACACTTTCAGTTTATTCAGGGGATGTATTTGGCGAATGCTATTAATCAAGGCCTTTGCAGTATGTTATGTTTAAATTCCCCATCCATCTGCAGGATATTAACCATAACACGTCTATAAACTGCAACGACAGTATGACAGGTGGGGCCAAGTTATCCTGTAAAGCATTTGTTCAGCCGATAATAACACAAGGTGTTGAATGCCCTTGAGTGTAGGAAAGGGTTGCTTCAGCTGTCCGGGGAGAGGGCCAGATACAATTTACTGTGTTTACTTAATATAAGGAAACTCGCTTCTATATGTATGTATAGGAGAGGAGAAGATGGCGGCGCGACGCAGCGCAGGCGGCCTCTCCAGTGATGAATATCTGTTATTTGTCAAGTAGGATGCCGTGCACAATTCTGATTTGATGGAGGCAGACGTGAGAGCACGGAGGAACATCTGGTGAAACTTCTGAAATGCCTGTTTCGCTGCCGCTGCTACTGTGTGATCTGAAATCTCTGGAGGGGAAGGCCCTGAGCCCTTGGCTTTGCTTGTTGCTCGGTGGCCAGGGTCAAAACGCCGGCAGAGATGGTGCTCGGTGTCAGAGGGCTGGTCGGAGGCTCAAAGTTTTCAGACGGACTCAGAGTCGGCTGTGGTCAGGTGCTTCCAGGATGCTGCATCGGCAAGTTTGCTGCACTGGAGGCTCATGGCAGGGAGAGTTTCTCCCTTCTACCGTCTGCGTGAGATGTTGGGGCTATTGGGACTTTGAGACTTTTTTTTGACTGTACCCATGGTCTACTCTTTATCAAATTACTGTATTGCTTTGCGCTGTTGTAACTATATGTTATAATTATGTGGTTTTTGTCAGTTTTAGTTTTGGTCTGTTCTGTGTTTCTGTGATATCATACTGGAGGAACATTGTATCATTTCTTAATGCATGCATTTCTAAATGACAATAAATGTGTCCTCATAATCTAATCTAATTTAACATGTAACCTCAGGGTATCCCAGAGCACTTTACACCCAAAATAATTCTGAATTTCTAGTCATTGTTATCATCAACAAGACTTAAAATACTGGGCAAAATGATGAGATGGACAGAATAGACAAAGGCATTATATCAGAGAAATAAGTTATAAACTTTTATACAGCCTGAAGAGAGTAGGGACAAGTTTAATAGTAACTTTTGAAAAGGAATTGGATAATTACTTAGTAAAAGAGAAGTGGATTAGCTTTATTTGTCACATGTACATCAATACATACAGTGAAATCTGTCATTTGTATCAAATCAAATCAGCAGTGATTGTGCTAGGGGCAGCCTGCAAGTATTACCATGCTTCTGGTACCAACATAGCCTACCCACAACTCACTCATTCTAACCCTAACGTCTTTGGAATGTGCAAGAAAGCAGAGGGCCCAGAGGAAACCTACAGGGCTGGAGGGAGAACGTACAAACTCCTGACAGACAGTGGCTGGAATCAAATCCTGATTGGTTACAGACTCCTTACAGACGGTGGCTGGAATCAAATCCTGATTGGTTACAGACTCCTTACAGACGGTGGCTGGAATCAAATCCTGATTGGTTCTCGCTGGCACTGCAGGAGCCGCCAAGAAATCTCTCAGGAAGTCACCTTGCAACCAAAAACAGCGCAGATCAGATGTGCCTGGTCGTGCACAGCATTATTCTACGATGGAGACACAAGAAACTGCAGATACTGGAATCTGGAGCAACAAGCAATCTGCTGGAGGAGATCAGTGCCCAAGCAGTATCTTTGGGTAGAAAGCAATTGTTGGCACTTAAGGTCAAACCCCTGCGTCATATGGTCCTGATACATGGCTTCGACCTACTGATGCTGTGCTTGTAGTCATTCTGCAACTGGAGTGCTTTCCAAAGTATCACAAGGGAGCAGATTGTTCTTGGGTTTGTTGAATTATGTTGAGATCCACTTGATGACTGAAAAAGTTTTATCAATGGCAAATCATTTTTCTGAAATAAACTGTGCTTGGTTTTGTGGAAGGAATAGATTTGATGAAGACTGAATGGCATTTTACTGATATTCGTAAATATAAACTTTAGACAAACAATTGGAAAAGCATCTTGGCTTTTTCAAGTAATGGGGGTGAGGTTTTCCTTGAATAGATCTGATGGAAAGGATGTGTGTTGAGGAAATGGTGTCAGCAGACTTGGGTGGGAGACTTGTAAGCACAACTAAGAAATTCAGATCTGGCAGTGACCGTCAGGGATGACCAAAGATTACTGGATAAGAAGAAGAAAACCAAGTAGCTGTCTGCAGCAAATCATGATCATAACCTAGAGGAATGGAGAACATCAAACTTGGTAACCTGTTACGACAATGCTTTTGATCACTCTGAGCAGAGATAAATCCTTATTAATGTCCTGCAATGCTGTTTGTCATCAAGTTTGGTGAAAATCACAAGAATGGGCATAAATATCCATGACCCCATGGCCTCAGTGACATAATTACAGATAGATTAATGGATGATTTAGTGTTTGGTTATGGATGGGTTAGTGTTTGGTTAATGGATGGGTTAGTGTTTGGTTACGGGTGAGTTAGTGCTTGGTTATGGATGGGTTAGTGTTTGGTTAATGGATGGGTTAGTGTTTGGTTAATAGATGGGTTAGTGTTTGGTTACGGGTGAGTTAGTGCTTGGTTATGGATGGGTTAGTGTTTGGTTAATGGATGGGTTAGTGTTTGGTTAATGGATGGGTTAGCACTTGGTTATGGATGTGGTGCTCGCACACTCCACGGGTCCCAGCAAACAATGGGATTGATACATGCCTGAAGTTCAACAACTTCTGTCCAACACAATTTTATTTTATCTATTTTTTAGAGACACAGCGGGGAAAAGGCCTTCAGGGTCAACGAGACTTGCTGCCCAGCAACCCACCTATTTAACACTAGGCTAATCACAAGACAATTTGCAGTGACCAATTAACCTGCTAACGGTTTTTTTTTGGACTGCTGGAGGAAACTGGAGCACACAGAGGAAATCCTTACGGTTCATGGGGAGAATAGACAAACTCCTTACTGACAGCGCTGGAATTGAACCCCAAGTTCCGGAACACCCTGAGCTGTGAGAACGTCATGATAACCGCTACGCTACAGTGGCACCCTTGTATCAAAACCTCCCCCACTTAACCCCGCCCCTTAATTAATATTCATGAGGATTGGGCAATTCGCCAGAAGGAGTAATTAAAACTAATGGCAGCATTTTGCAATGGCAGAGTGACATAAAAACCAAATACTGACATAACAATCCAAGCAAAAGGGGCCACAGCTCAGAAACAGTCCCATATAAGAGCATCGAGTAAAATGACACCTACTTCAGAATGAACGGGAAAGAGGAAAATCAAATGTGTCACTGCACCTCTCAGATGGAGAATTGTTGGCTTTCATTAATGTTCAATCCCAGGACCGAATTGTACTCCCCATCCCCAAATAGCAATACGTTTTGAAAATCCAAAATTAAAATTAGCCAATAGTGGAAATAATAAATAAGGATTATTAAGAATTAAATATTAATAATTATTTATTAATAATTCAGAAAAATGGGACAAGAGTGATTAAAGGTTATTGAACATTGATCGAATCTGATATGATTTAGCCAAATCTCATTACTACACTTCAGTGCTGCTGATCACTCCTCGAAGTGTTAAACCAACATGACAGCCGAATGCCCATTCTTAGTGGAAGGTCCAGTCTGTAGATCTCTGTGAATATTCTCCGCAGACTTTACGTGGCTACCCTGCGTTAACAGAGAAAGGTCAACGTCAGGCCAACCACTCTGACATTCATTGCATTATTTATTTCCATAGTACCGTGCCTCATAACTTGCAAGGTGGCTTACAGGCCAGATGCCAATGGCACTGATCATTAATCACAATACAGGTACAATTCCTCTATCGTGGCTTCAACCATAAAACAACCAGGATTTTTAATCATTCTAACAGATATTTATGCAAAATGGTTACTGGCAGAACACAAAAAATTATATATTTTTTATTCATTAAAAATCTATTAGTGCAGGATTTATTTTAATTATTCATTAGCACACCACATCACCTTCCTATACCATTATGAATGTCTTACCTTTGAGCCTGAGCGTGAAGCTACACCCCTAGTGAACGGGTGCTTTGGCACTTTATTCAAGTGACGTCTTATCAGAGTCTACAAGTGAATGTTCAAAGTAAATTTATTATCAAGGTATATATACGTCACCATATACAACCCTGAAATCCATTTTCTTGCAGGCAAAATCAATACATCCGTAATAGAATAACAACCAGAATAGAATCAGAGTAAGACCGCACAACTGGGCATTCCAATGATAACAAACTGTGCAAATATAAGAAAGAAAGAATAAATAAATAAATGAATAGATAATAAATATTGGGAACATGAGATGAAGAGTCCTCAAAATTGAGTCCAGAGGTTGTGGGAACATTTCAATGAAGGGTGAGTGAAGTTATCGCCTTTGAAGAGCCTGATGTTTGAGGGGTAATAACTGTTCCTGAACCTAGTGGTGTGAGTCCTGAGGCTCCCCTACCTTCTTCCTGCTGGCAGCAACGTGAAGAGTGCATGACTTGGGTCGTGGAGGGTCCCTGATGATGAATGCTGCTTTCCTGCGACAATGCTCTATGTAGATGTGCTCAATGGCTGGGAGGGCTTTACCAGTGATGGACTGGGCCACATCCATTACTTTTTGTAGGATTTTCTGTTCAAGGGCAATAGTGTTTCAATACTAAGCTGATGTGTAGCAGTCAATATACTTGCCACCCCACATCTATAGAAGTTTGTCAAAGTTTTAGATGTCATGTCAAACCTTCTCAAACTCCGAAGAACTAGAGGCACTGCCGTACTTTCTTCATAATTGCACTTAAGTGCTGGGCCCAGGAGAGGTCCCCTGAAATGATAACACCGAGGAAGTTAACCTTGCTGACCCTCTCTACCTCTGATCCTCTGATGAAGACTAGCTCATGGAACTTTGATTACTTCCTCCTGAAGTCAATAATCAGCTCCTTGGTTTTGCTGACACTGAGTAAGTGGTTGCTGCCTACCTGACCATAAAGATATCAGTGTCACTTCACATCCCATCCACAATCCAATATCCAAATTGACATCTTGACTGGTTTCGGACTGCTTAGCTGCCTGCTGATTTGCTCAACACCACTCCATTTGATGTAGCTCCCCCTGTCACTGCTCGTGCCTACTTGGACAACACTCTTTATACATTTAGCAGTTAATAATGCAGCACTACTGACACATTTTGACAGATATTTGCAATCAAAATATTATACACATGTAGAACAAAGAAGATATGTAAAGAACAAAAAAAGGACCATTTGTGACGAGGTGGTATTGATTTGGTATGGAAATGAAAACTACGAGTTTGGAAGGTTAATGGAGATGTGATGGGATAGATCACCAAGGACTATTCCATGCCTTCTGATTGTTTTCCGCAGTAACTTCATGTAGTCAGACAGCTCCCAATGACCTGGTATTTTGCTGTCCCATCCTACTCACCATGCACATAACAGCTATTTGAAAGTGATGTCTAATTCTTTCCCAGTTTGCACTCCACCACCGCCAACCCCCCATGAGCCCAATCTTCTCCCCTCAGGCAGTTATCCAAATTCCTTTTTGGAAATTGGTCTACCACCCTTCCAGGCAGCATGCTTCAGATCACAGCATTACCTTTGCTTTTGATACAAGTTGGGTGTGGGACTGATTGGATTGTTCTGGGAGCTGACACAGACTCAGTGGGGCAGTCGGACTTTTTCGAAGTCATGAGAAATACGACATGTGGATAAAAATGTTTCCTCATTCCGCTCTTAGCAACTCTTGCAGAAATGTCTTAATTCTGTGTACTCTATTGGCTTACGATTCAGTTGCCACCCCCAGCATACTGGGCCAGAGCACACTGGCCAACTTGGTCTGAAAGTTTGGAATATGCTAGAGTCCCATTCCGAGCACATATGACCGGCTCGTTCTCTGGACTGACCGTTGAGTTAATGGACAATATGTAAGCTGCTCATCTGGGGAGGGGACTGGGGAGAGGACGATCAGATCTACTTCATACTTGGCCCCTCAGCTTTCCTTCAGTTATAGCTGGTACATTGGGGTATTGAGCTCTATGAGAGGTGGGGAAGGGTCACCAACCTTAACTGAAGAGCAAATTTAGGAAAGGTATTTTCCCTTATATGATTTTATGTAGCCCCCCACCCCCGCATTGGTAAGACCCATCGTAAATTGGAGGACTGTTTTGGCGAGCACCTCCGCCACAAGCAGGACCTCCCAGTGGCCAAACACTTAAATTCTGCTTCCCATTCCATTCCAATGTGCCAGTTCATGGCCGCCTCTTGTGCCAAGATAAGGTCACCCTCAGGCTGGAGGAGCAACACCTTGTATTCCATTTGGGTACCCTATAACCAGATGGCATGAATGTTGATTTCTTCTTCCAGTAAACAAATTCCACCCCCCGTTTCCTATATCCTCCACTCTGACCTTTTACTTTTTCTCACCTGCCTATCTGTTCCCCTGGGTCCCCTCCTCCTTCCCTTTCTCCTATGGTCCACTCTCCTGTCAGATTCCTTCTTCTCCAGCCCTTGACCTGGCTTCACCTATCACCTTCCAGTTAGCCCCCTCCCCTCCCCTCCCACCACCTTTTTATTCCAGCATCTTTCCCCTTCCTTCTCAGTCCAGAAGAAAGGTCTCCGCCTGTTTATTCTTTTCCACAGATGCTGCCTGACCTGCTGAGTTCCTTCAGCATTTTGTGTGTGTTGCTTTGGATTTCCAGTGTCTTCATACATCCTCATGTTTATTGTATACTTCATTTAAAATTAATTAGCAACATTTCAATGTATTTTAAACAAGACTATTTTAAAAATAATAATAATTTTCTATGTGTTCTTCGAGACATTTGGAAAAGTGCTACCGGGGACATCAAGGCCATCTCCTGACAATGTCTCAGGTTGGTCTGCCTGAGGCATTCTCAACATTTGTGACCTGCACTGTTTCGCTAAATAGGTGGAGCAGCAAAATCCAAGGTCATTGGGACCAGTGTGGCTGCAAGATGATATTCGTGGGAAACAATCCCAAGAAATAGAATGGTCCCCAGCGATCTACTCTATCACATCTCCATTCATCTTCGAACTCGGGAGTCCTTCACTGAATTTTCACTTCCATGCTAAATTAATACCACTTTGTCACAAATAGTCCCTTCTTGTTTTTTACACACTTTCTTTGGTCTACATGTGTGTAATATCTTAATAAGACCATAAGACAAAGGAGCAGAAGTCAGGCATTCAGCCCATCAAGTTTTATTTTGATTGCCAATGTCGGTCAAGGTGTGCCAATGACCTATAAAGAAAAAAAAATAGAAGTATGCAGTATATGAAAGATAAATATTTCTGGTCATTTCTTTGACCTTGAGATAATTGCACCTCTCCCCATTCAGTTGCAACGTCAGACACCAGGACCAATTAGTGTGTAAATATTTGTCTGCTTATTTACAGAACTTCAGCCTACAATCATCAGGCCAAGCTAACAGCCGTACATCACAACTGCATGGAGGAACAACAGAGGTGACTCAGCAGAGAGTCGGGATAAATGCGTCATTTTCTGTTGGCTTCAGTATCCACTGAGGTGTCACAGGGATGAGTGCTGGTGCTTCAATTATTTTGATTCCGTGTTGATGGCTTGGATGAAAGGATTGAATGTACTGAAGCCAAGTTTACAGGTGATAGATGGGGGGGGGGGGTTAGGAAGGTGTGAGGATTAGAACTAAGTTTGGCAGATGGCAGACGTGGTATAATGTGAGAAAATATGAGGTAATCCACTTTGGAAGGAGGAATGAAAAGAGAAATTATCATTTTGAATAAGATCACAAAATTCTTAGTACAAAGTGATTTGGAGGCCCTAGAACGGGAGTTCCCAACCTTTCAAATGCCATGGACCCCTACTATTAACTAAAGGATCCGTGGACACCAGGTTGGAAACCCTGCACTGGAATGTGAAACATTAAGGGTTATCATGCAGACGCAGCAAGTAATTAGGAAGGCTTAAAGAATGTGTGCCTTCTTACACTAGGGGCATAGAGTACAGACGAAGGAATGCTTTGTAGTTTTATAGAGCCTGACAAGACTGGCCCTGAATAGTTCTGGTCTCAACACACTCTGATTGATATACTTACATTAGAAACAACACAGAGAAGGTTCAATCGCAAACAAGAGGAAATCTGCAGGTGCTGGAAATCCAAGCAACACACACAAAATGCTGGAGGAACTCAGCAGGCCAGGCAGCATTTATAGGAAAAGAGTATAGTCAACGTTTCGGGCCGTGTCAGAGTTGGAGGTTGCGCAATCAGCACTTTGAGGATTCACAGAGAAGGTTCGTTAGCTTGATCCTATGATGAAGGTTTAATGTGTGAAAAGAGTTTGTGCAGCTTGGATCAAAAATCAAGGGCAACTAGAGTGATAAAAGGTGGAGAGTATACCTGAATTTTCTGAAAGTGTTTGACAGTGTCCCAGATAAAAGATTAGTGCGTAAGATTATAGTGTTTTGGGGTAATAATCAGTATGAACTGTAAATTGATTGTCATGCAGGACGTAGAGAGGCAAAATAAATGAGTCTTTGCAACATGGTCAGTAATAACTAGTGAGCACCAACAGTGGTCAGCATCGTGGCCTCAGTTATTCATATATCAATAATTTGAATGAGAGGCAGAATAATATTAGAAGTTTAATGACAGGGCTAAACTAGATAGAATTATAAATGCAAACAACAGGAATTCTGCAGATGCTGGAAATTCAAGCAACGCACATCAAAGTTGCTGGTGAATGCAGCAGGCCAGGCAGCATCTCTAGGAAGAGGTACAGTCGACGTTTCAGGCCGAGACCCTTCGTCAGGAGGGAAAAGATGTTTTGCTGAGAAATTACAGGGCCTTGGTGAGATCATACCTAAAATGTCATACTCATAGAAGAAGAACAATGAAGACTCAACAAACTGATTTATTGGGTAGAAGGACTGATGTATGAACACAAGAGCATAAGACGATAGGAGGAGCAGTAATACACAGCCCCTCGAGCCTGCCCTGCCATTCAATATCTTCACTGATGATATACACTGGCGTCAAGTCTTCTGTGCCAATTTCCTATAACACCCAGTTCATTTGCCTTTCATATGAGAAGAGAATGGGCCAACAAGGTTTGCATTCACTGGGGTCTAGAGAATGGGCAGATTCTAACTGTAATTTACACTATCCTGACAGGGATGGTCAGAGAATATGCAGTAAGGATGTTTCCCCTGGCTGAGGGCGTGGGGTCTAGAGCAAAATGTCACAGTCCTCAGGTTATTGGGTGAGATTTATAACTGAGGTGAGAATGTTCTTCACCTTAAGACAGTGATCCTGTGGAATTCACCAGCACACAGGGCTATGGAGGTCAAGTTGCTGACTGTATTTAAGAAGGAAATTCCTTTCGCTAACATATCAAAGGGTCTGGAGAGAGATCAAGAATGTGCTATTGAAATGGTTTATCCGGTATGATCATTGATGATAGATCTTCCATGGTATTGCCATTATTTCCTTATTTCTCCGCCTTATTAAGACATTTAAGATTCAGAGAGGGATTTACAGGATGGATGCTGAGAGGGCGATTCCCTGGTAGGGGCATCTAGGACCTGGGGGCATCTTTTCAGCATAAGGGGTCACCCATTTCAGAGGAGATGAGAAGGCATTTCTTCTCCCAGAGAGTCATGAACCTGTGGAATTTTCTACCCCAGTATGTTGTGGAGGCAGAATCTTTGAATAATGACAGACCATAAAATACAAGGAAGTCCAGAAGAATGGAAGTGGAATTGAGGCCAGGACCGGATCGGCGATGATCTTATTTAATGGTGGATCAGTTTTGCTGCCCCTAATCCTGCTCCTGTTTCTTGTGCTCTTGTGTTCCAAATGATTGTTGGATGTAGGGTGGTATAATGGATGGGGAGAACTGCAGTCTAGTAGGAACAATGAATGGAAAATAGATTACATGGACAAGAAGAGCTTGGAGAGGATATGAAGGATGGTGGGAGATAAAAGTGGAGAAAGATTCAGGATTAATGTCAATGAGGTTGAGTAACAAAAGCAACAAGGGAGGAAAAGGAGCAGGTGAAGTTAAACAATCTTAACAAATTCATCTGCTCCTCAGTTGTTAGTAGTGAAGAAAAGAGGCAGTAGGCAATGGGAATGACAACAAATAGTAAAAAACTTTGAAAGATCATATCATAATCTCCTTTTCAATTTTTATTTTTTTGCCTCCCAAACTCTTGTGCTTTAGCTGCTCTTGCAAAAATGTGGATCGCTTCATAACAATACCCAGCTGTCAGAGCTCATTGTAGGCAGGTTCACCTCGGGTTTTTGAGGTAACCAGCTAAGTTGAATATCAAATTCCTCTGTGATACTGCTGCCCCAGAATATAACTTATACCACTTCAAAATGCTGATGGCTTTACAATTGACTTTATCATAGAAAGACCCCAAGTTTGCGAAGGACTTCAAAATACTGCCATTCTGTTATCTACTTTTAATCCATGCATCAAAATCAATGTCAAAGTTGAGCTTATTGTCATATACACAGGTGCAATGTAAAACATCACGAACAGAAGCATCGGATAAGACCATAAGGTTTTTGACTCCCTGGTTAATCTAGAACCTATCAACCTCCTCCTTTAAATATACCTGACGACTTGGCCTGTACAGCCGACTATGGCAAAGAATTCCACAGATTCACCACCCTCCGGCTAAAGAAATTTTCCCTCATTTCTGTTCTAAATGGACGTCCCTCAGTCAGAAGCTGTGTCCTCTGGTCCTAAGACTCCCCCATTACAGGATACAGACATTCACAACTAAAACATAAACTCAACGTAAATTATACATAGTTTTACAAGGAAACACACATTTAGAATGAAAACAAACCAAATCCGTTTCAGTGGAAAGGGTTTTGCTAAACTTCAGTGTAAGGAGTTTGCTGGTTGGTTCAAGAACTGAATCACTGAAGGCAAGTAGCTGTTTTTGGACCTAGTGGTATGGGACTTCGGGCTTCTGTACCTTTTACCCGATGATAGTTATGCAAAATTGGTATAACCCAGGTGGTGGAGATCTTTGATGATGGATATTGCCCACATGAGGTAGCATCCTCTGTAGGTACTACCGGTGGTGGGAAGGAAGGTGCCTGTGATGTACTGGGCAGAATCCACTCCTTACATTCCTGCACGTTCAAATTGCCATACCAGAGCCTGATGCAGCCAGTCAGGATCCTCGCAACAGTACATCTGTAGGTGTCTGTTAGAGTGTTTTATGACAAGTTAAACCCCCGACGCAGATTGGGGGACCACTTTGTCAAGCACCTCCCAGACAGGACAGACAGACAGGATCTCCGAGTAGCCACCCACTTCAACTTTGATATGTCCATACATGGCCTCCTCTGCTGCCATGATGAGGCTAAACTCAGGTTGGAGGAGCAACACCTCATATACCGTCTAGGTAGTCTCCAGCCCCTTGGTGTGAACATAGAATTCTCCACCTTCCGCTAATTCCCTCCCCCTTCCTCTATCCCTATGTCAGTCTGCCCCCTCCCCCAGCTGTCTATCACCTCCCTCATGGTTCCACCTCCTTCCACTACCCATTGTGTTTTCCCCTATTCCTTCTTCACCTTTCCTGCCTATCCCCTCCCTGCCCTCCCCTCCCCCACCCCTTTATCTTTCCCCTTACTGGTTTTTCACCTGGAACCTACCAGCCTTTTCCTTCCCACCCTCCCCCACCTTCTTTATAGGGCCTCTGCCCCTTCCCTCTACAGTCCTGACGAAGGGTTCCGGCCCGAAACGTCGACTCATCGTTTCCACGGATGCTGCCCGACCTGCTGAGTTCCTCCAGTGCGTTGAGAGTGTTGCTTAAACCCCCTAAACCTCCTAAACCTGTTGGTGTGTTTTCCTTTTGATTGCATCTACGCGGTAAGCCAGGGCACGTCACCTGATCTGTTAGCACCCAGAAATTTAAAGCTTTCTCCTCTGCCAATCCCTCCAACGTGGACTGATGCCTGTTCGTCCTCTTTCCTCTACCTGAAGTCAACAATGAGCTCTTTAGTTTTGTTGATGTTAGCGAGAGGTTGTTGTTGCTGCACCACTTAGCCAGGTGTCATACCTCACAGTTGACTCGTGGGAGTGGGCGGTAGCGGAGAATCACACAACACCTAGACAAGCACTAGAATTGCTATGCTGGAGAAGGCTATGGACCAGGTATGGATAAAAAGGATTCATGTAGATGGGGCAATGATGTCAGCATTGCCGTGGCAACCTGGAGTGGTTGTTTCTGTGTTGTATAATACAATAACTCCATCGTAACGTTTCACAATAGCAGCTTTAGTGATGGAATTTCTGTCAAATCTGAGTTAGCACTGCCTCTTATCAATAACTAATCATCTTTTGACCACGTGAGTTTAAAGAAAAGAGAATATCTTCAAGAATGTAGAAAATACAGTTTAATTGAGATGGCTGTAGGGTTCTTGTAAGATCAATTTTGCATTAAAATAATATTTAGACATCTGGCAACATATATAAACCAGAATAGCAAACATAACCAAATTGTACAATAGTTTGAGGTTAAATGCAAGTGTCATAACATTCTTAGACTTTTGTTCAAAGGTTGAGTGTCTTTCTGGTTCCTCCTAATCTCAATTGCTGCTGATCTAAAGTCACTGCTCCTCTCTCCTTCCTTCTGCAAGTCACTACAGTGGAATTAAAAAGTAGGAGGGGTGCAAACAGGGCTGGGAACTCGCACTTGCATCGCAAGACTGTACAAAATTCAGATTATTGTGGTTGCAAAATAAAAGATACATTTACTGCTCAGAGACTGATTGAAAATCTAGAGTAACATAAACAGACCAAATAACATGATGCTCTTATTAAAGAAAATCCAAAATATTGAGGTTGTTGATAAAATGTACGAATATACCCAGCACTATTAATATTCTAAAATTGATTGACAGTATAAATGATATTATTCATAGCTGTCAGGCACAGTACATTGTCAGGCATATGTTTATGAGAAAAATGAAGGACAGCTCTTGATGCTATTTCAATATATTGAGATTTTCCATCAGCCGGATTGGAGAGGGATAAAAATAGGAGAGACTGCACTGAGCAAGGCACTTGACGGCTCTGTAATGACATCTCCAAATTTCTGTTCACCTGCTGTACAGGAATGAAACCATGCCATTCATACTTCATACTTTGTTTGATAATGACCACCATTGGAGTTCAGTTGCCACCCATCTTGCAATTCACCCTAGTAACCAGTTGCTCTGCTTCAGTGGGCTACTGGAAAATGGAGGGTAGCAGCCTTGTCTTCTCAAGTAACTACTGCGAACACTTTTAGCCAGGATCCGTAGGGAACAGTGAAAATATTGAGGAAATACCACTAATTATTTTTCTTCCTTCAATAAATCAGAAATATTATTACAAGTGTAGTGCCTATATAATTTTGATGGGTGGCAGGTGTGGAGATACGTCTCCACCAAAGGAAGTGTAAGGCGCTCCTTCCCTCCGCTAGCCTGCAGGTCACCTTTGGCCAAGGTGAGCGCCTGCATACCCTTCCCCCTACCAGATCAGGGTCACGTGAAGCCATGTGAGCAGGTGGTGGATGGTCGTATCAGTAGCTGGTGCATATCACAAGTCCTGGTTTTGCGACCACTGATTCCAAGCAGACAATTGCTGAAGAGCACTGAAAACGGCTGGGGTCACAGTCTTGTAAAGACACTGCCCAAAAGAAACCACTTCTGTAGAAGAAAATTTGCCAAGAACAATCATGATCATGAATAGACCGTGATCACTTATGACATATGACACGGCACAGAATTATGGTGATGATGACATAATTTTGGTCATCTTAAAAAACAGCAGTGTGAGTTTCTAATTCTGAATTATCAGCCTCAGTTATAATCAGGGGTTAATCTTTATTGCTTGACATTTAGCTGTATGGTATCATGAAGGGGGATTAGAACAGAGAACTCTCTCTCTAACTCATCTGAGTACAGAAATCATTGCACTTGATTCCTATTGCGAGCAAAACAATCTTACTACATCGGGGCTGGAAATTTATATAGAATGTCTGTGTGTTTGAAGGGGTGGGTGGGTGGGAAAGGAGCTTGTTTTGATGTTGTTTTATTCTGTTGTAACACGCACAAAATGCTGGAGGAACTCAGCTGGTCAGGCAGCATCTATGGAGAGGAATAAAGAGTCAACGTTTCAGGCCAAGACCCTTCATCATGATCGAAACGTTGACTCTTTATTCCTATTCCGTAGATCCTGCCTGACCTGCTGAGTTCCTCCAGCATTTTGTGTGTGGTGCTCTGGATTTCCAGCATCTGCAGAATCCCTTTTGTGTTTTGTTTTGATGTTGCTGCTGCTTGTGTTGTTGTACTCAGCAATATGGGCATGCTACGTGGCACTGGAATGTGAGGTCACACTAGCAGGGAGACCCTAACACATCCTTGGGTGTGTTCATTGTAATGCAAAGGACACATTTCACTGTATGTTTTGATGTGCATGAGATAAATTAATCTGAATCTGAATTGAAACATGTTGCCTCATAGTATAGTCAAAATAGATTCAACAGTATCTTCCAAAAAGGATATAGAAAAGAATTTAAAGGGAAAGGATGTAGGAGTGTGGGAAATGGGGAGTAGGCAACCGTTGAAGTGTTTGAAAGAGTGAGACGTATGCACAGTCTCTCTTTGCTGTTACACTTCCGTAATTTTTCAGGCCCATCGTATTCAAAGTCTAGACCTCCTGTCCTTTCCATCAGCTGCTCTGGGATAATTTTTATACAACAAACACAACACAGTGTTTAACTAACATTCATGTTATGCCTCTGCTACCTGAGCCTTATAGATGACGATAGTGTCGGAGATGCTATTAAACAAGATTTGGCAGATCATTATAGTACCCTTTCTAAATGGCTTAGGTAGCACCAAAGACACTCATGTTGGAGAGGAGAAATGCTTGGAATAAAAGAGGGGGATGCCAGTGGATGGTTTGCTTTGCTCTAGGTAATATCAAGCTTTTTTAGGATTGTTGGAATTCTAGATTTGTACCTGATGAGTGGGGGAACAGCTTTAGACTTGTGGTACGCAACGTTTTGGAACTAAGAGCCAGACTGACAGGTTGAAACTGTTACACAATTATGAACGTCTCGAACATTCATTGAGGTGCTTGCCACTGCCATTCTAACTATACTGCATTGTAGAACGGAGTCAGTGGTTCCTCTGTAGTTCCTTACCAAGCCTGCACTTGGAAGCCCAATGATCCCATTGATTTTAATGGAGATAAGGAAGGTTTGACAGAAAAGACTGAAAGATTCAGGTCAGTGATAGACTTCCTCACTCCTGTATCTCCTATATTATACACTCAGTGTTCACTTTTATTAGATGGTTCCTGTACCTAATAAAGTGGCCACTGAGTACAGAAGCGATTCACCAAGAAGTTGCATAGACAGGAGGGCTGTAGCTATAAGGAGAGATTAGATAGTCTGTATTTATTCTCATTGGAATGTAGGAAGCAAAGGGGGATAGACAAAATAGACCAGGACTTCCCAACCTTTTTTATACCATGGACCCCTACCATGTGGAGACCAGATTGGAAACCCCTGGAATAGACGGTCAGAATGATTTTCTCAGAACTAGAGGCACAGGTTTAAGATGAGAGGTGAGACATGTAATGGACATCAGAAAGGTGAGCTTATCACGTGGAAGGTGGTGAAAACTTGAAATGAACTTCCAGAGAAATTGGCAGAGGTAGATATGATGCCATCATGAAGAAGGCACACGAGTGGCTATACCTTATCAAGAGTTTGAGGAGATGCTGTAGGACACCAGTGACTGTGGTAAAATTCTACAGATGTTCTGTGGAGAGCATTCGGACTGGTCGCATCACAGCCTGGCATGGTGGTGCCAATGCGCACGACTGAAAGAGAATGCAGAGTTGCCCACTCATTGAGCTCCATAATGGACACAACCCTTCTCAACATCGAGGACATCTTCAAAAGGAGGTGCCTCAAGAAATTGGCATCCATCATTAAAGACCCTCGCCACCTGGGACATGCCCTCTTCTCATCACCACCATGAGCCTGAAGACCCACACTCAACTGACAAAAGCAATGTGGTGAACAGGATTATCTGTGGAGGCTGCAACAAGAACTACGTTGACTAGACAGGACGTAAACTCCCAAATTTTTTACGGGAACACAAATTGGTGCACAGAGACATGATCTGCTGTTGCTGATCTTGGTATATGAAAACCAAGAAGGATACCAGACAGGTTCTGGCACAGGCAAACATGAAGCATGCATAAGAATTTTTAAAAGCGTGGTCTTCTTCTGATAATTCCATAAACAAACATATTGAAATAGGCACGATCTACGAACCACTAAGAGCCATAGAAATACGAGCCACTAGAGTTCAAAAGGCCAACTGAAGGGGTATCCCAGCAGGATGAAGGCAATTGAACAAGGTAGGGGTATAAATGTGAGCACAACCAGAGAGAATCACCAACAACTGTGCACTGAGAGTGTCACCTCAACTGGTGATGAAACGTTTGCAAGCTAATTTCCAAGCTCAGTGAGCACCACAACACCAAACACTCAATGTTTCAGGAACAGCTTCTTCCCCTATGCCATCAGATCCTGAACAATCCTTGAACCCATCAATTCTAACTTATTAATATTCTTTTACACTATTTCTTCATTTTTTAAAATTGTTACTTATAGTGATTTTTTGTCTTGCCCTGTATTGCTGCCACAAAACAACAAATTTCTGATTCCGATTCTGATTCTCACTTGGGGTAGAAAGGTGAGAGAGGTATGGGTCTAATGCTGGCAGATGGGATTAGCATCACAGTCAATGTAGACAAGGTTGTTGAGAGAGTCTGTTTTTGTGCTGAATGTTTCTGTGAATCTGTAAATCTATTAAACCACATGAGAATGCCTGCAGGATTGGTCTGAACCGTTTCCCCGAAACAGCTGCACTTAGCCATGCCATGTCCCAGATTGTTCTTGCACGTCCCAAAGTGTTATTTCCTCAAAGTAATCTACCTCATTTGCATTTTAATGACTCAATAGCTGGGGCCATAAATACAAGCTGGGTTGCAATGAGTCCAGCAGGGAGAAATGGTTTAAAGCTTTTCCTCAGTGATTTTGAATGTGGAACTACTGCAGGTAGAGGCTGAGGCAAACAGATTAGATCCTCCCAAATGGAAACTCGCTGACCAGATGAGGTGGATGGAAAGTGAAAAGATCTGTGCGGAGTGTTAACACCACCACAGACTGGATAGGTTCTATTACTATTATGTAATATGTGATTCAATATTAACCGTTTTCTCCATCTTCCCAGGGAGTACGGTTAATAGATTTGCACCTGCTACCAAAAGGCAAGTCTGTAGGCTTTATTACCTCAACCCAATATGGTCTTATCGGTAGGAATGGATCACAGAAATAGAAGGGGGCCCTAAGGCCCTCTGACCTATTGACCATTTAATGATGCAACAACTGGTCTGTATTTTAACTTTTTGGATTCTTATCCTTTAATAACATTATTCAAGACGAACCTATTCATAAACATGAGAAAGTCTGCAGATGCTGGAAATCCAAAGCAACACACACAAAATGCTGGAGGAACTCAGCAGGTCAGGTAGCATTTATGGAAATGAACAAACAGTTGACCGTTTTGGGCCGAGACCTTTCTCCAGGACTGAGGATGAAGGGGGAAGATGCCAGAATTAAAAGGTGGGGGGGGGGAGGAGGCTAGCTGGAAGGTGATAGGTGAAGCCAGGTGGGTGGAAACGGTAAAGGGAAAGAAGAATCTGATAGGAGAGGAGAGTGGACCATAGGAGAAAGCGAAGGAGGAGGAAAGTGGCTCAGGTTTGAAATTTCCACTTGATCCAAGGCAGGATTTATTTTCATCAACTTACTGGTCACTTTGATTCCTTTATGAGAGCGAAGCCTAATATTACATCTTATTTAATTTTATTTAGAGATACAGCAGAGTATCAGGCCCTTCTGGCCAATGAGCTCATGTCACCCGGTTACACCCTGGTGACAAATTAACCATGATCAAGGATCAACTTTATTCACCATATGCACTTACCTGTATTAGGAATTTGCTGTGTTGTATTGGCACAACATACAACATCCAACAATTATAAGAATAAAGAATTATATAAAAATAAACTTATGGACCTACTAACCTTTTGTTACACAATAAAATACATATAAAAGAGGAAGGTGTGTACTAAGTGAATTGAGGAGCAGGCTGAGAAACAAACAGTAAACTTAACCTTAACCCTTGGATTGAAATAGAAGGCTGGGAAAAAAATGCTGCAAAATTACTGAAAATATTGTAAAATTAAGCAATGCTTGACAGAATGGATAGATAACAAATGTTTAGTGGGTAAGACTAACATATTAATCATACATCAATGGCATGATTCCTGTGCAGAAAAACTCAAGTGCTGCATGGACCACATTAGAAAAAAGTTCAAAGTAAAATTTATTATCTGAGTACATACACGCCACCACATGCAACCCTGAGATTCTTTCTCTGCAGGCGTACTTAGTACATCTATAGAATAGTAACTGTAAACAGGATCTTTTAACTGTAAACAAACTGTGCAAATGCAGATAATAACTAAATAGCAATCAATAACGCACATGAAATAACAAGATGAAAGAGTCCTTAAATGAGTGTAGTTATCCCCTTTTGTTCAAGAGCCTGTTAGTTGAGGGGTAGTAACTGTTCTTGAACCTGGTGATGTGAGTCCTGATGCTCTCAGGACCATCTCGTGGAGTGAGTGAGGGCCCTGGTCCAGGTACGATTGTCTCCTACAGTCAGTTGGCCCCCCCCCCAGTAATAATTTGCTGCCTCACATTTAAAAACAAGTGGGGATAGCTAGTGTTTGTGAAGCTGCAGCCAGGCGGCGTCCAAGTTATTGGCCGAGTAAAGAAACGCAAAGAGGAAACGAACCCAAATCATTATATCAGCAGTGGGTCTCCACCACCTTACAGAGAATTACACCGCACATACCAGGAGGAGGGAAAGTTCAGGAGAGCACAGCTGGCAGACTGCGTGCAATTTTCACCTCCTTGTTAATGACCTTGTGGAAGATTAGAGTGGCCTTGTTCATATGCCAATAGATTACACTCCCAGGCAGCTGGTATTGGTGCCTGAAACCGGGGATGTTTTCATTAGAGGCTGACATGCGTTTGCCCTGCCTGTCGTCAATTCTCCACTGTCAAGCGCTTGCGAAGGGGAAGACTTGCAGTGATTTATTGAAGGACCATCAATTTTTTGATGCTGAAAAATAAAGCGAAGGCCTGGAAAGATTATTGCAGAACTATAGCTCAATTATGTGAATGCTCAACACTCTGTCTGTCAAATCTTCATTTAAAAAATACTATTATATAGAAAAATGGGAGAAAGAGTAAACATGAGAGGAGTACAACTTGCTGCACCTCCCTCAGTTTCCAAACCCTTCCCCTTTGGAAACTGATGCTGAAAGTCACCAATTCTCTCTGGAAATTAAAGATTGCTGCAAGAAATGTATAGGAGATGATTGTGGTCGTTTTGTATCCCCACTTTGCTTCATTGCATTTCTGTGTGCTTTAAAAGCATTGAACCAAGTTGATTTGGTTAATGGCAGGATACTTGGTAGTGTGGAGGAGCAGAGGGATCTGGGGGTACATGTCCACAGATCCCTGAAAGTTGCCTCACAGGTGGATAGGGTAGTTAAGAAAGCTTATGGTGTGTTAGCTTTCATAAGTCGAGGGATAGAGTTTAAGAGTTGTGAGGTAATGATGCAGCTCTACAAAACTCTGGTTAGGCCACACTTGGAGTACTGTGTCCAGTTCTGGTCGACTCACTATAGGAAGGATGTAGAAGCATTGGAAAGGGTACAGAGGAGATTTACCAGGATGTTGCCTGGTTTAGAGAGTATGCATTATGATCAGAGATTAAGGGAGCTAGGGCTTTACTCTTTGGAGAGAAGGAGGATGAGAGGAGACATGATAGAGGTGTACAAGATATTAAGAGGAATAGATAGAGTGGACAGCCAGCGCCTCTTCCCCGGGGCACCACTGTTCAATACAAGAGGACATGGCTTTAAGGTAAGGGGTGGGAAGTTCAAGGGGGATATTACAGGAAGGTTTTTTACTCAGAGAGTGGTTGGTGCATGGAATACACTGCCTGAGTCAGTGGTGGAGGCAGATACACTAGTGAAATTTAAGAGACTACTAGACAGGTATACAGAGGAATTTAAGGTGGGGGGTTATATGGGAGGCAGGGTTTAAGGGTCGGCACAATATTGTGGGCCGAAGGGCCTGTACTGTGCTGTACTATTCTATGTTCTATGTTCTATGTTTTGAATGGGTGGGCCTTTGAGGCAGGAGGGCATTTATAAAAGTTCCAGGAACCAACCAGAGTTAGTGACTCTCGGTGGGTAACCAGTTACTTGCTGACACAAACAAATGAATGGGAAAGTCCAGATGCTCCATTTTTCCAGTCAGCAATGACAAGAGCTGATGCCTCAGATTCAAAATGATTCGGATAATCTCAGTACACAGAAACTGTGTTTCTGTGACAGAGAAAGGAGGGGGACAAAGTTTGTGTTTGTGCTTGTGCAAAGCTTGGTTGGATCTGGCTGGTCTGGTCATTTTGCAGTACACAGAGTTCAATCACAGAATGAATTGTCAACAAAAATTTATTGTGAGCAGTTTGGGTCGCCTTATCTAAGAAAGAATTGCTGCCATTGGAGAGGGTTCCAGAGGAGGTTCACGAGAATGATTCCAGCAATGAAAGGGTTAATGTATGAGGGCTGTTTGATGGCTCTGGGCCTGTACTCACTGAAGTTTAGAAGAATGAGGTGGGATCTCATATATTGAAAGGCCTAAATATAGTGGATGTGGAGAGATGTTTCTTATAATGGGATAGTCTAGGATCAGAGGGCACAGCCTCAGAATAGAGGGATATCTATTTGGAACAGAGATGAGGAGGAATTTCCTTAGCCATAGAGTAGTGAATCTGTGGAATCTAAAGCAAAGGTTGATAGTTTCTTGATTGGTAAGGGTGTCAAAGATTTCAGGGAGAAGGCAGTGTCTCTTTTGTCTCTTTATCTGAGGAAGGATGTTCTTGCCGTGAAGTGGTTGCTGGGATGGCGGGACTGATGTATGAGGACAGATTCCCCTGCCCAGGCCTCCATTCACTGAAGTTTAGAAGAGTGAGAGGAGATCTCTTCCAACAGCACCAGACAAGCTCGACACAGTGAGCATGTTCCTGATGGCTGGGGAGTCCGGAACCAAGGGTTAAAGCTTCAGGATACAGGACGTGCTATTTAGAATCATGATCAGGAGAAATGTCTTCAGCTGGAGAATGATGAACATATGGAAATTTCTCCTGGAAAAACGAATGGAGAATCAATTATTAACTGTATTCAAGGGGGTAGATACATTTCTTAACGTTAAAGCAATCCAAGGATGTGGGAAGGGATCTGTGACAGGTAGTGAAGTGGGTGAACAGCCGTGGTCAGATTGAAAGTCAAATAGCCTGATCCTGTTCTCATCTCTGTGCCAAATGTAAACGTTCTCATCTCACTTCCAGAATTCAGCTCTTTGGCCCCATGTTTGGACTAAGATCGTTGTAACTGTCTCAGGGACGTGTTTCATTGAGATGTTTATTTTATATGTTTTTGTCATAAATTCCTGATTAATTTATCACCTTAAAATATTTTATGTAAGGTTTATTTAATGTAGAGTTTAATGGGTCACATGACCAGAGTTTAATGGGTCACATGACTGTGGTATTATGGGACAGAACCAACATGGAGGCAGAGGAAGACATATGGCCCTAAAATAACCTCATTCTGCATGTGGTCCAAGAGGCGCACACGGTAATTGTTTTTCTTAATTTGTTTTATATAATGTTGTTATATGCACAGTGTGATACGTTTTAGTGATTTATTTGATTTCAGCACACTTCTGATGTGTTTGGGCCTGCTTATCGGCGGACACTAGCTTGAGGGACTTTAAAAGACTAAGAGATGTATGTTTCAAACTTTTATGTCCTTTATTTTCTTGTAGTTTTCATAATGTCTACTGAAGAAAGAAAGAGAGAAATAAAAACAAATCTTCAAGGACATCTGTATGTTGCGTGGCCATTATTTCATTGGACCGGTGCAGTTACAATCGTGATCAGCTCTGGAGCCCAGTGGTCCTGCCAAATCCAAAACTTGCTATCAGTGAGCAGATTATTGAGAAATAAATGCTGCTTGACTGCACATTCAATGGCACGTTCTATCACTCTACTGATGATTGAAAGTAGGCTAATTGAATGGCTATCAACCAGATTGAATTGGTCTTTTTTTTTATGAACAAGGCATAGCAGAGCAACGTTCCATATTGCCAGGTAGAGACAGTGTAATGACTGTACTGGAGTGGCTTTAGAGCAGAGAATAGAACAGGATTCACATCTGACCAAGGATATCATCTGTTCCCTTAGCCTCTGGTGTAGTTCAGTCTTTTCTTGATATTGGGTAGAGTGAATTGAATTGACTGAAGATCGGTTGGTACATTGGCAGAACATCAGGTGGAAGCCAACGTGTATCATTCACTTGACATGTTGGTGAATACTTCAGCTCTTTTTTGACACTCAGTTGCTGGGCTCCACTGGCTTTGATGATGGAGAATGTTCTTGGAGCTTCTGTTGGCTGTCTAGTTGTTCAATATTCATGATTAGATATAGAAGATGTTGATACATGGGCTGCGAGATTCTTCAGCTCTGCTCAATGCATGGTGTTCGAGCTGTTTAGCATGGTCATAGTCCAAAAGTTGCAACTTCACCTTTTACCACTAACCCTATGATATGTCTGGTACTCATCCTGCACTCCTCATTGAATCAGTGTTGATGATAGTGATGAAGTGACAGATTTGCATGTTGTTACGGGTTGGTGTATATTTCTGTCACTGCTCATGGATCTCTAGTTCTGAGCTGGAGGATGTGTTCTGAGCCTGTTGCACGTTGAGTGATTTTTTTGCCACACATCATCGAGTGTGCCCCCACGTGAATGTGCAGTGATCAGTTCCTCTGAAGCTGGGCAGATGCATCTGCCAAGGTAGTGGGGACATGAGAGGAAACTGGTGCCTGCAGGGAAACCCTTGCAGGCACAGAAGGAACATTAAAACTCCACACAGACAGCAAGGGGGTTAGGAGTGAGCCTGGGTCACTGGCTTTGTAAGGCAGCAGCTCTGCTACCTGGGCACTTCACCACTCCGATCTAAGCGAATGCAGGAAGGACTCCAAGAGCTAAAGAGCCTGCTTGTAACCCAGGAGTGGCAGGTCGAGTCTACACACTTCCTGTGTGGCCCTTTCAGGGATTTAAAGAAAGAACTCTAGCACAACAGGAAAAACAGTCAGCCATCCCTTGAGAGAGATGACCTAGTACAGTGGCTTTAGCCAGTGAGGGTACATAATAAGATGAGGAAAAGATGAAAGCAGGAACAAAACTAACATGCAGGAACCATTTAAAACCAAGATGGCAATAACAGCATTTGGGCAGCCCTGAGAAAGACTGCCTTGAAACCAGATATGGAAAGAAGGGTCATTCAAGAATAGTGGGTAAGCACTCTCTTCATGGAATCGGTATACTGTTTTAAAACCAATACTTGTGACGTTATTGTTTTTTAAGGGGGTAATGTCCCTGAGGTGGTAAACAAAATGAGAAATAGCTTATGTTGGTTGTTTACTGAAGGGTAAACGACTATTTGATAAGGAAAGTATCATTTGGCTTAGAAACAAGAATCCATCGAGAAAGCACATCTGTTGAGATCCAACACGAGAACTTTTAGACTTCCATGCTTTTCTCAAGTCTACAAGAGAAATCCCATGCCCTCCACTCCAGTCCCAAAGCACTGAGATTTTTTTCCTTTTCAAGTAAACATTCACTTTCCTTTTTGAACGTTCTTCCCCTCAATCTGCTTCTACAGGACTGTCAGTTAATGTGTTTCAGATTGTAATTATTCATTGTGTAAAAATGTATACCACTCTCCACTCTGAAGTTCTAAAGGCTATGCTCTCTGCTTCTTGATTCTCCAGTCAATGGAAGTTTATTTGTTCTAGTGAGACCCTTTGTAATTTTCTGCACTTAAACCTCTTCTGAAATATCCCCACTTAAAGAGAAAAAAGGATGATTATCCCTTAGCAAACCTAGAAAATGGACATTTTGCATTCAAATTGAAATCTGTGCTCTCCTTATACTTCAGATTTCTAGTATTTTCAGGTTGTTCCTGCCTCCAGTGCTGGGGAGTGCTGGGAGTGTTTGGTGACATGGGGATTTTAATATTATTTTCTTTCTTTTCCGATCCCTTTGTATGTTCAGCCATCCCTTTCTGTACAATCTCATTCCTACTGTAACCCTCTGAGATATCTACATTTATCCAATGCTGTCCCTTCTCTTCCTAAAAGAAGATAATATTGACTATTTATGTTCGAGCTTGAAGATCTGGAATCCCTTTCCTAATCTACTACTCACTTCTCTCTGCCCTAGAAGGCAATGATGAAGTAATGGCCCTCACGTCTGACCTCAAAGAGGACACTTCAGAATGATCTATGGATCTTTGGGGCACAGATTTTCCTTTTACTGACTTCTGTTGTTGGCAAGGGTCCATTGTAGTGACCCTTGGTAACAGGAAGCTGAACAGCCAATCACATTTAAAGATTCTCAGGTTGCAAATCCTAACCTGTAACTATCACAGTTTATCAAAATGAAGGCAGAGGCTGAAATTAGCATTACCAACCCTTTTTTAACATATAAATGGATTTTAATGCCTACTTTTTATTTTAAAATACCTGGTTGAGGGAATTACAATGTACTGTACACATGCATTTTTGTACCAGCAGTGGTTAAACAGGGTATGCTGAATATGTCACTTGTGCCTTATACCTTAACAGGAATGTTTTCAAGATATCTTTTGGAGAGAATAGTCCAAGAACACCTGAACTACTGGGTCAGTACACAGAATGTTTTGTGAGAACCTGCAATGCAGGGGCAGAATAAGAGATAAGAGACAACAATTTCTAGATTATCCCATTTAACTACCTACAGTGCCTGTAAAAAGTATTCACCCCCACCCCCAGAAGTTTTCATGTTTTATTGTTTTACAACATTGAATCACAGTGGATTTAATTTGGCTTTTTTGACAATGATCAACAGAAAACGACTCTTTCATGTCAAAGTGAAAACAGATCTCTACAAAGTGATCTAAATTAATTACAAATATAAAACACAAAATAATTGATGCATAAGTATTCACCCCCTTTTAATATGACACACCAAATCATCACTGGTGCAGCAAATTGGTTTTAGAAGTCACGTAATTAGATAAATGGAGATCACCTGTGTGCAGTCAAGGTGTTTCAATTGATTGTGGTAAAAATACACCTGTAGCTTGAGGGGCTAACTGCTGGCCAGTCAGTATCCTGGCAAAAACAACCCCATGAAGACAAATGAACACTCTGAGCAACTCTGCGAAAAGGTTATTGAAAAGCACAAGTCAGGAGATGGATACAAGAAAATTTCCAAGTCACTGAATATCCATTGGAGTACAGTTAAGTCAATCATCAAGAAATGGAAAGGATATGGCACAGCCGTAAATCTGCTTAGAGCAGGCCGTCCTCAAAAACTGAGTGACTGTGCAAGAAGGGGACTAGAGAGGGAGGCCACCAAGAGACCCATGATAACTCTGGAAGAGATACGAGCTTCAGAGACTGAGATGGGAGAGACTGCGCATACAACAACTGTTGCCCAGGTGCTTCACCAATTGCAGCCTTATTATGGGAGAGTGGCGAAGAGAAAGCCACTGTTGGAAAAAGAACTTGTATGAAATCTTGGATAGAGTTTGCCAGAATGTATATGGGAGACTCTGAAGTCAGCTGGAAGGAGGTTCTATAGTCTGATGAAACAAAAATAAAGCTTTTTGGCCATCAGACTAAATGCTATGTTTGACATAAATCAAACATCACATATTATCAAAAACACACCATCCCTACCATGATGAAGCATGATGGTGGCTGCATTATACTGTGGTGATGCTTCACAGCAGCAGGCCCTGGAAGGCTTGTGAAGGCAGAGGGTGAAATGAATTACAACAAAATACAGGGAAATTCTGGAGGGAAAACCTAATGCAACCTGCAAGAGAACTGTGACTTGGGAGAAATTTGTTTTCCAGCAAGACAATGACCTGAGGCATAAAGCCAAAACTACACAGGAATGGCTTAAAAACAACAAAGTTAATGCCCTGGAGTGGCCAAGTCAGAGTCCAGATCTCAATCCAACTGAGAGTTTGTGGCTGGACTTGAACAGGGCTGTTCACTCACGATCCCTGCGTAATCTGACAGAGCTTCAGCAGCTTTGTAAAGAAGAATGAGGAAAAATTGCAGTGTCAGATGTATGAAGCTGATAGAGACCTATCCACACAGACTCAAGGCTGTAATTGCTGCCAAAGGTGCATCTGCTAAATACTGACTTGAAGGGGGTGGGTAATTATGCAATGAATTATTTTGTGTTTAATAATGGTAATGAATTTAGACTAATTCATAGAAATTTGATTTTACTTTGACACAAGAGTCTCTTCTGTTCATCAATGTCAAAAAAAGCCAAATTAAATCTACTGTGATTCAAAGTTGTAAAGCAATAAAACGTGAAAACTTCCAAGGGGGGTGAATACTTCTTACAAGCTCTGTATGTCAGTTTCATGCTGTAATGATCACTGCTGCTGATTTCACCATTATTACAAACACAAGATCTGGGCCACTGTCCCTCTGTATGACTTGTTGAAGTTTCATAAGACTCCCTTGAGTGGCTTGAGAAGTTTCATTCTGTTAAAGGTGCTATATAAATGCAAGTTAGTCCCACCATTAATTCAAGTCTGGGATTAAACTTAACAAGACGGATACTGTTCAAATTCTACAGCTGTGATTGTTAAGCTTTTTTTTAGGTTAGGGATAATCCACTAATGCAATAATTAAAATATTAAAATATGCTTTTTCAAACTGTGTCAAGCCATGACCTGTTTCACCAGCTGAAGAAAGAATGACAACTTGTCATGAAGACATGAGGGGATTAGGATAATCACACTGACCTAAATAAAGAATCCTACAGGACATTGCATTTGGTTTATCAGTTTAATAAGTATTTACATGAATTTATTATAATGCCTTGGGCTTTATTTTCTGAATACATTGGTATATGTATTTTATTAATGCACTTGCTTATGTACCACAATTGCCGGTGGATCTTGTTAAGCAATCTAGCATGGTTTTAAACTGCTTGCCTGCTCTGATTGAAAGAGCACGGTTTGATTCCACTGGTGAGTTCACCGGATTGATTGTAGATTAAAGAAGTATATCAGGAGTCTAATCTGGAAGCTGAAGGCTATAATTTGCTGTGCTTTGTCCAGGGGGCAGGCTATTTGTGTATTACAGAAAAGTTATTGTTTTATAACTGGCTTACAGCTTTAAATGGGAAAATCATTTCTTTTATTTTTAATTTTATACAGTTGTACAGTTTCAGATTATCTGAGATGCCGAGGTCAGGAAAGCATGACAACAGGATTTGTGTTGTGATCTATTTGTTCCTGAACTTGAAAGCAAACCATTTAGAGATTTTTAAAATGGGAAGTCAAAAACAAAAAGAATCCGGCTGCAGTAGCAAAAATGAAATCTGGATTTTCCTGAAACACCCTTCCAACTCAATCACCCTAATACCCAATTTCCTCAGCCTGAGCCATTTGATATACCGTATAGGCCGGAGGATGTAGAGGTGGGCAGGTAAAACTCTAAAACATGAGAAAATCTGCAGATGCTGGAAATCCAAGGCAAAACACATGAAATGCTGGAGGAACTCAGCAGGTCTGGTAGCATCTGTGGAAAAGAGTAAACAGTGGACGTTTCAGGCCGAGACCCTTCATCAGGACTGGGGCGAAAAGGATGAGAAGTCAGAACAAGAAAGTGGGGGGGAGGGGAGGAAAAAGCGCAAGGTGGCAGGTGATAGGTGAAACCGGGAGAGGCGCGGGGTGAAGTAAAGGGCTCTGTGGTTGGTTGGTGAGAGATAAAGGGCTGAAGGAGAGGGAATCTGATTGGAGAGTGTAGAAGATCATGGAAGAAAGGAAAGGGCGAGGAGCACTAGAGGGATTGATGGGTAGGTAAGGGGACAGGAGAGAGAGGGGAAACTGGAATGGGAAATGGTGAAGGGGGAGCAATTACTGGAAGTTTGAGAAAATTGATGTTCATGCCATCAGATTGCAGGTGACCCAGTTTAAATGGTTTATGCCTCAATGTTAGTTAGCAACAAAAAGATCCAGAGCAGGCAGAAGACCAGAGCAGGTGTCCAGGAATAGCAGGAGGATTGAAGATAGGAGAAGGGGTCACCAGTGAGGGTTGGAGAGTCCTTGCCAAAGAAGGAGGCACGGTGACGGAGGCGGCAGAAGAAGAGCTGAGCGTCATGATGGGTGCGGAACTCACTGAGGTGCAGGCACAGGGGAACAAAGGTGAGGCCCTTACTGAGGACAGAGCGTTCTGCCTCAGAGAGGGGAAGGTCAGAAGGGATAGTGAAGCCCCTGCATGGATGAGAACTAGGATAAGAAGGGGCAAGAAGGCTGGTAGTGTCAAAACTCTCACTGATATTTGCGCTTATCTTCTTATTCATCAACCTCGTTGAGCAGATTTATATAGAGCATTGTCGCAGGGAAGCTGCATCCATCATTGGGAATCCAGACCACCCAGATCTCACTGCTGACATCAGGAAGAAGGTACAGGAGCCTCAGGACTCACATTGCCAAGCTCAGCAACAGCTATTACTCCTCAACCAGCTGGCTCATGCACCAGAGGGGATAATCTCACTTGCTCCGTCACTGAACTGTTCCCACTCCTACAGACTTACTTTCAAGGACTCTTCATCTCATATTCTTGTTATTTATTGCTTATTTTAATTTATTATTAACATTTTTTCTTTTGCATTTGCACAGATCGTGGACTTTTATTATGGTTATTAGATTTATTGAGTATGCCCACAAGAAAACAAATCTCAGGGTGACACGTGTACTTTAATAAGTTTGCTTTGAATTTTGAAGTTTTTGAACTACTTGTATTCCAGTGGGCTTAGTTGATGACCTTCTGACGATGGGAAAAGTGTTTAAATGAGGTGGGAAGGAAGTGGGAGTTCTTGCTCAGTCGTGTTGTTTCCTTATTGCTCCATTAGACTTCAAAACAACTTCACTCCAAACTCAAGTTCTCCCTGTATCACTCAAGTGGCGTAAGGCACAAGGGAGGCATCCAGCTGATGCCTTTCGAGTGGCAGTCCATTCCAGGCAGAGTTGGCAAAGCAAGGAATGTCTGCTGATGTAGGCAGAGGAACCTTCCTGGTCATCCAGGTGTTGGATATTATCCCACTGTCTACACCTGCGTTCAGTGCTCTCCTGACATCCCTTTTAAAAGCATAAACAGTGAGATCTGGGTTTGTTCCAAGAGCTGTCCTTGGACATTTCCTCCTCCCTGTGGTTGGAAGACATGCTTGCTCCTTCGACTTTAAGATCCATTTTATTGGCCATATAGATCCTGCTACAGCCAACCATGTAAGATTAGTCTGAAAATAGGAAGCATGAGATTAAATGGACTCCTTCAATTCTCCTGGATGTGAGAACCTACCCAGATACAAGTAACTTGTGATCATAGCAATTAAGTGAGGTTAATTTCTGCTTGTGCGAAAATGAGTTGGGAGTCCATTGAGTTCAACAGAAGTAAAAACATGCCCATGTTGTCAAGCGAAGGATATTTAGAAGGTGCAAATCATGACGGTGTGGTGTTTCACAGCTACCTATAGCCAAGTAAATACTTGCTGCGTTTGCCGTTGGTTATGGGAAGTCCAGCAATTTGTCTGTGCCCTTGATTGCCAACCTAGCTCAAATTCAGATACCTCAGTGCAGACCTAGGGATTAAACCTGCAACCTTTCTCATGTGCAGTTCATCATTGGCCTAAGTTAGATAGTTATTATGTGGGTCAGTGGTATGGGGATGTATGGGTTAAATCAAATGGTTAATGAGCATCTATCACAGCAAGGAATAAAATTTGTAGCAGTCCGGGAGATCCAGACTACATCAATAGAGATTAGAGAGATTAGCTTTATTTGTCACATGTGCATTGAAACATAGAGTGAAATGCATCATTTGTGCCAAATCAAATTAACAAGGATTGTCGCTACGCTTCTGGCACAAGCATAGCATGCCCACAACTCACTAACCCTAAATGTACATGTTTTGGAATGTAGGAGGGAATCCGGAGCACTTCAAGGAAATCCCTGCTGTCACGGGGTGAATGTACAAACTCCTTACTGACAGCGATGGGATTTGATCCCTGATCATACAGCTGGCCCTGTTATAGTGTTATACTATCTGCTACACTACTGTGCACCCCCATATTTGATCAAACCAATATTTGATTCTATTTACACATATACGTCCAACTATGTCTATGCAACTTTAATCATTTCACTGGACCATAGACCGAAGGAACTCGATAACTGTACTCTTGAATTTTTATTATTCCTTTTGAAGGAGGCTTGGATAGTAATTTGCAAAGTTACATTTCTTTGCTGCTTTAAGCAGTTAATACACTGTCCAGCATTTACAGAGCCTTGTAAAAGTATTCAGCCCCCAACCGTTTGTTACAATCAGGGAATTTGATCAATTTATCTGAGAGTTTTTTATTTGTTTCACATTGTTCCTTTTTTCACATTAGAACCCAAAAAAGAGGGAAACTTGTAAAGCATGACAAACTAAAAATGCAAAAACTGGTATGTCGGTAGTTCAAAACTAGTCCTCCCCCTTTGCTCAGTGCTTAGTTGAATCACTTCTTACAGTAATTACAGCTAGCAGACTTTTTGGACAATCTCTAATAGCTTGTGATGGAGCAAAATTGCTCAAGCTGTGCCAGGTTAGTTGGGGAGCGACCGTGGACAGCAATCTTGATGTCTTGCCAGAGATGTTCGATCGGTTTAAGGTCAGGACTCTGACTGGGCCACTCAAGGACTTCAATTTTCTTCCTTTAAAGCCACTCCATGGTTGCTTTGGCAGTGCGCCTTGCATTGATGTCTGTTGAAAGATGAACCTACTCCCCAATTTAAGCTTTCTGGCAGAGGCTAACAGGTTTTTATCCAGGATCTCTCTGTATTTAGCAGTATTAATCTTCCCATGGAGGTGATCTGGCATCTACACATGTAAACATGTAGGCCCAGCAGTGTGTGGACATGCCCTGGTGCTCGTGAACCAGATCCTCAGCTATGGTTAAGTAGCCCCAATGCCTTGTGGACAGCCTCGGGAGAGACGAAGGCTGCGGGAATAAACCCAGACCGCAGATCTGGAGTGGAGCCCCTTAGGCAGCTGGACATCATTGAACATCCTTCTGGCAGCTCCTGCAGCCAAGATTCATAAGTTTTGTATTGCTTCATAAGCTTTCCTTTGAACTACACTGGTGAGGCCGAGAGGGGGATCTTGACGACTGGGCATCTCAGGATCTCCATACCTTCTGCCCAGGCTTGTGATGGTTATCATCACCCATTGTCCTTCAAGACAGACAGATGCCAATAACAGCAAAATCTTCCCTTCAAATCTGACCAGATTTCCAGTCCCTACTGCTGAAAAGAATCCCCATGGCATGATGCTACCTCCACCATACTTTACAGGGGATGGTGTTTCCTGGCAAATGTGCAGTATTCGATTTACACCATATGTTACCACTTAGTGTTGAGGCCAAGAAGTTCCACTTTAGACTCATCTGACCCCAAGACCATCTTCCACATCTTTACAGTATCTTCTCAGTGACATTTTGCAAAGTCTTTATGGGCAAGGATATGCTTTTTTTTAAAGTTAGGTCTCCTTCCTTGCCACTCTTCTATAAATACCCTTTTTGTGCAAGGCCTTAGAGATTGTGGAGCCATAAGTATCATCTCCAGCTGCAGCTCAGTCAGAAAGAGGGTTGGCATCACGGTAGTCTCTCTTGCCTATGCCACTATTCTCCGGCGACCAAGTTTACAGGGGCGGTCTGACCTAGGCAGTATGGCTGTGGTTTCATATTTTTGCCTCTTTTTTATCGCAATGGACTGCACTGAACTCCGTGATATATTCAATGCCTTTGAGCTGGTCTTGTATCCTTCTCCGGTCTTGTATCCTTCTCCAGACTTGTGCTCTTCTGTTATTATTTTTCTGACTTGTCTTGAATGCTGTTTTGTCTTCATTTTGGTTTGGTCTGTTGAAAATCTACCATACTATTGAACCTTACAGAAAGAGGGGATATTTATTCAGGGGTTCCTCCAATTTTCTATATCAACAAATTGGTTGAGTTGGTAAGGTAATGTATTGCACCTGAGGAAAATTAGCTCAGTAGTTACAAAGGGGATGAATACTTTTTCACCCTCACAATTCTGGTTTTTAATTTTTGGAAAATTGTTGACAGGTTTTCGAATTTATATTTTAATTTGACATGATGCACAATGTTTTGTCGATGAGCTCAAAAACTCCTACTTCAATATATTTAAATTATTTAAAATGTGAAAATAGTTGTAAAGGCTGAATACTATTTCAAGGCACTGTATCTGCAGATTATTATTTTGTCCAAAAAGTAGATTAAGTGAATTGCAAGGTCTCTGTAAGAGGCTCACAAGAGATTTTTAGGTCAGTGAAAGAGATCCCTGTAGACCTTTCTCTCTCACCAGGATTTGACATGCAATTGAATGTTAGGAATAATAACAGATTCATAATTATTTGCATCTCGCTGAGAAATATTTTGCACCATCAAAAGAGTATTCTACATAGCTAGTTCATATATGGTTCATTGTGTCAGTGCCAAGTGTGACAGAGAGATGCTAGTCAAAAGGGAAGCAACCCCAAAGCCCTTAGCTAGGGTGAGAGAATGTGACATTGGAACTGTCCCAAGACCAGGAAGGAAGAGGTACAAGACTGTTTGAGGGACAGGGGTAGGCCACTTGCCCATGTCCCGATATAGACTGAGATCCTCCCTAAATATCTTTAATACCCTTGTCCAGAGAAATTGCATTGACCTGAATAATTATTCACTAAGTGAGCATCTACTGTGTTTGTGGGAGAGAGTTTCACACTTTCCTTTTCTCTTTTGCACTGATCTGTACTTGTTTGGGAATACCACCTCAGGATGACATCATCGCATAAAGCAGTGGAAAGGAGGAAGATGGAGACGGTGTGGGCTAATTAATCCTAGATGGAAAACTCAGACATACAGACATTGGGGACACAATGGAAATTGCAACAAAATAACATGAAAGGAAATGCTGATGAAGGGCCTCAGCCCGAAATGTCATCTGTTTATTTCCCTCCATAGATGCTGTCTGACTTGCTGAGTTCCTCCAGCTTCGTGTGTGTGTTGCTCTGGAAATGAGTGTGATCTTTAGATGATCTCTCATACCACAGCTGCCCTGTGATCTGATTGCTCAACCACCATTTGAGGCTTTGGTCCTTATGAACCATGTGTAACTGAGTTCTAACCTATAAACGTTAATTCATTATGAGCTTTCATCCTCTCTTTGAGTTGCATCCTTCTGTGAATTATGAACTCCAGATACAACATGCCATATATTCTCCCTATTCTCACTACGGAAGTGGAGACGCATCACTCCATATCAGAACATCTAAAGTTAAAGTAAGATTTATTATCATGTGCACAAATACATGTATGTATATGTGCAAGGAAAAACTTACTTAGTCATAGAGCACTACAGCTCAAAAACAGGCCCTTCAGCCCATCTAATTTGTGCCGAAATATTATTCTGTCTGGTGGCTTCACTTGCAGCACCATCACAGATACATTGCATCATATAAGCAGTGTTCACAACAAACTATTAACTTAACATAAATTATACACAATTTTTTCAAGTAAAAGAAAAAAAAATAAAAAAACTTCACCAGTATAAAGTGAAAAGAGTCTTCAGAGTGTTTCTAAACTGTAGTGGTGATTCAGGCTTTGCTGGTTAGTTCACAAATTAAATGATTCTCCACTCTTCATCTGACAATTGGCAGAATCGACTTCTGCTGCTGAAACCTTTGCAGCACCCTCGTTTCCTCTACACCCGGCCATTGAAAAGCTTTCCCGGCCAGTCTCCTTTCACTTATTAAACTTTATGCTCATCTGAAACTCTGCTGCCTGTATCTTACCCCGCCCCAAGATTTCTTCACCCATTAAGCCTGTGTTTGCTAAGTTATGCTGTCTCTTTTTCCAAGGACGCCTCAGTTTTGAAATCCTCAAGCTTGCTTTCAAACACTTCGAACCTACTCTACACCAACTGCAAAGTCTTCCAGCTCTCATTCTGAATCATGGCTGTGCTGTCAGTCATGCCTTTTAAGGACAAGATCTTAACCGGACCATCACTGATAGAAATCAGTGCATATTCCAGCAAGCCAAGCTGTAAAGAGCAAAATGGAATATTGACATCAGTTTAATGGCAAGACGAAACGAAGAAAGAATAAAGGGGAAGAAAAACATAAAAAGCCACATAACTAATTTGAATGCAGGGGCACACATACAAAGTGCTGGAGGAATTCTGCAGGAGTTTATGGAGAAGAATAAAGTAAGGGCATCCGTTAGTCTTGCGAGACCATGGATCTGCGCCTGAAAAGTCTTCACTCTCCAGGGCGCAGGCCTGGGCAAGGTTGTATGGAAGACCAGCAGTTGCCCATGCTGCAAGTCTCCCCTCTCTACGACACCAATGTTGTCCAAGGGAAGGGCATTAGGACCCATACAGCTTGGCACCAGTGTCGTCGCAGAGCAATGGGTGATTAAGTGCCTTGCTCAAGGACACAACACGTTGCCTCGACTGGGGCTCGAACTCATGACCTTCAGGTCGCTAGTCCGATGCCTTAACCACTTGGCCACGTGCCCACGGAGAAGAATAAAGAATAAATATTCAGCCCAGGATCCTTCACCAGGACTGGAAAGCAAGGGGGAACAAGCCAGAATAGAAGGTGGGGGGGGGGGGAGGAGGTTGTTCAAAAGCAGCAGAGATCACAGAAGGGGAGCAGTGAGAGAGGGTTTCACTGAACTTCTGTCGTAGAGAAGAATTAAATAGGTATGGCTAATATTTTGCAATGTCATGCCTCTGGCTCTGAAGACTGTGTTTTTACGCCACAGTTGTGACTTGTGCAGTGAATCCAAGCTACTGCTCCAAGGGAGATTAGCATAATTGGAGATGCTAGAAAGCTAATGAAATGTTATACAAGGAGGTACTATCTGCCCTTTCAGAAAGAGGCAGTAGAAACTATCTCATTCTGACGGACAGTGGGGTTTTTCCTGTGGTCCCACTAATCAACAGCACAATGATGTGCTAGCAATTTCATGATTTATCACCTTGTTTGTGCTGCCGTCCTATGCTCAAACTGACATCCGCACTTTCCTCTT
Organism: Mobula birostris; assembly: GCF_030028105.1. Lineage (NCBI taxonomy): Eukaryota > Metazoa > Chordata > Chondrichthyes > Myliobatiformes > Myliobatidae > Mobula > Mobula birostris. The sequence goes on along the minus strand of NC_092391.1, from coordinate 21,428,952 downwards.
CTACGTACAGAATGAAATGGTTGTACTGTGCTTTAGGACATTGTATTACTGAAAGTTTCCAGTTTACACGTTCTGCCCAAAGCAAACTAGGAAATAGGTCAATTGTTACAACATGTGAACCGATCTCACTAGTTAGGATATCCAGAGGACTAGTAATATTAGAGTTTACATTAAAACGAAGCCTGTTTGAAGGGTTAGCATTTAAATTTTCAGCTGAAATGGGGAAAAATTGAGGATAATATTTACCCATAGAAAAGAAAGCCTGTAACATTTGGAGTGTTTAGAGCCCAGGGAACACTAGAGGGCAATGGGGCTGAAGGAAATGACAAGACAGGGCCTGATGAAACAAGATGGCCAATTATCCAGAGCTCAGTCCAAAAAAAACAGCAGTTGGTCTTGGCTTTGACACCATAAAACACAGCCAAGCTATTCTGTTATCTGCTTGTATCTCCTGCCAAACAAGACAGTGATGACAACCTTGTTCTTCATCTATCACTGTCAGGTAGTACTCTAGGGGGTTCATAGTAATTCTAGGCACATTGCATATCTAATCATTTAGGCCATTGCATATCTAATCATTTAGGCCATACAACAGAAGCCAGAGTTGCTAACTTTAATTGAATCTCTTGCTGGAGTTCTTAATCATACAGCTATGGATTGAATGTTCTTATACAGTACTATAAATTTCTAGGATTCAATGGATATTATTTTTTTAAATTCTCCTGGCTAGTACCTGACAAAATTTATTAGCTCTCAAATATGAAGAACTAAGACATTAAATTGAAACTAATTATCTTTAAGCTCAAAATGATTTTCTAAGCATATTGCACAGGGCTCTTAAGTCAGTAGATACAAAGCATGCTCCCAGCAATTAATTTCAAAAACAAATGGACTTCATTGCCTATTTTGTACTTTGGCCTTTGAACTTTCCTTTCATGTTTTTTTCAGCTACAATTATTAAAATGGTTTGTGCATGTAATAAATATAATGTTAATTTACATGTCTACGTACCCAAAATTTTAATATTCCTTTGCCTATCTCCATAAAGAAATTGCATGCAAGGTCATTGAGTATGTGCAGATGCTTTTCATAAACTAATGGAATTACTGCTCCAACCTGGAGAGATTAGTCTGGGCAAAAAGTGCATCTCTGTCAGGGTAAGAGAGCAAAGTTCAAGGTTCAAACCTCATACATATTATTCATCTGCCTAATAACATGATAGCATGCATATATTACATGGCCATGACCTTGATCTTGAAGAATAAGAGACAGAACCCTATAATGACAGAGAAGACACGTTTCAGAGCAGATATTCAGTCCTGTTCTAATTTAGAATGTTTCATTAACAATAATAATAGGTAGTTAATACAAAACAATGCTGGCAGCTAGATAGAATGTGTGCTGCAATTAAATGAGCAGTCACATTCTCTCTGCTTATCTACTGATACAGAGAAATGTGTGTTTGTGTAGAAGAACGAAAGAGTTGGCATCTATAAGAGTTCAAAGGTATACAACTCTGAAATTCTTCTTCTCCAGGTTGCCATGAAACCAAGAATGAAAAGAAAAAGAAAGGCAGCACGATCCTCAACCCTCATTTCCCCCCACACACACAAAAAAAGTGAACAAAAACAGAACAAGCACATCAACCCCCCCAAATCTATCTGCCCTTGCACAAAAAAATGAGAAAGACCAAACACAATACAAAAAAGCTACTGTATATAAGAGCAGTAAAAATCTATATAGCACCCTTTTAACAGCTGTGTGGCATCCCAGAAGCTTAAAGACAATTGCAAAGGAATTGGATTGCCTGACGATGTTTTGATTTCATTGCTACGCAATCCAAATTGGTTTAACCTGGAGTATACCACATTGGCATTGTTTCAGAGTGAAAACATGCCATTTGCAAAACTGGACCAGGTACTTCTGGTCAAGTCTATGAAGTTTTATTACACACTTGTTTGGGAGCCACTTTGATAAGGGTACCACACACAATAATGGTTCAGTGCACAAAAATGGGTGAACTCAAGATACTTGGCCCAGGATTTCAGTCATTACACTACTGGTGATCACGCTGCCTCAATGCCAAATTATGGAATTTCTTCTCTAAACCTTTTTGTCTTCCTCACACTTACTTCAGATATAACTCTTTGAAGCTTTTCATTTCTTGTGCTGAATATAACTCTGATTTTAAGCACTGTTAATAGCAGTTAAAAAATTTTAAAAATGTGTCTGCTGGAAATCAAAAATAAAAGCATTAAATGCTCAGCTGGTGAGATGAGTCTGTGAAGAGATAAACAGAGTTGCTATTTCAACTCAATGTTGCATCCATCACTTCAGGAAACTGTGGAGCGATAATTCTGCTTCACAAACTTCCCTGGTTTCCTGCTGAATGGATTCCTTTCACCATGGTAACGTGAGCCAGGGGTGGGTATGGGAGGAATGGTGGGGTAACAGATGAATGGTTAGGTGGGGAAGTGTCTTATGATAGACAAGTGAATGACCGGGTCAGCCAATGATGATCAAAGTTCAAAGTAAGTTTTATTATCAAAGTATGTATGTGTCACCGTATACAGATTCATTTGCCTGTGGGCATACTCAGCAACTCTACAGAAAAGTAACTATAACAGGATCAATGAAAGATCAGCCAGAGTGCAGAAGACAACAAATTGTGCAAACACGAATATAAATAATAATAGGCATCCGTTAGTCTCATGAGACCATGGATTTGCCAGGGCGCAGGCCTGGGCAAGATTGTATGGAAGACCAGCAATTGCCCATGCTGCAAGTCTCCCCTCTCCATTGCCACCGATGTTGTCCAGGGGAAGGGCACTGGGGCCAATACAGCTTGGCACCGGTGTCGTCGCAGAGCAATGTGTGGTTAAGTGCCTTGCTCAAGGACACAACACGCTGCCTCAGATGAGGCTCGAACTAGCAACCTTCAGATCACTAGCCCAATGCCTTAACCACTTGGCCCCACGCCAGCAAATATAAATAAATGGCAATATATAATGAAGACATGAGATAACATGATAATGGGTCCTTAAAGTGAGATCATTGGTTGTGGGAACATCTCAATGGATGGGTATGTGAGTTTAATCATCTCCCTTTGTTCAGGAGCCTGCTGGTTGTGGGTAGTAACTGTTCCTGAACTTGGTGGTGTGAGTCCTGAGGCACTTGTACCTTCTACCTGATGGCAGCAGTGAGAAAAGAGCATGGCCTGGGTGGTGGTGATTTCTGAAGATGGATGCTACTTTTCTACCACAGTATTTCATGTAGGTGTGCTCAATGGTTGGGAGGGCTTTACCAATGATGTACTGTGTGAAATCCACTACCTTTTCAAGGATTTTCTGTCCAAAGGTACTGGTGTTTCCATACCAAGCTGTGATGTCGCTAGTCAATATGCTTGTTTAATAAGTGGTCAATATCATGATGTGAGGTTAGAGTGTTACATGCTCAAGGAAATCTGGTTTTTTTTTTGTGAGAATGATGTAATGGTCTTTTGGAGGTCACCTGATGTGATTTTCCCACCGATGTGAGGTCACGTGATGACATGTGCCCCGTGACTATATAAGGGTCGACCCAGGTGACGCAGTTAGATTTTGAGTTTGTAGATTTCCAGGTAGAACGTGTTGTGCCTCCGTTTCTGTTGCGTGTTTGTTTTTGTGACGCAGTTTCATTTTTAAAACGGTTGTACGTTCTGTTGAAAGATTCCATATTACTTGGACTGGAAATTTGTGGCTGGAAGTGCCAATTCACTCAATTCCGACAGTTTTGACGGCACAGTGAACAATTCATCGAAGTGAAGGATCGAGAGAAGTCGGCATCGTTTGGCAGTTTAATAAAGAATTGACCTTATTGAGTCTTCGTTGGAGAGAACCTGCATTGAGATAACTCTTGCAATAGGGCAATGAGGTCATGCAAAAAGGTGCTCTGTCTCTAAAGGAATTTAAGGTCAGTTGATTTAAACTGTTTATTTTCAGCATCGGGAATCCTGTGGACAGAACCAGCAGTAAAGGTGTGTCGGTGAAGAAATCTTTCTCCAGAGAAGTCTCTCCCAATTGAATGTGTAAAACTGTTGGACTTTCGAAGTTATCGCTTTAAGAACTATATCTGACTGTTTCGCTTTAAGAACTGTTTTCGCATTTAACATTCTAAGAACCAGAGCCGAGTGGCGAGTTGGTGAATGGCTGCGTACCTGTTAATCTCCGGTTAAAGTTTTCCTTTGTTTTTTTTTCCTTATCGTTTATACCTGTTTAATAAATGTTTGGTGGTTTTTATATAACCTGTCTCGATTAATATTCATTGTTGCCGGTTACGTAACAAAAGGAACAAGGAATCAAATTCCTGCTGCTTCAGGAAGCACAGTCCTTTTCCCCACAATTAAAATAGCAAATGTCAGAAATACCCAGAAGGTCAAGCAGCGTCTGTGGAAAAGGACACCATGCTAACATTTCAGATGACTTTTCATCAGAGCCGATCAGTAGTGTTTGTTGTGTTTACATTTTTCATGGAGCTAGTCAGCACAAAATTTCTATAGGAATGCTTTGTAGAATTAATTAATGTGTTATCTCATGTGGATTAAAATTATGAAGCAAATCAAGGATAATTCCTCTGTGGAGATGGACACACTGTTAATGTTTCAGATGACGTTTAGTCAGAGCTGATCCATAGTGCTTGTTGTGTTTACTTTGTTGATGAGGCTAAGCAAACACAAAAGTTAGAGCGAAACGTGTTGGAGGATTTATTATCAAATAGTCTAATGTGGATTAAAATAATGATAGAAATAAAGGCTAATTGTTATTTTTCTGATAAATAAAAACAGTAAAATACCTATAAAAAGTCTAATACCTATGACATCCTGATACTAAGAGAAGCAATCCCATTTAAAGAAATCAAGTGTAGTGCAGTTAGGACTGGGAAGTACAGTGAGGTAAAAAGTCTTCTATGATCTAATTGAATTGAATATGACATTTTCCTGCATCTTCATCCAATATTCTTACAAAACTTCTGCATTAAAGTAAAATGGGCATGTAACTGGTTTAATTACTTGGTGTCTCAATGGGGGTTCTTCTATAAATAGATGGTTTCATTCTCCTCATTCCCACTGCAACCTCAAACTTACTTAAGAAAAGCCAGCAAGAGAAATCTGCAGTCTACCACCACAGCTGTATGCGTACGTGTCCAGGGCAGGCAAGTGGGCAGAAACAATCGTTGCAGACATTACCCAACCTGCAAACTGTCTTTTCCAAAAGCTCACTTCTGGAAAGCGCTATAGGGCTGTTAAAACAAAAACTTCATGCCATCTCCTAGCTGGGTAATCTGATTAACCATCCTAGTTAGCCCTCGCACCTACTCTCTATCTAATAACCTCGTCACTCCACTGAAACTGTAAACATTTTAAACCAGTTTTTATAATGCTGTTTACATTGTAAATACATGTTGGGATTCGTGTACTTATGCACATTTTATTCCATATCTGTATTTAACCTTGAAGTTTATTTTATATAATTCTTTATTCTTTATAATTGTTCAATGTTAAACAGAAGAGATTCTGCAGATAAGAGAAAATCTGCAGATGCTGGAAATCGAAGCATCGCACACAAAATTGTGGAGGAACTCAGCAGGCCAGGCAGCATCTATGGAAAAGAGTTCAGTAGCTCCTGCAGAAGGGTTTCGGTCTGAAACGTCCACTGTACTCTTTTCCATAGATGCTGCCTGGCCTGCTGAGTTCCTCCGGCATTTTGTGTGAGATTCGGCAGATGGTGGAAATTCAGAGTAACACACACAAAATGCTGGAGGAACTCAGCAAGTCAGGCAGCATCATTGGAAAGGAATAAAGAGTCGACATTTCGGGCTGAGACCCTTCAGCAGTGTTGTTGCTTTTTGTTGCTTGTCACACGCTGACCAACACACCACAGCAAGTTCCTGATACATGGAAATGTATACGGTGAATAATAGTCATAGTCATACTTTATATAGTTGATCCTTGATAGGGAAAGCCTCGTAAACAGCCTCAATCTTGTGTGTTTGACTGCATTTGTGTTTCAGTGTGCCTGCTTCTGCAAGTGCACGCTAACTCATGCAGCAGAGAGTTCACACTCTCAGCTCAGCTTTCACTTCCCAGTCGCCAGTTAGCAGCAGTCCCTGTTTTTTTTTATCGTATTTATGACCACTTAATCCATGCCACCAGCCAAGGATCAAATATATCTCCAAATATTGATCAGGTTTGGCCTCTGGGAAGTTCAGACTAAAGAGGCCCTGGACTTTGACCCTTAAATAGGAAATGAATTTCAATCCAATAGACTGACAAGGAGAGACTGGCTGCCTAGGCTGTTGGCAGCACAAAAAAAATCAATGGACTGTGTTAATAATGCACAATTTATTGGGCTGTGGCCATTTTAATATTGTAATGAATGCTGGCGGTGATGGGGATGCACCATGCTGTAAGCACAGGTTGCTGCAGTATATCAAAGATGCAGCATCTGTCTCGATGTGTTCGTTTTCCATTTTAAATGATCACCTGCATGCTGTGAGGTTTATAAACCTGGGATGCGGCGGGGGGTGGGGGGTCTGTGCAACAACGCATCCTTTAGTGAGTAGAGAGAACCCTTCACCCCAAATCAACGCTTGCACACGCTCTGGCACAGCTCGTCTGCCTGAAAAGGGAAGCTGGAGGGGGTTGACCTGATCAAGCAGGTTATGAAGGGGTTTGATAAGGACAAATGTAGAGAAGACTGGGTGGAAATTAGGCCTCTGCTGCATGTATTAAATGAGTGATAGGGCAAAGTATACATGCTGAACCCTGACATTATAGTTATATGTATACTTTGACATCTTTTAGGGAGGTGAAATTCATCAACAGATTTCAACGCGAATGCATTACAATGCTGCAGAGATGGCACTGACAAGAGAGGAGACATTTCTACCTCAGAGATTCTACCTGAGGGGGAATGGGAATTACAGGCTGTAAGGGGCAGCACAGCGGTTAGCACAATGCTTTACAGTGCAAGTGATCCAGGTTCAACTCCGGCTACCGCCAATAAGGAGTTTGTATGTTCTCCCCACGGGTCTCCTCCGGGTGCTGCAGTTTGCTCCCACAGTCCAATGACATACCGGCTGATAGGTTAATTGGTCCTTGTAAATTATCCCATGATTGGGCTATGATTAAATTGGGGATTGCTGATGATGTGGCTTGAAGGGCCGCATTTCAATAAATTGTATCATTTTGATGGTTACTGATAAATCGAGCAAAGGGTTTGGGAGATGCCTGTTTTTCCATGTGGAAGAAAGGAAGGGAAGGGTTCGTTGATGAAGAGGACTGTGGAAATGTACTGTATAAGGGGTATAAACACTGGGATATACTGCAGCATCCTGTGTGCACAGCCTGGTGCATCCTCGTCACTGGGGCACCAGCAGTCACTCGAGGGGCTTCAGGCTAATAAGTTGTGCATCACTAACAGAGACCACTGTTGGGTCAAATGGTCTCATCCTGCAAGTGCTTTGCAGGTGTTTGCTGATGATGTGAATATAGAGCTGAACTGTATGCCTGCCCCAGGGTGTGGGTGTAGTAGATGCTATCTATATTTGATTAAATAAATAGCAAAGTTTATTTTTTGCAAAAATTATATCCTTTGGCATGGGGTCTGTTGGTTCAGCAGTGCAGCAGCTCACTTGTACTGTGTCTTAAATCAGTAATTGCAGGACTACAGGGAAGAGTGGGACTAATTGGGCAGCCCTAACAAAGAGCTAGCACAGGTACAATGGGTTGAATAGTCTCCTTCTGCTATAGGATTTTAGGAAAAGCACATTATTTTCTTGGACACGGCAACGATAAACTCTCAAAAGACTAATCAATAAGAATAATTGATATTGCTCAGTGGGCCTATCCGATGATGTCATTCCTTAAATTAAATTGTTCGAAACGAAAACTCTGAGCAGGGATGGCCAAAGATGGATATACCGAGGAGAAGGTTTGCAGCTCAAATCGTCTGAAATTGCACTCAAAAGACCTGTAAATATTTCAAATTTTTTATAACATTAGACCAAAAGGCTTGTATCCATGCTGTATTCCTCTGTAACGGTATTTTTTTTGGAAAACACACATGCCGCCAAAGAGGGAAATGATATAAGACATAGGAGGAGAATTAGGCCATTCAACCCATCAACTCTGCCCTGACATTCCATCATGGCTGGTTCCAGATCCCACTCAACCCCATACACCTGCCTTCTTGCCATATCCTTTGATCAGGAAATAATCACCTTCTGCCTTAAATATACTTATGGATTTAGCTTCTGCTGCAGTCTGTGGCAGAGCACTCCACATATCTACTGCTCTCTGGCTAAAACAAATTCCTCCTTACCTCTGTTCTAAAGGGTCGCCCCTCCATTTTGAGGCTGTGCCCTCTAGTTCTGGATACCCCCATCACAGGAATCATCCTCCCCACATCCACCCTATCTAGTCCTTTCAACATTTGGTAGGTTTCAATGAGAAACCTTCTAAATTTCAGTCAGCGCAGGCCCAAAACTGCCAAGCGCTCCTCATATGTTAACCCTTTCGTTCCCGGATCATCCTTGTGAACCTCCTCTGGACTTTCTCCAATGACAACAGGTCCTTTCTAAGATATGGGGCCCAAAACTGTTGACAATACTCCAAGTGCCTGATTAGTGCTGTAACATCATAGGATTCTTTCTTGTTAAGCAGCTTCATGTGTGGCACCTTATCAAAAGCCTTTTGAAAATCCAAGTAAATGACACCCACTGCCTCTCCTTTGTCCACCCTGCTTGTTACCTCCTCGAAGAACAACAGATTTGTCAGGCAAGATTTCCCTTTAAAGAAACCATGCTGACTTTGACTTATTTATCATTAGACTCCCAAGTACCTCAAAGCCTCATCCTTAATAATAGACTTCAACACTTTCCTAACCACTGATGTTAGGCTAACTGGCCTACAATTTCCTTTCTTTTGCCTTCCTCCCTTCTTAAAAGAGTGGAGTGACATTTGCAATCTTCCAGTTCTCCGGGATCATGCCAGAATCAAGTGATTCTTGAAAGAAGGCAATGCATCTGTTGTCTCTTCAGCAACCTCTCTCAGGACTCTGGGATGTAGTCCATCTGGCCCAGGTGACTTATCCACCTTAAGACCTTTGAGTTTGCCTCGCACCTTTTCCTTTGTAATAGCAATGGCACTCACTCCTGCTCCCTGACACTCATAGACCTCTGGCACACTGCTAATGTCTTCCACAGTGAAGACAGATGAAAAGTACCCACTACAACAGTACTTCAAACATGCCCTGTGCACCACTTCAGGTGTAGTTTAAGATTAGACCATAAGACATAGGAACAGAATTAGGCTGCTCAGCCCATTGAGTCTGCTCTGCCATTCTATCATGGCTGATTTATCCCAACCCCATTCTCCCTCTCCTCTGTAACCTTTGCTGACCTGAATAATCAAGAACGTATCAATCTCTTCTTTAAAAATACACAATAACCTGGCCTCCGTAGCCATCCATGGCAATGAATTCCACAGATTCAGCTCCCTCTGGCTAAAGAAATTTCTTCTCATCTCTGTTCTAAAGGGATGTCTTACTATTCTGAGGCTGTGCCCTCCGGTCCTAGACAGCTCCACAATAGGAAACATATCTCCAAGTCTACTCTATCTAAACCTTTAATTATTCAATAGGTTTCAATAAGATCCCCCCTCATTCTCCTAAACTCCAATGAGTGCAGACCAGAGCCATCAAATGCTCCTCATAAATTAACCCTTCCACTCCCGAATCTTTCTCATGAACCTCCTCTTCAATGTCAGCACAACCTTTCCTAGATAAAGGAACCAAAAGTTGGCACGTTATGAGAACTGACCTGCTTACTGGAACATTAAGCCGAGAGATTGTTCGGTCTACAAGTTAGAGAAAGAAAGCAGCGCGACAGGTTCTCCATGCCTGACCCAGGACACAAGCAGCCTCGCTGTTCCACGAAGGAGCTGATAATCAACACTGGCACAGCTCAAGCATGTGTGTTTAACCCACTGCTCTACCCTTTCTGAACCCATGACTGCGTGTCTAGGCACAGCTCAAGCACCATCTATTAGTTTGTTGATGACACCAGTGTTGGCTGAATCTCAGACAGCAACGGGGAGATGTACAGGAATGAGATACGTCAGCTGGTTGAGTGGTGTCATAACAAGAACTTTGCACCCATTGTCAGTAAGACCAAGGAATTAGTTGTGGACTTCAGAAAGAACAAACACCAGTCCTCATCGAAGAGTCAGCAGTGGAAAGAGTAAGCAGCTTCAAGTTCATGGGTGTCAGTATCTCAGAGGATCTACCCTGGGCCCAAAAACTTGATGCAATCACGAAGAAGCACACCAACAATTGTACTTCGTTAGGAGTTTGAGGAGATCTGGTATGTCTCGAGCAAATCTTTACAGATGGACTATGGAGAACATTCTGACTGATTGCTTCACCTCTCGGTGTGGCGGCTCCAGTGTACAAAATGGAAAGAGGCTGCCAGAGGGTTGTATAGTCAGGCAGCTCCATCAAGGCACAGGCACAACCCTCACCACCTGTGAGGTCAGCTTTGAAAGGCAGTGCCTAAAGGAAGCAGCATCCATCATTAAGGGCCCTCATCATTTGGGACATGCCCCTTTCTCATTGTTACTGTCGGGAAAGAGCTACAGGAGCCTGAAGGCCCACACTCAAAGTTTTAGGAACAACTTCCTCCCCACCACCATCAGGTTTCTGAATGGCCTATGAATTACGTCATAGTTCCTCTTTCCCACTATTTATTTATTTATTTTCATTTTTATTGGAGCTTATAGTATTCTTTAATACCTTGCTCTATACTGTTGCCACAATTAATACACTTCATGAACTCAAGAAATTCTGCAGATGCTGGAAGTCCAAAGCAACACACACACAATGCTGGAGGAACTCAGCAGGTCAGGCAGCATCCATGAAAGTGATGTTTTTCCTGAGACCCTCCTTCAGAACTGGAAAGTAAGGGGGAAGAAGACAACATAAAAAGGTGGGGGAGGGAAGGAGCATAGCTAGAAGGTGATAGGCGAAGCCAGGTGGGCAGGGAAGGTAAAGGGCTGGAGAGAAAGGAATCTGATATGGAGAGGAGTGGACCACAGGAGAAAGGGAAGGAGGAGGAGCACCTGGGAGAGGTGATAGGCAGGTGAGAAGAGGTAAGAGACCGAAGTGAGAAATAGATTAGGAGTTGGAGGGGGAGGGAATTATTTTTACCATAGTGAGAAATCAATATTCATGCCATCAGGTTGGGGTCTACCCAGACAGAATATAATGTGTTACTCCTCCACCCTGAGGGAGGCCTCATTGTGGCACAAGAGGAGGCCGTGGACCGACATGCCGGAACGGGAATGGGAACCGGAATTAAAATGTTGGGCCACCGGAAAGTTCCGCTTTTGGCGGATGGAGCAGAGGTGCTCGACGAAGTGGGCCTCCAACTCATGATGGGTCTCACCAATATGGAGGAGGCCGCGCCGGGAACACCGGATACGATAGTCGACCCCAGCAGATTTGCCTCACCTGGAAGTACTGATGAAATACATTGAATTCATAAATGTTATTCTGATTCAGATTAAAGGATTGCAAAGGATGGGTAAAGCCATGAGACTGCAGAATGCACCATCCAGTTAGGCAGGGATGCATCACATGTTCCTGTGAAAAAGGGAACATATTTTGATATGTTTATCAGGCAGTGAGATGCATGGAACGGAAAAGAATGATAGTGGATCCCGGCGGATAGTCCTGTCAAAGGCACTCTTGATAGTGAGCCATTCCGCCAACCTTCACGTAGACACCAGGGTGATGAGGAAGATCTTTCTGTATGATCCTTCATGCATAGCCAGAGTCCCAGCGTCTCTCCACACTGCCTGAGATGAGCCTGTCATTCATCTCCTGCAAAGAAATGTCTAGAAATAGAGGCAGTGATCAATGTCAAAGTTCTTCTGAGGGAATTCAATAACAAAGACCTTGTGGGTTGTTCCCAGAAATATTCCTGAGACAAGCATTAACTACTGCTTGGTGAGACACATACTCATCTCCTTGAAGCCTGCTGCTCTTCCGGGAAAGGAGCTGTGCACACCAAGGCCTGGCACAGTCCAAGTATTTGATGCTGAGACACAATACACCCTCTCCCAAGGTTCAAGGGCAAAAGGTCATACTCCCACTGTGCTCCATGGGGTTATAACCACTGCAAAATTAACTCTTTCACTGCTTGGACCAGAAGCCAATGAAAGGGAAATAATGTACAATGTTAGTATAAGGGGAATCTTGTTGAAATGGGGAATGAGATCCTCAGAGTAAGAAATTATCTACATCACAGAAATGTATTACAGTGTATGAACAATGTGCATGCAAATTCTATTCATACAGATACTTCATCATAAAAAGAAGAGGCTGAATCAATGCCATGGTTGGTGTATGATTGGAGGGAATGGACTTTATGGATGCTGGCTGAGAAGATAATGTTTTGCTGAGTTTTTGAAGAAGTATTTTGTCCTCCCTCCATTTTCTCCAATGATTTTTTTCTCTACTTAAAAATATGGTTTTGAAGTTGGAACAGCCCCTTAAGACATTTGTGTTCTTAACACACAGGCATTTCACAAAATGAATTTTCACAAAAGTGGAGGTAGCTTCCTTAAGTAGAAGAGGAACAAGTCCTGGTTAGATTGCCAGTGTGCCTGCTCTCCCTCACATTGTCTCACTGTGTGACTTTCACTAATTCCTGCTTGTTTGACCAATTTGCCCTCCTTTCAGGGGGAGCAGGTAATAATAGACAGTCTCCAGGTTTTAGTTCCTTCTCCCAAAACACACACTTCGGATTTGTGATCTGACCTTAATTTAACTTCAAGATGGCTAGTCAGAGTCACAAAGCTGGAAAATAAAATGTGATTAATATGTACTGGACTCTTATGCTTCTTGTTAATGAAGCTGGAGGTTTATGGGAATAATTAAGGTATGTCTGCATTACCATATAATCCAAGCTAAATGATGTTTAAAGATTATTCACTTGCTGTTTTGTTAAGAGTGCAATTACAATAATGATTTATAGGAAGCAAAGTGGGAAATTTAAATATATACTTGGAATTAGAGTTACCCAATTACCTCAGTGGTTGGCTTTATTATATTACTTAAAAATTAGTTATTTCAACAATTTTCTTTCAAATATTAATTGACTCATCTTATATTTTTGATATTTATTGCCTATTTATTTATTATGATTATTTCTTTCTTTTTGTACCTGCACAGTTTGTTGTCTTTGGCACACTGGTTGAATGCCCTATCTTTCATTGATTCTTTTATACTTTTAATTCTATAGATTTACTGAGTGTGCTCACAAGAAAATGAATCTCAGGGTTGTATGTGATGAACTGTATGTTCTTTGATAATAAATTTACTTTGAACTTTGAACTTATTTTAACTAATGTTGATTGATATGATGGACTTGTAACCATGAGTGACATAGAAATGAAGGTCATCTTTTTATGGTTTCTGAGAACTTTTCAGAATACAAGTGACAGGAGACTGCAGATGCTGGGGTTTGACACAGCCAACGGTCTGCTGGAGGGTCGAGCAGCATCTGTAAGGGGCTGGGGGAAGGGGAAGGAATTCTGCAGGGCTTGCTGAATTCCTGCTGGAGATTGTTTATTGGACAGTGGTTCTGGGTTGCCCCTCAGTGTCCAGTGCTCTGCTACACATACATCTCTGATGCATCAGACATGATACATCTCTGCAAGTTAACAAGCTTCATGTCAAACGGAGGCGATATTAACTTGATTCTGATGGGACGCCGCCAGTCACGATTTCACAAGGCATGAATTTGTACAACTCATTCTAACCCCAGGTTAATTCAGAATTGTCTTTCAGTCTTCAGTGTTTAACACTCTATTTGTTATCATGATCCGTTGGGCTAACATTGGCCAGTGAAAGAAATGGAAAAGTATTTGACAGATGTACTAATAAAATGCTGGAGGAACTCAGCAGGCCAGAAAAGAGTAACCAGTCAACATTTCGGGTGAGACCCTTCATCAGGTACCGAAACGTCGACTGTTTACTCTTTTCCATAGGTGCTGTCTGGAAATCAGACACTGATTCTGATTCTTTCTGATTCTGATTCTGATTGTGATGTGTTGGTGTTTTTTTTAAGATGGGAGTCTCTACTTTGGTGTGTTCCATAGCTCATATCAGCCAAGGCCAGTGTTCCTAATCTCAAAGCCTTTCCATCATTACCAGTCCAAGGAGCAGGCACACAATAACAGAAGACAAAGCAAAAATTCTGGTTCTCCTAAATAGAGTGGAAGGCACTGCATTAATTCTTTGATGAGATCATTACATGGTCTTGGAGAAAATAATCTAAAGAACACTGCAAATGATGATGTAAAGAAAAGTTAACTCTTTCAATAATTTGCTTATAAAATCTATAAAATGCTTGATAGCTTTCCCACAGTCGATGGGATAAAAAGGACCCTCAGCTTCTCAATAAGAGACCGTCCATTACAATGGGTTGTATTGTGAGAATTAAATATCAGATTCCTATTGAACCGCTTACACAAACGAAAGATTCACAAGGGATTGCTCATAACATATTCAGCAAAAAGCAGGAGCATCCTTGTTTTTGGAATAGACATTCAAATACTAATTCATGAACTGAGAAAGAACTGTGCAATCAAGTATTGTGTATTTAATATTTCAGATATATTTAAGTAAGCTTGAGTATGTGTATGTGTATATAATATATCATTCTTGTTGTTTAAATAATTCATTACTGGTTATACATATAAATACATGAATTACGTATGTCATCACATGATACATACACACCTTGCTTAAAGTAAACTCAGAGTTAGACCCACATTCCCAGACTCTCGTGTCTTGCTTTCAATTAGTTTAATGTTTTGAAGTTACAAAACATAAAACCAACTATGTTGTTTTAGTTTGAGATATTAATCCAAGGTTATGTACATCCTTTCCAATGAATGTACACAAAATATTACTGAAGGAGAACATGTAACTTTGTTCCAATATCCTGGCCTACATTCCTCCTGCAACTAAGATTATTTGATTACCAATCGGGCACCGTTCGCAGGATCACAGAGGCACAGCCAGTAGAGCTGCTGTCTACCCATGCTAGAGTAACGGGTTCAATTCTATGATGCAGGCTTGTGTGGAGTTCGCACGTTCTCCCTGTGAATGTATGTGTTTCCACTGGGTGCTCTGGTCTCTTTCCACATCCTAAAGACATGCGCCAGTGGGTTAACTAGCAGCAGCAAACTGCCACCCCGCCCCCCATGTGAAGAGAAGTGGTAGAACCTGGGGATGTTGATGGAGAATAAGCAAAAATGGGATTGGTGCAGGCTTAGTGCAGTGACCGGTCAATGGTCAGTGTGGATTTGGTGGGACAGAGGGCCTGACTCTGGGCCACTTCACTCTATGACCAAGTATTACAATTCAGGAATACTTAGAAGGGTGGGAAGAGCTTTAGTACCTCCTGGGATCAGAATCAGAATAAGGTTTATTACCCTTGATATATGTATGTCATGAAATGTGTTGTTTTGCCGTAGCAGTACAATGCAATACACAAATCATGACTATAAGGTAATATAAATAAATATATAGTGCAAAAAGAGAGGGAAATAGTGAGGTAGTGTTCATGAGTTCATAGACTGTTCATAAATCTGATGGAAGATGGTCCTAAGTTGTTGAGTGTGCGTCTTCAGGCCCTCATACCTCCTCCCTGATGGTAGAAATGAGAAAAGGACATGTCCTGGATTCTGAAGGTCCTTAATGATGGATGCAGCCTTCTCAAGCAATTGCCTTTTGAAGGTGTCCTCGATGGTGGGGAGATCTGTGACCATGATGGAGGTGGATAAGTCTACAACCCTCAGCGGACTTCTTTTGATCCCGTGCATTGGAGCCTCTATACCAGGTGGTGCTGCAACCAGTCAGAATACTCTCCACCGTACATCTGTAGAAATCTGAAAGAGCCTTTGGTAACATGCTGAATCTCCTCAAGCTCATGCTAGGATATATTGCTAGAGGAATGGAATATAAAAGTAAGGAGGTTACTATTCTCATCAAATAGTCTATTTGCTGAGGCCACTTCTGGAGGAGTGCGTCCTCCAGTGATCTTCAAATTTAGAGGGTTGGAACTCATCTCTGGAATGGGCACATTATCCTATGAAGAAAGGACTTGCTGGGTTTCTATACACTGGAGGTTAGATGAAGGAGAGGTGACTTGATTGATTCCTGAGGGGTGTGGGCAATCTTGATGTGGAGAGGATGTTTCTTGTGAGAAGTAGGTGTCAATGTTCAAGATAAACTGTTGCCCATTTAAGACACAGAAGAAGCAAAATCCTTTTTTTTGGACATGAGCCTTTGGGACTTCTTCCCTCAAAGAGTGATGGAAGCAGCTTCTTTGACTAGTTTCAAGTAGATAGATATTTGAAAAGTAAAGGGTAAAAGTTTATTGTGTTGGACTAGAATGCAGAGAAGAGGTTTGTAGTCCGATCAGCCATTGTTTTTTTTAAACAGCAAAGCAGGTTTAAAGAGCTTGATGGCGTACTCCTGATCCTAACTTGTAAGTTTGCATCCCTATGCTCACATGAAAGGTATGTTTCAAACAAAAGTCAGTCTTTTTAATGCCAAGGGAATTTGACTTGATATACAATGTGGCAATCTTAATGTGAATTCATTGCTTGACTTGGCTTAAAAGTCAAATAAAGCCCCAATTTCAATTATTTATATACAGTTTATTCCAGCCTCTCTGACACAAATATCCAGCAACCAGAGAATATGGGTGTCAGGTGAGAACACGTCTTATTCATGGACAATGGACCTGTCCACACCGATCTATGAAATTAAGTCCAGCTGATTATGTATGTAGAATACTGTTTCAGTCTTGTGGGTTTTCAGTCTACAAAATGGAGAGCAAACAATTTTAGTACTTTGACTTAGTATAGACACTAGAATAAGTGCAGAGGGAATTCACTACCTCACTACTTTTTTTTCTTTTTGCACTGCTTATTTAATTGAACTTTTACACTGTAATTTGCGGTTTTTACATTGTAATATACTGCTGCCGCATAACAACAAATTTCACAACATATGCCAGTGAAAGTAAACCTGACTCTGATTCTGTTATGTCGAAGATGGAAGGCTTCAATGTTGAGGAAAGACCACAGGAGCCTGGCTGCATTTGACAAGCAATCAACGATGATAAGACCTGACAGGACTGCCCAAACTGTTCCTTCAGAGAACTTACACCACTCCCCTCCGCATTTCCATCAATGTAACAGCAAGTTGCAATGTTGTAAAAAATTAGACAAGGTAAACTGGAGATGTTGTAAATTCTACCCCACCTCCTAGTATATCTTCTACAACTTGTCTTTTTCTCTATTGTAATCTTAACTTGCAAACGTAAATGTGCCCACGCATTGCATTTAGTCTGATCATCAAGAGTATAAGTAGAAGCATGAGGTAGCCAAGTAATACGATCATGACTGATCTTTCACCTTGGTGTCATGTTCCTGTGCTAATCTCATTTCCTTCAATCCCCGCAATATGTAAAAATCTATCAGCCTCTGTCTTAAAAATACTCAGTGATTAAATCTTTACAACCATCACGCTTGAGGAAATTCAAAGCTCCACTATGCTCGAGCTGAAGATATTTCATCTTGTCTCTGCTCTGAAAGATGGTCCTGCAGTTTGAGACTCTGGCCAATGGTTTGAGATGCCAAGCAGCAACATTCCTGTCAGGGGAGGTTGGTATTGGCAGTAGCTGGATTTTGTCATTGAACCTGCAGACTGGCTTTGGGAGATTTGTACTATACAGGCCTAGATGATTAAAAACATCTACAAATGGTTCACAACAGGAATTCTGCAGATGCTGGAAATTAAAGCAACACACATCAAAGTTGCTGGTGAACGCAGCAAGCCAGGCAGCATCTCTAGGAAGAGGTGCAGTCGACGTTTCAGGCCAAGACCCTTCGTCAGGACTAACTGAAGGAAGAGTGAGTAAGGGATTTGAAAGTTGGAGGGGGAGGGGGAGATCCAAAATGAGAGGAGAAGACAGAAGGGGGAGGGATGGAGCCAAGAGCTGGACAGGTGATTGGCAAAAGGGATACGAGAGGATCAGGGGACAGGAGGTCCGGGAAGAAAGACAAGGGGGGGGACCCAGAAGATGGGCAAGGGGTATATTCAGAGGGACAGAGGGAGAAAAAGAGTGAGAGAAAGAATGTGTGTATAAAAATAAGTAACAGATGGGGTACGAGGGGGAGGTGGGGCCTTAGCGGAAGTTAGAGAAGTCGATGTTCATGCCATCAGGTTGGAGGCTACCCAGACGGAATATAAGGTGTTGTTCCTCCAACCTGAGTGTGGCTTCATCTTTACAGTAGAGGAGGCTGTGGATAGACATGTCGGAATGGGATGTGGAATTAAAATGTGTGGCCACTGGGAGATCCTGCTTTCTCTGGCGGACAGAGCTTAGGTGTTCAGCAAAGCAGTCTCCCAGTCTGCGTCGGGTCTCGCCAATATATAAAAGGCCACATCGGGAGCACCGGACGCAGTATATCACCCCAGTCGACTCACAGGTGAAGTGTTGCCTCACCTGGAAGGACTGTTTGGGGCCCTGAATGGTGGTAAGGGAGGAAGTGTAAGGGCCTGTGTAGCACTTGTTCCGCTTACATGGATAAGTGCCAGGAGGGAGATCAGTGGGGAGGGATGGGGGTTCAAATGGTTTCATTTTAATATCAGTTACAGTATACAACCTGAAAATCTTACTCTTTGCAGACATCCATGAAAAACTGAAGAGAACTCTAAAGAACGTAACATGTCTGTGTAGAGCGCCTGTGGCGTTCAGAATGTTCTCAGTTACAACAAGTAGGGGTTGAATTAAAATTTGACTGAACTTTTTAAATTCAGTTGTTTTCTATCTCCATCCCCACAGATCAAACACAGATATCAAGGGATTTGTGATGAGTTGTAATCCCTCTGGTTATATGAAACAGTAGGTTAAATAAGATCACAAACACAAGAAAATCTTCAGATGCTGGAAATCCAAGCAACGCGCACAAAATGCTGGGGAGAGCTCAGCAGGCTAGGCAGCATCTATGGAAAAGAGTAAACAGTCAGTGTTTTGGACTGAGACCCTTCAGGCGGACCAGTGAAGAATCTCCTGATGACGGGTCTCAGTCCAAAACGTCGACTGTTTACTCTTTTCCATAGATTCTGTCCGGCCTGCTGAGTTCCTCCAGCATTTTGCGGGTAAAATAAGATGATAGGCAAGGAAGTGTCAGGTAACGACAGCACAGGGATTCAGGTTGCATCCAGTCTGCTGGGGGCTCTGGCCCCAGTGGGCCGTGTGACTTTCTCAAACACTTTACTGGCTGAAGCAGTACCAAGAAAAATCCCATCAGACTTTCATCATAAAAAAAGTCACTTGGAAGAGTTGATCCCCTTTTTTCTCTCTTCCCCCACACCACCTGCATGTGAAACACTCTGAAACCAGGCCTGAGTTGCTGCCTTGTACATTACTGCAATGCCCATAAGAATGAAAGTAATCAAATATGTCAGAAGGGGAGACTCGTAAAACTGCTGAGCCTTCCGCACGCACATTTTTAAAATGTCACCGGCATCTTTGACTTTTATTTAGTGCATTTCGCCATTTAAAACCATAAACATAAGAGAGGTGGCTTAAAGCCCATAACTAGTCTCTTTATGTAATGGACTGAATGGAACTCTCATGTTATCATATGCAACCGAGAGTTATGGCAGAACATTGTGTGCATTTAACATAAAATTCAGATTGCAGGCTGATGCTTGCATATTTACATTTCCAAATGTATTAAAGAAATGAAGGGCATGCTTCAAAGGTCGCTGAGCCCATGCAGTCAATTTACATTCTGCAAGGCTGTAAATTTTATTGCCCAGTGATTTGTTACACTTCAACGTCTATAAATTCAAGACTTCTTGATAAAAAGGGTGGTCGTGGAATCAATCTTTGGATAGGTCAGGCTAACATGGAGAGACGTGCAGTCCAGCTTGTGGGTGGGGACTGGTTATGCAGATTACACACAGATTTAAATGAAGGGTTTGAGACAATGAAGGATAGGAACCACTTCCAGTAGGAGGGTGTGTAGAATTAACATAATTGTCTAAGGGGAGAGAATTACCTTATTTTCAGTTAGTGAGTTATTGTGATCTGGATTTCAATCACTGAAAACGTGGCAGGACTGGGCACTGGTGCAATTTTAATAAGAGAATTGATAAATACCTGGAGAAAATTAAAAATATTGGAGGGTTATGGGAAAAGGCAGAAGACTCGGTGTAAAGGGCTAGGGAGACATGTTGGGCTGAATAGCCCCCCACACACTGCAGAACATTCTGATTCTAAGAAACATAAGTGCTAATCCTGGAGTTTGATTGAAAATGAGAATTGTTTTGGGGGGGTCTTCCTCTTGTGTTCACACTAAAGACCTACGGGGTACGTCACCCCATTGCAGGCAGCCCCACTCTGTGCTAACTCCAAAATTTATTCTGAATGGAGGGAGATCATTCAACTTCCATGCTGAGGCTGCAGTGCGAATACATTCCATATTGCTCAAAGTAGAATTCAACTTATAAACGGAGGCACCAATTATAATCACAGATGTATCCCGTGCGGCAGTGATAACAGGAGTGTGGGAGAGCAGATCAGACTGATCCCTGCTCCTACATTGTTTGTGAGTTTCTTCTCCAGATTAAAGAGTTTCCATTCACGTCTATCACACTCAGAGGCCACTTTATTAGGTACCTCCTATACTGAACGAAGAGTCTCTGAGTATATGTTCATGCTCATCTGTTGCTGTTTCCCATCCACTTCAAGGCTTGGCGTGTTGTGTGTTCAGAGATGCTCTTCCGCACACATGTGGTTATTTGAGCTACTGCCACTTTCCTGTCAGCCTGAACCATTCTGACCATTCTCCTCTGACCTCTCTCATTAACAAGGCATTTTCGCCCATGGAACTGCCACTCTCACTGGATGTTTTTCATTCTTGCACCATTCTCTGTAAACACTGGAGACTGTTGTGTGTGAATATCCCAGGAGAGCTTCTGAGATACTCAAATCACCCCATCTGACACCAACAGTCATTTCATAGTCAAAGTCACTTTCAGACCATTTCTTCCCCATTCCCCATTCCGCTGTTCGGTCTGAGCAACAACTGAACTTCATGACCATGTCTGTATGATTTTGTGCTTTTGAGTTGCCGCTACATGATTGGCTAATTAGATATTTGCATAACGAGCAAGCGTACCTAATAGAGTGGTCACTGAGCGTATGTGACCTTATGGGAATATCACTGGGATCCTGGTATAGATCACTTCACTATTCAGTAAAGGATTGACGATGTGCTTTAAACTATGCACAGACCAAGCCAGCCAGAATTTTAAATTGGAACTGAAAACTAGTGGTCCAAGAATGGAGAAGTGAATGGAATCAGATCATTAGAATAGTTAAAAGATAAGTTTCAAGCAAATATTTGTTCTTTTAATCCTCCTCTAGCACTTTTTGCCTCTCTGATATTAATTGTGGTAATGTCAGGGATAGTTCATTTTGGTTTGCTATAGTTATTAATGACCAGGAAACATGTCAAGTGCTTGGGGGATTGAGATAAATAATCTCCACCATCAGTGTCTGATCTTGGACTTTAAACATAGGGCAAGAACCCTCTGTAAATGGATTCTATTGCAGGCTGAGTTCATTTGCAATGTACTTAATAATCTTCATATATCCACCAGCTAAGCAAATTATTTATTACTGATGCCTTCTGGAATGTACTTTGCAGAAGAATAGGAATTATTACAAGGTATCTATGTGATGCATTAATTTAACTCCAAGTGCAGAAATGGATGAGATAGAACCCACCTGCTGACCAAGGACCAGAATCGTGCAAATTAAAAGGGAGGTTATTCTACACACTGGCTGTGGTGTCCTTAAAACTGACTTTGCCATTTGGCCTGCTATTTTGCCACTACATATCTAATTTGTTTTCAAATAATCTCAGGGTGACATATACGTACTTTGATAATTAATTTACTTTGAACTTTGAAATGTGGTCACAATGTCCAATGCTGCCAAGGCATTCTATATTTAGATGCCCGCTTTAGCGGTGTGGATGGGACTGGGAAGGGTGGCGTTTGTCACCCGCCCCTAAATGATGCAGGCAAGTGGCAGTAGGCCTCCGTGAACTGCTATAGGATGCAGGTTAAAGCTGCTCCTAGCCACGCTCCAGCAGCGACGTTTCCAGTTTTCCTGGGATAGCAGCTAACCAGGTCCCAGGCTGTAACCTCTGATTCAAGCTGTTGTACAAGTTGAATGTTATCAGACATTGAGAAACCTGGCAGATGAACAGAGTACAGGGAAGTACATTTTGTTAGGTAAAGCAGAGGTTCTCAATAGTTGGTCTTGTGCCTCTTTTCAGAGAGATTTTCTTCTCTCAATTCACCAAACTAATTGTAACAGTTGAATTAAAGGCACTTGTTTTTATAATTACTCCACCCCATCACAGGGGGCCTAACCCCACATTTGAAAATCCAGGGTCAAAGCAGAAGTCATTCTTTCCAAGCTCCCAAATTCCCCCAGTATCCAATGCCCTGTTGCATTCCTGTCCATTGAAAAGTCCAAGTGTAGGGGATGGTTATTTAGCCCCTCCGCTCAATATTCCGGCTCCCTCTTGGCATCAGATTCATTCTTGGGAATTGGACACCTTCCATTGGGGCCAGGGTTTGGGCATTTTAGTCATGGGGCCATTGACAACGCCTTTGTTGGATTAGAGTGTAAAATTGTTATTTTTCTTGCAGTTTAACTTTTCTTATGCTTGCTTATAATTTTCATATAATCACCTATATGTGTGTAATTGTAGTGTAATTGTTAAGTGAATTTTCAGGAATTGTAATATGGGTGATTCTGTTATTTTCTAGAAAGTCCTCTGCAGCCCGTGTCATGTCTCTGAATTTGACTATCGCTTAGGTTACCTCTTAGCAATGGAATGTCTTGCTACCTGTCTAGCTTCTTGGTTTATTGTTCTTGTTTTTTCTGTTTTTCTTTGTTCTTTCGCTCTCTCCCTTCTTTAAGTTGGTTACCATTGTTTCTTTTTTATGAACACCTAATAAAACAGCCATAACTACAGGTACCTCATTCTTGACTTCAGAAGAACCTCTGGATCAAAACACCTCCAGATCCACCACCTTCCTGCCTGACTGGCAGCCAAGCCTCCCCGTGACTGAAGAAGCTCACTTGCAAGTAAAATGTGACTGAAAGAAAAGCGGGCTGAAATCCCTATCCAAAGCTCTGCGTCCATTCACACGACCCAATTCATATCTATGCTGTTATACTTTGGTATCCTGAGGATACCTAAAATACAAGTTTTTTAACCAGTTCAGTCTAAACCTTCCCTGCCCCATGGCCCTCCATTTTTACTTCATCCATGTGTTTATTTAAGAGCATCTTAAATGTCCCTAATGTATCTGCCTCTACCACCACCCCTGGCAAGATGTTCTATGACCCTATCACTCTCTGTGTAAAATAACAACACACATACCTCTGACATCCCCCTTATACTTTCCTCCAAAAACCTTAATATTTTGCCCTCTCATATTAACCATTTCCATACTGGGGAGAAAGAAAAAATCTCTGGCTGCCCACTCGATCTAAACTTCTTATCATCTTGTACAGCTCTATCAATATTTGGTTCGATTCCATCACCAGAACTTGGCACAGCACTCCTGCCAAAGGGAGAGCATGTTACCTAGTCACGAAGCTTAAATGGTGTGCTGCAAAGAGCCAGCCATCTGTGATAGGATGAAGGCCTTCCGCTCTCTACCTTTCCTAGAACTAGGAGACATAGCCTCAAGATTCAGGGGCGGTGATTTAGGATGGAGATGAGGAGAAGCTATTTTTCCCAGAGAGCGGTGAATCTGTGGAATTCTCTGCAGTGGAGGCTACCTCAGTAAATATACTTAAGACAAGGTTGGATGGATTTTTGCATCGTAGAGGAATTAGGGGTTATGGGGAAAAGGCTGGTAGGTGGAGATGAGTCCATGGCCAGATCAGCCATGGTCTTATTGAATGGTGGAGCAGGCTCGACGGGCCAGATGGCCTACTCCTGCTCCTATTTCTTATGTTCTTATATACCCCACTGAACAACACACGCAAAATGCTGGAGGAACTCAGCAAGTCAGGCAGCATCTATTGAAAAGAGTAAACAGACGATGTTTCGGGCCGAGATCCTTCATCCAGTCTCTTCCAGGGATGCCTACCATGAAGAATTTCAAATCTTGCCTTTATGAAGTCTCTACCCCACTGATATGGTTTTACTCTGGTAATAAGACCTTATATACAATGGTATTAAATTAAATTACACAGTTCAGCAGAAATGAATAGCCATGTGGAGCAACTAAACACAACAATGAAATGGCTGTCCTTTTTTTTTCCCCTTTGCCACCTGGAATTGTGAGGATTTTAGCAGGTGACACAAGAGGTTTAACGTCCAATAATTTCACTGTTCTACTGACTTTGAAACAATGTGTCTGTATTAACCTTTCTACTGATTTACACAGAGGGATTTCCAAACTCATTACATTGGGATTAGTCGCGTTGCGTTGCTTATCTTCTGTAAGTGAATTCACTGCAAAAAAATTTGCAGACGTTCAAAGGTGAACTCAGTGCTGTGTAAGCCAGTGACTTTATTCTGTGGGTGAAAGTGCACAATGGAAAACTTAACAAATTGGCCTTCTGTTTACTCGTTAAGGTGAAAGTCATTCCATTCATTCCATTATGAATTAGATGCCACACAGTGAGCACGAAACTTGCACCCCTCATTATGCGTATCTGATCTTGGAAACTTATCGCCTTACTGTCTAGCTGCTTTCTTCGTCTACGTGGCCCTCCTCTTGATTGTACTCTGGCAGCTGAAGCCTTCATACCAGCCCTGAAAATCGGCAAAATCGGGTTTCCCGGACTCAAAGCATAATTAAGTAAAGTTGGCATTGTCTGACACTCAATTAAACACCATCTCTGAGAGGAAGCTTGACAATGCGTTGTGTTCAAGCTCGGGTCCCAGCAGAGGTGGGAAAAGACTTAGAAGTAAAAG
The DNA here is from genome assembly GCF_030028105.1 of Mobula birostris. NCBI lineage: Eukaryota > Metazoa > Chordata > Chondrichthyes > Myliobatiformes > Myliobatidae > Mobula > Mobula birostris. Next base: position 21,403,802 of record NC_092391.1, on the reverse strand, counting down.
GAGGGATTAACCACTATTGTTCCTTTGGAACCCATATTTAAGCAAAACAGAAAACACAGGATTGTTTTTTAAATCAGGTGCTTAGAATCAGAGTCAGGTTTAAAATCTCTGGCATATATTGTGGAATTTATTAACTCTGCAGCAACAGTACAATGCAATACGTAATAATAGAGAGAAAAAACTGTGAATTACAGTAAGTATATACATATTAAATAGTTAAATTCAATAAGTAGTACAAAAAATAGAAATAAAAAAGTGAGGTAATGTTCATTGGTCGGTGTCCATTCAGAAATCAGATGGCAGAGGTGAAGAAGCTCTTCCTCAATCGCTGAGTGTGTGCCTTCAAGCTTCTGTACCTCCTTCTTCCTAATGGTAGCAATGAGAAGAGGGCTCGTCCTGGGTAGTGAAGTCCTTTGTGATGGCCGCCACCTTTTTGAGGCATCGCTCCTCGAAGATGACCTGGATACTACAGAGGTTATTGCCCATGATGGAGCTGGCTAATTTTACACCTCTCTGCCGCTTGCTTCGATCCTGGGCAGTAAACCCCCCCACACCCACTCCACCATACCAGATGGTGATGCAGCCAGTGCATCTGTAGAAATCTGCGAGTGTTTTAGGATACAGATCAAATCTGTCGTGCCTTCTTTGTAGCTGCATTGATATGTTAGGTCCAGGTTTGATCCTCAGAGATATTGACGCCCAGGAACTCGAACTTGTCCTGATTACTCAGAGGATCCCTCTATGAGGACTGGTGTGGATTCCCTTGTCTTCCCCTTTCTGAAGACCGTTGGCCTTACTGACGTTGAGTGCAAGGTTGGTACTGTGCACCACACAACTTACTTACATATTACATAACAATTGCACCTTCACGGTCTAAAGACACAACTCAATGCAAAATGTATTTAACACCTTTTGTGAAATACCCAATTTGAAGTATCACAAAAGCTGTTCTATTGTACAGCAAGATGTGAGAGAACAGTACGTTACGTGTGCGCACAGGTGCTAGTAATTTTCTTCAGCCGATGGTGTGAGGTGAAAAATTCTTTCTTCACTGCTGGAAGATGTGTGCTGTTAGATTGGTACATGCTGGTCATTACTGAATAAATTTTGTGATGGTTTGTTTGGGCAATTACTGTAAATAATTGAGCTGATGACACTATTTTATAGTGAAATGATTTGACAACATTGAATTGACTTTATTTCTTACATCCTTCACGTACATGAGGAGTAAAAATCTTTACGTTATGTCTCCATCTAAATGTGCAACATGCAATTTATAGTAATTTATGATAAATAGAATGTAATAAACAGCCATTCTGGCATAGAAAGACAATTGTATCATTGTGAATTAATCAGTTTGATGACCTGGTGGAAGAAGCTGTCCCGGAGCCTGTTGGGCCTGGCTTTTATGCTGCGGTACCGTTTCCCGGATGGTAGCAGCTGGAACAGTTTGTGATTGGGGTGACTCGGGTCCCCAATGATCCTTCAGGCCCTTTTTACGCACCTGTCTCTGTAAATGTCCTGAATAGTGGGAGGTTCACATCTACAGATGCTCTGGGCTGTCCGCACCACTCTCTGCAGAGTCCTGTGATTGAGGGAAGTACAGTTCCCATATCAGGCAGTGATGCAGCCAGTCAGGATGCTCTCAATTGTGCCCCTGTAGAAAGTTCTTAGGATTTGGGGACTCATACCAAACTTCTTCAACTGTCTGAGGTGAAATACAAAATGAGTGCTATGTTTAAGCTAGATAATATATATGGTATTATATTCTAATGGTTTGTATGAATAACGTATGTGGAATTAGTGAGTTAATCTGCCTAATAGTGGAAACGTGGTATATGTTACATTGCTAGTGTCTGCTCGGGGATGTTTAACTGAATACTCAGCTTCGCATGAGAGCTGATACATGAGAACAGGTTAACCTGTGTTGATGATTTGAAGAATCAGTATTTAGTGGTGTAGAATCTCAAGAGGAACCATGTAAACAGAATAAATTGTCCTTACGTACAATCAGTCAGCTCCTGCAGTAAGTGGTCACTTTATAAGACCAGAAGTGACCACGAAGTATATTGGGTGGTGGGGTGGAGATAGGTCTCTACCGAAGGAGGTGTAAGGTGTTCCCTCCCTCCGCTGGCCTACAGGTGACCCTTGGGCAAGGTGTAGCACCTGCTTTGCCCCCCCAATCAGGGTCATGTGAAACCATGGGGGCAGGTAGTGGATGGTCATATGAGCACATAACACAAGTCCTGGCAATGGCAAGCTGCTTCTGTGGAAAAGTTTGCCCAAAGCAATCATGGTCATGGAAAGACCACGATCGCCCACACCATAAGACATGGCGCATAATGAACGGACAAACTGAGTGTATGCTTATGGTCCTCTGCTGCTGTAGCCAATCCACTTCAAAGCTTGTGCATTCAGAGATACTCCTCTGCACACTACTGTTGTAACGCGTGGTTATTTGAGTTACTGTCGCCTTCCCGTCAGCTTGAACCAGTCTGGCCATTCTCCTCTGACCTCTCTCATTAACAAGACATTTTCACCCACAGAACTGTCACTCATTGGATGTTTTATTTTGTAAATTCTCTGTAAACTCTAGAGACTGTTGTGCGCGAAAACCCCAGGAGATCAGAAGTTTCTGAGGTACTTAAACAATGCCATCTGGCACTAACAATTGTTTCCTAGTCAAAGTCACTTTGATCACATTTCTTCCCCATTTCTGGTGCTTGGTCTGAACAATAACTTAACGTCTTGACCATGCGTACATGCTATTCTGCATTGAGTTGCTGCCAAGTGTTTGGCTGATAAGGTGTTTGCATTAATAAGCGGGTGTACAGGTGTACCTAATAAAGTGACAACTGAGTGTATAAACTAATCTTGTGTATATACAACCACACTCAAACAGTTACTTGTACATTGTGTTTTATAGGATTGCGTTTATATTTATATTGTGTTTTTTATGCTCCACTGGATCTGTAGCAACAATACTTTCACTCTCCCTAACACTTGTACACTGAAAAATGCCAATAAACAATCTTGAATCTTAGAATTTTCCTCCATACAGGACTAGTCCCATTTTATGGTTCTGTTTGCAAATGCGCCTTCAGCATTGCTGTGACAGCTCTGTCTATCTTGCAAACAGTGCGCCTGATAATAGTGAACAAATTTATCTTAAAATTTGCAACTCCCAGAAAATAGCAAACTAAATAAGTGAAGATCAGAAAGAGAAGCTTAACTGTAAATAAATGAGTACACAGAAAGGGTAATCTAATGCTTGAAGGTGGTAAAACAGGTCAGGAGGCAATCAATAATACAAATGGGAAATTGGACTTTAAGAATGGGACTGTCAATTGTTTTAAAAAGAGGTTAGATGTTTTGTTAATCTATATAAACACTAGATCAACTGTATTGAAATATTGTGCTTACTTCTGGGCACTACTCTTCAGGAAGGTCTATAGGGTTTGGAATAGATATGGAAGATATTTCATTGAATAATGAAATCAGGGATGAGGGAATGGATTGATAATGATTACTGGAGAAAGCAGTATTGTCCACAGAACAGAGAAAGCCATGAGGAGGCTGAATATATGATTTGCTGCTCCACTATGAAGTAACTTCGAGGCATAGTACCCTGAAGATGTTTAAATCTTCTCTTCAACGGGAGTTCAGTGAGACCCTCTCTCACTGCTCCCCGTCAGTGATTAATACTGCCCTCTGGCTCTTCAACCATGACCTTTTCCACCTACCTGGCTTCACCAATCACCTTCTAGATATTCCTCTTCCCCTCCCACCACCTTTTTATTCTGGCGTCTTACCCCTTCCTTTCCAACCCTGGAGAAGGGTCTGAGCCCAAAACGTTGACTGTTTATTCGCCTCCATAAATGCTGCCTGACCCGCTGAGTTCCTCCAGCATTTCATGTGTGTTCCTTTGGATTTCTAGCATCTGCAGAACCTCTTGTGCTTACAATAACTAAAGATTTTGACAGTTAATCAGGAGTAATTATTTCCAATGTTTGAAGGATTGATGATCAGATTAAAAGTATATGATTGGAAAAAGAAGAGTGGCATAAAAAATTTATAGTTGAATTGGTAAATGGCTAAGACTTGGAACGTTCTGTTCTGAGAGGTGGTGGAAACAGATTTAATGTTAGTTTTCAAAAACGAGTTGCACAAATCAATAATTGGATAAAAAAAAGTGAGTGGGGGAAATGCACCAGTTAGGTTGATCTTCTAAAGAAAAGATGTAGAATCTATGGACCAGATGGGGTATTCTAAGAGTATGATCAATGCCCATTTCCAGTCAGTAATACAAACTCTCAAATGAACAATGTTTGGAAAACATCCCTGAATTTGCAGTTTGTAAATAGGGATTATGATTAAATGCTTTTTTTTCTTAGTGATATTGACGTAGATGGGGGAGAAAAGAAATTGAACACCAGGAAATCTGCGGATGCTGGAATTTCAAGCAACACATAAAAATTGCTGGTGAACGCAGCAGGACAGGCAGCATCTCTAGGCAGAGGTACAGTCGATGTTTCGGGCCGAGACCCTTCGTCAGAACTAACTGAAAGAAGAGCTAGTAAGAGATTTGAAAGTGGGAGGGGGAGGGGGAGATCCAAAATAATAGGAGAAGACAGGAGGGGGAGGGATGGAGCCAAGAGCTGGACAGGTGATTGGCAAAAGGGATATGAGAGGATCATGGGACAGGAGGCCTAGGGAGAAAGAAAGAGGGAGGGGGAAAGCTCAGAGGATGGGCAAGGAGTATAGTGAGAGGGACACTCTGTCTCCCTCTGTCCTCTCTGTCCTTTTTCTCCCTCTGTCCCTCTCACTATACTACTTGCCCATCCTCTGGGCTTCCCCCCCCCCCTTTCTTTCTCCCTAGACCTCCCGTTCCATGATCCTCTCATATCACTTTTGCCAATGAACTGTCCAGCTCTTGGCTCCATCCCTCCCCCTCCTGTCTTCTCCTATCATTTCGGATCTCCCCCTCCCCCTCCCACTTTCAAATCTCTTACTATCTCTTCTTTCAGTTAGTCCTGACGAAGGGTCTCAGCCCAAAACGTCGACTGTCCCTCTTCCTATAGATGCTGCCTGGCCTGCTGCGTTCAAAGAAATTGAACTACAGGTTATCTTAAATTTGTGTTCTTTATTTATCATCGTCTGCTAGTGGAAGCATCTTGGCCTAACCCAATCCCAACTCTTCATAATAGATCTAATCTCCTCTGTTACACTTCCTCTTAACTTACTCTGCTCTTTGGAAAATGATCCCCGCATCTCCTAGTCTTTCCACAGAACTAAAGTCCTGGTACTGTCCGGGTATTTATTTATCACAGGTACATCGAAGCAATTGCTTTTACAACCAGTGCACCCAAGAATGTGCTGAGGGAGGCTCACAAGTATCGGACAACATAGAATACTCACAATGCTCAGCAGAACAACACAAACACCACCAACAACAACAGCAAAACAAGCCCCTTTCCCACCCTACCCTCACACAGAGACAGGCCTTCAACCTCATTACAGGCTGCCTCCACACCCCCAGTCCTAGGCCCTTGACTCTCATACTCACAGATATTGAGCTTCCAACTTAGTCGATCATGGGCCTTGATCTCCAGACTCAGATGGACCTCCAACCCCAAAGACCTGGGCCCTCATGATTCCTTTCGGCCTCTACCTTCGACTTTTTTGGTCTTCAGGCTTCAGCTCCTCATCACCCTCTCCAGTACTTTGCCATCCCTATCTATAGGTGACTGAAGGAGACCACTGAACAGAAACCAACTCTACTCCCCAATTTACCCCCTTATATTATTTGTGTTTTGTATTTCATTCTGTAATTCATTGATGATATTTTAATATATACGCCTTCACTGAGATGATAACCTGTTTAGTAGATTAAACATCACTAAACCTCTCTCTCCCTGATGGTAGTAGGTACGGCATTTCTCCATTTTAAAATCTTAAGGAGGAGCTTGCTTTTTTAGATTAGATTAGATTAGATTTTCCTCTGGTTTTCAGCTCCAGTGGAAGAATATGCCCATAAATTAACATGACTTTATCTTTTGTTGTTCATTCTCCAAAAACAGACAGAGCTTGGCAAGCCACACTGTAATTTAATATTGCCTGACTCGTTGGGCCACTTCAGTTAAAGGTCAACACTATAAGATGCAGGACAGGTTCTGCGTAAGAACTGGATAAAGCAGGCAGGACGTATTCCCTTTCCAAAGAACCCATAGTGAACCAGCTAGGTTTTTATCAGAAAGGGTTGACTTTGTGATCACAGTTACTGGTACCACACTTTTGAAAGGTTTGTTTTAAAGATAAGAGGCATAGATCAAGTGGATGACCAGAGACTTTTTCCCCAGGGTTAAATAGAGGGCATGATTTTAAGATGATTGGAGGATGATATAGGGGGATGTCAGAGGTAATTTTTTTTTACACAGAGTAGTAGATGCATGATATGCCCTGCCAGGATTGTTGGTAGAATCATATATGTTAGGAATGTTTAAGAAACTATTAGATAGGCATATAGATGATAGAAAAACAGAGGGCTATGTAGAGGGGAAAGGTGAGATTGACCTTAGAGTGGGTGAAAAGTTTGGCATAACTTTGTGGCCGAAAGGCCTGTACTGTGCTGTAGTGTTCTATGTTCTAAAACATAATTGACAATACGAGACTGAGGTTTAAGCTGACATTCTGGTAGATTGTAAATCACTCCACTGCGGTATTAGACAAGTAACTTCACTCCTGTATTACCACACTCAATTTCTTTCCAAATAATGTTTGAGCTGCAGCATTTTCTAAGCATTTCTTACAGTGAAAGATTGTAGGAAGCTGACAAGTAGTTCAAATCTGTTGTCTCAAAGTGAAGATATACCTCAAAACCCAAGGTTTCTCTCCCCGAGACACCACTGCCCTCTGCTGTCAGCCTGGTAACATTGCCGTGTAGTTAAAGGCTGGGCAACAATATAAGTCCTGACTACAATTTGACAGTTCTCCAGCCTCCTCACTAAGACTATAGATGTTAGGCCAAGTCTTATTGATCAGACCATAAATTACCCATGAATACTCCATTCTCAGACCCAAACCCAGGGATTTTAAAACAGGTTCACCAAATTGTCAATTAAGTGCAAATCAATCCTTAGCCATTTATCACCAGTGTTAATCTGGCCATGCAGTCCAAGGCAAAAAATCAATAGCACTTGTCACAAGGGAGCAATTGAGGAGAGCGATCGGACCAACATCTGCTGCATAAGGGCAATGACTGAAATTTATATTTGCTGAAAATGGCACAAGGGCAACAGGGGAAAAAAACTGCAAAACTTTAAGCACCTAGATATTCAGGAAAATTAGTTTCTTTTCTTTCCTAGCATCTAAAAGGCATCGCCCCTTTATCCGATACCAAATGCTCCCTCGCCACCCCCTACCCCATGCCTCTAACCCCTCCAACTCCACAATGCAACTCAAAAGGAATATTTCAACAAAGTGTCTTTCATAGACGCCTTCGGGGAAAACAAAACACACCACAATATGTAAACAGCGTGATTGTAAAGTCAATTAACATCGTTTAAAAATGGCTCTCACCTCTAATTTTCCCTCTTTTTCCCCCTCTCTGCCACCTCAGCCTAGAAGGAGTAACTGGAGTACAAGACCTTGCATTTAGACCGTAAGACACAGGAGCAGAATTGGGCAATTCGGCGCACTGGGTCAGCTTGCCATTCCATCACGGCTGATTTATTATCCCTCTCATCCATGTTCTTCTTCCTTCTCCCGTAGTCTGATTAATTGAGAACCTATCAACCTCTACGTGGCCGGCATAGCAGCCGGTGGCAATGAGTTCCTCAAATTCACCACCCTCCAGATAAAGAAATTCCTCCTCGTCTCTGTTCTGAATGGATGTCTCTCTATTCTGAGGTTGTGCCCTCTGCTCCTAGTTTCCCCCACTACAGAAAACATCCTCTTCACATCCATTCTATCCAGGCCTCTAAATATTTGATAGGTTTCAATGAGATTCCCCCCTCATTCTTTTTAACTCCAGTTAATACAGGCCCAGAGCCATCAAATGCTCCTCATGAGTTAACTTTTACATTCCTGGAATCATTCTCATGAACCTTCTCTGGATCCTCTCCAACGCCAGCACTCCTCATCTTAGATAAGAGGCCGAAAACTGCTCACAATACTCTGGTCTGCCCAATGCCTTATAAAGCCTCAGCATCACATCCTTGCATTTGCTTTCGACCTCTTCTGCGCACACCCTGCTTCCTCAAGACTACCTGCCCCTCCACTTGTCTTCCTATCAATCATTGGCATATTACATAGAAAGAAGCGGTCCCAATACCAGCCCCTGCGGCTCAACACTAGTCACCGGTAGCCAGCCAGAAAAGACTCTTATTTATTCCCATTCTTTGACCCATGTCCCAATTTTCTATCCGTGCTTTCCGCTAAAACCATGGGCTTTTATCTTGTTAAGTGGCTTCGTCTGCGACACCTTGTCAAAGACCTTCTAAAAATCCAAGCAAACAACATCCACTAATTCTTCTTTGTCTATCCTGCCTGTATTTTCTGCAAAGAGTTCCAACAGATTTGTCAGGTAAATATTCCTCTCAAGGAAGCTATGCTGAATTTGGCCTATTTTTTTCATGTGCCTCCAAGTACCCCAAAACCTCATCCTTGATAATTGACTCCAACATCTTTCCAATCACTGAAGTCAGACTAACTGACCTATAATTTCAAGCAACATGCATAAAAGTTGCAAGCCAGGCAGCATCTCTAGGAAGAGGTACAGTCGACGTTTCGGGCCGAGACCCTTTGTCATAATTTCCTTTCTTCCCTCTGATATTTCCAATTTCCCAGTCCTGCAGAACCATTCCAAAATCGAATGATTCATGAAAGATCATTATTAATGCCTCCACAATCTCTTCAACTACACCCCGGGGTTCTGATTGATACAAAGATAGGTGGAGGGGCAGGTAGTGTTGAGGAAGTAAGGTGTGTGCAGAAGGTCCAGCTGACTCATCTATCATCAGATTTTTCAAGTTCAAGTTTAATTGATACTCATCCATACATGAATACCCATGAATACTGCATTACTCTGGGGCCAGGGTGCAAAACACAGTGCCAACAGTCAAACACAGCACAAGGCACATATAACACATAAAAGATAGCAGTAAAATACAGTCACGCACAAAAGAAATATGGTCCAAGTCCCTGAGTCCATGAATGTTGCAGCAGTCTGCAGTCAAACACAATAGAGCTTGTCCTCTGCTGAACAAACAATGGGGGGCAGCACCAACTCCAGCACAGACGCCATGCCACACTGCCTCCATCACTCCAGTGGAGTGCCCGACGCAACGCCTCCCCCTGGGCAACTGCAAACATACAACACCGCAGCTTGCAGCCTAGCCCTTGCTATGGCTGAGGTCACACAGCTCCCCCGGCTGTCTGTTCCCCCCCACCACCATTTGCAAATAATTGGACTTGCAGCATTCCACATTAACAATATCCAACAGGGTCCCGCGATCACAGGAAAAATGACTGAGATGATCACTTGCTGTTAGACTGCACACGTCCTTCACGCATCGACTCTGACACCTCTCTGTCTCAGGCAGCATCATGGTCCACACCAAGTCCAGCTCCTTCAGTTTCTCCACTGATGAACAACTCGCTGATGTACTTTAAGTTCTCAATATCCAGCAGGGTCTTGCAATCGTAAAAAAATGTTTAAAAAAAGGCAATAACACCTTTGGTTGGCCCCCTTAGAAGCTAAGTGCACCACAATCTTACCAGATACTTCTCAAGCACCTTCTCCTTCTTAGTAATAGCGATGACACTCAGAGCGTATCAGCATTCTGCTGTCTCCGAGAGGATTTCGGGAGGCAGAGGCACTGAGCGCGAACCTTGTGGCGAGAAGGTTGCGGTACAGCTGCAGGGCACGAGCCGATATTTGACTCCATTTCACCAATCAAAGCTTCTATTGTTTGCCGATTAAAGCAACGAAGGAGATTGAAACCTCAAGGCAAAAGGAGAAGGTGAGTGCTGGTGCCCTGTCTTTTGATCGCTGGTGAGATCGCTCTGCTGCCAGAGAGGGAGGGCTTGTTGCTGTGCCCGGAGAAAGTTACCCAGGCTTTCTGCATTTTGGATATGGACTTGGACTATAGACTTTTTTTCAGTCTTATAGTTTTTTATACTCTGTGTTTTTCGCCTGATCGTTCTAATTTTTTTTGTGTATGGGAGAGGGAAATTTGGGGATTGATGTGTTTATTCCATTTTTTTTGTGTGGGGAGGAGGGATTTTGGGATTTATGACATGCTGCTGTTCTTTTCTTGGTCTCATGGCTAGCAGGAAAAGAAGAATTACAGAGTTTTATACTCTGATTATAAATGAACCTTTGAACTTTTGACATTCACTTCTGTCCCTTGACACTCTCGGATTTCTGGCATTCTGCTAATGTCTTCCACAATAAAGAATGATGCAAAATACATATTAAGTTGATCCGTCATTTCTTTGTCCCCCATTACTACCTCTAGTGTCATTTCCCAGTGGTCCCATATCCACTCTCGTCTCCCTTTTACTCCTTATATATCTGAAAAAAACTTTTGTATCCTCTTTTATATTTGGTACCTTATGTTCATATTTAATCTTTTCTCTCTTAATGGTTTTAGTTGCCTGATGTTGGTTTTTAAAAGCTTCGCAATCTTCCACTTTTCCACTCCAGTTTTAGCTTCTCCTTCTCAAACTGCAGGGTGAATTCTATCATATTATGATCACTGCTTCCTAAGGGTTCCTTTACCTTAAGCTCCCTAATCAAATCTGGGTAATTACATAACACCCAATCCAGAGCTGACATTCTCCTAGTGGGCTCAACCAAAAGCTGCTCTAAAGCTATCTTATAGGCATTCTACAAATCTCCTCTCTTGGGATCCAGCAACCTGGTTTTCCCAATCTACAGGAATATTACCGTTTTTACAGACCTTTTCTATTTCATATTGTAATTTTTTGACCACATCCTGGCTACTATTCTGAGGTCTGTATAATTCCCATCAAGGTCTTTTTATCCTTGCGTTTTCTTAACTCTACCTGCAAGAATTCTGCATCCTCTGATCACGTCACCTCTTTTTAAGGATTTGATTTCATTATCTACCAACAAAGCCACCCCACCCCTCTGCCTACCTGCCTGCCCTTTTAATACAGGGTGTACCTCTGAATGCTAAGCTCCCAACTATGATCGATGATCCAATGAATGATCTGATCTATGAACTGGTAGACTGCACAGAAGCGATGTCAGCAAGTACTTTTTCACACAGGGGCAGTGTAAAATCAGAAACCTTGGGGCTTCAGGTGATAGATTTTCTTAAGAAAACAAGATTAAAGGAAATACTGTATAGAACAAAAACTAGAGGGCACAGCCTCAAAATTGAGGAGCGATCTTTTAGAACAGAGGTAAGGAAGAATTTATTTTTAGCCAGAGAGCAGTGAATCTGTGGAATGCTCTGCCACAGACTGCAGTGGAGGCCAAGTCCATGGGTATATTTAAGGTGGAAGTTGATTGTTTCCTGATCAGTCAGGGTATCAAAGGACATGGCGAGAAGACAGGTGTATGGGGTTGAGTGGGATCTGAGATCAGCCATGATGGAATGTCAGAGCAGACTCGATGGGCTGAATGGCCTAATTCTGCTCCTATGTCTTAACTCCTAAGTCTAAACTGCTGGAGGGATTTAGCAACTCAAGCAGCAGCTATAGAGACAAGAAATGATTGATGTTTCAGGACTGATTCAGGCCCTTGACTGGAAACACTAAACATTCCTTTGCCTCCACAGATGTTGCCCAACCTGTTGAGTTCTTTCAGCAGTTTATTTTTTCACTCTGAGCTCCAGCATCTGCAGTTACTCATGTCTCTTTATAGGAAATGCAACAGAAGTCAGGTATTCAGAACTTCACCTATTTGTCAGCTATCGTGGAATAGGACGGGCTGAATAGCCTACTCTTGTCCATAAATTGCCCACTTTCTTCATCTAATGACACAGCCATGCGATCTCCAGGAGTGCAAAGGAAGGCGGATGTAGTTATCATCTGAAAACCACACAGTGACACTCTGCGGCCAGATCTTATTGGCAACACTGGCGATACTTTCTCCCCTTACACAGGCAATTGTCACCCCGATCAATGACTCGACAACTCACCTTCTCGGTATTTTTTCAATATTTGCATATTTTGTCTTCTTTTGTACTTTGGATGTTTGTCAGGTCTTCATACACAGTATTGTGCAAAAGTCTTAGGTGCATATATATAGCTGAGTTTCTTACAGCACTGTAGTAATTTTATGTATTGCACTGTACTGCTGCCGCAAAAAAACCCACAAACTTCATGACATATATGAGTGATGATAAATCTGATTCTGATACAGGTCTCTCTTGTGGACTGAGAGTGGGAAGGGGGTAGGGAGAGGGCAATCATGGTTGGGAAAAGGAGGCAGGAGAGGGGAGGGAGTGGGAAGCACAGAGAGACATTCTGTAATGATCAATAAATCAGTTGTTTGGAATCAAATAACCTTGCCTGGTGTCTCGGGGCTGGGTGTGTCTGTACCTGCGCCACCCCTACCCTGGCACTCCTTACCTACCACCTGTCCCACACCCCTCCCACAGTGCTCCACCCTCGCCATTCCCAACATCCTTTGCTTCCTGCAGATATACAAACTCGCTCTCCACTCCATATTGACAAGTACAGTACTGTGCAAAATTCTTAGGCACCCCATAGATAGATACGGTACTGTATGTATAGTTTTTTTCATAAATTCTATTGCATTTCTTCATTTTCCTGTAAATGCCTGCAAGAAATGGATCTCAATGTAGTACAATATGTGATAATCGGAACATACAAATTTACTTTGATAGCACTTTCTTTCATTCCCTGGCTTAGAATGAGCAATTCAGCTAACACAATTAAAACAACAGCCTGCATTTAAAGAACCTTTAATTTTGTACCTTGAACTTTGAACTCGTGTACCAAGATTCCTCAGCAGCATCTTCAAAACAAAATTAATACATGGGTTCAATAAGAGTTGGATAAAGGGTAACTTTTTGGGAGCCTTTCAATGGTGTGGATGGGGTAAGAGTTTGCAGAGGGCTCTTACTCCTGATCCAGTCACTGGCTTCTGCAGACACTTGTAGTACTTTCCCAGCCCTTCAGGGACTATGGGGGGGACGTGATTAAGCTGGTGAGCTTGCAGAACGATTTACAAGGATCGGAAGGCTTGTGTTAAAAGGAGATTGGTTGGGCCTGTTTTCCTGGGAGTGATGCAAGGCTGAGGAGTACTCCCACAGAAGTAAATGAAATCATGGATAGTCACAGTCATTTTTCCAGCGTAGGGGAAATGTTTAAGGTGAGTGGAGAAAGATTTAAAGGGGACCTTGGGGACAAATTTTGCACACAGAGGGTGGTGGGTATATTGACCGAGCTGCCAGAGGAAGCACAATTACAGTGTTTAAAAGACGTATGGACAGGTTTGCAGATCAGAAAAACCTTTGGGGCAAACAGCCTAGCTTAGAATGTTGCTTTAGTCGGCATGGACATGTTAGGCCAGTGGCCTGTTTCCATGTTCTATGACCCTATGGCTACATGCCCTTGCCTGGAGCTGAATAATAAGGTGAAGCTGCACCTACCTGACCTTGCGCAGGGCTGCTGTCCAACTACAGAGGCTCACCGATGGCCCCACTGACCATGCCCAGAAAACAATTCTTGGGAGTCAGCACAACTGAAAACCCTGTTGAGTTTTTCCCTGCTTCACAGCAAAAAATCAGCCATCGATTTTTCTAGGAGAGAAAAAAGATGCTTATCACCCAGAGAGATCCAAAATGTGGTTTGACAGCATTACTGGAAGAAGAGGCCCAATCCTACATTTTTGGTAGCTGCCCAGGGTTCAGGGTCATTTTGTTATTAGGCACAGAGTATTCTTACAAAATATGCTCTCTTATTCCTAGATACCCCTGAAACCTATAGTCTCTGTCTGTCTATTTATTGAGATACAGCACAGAACAGGCCCTTCGAGCCGTACTAGTCAGCAACCTCCGATTTCACCGTAGCCTAATCGCAGGACAAATTACAATGGCCAATTAACCTAATATCGGGTATACTTTTGGGCTGTGGGAGTCACGGAGAGAACATACAAACTCCTTATAGGCTGTGGTGGAAATATGCCCAGGTTGCTGGTTCAGTAAAGCGCTGTGCTACCACTGTACTGCTGCACTGTAGGTATAGCAAAAAAAATCATGTTCCAGCCCAACAGACTTTATAATGATAAAACATTTATATTTTTGTTATAAGTTGTCATAGAGGGATACTGTATAGAACAGGCCCTCCTGTCACCAAATCCATACCAACTATCATATGTCCATTTATACTAATCTTAACTTCCCAAAGTTTCTCTCCCTCTCTGTCTCTCTTTGCCCCTTCTCTTCTTAATACCCAACCGTCACCTCCCGCTGATGCCCCTCCTCCTTCCCTTCCTCCCATGGTCCACATTGCTCTCCTCTCAGATTCCTCCTTCTTCAGCCCTTTTCCTCTCCCACCTATCACCTCACAGCCTCCCACTTCAGCCCTCCCCCACCCACCTACCATCCCCCTCACCTGGCTTCACCTGCCATCTTGTTCTCCTTCTCCGCCACCCACACCTTCTTACTCTGGCCTCTTCACCCTTCCTTTCCAATCCCGATGAGCGTTCCCGGCCCGAGCTATCAACTGTTTATTCCTCTCCATAGATGTTGCCTGACCTGCTGAGTCCCTCCAGCATATTGTCCATGTTGTGTTTGATGTCGAGCCAGAGCAATGGAGAATGTACTGTTCAAAGATCCCAGCTGCATCTTCTGTGTCAGCCTAACAGAGCTAGGGGCATTCCTTAATTTACTTTACATCCTAAGCTCTGTCTATCATACGTGTGTTGAATTACTTGTAAAACCCCTGCTGTTTGATGTATCTTAGAAATATGGAGTGTCATCCTTCCCTCTGAGGATACTTGCAAGGTGTTTTAAAAGAAAAAAAATCCATAAGCCCAGTTCTGTAAATCAGAACACAATCAGCTAACATCACCTTGTTTTCTGTGCACAAATCCCAGAATCTTTCAGCAAATGAGAATCTTACTCGGATACAAATAAATCTTCCTGTTTCTGACAAATCCTAAAAATGGAATCCCTTGGTGATTTCTTCTAGCTGCTGTTTATTGAAAATAGTCAGTGGGGATAAACGGCAGGGCGATCAATAATTATCTGTCCAATATAATCAGGAGGGTTTTCAAAGGGAGATTGGCCTGGGATACACCTCCAGCCTTTGCGATGCGGCAGAGATTGAGCAGTTACAGGGCCCTGATGGAATGCTAATGAGGTGGAGGGGAGAATATTCAGTATCTGACTATCTGCAGAACGACCGCTGTACAATTTAGAACTTCATCCGCCACAACGTGCAGAACAAATAAACAAAATGCCCCCATCCGATTCCATTGTTACCACTTTGATGGGCTTACAATGATGAACTTGAAATCTGAGATTTTGGCCTTGGTAAACTTCTAGTGACTTGTAGGGACTTGCCTGCAGTCTGATTACCGGACTAGTAGTAGTAATGCGCTCATGCAAGTCGAGTATGATGTTCTCCTTGGACAGGGGTTCCCAGCCTGGGCTCCATGGACCTCTTGGCTAATGGTCAGGCATAAAAAGATTGGGAGCCCCTGAACTAAGGGGTTGTCTATCTGCAGGCCCTCAGGAGGCTACACAGGCTGATCTGGGATCTGCAAATTCTGGAGTAGCGTGGGCAACAGTCAGTGTGGCTGTGGTTAATGGTTGGGTCTTTTGTAAACCAGACTAATACCAGAAAGACAGAGGCAAAAATCCAACGTTGCAGCTGAGGAATTTAAATTCATTTTAAATTAAGAGAACCTAGAAGAAGTATTTTTCCCAAGAAATGTCCATAAGCGAAGCAGCCACTGAAAACTTCACTAGTTCACTGATGCATATTCTGGATGGAAAATTGCCATCCTTCATCTGGGCGTATCCCCATGAATTGTATAAAACTCCTGCCTAGAGAGGCTAGATGTGGAGTTGGTGTTTTTACTCGCTGAAGTTCTCTTAGATTTAGATTATTTAGATATGAGGACACGCAGTCCTCTTTTATTGTCATTTAGTAATGCATGCATTAAGAAATGATACAATGTTCCTCCAGAATGATATCACAGAAACACAAGACAAACCAAGACTGAAAAACTGACAAAAACCACATAATTATAACATATAATTACAACAGTGCAAAACAATACCGTAATTTGATAAAGAACAGACCAAAGGCACGGTAAAAAAAAGTCTCAAAGGCTCTTGAAAGTCCCATCATTTCACGCAGATGGTAGAAGGAAGAAAAACTCTCCCTGCCATGATCTTCCAGCGCTGCAAACATGCAGCACCCTGGAAGCACCCGACCACAGCCGACTCTTGAAAACTTCGTCGAAAAACTTCGAGCCTCCGACCAGCCCTCTGACACCGAGCACCATCTCTGCCGAGCACTTCAACCCTGGCCCCAGCAATAGACAAAGCCGAGGATTTGGGGCCTTCCCCTCTGGAGATTCTCGATCACACAGTAGCAACGGCAGTGAAGCAGGCATTTCAGAATGTTTCTCCAGATGTTCCTCCATGCCTCTCATGTCCGTCTCCATCAAATCAGGATCGTGCACAGTACCTACTTACAAATACGATATCATTTCGGAGCAGCTGCGCGCGCTGCATCGCACCGCCATCTTCTCCTCCCCTTACAGACAGAACTCTTCGTCTTAAAGTGTGTGTGGGGTGGGGGGTGGTTGATTATTCAGGACAAGCAGAAAATTCTTCCCCCAGCGAGTGACTGTGGACGCTCAGTCACAAAGAATATTCAAAACAAAGAAAACAATAGACCTATAAGCATCAAGGAGCTCCAACGAATATGGGGTTAGTACATAGAACATAGAATAGTACAGCACAGTACAGGCCCTTCGACCCACAATGTTGTGCTGACCCTCAAACCCTGCCTCCCATATAAACCCCCACCTTAATAAAACAAAATAGAACATGAAATTATTAAATAGCAACGCAGCAAAGGGGACCTACTCTTATTTCCTGTGCCTCAAAAGTTCAAAGTAAATTTATTATCAAAGTGCATAAGTTCTCTTTTACATTTTTTCACAGGCATTCACAGTAGAACAAAGAAACACAACAGAATCAATGGAAAACTACACGCAAAGACTGACAAACAACCGATGTGAAAAGAAAGACAAACTGCACAAATACAATAAATAAATAATTAATACTATGAACATAAGTTGTTGAGTCCCTTGAAACTGAGTCCTTAGGTTGTGGAATCAGTTCATTCTCAAGGTGAGTGAAGTTACTGGTTCAGGATCCTGATGGTTGAAGGATAATTTTGGTTGGGAGGAGAGAAAGCAGCGCACCCTCCGGTGAAAAATGATATCATATCTGTTAAATAGGGGCCGTGGACAATTCTGATTTGATGGAGGCGGACACGAAAGCGCAGAGGAACATCTGGAAAAGTTTCTGAAACGCTCGTTCGCTGCTGTCGTTACTGCGTGGTTGGGAATCTTTCGGAGGGTAGGCCTCAAAATCCTCGGCTTTGCCTGCTGCTGGCGACCGAGATGGAGGTCGCATGGCTCGGATAGAGATGGCGCTCGGTACTCGGTGTCGGAGAGCTGATCGGACCTTGAAGTTTTCGGATGATTCAGGGTTAGACCATGGTCGGGTATGGCAGGGAGAGTTTTTCTTCCTTCTCCCGTCTGCGTGAGATGTGGGACATTAGAGAGACCTTGAACTTTTACTGTGCTCATGGACTTCTTCATCAAGTTATGGTATTGTTGCACTGTTGTAACTATATGTTATAATTATGTAGTTTTGTTAGTTTTTTTTCAGTCTTGGTCTCTCTTGTGTTTTGTAATATCACACTGGAGGAAATATTCTATCATTTCTTAATGCATGCATTACTAAATGACAATAAAAGAGGACTACGTGTCTTCATAATCTAATAACCATTCCTGAACTCACTGGCATGAGACCGCAGGCTCCTGTACCTCCTTCCTGATGGCAGCAGCGAGAAGAGAGCATGGCCTGAAAGTGACTCCAGCCACATCACAATAAGGTTGATGGTTAACTGTCATGTGTTGTGAAACACTTCAGTTTACCAAAACCAACTCCTAACCAATTCAGGGTGAATACTCTGTGCTACTCTTGCCAGACATTCCCACGTGCCAGGACTGAAAAGGGCCACTGTAGTCCCAACGGGGGTAACTCACCACTTGAATGGCCGGTGTACATCGTTTACGGGTAACAGTTCTACGTGCACGCTCTCCTGTTTAAACAGCAGCTGGTCAAGAATGGGTGCTTCAGAGTTCCCCCTCTGAGGATCATCACCTTGTTGTGGTGGAGAGACTTGTCAGTTCCAGAGATCCCAAGAGCAAAGCTGTCTGGAGCTTAGCTCCTGGTAGGGTCACCCATGGCAGTAAGGTCAAGGGGGAGAGGTTCCAGACAAAAGAGTGATCCAACCAGGACCTCAGAGGAAGATGATGACACATCACAATGGCAGTAAGGATGGAGGAAGGCAGCAGCAGTGGCGGGTCCCCAGTTGTCTTGAATGCCAAGCCATTGGACTCTGACCCCGATCTGTCAAGGACCGTGTGGTGGCTGCCCAGGCTTCAGCCTCCCCGTGTTATACAAAGTCACGCACCGGTGTTCTCCACGAAGGGAATAACCCCTTGGGAGAACATCATACCCGACTCAAGTGACTGCATGACTTCAGAATTCAGAGAAGATGGAGCATTCACCTGTGGATAAGGAGGATATCTTCCTGAACACTGTCTATTCCTGGATCAGCATTTCAGAATGTGTACGTGATTCTAACCTATTGCCATGTGGTCACTGTTACAGTGTAGGGAAGTGAAGCAGACAAAAGTGCCTCATAAACAACAGCAACTGATCAGGTAATCTGTTAAAAAGGAATTAGGACAAAATGTTGGACAGGATGTGAAGGAGAACTTCCATGTTCTTCAAGTACTTCTAAAATACATTGAAAATCTATCTGATATGACATATAAGATCTTAGTTTAAAGTTTAATTTGTAAAGTATCACTAATATCTTTGCTAGGACTGACAGCCCAGCTAATGCGCTCAGATCTTTAGGGTGAAGCTTAGCCGCTGGCCTTGTGACCCCCAAGATGAACGGGGAACAGGTCACCTACTGAGCCAACACAGTAGGTGATGCAACAAGCATTTCAGTCCATTCCTGCCATCACTGTGCAAGGAGCACAAGCACGTTAATTGCCACAAGGTATGAAATTGTACAGAGAAGGAGACAACATGGCTGCTGCAGTTTGGTTTGATGACTGTTTTTGTCAGCCAGAGATAACTACAATCTACAAATCAGTGAACAGGAATGAGGCAAGGGTGGTGGAAACAGATAAAACAGAAGTCTTTGTTTCTTGCTGTGTGGTGGCAGGAATGGAGGCAACTATTCTGTGAGACTGTCCTTGCAGCCACCATTTTGTGAATTGTTAGGTGAACTCCAGGACAACTAATCAGAGCAGTTAACCGTAGACAGGAGGAGCTTCTGCTAATGATCTGCTAAACCTGAGACCATTCTCAGGCAAGGAGCTGTATGTAATTTTAAAAGTCAGTTTGCAGAAGGAACAGCCTTTGATCTGGTCATTTGGGTCCAGTGTTTGACTGACCTGGTTAGATAGGCTTGAACCAGTCTGAGTTGGACAGAAGAAAAGACATCACCTAGGTCAAGAGGCTGAAGGGAGAGCCGTAAAGCAATACTGCTTGTAGCTTTGGGCAACATCAAGTGAGAAACTGGCACAGCTCAGTCAGACAACATTGCTCCAATGAAACTGAAACACCATAGGTTGATCTGATAAGGAAAAGAGTGAGAATTGAGAACTTTAGCAGCATAGGCAGTGACAACTCTGTGAAGATCAACCATCACAGAAATGAATGACTCCATGTCAGAGAGGTGGGGATTACATCCGGATCACAAAGAACGCCTAGCCAGTATAGACTCCTTTTCCTGGGTATTACCTTTCCTCTTCTTTGACTGTTCATGGGAGGGTCAGGAAACGCTGTAGATGTGCCCACAGGTATTCAGTTGTGTTCATTCACATGCTTGTGAACTGAGCCAAGGAAGGTACTTGTCAGTAATTCTCCCCGGGCCTAACTGATCATTATTATTGAGTGTTATATCCTTGTAACACTTTAAAAATAATTCAATCCATTACAAAAGCAAGACCTTGCAGATAATGGAAATCTAAAATAAGAACTGCAGAAACAAAACCGTGCCTTACACCACACAAGCAGGCTGTTCGGCCCATCACTCTGCACCAACCATGAAGCACTAATAAGAGCATGAAAGCATTAGAAATAGGGGCAGGAGTCAGTCATATGACCTGTCAAGCCTCTCGCCATTCAGTAAGTTATGACTGATCTGGCCATGGACTCAACTCCACCTACCTGCCTTTTCCTCATTACGCTTAATTCCCCAAATATTTCCTTTACTATTGTAAGGGGGTTTCATCTCTTATGTTACTGCGTAGGCTGATTAAAATGGCTTCTTTGTTATGTTAAATGCTGAGAAAGTCTCTAGCTGGACATTTGCTTGGGTTAATACAGATTGCAGGGTGCTATTAGCCAATGGGTATTAATGTTATCCTTTTTTTGGGTGATAATGCTGTCTCATATGACTGGGAACGGGGTTCTGGGGGGGAGTCAGAGGAGAGACGGGGAGGACTGTGGATGGGGTTTTTGGCGGGGAGTCGGAGGAGAGACGGGGAGTCAGAGGAGAGACGGGGAGTCGGAGGAGAGACGGGGAGGACGGCGGGCCTGCGAAAAGGCTCCGGTCGATCACTCCGGGTGGTCCTGAGCCCTGAGTCGACAGGATCCGGGTGGTCATCAGGAATTTACTGAGCTCCAATGGTTGTGCACGAAGAACTTGGACTTTGATAAGTCTGGCGCCTTTTTTTCCATTACTTCCTTTTCTGTGTCGAATTTATATTAATGTCATAGATTTAGTAATATCTATAAAGTGTACTTGGTAAAACGCACTGGGTGTGCTGGCTGATGATTGATGTTTGGGATTGATTCGGACGGCAGGGGTGCAGCCACCGACTCCGTGGGAAGCGTTCAGGCAGGTGCTGGGCGGGATTTCCCCCAGACATATACCAGCCAATATAACTGAGCGTTACACTATTTTAATTCCATTTCATTCTTCTTTCTTTCCCACAGATGAGATGCCACCACTCATCCACACGCTCGGGGTAAGTTGCAGTGGCCAGTTAGTCTACCAACTGGCAAGTCATCACAATTGAGGGAAAAAATTGGAGAAGCTGAAGGAACATCATGACAGGGAGGACATGCGAGCTCTGTACAGAGAGCACTCGGGATCAGTGTTGAACCTGGATCCCTGGAGCTGTGTCACTGTGTTACCAACAGATATAAAAATACTCAGCAGGTCTGTCAGCAAAGGCAGGGAAAGAAACAGCGTCAATGCTATGAGCCTAAGACCCTTCATCTGATTTCTCTGGTTAGATGATGGCTGCTTTGAGATCGTCGTGAGCAACGCACACAGAATGCAGGAGGAACACAGCAGGTCAGGCAGCGTCTATAGAGGAGAATAACCAGTTGGCTTTACAGGCCAAGACCCTTCATCAGGTCTGGAAAGGAAGGGAGCAGAAGTCAGAATAAGAACACGGGAGAGGAGGAGGAGGAGTACAAACTGGCAGGCGACAGGTGAGAGCAGGTGAGGGGGAAGGTGGTTCGGTGGATGGTGGATGCTGAAGATGAAGCTGAGAGGGGTAGGTGGAAGAAGTAAAGGTTGAGGAAGAAGGAATTTGATAGGAGAGGGCAGTGGAAGGAAAGAAGGGAGGTGAGATCCTCCAGAACTTTGTGTATGTGTGTTGCCCAAATTTCCAGCCAATCACAGAATCTCATGTGTGTCTGCGTTTCAGATCATCCCTCTCAGTTGGTTTTGCTTTGTAGCTGAGGTTTGCCACATCTAAAGATGCAATAGATAGCCCTGAGCATTGCTCTATCTGAGAATTAATCTGATTTTATCATCTGTAATAACTAACCAACTGGCTGCATTGTCCAGAAATGCACGCTCTTCTGTCAAAAGCATTCTGTTTGGATAGTTTATCTCATTCTGCAAATGGTGGAAAGCTCACAGTGTACTCTAGGGGTCACTTTGACTGAAAGATGTACTATAACACTCTATAGAAATGAATGCCATGTTAAAATGAGCTAGAATAATTCCACACTTCGCTCAGTGTCCACTTTAACGGGTAGACCTGTACATGAGCTCATTAATGCAAATATCTAATCAGCCAATCATGTGGCAGCAGCTCAATGCATAGAAGCAGGCAGACGTAGTCAAGATGTTCAGTTGTTGTTTAGACCAAACAGAAGAATAAGGAAGAAATGTGATCTAAGTGACTTTGACTGTGGAATGATTGTTGGTGCCAGATGGGGATGGTATGAGTATTTCAGAAGCTGCTGATCTCCTGGGACTTTCACACTCAACAGTCTCTAGATTTTACAGAGAATGGTGCAGAAAGCATCAGTGAGTGGCAGTTCCGTGGGTGCAATGCCTTGTTAATGAGAGAGGTCAGGGGAGAATGGCCAGACTGATTCGAGCCGACAGGAAATTGACAGTAACTCAAATAACCATGTGTTACAACAGTGGTGTGAGGCCCCATGTGCTGCCTAGGCACTAAGGGTTCAGACGACGACAACGACAACAGTGGTGTGCGGAAGGGCATCGAACCTTGAAGTGGATGGGCTACAGCAAAGACAGCCATGAACATAAACTCAGTGGCTGCTTTATTAGGTACAGGAGGTACCTAATAGGGTGACCAACGAGTGTATGTAACCAAGTTTGAGGAATAGGCAAATTGTATGCAGTAAAGACAGTGAGCCATGTAAAGCACTTGCCATATGAAGAATGCCTCTTAACCTTGCCTCTAGTTGCTACCTTAAGTTTCTAATGTGATTAATCATTGCTTTGTACCACATTCCTTTTTATTCTTTATTTTAGACTTCCCTAGTATTGGATCGGCAACACAGGAAGGACATGCTGGAGATACAAGATCAGCCATGCAGCATCTATGCAGAGAGAAATGGTTAACACACTGATGAGGGTCAGCAACCAGCAGAGTTAACCCAGTTTCCCTCGCCACGTTCAAAATAGGAGAAAATAATCTATGATCTGAAAAAGGAGCTGAGGCTTTATAAAAGGAAGAGAAGGAAACAATTTTTTAAAAAAATCAAATGAAAACTCAATATTACCAGTTTGAGACAAAACATTTTAAAATACTTTATATAACCTAGAATGGAGGTTTTATTTTGCTGCCTAGTGTACATCTTGTTCTTCCCAATGTGAATCACCCTTCGTGAAAGGAAAATTGGTTTCACTCTTCGGCCAATCTGTCTGGAAGGGGAGGTGTGTTAGTGATCAGGATCAGTACAGATCATTCTGTCCAGTCGGAATAACGGGAATAATCGCAGAACAAGTAATGATACCATTCCAGCATAATTTCTATTATTGTGTCACTGAGCTGTATTGCCTTTCTTCAACTCTCACATCTTCTATCTCTTTAGTCATGCACCATATGGATCTATTTTACCTTTCCTCCAATCCCCTCTCTCCATCCGCCTCCACCTTAGTGAACACCCCATGAGGATGCGCTGTGCTAGGGTTAAAGGAATCATGCTGGAACCAGCAATCCTAATTCACAGTAATCAAAGGGTTAAACTCACAGAAAGCCTCAAGGATTCTAATTTTCAAAACCTGAAGTGGGAAATGTTTAAGGGACCTCCTTTGAAACGTGGGGCAAATAGTGGGGGTGTGGGAAGACCTTGCTCCTTTCTTTAAAAACAAATGAAGAGAAATTTTTTAAAAAAAGCTTTTGAGCAATGAAAAATAAATTATTCCTCTAGAGTGCAGAGGCATGTAGATATTGAGCATTTTTCACTAGCGAACAAAAACATTTTCTACCAGATCAATTTAGTCTGCCGTAGTCTACTCATTCTAACCAACAATCCATCATATTTTACAATCTGCAATTTCCCCAAGTCTTTCCATGTTAAGTGGCTCATGAATTGTCTTTCTTTCTTTTAGTTCTTCTTATAAAGTGAAAAGCCTTTTCCTCCTCATAATGAGGGAATTGCCGTTCTGCCCTTTCTGGTCAGAATCCATTAGATTCTTCGGTGAGGTAATCCACCCCTTGATGCCCCCATATTGGCAGGCACCTTAGCAGCTCATCTGTCAAACGGATCCAGTAATCAATCACCGAGACGATCAATATGCAGCATAGGCATTCATCATGAGTTTAAAAGGACTATTAGGATGCAGTTGTCAGTAAAATGGAACAGAAAGGGGAAAAGAAAAGCAAAGCAAAGCCAGCTGATGGAGACTGTATGCTGTTTGTATTCAAAAATAACTCCCACGTTTGCAGAGATTTACTCAAAAGCACAAAACACGCTCTTGCAGTGAATCATTGCTCACAACTCTTAAGGTTTTATAAAATTTTGGCCCCTAGTGATTGGGTTGTCACAATGATTTGTGTTCACAGGTACCTGAGAAAATGGAAAAGCAGAAGGTTATGGATTGCAGCAAAGGCCAAGAACACTTCACCAAGCAGTGGAGAACTGTGGCGTATTTATTCTGTGTGTGTTTATATATGCGTTTGTTATGTCCCATCACAGCTACTGAAGTCAATGCACGGCCAACGGAGACTCATTAGTAACTCTGGAACTTCTGTCTCACAACTCTGGCTACTGAGGGGACTTGTACTGACAATATAAAGTGGGGATTATTGAATTAGCCACCATGCCTAAATGTCCTTTCTAATCATGTGAATGGATGGGGAAACACAGCTGGGTATGAAATGGACCACCAATAAAATATTGGGCCACCAATTAAATATCAGCCTACGGTTAGAATCACTTCACTCCTCACAGTATGGGGGGTTATTTAAACAGGGCAAAGTTAACTGTTAAGCCTCTTTGCCAACATGAAAATTCACACCTCCCTTTCTATCCTTCTTCATTTTGTTGATTTTTTTCGAAGTTCTCACCTATTACCAACTTGTATGCACATTTCCCCTCACTTTAGCTGGTTAAGGAGCTAATGACATGGGTTCATGAAGAGGAAGGTGATGATAACATCGTGCATTCAGAAGGTGTGTTTAATGAAGCAAAACGTTGCAAAGGATCTTCATGTCACCAAAGATGAGGGAGAGTGAGGAATCTGAGTTTTCATCCCTCACATCTTTCTTCCCACACTCACCTATGGAACAGCCAGTAGTTTGTTCAGTGGACTTTGTAGAGAGCTGAGCACAAAATTTTAGCTTTATGTTCTGGCGTAGTCCTGAGTGTAGTCTCACCGTGAGATGTTAAATGATCCCCCTCATGTGTATCCCCTGAACATTGGCCTGTTTCTATCCCCCATTACTAAAACAAGTAACCTTGTCACTATCACAACTGTTGTTTATGGGAGCTTGCTGTGCGCAAATTGGTTGATGCATTTTCCAAGGAACGGAATGGAAAAGCCTACAAAGAGTGATGGACACAGCTCGGTCCACCTTAGGCAAAGCCCTCCCCCACTATTGAGCACGTCAACAACGAACGCTGCCATGTGAAAGCAGCAGCCATCATCGAGGACCCCCACCCTCCAGGAGATGCCCTCTTCTCACTGCTGCCATTAGGAAGGAGGTACAGGAGCCTTGGGTACAACAGCACCAGGTTCAACAACAGTTGAACCATCGGTCTCATTCATCTCAGCACCGAAGTGATTCCACAACCTATGGACTCACTTTCCAGGAGCCTACGTCTCCTGCCCTCTATATTGTTTATTTATTCACTTCAACACTATGTCTTCTTTTGCTCATTGGTTTTTCGTCATTCTTTGTGCGTAGTTTTTCATCCATTCTATTGTATTTCTCCGTTTCACTGTGAAAGCCTCGAGCTCATTGATGTAAATAATTTGGAACGTACGTGGCATGATTAGCAAGTTTGATGACGCTAACTTAGGAGGTCTTGTTGATCGTGAGGCAGGTTACAGTGAATTGCAAAGAGATCTTGATCAGTTCGAATGGCAGATAGATTTTAACATGGGTAAGTGTGAGGCGATGCATTTTGAACATTCAGACAGTGAATGGCAGGGCACTGATTAGCGTTGTGGAACAGAGAGAGCTGGGAGAATGAGTGCACAGTTCACTGAAAGTGGCCGCGCGGGTAGATAAGGTGTGAAGGAGGTGTTTTGCCGGCCTTTGTCGTCAGGGCATTGGGTCTAGCAGCAGGGTCATTATGTTGTAATGTTGAATAGGTTGAGTGAACTTGGCCTTTTCTCCTTGGAAAGCGATGGAGAATGAGAGGTGACCTGATAGAGGTGTATAAGATGATAAGAGGCATTGATCGTGTGGATAGCCAGAGGCTTTGTCCCAGGGCTGAAATGGCTAACATGAGAAGGCATAGTTTTAAGGTGCGTGGAAGTAGGTACAAGGGGGATGTCAGGGGTAAGTTTTTCACACAGAGAGTGGTGGGTGTGTGGAATGCACTGCCAGCGATGGTGGTAGAGGCAGATACAATAGGGTAGAAACATGGAAACATAGAAAACCTATAGCACAATACAGGCCCTTCGGCCCACAAAGCTGTGCTGAACATGTCCTTACCTTAGAAATTACCTAGGGTTACCCATAGCCCTCTATTTTTCTAAGTCTTTTAAGAGACTCTTAGATAGGTGCATGGAGCTTAAAAAAAAAACAGGGCTAAGTGTTAGGGAAATTCTAGGCAGTTTCTAGAGTAGGTTACATGGTCGGCACGACATTGTGGTCTGTAATGTGCTGTAGGTTTCTATGTTCTATGTTTCTATGTTATATAAGGCATTAGCGAGCACACACGGTGCAGTTTTGGGCATCCTGTTAAAGAAAAGGCATTGTCAAGTTAGAGAGATGAGGGGAGGAGATTTGTTGGGATGCTGCTTGGACTAGAGGGCCTGAGTTATAGGGAGAGCTTGGTCTTGCTGGATCTTTATCAGTGTAGGGGAGTGAAGTGTGACTCATAAAATCATGAGGGATATGGATAAGGTGGACAGTCATTGTCTTTTTCCCAGAGTTAGAGAGTCTGAAACTAGAAGGAACAGATACAAGATAAGAGGGTAGAGATTTAAGAGGGACGTGAGAGGTAGCTTCTATACAGAGTTGTCAGAGCAAGTGGTCGAGGCAGGTACAATTACAACATTTAGGAGGCACTTGGATAGGTACATGGAGGTGAGGGGCTTGGTGTGTTATAGGCCAAATGTGGACCACTGGGATTAGCAGGGAGGATGACGTAATTGGGCCGAAGGACCTTTTCCATGCTGTATTACTCATTGACTCTATGACCACCTTATATGGCAAAAGGAAATATATGAACATAATTCTCAATCCTTGACAATCCAGCCACAAGCACAGCTCATACATAAAGCCATTGGCCTTTAAGGCTCTTTCAGGATAATCCATGGGACTTTGCAAGTTGATTTGCTGTACATGATGAAGATTTTAAATACCAGGATGAAAGAGTTTAAAAATGAGGAGTAAAAGGGAAATTTAAGTGGAGCTGTTTCAGCCAAGTGATGCTAGTGTGGAGGAAGCCTCCGGGGAAGGAGATTGAAGAGAGGAGCGTAAATGGGCTCGAACCACAATGAGATTTGTCTGGAGAGAACAGCAATTGAGGGATGTGATGAGCCAATGGGATTGAGATGAATTGTAAAGGCTTGTCAGCTTAATGACTAGTTTCTCGTTGCCAGGTCTGTGTTTGGAGGCTTATCTTTTCCCATTCCTAATATTAGCCTCAAAGCCACAAATAAGTGATGGCATTAGGGAAATGTACACTATAAACTCGCAGCTAACACGAGGAAGGTTGAGTGAAATATTTTAATGTCAATACTGGCTAGTCTCAAATCACAATTCATTCCAGTAAGGTCCCATTATGTCCACCAAAGTGACTTTCTCCCCCATTGTTTCATCACGTCTTTCCATTCTGCTTCCTTTTGCTCTTGGGGAAACCTGGGATGAATCTGTTGGTGGCAGAAATGATGAGGCCTCTCCCTCTGAAGATTGTGTTTCAGCTGCAAGTCTCTGGCTGTTCTAGAGTTGGGGGGATGTCAAAGTAATTTTTTTATCCAAGTACATAAACAGAATGTCAACATATCCTACTTTGAGATTCATTTTCTTGCAGGCATTCACAGGAAAATAAAGAAATACAACAGAACCAATGGAAAACTATACATAAACAAAGACTGACAACCAATGTGCAAAAGAAGAAAAAAACTATGCATAAATTGATTAAATAGATAAATAGAAAGACAGGTAGGTAATGTAGAGAGTATAACTTGTAGAGTCCTTAAAAGTGAGCCCATAGGTTGTGGAATCGGTTCAGAGTTGAGGTGAGTGAAGTTATCCGCGCTGGTTTAGAAGCCTGATGGTTATAGGGTAATAACTGTTCCCGAGCCTGGTGGTGTGGAATTTAAAGCTCCTGTACCTCCTTCCAGATGGTGAGAGCGAGAAGTGGGGAAGGCTTTGCCTGTGACGGACTGGGCCATCATGTTGAGGGATCACCCTTAGTTTCTTCAAACCACCACCACCACGGCTTTAGCTGCCAACACCAGTAGAGCGGTGGAATAAACAGCATATTTACTGCCTGATTGAATGGATTAAGGGCAAGCACATCAGCAGGTGAGGTGGATGGCAATTAATCAATTTCCTGAGTTTGAGGTGCAGCGTGCAGAGCGAGATTATCCAGCATCAGTAATCTATCAATATTCAAAGGGTTAACTCTAGGATCTTTGTCTCTCTGGAGTGCGCACCCTCTTAAATAACTAGCTCATGTAACAACCACCAGTGCCATCTGTTAGGCAGACTCTAGTCCCTATGCATTATTCAGCAGTGAAGCCTCTTCAGCTTCTGGGTGATTATTCATGAAGAAGTTTCCTTGGAGGCACAGATCAGGTGTTGAGTAATTTGACACTTCTGCATAGGTTGCAATATTTTCTCTACATTTCCGACACCCGAGCAAACCCCACCCCTCACGCCCAATCCTCCAACTCTCCGATATTACAAAGACGAGGAAATCTGCAGATGCTGAAAATCCAAAGAAACACGCGCAAAATGTTGGAGGAATTCAGCGGGTCAGGCAGCATCTATTGAAAAGAGTAAACAGTCGACGTTTCGAGCTGAGACCCTTCATCAGGACTGGAAAAAAAGCTGAGAAGTTAGAGTAAGAAGGTGGGGAGAGGGGAGTAAGTACAAGGTAGTGGGTGATAGGTGAAACCGGGAGGGGGGAGAGGTGGGAATGGGAAGTAGAATTGAAGTGGGTGGCCATTGGGAGATCCCGCTCAGTGAAGCGGTCTCCCAATCTACATTGGGTCTCCTGGTGTGGCCTCCTCTATATCGGTGAGACCCGACGTGGATTGGGAGACCGCTTCGCTGAGCACCCACTCTCCATCCACCTGAAAAACCGAGATCTCCCGGTGGCCACCCACTTCAATTCTACTTCGCATTCCCATTCCAACACGGCCTCCTCTTCTGCTGCGATGAGGCCACACTCAGGTTGGAAGAGCAGCACCTTATATTCTGTCCGGGTAGCCTCCAACCTGATGGCATGAACATCAATTTCTCAAACTTCCAGTAAGTCCCCCCTCTCCCTTCACCATTCCCATTTCCGTTTCCCTCTCTCACCCTGTCTCCTTACCTGCCCATCAGCTCCCTCTGGTGCTCCTCCCCCTCTGCTTTCTTCCATGGTCTTCTACCCTCTCCTATCAGACTCCCCCTTCTCCAGCCCTGTATCTCTTGCAGCTATCAGCTTCCCAGCTCTTTACTTCACTCTCCCCCTCTCCTGGTTTCACCTATCACCTATCACCCTGACCTTCTTCCTCCCCTCCCCCCACCTTCTTGCTCTAACTTCTTATCTTTTTTTCCTAGTCCTAATGAAGGGCCTTGGTCTGAAATGGCAACTGTTCACTCTCTTCCATAGATGCTGCCTGATCTGCTGAGTTCCTCCAGCATTTTATATGTGTAACTCTCCAAAATTGTTTTATTACTGACACCTTCAACCATTACAACATTTCCCACTTCATTCAACCTCCCCCTTCCACGTTCTTTCTTCTCCCTGTCCTTCCCCTCCTCAAACCCCACTTTACCCTTCTCAGAATCAGGTTTATCATCACTGACATATGTTGCAAAATTTGTTGTTTTGCAACAGCATTACAGTGCAATATATAAAAATTACCCTCATTAAAAAAATATGGTAAAATAAATAAATAATGGAACTTGAGAGTGAAATAGTGAGATACTGTTCGTGGATTGTTCAGAAATCTGATGGTGGAGGGGAAGAAGGCGTTCCCTAAAACGTTTGTAGCGACTATGCCCCACTTAACTCCCGTTCGTCTAGGGTGAACTGGCGTTGACCCCACCAACTCTGTAATCGCGTTGGTGTGGATACTGTGTGATTGCACCCCGGTACACGCCCATGACGTAAAATATCAGACAATACAGAATAGGCAAGTAAATGATTGCACTTTATAATTATTGGTGATGGGTTAGTAGAAACAAGTAAAATAAAAGTGCCAAATCAGTAAATTTATCAGTTCTGTGCACAAATAACTCGTTGGAGCTCACGAAATCCGGTATCTGTTCCTCCCCTCAATCTCCTCCAAACTCCGTCAATCTCCTCCGAACTCCCGGTGATCTACCAGAGTGCTCGACTCACGTCCGACCTCTTCTCTTCTCCTCCACCAAAAGCCTGCGCTTCTCCTCCGGTTCCTGCACATACAGATAGAATAACATGACTTCCATTGGCTTGCAAATGAATACAAGTCCCGTTATCACTAATTATAACCCAAACACGCTGCTACGGAGAACCCCTTATTCAGCAGTTAACGTTGCAGAGAAGCCATTTTGTCAGCCTTAACAACTAACCTTACAATTAGTATTACTGAGAACCCTACACGTTGAAATTGTGTCTTCATTCTTCTGTACTTCCTTCCTGATGGTAGTAATGAGAAGAGGGCATATCCTGGATCCTTAATGATGGATGCTGCCCTTCTTCAAAAGGTGGTGCCTCAAGATGTCTTTGATGGAGAGGAGGCTAGATCCCGTATTGGAGATGGCTGAGTCTATAACCCTGCAGTATTCTCCACTATGTACAGCTCTCCCTCCTCTCTGTTATCACCATGCTCTCCTCCATCCCCAGTACTCTTTCTCCCATATTCACATGAACACCAGAAAGTAGGAGCAGGAGTTGGCCACCAGTCCTTCAGGCCTGTCCCAACATTCAATATGATCACGACTGATACACAGGTTCCACAACTCCACAAATGTACAAGTTCCCTAATGCCCACAGTTCCTTGATCTTTCAACAACTTACCCAGCTCCGCTGTAAATAACCCAGTCTACACGACTCGCTGGGGTAAAGAATTCCAGAGTTTCCCCACTCCCTCTGAAAAGAAACTCCTATGCACATGTTTTAAGTAACCAACCCAACCCCTTATAACCATGTTGCCTTGGTCAACATTATCCATGAGTACTCAGTATCTACCCAGACATGCTCCCTTGGGAGCATACTGTGTATATATATATATATACTGTATATGTCTTAGTAAGTTCATTTAATTCCTCAATATTGGCCCCAAACTCTCACGTTCTTCATCCTTCCCCACAGAGCTAACCACCACCAAAATATAATTTTGTCTGCCCCAATTACTCATCCTACACTTCCTAGATCCGAGTGCGTTGTTCCATTGTTGGCCTTTTGTTCATCCCAGGCTTCATCAATAGCTTCAGTCCTTGACTTCCAAGATTTGGAATATCTTCCCATAACCCTCTGAATCCCCTCCCCGCTCCCACTTTTGATACTGCTTAAAACCAACCTCTTTGACTCAAGTATTAGTTACAGAGTCATGGGGAAACAGAGCAAGGAAACAGGCCATTCAGCCCATCAAGAACATCAACTACCCACTTACACTAATTGTTGTAAAAAGTAAATGTAGTCACAGTGCAGAGAGGGTGAAAAGTGCTATAAGATGTTCAGCAGGAAATGGTCAGGAACTACAGTCCAAATTTCTCCTTCGATAAAATGTGCTATAATGTGATTCACCTTTCTCTCTTACATCTCTGTGGTTTATTTGTTCTTACCTATTAAACTGAACAACTTCAGAAATCACCTGGCTGCCTTGAGATCAAAAGGGAATAAAAGGTGTTGTTCCTCCAACCTAAGTGTGGCCTCATCACAACAGTGGAGGAGGCCATGGATGAACATATGGGAAGTGGAATTAAAATGAGTGGCCACTGGGAGATCCCACTTGTTCTGGTGGACGGAGTGTAGGTGCCTGTCTAAGCAGTCTCGCAATCTACGTCAGGTCCTTGTATTCCATTTGGGTAGCCTCCAACCTGATGGCATGAACATCGATTTTCTCTTGTTTGGAAGTGAAGAGGCAGTGGCCTTATCTCCATTAAGAGTCTCCCTGCCATTTTAGGACCACTCAGAGGACTTTGGGGCAAACTCGTGGAATGTTCTAAAAGGAAGACAGTGCTGAAAAGCCCACAGCTATTTAAAAAAAATTCTGATCGTCTTTTAGAACATGTTAAATGTTGGTTGGCAGCTGTCTATCTTGAAGGACAATGGGTGATGATCATCATCACAAGCCTGGGCAGGATATGGAGATCCTGAGATGCCCAGTCGTCAAGATCCCCCTCCCAGCCTCACCATCGTAGTCCAAATGAAAGTTTATGAAGCAATACGTTTGGCACCAGCTTGGCTGCAGGAGCTGCCGGGAGGATGTTCAATGACGTCCAGCTGCCTCAGGGGGCTCCCCTCCGGATTTGCTGTCTGCGTTTACTCCCGTAGCCATCATCTCTCCCGAGGCTGCCCACAAGGCAGTGGGGCTATTTACCCGTGGCTGGGGATCTGGTTCACGAGCACCAGGGTGTGTCCACAGGCCGGTGGGCCAGCGTGCTACCTGTGCAGGGGCCAGACCTCCTCCTCAACCTCTGTAGTTCAGCCTGAGTCCACAAGGAGTTCAGTTTCCGTGTGTCGCCCGCGAGGAAGCACTACATGAGGCTTGCGGTGGGAGAGGCAGGGAGAGACTTACACACTCAGCTCTCCTTTTCGCAATACTGCTAGCTAGCAGTGGGAGCTGAAAGTGAGAGTGACAAGCACTACCCACTACACTACCACACTAGACACATCACAACAAATAAATAGATAAATAAATAAATGTTTTTGAAAGACAGCAAATTACTGAGACCGTGTTCAAGCGTTTCTGGACCATTCAGAAAAATGATGGCAGAGGGGAAAAAGCTGTTCCTAAAACATTGAGTGTGCGTCCCCAGACTCCCGTAGCTCCTCCCCGATTGTAGTGATAAGAAATGGGCACTCCTGGATGGTGAGGGTCTTTAATGATGGATGCTGCCTGTTGAGGCATCACTTTCTGAAAATACCCTCCAAAAATGTGTCAACATGATGAAGCTGAAGCAGAGGCATTTGCCTTTGACTTTAACAATGACAGTAGACCAAGCTGAGTGATCTCCCAACAACAGACCATGTCAAAGCTCTGGAGGCCAAAGCTGTCCAGTCATGAACGATGAATGATTAAACAACGAGTGAAGAAGAAGAAGAAAAGTCCAAGAGCGTCAATGATAGAGGGTCCCTGTTTATGTTTGACACAATGCTGGAGCAGTCAGAGTCTTTATCCCTCAGCTCCAGGAGCCTGGGTTCAATGCTGACCTCTGCCATTGTCTGGGTATACTTTGCACGTTTCCTCTTCCTGAGCATATGGGTTTCCTCCCACATCCCAAAAGTGTGCTGGGACATTACAGGCTATAATAAACAAGCCCATGCGAGAGGGATCAAGTTGCAGGGGGACGGGGAATGGACTGGTGGGATTGCTCGACTGGGAGCAGGTGTGGGCCAAGCGGCCTCCTGCGTTGAGGTGAATAAGGACGAGGCTGAAACATCGACAGCCAAGTATCACTGAGTGAGTGAAACATCCTGAGATCCCTGCCAGCACACACCACAGCTTCCAGGTAACTTGATTCACTCCACATTGTCTCAAGAAACCGATGAGCATTTGTAAATAAATAAAATGAAGTAAGTACTGCCCTTCAAAATTTTTCTGTGTTTT
The DNA here is from genome assembly GCF_030028105.1 of Mobula birostris. Classification (NCBI taxonomy): domain Eukaryota; kingdom Metazoa; phylum Chordata; class Chondrichthyes; order Myliobatiformes; family Myliobatidae; genus Mobula; species Mobula birostris. The sequence goes on along the minus strand of NC_092391.1, from coordinate 21,369,590 downwards.
GCTTACAGCTGTACTCTGGAGGCAACCTGCAATTTGTGTGTTTGCTGCTCAGACCAAGCAGTTTGGCGACTTTAAGCTTTGGATCCTCAATGAATACTTAGCATCAGAATGATGCAATATTTACTTTGCATAATGCTAAGCAATAGTTAAATACCTTGCAAGTGTGTGGACCTCAGACAAGGACTCCTTCTCTGATATAATAATTCATGGACACTCAGTGATCTTAGCTCACAACCAAAGAATGGGATCCCAAGCAAGGTGTCAGTCCTGTGGAATCTTACACCAAATCGGTCACGCCCGTGGGTGCAAAAATGAAGCAACACATATTCCACAACCTCTACGTAGGAAGATTCTCTGAAAAAAAAGACCATAGATGCGTGAAGCAGACAAAAAATAATTAATCAGAATCAAGTTTATTATCACTGACGTATGTTGTGAAGTTTCTTGTTCTGCGGCAGCAGTACAGTGCAATACATTACAAAAAAATATAAATTGTAGTCACAACGGAGAGGTAGGGAGGCAGAGATGCTTTTGAAGGGAATTTCAGGATTTTAAGCTAAGCAGCTGAAGACACATCCACCAGTAGCTAACCAATTAAAAACAGGGATGTTCAAGTCCCGAGTCAGCACAGTACAGATACTGGAACAGATGAAGTGCAGGAAGAGATTAAGAAAATAGGAGGATCAGCAAATCCATGAAGGGATTTGAAAGCAAGGATGAATTTTTTAAAAAAATCTTGGTGTTACCTTACTGGGAGTCAACATGAGACAGAGATGGTGGATGAATGGTTTCAGGTCATGACCAAGCAGTTGGATTTAGGATGAGATTGTTTACAAAAAGTAAGGCCAGGCAGCCAGCCAGGAGTGTGTTGGAACAGTCAAGTCTGGAAGTCCCAAAATTGCAGATGAGGATTTCACAGCTGAGCACGTTCGAAGGGAGTGGAAGCTAAAAGTGTTAAATACAATTGTGTCATGTTTTAACAAGGAAAAAGTTGTTTCTAAGTATTTGGGCAACTTGTAGATTATAAATACTCCCTCACATAGACAATGCTTAAGTGAAATTATTTTTGTTCATAGGGAACTAATCTCATTCTGTGTTTTCCCGTCTTTGCCTTAATATTTATGGAAAGAGAAAGCTCAGAATATAATATCCTTCAAACACTTATTCCATTTTACTTCCTGACAATCTGGGTCTGAAATCTTCTCATCCTTTTTCTTCACTAACTCAGTGGCAGAAGTTCCTGCTGTTGTTAGAGCACAATGAAAAATGTATTCATTCAGACCAATTGCCTGGATCCAGTTCTCCAACTGGATTTGGATCACACTGCAACTGGAAGGGAGTTCCCTCTCTAGTGACGTGCCTTTGTCCCAGGAGCGCATGGCCTGGTAGGTTGGGGGTGTCTCCTGAAGTGGGAATGTTACAGACAACTTGCATTGCATTGTAAAAAAACAGCACAGAAAAAGGCCACTAGGCCCATCTGATACATGTCAGTGCTAGTGCACCGCTTTCATCTCCTTCCAGCCCTCTCACTGAACCCCATCAGAATGCCCTCTATTCCCTCGCTATCTCATTACTATAACCCAAAAATACATCGTTGTTGCTCTCCTCAGCTTGTCCTGCTCCAGTTCCAGCAGGGACCATGTTCCATTTAACATTTATACAGCAGCTTTTGTATTAAAACATCCTAAAATCCTGCCCGACTGCTTAACTGGAAACAAATCTGTCATCCAGCCATTGTGTGGGCAGGTGATAGGTTTGAAAAGGCATCTTAAAGGAGGGGAAAGATAGAAAGTGGAAAGGTTCAGAGTGGAAATTTCATGCTTGGGGGCCAAGGCGACCTGAGGCACAGTTGCAACCAAATTGGGAATGAGTCGGAGGAGCACAGAGATCCCCAAGGATTCGAGGGACAGAGGGTGCATGGGGCATTTGGAAACAATGAGGAGAGTTTTAAAATCAAGGGACTGCAGAGCATTTCCGACTCTGAGTAAATGTGATTATTCTGAAATAGTTCTCTCTGCCAGGATATTGCTGTAGTATTATGCACATACACAAGAGATTCTGCAGATGCTGGAAATCTTGAGCAAAACTCACAAAATTGCTGGAAGAACTCAGCAAGATAGGCGGCATCTCTGGAGGGGAGTCAACAGCCAATGGTTTAGGCCAAGTCCTGCTGAAGGGCTTCAGCCCAAAACGTCGATTTGTTTATTCCCCTCTGTAGATGCGCCTGACTGTCGAGTTTCTTCAGCATTTTGTGTGTGTGTGCTGAAGTATTGTGTGTTTTTCTTTGTCAGATTTCTAGTATTTGTGGTTTTAATGACAAACAATAGTTTTAGTGTAATCCATTACTTTAATGACAGGAGGAATATCAGGTTGATAAGAGAAACCAGTAGCACTGTCAGAGATTTAGTTCTTTACTCCGACACTGACCGCTGCTGGGGCATTTGTGTTTGGTATGAGCGGGGGACGGGCCAGACCTGCGCCAAGTACAGCAGCCCTGAGAGCACCTCACACCTGATGACCAGGTTCTTGCCCGTTATCGACAGGGAGCGCCCTCCCCACAGTCCCAGTTTCTGTTTCACCTTGGCAGTCCGCTCCTGCCAGTTCTTGTTGCACGCCTCAGCCCCTCCGAACCAGATCCCCAACACTTTCACGTGGTCAGACCTGATGGTGAAGGAGACGCTGGATCGGTCGGGCCAGTTGCCGAAGAGCATGGCTTCGCTCTTCGTGCGGTTGACCCTGGCCCCCGACGCTAGCTCGAACTGTTCGCAGGTGCCAATCAACCTGCGAACTGACCTCGGATCAGAGCAGAAGACGGTGACGTCGTCCATGTACAGGGAGGTTTTCACTTGGGTCCCTCCACTGCCTGGCAGCGTCACCCCTCTTATGCCCTCATCCCTCCTGATGGCTTCCGCAAAGGGTTCTATGCAGCAGACAAACAAGACAGGGGGGAGGGGACAGCCCTGCCTGATTCCAGACCTGATGGGGAAGCTGTCTGTTTCCCACCCGTTGACCTGCACTGCACTACGGATGTCTGTGTAGAGCAGTCTAATCCAATTCCGGATTCCCTCCCCAAATCCCATTTTGGAAAGCACGTCCGCCATGTACGTGTGCGATATCCTGTCGAAGGCTTTCTCCTGGTCCAAGCTGACCAGGCAGGCGTCCACCCCCCTGCCCTGCACGTAGGCGATGGTGTTCCTCAGCAGCGCGAGGCTGGCTGAGATCTTCCTGCCCGGTACAGCACAGGTTTGGTCCGGGTGGATCACCTGTCCCAGAGCAGACTTGACCCTGTTGGTGATAGCCTTGGACAGGATCTTGTAGTCCACATTCAGGAAAGAGATGGGTCTCCAATTTCTAATGTCCTCCCTTTCCCCCTTCTGCTTGTAGATGAGGGTGATGATGCCCTTCCTCATGGACTCAGACATACTGCCGGCCAGAAGCATAGCGTTGTACACTTGCAGCAGGTCTGGGCCCATCCAGTTCCACAGAGCCGAGTACAACTCAGCCGGTAAGCCGTCGCTTCCGGGAGTCTTACCCGACCCAAAGGAACGGATGGAGCCTGTCAGCTCCCGGGCTGTCTTCAGATTCGTCTGGGGATCCAAGATGGAGCGGGTGAGACGGACCGTCATGCACAAGTCCCTGGACAACGGGGGCAAGAACGTCCCCAATGTCGCCCTCACCCTGATGGCCAGCTTCGTGTGTGGCTGCATCAGGTTGTGTGTAGTGCCCAGGTATGTGGGCAAGGATGTGATGGACACAGTGGGGTGGTTCCCTGAGCAGACTGTCCAGTTCATCTGGCAAAATGCCTCATCGCCAGATCTCACCAACAGGCACCAAGACCTCGCCTGGCTGGCGGTGAGAGGGGCCCTCCCAGTCAGAGCCCTCCTGTACGCCCGGAATGTCGTCTCCGCACCCCACTGCCCACGGGAGGACTGCAGTGAGGAGGAGTCTGTGACCCACCTCTTTGCACACTGCCAGTTCGCAAAGAGGGTGTGGAGGAGGATGGACGGGCTAGTGTCACGTTTTATCCCCAGCAGCTGCGAAACAGAGGACTCTCTGATCTACGGGCTGTTCCCGGGGATGCACACGGAGACCAACATCCGGCGCTGCTGGCAGATCATCAACTTGGTGAAAGACACTCTTTGGTCAGCCCGAAACTTGATGATCTACCAGCACATGGAGATGTCCGTGGGAGAATGCTGCCGACTGGCACATTCTCGGCTGCAGGAGTACGTGCTGAGCGACACACTGAAACTCGGTGCAGCCACCGCAAGGGCCCGGTGGGGAAGGACCACAGTGTAGGTTTCTCCACCCGTGGGAGCGGGAGGGGTGGGGGGGCGGGGAGTATACCCCTCAACAATGATATGCTAAGCTGAACTACTGGAGTGCCACGTGGGTGGCTATAAATACGGATATTTACTGAGTATAATGGAAACGTATGTAAAGGATGAAAAGTTATTGAATGGTTTATTGTATATATTTATTTTTGAATAAAGTATATTTTGAAATAAAAAAATAAAATTTGTGTTTGGTATGCTGAAACTGAGACGTTGGCTCCTTGGCATCCATTTTTAGGCACTGTTTATGCAGGGGTAGATATAATGAAATAGAGTTTGAGGTCTGGCAAGTCATCCATATCAGGAAGAATACAGAACTGCAATCCCTTCACTCGAATGGAGCAAGTGCAACTCCTTTCCATTTCAAATGCGTCTTACTTATATTGACAGCAACTTGCATAACCAAATGTCCCAAAGCACTTCACCGGAACCTACTCAGACAAGTGGAGCTCGAGAAGAAAGATAATTGAGCCAGTGGCCAAGCTATTCATCAGAAGTAGGGTTTGAAAGCTCTTTTAGAATGGTTTTGGTGGAGAAGTGAGAAGCAATGGGAATAGACAGAAACATAGGTCTTGAGATGAGAAGTTCTGAGTTCAGGGTCCACGTGGTTGAAAACTCATTGGCCAAAGCTGGGGTGAAGAAACTTTGTGACACTAAGAGACAAAGGCAGGACTCTCAGAAGACCGTGGGTTGGATGGGCTGGGGCAGGCTGCAACTTAAGGATAGGGTGAGGCCATGGAGGGGGTGGCAAACCAACAGTAAATGAGCTGTACAGGGCATTGGTGAGACCACAAACATGAGGAAGTCTGCAGATGCTGGAAATCCAAGGCTAACACACACGAAGTGCTGGAGGTACTCAGCCAGTCAGCAGCATCTGCGGAAAAGATCAACAGTCGACATTTCGGGCCAAGACCCTTCTTCAGGACTGAGGAGGAAGGGGGAAGGTGCCTGATTAAAAAGGTGGGAGAGGTGGTGATTGGGTAAAAGGCTAGCTGGAAGGTGATAGGTGAAGCCAGCTGGGTGGGAAAGGTCAAGGGCTGGAGGAGAAAGATTGGAGAGGAGTGTGGACCATAGGAGAAAGGGAAGGAGGAGGGGACCCAGAGGGAAGTAATAGGCAGATGAGAAGAAGTAAAAGGGGGAATAGAGGAAGGGAGAGAGGGAATATGTTCACCAGAAGGAGAAATCAATATTCGTGCTATCAGGTTGGAGGTTACCCATATGGAATATGAGGTGTTGATTCTCCACCATGAAGGTGGCCTTATTTTGGCACAAGAGGAGGCCACGGATCAACATGCTGGAACGAGGATGAGAATTGGAGTTAAAATGTTTGGCCAGCAGGAAGTCCCACTTGTGGTGGATGGTGCGGAGGTGCTTGGCGAAGTGGTCTGCCAACTTACGTCAGGTTTCGCCAATGTAGAGGAGGCCACATCGGGAGCACTGGTGAGACTGCACTTGGAATATTGTGTGCACTTCTGGTTGCCTGGACATAGGAATGATCTCACTGAGCTGAAAAGAGTGGGGAAAAAATACATTAGGATGTTACCAGGATTGGAAGCCTTGAGTTGTATGGGTGGGGCCTCCATTAGTCAGGGTTGACCATGTCTAGTTATGCAACCCCGGGCAGTTCGATATGGAGAGCAATCTGTTGCCCATGTAGCAAGCTCCCCCTCTCCACGCATCTGATGAACCCAAAGGAACAGCAGAGACCGATACAGTTCGGTACCAGCCACGTAACAGGAGTTGCCAGTCAGTGTTGAACTCAACATCAGACTGCCTTAGGGACTCCAGCTCCAGATTTTCTCCTTGGGGTTTACCCCCGAAGCCTTTCCCGTGAGCGGGTGTAGCCTCAAGGCAGCGGAGGTTTGAGATCAGAGTTTTCCTTCTCCTAGCTGAGCTGCCAGCCACAGCTGACGAGCCCCACTTTCCCAAAGCGACTGGTTTTAAGGCACCAGTAACCCGCCTTTGCCCTTTCTCCTGTCAGTAACCCTAGTAGCTCAGCCACACCTGAAGGCCAGGACCTGGACTTGGTTGTCAGAGGCTACTTGAGGCACATGCTTGTCCCCATTACCAACCCCAGCTATATACCAACCCTAAGGAACCATGAGGGGAGTAGATAAGGTGAACGGTCACAGTCTTTTTCTCGGGGTACAGGAATCTAAAACTGGAGGACTTGGGTTTAAGCCCTGTGGGCATGTGGCCAAGTGGTTAAGGCATTAGACTAGCTACCTGTAGGTCGTGAGTTTGAACCCCAGCCGAGGGAACGTGTTGTGTCCTTGAGCAAGACATTTAATCACACATTGCTCTGCGATGACACTGATGCCAAGCCAAATGGGTCCTAATGCCCTTCCCTTGGACAACATCGGTGTCGTGGAGAGGGGAGACTTTCAGCATGGGCAACTGCTGGTCTTCCATACAACCTTGCCCAGGCCTTTGCCCTGGAGAGTGAAGACTTTCCAGGCACAGATCCATGGCCTCGCAAGACTAATGGATGCCTTCTAGCTTTAAGCCAATAGGGGAAAGATTTAAAGGGAACCTGAGAAGCAAATTTCAGACACCGAGGGTGACGGATATATGGAATGAACTGCCAGATGAAGCTGTAGCGGCAGGTGCATTTGCAGTGTTTAAAAGACATTTAGACAGGTACGTACACTGGATAGGACAGGTTTAGAAGAATATGGGCCAAATGTGGGGAAACCAGACTTGCTCAAGTAGAAACGTTGGTTGCCTTGGGCATGTTGGGCTTCCATGCTCTGAAGGTCAATGGTTTTAAGGAGTTCAACACATCTTGTGCAATTTTCAGTAGCATTTCCGCAAAATCACTGTTCCTGCTACTTGGGTGCAGCTATAAGACTTCAAGTTAAGGCTGATTTATACTTGTGCGTACCAGCTTATGCCGTATACGCCGTTGTGAGCATTTATACTTGTGCATTGGTGTGTCTGTGCCGCTCTGCAATTCGCGCACGTCACGCATGCGCGCACACCTGCCCGCGCAAGGCTTTATGGTCATGGTAGTCATTCTCGAAGTAAACAAGTTTAAAGCGAGCGCCTTTTCTCGTAAAAGCGAAATGTGTCCTCCATAATTTCGGAGGTCTGTAAAGCTTTATGGAAAGCATTGCAGCCAGAGTTCCTTCCCTGCCCTTCAGTCGCCCAATGGAAAGCTATTGCAGCGTAGGAGGAAATGTGATGCTACCAAGCAGCTCAATCACAGTTGTTCGGTCTGCGTTGCCGCGACGTGTAGTTACATTTTGGCGGAGGTGCGCGTCAGGCTACGGCATATGGATCCACGTAGGCACTGCATAGGGTTCGCGGCTATGCTGCACCTACGGCGTTGATTTGTGCACATGTATAAATCAGCCTTTAGTCTCAACACCTCTAAATGAATGGGAGTTAAAACCAATCAGCTTGCCTGAACTTAACTTCTGATACCTGTTGTTTAAGAACAGGGTCAGCATATTTGAAACACAAAAATTCTACAGGTGCTGAACATCCAGAGCAACACACACACACAATGCTGGAGGAACTCAACAGGTCAGACAGCATCGTTGGAAATGAGTAAACGGTCGACACTTCGGGCTCAGACCCTACAGCAGGACTCCTGATGAAAGATCTCAGCCTGAAATGTTGACTGTTTATTCAGCAGATCCTATGTTATCTCTTGTCATTAAGTAGCTTTGTGGTTGATATTCCTGAGTGAGGAGAATTGAGGTAGGATAGGGAGTAGACAGTAGTTTAAGAGCGTTAGGGAAAGGTTGCTTTTGGAAAGTGCAGATGGACAAGGCCGGAGTCGGCCAAGGAATGATTTCACCTGACCTTTGCCCTTTCCCGTACTAATTACTACTTTATGAAGCAATTCTTCTTTTGATGTCAAAAGTAGCCTGGAAAGGGCAGGGGGTTAATTAACCAATATCCCAATGTTAGTAATGATTAACTAATTAAAAGATACTGTAATCATTGAAGCCGATTGCCATGGAGTTTGAGGAGGTATCTAATTAACAAGCCAAGGCCAAATTATAAATTGCAGGAAGAGAAACTGGTCTCTTGGTAATTTATCTGCCAGAGACCCTGCTCAACATGAAGCCGTTTTCCTACAACAGTGTCCAGTTTAGAGCTTCAATTTTTCCTCTACTGATGGAGGAAGTATTGAAGTTCCAAAATGGGCACTAATTAGAATTTGCAAAATGATCCCAATGTCCCACTTAATAGCCAGTTGTTCAGCTCCTCTGAACTCCCTGCAAAAGCCACAGTGAGGGAAACAGGTGACCCTAATCCCCCCCCGCCCCCCCCACACACACACACATACACACACACACACACACACACACACACACACACATACACACGCACACACACACACACACACACACACACACACAGAAATTCTGCCTTCTGTCCTCAGTGTTAGCATCACACTTCAGACATCTTCTTGGTCTCAATCCATGGACCTGCTTCATCCATGGATACTGCAGGGGGTTATTTCACAGCAAAGCCCCAGACTTTAATCATTCTACCACTGGTGGCCATACTCCAGCATCATGGGTCTTAAGCTTTGGAATCTTCTCCCTGAACTCCTCCCCCGTGCTCTCCTTGTCTCCTCAGTTAAGGTAGTCCCGAATACCTACCTGTTCAACCATGTTGCTGGTCACCTGCCTTAACATTTCTTGATGCAGCTTCACAGGAGAGCTTTGGGTCTTTTCACAGTTAAATGTGCTCTATTAAAAATGCTGTTGCATGATGAAGAGGCGAGGTATATTACAACTTAACACTGTCATGAGCTGATATATAATGGAACTTATAACTGAGAGCTTGAATTGAGATTTGGTGTTCAGTAGCCTGGCCAAGTTGTTGGCAAGGTTAAGTGTAATACATCCTTAACAAGGGCCTGTGGAAGGTTACCCAGGACCAACAGTGACCCTGACACTTTTTCAATAAAAGGGAGTTCTCCTTGCTCCTTTATGTGCCTGCCGTCCTCTTTTACCTTACTTGGTTATCTCACCATGTGCTGACTTGTGAAATCTGCATGGATTTGTCAGGTTAGTGTGGGGATGACAGAGGCACATTTTTTACAGAGACTGGTGAGTGCCCGGAACGCTCCGCCCGATGTGGTGGTAGAGGCAGGTACATTAATGGCTTTTAAGAAACTCTTAGATGGACCCCGCGTATGATAGAAAAATGGAGGGCTATGTAGGAGGGAAAGGTTACATTGATCTTTGAGTAGGTTAAAAGGTCAGTGTAATGTGACAGGCTGAAGGATCTGCACCATGCTGGAGTGTTCTATGTGCTCTGTCCAATGTTCTCTCCGGTGGGAGAGCAAGACATCGCTATAAAAAAAAATGCTGCAAATACCCAAAAGGACAGTTTGTGGAGAGAGGGAGAAACCCAGTTAATGTTTCTGGTCATTTCTGACTTCTCAGCAAAGCTGCAAAGCAAATGTTAAGTTGCAGAGTACGTGGGGAGGATTGGAGAGAATGAAAGGGAGGATTTATGTAATTACCGTAAAGATTGAGCTTTAGAACTATTAGCAGCTCAGAAGCTGCCATTGCAGTCAATGGTAATCACTCACGTTTCTGTATTAACTCTGAGAAAAAAATCATGTGATTTCACAGTTTTCCTCAACTCGAACACCTAAGGAATCTTCTAACAGCCTTTGCCTGTGTATTTGACATTGTGCTTTCCAAGTACTTTTATTTTGTAACTAATAAGAAGCATATTAGATCTGAGAAATGGATATGCTGGAGAGGGAAGGACACTGTGAGCAATGCACACAAAACGCTGGAGGAACTCAGCAGCTCAGGCAGCATCTACGAATGGCAATAAGCAGAAGATGCTTTGGGCCGCGTCCCTCCATCAGGACTGGAAAGGAAGGGGGAAGAAGCCAGAATGAGAAGGTGGGGGAGGGGGAGCAGTTCAAGCTGGCAGGTGATAGGTGAGACGAGGTGAGGGGGAAGATGGGTGGGAAGGGGAAGGAGGATGAAGTAAGGAGCTGGTAGGGGATAGGTGAAAAAGGTAAAGGGGTGAAGAAGAAGAAATCTCACAGGAGAGGACAGTGGATCAAGGAAGAAAAGTAAGGAGGAGGGTGTAACGAACAGGATGGATAAAGGGGAAACAGTAAACGTAGCATATTAGCATTTTTAGATGGTAATTGATTAGGTGCCACATTAAAAAGTTGCGACATAGAGGGGTGGGCAGCATGGTAGCATAGTGGTTGGTGCAAGGATTTACAGTGCCAGCTTTAAGGTCAAGGTTCAACTCCCACTGTGGTTGGTAAGGAATTTGTGCGTTCTCCCCGTGACCACATGTGTTTCCTCTGGGTGCCACAGTCTCCTCCCACAGTCCAAAGATGGATGGTTAGGTGATGCCACTGGACAAGTGGAGATCCTAGTGGAATGCTCCTTTCCTCTGCTAGCCTGTAAGTCACCCTAGGGCACCTGCTTAGACCCCCCTCCCGCCACATTCCCCCCCCCCAGTGAAGCCATGGGAGCATGGCGGATGGTCATATGAGCATCTGGTGCATATCACAATTCCTGCTTATGCGACCACTGACGCCAGGCAGACTGTCTCTGAAGAGTACTGATAATGGCTGGGGGTCACCCGTCTTGCAACAACTCTTCCCAGAAGAGGGCAATGGCAAACCACTTCTGCGGAAAAGCTTACCAAGGGCAATCGTGGTCAAGGAAAGACCACGGTCACCCATGTCATATGACATGGCGCATAATGAACAGGTCTACTTTGGAAGGAACAATGAAACGGCAAACAGTAAGACTGCAAAATGTTAGAGTACAAAGGGGGTCCTTGTGCATGAAACACAAAGGGTTGGCATTCAGGTAAATCAAGTAATTAAGAAGGCCAATGAAATCTTGGCATTTATTAGAATGGGCAATATAACATCTGAATATTAATATTCTGTGTCCCAGACAACAAGGGTAAGTATACCATATCCCTTCTTCACCAATCTACTGTGTGGCCACGTTTAGGGAACTATTGATTTGAACCCCAAGTTCCCTCTGTTCATCAACATTCCTTAGCACTCTGCATTTACTATATATGTCCTGTTCTTTCTAGATTTCCCAAATTGCATCACCTTACACTGCCAAGACTAAATTCCATCTGCCGTTGCTCTGTCCAACTTTCATTGGATCTTTAAGCTATTATAGCATTAGACAGCCTCATAGAGTCACGCGCTGAAGTCAGTGGAGGAATTTCCCTTCCCTGAAAATTGTGAATCTTTGGAACTCTCTACTGTAGGCAGTTACATAGAATATAGAACAGTACAGCACAGAAAGGCCCTTCAGCCCACAATGTTGTGCTAACCTTTTAACCTATGCTAAGATCAACCTAACCCTTCCCTCCCACATAGCCACAAACAAGAGAAAATCTGCAGATGCTGGAAGTCCCAGCAACGCACACACAGTGCAGGAGGAACTCAGCAGGCCAGGCAGCATCTATGGAAAAACGTACAGTCGACGTTTCGGGCCGAAACCCTTCAGCAGGACTGGAGAAAATAAGCTGAGGAGTAGATTTGAAAGATGGGGGGAGGGAATGAAACCGGGAGGGGGAGGGATGAAGTAAAGAGCTGGGAAGTTGATTGGTGAGATGAGGTGAGAGAGGGAAAATCTCTCACATCGCCCTCCAGTTTCCTTTCATCCACGTGCCTTTTTAAGAGTCTCTTAGATGCCCCAGTGAATCCACCCTTATCACCATCCCGAGCTGTGGGTTCCATGTACTCACCACTCTCTGAGCAAAAAAACCTACCTCTGGCATCTCCTCCCAAACTTTCCTCCAGTTGCCTTAAAATTATGCCCTCTTGAATTAGTTATTTCCGCCCTAGATTAGATTAGATTATGAGGACACGTAGTCCTCTTTTATTGTCATTTAGTAATGCATGCATTAAGAAATGATACAATGTTTTTCCAGAATATCACAGAAACACATGACAAACCGACTTAAAAACTAACAAAAACCACATAATTATATCACATAGCTACAACAGTGCAAAGCAATACCGTAATTTGATAAGAACAGACCATGGTCATGGTAAAAGTCTCAAAGTCTCTCAAAAGTCCCATCATCTCACGCAGACGGTGAACCTCCAGCGCCGCCAACTTGCCGATGCAGCATCCTGGAAGCACCCGACCACAGTCCAACTCCGAGTCTGTCCGAAAACTCTGAGCCTCCGACCAGCTCTCCGACACTGAGCACTGAGCACCATCTCTGCTGAGCGCTTCGATCCCGGCCCCGGTAACAGGCAATAGGCAAAGCCGAGGATTTGGGGCCTTCCCCTCCGGAGATTCTCGATCGCACAGTAGCAGCGGCAGCAAAGCGGGCATTTCAGAAGTTTCTCCAGATGTTCCTCTGTGCTTCTCAAGTCTGCCTTCATCAAATCCGGATTGTGCACGGCATCCTACTTCACAAATACGATATTCATTCAGAACGGCTGTGCGCGCTGCGTCGCGCCGCCATCTTCTCCTCCTCTAGGAAAAAGTCTCTGTTTATCCACTCTTGTCGATGCCTCTTATCATCTTGTCACTCTCACCCTGGTTACGGAGGAGAAGTATATTGACAATTATTGATAGGAAATAAAGGGGTGTATGGAGAGAGCAGGTAAGTGGCGACAAGGCCACGATCTTACTGAATGGAAGAGTAGGTACAGAGGCTTGTTCAGTCTAGGATTGTTCCAGGTTCTTCTATCTCACATCCTGCTCCCAGTCCTCTTACAATTCCTCAGATATTCAAGACAGTGTTAAGGCAGCTGGTGACGTAGTGGTGTCTGCACCGGACTTCAAAGGGAGTGGTCCTGGATTCAATTCTGGCTGGCTTTCACGCTTTCCATTTTTTCTGGGTTGAGCTTTGAGCTAGCAACTTGAGAAAAGATGGGTGTGCTTTAATCTTGAGGACAAAAAGGTTTCCCCCTTGTCTCTGTCATGCGATGTGGAGAAAAATATAAGGTTTTTCTCAGATTCTATACCAGGAGTTCCCAACATGGATTCCATGGTCCCCTCGGTTAATGGTAAGGTTCCATGGCATAAAGAAATTTGGGAACCCCTGCCCTAGACTTTGACAGTGAGTTTGTCAGGGCAATAAGTGTTGGACATCTGTGGTCCTTCAACCAGCGATGAGCAATGCTCACAGGATTAAGTTTAACAATGGTATTGAGTATTGATACTGGACAAGCTAGAGTCCGGTCTGTAAGACCCCGGATTTGTGGTCTCGAGGATGGCATTGCAGGCTTTCAGAGTCAGACGGCAAAGTTGCAGTGTGAACTGCGAACTTAGGCTCCAGCAGCTCTTGGCTTTCGAGCTGAAGAGTAGAAACTCCTGTCAGTGCTGACTGCTGGATTCCCGGTGCACTGCCAGTGTCGAGAGCCTAAAGCAACTCGTAAACAATTGGACAGGGAGGCCAAGGGTTCACTTCAGGAAAGAAATAACAGACTTCACAGTTTCTGACTTAAAAACAGGGCCCTGACGAGGGTGACCCTTGTAAATCTTTATCCGTTTAAGTAAATATTGGCAGTCCTCATCAGCCCAGAATTTGCAGTCCCCAGGGGAGCGATGATTTCACAGTCAGGGCCGCTCAAAAATCCCTCAGCCCCAGACCCAGTCCATTCCTGAAGATGAAAATTGACATTTCAGCTTGAACTTAGCAACCCCCAGCAATCACACTAATAGCCACAGCTTAAAGGTTCTACATGGATCCTGAAGGTCTCTATATTCTATACTAACTGCCTGTGTCATGACTGGGCATTGTGATACAGTGAAAGCAATCCAAGGTCCTGGACTAACTGGAAACCTCCCCCCCACGGCAGCGCAGCGTTAGGAGTCTCAATCCTTTTGTGAAGCTGTAAAAAACTTGAACAGTCGCGTAGACCATTGTGATTAACACATCTGGCCTCAGCCTTTGGGCTTCACGCTTCCGCCTGCTCCCACCGGGTGGAATGGGACATAATTATGCAGAGCGTAGTGAAGTCACGGTCATGTTCTTCAATGCACAGACAGTGAATTCCACTACAGTGATTAGATCGTAGAAAGTGTCACATGGAATAGCTGAGCCTATTTTAGGAAGGCACTTGATCATGGAGAAAGGGATTAGAAGAAACTGTTGGTAGAGAAAACTCACATGAGCACAGACCTGCTCAGCTGAAACTTTTGTTTCTGTGCATTGTGGTAGACGGAATCCGAATCTTTTAGAAATATTGGATTGCTGTAAAAGCCCAATGGGCTGGCTTGTATCCTTTAGGGAAGGAAATCTGCCACTTTCACGCATCTGACTCTGTAAGGCTTTTCCAAAGGGAGTGCATTCCGGAACACGATTGTCCCTCGTTTTGAGCACTCTCCTCATTGTTAAATGCAATTCCTCTTTGACCTGCTGTCAGAAGCTGAACATGTAAGGTCACATGCTGCCAAATCAAGATGGCTGCCTCGTCAGGGTGACCTGGCTAAAGTCCAGCCTCATTCCAACGTGTTACTGTCAATAGGAAGTTAGTCTGTCTGACCATAATTGTTACTGTCAGCCAAATGATCGGCTTGTTTCTTGACCTCTCCAAGGTCTTGTTCTCTCTGTCACTGTGAGCACTCCAGGTCTGTAGGATTCCTTTGCCTCCCAATTCCAACACAACCATTGGAAGGTCATCTAGACTGGTGGTTATACATCCAGCCAGCTACCTGGGTCCTAAGCTCTGCAATCTCTCTCAACACCTCTTGACCTCTATTAATACAATTTAAAACTGATCTATTCAATCAAGTATCTCTTGAGGAGGTTTGAAGTCAATTTCTGTTTGCCATCTGCACCTGTGAAGCAGCTGGTGATGTTCTTCTAAATTTCAACTTCTTGATGTTGGTTTGGCGGTTGAGGTCAGTCCTGATGAAGGGTCTCAGCTCGAAACTTCGACTGTTTGATCTTCTCCAAGCTTGGCTTCCTGAGGTCTTCCAGCAGTTTGTGTGCGTTGCTCAAGACTTCCATCATCTGCAGAATCTCCTGTGCTTAATGTCAGCACTTATGTCCTAAATTGAACTTATGTATAATTGAAAGGAATACATAGTTTGGAAATTGTCATGACCGTTGAGGAAGATGGAGGACACTTGCCCCATACCACAAGATGGTGTCAGAATGGCACACTGGGTGGAGCTGCCTCCTTGTAACTTCAGCAACGTAGATCCAATCCAGACCTCCATGGAGTCTGCACGTTCTCCCTGTGACCACATGGGCTTTCCCTGGATGCTCCCGTTTCTTGCTGTGCCTCCCAATGACATGCAGGTTAACTGACCACTGCAAGTTGTCCCTAATGTAATTAGGGGGCAGCTAATAATGATAGACTACAGGGAAAATCAGTGTGAAACTGGGACTACTCTAAGAACGAGCATTCAATTGATTGGTCAAATGGTTCCATTCTGTGAAATACGGCAAATACTATTATCTATTCAGAAAGAAGGAGAATGCCTGTGTCATACAATTCAGCAATACTTTCCCTGACCAAAGAATTTTGATGGTGCCATTCCAAGCAGCCATCGGTGTGATGCCCTGCCTGTAGTAAGATCAGAATCAGGTTTAATATCACCGGCATATGTTGTGAAATCTGTTAACTTTGCAGCATCAGTACAATGCAATACATGATAAATATAGAAAAATAGCAAATTACAGTAAGTATATACATGTATATTTAAAAAGTTCAGTCAAAATAAGCAGAGCAAAAATAGAAATAAAAAAGCAGTGAGGTAGTGTTCGTGGGTTCAATGTCCATTTCGAAAATGGATGACAGAGGGGAGGAAGCTGTTCCTGAATCATTGGGTATGTGCCTTCAGGCTCCTGTACCTCCTTCCTGATGGTAACAATGAGAAGAGGGCATGTCCTGGGTGGTGGGGATCCTTAATGACAGACACCACCTTCCTAAGGCACCGCTCCCTGAAGATTTCTGAGATACTAGGGAGGCTATCACCCATGATGGAGCTGACTAATTTTATAATTTTCTGCAACTTACATGATCCTTTGCAGTAGCACCCCCACCCCAATACCAGACGATGATGCAGCCAGTCAGAATGCTCTCCACGGTACGTCTGTAGAAGTTTGAGTGTTTTAGGTGACAAACCAAATCTCCTCAAACTCCTAATGAAATATAGCTGCTGTTTTGCCTTTATAGCTGCATCAATGTGTTGTGACCAGGTAAAGTTATGAGCTCATTCTGCTCGTTGGTGGCTAGGAACAGAGTTTCAATACGTCCAGGGTGTGAGAATAGTGCTTAGTGTTGGCTACACTTCTCTAAGGCTGGTGCCAACAAATGGAAATACTTTGTGCATCCGATTCAGCAAGCCAACCATTCACCCCAAACACAGACCGAGAATTTGTCTGCTCCTTCCTCCTCTTGTTTGTTTGTTTGTCTCCTCCTTCTCCGACTGAAAATGGACAAACAAGGTGCCTCCACGTTGTCAAACAGTGGTAATGAAACGTGTGTCAAAAGTCAGGCAATTCTTTTCCCCTTAAACTCAGCCAGAGCAGTGTGTGCAGCTGGTGTGTTGAGGCTTGCAGAATTGACCAGTTCATAACGTCTCATATTGCCAGTGATTAATTCCGTCTTTGTAAATTACGCCAAAGAGTCACGAGCCCCCTGGGTAAACTGCAGCATGTCATCATATAAAGCTGGCTTAGTTTTAATTAAATTTCTTTTAATTAAAGTCCTTGGAAGTCTTATTAGACAGAGTAATTGATTCCACCTGAGTTTGCAGTTAGACACATGCTGAGCTATTTTGGCTGTTTTCTGCTTTGGGAGGTTGGAGTGATGGGGAGAGATGAGAGTGTTTCCTGAGGGAAGGTTCCCCGGTCTGTGGTCTGTAGTTGAGAGGACAAGTCAATGTGGCAAAGAAACAGCAAATTGGCTGTTTTCTGTGCTCAAATTTGCCAGGTCAGGATGCGGAAAGGGCTACCAGATTTACAACCAGTTATGGTACTCCATGGTCACGCTCCATATCTTGTCATCGTATCCCTGATGTTTCACTCGGGACAAAAGTCTTAGAGACCACTCTCTAGGAAACTGCACTCCAGGCACCTGTTAACAAATGCCATGCACAGGAATTCGCACAGCAATATCGTGCATCAGGTGATGCATTTCTGATGTCACTCTACAAATCCAACTCCCGCATGTGATCCTCCAGATGTCAGTCAGGAGACACATCCAGATGTCATGGTCCAAAGTCACAACTGAGATACCACATAAAATGTTTAAAGATTTCAGCTATAACAGAAGGTGAGCATGGAAAAACTGGAGGAGATCGTCTAATCTTTTAAGAGATGAATGAACCACAGGAACTTAATCTCAGGTTTATTGTTCAAAATTGGCATTCTTGGCAAACTTTCAGATTTCCAGTAAACTGGATCTGTCTGTAGACATTGGAAGAATCAGGTTCATATTCAGGTTTGGAAGAGTGAGAGAAAAACTCACTGTAACTTAAGGCATCATGGTGGAATTGGACGGACTAGATGTTTCCGGTGGTGGGGAAGTCCAGAAACAAGGATTCAGAACCTAAGGATCAGGAAATTAATAACTGAAATGAGAAGGAATATCTTCCGCCAGCAAGTGGAAAACCCATGGAATTTGCTACAGTTGAAGTCAAAGCATTGAATAAACTGTATTCCAGAAGGAGTTAGGTGCAGAGCTAAAGGAGAAAGTTAGAACAGGCACTGAATACTTTTGAAAAGCAGAACATCTTGAAAGGCTTGGCTTCTCCTTATTTTTGCCTTTTGATAACAGTGTTAACAATTGACACAGCAACCTTCTTTGATCTTTTGTGTGTAGAAATGACGCTGACATTCAATGGTTAATGATGAGGTTCCTGAAGAAAAGGCAGAGAAGTAATGAGGTGTGTGTTTTAGAAGGAGGTTCAAAAGGACAGGAAGACATGTAAAGACAAAAGAGAATGCAAATGTTGCTATCTAGAGCAGGAACAGAATTGAGCAGGTTACCCAGCAACTGTGAGACAAAAGCTGGAAGTGGACATTTTGGGTTCACACTTTGCATGAGGACTGAGATGGAAGAAGAAGGATTGCCAATATGTAGCAGTGTGGTGGGGAGGGTGGTGGAAGAGAGGTTGGTAGGTGAGAAGAGGAACTAGATGGACAAATGGATTATTGTGGACCAGGGTGATGCCCAGGGGAAAGCTTTGGAATCAAGCGCTCCATTGGAATGCTGGAGGATGTGTGGCATGGTGTCCCTGTTGGAGTCAGTGCTGCCTCCTAGTGTTCATTTGTCAGAAGACAATCTATATTGTGTTCAATGCAGACTGCTGCAACATTCATGGCCACAGGAACTTGGACTGTATATTTTTTGTGTGACGGTATTTTACTGCTATCTTATATGTGCTATACTTGCCTTGTTCTGTGTTTGACTGTTGGTATAGTGTTTTGCACCCTGGCCTCGGAGTAACGCTGTTACACTTGGTGGTATTCCTGGGTATTGATGCATGGTTGAATGACAATTAAACTTGAACTTGAACCAGCTGGTGGGAAGGAGGATAATGGGAATAAGGATCAAAGAGAGAATGAAACAAGGTAGACAGGTGAGTGTGTGAGGGTGAAGATCTCCAAGCGTGCAGCTTACTTAAAAATGGAAAACTTGATGTTCCCACCATTCCGTTGTAATCTACCCAAATGGAATGTGAGAAGTTCTTACTCCAATCTGTATATGAAGAAGGCTGAGGGCACACAGATCAATGTGGGAGTGGGGAGAAGAGTTAAAATGACATGCAACTCAAAGCTCCAGCTGGCCATGGTTGACAGAATATAGACCCTCTGAGAAACAGTAACTGGTTCACCATTCTGAGTATGGAATTCAATAGACCAGGTTGGAAGAGGTGAACCTCTGTCTCACCTGGCAGAGCTGTTTGTATCCCTGGGATAATTGGTGATGGGGAAGGTGAAGAGTCAGGTGATACCTCTCCTAGAGTCGGAGGGGTAGATGGGGAGGGATTAATAGACCAGAAGAGAGTATCCCTGCAGGAAGCAGAATGTGGGGGAGAGGAGAAGATGTTCCTGGTGGTGGTGGGATCATGCTGCAACTGGCTTAAACAGTAAAGGATGACATGTTGCATGCAGAGGACGGTGGGGTGAAAGGTGACAGTTTTATCTGAGGAACGACTTGAGAATAAGCGTACACGAAATGGTGGAAATCAGTGTGGGGGCTCCATCTACAATGACAGAGTGAAAGCCACATCTCGGGAAGGAGGAGGACATGTCAGAAGCCCTGTTGCAGGGGGGCGGATGCAGCGGAGACAGAGAAAATGAGAAGAGTAGGATGGCATCCTCACAGGTGTAGAGAAAATGTCGGCGGCAAGTCAGTGTCCTGAGATGGAAGCTGACAGATCCAGGAAAGGAAGAGGGGAGCCAGCGACGGTCCAGGTGAACCTGAGGACAGGGACGTTGGTGGCAAGGTGATGAAATTGATGAGTGCAGGAGGCACTGTGTACCAATGCAGTCATCAATGCAATGGAGGAAGGATTGGGTGGATGGAAGAGGAGAGAAGAGGGAATGTCCAGGGAGTGTTGGGGCCTTTGATTATGCTGGCTGCTTTACTGAGGCAGCGAGAAGTATAGATTATGGAGGGGAAGCTGGTTTCCGTGATCTGAGCTGTGTCCACAACTGTCTGCAGTTTCTTGCAGTCACTTGCAGAGCAATTGCCGTACCAAGCCATTGTTGCAATATGAAACACAGCAGCAGCGTCCACAGGTTTTATAAAGTTGTTATGATGCGCGTTGCGGTACCCACCTGTTGGAGGGTGCTAGCACAATGTGAACTGAGGTCGGGGCAGTTCACCCACTCCATCTGCATTCACTGGTCATGACATAAATTCCGGCAGAAGTTCATTGCTGCAGATTCCAGCTTCTGCTGTCTCTTGTGCCTCCATTGTATATTTCAGGCAGTTCATCACTAAAAGAGCTTGGAGAATATTTTCAACAAGAATGCCCTGACACTGAGAAACATTCACCAGCAGTCAAAGTTTGAGATCTGCAGTTCTTGCTCTGCCGCTTCAGTTGTGGCTTTTCAGTGCCCCCTGCTGACATTCAGCTGTCATTGAACACTTACAATCCATTCCCCCATTGACTGTCAAAAGGCAAAAACGGCAGATTGGTGTGTAAGAAAAAATCTAGATGCTAAAAATCTAAAATCAGAACAAAAATTAGTGGGAATCTTCTTCAGGTCAGTGTGCATTTCTGGAGTTAAGATGCTGATAAAATATAATCGACCTGAAACATTAGCACTGCCTCTTTCTCGGCAGCGACTGCCTGACCCATTGAATATCAACAACATTTTTCATTTTTATTTCTTTCATCTCTTATGGTCTGTTTGTTGAGAGATTTTAATATACCAGTTTGCCAGTTTTCTTCTAGCTTCCCAATGCCATGACTGATTTATCCCCAAGAAAGAATGCATTTCACCAAGGAAGGCATTCTTTGTATGTTAACATCACATATATGAACGTAAGAAAATAAGAGCAGGAGAAGGCCACTCAGTCCCCTAGACAGGGCCTGCCATTCAATAAGGTCGTGGTTGATCTGCCCTTTCTGTGCCAAATTAACAGCAAACAAATCTCTTCCTCTTCTCAGCAAGACAGAGTGAGGCACACACTGGCAGTTAAATCTCCCTCCCAGCAAATACACACACACACACACACACACACACACACACACACACACACAAACTCACACACACACACACACACACACACACTCACACACAAACTCTCACACACACACACTCACACACACAAACTCTCTCACACACACTCACACACACAAACACTCTCTCTCACACACACACACAAACTCTCTCACACACACACTCACATACACACAAACACTCTCACACACACACTCTCTCTCTCACACACACACACACACACACACACTCACACACACAAACTCTCTCACACACACTCACACACACAAACACTCTCTCTCACACACACACACAAACTCTCTCACACACACACTCACATACACACAAACACTCTCTCTC
Organism: Mobula birostris; assembly: GCF_030028105.1. Lineage (NCBI taxonomy): Eukaryota > Metazoa > Chordata > Chondrichthyes > Myliobatiformes > Myliobatidae > Mobula > Mobula birostris. The sequence goes on along the minus strand of NC_092391.1, from coordinate 21,348,264 downwards.
TCTCTCTCACACACACACACACACACACACACACACACACACACCCTGACAAATACAGTACTGTGCAAAGGTCTAAGGCAAATATATATATAGCTCGGGTGCCTAATAATTTTGATTAGTACTGTATGTCTTAACGTGGAGTGGACAGCGAGTTTGTAAATCTGTCAGGAACAAAGGATGTTGGGAATGGCGAGGGTGGGGCACCATGGGAGGGTTGTGTGATAGGTGGCAGAGAAGGAGTGCCGGGTGGGAGGTGGCGTAGGTGCAGACACACCCAGTCCTGAGACACCAGGTAAGGTCATCTGATTCTAAACAATTGGAATTCCACATCCCATTCCCATTCTGACATGTCTATCTACGGCCTCCTCTACTGTAAAGATGAAGCCACACTCAGGTTGGAGGAACACCACCTTATATTCCGTCTGGGTAGCCTCCAACCTGATGGCATGAACATCGACTTCTCTAACTTCCGCTAATGCCCCACCTCCCCCTCGTACCCCATCCGTTATTTATTTATATACACACATTCTTTCTCTCACTCTCCTTTTTCTCCCTCTGTCCTTCTGACTATACCCCTTGCCCATCCTCTGGGTTCCCCCCCTCCCCCTTTTTCTTCTCCCTGGGCCTCCTGTCCCATGATCCTCTCATATCCCTTTTGCCAATCACCTGTCCAGCTCTTGGCTCCATCCCTCCCCCTCCTGTCTTCCCCTATCATTTTGGATCTCCCCCTCCTCCTCCCACTTTCAAATCTCTTACTCACTCTTCCTTCAGTTAGTCCTGACGAAGGGTCTCGGCCTGAAATGTCGACTGTACCTCTTCCTAGAGATGCTGCCTGGCCTGCTGCGTTCACCAGCAACTTTGATGCGTGTTGCTTGAATTTCCAGCATCTGCAGAATTCCTTGTGTTTGGTTTATTGATCATTGCAGAATGTCTCTCTGGTGCTTCCTGCTCCCTCCCCTTTTCCCATGATTCCTCTCTCTGCCTCCTTCCCACTCTCAGTGCACAATACAGGCCCATTTTACAATCAGATTTATCAGCACTCACATATATCATGAATTTGTTTTGTTTTTTGGCAGTACAGTGCAAACTCACAGACATACGCACTCAAAATTGTACACGCACACATGTACACACCCATGCATTACACATATACATTCTTACAAATATACCCATGAACACAAACACACACACAATCCTGATTCATACAGGACTGTTTATCCTGCTTGAGTTCCTCCATTTACATTTTGACCCAATACAGTAATACTTTTTCCCAGGGGAGGGGAGGAGAAGATGGCGACGCGACGCAGCATGCACGGCCGCTCCAAAATGATATCGTATTTGTTAAGTAGGTACCATGCATAATCCTGATTTGATGGATACAGACATGAGAAGCACAGAGGAACATCTGGAGAAACTTCTGAAATGCCTGCTTTGCTGCCGCTGCTACTGTGCGATCGAGAATCTCCGGAGGGGAAGGCCCCAAATCCTCAGCTTTGCCTATTGCCTATTGCCATGGCTGGGGTCAAAGCGCTCGGCAGAGATGGTACTCGGTGCTCGGTGTCGGAGGGCTGGTCACAGGCTCGAAGTTTTCGGACGGACTCAAGATTCGGCTGTGGTCAGGTGTTTCCAGGATGCTGCACCGGCAAGTTTGCGCCGCTGGAAGCTCATGGCAGGGAGAGTTTTTCTTCCTTCTACCGTCTGCATGAAATGATGGGACTTTTGAGAGACTTTGAGACTTCTGTTTACCACGCCCATGGTCTGTTCTTTATCAAATTACTGTATTGCTTTGCACTGTTGTAACTATATGTTATAATTATGTGGTTTTTGTCAGTTTTTTTAGCCTTGGTCTGTCTTGTGTTTCTGTGATATCACACTGGAGGAATATTGTATTATTTCTTAATGCATGCATTACTAAATGACAATAAAAGAGGACTGCATGTCCTCATAATCTAATCTAATCTAATCTAATCTAATGAGACAACTGTTATCAACGTCACTCCTGACTTTCGATGTGATGTGATATGCCTGTTGTCTTTGCCGTGACACATTTTCCCCTCCACCTTCAGATTTCTGAATGCACAATAAACCAACCCACGAACATTACCTCACTGTTTTTGCTCTCTTATTTACATTACTTTTCAAATTGTATGTATTATTGTAATTTGTAGGATTTTTATGTATTGAACTCTACCGCTGACGCAAAACAACAAATTCAACGACATACCGTTTGTACATCAGTGATAATAAACCTGATTCTGTTTCCCATCTATGTTGCATATCATCTTCCCACAGCACATTTCCATTTTCATCATTCAGTCCTGCCTCACCGCTAACTCTCTTGACCCGCCCCCCCCCCATGCTGTTTGTCTCAATCTACTTGTGCAGCATTTCATGTTAAAAAGACAGAACTTTTGGGGAGACATAAATTGCTTTTTCTGTCACCACTGCTTCCATTTCTTTAGCCACTAACTCCATCCATCCCTCTATCTGGAAGCCACTGACCACAAGATGGACTTCAGATTAATGTCTTCATTAACATAGAAAGCATACAGCACAACACAGGCCCTTCGGCCCGCAAAGCTGTGCCGAACATGTCGAAAGGTTGAATATTATTTATTTCTGTTACCATTTGATCACCTCTCTCCACCCCTGCTTCAGCTCATTCTCACCTTTGCTTTATTTACCTATTTTTTTTTACCTATTTCAGCCCAATTCTCCCTTCATCCATAAACCTAAAGCTACCCAAAGCCTAGTGTCTAACCTATACTGCCCTTGCTCTGATTACTTGTTGCCAGCTAAGAACACCCAACTTTAACATTCTCACCATTGCTTTCAAACCAGCCATTGTCTCTCTCCATTTCTCCTCCATCCCTCTGATCTGACAATGCTGCTCTCCTCCATTCTGTTGGGGGCTCATGATTTTAATCATTCCATGATTGGCTGCCAAACCGTCATTCCTGAGCTCAGGAATGAATTCCCAAAATCCATCCAGCTCCTTGTTCTTTCCAGCCTCCCTCAAGTTACTCCATAAAACTTGTGCCTGATCCAGAAATGCTTTCGGTTGTTCTGACCTATTCTCTCCTGCTCTGCCACACACACAAAATGTTAGAACCTCTGATCCGAACAGCCACACCATTTTGGTAACTGCATCAGTTTTGCCCAGTGGTGTTGCTGTGAAGACTTTTAAGTCATGTTGCTCCACTCGTAGAATGTATATATAGATAAAACTTGTTCTTAGACAAATTGATGGTTTCAGTTCTTAAATTCACATTCCCAGCTGTCAGAACACAATGTCCTTCCTTTAGTTTCTAGCACGGCTCATAGTGAAAATGACTCCAGAATGACAAGGCGTGTCAGTTGCCACAATTATATTCAATAACCTACAATTTGACAGAGCCTTTAATGAAGAAATGCATTCCAAGGTTCTTCAAAGGAGTGTTGTACATGAAAGAGACACCTTACTCCATAATATGACACAAGGCCCTTCAGGTTATCAATGACCTGACTTGCATATTCACCCTTGTATTTTTCAAGCTGGTAATAACAATAATAGCATGCTTCATGAGATTCATTAATGACCGGATATTATCATTAATCCCCTCCCGCCACCTTCTTACTCTGACTTCCTATCTTTTTTCTCCAGCCCGAAACGTCGACTGTTTACTCTTTTCCATAGACGCTGCCTGACCTGCTGAGTTTCTCCAGCATTTTGTGTGTGTTGCTGAGAATCTAACCTTTTAATATTAATGTTAATATTACAGTTTCATTGCCTCATGATTGGCATCATTTTACCTTCACTGCACAGGAACGGGGCAAGAAAGGTGTCCATGGTAATAAGTTAGGGTATTATGTTTACATGTTTGAGGTACTTTATCCAAATATTTTTTTGCACCAGCCAGTGGAGGGCAATAGTCCATTGTGTGATTTCAGTTTATTTATTTTATTTTATTTACAGACTGTAACTGTGGAGATTCAAGTTAAAGTTTCAGGTGGATGAACTTTCATCAGAACTGGTTGGCCTGCTGAGTATTTCCAGCATTTGCTGCTCTTATTAAAGAGGCAGGGATTTTCGCAGGCTTTAGCACTGGCAGGCTCATGGGAATCAGTCATATGTAACCCTGTGGAAAAGGAGGTGTGCAGAGATCAGAGTTGTTGGGCTGGAAATGTCAGGGAGACAAAACAACGGAGAGCTCTGAAAATAAAAAAAAGAAATGAGAATTTAACCTACTTCCTTGTACTTCTTCCTCCTCTCCCGCCACTTTCTTACTCTGACTTCCTATCTTTTTTCTCCAGCCCGAAACGTCGACTGTTTACTCTTTTCCATAGACGCTGCCTGACCTACTGAGTTTCTCCAGCATTTTGTGTGTGTTGCTGAGAATCTAACCTTTTAATATTAATGTTAATATTACAGTTTCATTGCCTCATGATTGGCATCATTTTACCTTCACTGCACAGGAACGGGGCAAGAAAGGTGTCCATGGTAATAAGTTAGGGTATTATGTTTACATGTTTGAGGTACTTTATCCAAATATTTTTTTGCACCAGCCAGTGGAGGGCAATACTGAGCACAGAGCCTCAACAATCTCTTGTCCATTTTAAAAAGGTCTGTTTGCCATATACATTTACAGGTATTGGGAATTCTCTGTCGTGTGTTGCTGCTACATGTAGCAAAAACAAGAACATTCAACAATTATATAGAATGGAGAATTATATAAAGTTCAAAGTACAGATGGAATAAGACGTGCATGAATGCACAAATACCAGAATGTATTTACAGTGTAAACAACATTCTAAGAAGTCTTTTAAAGTGTTTACAGTGCAGTAAAGGATTGACGTAATGGGGGGGGGGTGGGGTTGGTGGTCACGGAGGGGTATAACTAGAAGGGTTGATCAGATTAACTGCCTGGGGGAAGAAACTTTTAAGATGACGTGAAGTGTTTGTTTTAAGAGCCTAAAATATCAGAATTACAGTACTTAATTTATCTTCCTCTCTGCATCCCTCTGGTGCTGCTCATACACTTCATGTCCCACAGACAAGGTAATACTCATATTTCATAGGGCCATGTTGGTTAGATCTTGGAATGCCAGGTCCTGCAGGCTTAGTCACTCAACAGATTGAAGAAAACCGTGGCTCGCCCTCAGCTTCGCAGAAGGAACAGGGATGAGCAAAAAATGATGGCCTCGCTGGACAGGTTCACTTCAATCAGTAGAGAAAAAAATAAACTGAGAGTCTTGCAGAGTGACTTCTATGACCTGCACAGAAATGACAGACAAAATCATTTAATCTCCAACCACACACTCTGCTGTGCACAAGTTAGGTGTTTCTGCATTTAGTGCCACACCTATTCATCTCTGTCAAATTGCCTTCCTTTCCTTCTATGCATTTTTCAGGATAACTATTGTTCCCACTCAGTTAAAGACAGACCTTGGTGTGATACCTTCTCAGACGCAACAACAAGGTTACTATGTGATTTAGGACAAGGCGTAAATTCACAAAGCTGTGCGTCAGAGCTGACAGTGACACGGCAGAGCTAGGCTTTTGTACCGCCTACGCAAACAGTACTTCAACATAGCTGTATGGATATGCTCAGAGGAGCCAGCTTTCAGAAGAGACAATGAAACAAGGACTTGCCTATCTTCAGATGCACTTATAAAATGCCATGTCAATATTGTGAACCAGAGAGAAATTCCAATGTTTTAACCAATATTTAACCCTCAGACAGTATCACCAAAGCAGATACGAGGAAATCTGCAGATGCTGGAAATTCAAGCAACACACACAAAACATGCTGGTGAACGCAGCAGGCCAGGCAGCACCTATAGGAAGAGGTACAGTCACCGTTTCGGGCCGGGACCCTTCGTCAGGTCCTGAAGGGTCTCAGTCCAAAACGTCGATTGTACCTCTTCCTATAGGTGCTGCCTGGCCTGCTGCGTTCACCAGCATTTTTTGTGTGTGTCACCAAAGCAGATGATTTGGATAGATGTTGTTAGGATTGCTGTTCACATAATGGCTCCAGAAATTTGCTTATTAGACCGTAGAATACACATAAAACATTTTCCATCCACTATAGGCTGTTTTGGGACACTCTGCCAATGAAGGAAATGCAAGTCTTTCTTCATAATTTTCTTTTTATTTTCCCTTCCCCTTCTTTATCTCTCCCCAAACTCATCTGGCTAGTTTCCTGTTCTATTGAATGATTGCATTTGGCTGGATGTTGTCCCAGGGTTTGTGCAGTCTCTCAAGCTGAGATAAATCATCAGCAGATCACATACTGAGTCTCAAGCAACCTTGTTCCACTCCTTGCATCAGCACAGTCTTACAACGGCTCTGAGTCTGCCGTATCTGCCATCTATCATCACACAGTCCCGGAATTATTCCAGTATAGATTAAATTAGTAGGAGCAATCACAATCTCAAGCAAGTTAATTGAGAAGATGTATTTAGGCTTTGACGTTTTAACACATGCTTGATTAAGTGTTATAAGGTTTGTTTTTGATTTTGCATAATTTAACTTTAAATCCTGTTGGTAGAGCCAATCAGGGCATTTAACGACAGGCGTAAACCCTTTTAATATGCACACACATCTGATTTATTCTGTCGTGTAATGTCCTTTTATTTTTTTATATTCCTTTTTTTATTAGTATTTGCGTTTCTGCCAGTGACAAATTTGCTCACAGCAATATTTCGTGCTCTTGCAATCATTTCATAAATCTTTCAAAGTGGTTATAACTCATTTAAATTGTAAAAACAAGCAACAATTGACCATCTACATCGCAAGCTGAGAAACAATGGCTATTCCTTATTTTCTCCGCAGTCTTTACTAAACACCAGTAGGTGTTTCTGAATGAAGACTCAATGCGGTGAAGTTGGCAGATGAGTTTAGACAAACATCATAGATAACCAATAGTTAAAATATACTGGTAACAAATTTTAAAGCCCCTAAAACACATTAGATTTGGAATTAAATGTTTTCCCAGAGAAATGGAATATGATCAGACTTGCAGAGAAGAACATGTGATGAGTCACATCTTGGGACTCTCAAATCTCTGAACAATGAACTGTGATCGATGTGAGCACGTGGGAAGGTGTTTGTTGATCTGTGATCAGCTACACGATCAGAAGAAGACATATATTATGTCTGCACATAATAGATGGATAAAGCTAGTTGGTTAGTTACTTCCTGTTACCTTGCTAGCGTTAAGGGCAGTAATCTCTGTCTGTCCTTGGCCATCTTCTCTATTGTGCCCCACGCGTGATTCAGGGTCCTCATTTCTGCCTCGACGGTATGGCGCCAAGTTGTCTTTGGTCTCCCACATTTCCTCTGCCCTTCAGGGGTCCCATGAAGTGCTGTCTTGATGATGGAGTTGGCCTCTTTTCTCATCATATGCCCAGTCCATCTCCAACCTTTCCTCGTGATGTTTGTGGCCATTTCCTCCTGGTGACACTGAAGGATTAGGACATGGTTGGAGATCTTTCTTGGCCAGAAAATACAGAGGATTTCCCGGAGGTTACAGCAAAGCTAATCGTCAGGCTTGCTATTTTCAGCCGAGGAAGGTATTGCTCACAGTTTCTACATGAGAAACTATTTCTAGTTTAATGAATGGAGAAAGAAGGCAACAATTTCTGTGCAAACATGCCTTTCGCAACTCAGGTCTTCCTGAGCCAGTTTTAGCCGAAGAAGCACTTCAGAAGCATTGTCAGCTTTGGGAAGTGGACATTACTGCGGTGCCTAGTGCACAGCAAGATCCCGCAAAAGACACTGCAGGTGCGGTCGTTTGGAGTGGTAAGAAAACAAACAGCTGGAGGAATTCAGTGTGTCGAGCAGCATCTGTGGAGGCAGAAGGGTGGTCGGTGATTCGGGTAGTGACCCTGCATCCGGACTGAGAGCACAGATGGAAGATGGCCACCAGTGTAAAGAGTTGAGAGGGAGGGGTGAGGAAGGGGCTGATGGGCGATAGGTGGAACCCAGTGAGGAGAGGGATGGTGGGCAGATGGAGACAGACAGGGGGAGGGGAGGCTGAGAGGCAGAGATTGGCGGGCGGTCAGTAGGGAAATGGAGATGGAAAGAGAAGGCCACCATTCCTCCCAGTCCCCCGTCACTTTCCCTCAGGAGGAGTTCCCTGCACCTCCAGCCTCACCATCACTGTGGGACCTAAAGGTCTCTCCAAGTCAGACAAAGTTTCACCTGCACCTCCTTCAGCCTTGGCTATTATATACCGTGCTCTCAATGTGACCTCCTGCACTTTAGCAAGACCAAGCATAGACTCAGCAACCTGCACATTGTCTGCATTTTCCTTCCTGCACTCCTGGTTGCAAGCCGTTTCACCTCCCCTTCCCATTCCCACACCCACTTGACTGCCCTCGGCCTTTCCCCACTGCCAGGGTGACACCAGATGCAAGCTGAACTAGTGTAATGAATGATACTTCATTTTCTGCCTGGATGGCATACAACTCAATGGTATGAGCTTTGGATTCCCCAACGGCAGGTCACCTGCTCTCCCTAAGACAGGTCTCGTACCACCAGTTTCAGGAACAGTTATTACCCTTCAACAACTAGGCTCCTGAACCAATGTGGATAACTTCACTCACCTCAACTCTGAACTGAGTCCACAACCTTGAATCTTGGTCTAACGGGTGGAAGCATGGGGACACTGAGAAAAGCAACGGGTGTTTTTGAGCGCAAACAACAGGAATTCTGCAGATGCTGGAAATTCAAGCAACACACATCAAAGTTGCTGGTGAACGCAGCAGGCCAGGCAGCATCTGTAGGAAGAGGTGCAGTCGACGTTTCAGGCCAATCTCGGCCTGAAACGTCGACTGCACCTCTTCCTACAGATGCTGCCTGGCCTGCTACGTTCACCAGCAACTTTGATGTGTGTTGGGTGTTTTTGAGACCTTGTCTGAATTCCACCACATTTTAGAGTTTAAAACCACTAGGAATTAGAGATAACTCAGTAGAATTTGTTACTTTACACCATGCGTCCCTTTAAATGGCTCTCATTCTTGAAAATGTGTGTGTATTTATTTTTACAAGGGGATAATAAGACAAGGGTATATCAAAGTGGCTTTTGTGTGAGTATCTATAAGCCTTTTGACAACAAAAAGATACTGTAAAGCTGAGCAAGGGCTGTGCTACTGGAGATGTTGTCATTCAGTTTACTCTTTAAGTCAGGGGTTCCCAATATTTATTATGCCATGGACCCCCGCATTAACCGAAGGGTGTGTTGGTCCCAGGTTTGGAACCCCTGCTCTAAGAGAAGGGAAAGAGATCTCATGTCAGTATTTTTGAAGAACAGCAGGGGAATTTTCCTTTGTCTCTTGTTGAGATTTAATCTCTCAGTCTACATTATAGAAACTGATTATTTTAAGTTGCAATTTGTGGGATCTGTGGAAGCAAAGGGATGGGTGACATTTCAGGTCAAGACGTGGCATCAGGAGCGCGGAGGGGAGATGGCCAGCATAAAGCAGTGTAGGGGGGGAGGCTGTGGAGGGAATTAGATGAGGAGGGGGGTTGATAGGAAGATAGAGCCAGGTGGGGAGGTGGGGAGGGAAGGGTGGGGTTGGGGGATAGCAGTTGGCAGGTGATAAGTCGAAACAGGTAACGAGAGAGAGAGAGAGAGAAAAGATGGAGTTGGGTAGGGGGAGTGGAGGGTGCAGGTAGAGACAGAGGCTGGAAGATGATGGGATCTGATGAGAAAGGAAGGTGATGAGTGAAGCCAGATAAGGAAAGGCTGACCCACTTGTAAGAACAGGTAGTTGATCCAACAGGTGGCGTCTGAAAATGAGACAAAGTGGTGGAGTGGAGACCTACATAACCCAGAAGGAAAGAGAAGGAACTTGAGGAGTTCAAAGCTCAAAATAAATTAGTTATCACAATATGTCTGATGGTCTGCATCCCAGGGTGCTTAAGGAAGTAGCCCAAGAAATAGTGGATGCATTAATGATAATTTTTCAAAACTCGTTCGATTCTGGACTCGTTCCTGAGGATTGGAGGGTGGCTAATGTAACTCCACTTTTTAAAAAAGGAGGGAGAGAGAAACCGGGGAATTATAGACCGGTTAGCCTAACGTCGGTGGTGGGGAAACTGCTGGAGTCAGTTATCAAGGATGTGATAACAGCACATTTGGAAAGTGGTGAAATGATCGGACAAAGTCAGCATGGATTTGTGAAAGGAAAATCATGTCTGACGAATCTCATAGAATTTTTTGAGGATGTAACTAGTAGAGTGGATAGGGGAGAACCAGTGGATGTGGTATATTTGGATTTTCAGAAGGCTTTTGACAAGGTCCCACACAGGAGATTAGTGTGCAAACTTAAAGCACACGGTATTGGGGGTAAGGTATTGGTGTGGGTGGAGAGTTGGATAGCAGACAGGAAGCAAAGAGTGGGAATAAACGGGACCTTTTCAGAATGGCAGGCGGTGACTAGTGGGGTACCGCAAGGCTCAGTGCTGGGACCCCAGTTGTTTACAATATATATTAATGACTTGGATGAGGGAATTAAATGCAGCATCTCCAAGTTTGCGGATGACACGAAGCTGGGTGGCAGTGTTAGCTGTGAGGAGGATGCTAAGAGGATGCAGGGTGACTTGGATAGGTTGGGTGAGTGGGCAAATTCATGGCAGATGCAATTTAATGTGGATAAATGTGAAGTTATCCACTTTGGTGGCAAAAATAGGAAAACAGATTATTATCTGAATGGTGGCCGATTAGGAAAAGGGGAGGTGCAACGTGACCTGGGTGTCATTATACACCAGTCATTGAAAGTGGGCATGCAGGTACAGCAGGCGGTGAAAAAGGCAAATGGTATGCTGGCATTTATAGCGAGAGGATTTGAGTACAGGAGCAGGGAGGTACTACTACAGTTGTACAAGGCCTTGGTGAGACCGCACCTGGAGTATTGTGTGCAGTTTTGGTCCCCTAATCTGAGGAAAGACATCCTTGCCATAGAGGGAGTACAGAGAAGGTTCACCAGATTGATTCCTGGGATGGCAGGACTTTCATATGAAGAAAGAATGGAAGAACTGGGCTTGTACTCATTGGAATTTAGAAGATTGAGGGGGGATCCTAAAGGGATTGGACAGGCTAGATGCAGGAAGATTGTTCCCGATGTTGGGGAAGTCCAGAACGAGGGGTCACAGTTTTAGGACTGAGATTAGGAAAAACTTCTTCACACAGTGAGTGGTGAATCTGTGGAATTCTCTGCCACAGGAAACAGTTGAGGCCAGTTCATTGGCTATATTTAAGAGGGAGTTAGATATGGCCCTTGTGGCTATGGGGGTCAGGGGGTATGGAGGGAAGGCTGGGGCGGTGGTCTGAGTTGGATGATCAGCCATGATCATAATAAATGGCGGTGCAGGCTCGAAGGGCCGAATGGCCTACTCCTGCACCTATTTTCTATGTTTCTATGTTTCTATGTCATGGTCCGGTCCTTGAAGTCTGCATTCCAGTTCACGGTCTGGTCCATGGACTCCAGACTCTGGGTCTTCCGGCTGTCCCTTGTTTCAGTTGGGCTTAATCATAGGCACCTGATGCTTGTCTTGGGGCTGGGAATATAAGCGGCCCTGGGATCGAGTGTGGGTGCTGGTTTGTCTTGTCAGTATCCCCTTGGAGTAACCCGCCGGTGGAAAGCTAGAGCAGCCATTCGTGACCTCTAGGCCTGGTTGGAGGACCACTGCTTCATGGAGCCTTGTTGTCTCTCGTTGGAGCAGTCATCGTGGTATGGATCCGGCCGTTTCCATGGCCAGCTGAGTGGCCGTCTGCTACTCCGAGCTAGATACGGGTTCGGCTGTTTCTGTGGCCAGCAAAGGTTGCTGGCCGCCCCGAGACTGGGAGCCACCCCGGATTGAGCTCCCTTCCTGTCCTTGCCTCTGTGGAGTAAGTCAGGCCGTCCTTGCTGTTACCCTGAGGTTGGACTGTTCCCTTCTTCTCTCCATCTGAATCCCTGACAGTTTCCTCGGTGGTTTACCTTGGCACTTGGGTCCATCTTCAGCGCCCACCGTATGACAAAATATGTATATGCCACCATATACTGTCTTGAGGTTCATTTTCTTGCCAGGCATTTACAGGAAAATAAAGAAATGTAACGGAATTTATGAAAAATTATACGTAAAGTCTGACAACTAACCAATGTGCAAAAGAAGACAAATTGTGCAAATAAATGAATAATACTAAGAATGTGAGTTGCAGAATGCTTGAGCATGAGTCTATAGGTTGTGGATCTGTTCAAGTAAGACATTGCCATGTGCAATTGGTAGTTACTATTTATAAATTATTGAAGATGAAGCTTTAAGATTAGCTTTATTTGGCAGATCTACATCGAAATATACAGTGAAACATGTTGTTTTGTGTCAACATCCGACACAGTCTGAGAGACAAGTGTCGGCATGCTTCCAGCGCCAACGTAGCTTACTAACGTTAACACATCTATTTTTCGAATGTGGGAGGAAACCAGAGCACCCAGAGGAAATCCACAGGGTCACGGACAAACTCTGTACAGACACAGATGGGAATTGAACCCTGATCTTTCAACTGGCACTGTAAAGCATTATGCTAACCACTATGCTATCGTGCTATCTCGCACTAAGTTATTAGCTGCAAGGTGTTCTGTGAAAGATGCTACTTAAAATTAAGTCTGTATGGTTCCTTTGAAAGAGTTCCAACTTAAATGATAAAAAATATTGCCTTCTAAGTAGTTTGTATGCAATAACGTGAACAACAAACTGGAGCAAAACTAGCTATGAACTCATTCCATTTAAGACCTTTACGATCACAAACTGGTTTACAATGTATTGATCAATGACTTGCCTTTGCCTCAGCTGATATCAGGCAACAGAAAAAGCATTGTCGACAGGTTTAGCGATATAGTGGGACTTAGGTCAGTGACTCCGTGGAGCACTTGCCATCGATAGATGATGCAACATTAGTTCCCAATTGCCAAGATGTGATGTTACTTTTACTTCTTGACAACAGTCAATACCAAGGCCAGACCTCAGACACTCAAAGTTGCAAATGGCCCTAAATGTGATAAGTGTTGGTTTGTTGGCACACATCACGAAATCTTTTATTGATGTGTGTATGTTAGTATTGTTCTTGCTTTACTGCTGCACATAAACAACCTGGACAGGTGCAAGATGTCGGAAGAGTTCTTGATGACATTCTGTTGACCTTATGTAAATCGAACACCCTGAATACTGACTTGAGATATGCCTCTAAAAGACTACTATTTACAACATGGAATTAGATTGGTCTTCCACGACCTTATTATGGGCATTATCCCATGCTCTGAATCTCCTGAAGGGAATTTATTTATAAGTAATTATTTCTTTGTCTAACGTATCTCCAAAAATATACATTTTCCTCAGACTTTTAAACCCTAGTAACATTGGTTCTGGAGACAAATCTTTTTTAGGATTTGCCCTTCTGCCAACATCTGAACCAAGGAGTACTTAGTTATTCCTTGGCTTGCTGAGTTCCAGCATTTTGTGTGGGTGTTGCTCAGATTTCCAGCATCTGCTGATTTTTCTCTTGTTTGTAATTATTTCACACATTCCCCACATGAAGCAGTTCCATAGCTGATTCCCATCCCTGCAAAAATCATGGATGATGGAAATATGAAATGAGAGCTGAGGATGCCAATGAGAGTTATCAGCTCCTCATTGTATGGTAATTATTTAAGAGATTGGAATGCGCAGGGGAGTTTTTTTTAAGCATCGCGCCCATTCCATAGAAGTTGCGCGACCGCAGAAGAATGTTAAGTATTTCAAACAAAAACATTCTCTTCTTTTGCAGAGTGAAGGCATGTGCTGCTTTCTCCAGTGACGTCATCAAGGAGTGTTCCAGAGTGACCCTGTCAGAAACTGATAGGTTCCACAAGCTTTAGTGTGGGAATCTAAGGCCAATGTTTCTGGACAACAAAAAGTAGTTTAGACAAACTTTCCTTGCCTTTTAAGGTACCTCTTTATATTCTAATGCAGAACTAAATAAGGCTATAAAGATTAATTCTAATCCCTTCTTGAATATGCAACTACTGTGATTAGTCGTAGATTATACCTGATACTGTATTGGCATTGGAGAAATCTTTGCACTTTCCTGGTTCAGTCCTGAGATTGCTTGAATCTCTTGACTTTAATTTAACCTCTGCATCAATATAATCAGTAACTTGGAAGTATGACATAGTACTATAACTACTGAAACTAATGTATAGAACTATAAATCCCCAGGATCTATATAATGACCAATAATAAGGGAGGAGAAGATGGTGGCACGACGCCTCTCCGGTGAAATGATATCGTATTTGTTAAATAGGAGCCGTGCACAATCCTGATTTGATGGAGACGGATGTGAGAAGCACGGAGGAACATCTGGTGAAACTTCCGAACGCCCGGTTCGCTGCCACTGCTACTGTGCGATTGAGAATCTCCGGAGGGGAAGGCCCCAAATCCTCGGCTTTGCCTGTTGCTGGCGGCTGGGGCCGGGGTCGAAGCGCTCGGCAGAGATGGTGCTCAGTGCTCTGTATCGGAGGGCTGGTCGGAGGCTCGAAGTTTTCAGATGGACTGAGGGTAGAACTGTGGTCGGGTGCTTCCAGGATGCTGCATCGGCAAGTTTGCGGCGCTGGAAGCTCATGGCAGGGAGAGTTTTCTTCCTTCTACCATCTGCATGAGATGTTGGGACTTTCGAGAGACTTTGAGACTTTTTTTTTACCATACCCATGGTCTGTTCTTCCATCAAATTATGGTATTGCTTGCACTGTTGTAATTATATGTTATAATTATGTGGTTTTTGTTAGTTTTTCAGTCTTGGTCTGTCTTGTGTTTCCGTGATATCACACTGGAGGAACATTGTATCATTTCTTAATGCATGCATTACTAAATGACAATAAAAGAAGACTGCGTGTCCTCATAATCTAATCTAATAGTTCACTACATCTGCCGCACTCAAAGTGGAACAGAATAAAAATCAGAAGGTCCATTAACTGCAAGGTGTTTATTACAAAAATATAAAATAATTGACAGCTTATTCAATGAAGAGATTTGCTCTCCCTAAGGATATGCTGATATTGAGTAAGCTACTAAAAATCGCCTTCAGTACATTGCGGAATGCAGTTATGTGCTGTTCTAATATTACATGAGCCTAAAACTCAAGTGTTGAATTTTTCTAACCCAGTTTGTCATGAGCATGTGAAATTGTATCCAGTTATTGACCAGAGAGACACAAGGGTGTGTCTTCCCGTCTACTCCTAAGGATGGCCGCGGCAATCACGTCAGATGCGTCCACCTTTACCCCAAAAGGCCCGGAAGGGTTCGGATGGCAGAGAATGGGAGTGGTGGCGAAGCGTCTCTCAAGCTCCTCGAAATCATAGTCGTAGCAGGCCAAGTTATCCGTGAGGCAGGTGATTTGGTGAGGGAGGTGAGAGGAGTGGCAATTTGGCTGTAGTTTCTGATGAAACGGTGGTAAAAGTTGGAGACACAGAAGAAGCGCTGTCGCTGTTTGAGGGAGCGGGGTCAGGGCCATTCAATGACGGCGCGCACTTTCTTCGACCATGGCCCTGGCCTTCTGGTGAAAGGACGTAACCCAAGAAAGAAATGACTGGGTGGAGCCGGCATTTTTCTAAATTGCGGTACATTTGGTTTCTGATGAGACGCCGGAGGACTGAACGGACGTGGCAGGTGTGCTCTTGAGGTTTAATTTTGGATAAGATGAGGCTATCTCCGAGGCAGATGAACTTACCTGCATAGCATATCTCAGAGGAACTCGTTAATAAAGGCTTGGGAAACAGCTGGACTGTTTGAAAGACCGAAAGACATCACCAAGTATTCGCAGTGGCCAGTGAGTGTTAAGAATGTCGTCTTCCACTCATCCCCCTGGCAGATGCAGATCCAGATGTTCGCACTCCGTAGATCCATTTTGGTGAAGATCCGGGTCCCGCAGAGTGTTTCAAATGCGCTATCCATTAAGGGGAGAGGGTTGCGGTTCTTAATGCTGTTTCTGTTGAATCCACAGTAGTCAATGCAGAGGCAAAGACTCCATCTTGTTTACAAAGAAGAATTCTGATGAAGCCGTGCTGTAGTGCTTTGGTGATGTAGTCATTAGTGGCTTGGGTCTCTCTCAGAAGGCGATTGTTTATATTCCTGTGGGAGTTTGGTGAGGTCGAGTCTCCTCCGTCTCCCCAGATTTGCAGAGTGAAGTCGACTGAGTTTGCTGGGAAGTGCCCCCAACCAAACAGTGCATTGGGTGACCGGGTGAAGTGAGGGCCGTGAGTGGAGAGCCAGGAGCAGCGTAGGATGGGAGGAGTGTTGGGTGAGTCGATCAGGAGGAATTGGTGTTCTCTGACGCTCAGGCGCATGGGCTGTGTGAGCGCTCTGACAAGCCCAGAGCCCAACGACTATGACGTTGAAAGAGTGGGAGATGGGTTCGGTAGGAATTCCAAGCAGCACACACAGAGTCTAATCCGAATACTTGTCTGCTTTGTCTAAATTCACCAGAGCCTCCTTTGCATGTAGAGCCGACGGAGTGTAGGGGAGGAGAGTGAAACGGCCTATGGTGCTGGAACGGGGGTCCGGAGAGAGCTTGTCAGATAGGAGGCCCCTGGTATCTACCCAGAGGTGCCGTTTCCCCGAACGCCATGGGCATTTGATGCGTCAGTGGCCGCACAAGTTGTTTCTCCACTGACACTTCTGCTTTTGCAGGGTTAAGGAAACTCTCCCTAACTGCATGGGTTGGTGATGGGGGATCTGCAGCCTGAAGTTGTTGTGGGAACGGAACTGACATCTGGCTGATGTTCTGGAAGGTCATTCCATAGATGCTTGTCAATACAGAGCCAACGTGGTGGAGCTTGAGAGGTTCGTGGACATCTTCTAGGTAGACAGCTCCTCCTTGAAGTGCTCCCAGAGGCTGTGATGGTAATGGGCCAGCAGAACTTCCACATTCCACTGCGAGGGTCCTGAATTCCACTGTGTAAGCTGTTAGGGAGCATGATGCAGGCAAGGTATTGGACTCACCGCCTACCTTCCTCTTCCGGGATGGTCGAAAGCCTGGCACCTCTCAGTGGTGAAATCCTCATATTTGTTGCAAATAGGGGTTTGCAGTTAGCGGTGTGGCCCAGGTCAGAGCTCGCCCAGTCGAGAGAGAGAGATGAGGAAGGTAATCTTGGCCCATGAGCTGGCGCCCAGTTGCTGCACCAAGATGGAGAGTTGGGAGAGAGTAGCAGGCAGATGGTCAGCGGGTTCCTGCTGTGTCTGGATCCTGCACTCATGTTGCCGATGGACTTCCTTCAGGTGAGCATACTCTTCTGGGTCAATTGGTTGTTCACTCACCCTGTCAGGAATTGTAAAGGAGACTTGACCCAGGTCAGCAGAGATGATTTGGTGATGAACGATAACTTTAATAATAGACAGCAAAATAACAAGACAGGAAGGGCCACAAAACAAGAGAACAGAAACAAAACACTACAGGCAACAAGGTAAACATCAGGCAGGGAAAGAGGAAACTAGGAGTGACTGGTTGAGGCTGGCTGGTTGAATGAACAATGACTGTGGATGAGAGCTGGGTTTAAATAGGCTGCAGGCGATGAGTTTGGAAGTAGCAGCAGGTGCCTCCTGTTAGCTGGGTGGAGACTGAAAGGTGCCTGGATGTGTAGGCCTGGCATCAGCAAGCCCTGGTAGGCAAAGGAAATGTTTCAAAGATAACATCAAAATCAGCCTGAAGAAATTCAACATTACATCTAAAAATTGGGAAGAATTTGCACTTAATAGATACACCTGGAGGAAATCTGCTCAAGAGGGAGAGTGACCTCCTGAGCGACAGAACAAGCAGCTGCTGTAAAAGGAGAGACTATGACTAGAAGACTCAACCACAAACCACAGCCACCGTTTAATCTTACCCACCCTACTCCAGAATATGTGGACCCCAGATCATGGTGACGATGTTCAACTTTAAGTTTATTGTCATCAGACTACATATATATACGACCAAACTAAACAATGCTCCCCCAGACATGGGGTGGCCACAAACCAAATGTCACACACAGCACAGAAAACAAAATATTACCACAAATAATCTTTGAAGTTCGAAGTAACTTTATTATCAAAGTACATGTATGTCACCATATATAACCCTGAGATTCACTTTCTTGTGGGCACAATCAATAAATCCATAATGTACCAAATTGGTCATTCAAACAGTGTGCAAAAGAAACAAAACTGTGCAAATACGAAAAGAAATATCAATAATAAATAAATAAGCAATAAATATCAAGAACATGAGTTGAAGAGTCCCTGAAAGTTGTGGAAACATTTCAGTAGTGAAGTGAAGTTGAGTGACGTTATCCCATTTGATTCAAGAGTCTGATGGTTGAGGGGTAATAACTGTTCCTGAACCTGGTGGTGTGAGTTCTGAGGCTCCTATACCTTCTACCTGATGGCAGCAGTGAGAAGAGAGCATGTCCTGCTGGAGGGGCGTTCTTGATGATGGATGCTGCTTTCCTGCAACAACATTTTACTGTATGTGGATGTGCTCAGTGGTGAGGAGGGCTTTCCCTCTGATGGACTGAGCCATATCCACTACTTCTTTTGTCAGATTTTCCATTGGAGCTAGTCAATATACTCTGCACCACACATCCATTGAAGTTTATCAAAGTTTTGGATGTCATGCAAAATCTTCGCAAGCTCCTAAGGAAACAGAGGTGCTTCTGGGCTTTCTTTGTATTTACATGCTGGGCTCAGGTCAGGTCCTCTGAAATAACACAGAGGAATTTAATGCTGCTGACCCACTCCACCTCTGATCCTCTGAGGACTAACTCATGGACCTCTGGTTTCCTCCTCCTGAAGTCAATAGTCATTTCATAAGTTTTGCTGACATTGAGTGAGCGGTTGTTGTTATGGCGCCACTCATCCGGATTTTCAATTTCCCTCCCATTTGCTAGTTCATCACCACCTTTGATTTGACCTACAACTGTGGTGTCATCAGCAAACTTGGCATTTGAGCTGTGTATAGCCACACGGTCACAAGTGTAAAGCGAGTAGAACAGGGGGCTAAGCACATAGACCATGGTGGAGATGTTGTTGCTGCCAATCTCAACTGACTGGGGTCTGCAAGTGAGGAAATTAAGGATCCAAATGCACAAAGAGGTATTGAGGCCAATGTCTTGAAGCTTATTCGTTAGTTTTGAGGGGATGATGGTATTAAATACGAATCTGTAGTCAGAAAGGCAGCATTTTGCGGTCTAGTTGCTCCAGTGTTGAGTGAAGAGCCAGTGAAATGTCTCCTGCTGTGGATCTGTATGTCTGGTAGGCAAATTGGAGCAGAAGTTGATATGTTCCATCACAAACCTCTCAAAACACTTTATCACTTTAGACGTAAGTGCGACCGGATGATAGTCATTGAGGCAGGTTACCATGTTCTTAGGCACTGGTATAATTGAAGCCTGCTTGAAGTAGGTGGGGGAGGTAAATGATCTCAGTGAACACTCCAGCCAGTCTATTAGCATAGGCCTTTAGTACTTGGCCAGGTGTCCCATCTGGGCCGGATGCTTTTTGTGGTTTCACCCTCCTGCAGGCTGCTCACACATCGGCCTCAGAGACTGAAATTACAGGATCATCGGGGGCTGTGAGAGTTGACAGTTCCTCCATATTTTGATGGTCAAAGCGTGCATAGAAGGCATCAAGCACATCTGGAAGCAAAGCCCTGTTTTCGCCCACGTCACTTGATTTAACTTTATAGTGTTCAAGCCCTGCCACACCTGTCGAGCATCCTTCATTGATTCAAGTTTAGTCCGGAATTGCCACCTTGGCCATATATAACCATATAATCATATAACAATTACAGCACGGAAATAGGCCATCTCGGCCCTTCTAGTCTGTGCCGAACTCTTACCCTATCCTAGTCCCACCAACCTGCACTCAGCCCACAAACCTCCATTCCTTTCCTGTCCATATATCTATCCAATTTAACTTTAAACAACAACATAGAACCTGCCTCAACTACTTCTGCTGGAAGCTCATTCCACACAGCTACAACTCTCTGAGTAAAGAAGTTCCCCCTCATGTTACCCCTAAACTTTTGTCCTCTAATTCTCAACCCATGTCCTCTTGTTTGAATCTTCCCCACTCTCAATGGACAAAGTCTAACCACGTCAACTCTATCAATCCCCCTCATAATTTTAAACACCTCTATCAAATCCCCCCTCAACCTTCTATGCTCCAAAGAATAAAGACCTAACTTGTTCAACCTTTCTCTGTAACTTAGGAGATAAAACCCATGCAACATTTTAGTAAACTTCCTCTGTAGTCTCTCAATTTTATTGACATGAGGTGGCTTTCTGGAGATCGCACCTGGAGCTCTTTGTTAACTTTCAAGTCACCAGATTTGAATGCCTCTGATCTGGCCCTCAGCAGATTGCAGATCTCATAGTTCATGCAGAGCTTCTGGCTGGGGAAGACTGAATGATTTTTGTGGGGCGCACTCATCTACAACTGTTTTAATGAAGTCCATGACAACCATTCAGATCCACCGAGGAGTCCTTCAACGTGGCCCAGTCCACCAACTCGAAGCCACTTCTCTGCCTCCCATGACCACCTCTTTGTTGTCCTAATCTCTGGAGCCTTGTTCTTTAGTGTCCACCCATATGCTGATAGGAAAAAGAGAGCCAAGATACCCGATTTACTGAAATACTGTCTGAGCATAGAATGGTAGGCATTCCTTAACTTAGTATAACAGTGGTCTAGTGTGTTGGGACCTCTGGTGCTACAGATTATACGCTGATAGTAACCGGTTCAGGGTTTTCTTCAAACAAACCCAGTTGAAGTCCCAGATTGTGATTTGAAGTTTGTCAGGATGGACTGTTTCTTGTTTGGAGACGGTATCATGCAGTATCTCAAGCACTTGATTATAGTCGGCCGCTGATGGTACATAATCTTCAGACAGGATTATGGAGGAGAGCTACACACATAAAAGTTGCTGGTGAACGCAGCAGGCCAGGCAGCATCGCTAGGAAGAGGTGCAGTCGACGTTTCAGGCCGAGGCCCTTCGTCAAGTCTAAATGAAGGAAGAGTGAGTAAGGGATTTGAAAGTTGGAGGGGGAGGGGGAGATCCAAACTGATAGGAGAAGACAGGAGGGGGAGGGATGGAGCCAAGAGCTGGACAGGTGATTGGCAAAAGGGATACGAGAGGGTCATGGGACAGGAGGTCCGGGAAGAAAGACAAGGAGGCGGGGGGGGGGGAACCCAGAGGATGGACAAGGGGTATATTCAGAGGGACAGAGGGAGGAAAAGGAGAGTGAGAGAAAGAATGTGTGTATAAAAATAAGTAACAGATGGGGTACGAGGGGGAGGTGGGGCATTAGCGGAAGTTAGAGAAGTCGATGTTCATGCCATCAGGTTGGAGGCTACCCAGACAGAAAATAAGGTGTTGTTCCTCCAACCTGAGTGTGGCTTCATCTTTACAGTAGAGGAGGCCGTGGATAGACATGTCAGAATGGGAATGGGATGTGGAATTAAAATGTGTGGCCACTGGGAGATCCTGCTTTCTCTGGCGGACAGAGCGTAGGTGTTCAGCAAAGCGGTCTCCCAGTCTCTCAGTTTTCGCAGACTGGGAGACCGCTTTGCTGAACACCTACGCTCTGTCCGCCAGAGAAAGCAGGATCTCCCAGTGGCCACACATTTTAATTCCACATCCCATTCCCATTCTGACATGTCTATCCACGGCCTCCTCTACTGTAAAGATGAAGCCACACTCAGGTTGGAGGAACAACACCTTATTTTCTGTCTGGGTAGCCTCCAACCTGATGGCATGTACATCGACTTCTCTAACTTCCGCTAATGCCCCACCTCCCCCTCGTACCCCATCTGTTACTTATTTTTATACACACATTCTTTCTCTCACTCTCCTTTTCCTCCCTCTGTCCCTCTGAATATACCCCTTGTCCATCCTCTGGGTTTCCCCCCCCCCCCCCCGCCTCCTTGTCTTTCTTCCCGGACCTCCTGTCCCATGATCCTCTCGTATCCCTTTTGCCTATCACCTGTCCAGCTCTTGGCTCCATCCCTCCCCCTCCTGTCTTCTCCTATCATTTTGGATCTCCCCCTCCCCCTCCAACTTTCAAATCCCTTACTCACTGTTACATACCCCGTAACTGGGTTGCCAAACCAGCAGAAATGGATCACTCAGTTGGATTAATAGAACTAAGAAAGTTTTATTAAAGTAACAAGCAACACAGTACTCTAATCAAAAGGATAATAAATGCAACAGTTCAGCAATGATAAACACACATGTACACAGAATTAGGATAACAGGATCAATCAAGCTCATTCGTCGTCTAGGGGTAAATGACCAGTTTCAAAGTGACGCAAAGTTCAGTTCAATTGAATTCAGTTCAGTTCGCAGTATTCACTGCCGTGGGAGATGGACGGTGGGGGGAAGGAGAGAGAGAGCAAAACGAATGAATATTCAAACGGCTTCCACACAGACCTTCGATATTCTTCGCAGTCAGCTTTCGGGCGAGCCCTTTGTGATGTCTTCTGAGGTCACCGACCGTGACCCCTCCGTTTCCAGACACGATCATTTCTCTGCGGTGAACCTGGCACCCAGGCAAGGGCGGACACACACACCAGGTTCCCGCCGATCGTGCCTTTCCACCCTGTGCGTCTATGGCTTGGTCCCACGATCAGCCCTCCAAAACTTCCCACCGACTTATGGGAGGCGCACTGCTTCCAGGGTCTCGTTACCTCGTGGTGTCATGTGTGTCTTGCCTTAGCGAACCTGTCCCTTTTTATCCCCCTGCTGGGGTATCGCCTATCCATCACTTCAAACAGTTCAGGGTTCAAAGGGGGAGCCGATCTTGACAGCTCTCCTTCCGTTAAACTCTCCCGTCCCTTCATTAACATCTCCAAATGCTGCTACATTGTTTTCCTTATCTCTCTTTCTCCTGAAGACAGGTGGCAGACCAACTGCTGATCCCACTGGTGCCAGCACAGGACAGCTAATATCTTAATCTATGTGTATTCTCGTCACATCACTCTTCCTTCAGTTAGTCCTGACGAAGGGTCTCGGCCTGAAACGTCGACTGCACCTCTTCCTAGTGATGCTGCCTGGCCTGCTGCGTTCACCAGCAACTTTTATGTGTGTTGCTTGAATTTCCAGCATCTGCAGAATTCCTGTTGTTTATGGAGGAGAGCTCCCTAGGTAAATAGAACGGATGGCATTTGACCATTAGTGGTCAAGGTCGAGGGACCACAAGTTTGACTGAACCGCCACATTGGAGCACAACTGAAGATTTCTCATGAAATACACACTTCCACCTTTTGCTTTTCCCGAGTCAGCAGTTCAATCCGTTCTGTAAAGTGAGAAGCCTTCTGGTCTGATCACTGTATCTGGCGTGCTGGGCAGAAAGCCAAGTCTCACTCAGACATTGAACACAACACAAATAAGTTAATAAATATAATTCAAAATGTATGCAGTGCACATCACAGGTAAACAATAAGCAGTACAGTTAATAGTAAACAGCTTGCTATCCTAGTGACAGGACCTCAGTTATGGCAAGGTATTCACTAGTCTCACCGCCTGAGGGTAGAAGTTGTTACCCAGTCTGGTAATCCTAGTCAGGGTGCTCCTGTACCTTCTTTATGATGATAGTGGGTCAAAGGGATTGTGGAATGGGTGGTAGGGATCCTCAACAATGCTTCAGGTCCTTCGTACACACTGCTCTCAGTAAATGTCACAAATACAGGTGAGGGAGACCCTGGTGATTCTTTCAGTGGTTTTCACTACCCTTTGTAGGATCTTGTGGTCCGATGCCTTGTCGTTTCCATACCACACAATGGTGCAGCCAGGCAGGACCCTCTCAATGGTGCTCCTATAGAAAGTTGTTAGAATAGGGGCGGGGAGCCTTGCAGGCCTCAATCTCCTCAGAAAGTGTAGACATTGCCATGCTTTCTTGATTGATGAGGAGGTGTTGTCAGTCCAGGTTAGATTGTCCGTTATGTGCACATCAAGGAACTTTGTGGTCTTCACTCTCTCCATGGCAGAGCGATTGATGTGCAGCGGAAAGTGGTGGATCTGCACCTTCATGAAGTTGACAATCATTCCTTTTGACTTGTCCACGTTGAGACTCAGGTCATTGTTCTCACACCATTTGACAAGCCTCTCCTCCTCCTCTCTGTATGCTGATTCATCATTGCTGCTGACAAGGCAGAACATTGTATCAGCAGTGAACTTGACGATGCAGTTTGGGCTGGATCTGGTATGAGTCAGCAGTGAGGACAGCAGTGGACTGAGCACACAGCCCTAGGGGCATCAGTGATGGAGTGATGGAGTTTGAGATGTTGCTGACAACTCGGACTGACTGGGTTCTTTCTATCAAAAAGTCCAATTATCCAGTTACAGAAAGGGGTGTCGAGTGACAACAAGGACAGTGTACCCACCAGCCTCTGAGGGATGATTGTGTTAAATGCTGAGCTAAAGTCAATGAATAATGTCCTGGCATATGAGGCATTGTTTTCTAGTTGGGAAAGGACAGAGTGGAGAACCGAGATTATGGCATCAGTGGATCAGTTTGTACGGTAGGCGAACTAGAAAAGGTCCAATGTGGGATCTTATACGATGCATTACCAGATGCTTAAAGCACTTCATGATTGCTGAAGTCAGTGCCACTGGACAGTAATCATTTAGGTCAGTTACCGTCGTTCTCTTGGCTACCGGAATGATGGTGGCTGACTTGAAGCCTGCAGGGACAGAGGACTGCTGCAAAGAGATATTAAAGGTGACTGTAAAATCCTTTGTTAGCTGGGCCACACAATCCCTCACTCAGCACCTGACCCCCAGGTATGTTGTCCAGCCTCACTGATGGCCCACCAATAGCCAAACCCTTCAGAGAACATCGTACTTGAATCTGCTAATTTGAACCACAGTCCTCCTGCAAGGTTAATGGTCACGGTCCTGCAAATGTGTATCCCATCTAATTTCTACAGGCCCCAAAGCCTCAGAAATTTAAAGCTCTCTCTCTCCTGCGCCTTCTCTACCCCACACATTCATCCACTTTATCAGGATGGCACTGGGAGTAATCCTGAGGTCCTGCTTGCTAACCTCTTTCATCGTTACCTAAACTCTGTCTCAAGGACCTCATCCCTTTAGTTACCCAGTAGTTCTAATATGAACTAGGACTTTTGACATTTCATCTAATCATTTCAAGATGCTTTGCAGGCATTCTCTGGCATCCTTGGCCTGGCAAGAGAGGGGAGGACATACAATCTTGGAGTCACGATCACAGCCACAGAAATATCTCTGTATCCCTCTAACTGTTGGATTCCCGATCACAATTGCTCTTTCACTCTGCCTGCCCCTCTATGGAGCTGAGCCATCTGTAGTGCTATACCCCTAACTCTCACTGCATTTCCATAAGGAATCATCACTCCCAACTGTACTCAGAAAGGAAAATCTGTTCACAAGTGAGACCAACTCAGAAGGCTCTTGGACTATCTATCTGCTCTCTCAAGTCTGACAGGTAGTCACCATGGCCTCTTTCCTGGCTAGAAGTTGCAGTGAAGCACATTTTTGATGTTTCATTTTATTCTTGATAAATCAGCAAATTTGTAAAAGCACTAGGTTTATAAACAATACACACTCTAAGTCTAGCAAAACATAATTTTGATGAAACTTCACAAAATGCTTACTTCAGTATTCAAACTTTAAACCTGTTTCCCAGATCATGAAGTTTTGTTTGGTGAACGGAGACAAAACAAAGTATTTTCAAGGGGGGAGAAAAGATAATACAGGGTATAGCCAACAGATCAGGCAGCATTAATGGTGAGTCAAAGGTACCCTTTCTTGTATCAGACCTTTGGATCTAGTGCTTTCTCGGTGTCTATGATGAATAAGCTCTTCTCGGGCTTCCAGCCGGGTATGAGTATTGACCTTAACCAATGTTTCAATGACTACCTCTGCCATCTTCGTCAGGGAAACATCGGGTAAAGTCGATAACTGTACCCAGCTGGAAGCCCGAGAAAAGTTTATTCGTTAGACCTTTGGCTTTTTCTCATTAAGTTCCCATCTGACATGATGAGTATTTCCAACATTTACTGGTTTCATTCAACATCTGCAGTGCTTTGCTTTTGTAATAAAAGCTTGATATATTAATTTTTTAAAAACAAAAACATTTCTGAGATTTGCTTTAATAAATCAAGGTTGTGCAAATCGTGATGACAAAAGAATGGAATTGTTGATTGTCATAGTGACCACCTTAGGAGTTAAGGAGGTTTAAACAACAAAATTTGTCAAGAATCCTTTACCAAAAAACTGAATGTTGAATGTTTCTCTGCTGTGGTTTTATTTATTTATTTATTGAGGTACAGAGCAGAACAGGCCCTTCCAGCCCTTCAAGCCATGCTGCCCAGCATCCCCTGATTTAACCCTAGCCTAGCCACAGGGGGGTGCATGGGGTGTCTAGGGAGGGGTAGCACCTCTGGTGGGGGGCCTGCCGTGCCCTTTTCAGGGCTGTCCACCTTTGGTCCCCACCTGGCACTTAGGTCTCACCTGTGGCTCCAAGTAGCTGTAGCATGAGCAGTGGCCACACCCCGGTAAACCGTCTCGGCAGATGGGCCAAACCAGATGAGGGTAGCCAACAGGTATTCGAACCTCGGTGAGGTTGGGGATTT
Organism: Mobula birostris; assembly: GCF_030028105.1. Lineage (NCBI taxonomy): Eukaryota > Metazoa > Chordata > Chondrichthyes > Myliobatiformes > Myliobatidae > Mobula > Mobula birostris. The sequence continues at coordinate 21,321,623 of NC_092391.1, read as the reverse complement.
GTCTATCCCAGCATGTGAAGTCTGACCCTGGCAGATGGAGCAGAGGAGACTGATTAATGGTCCAGCGGTCGAGAAGGCAGGCCAGCAGGCATTGGTGGAGTGCTAAGAGCACGGAAACGCACTTAGATGTCCTGGTCATCCATCGCAAGAGGTGGTGACCTCTTTAAACTCACCCGGCAGTAGGCAAAGGCAAACCACCTGCTGTAACTTGCCAGTACATGATTTCCCAGTATGTCAGAGTAGCGTGGAGGGAAATTATCCGCCAACTGGAATTTCCAGATGCGACCTAAAGCGAGCTAATCACAGGACAATTTACAATGACCAATTAACCTACTAACCAGTAGCTCTTTGGACTGTGGGCGGAAACCAGAACTCCTGGAGGAAACCCACATGGTCATGGGGAGAACTACAAACTCCTTACAGAAAGCATTGGGAACTGAACCTGGGTCACCTGAACTTTAAAGCATTGTGCCAACCCCTACGCTACTGGACCGCCCAATTTTATGTTAGGCTGGAGGAACACAACTAGATTAAATATTATTCCAGCCTCGCTAATCCACAGTGTCATGAGGGCATTGCCTTATTTCAAGTTGCTCTCATTAAAATCGCATGATGAAATGTCTATGAGTTCTGTTTGTCTCCACCAAGAAGGAGAAGCTGCATAAAGCACCTTCGAAGCAGAGATGCAGGGCCTTTTGCATACTTCACTCATTGTCATTTGACAAATTATTTCTTTGGACTTATCTTGAAACATTTCCTTCTCATGCAGTGTTCGCTGATAAAAGTAGAATCAGTCTTCTTTCCAGTATTGAAGTTACCATGGCAACTAATTTATAAGGCCATATTGTATACATTGAGCATCTGAGCCTGCATTTGAGAAGAAGACAGCATTGCTTCCAATTTAGATATCTGGATGTAAATCCTTATTTTTGTTTTGTTACTTATCCATTGATGTTTAAACTTCAAACGCATAAGGTTCTGTTAAAATGGCTTAGAACCTTTTTTTTTGGTTTCTGAGTAATTTGGGACTCCATATTTTCAGACTGACAGGAGAAACAGCAATAGAGGTTTGAAAGGAAAATGTCAGAAGAAGGGACAACTGTGAGGGAAGATGGGAAAAGAAAAGTCCAAGGGCAGACTCTCTAAAGGTATTAATAGATTTAGTAGGGTGGAAATAGGGAAAGGTTTTCTTTTAAACGTAGATCATAAATACAAAGATTAACATGACAAATATAATGTTAACTCTAAAATCTGTTGTTAGTCTGCCTCTTTACGTTTTTTTCTGTATCCTCTGGGGAATAGATCTTCACAGATTATTCAAATAAAAGATATGTGTGCTAGCAGTCTGAAACAAAACTTTCTAGTAATCTCGGAAACACTTAGCAGATCAAATTGCACTTATGCAGATGATAAACAAATACAACATTTAAAAATTTTGCTCTTTTGGAGGTATTTTTATGACCTAGCCTGGTGGAAACGAACAGTGGGGTCTACAGCCACTTCCAAGCAAAGAGTACATTAAAAGAAAACAGTGGAAGCATGTGTCTAAGTCAGGTAGGTTCTTTAGCTCAATATGTGGTAACCTTTCAGTCTGATATGAACCTGAGGTTAATTGGAGAGCCCAACAGCCCATGAAGTCCAATATTAAAGTTTCAGACAGCAAAATCAGCCAGCATAGTAGTGGAAGCCACACAGACAGAGGAGATTCAAGGTTGAAGTGCAACATACTGTTCAAGTTTATTGTCATTCAGCCATATCCAGGTATACGAAACAACGTTCCTCTGGACCAAGACATCAGTAATATCACCACAAATAAACTACAAATAATAGAATATATTCCAGAAGATTGACATTTAGGCATAAGGTACAGTTATGACATATTAAAAAGTGAACTGCATCATACTACTCCAATATCTTAGATTCCGTCTGGCGTGAACATTGATTTCTCAAACTTCCAGTAAAGCCCCCCTTCACTATTCCCCATTCCACTGCCCTCTCTCAGCTCATCTATTTACCTGCCCATCACCTCCCTCTGGTGCTCCTCCCCCTTCCCTTTCTTCCATGGCCTTTCGTCCACTCCTATCACATTTCCCTTCTCCAGCCCTGTATCTCTTTAACTAATCAAATTCCCAGCTCTTTATTTCACCAGTCCCCCCCCCAACTCCCAGTTTCACCTATTACCTTGTGTTTCTTCCTCCCCTCCCTGCACCTTCTGACAATGACTCCTCATCTTTCTTTTTCTCCAGTCCCGATGAAGGGTCTTGGCCTGAAACATCAACTGTACTCTTTTCCATAGATGCTGCCTGGCCTGCTGAGTTTCTCCAGCACTTTGTGTGTGTGTGTGTGTGTGTGTGTGTGTGTGTTGCTTGGATTTCCAGCATCTGCAGATTTTCTCTTGTTTGTGAGTGTGTAACACTACTGGTGCTCCACGTGTGATGAGACCTGGGTGTGGCAGGGAGTTCAATACTCACAGCCTGGGGGAAGAAGCTATTTCCCATCCTAACAGTTCTTGTCCTAATGCTATGGTACCTCCTGCCTGATGAGAGGAGTCAAAAAGATTGTTGGATGGATGGGAGGGATCCTTGACAAAGCTAAACACTCTGCTTATGCAGCTCTCCTGATAAATATCTCAGACAGGTGGGAGAGAGACCCCAATGATCCTGTCAGCGTTCCTTGCAATCTTTTGTAGGGTCTTGCGGTCAGATGCCTTGCAATTCCCGTATTCGATGGCGATGCAGGACACTCTCGATGGTGCTCCTGTAAAAACTGGTTAGAATGGGGGCGGGGGGACTCGTTGACCTTTATCTCCTCAAGAAGTGTAGGCATTTCCCCAGTGATTCCTGGGCACCTTTGTTCAAGGCTGCTGAAAATGGAGAAGGAGCATCCATTGAAAATCTCAAGGCCAAGCGTTGTTAACATACTGAAGGTCTGTGTAGATGGTGGAGGATGCATGCCACTCGCAGATTACCCACCTGCCTACACCATCGGCCATCTTTGACATGGCAGAGCCAAGGGTATAGAAAGGTTCTTTCAACCTGGCCATCTTACCATTTATATACAGTATTTTTTTCTGTATATTATGCAGTTAGCTGACACTGGGGTCTACCAATTGGCAAAATCCAGCCTCCAGTCTTCATTTTTCCTCAGATTTAGTCATGACATTGGCACAAATGGGCAAAATTTGGGTGGAATTGTGTCTTCTATCTGTCAATGAATCAGAGTTGCCATTTATCTGAACTTTTACACATACGTTGCTATAACCAGATTGCTTTCAGCTCTGAGGGGGTTAGCCTAGGAGGAGAGATTGACCTGGGATTATACTAACTAGAATTCCAAAGAATGAGAAGGGATCTTATAGAAACATTTAAATTTATGAAAGAGACAGATTAGAGGCAGGAAAATTCTTTCCACTTGTAGGTGAGACGAGAACGAGTGGGCCTTGCCTCAGGATTTGGGGGAGTAGATTTAAGATGAGGAGAAATTGCTTTTCCCAGAGAGAAGTGAATCTGTGGAATTCTCTGCCCAAGGAAACAGTGCAGGCTACCTCATGAAATATATTTAAGACACAGTTAGATATATAGATTTACATAGCAGAAGAATTAAGAGTTATGGGGAAAAGGCAGGTGGGTGTAGCTGAGTCCATTGGCCAGATCAGCTACGATCATATTGAATGGCGGAGCAGTCTCAACAAGCCAGATGGCCTACCCCTCATCCTTTGCTTATGTTCTTGTGTATTCAGTCAAAGAGTCATACAACTCAGAAATATGCCCTATGGCACACCGTGCCTATATTGATCCTTAACGTACTAATTTCATTTCCCAGCAGTTGGTCAGTACGTACTATTCTTTGGTGACTTAAGTACTTGATGTCCTGATTTAGTCCTGATGAAGGGTCTCGGCCCAAAACTTCAACTGTTCACTCTTTTCCATAGATGCTGCCTGACCTGCTGAGTTCCTCCAGCATTTTGTGTGTTTTGCTTTGGACTTCCAGCATCTGCAGATTTCCCTCATGTTTGTGACTTAAGTGCTTGTCTTAATGCTTCTTAGATGTGAGAGCACCAATGTGTCTACCATCTTCTCAAGGAATGGTTTTCAGCAACTCCCCAACCAATCATCTCTAATACATAGAAGCACAAGGACGGCAGGTCCACGCGAGTATTATCCATTCATGTTGCTCCCTTTCAAGGTTCTCTTGAAGAGCCTGACCTGGAGTTACTCTGAATTTGGTTCTTTGCAGGAATGGGACCCGCTCTCGGGGCCCCATGACCGGCCACTTTTTGATATGCCAAGGCTGCAGCCTGGAAAACTAGCGCACCTTCAAGGTGCTGGAGTTTCATGGCTCTGGAGACGGGCTGATTCAGGGCTGGTGCCCCCGACTAAGGCATTGCAGGAGAACATGGAAGATCAGAAGCAGTGGGCTAGCTGCCGTGGGCTGTGTTTCCAGAGAACTGAGTCTTTGGGCACAGAGCTCGGGAGAAGTGACACAACAGATTTTTAACACCATAAACCAGCGAGCTGTCTGTTAGGTCTTCCCTCTCGCTGTGAAACGGGGACATCTCTTTTTCCCTTATTAGGGAGAGAGAGAGCCTGTGGTTTGTCGAATTACCGGGTGAACAAACAGTCTTTGCAAGTGCAAGTCTGTATCTTTATTGATGCTTTGCTGCACACTTGAGTGCTCATTGGAGAGTGCCGATGCTTTTTTGCTGGTGGTGGGGTGGAGAACCGTTAGGGTTCTAACGTTTAACTGTCATTCATTCTTTGGGGCACTCCTTTGTTTTCGTGGATGTTTGCAAAGAAAAACGAATTCCGGTATGTATATTGTATATATTTCTCTGGCATTAAGTGTACCCAGGCTTTGAAACCTCCTCATTATCCTGGTTTGGAAATATATTGACATTTTTTCATGGTCATTGGGACAATCCTGGAACTCCCTCCTCAGTGACTTGATGGGAACATCTTCAGCAGATGGACTGAGGTTCAAAGAGGAGGGGCTCAGCTTCCAAAGGACTTTTACAGATGGACAATAAATGCTAATTTTGCTGATATTGCCCATGGTCCCCAAAATACACATTACTCATACGTGCATGAAAACATACTTACAGGTGTGTGAAAATGAATAGATGCAAATGTCTGCGTTTATATATCCGGACATATGAATGTCATCGTCCGTACATTTATATATAAAATACTCATATGCAATACATAAACTGAATGACACTTCGCAATTGGGGTTGCATGGATCTGTCGGGCTGCCGCCGCTGCTTGGCGACAATGCCGTAAAATGTGAGCGGTCGCTGAGGAGACGGGAAGAAGCCTCTTCTTCCGCGGTGCGGATGTTCTCAGTTATTGAGCGCAACATGTAAGTAAAAACGGGCCGTGGTAGCTGGTTTCTTTTCGTCATCCTCCCTCCGTCCTTTCTCACAGGGCGTGAAAACTGCGTAGTAATTGGCAGGCGGAATTCGGAGCGGGATGGGGGAGGTGGAAGAGCGGCCCGGCCCGGGTGGGCCCAGGGCTCCGCCAACCCTAGTCATTCCTTGGCTCCAGTTAGAATTATCCTTGCAAAATATCCTCATCTTCGGAGAAAGGCATCCCTTGTTTACGCGGTTGATTAGATTTAATTTTAGTTCTTTATTTAGAAGCAGCTTAATAATATATTTGATGTGAAGGCTGCTAGTCTTTGCCCTTTGAACATGCCTTTGAGGGCTGGCTCCCCCAGATAACAGGACAAATGTGAATTTTGTTTTTAAAGTAACACTTGTATGCGGTTTCTTCACCCCTCTCCCCCCACTGCCCTTGATGGCCTAATTGTATTTTGTGTCTGTGATGAGCTTGTGTTTTTGTATTAATGATTTTTTAAAATATTTCTTTGTATGATAGTGTTTTGTGAAGAATAAGAGATGTTAAAGAAATATTGTTAAAATTGTAAAATTTCAAGTGGAATGAAGAAGCCAAACCAGTGATGCTACTAGCAGATATGCCTGGCTATTAGGAAATGCAGGTACATATTTGGCTGACAAGTGTCATGTCACCCAAAGTGATCAAATTTGACTTCTGGTGCTATCTGTATGTTAACATGTTCTCCCTGTTAATGCTTGGACTTCTTCCCTCATCCCAAAAATCTGGTTGTTGTTAATTGACATGTTTAAGTTGCTTGTAGTATGATTGGGTGGTACAGGATTTGGGGATCTATATGTCCAAGAGAAAGGGTTACAAGGAGAATATGATTACTCTGAAAATTCAGTGGGCCAGATGGTCCTCAAAGCTGTTAGAAAATATAAGGGTAAAACTTAAGGTTGATTGCAAGAGCCGAGGAAAACAGAAAAATAATTGTCCATAAGAGATACCTTTCTCTGTTCCGGCCACCTCTTCTTAAGCTCCTGTCTTCTGGTCTCTCCACCTTTGCCTTCAGTGATGGGGACAAGAAGTTAGCAGACAGGAAGATTGAGCCATAAATTCAGCTGAGTCTGCTGCATTGCTGCTAAATATTTTTTCACCCCTCCAGCAAGCACAGGATAAACTGGAATCTTTCCTTCCCCCAATGTAACTTTGTGTACAGTATATCGGGGATAAGCTCAGAATTTTGCAAGGTGAAAGATGAAGTGGATTTTCAGGGAGGAGACACAAGAGACTGCAGATGCTGGAATTGGGAGCAATAGACAAAGTGCTGGAGGAACTCAGCAAGTCAGGTAGAATCTATGATGAGGAGTGGACCGTTGTGTTTGAGTCTAGACCCTTAATCTGGACTGGTTGTTCAAATAATGTTTCTCATGGCTTGGGGCATTTTTCAGTGTTCAAATTCAGGTTATCGTAGGAGATGATTGGATGTTCATACAATTCTGTAATCGGATTAACACTGTGTGGGAAATTGTCCTAAAAAGCAAACGATCTTCATTCAAACCAGCAGCAAATTTTCTGAGGTTTTTTATTTCACTGATACCACTCATCAATCCCAAATAATACAAACTTGATGGACCTATTATGTTTTGATATTTTTGTCTTTGTCCTTATCTAAATCATCATCATCAAGTGCCATGCCCAGTTTGAGCCTTGACTGCCATGGCCCACACACTCCTGTTTTGAGTCAAGTGGATCAATTCATTGGTATTCATTTCCAGTTCTCTGGCTGCTGTCTCCATCATCATTTGTCTTTGTCTTCTTGCTTCCTTCCCTTCAATCTTTCCCATAATTTTCTAAATACAGTTCATTATATGCAACATAAAACTGTTGTGATTGCAATTTCACAATATACTTTCTCTTGTCCTTTTTCATCTGGAAAGGGAGAACAAAGCAGCTAATGTAGAAGTGGGGGGTCAGGAAATTGCCTATTTAAATCATTTTCAAAATATACAGTAGGTTTAGAAATGTTGCTAAAAGCTAAGTTGGGCTGCAGTTTTATTTATGTTTATCCACAATTTTGTTTGTGCATTAACACAAATTATTATTTGAGTCTTGGCATACATTAGGAAAGCATTCTATATGATAATAGAGGTTCCTGTGGAGGACAGTTGGCTTCATCAGCATGGTTTTGGTTTAGACTTACATTCAAAACAATGTTGAAATATGCTTGAAATAATTGAGGTTTATTCTCTTGAGCATAATACCTAATATTTGATTCACTTAAGATTGGCCGGCTAGATAACAGAGAAGCTCACATCTAGAGCTCTGTTCAAGTGGAGTAAGTTAGTTCATTGCTCTCAGCATATCTTGAACCTGCTGTTCTCAAATGTATAAATGGATGTAGTTGTGGCTTATGTCCCACTTTTGTCTCCAAGTGCACTGCTGCCCCTGTCCCTTGTTAATAATATCAAGAATCAAGGGAAAGTGGAGGTTAGATAGTACAGGAAAAAAAAGTACTTGCAGTTAGGGCCTTGGTTTGATATGCAGGTACTGTACTTGCAAGGCAAATCCTATTGAAATTAGAGGTCTTTTTCTACTGTAGGTAGATTCTTGATATTGTTCCACACCAGGTGGCAACCTTGCCGTTTCTTTAGCATTTGTCTGTTTTTTACGAGGCCGAGTTGCCAGCTCAACGCTCAACCGAGCACAGATGGAAAGTGTGCAAGGAGCCGGCCAGATTCAAACCCAGGACCACTCACCTCAAAGTTTGATGCGGATGCCACTACTCTATCAGCCAACAATAGACCCTTGAAATATAGACTGTTATTCCAGACACGTTGAAGATACTGGAGATCCTCATTCATTGTGTACAGAGATTACACTGCCAGATTAGCTTCCATGTGTTTAGTTAGTTTTTTTTTGCAGCTTTTCATGAAATTCAGCACTTCCTATACTGTACAGATGCTAGAAATCCAAAGCAACACACACAAATTGCTGGTGGAACTCAGCAGGCCAGGCAGCATCTATGGAAAAGAGTAAACAGTTGATGTTTCGGACTGTGACCCTTTATCAGGACTGGAAAAAAGATGAGAAGTGAGAGCAAGATCGTGGAGGAATGGGAGGAAGAAGTACAAGGTGGTAGATGATAGGTGAAACCGGGGGGGGAGGGGGTGAACTAAAGAGGTGGGAAGCTGATAGGTAAAAAAGGTAAAGGACTAGGGAAGGGGGAATCAGATAGGAGAGGGTAGAAGACTTTTGGGGAAAAAGGGAAGGGGAAGGTGCATCAGAGGAAGGTGATGGGCAGGTAAGAAGATAAGGTGAGAGATGGAATAGAAGTCTGTTAGGAACAAAAGTGACATTTTTAAACAATTTTTAAATAAATCTAGAATAGAGCAAATAAAATCGTTGTTGCTATCACATTAAAATATTCAGAAACTGTTAATCTGGCTACAAGGATAACTTTACTTTCACGTTCTGCATATTGAAAATGCTCATTGAAGAAAATGGCCTGGAGAAGGATTGGAGAAGTATTTTTTTTAGAAGTATCTTTTCTTCTCTCCCTGTGCTCCTGTCCTCACCTAAGCACATTACTGAGGAATCCCAATTAGATCAGACAACGCAACTGTATCTAATCCAGTGATGGACACAGTAGCTATCATTCCGCAAGTTTTATCTTCAGAGATGCTGCCCGACCTACTGAAAATGTTTAGTATTTTTTATTGTTATTACTGCTTGTGGTTCCGTAGTGGTTGCCAATTTGTTACCACATTTTCCAGTGCAGAATGAAGATTAATGCATTTCAGAAATCTGGCTCAATACACAAAATGCTGGAAAAACTCGGCAGGTCAACAAGCATCAATAGGAAATAGAGTTGAGTCCTGATGAAGGATCTCAGCCTGGAGTGTTGACTGTTTATTCCTTTCCATGGATGATTCCTGACTTGCTGATTTCCTCCAGCATTTTGTGTCTGTTGTTGTGGATTTCCAGCATCTGCAGAGTCAGGCTCTTTCATTTTATTAACACATATTTACTTACCTTTAATAAAATAATAACTTTAGTGAGAAGTTATTTGTTAGAAACATGGAAAAACATACAGGCCCTTTGGCCCACAAAGCTCTGCCGAATATGTCCCTACCTTAGAACTACCTAGGCTTTACCCATAGCCTTCTATTTTCCAAAGCTCCATCCTGGAGTCTCTTAAAAGACCCTATCGTTTCCGCCTCCACCACTCACCACTCTCTGCATTAAAAAAAACTTGCCCCTGCCATCTCCTCTGTACCTACTTCCAAGCACCTTAAAACTATGCCCTCTCGTGCTAGCCAATTCAGCCTGGGGCAAAGCCTCTGACTATCCACACGATCAATGCCTCTCATTATCTTGTACCAAGTCACCTCTCATCCTCCGTTGCTCCAAAGAGAAAAGGCCGAGTTCACTCAACCTATTCTTATAAGGCGTGCTCCCCAGTCCAGGCAGCATCCTTGTAAATCTTCTCTGCACCCTTTCTATGGTTTCCACGTCCTTCCTGTAGTGAGGCAACCAGAACTGAGCACAGTACTCCAAGTGGGGTCTGACCAGGGTCCTGTATAGCTGTAACATTACCTCTCGGCTCTTAAACTCAATCCCACAATTGATGAAGGCCAATGCACCGTATGCCTTCTTAACCACAGAGTCAACCTGCGTAGCAGCTTTGAGAGTCCTATGGACTCGGACCCCAAGATCCCTCTGATCCTCTACACTGCCAAAAGTCTTACCATTAATACTATATTCTGCCATCATATTTGACCTACCAAAATGAACCACCTCACAGTTATCTGGGTTGAACTCCATCTGCCACTTCTCAGCTCAGTTTTGCATCCTATCAAGGTTCTGTTGTAACCTCTGACAGCTGTCCACACTATCCACAACACACCCAACCTTTGTGTCATCAGCAAATTTACTAACCCAACCCTTCACTTCCTCATCCAGGTCATTTATAAAAATCACAAAGAGCAGGGGTCCCAGAACAGATCCCTGAGGCACACAGTTGATAGATTCTGGCATGGTTCCGGAGGACTGGAAGATTGCAAATGTCACCCTGCTATTTAAGAAGGGGACAAGGAAGCAAAAAGGAAATTATAGACCTGTTAGCTTGACATCTGTGGTTGGGAAATTGTTGGAGTCGATTGTCAAGGATGAGGTTACAGAGTACCTGGAGGCATATGACAGGATAGGCAGAACTCAGCATGGATTCCTTAAAGGAAAATCCTGCCTGACAAACCTATTACAATTTTTTGAGGAAATTACCAGTAGGCTAGACAAGGGAGATGCAGTGGATGTTGTATATTTGGATTTTCAGAAGGCCTTTGACAAGGTGCCACACATAAGGCTACTTAACAAGATAAGAGCCCATGGAATTACGGGAAAGTTACATACGTGGATAGAGCATTGGCTGATTGGCAGGAAACAGAGAGTGGGAATAAAGGGATCCTATTCTGGTTGGCTGCCGGTTACCAGTGGTGTTCTGCAGGAAACAGTGTTGGGGCTGCTTCTTTTACATTGTACATCAACGATTTACATTATGGAATAGATGGCTTTGTGGCTAAATTTGCTGACGATACGAAGATAGGTGGAGGAGCCGGTAGTGCTGAGGAAACGGAGAGTCTGCAGAGAGACTTGGATAGATTGGAAGAATGGGCAGAGAAGTGGCAAATGAAGTACAATGTTGGAAAGTGTATGGTTATGCACTTTGGCAGAAAAAATAAACGGGCAGACTATTATTTAAATGGGGAAAGAATTCAAAGTTCTGAGATGCAACGGGACTTGGGAGTCCTCGTACAGGATACCCTTAAAGTTAACCTCCAGGTTGAGTCAGTAGTGAAGAAGGCGAATGCAATGTTGGCATTCATTTCTAGAGGAATAGAGTATAGGAGCAGGGATGTGATGTTGAGGCTCTATAAGGCGCTGGTGAGACCTCACTTGGGGTACTGTGGGCAGTTTTGGTCTCCTTATTTAAGAAAGGATGTGCTGACGTTGGAGAGGGTACAGAGAAGATTCACTAGAATGATTCCGGGAATGAGAGGGTTAACATATGAGGAACGTTTGTCCGCTCTTGGACTGTATTCCTTTGGAGTTTAGAAGAATGAGGGGAGACCTCATAGAAACATTTCAAATGTTAAAAGGCATGGACAGAGTGGATGTGGCAAAGTTGTTTCCCATGATGGGGGAGTCTAGTTCAAGAGGGCATGACTTAAGGATTGAAGGGTGTCCTTTCAGAACAGAAATGCGAAGAAATTTTTTTAGTCAGAGGGTGGTGGATCTATGGAATTTGTTGCCACGGGCAGCAGTGGAGGCCAAGTCATTGGGTGTATTTAAGGCAGAGATTGATAGGTATCTGAGTAGCCAGGGCATCAAAGGTTATGGTGAGAAGGCAGGGGAGTGGGACTAAATAGGAGAAAATGGATCAGCTCATGATAAAATGGCGGAGCAGACTCGATGGGCCGAATGGCCTACTTCTGCTCCTTTGTCTTATGGTCTTATGGATATATCCCAGAAGAAGTATTCTAAAGGGAGGATGACTTGACTGTGGCTAACTAGGGGATTCAAAGACTGAATAAAAGTGAAGGGGGGGGCATATAATATAACAAAAATTTGTGGGAAGTTAGAGGATTGGGAACTTTTTTAAAAAAAACCAGCTGAAGGCAACTAAATTGCCACAAGGAGAGAAAAGGTATGCTAGCCAATAATATAAAAGGTACTGCACGTGACATGCAGGATTGACAAAGGACGTCGTATACTTGGATTTACGAAAGGCCTTTGACAAGGTGCCATGCTGAGGTGCTTAACAAGCTAAGAGCCCATGGTCTTACAGGAAAGATGCTAGCATGGATAGAGGTTGGCTTACTGGCAGAAGGCAAAGAGTGGGGACAGATGGGGCTTTTTCTGGTTGGCTGCTGGTGACTAGTGGTGTTCTGCAGGGTCAATGTTGGGACCGCTTCTTTACACGTTATATGTGTATAATTCGGATGATGGAATTGACAGCTTTGTGACCAACTTTGCAGAACGATCCAAAGATAAATGGAGAGGCAAGTGGTGTTGAGGAAGCAGTGAGTCTGCGGAAGGACTTGGACAGATTGGGAAAATGGGCAAAAAAGTGGGAGATGGAATATAGTATACGAAGTATGTGCTCGTGCACATTGGTCGCAGGAAAGAGGGCATAGATTATTTTCTGAGCAGGAAATAAATCTTTAAAAATCAGAGCTGCAAAAGGACTTGGAAATCCTTGTGTAAGATTCCCTAACAGTTAATTTGCAAATTCATTTGGTGGTATGGAAAGCAAATGTAATGTTAGCATTTGTTTGAAGTGAACTAGAATACAGGTTTCCCAGCCATCCGAAGGTAGAGCGTTCCTATGAAAAGGTTCGTAAGCTGGAATGTCATAAAGCGAAGAAGCAATTACCATTTATTTATATGGGAAAATTTTGTGAGCATTCGCAGACCCAAAAATAACCTACCAAATCATGCCAAGTAACACATAAAACCTAAAATAACAGTAACATATAGTAAAAGCAGGAATGATATGATAAATACACAGCTTATATAAAGTAGAAATACTTTTCCACAATCATTGCCTGAACTGTTCTCCGTAGCGAAAATCTCACGCAAGCGCCATCAGCAAAAACAAGTACAAACGCTTTCCAGTAACCTTTAAGATATGAAGCTGCCAAATCATACCAAATAACACGTAAAAATACACAGCCGATATAAAGTAGAAATAATGTATGTACAGTGTAGTATCACTTACCGGAATTGGGAAAGCGCAGAGCACACTGATGATGGTGTGTTAGACTGAGTCGTCGGAGTTTGGGTGCTGCAGTGGTCCCCACCCTCCGGGCAGCGAACCGATACTGATCCGCGAAGCATGCAGTGGTAGCCGGGAGGCACACAGCACATCTTTAAGAAAAAAGCTGGAATAAACATGCTAATTAATTAGGTGCCGCCTGGCACGTAATTGTCGGCCCAGATCAGTGCTGATTGCCAATTGCATCATCTCTGATCTGGGCCGACGATTACGTGTCGGGCGGCGCCTAATTAATTAGCATGTTTATTCCAGCTTTTTTCTTAAAGATGTGCTGTGTGTCTCCCGGCTACTGCTGCATTCTCCGCGAATTGGTATCTGTCCGTGGCCTGGGTGTTGGGGTGGTGGGACACTGGGGTGGCATCTTGTCGTCTGTTTCCATTAGAGCAGGCAGCTCATCTCCTATGACTGCCTGCCTCGATGTCGAAGGTCGAGATTCATCGTCTGCTGTGGCTGATGTAGAAGGCTTGCTTGACTGCTGAGCCTCGTGCATTTTTCTATCACACAGTTCTTTGTAAGCACTCAAACCATCCTGCAAATATCCCCTAAACCGACGTACCCTTTCAAAATTAAAGTCGTACTTTATCATTACTCATTCGGTTTCGATTGTTATCCTTTCCTCTTCCAATTGCATCAGCTCTTCATCTATCAGTTCTTGGTCATGGGATACCAAAACTTGTTCAACATCAGCTTCCACAAGCCAAACTCACTTAGTCCTTACTTCGTTCACCACGATCAAAATGCTTAATTATGTCTAGTTTTACGCTAAGTGTAACATCCTTACAAGCTCTTTCAGGCTTTTCCGATACCTTAGAACTCATCTTGCAAACGGCTGTTCACAGGCACGTGTTTAAGCAATGCCGGCAAGAATGCAGTTCCAAATCCAGGGGAGAGCGGCTGCTTGGGGTGCGCGCTGCCTTTTATCGCGCGCTGATTTTTTTTGCGTGCTGCTTTTTTCGTAACAGTGAAAACGCCTTCTGTTAGTGAAAACAGGGTACTAATGTAGGTAACACACATCAAAGTTGCTGGTGAACGCAGCAGGCCAGGCAGCATCTCTTGAAGAGGTACAATTGACGTTTCAGGCCGAGACCCTTCGTCAGGACTAAGGGTCTCGGCCTGAAATGTCGACTGTACCTCTTTCTAGAGATGCTGCCTGGCCTGCTGCGTTCACCAGCAACTTTGTGTGTCGCTTGAATTTCCAGCATCTGCAGAATTCCTGTTGTTTACTAACGTAGGTCTTTCATAACAGTGAGGTTTTGTAAAGCGAACGTTCGAAAAGCCGGGGACACCTGTTCAAGACCAAGGATGTAATGCTGAAGCATTATAAGGCAATGGTCAGACCACACTTGGAGTATTGTCAGCAGTTTTGGACCCCTTTAAGAAAAAATGTGCTGACATTGGATAGGCCAAGAGGAGATTCACAAGATCGATTCCGGAAAGGAAAGGGTTAGTGTATAAAGAGTATTTGCTGGCTCTGGGCCTGTACTAACTGGAGTTTAAAGGAATGGATGGTGGGGTGGGGGAGAGGATCTTACTGAAAGGCATAAATCGAGTGGCTATAGAAAGGATGTTTCCTATAGTGGGGGCGTCCAGGACCAGACGGCACAGTTTTAGAATAGAGGGACATCAATTTAGAACAGAGGCGAGAAGGAATTTCTTTAACCAGAGGATGGTGAATCTGTGGAATTCATTGCCCCAGGCAGCTGTGGAAGCAGAGGTTGATAATTTATTGACTAGCCAGATTACAAGGAGAAGGCAGGAGAATAAGGTTGAGAGGGACAATAAGTCAGCCGTGAAGGAAACACTGAGCAGACCTGATGGGTGAATGACATAATTCTGTCTTTAGTCTTATGGAGAGGTGATAGTGAATTAGCAACTTTGCTTTATTAGCTATGACTTGAGATAAACATAGTGGTGAACTGGGATGCTCTACCTAAACTTGTGCTTGAAATTAAGATCCTAAAGGTGCATGCAGTTTGCTCCAGGTGCTAGGTAATTAAATATGAATAAAGGGTACAACAAAAATTACAGAAACAGATAACTTCCTTGCAATATTACTAGAAGCATGCACTCAATGGCGACTTTATTAGGTAGACTTGTACACCTGCTCGTTAATGCAAATATCTAATCAGCCAATCATGTGGCTGCCATTCAATGCATATAAACATGCAGACATGGTCAAAAGGTTCAGTTGTTGTTTAGACCAAATATCAGAATGGTGAAGAAATGTGATCTAAGTGACTTTGACCATGGAATGATAATTGGTGCCAGACATTGCTGTATCTCAGAAACTGCTGATCTGTGATTTTCACATACAATAATCTTTAGAGTTTACAGAGAATGGTGCGAAAAACAAAACATAAAATCAGTGAGTGGTAGTTCTGTAGGCAAAAACACCTTGTTAATGAGCAAGGTCAGAGGAGAATGGCCAGAGTGGTTCAAGCTGACAGGAAGCCAACAGTAACTCAGAAAGCCATGGGTTACAACAGTGGTGTGCAGAAGAGCATCTCCAAAATGCACAACACATTGAACTTTGAAATGGATGTCAACAGCAGCAGAAGTCCACACAGTGTTCCTTTCCTGTGGCCACTCTATTAGGTACACTCGTACAACTAATAAAATGGCCACTGAATGTATGCTCCAGTCATATTATTAACTGCCTTGTTCCAATATGATAACAACACTGGCGTGTATTCAATAAATATGGAAACATCATCAAAGTGATGAAAAGTGTGGCCCATCTCTTACTAATCCTGGAATTTCTTAGCTCCGAACTCATCAAAGAATTGAGTTTCAGAGGTCAGTTGAGATGAATCTGCCTGCCCTGTCAGCAAAGCATTATTTGACTGCATGAGGTAGCATCAAGGGTGTGGTGGCATCAGGGAGGCTCATTAAAACTGAAATCAGTGGGCATTAAAGAAAAGGTGATTGGAATCGTAACCACTGTCACTTAACGGTCTTTCCAAATGGAGCTTTAATCAATGTTCTGGTAATATTTTGTAATTTAATATGGCATGTTTTCTGCACTTCCTCCAAACTCTACTATGCAGTTCTCAGCACTGGTGAGCCTCTAATCTTAACTGTTATTAGGAGAGAATCAAAGTGAATGGCTAAGAACATGAGTTAGAAAGCGAGCATAACTGAGGATCAAATTCAGATAATTACACTTAATGTTTTAAAAAATGTAAAATCAAAATTATATGGTATCATGCAATAATTTGTGGTAGGTAAGAAAGAAATGGGCCAAAATATTATTAAAGTAGTACTGATGCTCTCACTGGCATCTGCAGACAAAACAGACTGCATCATGCTTCTTCCCCTCATCTCCTTCCTACCCATTTTAGACAATGTGTGATGTTTGAGTTTAACCTTAAAACTGAAATAAATCCAGACTGTTAATTTCAGGGGATGAGTGCATTCCCCTTTTCTGCCACCTTCATCACAATTAACAAATCTAATTGTTCACATTTTAATAAAAACAATGTAGCAATATGTGAGTAAACCATAAAATAAAATTATAAAACTTGTATTATGCAATCCAAGTTGTAGTAACCAAAAGGAGGTTATTCTTGATTGCAAACAGGAAGTTCAACAGATACTGGAAATCCAGAGCAACACACACACACAATGCTTGAGGAACTCAGTAAGTCAGACAGTGTCTATGGATATGAATAAACATTCAACGTTTTGGGCTGAAACCTTTCTCTCAGCCTGAAGCATTGACTATTTATTCATTTTAATAAATGTTGCTTGACACTACTGAGTGCGTCCGGCAATGTGTGTGTGTTATTCAGCCTGTTGAGTCTTTCATTTGTTCCTTGCACACTGATCCTTTCAGAGCCATTCTTCCACACTTCCCCAAAGCCCTGCAAATTAATCTGTCAAATCCCCTTTTGGAAGATCTGATTCTCTTTCCATTAGCCTTTTGGGTAATGACTTTCAGATCATAACTGCTTTTTATGTAATTTTTTTAAAAAATCACTTTTTATATCTTTTTTCAAAATTTTAAGCATGTGCCCCAGGTCCTTGTACTGAAACATTTTGTTCTTTCCCATATACTATTATCAAATCTTCTATCTCAACCTCCTTTGATTCAATGATAACCAGTCCAGTTCTCTAGTCGAACCATAGAGCCAAAGTAAGCATTGGTTTATGATAATGTCAACAGAAGTACTAAATTTCACATTATTGCACCAATGATTGAGAAACAAGTGAGCCATGTACAGAGATAATATAGCTCTGATTTATTTATAGTTATCAGTTTCATTTGTGAAGTAAAGTAAGATTTTTTGCAGATTTTTCTTTCCTTTTATGATATTAGAGACTCACTCCTGACGCGATGCATTTTTATAAGACTGGCAGAAGGAAAGATGGGTTATGGTGGATGAGTGGTGTACAAAAACAATCTCATCTTGATTTGAGAATATTGCAATTGTGAACAGTAATTTCCCTTGCTGAAATTTCTTTTTTTTTCCCTCATGTCCCAGCATAAACCAGAAAGATCAGGAAAAGAATAGAAATGATTGGAAATTAAGCTGTTACTTGTTTTGATGCATTTTAATTTTTTTACCTCTTCTTTTGCAGACCTTTGAACAGGAAACAGTGGGGAGCTGTTGACCATTAACAGACGATGATTTGTTTGTTGTTTGCGAAGCCACATTTTCTCGGACTCCTGTCACTGAGAGAACATTGCCGCAACCTGCCTTGATGCCTATATTCCCAATCCCCCGTCGGGTGCGTTCCTTCCATGGCCCCCATTCTACATGTCTACATTCGGCATGTGGCCCAGTTCGGACAACGCACCTCGTCCGGACCAAATACAGTAGCTTCGACCTTTACTTGAAATCACGGTGGCTGTTTTGTTTCATCCGCTTCCTGTTGTACTTCAGCTGCAGCCTCTTTACGTCCATACTCTGGGTGGCACTGTCCATCCTCTTCTGTATCCAGTACTTCTTCATACGTGTGTCCCTGCGCTTTCAATACAAGCTTTCCATAGTGCTTCTGTTGCTGGGGCGTAGGCGTGTTGACTTTAACACAATGAATGAACTCTTTATCTATGGAATCCATGTGACAATGCTGCTAGTTGGAGGACTGGGCTGGTGTTTTATGGTGTTTGTTGATATGTAAATAAGAGTGCATGTGAGAAATGGTTTTGTGCATTATAGTGTAAAATATATTGTTTACAATCATGCAAAAAGATTATTTGATTTTTATTGAAAACAAAATCTTGCTATGTTAAAATATATGAATCATCAATCATTGCTTTGTTTCTTTTCCCGCCTCTCACTCACTTTCTCCTCCCCGTCCATGGTATGTCTGCATCATTTTGATGAAGCAATACACAAGCCAACAGTAAAATTACAGGAGTAAAGAAGTCTTACTGCAGTTATACACATCCAAAGCACCATACATGTTTTGGAAATGGTGGAGCAGAAGTTCATTAATTAATTGGATTAATATATAATAGAGGGAGTTGCCAAGTGAATGAAGTCAGAATAAAATAGCCTATGTTGTTCAGAGGTTTGAAGAAAGAGAGGTAATTGTATCCCACAAGGTTCTGATCAGGCACGATGAGGTGGATACTGACAGCCAGTTTACTCTGGTGGGGAGTCTAAACTGGGGAATTTAGTCTAGGAGCAACAGGGTTGAGTATCTGAAACATACTTTCATCCAGAATTGTGAACATTTTGTATGTTAGGTGTCTACAGATGGTATATCAGGCTAGGTTGAAGGTTACAGAATTTTGGATTCTTGGAGAATCAGGGAATATAGGGTTTGTGCAGGAAAATGGAGTTGAAGTCATGGATTAGCTGTGACTATTGAACATTGGGCAACTTGAGGAAGCCAGGTAGTTGATTCCTATTTCTGTTTTTGTTTGGGTTGAAAACCCATCACTCTGTCTGGAGTTGAGCTCCATTGACGTAGGTGACACTTGTATCCTTAGCTCAAATTAAATGATCTGATCTTAAAGCCTGGGAGACCAGACAGCTCCAAATGCCCTTGATAATCTATGATTCAACAAAGAGAAGACGTAATGAATCAAAGCCTCCCAATCTAAATGCATTTCAGTAAATGACTGTGCATCGAGTGAAAATGGGAGGGATACTCTTCTAATTCAGATAGTCTTTTTAGCAGCCGTAGGCTAGGCCTGGTAAGGAAAGAAAGGCTATTTAGCAACGAGTTGTTATGAACACTGGAAGAAAAATATCTCCTTAGAAGTAATTGCTATAAATGCTATTTAGATTATAAGAGCTAAACTCTTAAAGGGATTGTGAAAATGAAAGTGGAATAAACCAGCTCCAAGTGAGAAGGATTCAAAGTAATATGTGATTTAGAGAAATGGGAAAATTTGAGGATGTAGAAAGGACTCCGGCAGAAGATTAAGTACTGTTACCAGAGTTTGCATTGGATGCATTTTAAAAATATTAAAGATGCTAGAAGGCACAGTCGGGAATATTTTGAAATGATAATATAGAAGTGCGAAACATGAATACAATTGTCTTATGGTTATGTTGTGACACTGGCATCAATGACAGCATTAATGACTGAGGAAAATATCAGTAAGTTGCTTGTTGGATTTTCTAACTGGTTATTGGTGCCTTTAGAGGAATCTGCTACTTTGGGGATTTTTTGGTACATTTGTCTTCTGGAGTCACAGATTCAATGGTTACTTTCAAATCAAAATTTAAATACTTGAAGCTAAATATGAACTATTGTGCTGATGGCCAATTGAATAGATTCTAGGGAAGTGTATGATCATGCACTTTGTTAGAAAGAATAAAGGCATAGACTATTTTCTAAAAGTCCAGTGAATTCAGAAATTTCAAGTGGAAAGGGACTTGGGAGTTCTTGTGCAGAATTCCCTGAAGGTTAAGTTGGTAGTAAAGAAAGCAAATGCATTTTGAGAGAATTAGAATATAAAAGCAAGGATGTAATGCTGAGGCTTTAGAAGGCATTGGTCAGACCATATTTAGATTATTGTGAACAGGTTTAGGCCCCATGCCTAAGAAAGAATATGCTGGCATAGGGCAGAGTCTAGAGGAGTCGAATAAGAATGATCCCAGCAATGAAAGGGTTGGTGTATGTGGAACATTTGATGGCACATGGCCTGTACTCAACTGTAGTTTAGAAGAATGTGGAGGATTTCATTGAAACTACCAAATATTGAAAGGCCTTGACGGAGTGAACAGGGAAGAGATGTTTCGAACAGTGGGAGAATGTAGGACATGAGGACACAGTCTCAGAATAAAAGAACATCCCTTTAACAAAGATGAGGAATTTGTTTAGCCAGAGTGTGGTGGATCAGTGGAATTTATTGCCCCAGACAGCTTTGGAGGCCAAACCATTTTGGTATATTTAAAGCAGAGTTTGATCGTTTCTTGATCAGTAGAATGTCAAAGGCTACGGAGCAAAGGTAGGCAAATGGCGTTGAGAGGGAAATAAATAAATCAGCCATGATTGAATGAGAGAATAACCTTGATGGGCCAATTAGTCTAATTCTGCTGCAATGTCTAATGGTCTCATAAAGTTTGCAAGAATTATGGTGAAAGTGTATGTCAGTGAAATTCATTGAAAATACTTTTTAAAAAGTTGTAAATGCATATGACTTATGTTGTATGATTTTTTTTACTAGTCCATTCATCTGTTAACTTTAGGCATCGCAAGACATTTTAAACAAACACTGGAAAACTCTCCAGTGCTACATTCTCTTGGAATGAAAACAAATATGATTGCTCTAGGTTAATCTATTTGCTGGTATTTTCTATACTGACCATATTCAAAAGGGTAACAATTATACCAATGTCCAAGAAGAGTAGTGTGAGCTACTTTAATGACTACTCCAGTAGCACTCACACCTACGGTGATGAAATGCTTTGAAAGGTTGGCGATGGCTGGAATCAACTCCCGCCTCAGCAAGGACCTGGACCCACTGCAATTTGCCTATTGCCACAATAGGTCTACGGCAGACACAAGCTCAATGGGGCTTCACGCAGCCTTTGATCATCTGGACAAAACAAGCACCTATGTCAGGATACTGTTCGTTGACTATAGCTCAGCGTTTAACACCATAATTCCTACAGTCCTGATCAAAAAGCTACAGAAAATGGGCCTCTGTATCTCCCTGTGCAATTAGATCATTGACTTCCTAACTGGAAGATCACAATCTGTGTGGATTGGTAATAACATTTTCTCCACGCTGACTATTAACACTGGTGTACCTCAGGGATGTGTGCTTAGCCCACTGCTCTGCTATCTATATACCCATGTCTGTGTGGCTAGGCATTGCTCAAACACCATCTCTTAATTTGCTGATGATACAACCATTGTTGGCAGAATCTCAGATGGAGACAAAAGGGCGTACTAGTTGAGTGGTGTTGCAGCAACAATTTTACACGGAACATAAGTAAGACCAAAGAGCTGATTGTGGACTTCAGAAAGGGTAGAATGAGGGAATACGAACCAATCCTCATAGAGGGATCAGAAGTGGAGAAACTTCAGGTTCCTGGGTGTCAATATTTCTGAAACTCTAACTGAGTCCAAATACAGATACAGCTATAAAGAAGGCAAAACAACAACTATATTTCATTATCAGTTTGAGGAGGTTTGATTTGCCACCTAAAACATTTGAAAACTTCTACAGATGTACCATGGAGAGCATTCTGACAGGCTGCATCAATGTCTGGTATGATGGGTGGGGTGGGGGGGGCAACTACATAGGATTGAAAGAAGCTATGGAAAGTTGTGAAATTACCTAGCCAGCCAGCTCCCTCATGGGTACTAGATATCCAAGACATCTTAAAGGGCAGTGCCTTAGAAAGGCTGTGTCCATTTTTAATGACACCCATCACCCAGGGCATGCCCTCTTTTCATTGTTACAGTCTGGAAGGAGGTACAGAAGTAATTCAGAAACAACTTCTTCCTCTCGGCCATCTGATTTCTAAATGGACATTGAACTCATGAACACTACTTCACTTTTTATGTCATTTGTTTTTTGCACTATTTTTAATTTAACTATTAGACATACAGTATAGACTTAATGAAATTCATTTATTCATTTTTTATATTTCTCATGTATTGTACTGCTGCCGCTATGTTAACAAATTTTGTGACATATGCTGGTGACATTAATTCTGATTCTGATTCAACCAATTTCTGAATGCATCATTGAGATAGTCATCAACTAAAGTCTTTCTTTTAATTTCATGCATGTACATTCAATTGCCTCACAGCTGAGTTTAAATACAAAATCAGAATCAGGTTTATTATCACTAATACTGTATATTGTGGAAATTGTTATTCTGCAGCAGCAGTAGAGTGTAATACATAAAATATACTACAAATTACAATAAGAGATATACGAGGGCTGGTGATAAGTTCGTGGCCTAAGGTAGAAGGAGTCAGTTTTAGAAAACCTAGCACATTTATTTTTCAACATAGTCCCCTCCTACATTTACACACTTAGTCCAGTGGTCGTGGAGCATACAGATCCCTTCTTTGTAGAAGTCGGCGTCTTGAACCTCCAGAAAGTGGTCCACAGCAGGAGTGATTGATATGTTTGTGGCCTAAGGTAGATGAAGATGAATTATACAGCTCTCGTTACATGCACATGCAGTTCAACTCCTTGAGTGATTATGCAGAAAGTTTGAAGTTAATAACTCATCTCCTACTACCTTAGGTCACGAACTTATCAATCACTCCTGCTGTGGACCACTTCTTAGTGATGGATGTCTCCATTTTGAGGCATCCCACTTTGAAGATGCCCACAAGAGTGAGGAGGCTAGCGTCCATGATGGAGCTGACTGAGTTTACAACCTTCTGCAGCTTTTTCCAATCCGGTATAGTGCTGGAATTCTGAATATATATATATAATTTTTTTTAAATAGTGATCAGCACTGGCATACATTAGGAATGCAGATATTTCATGCTAGCTCACCTTTTGTTAAATGAAAGTAATTTGAATGAATTCACATTGATATTAAGTGCTCATATTCAGGTAGTGTTGTCACTCAAATTGTCATTTCAGTGAACTCAACGTTTGCAGAATTTTTGGCGGAAAATTATAGGAAGTATCTAATAAAGTGGCCATCAAGAGTATGTAATTGAGTTTGAAATAAAAAGCTAATGTCACAATGATGTAAGGTTGATGTAACAATTTTGCCTAGTTTAATGAAGTTATTCAGTGAAGAAAGACTACCATCTTTAATCAGGTCTAACCTACAAATACCTCCAGTCACACCAATGTGATTCACCCTTAACTGTCCTGTGGAATAGCCTATAAAGTTACTCAGTTTAGGAGACAGGAAGGCATTGACGTTGCTACCAACCCAACAACAAAATGCTTCAAAAGCTGTAAATCTGAAAAAAAAATGCTGGAAATATTCTGGATCCCCATACAATAATCTTTCGTTAAACTCTTATAATATTCAGGCTGAAGTAAACTCCTGTTTCTCTTCACAGATGTTCTCTCACCTGCAGACAATGTGCAGCATTTTTCATGTTACACTGTCCTTGGCAGTGACATCAGCATGAAGGAATAATTAAAAAAATGTTTACAGTGTGGTGTGATCTATGTCACAGTTGATAGCTCTTTAATTTCTAAGTCAGAAGGATGTGGAACAGGCCCTTCAGTCCACGATGTTGAGCCAAACTACTTAAATTAGTAATCAAAATGCTCAAGTAAACAAATCCCTTTTTCCTACACAATCATCACATCCTTCAATTTCCTGCACATTCATGTGTACTTGCACCACCTCAGGCAGTGTACTCCAAGCACCCACCACTCTTGGGGGAAGAAACACTTGCCATGCACATCTCTTTTGAACATACCCCTTTTCATATGAAATGCATGCCCTCTGGTATTAGACATTTCACTCTGGGGAAAAGATACTAACTTTACTCTTTCTATGCCCCACATAATCTTATAAACTCTTATCAGATCTCCCCTCAACTTCTGCTACTCCAGAGAAACCAACCCAAGTTTGTCCAGCTTCTCCGAACACATGTCCTCTAATCCAGGTAAACTTCTAAAACATCCTCTCCAAAGCCTCAGCATCCTTCCTATAGGGGGGCAACCAGAACTGAACGCAATACTCCAGATGCGGCCTAACTAGATTTTTATATAATCGCATTGAGTATATAGTTAAATGGAACCATTGGAACCATTTGATTTGAATATTAGCTCTTAATTCTTGAACTCAGTTGCTCGACTATTAAAAGCAAGCATGTCATGTGCCTCCTCTACCCCCGTCTAGTTGCGTAGCCATTTTCAAGTTTGGGTTGTTCACTGCTAACCTCAAATTGTGAGCCACCAAACCAACAATCTGCTTAGAGGAGCATGAAAGCTTCCGTAGTGGTATTCTAGAAAAGTGCAGACAAGCCATCAATAAGGTTGAAAGACTACAAAGTTGTAGTCTTTTCAAGATTGAATAAATTAGGGCTTTATTCCCTGCAAAGTAGGGGATTGAGGGTAGAATTTATAGTGGTATACAAAATCATGAGGGGTACAGATGGGGTTAATGCAAGCAGGCTTTTTCCACTGAGGTTGGGTGAGACTAGATGTAGAGGTCATAGGCTGATGGTGAAAGGTGAAATATTTAAGGGGGAACTTCACTCAGAGAGTGGTGCAAATGTGGATCGAGCTGCCAGCAGAAGTAGTGGATACAAATTCAATTGCAACATTTAAGAGAAGCTTGGATAGAGTACGTGGATGAGAGGGGTATGGAGGGCTATGGCCCAGGTGTTGGTTGATAGGCAGAATAACATTTCAGCATGGACCAAAGTTGAGCACTTTCTGTGCTGTAGTGCTCTAGGACTCTTAAATTATACCTGGCATGCTCAACACCACCAAATTATCTGAACATCATCAAATTCCTGACTGTTGCTTTGTAGAAATTAGCAGTATAACAACCCACACGTTAAAACAATGACTGTATTCCGGAAGTACTTCACTGGTTGTAAAATACTTGACATATCTTGAAAGGAATGTGCACATTACTGTACAAGTCTAAGTGTTTTTAACTTATTGTTCTCCCCTTTCTAGTCACTAGTCAAATTTCTCATGGTTTTTTTCTTTCTGGAGCACCAAGAATGTCTCCTTTCCTCTCATCTTCCCATCAACTTCACCTTGATTTTACAACCAACTACCCAGCTTAAGGGTAATTTAAATTAACTCTACTACTCGGCGTGTCTTTGGAACTACATGGGGGAAATCTGGATGATCACAGGGAGAACGTGCAAACTCCACCCAGATATCAGGATTGAACCTGGGTCCCCAGAGCTGTGTGGCAGCAGCATTAACTGCAGTGCCACTTCACTGACCCCCTTTCTTATTCCCTTCGACATGGGAGGAGGCTATTGACCTCAGCAAGTCCAATGCTCTTAGAGGAACCTCCATCTGTGCTCATGCTTATGAACAGATAAAACATACCTCCATGTATGACCTTGACCTGAACTCTGAACTGATCCACACCTATGGGCTCACCTTTTAAGGACTTTACAACTCATTTTCTCAGTAATTTTCTTGTTTGTTTATTCGTTTTGCACTTTTGTCCTCTGCACATTGGTTGTCTATCTTTGTACGTAGTTTTTCATTTATTCGATTGTATTTCTTTCTTCCACTGTGAATTGCTGTTCCTCTCCACACCTTTTGGCATGTCGGTTGGCAACCCTGCTGTTTCTTTAGCATTTGTCTGTTTTTACAAGGCCGAGTTGCTAGCTCAAAGCTCGACCCAGCACAGATAACCCGGGACCACTTGCCTCAAGGTCAGGTGCGGATGCCATTCGCTATTGGCTGGCGTCTACTGTGAGTGCCTGCAAGAAACTGAGTCTTAGGGTAGTATATGGTGACATATACAGTACATTGATAATTCATCTACTTACTTCAAAATACTGATTATGCTTAACTTCTCTCACCTATGCTTTGTAGTTTTGCTGGCACAGTGCAGAATTTTATTGGCTTAGCTGCCATGCAATGTCCGGACCTGTTGAGTGCTGAATTTACTAATGTAAGGTTTCCTTTCATTCCAATAACAGCAACAACAGTTTTGTGATTTTGCAGGCCCTCATTCAGAACTCACAACATAAATATCAGCAAAATATCTTGTTATCGTAGAATACAGTGACAATAGATTGCAGACGCTGGAAATCTGGCAGCAGTCCAGATGAAGGGTCCCGACCTGAAACGTCGACTTTCCTTTTCCCTCCACAGATACTGAATGACCTGCTAGTTCCTCCAGTACTTTACGTATCATTCACAAACATGTTCTTTAGCCTGTCTGTGATTGGGACCTTTCAGTCAAACTAATTTTTAATTAATTATAGGAGATTTTAGGTTTCTATCATAACTAGTATTTTATGATCATCTTTCACTGGCCTTCTTGAAATCCTTTAAAGTTCAAGCATATTCAGTCTAGACATCCCTTCTCTGAATGCTGAATATTTGCTCTCATTAAACTTTATGGCAAGTTATGTTTATTTACTGCTCTTTAATCCTCTGAGGACCTTTCTAATATGTTGTGAATGTACCCCAGTGTAGCTCTCTCCAACAAGCAACCTTTGCCTTCATGGTTTCTATTGGTAATCTGCCGTTTCATTGCTTCTTTGTACATGATAAAAACAAGTATTACTCATGGGCATATAACTCCACCGCTAAGTGTTTAGGTGATTTCTTCCTCCCAGTCATGGTTCTGTTACATGTGATAGTTATACCATATGAAGTAATTGACTCTTGAGCAATTTGACTGGAGGGGTGGAAGGTACCTTTTCAACATGGCACAAAGTAACAGTTCATCAAGATGAATGCCAGATACTGTGTCCCACTAACTTTAATCTATGTGCAGTTGCCCTGTTCTATAAAAAAAACTGCAGATTCATAACTCATTGATATTGTTTGACGTGCTTCTTTGAATGCAATCTCTTTTCCTTCTTAGTGTATCTGTTTTGCTCAGCTCTCCTTAAAGTTCCTTCAGAAGGTGTGTGAGATGACCAGCTGCATTGCATTCATTTGCCTTTCTGCCTTCTTTATCTGACCTCAACTCAATCTTTTTCCTCTTAGGAGATCCCTTGGGATCAAAGATGGCTTGAATGATTTTCAGCAAAATTTCATTCCTTACTATAGTGTAACATAATACAACAATATGTGATTGATGATCTCAAGTGCAATTGTGGCTCACAATGTTTCGATCTGTACTGAGTCGAACCCTTGTAATTCATGGGTTGTAATCTTTTGTGTCTGTTCCATATATTGATGATCCAATCCAAAACCACTTTGTGTGCATAACACTGCATACCAAAATATACAATGTATGTGTGTAGTATTTGAATCATCTACAGACAGCTGATTTTAGCTGTTTGCTTTATGCATGTGGAGTCTACTTGGGTAGTGCAAGTTGATTTATGGCCCATTAGACTAATCTAATCTCATTGTTCAATATCAGTAGAGCTAATGATTGACTCCTTGATTGGTGACATTATTACTTAAAACAAGATTGTCTTACAATGTTTTAATGGCTTGAGACTGTATTTCATAAAATGGTGGTCCTATCCAGCTTCAAATGTTATATTTTATGATTTGTCTTTTAAACAGACATACATAGACAAGATGCAATATGTCATAATGAAGAGAAAAGAATGCACAAAATTTGAAATAAAAATGAAAATTTCTCTAAATATGCAGCAGATCAGGCAACATGCCTGGACAAAGGACAGGATTATACTATGTAAGGATACATTCTACCTGAAATACTTGCAAACTCAGTTGTTATTTTTATTTATTCAGTGATACAGCACGATGATAGGGTGATCTGGCCAACCTAGCCCACACCACCCAACCATGTGATCAATTATCCAACCAACAGGTACATCTTTGGAACGTGGGAGGAAGCTGGAGCACCCAAAGGAAACGTACTCAGGCACAGGGAGTAAATGCAAACTCCTTTCAAACAGCAGCAGGAATCGAACTCAGGTCACTGGCACTGTGACAGTGTTATGTTAACTGCTACTCTACCATGTTTATCATCTTTTTGCTAAACATATAATTTAGAGGTTTTATCTTTATAAGATGTGGAGTGAAAAGTTAGAAGGTTTTCCTTAGGGTAGATGTGATTGGGAATTGCCGGTAATAACTAATGGATTGTTACACAAAGTGTGAGATTAAGCATTAAGTGTATAATCAGTAGACATCGCAAATAGAATTCAGAGTACTTTTACCAGTTGTTGATTATGTCCCTCCTATTCATTAATGACACACCTAACCTTCTGCCAGATGTGATTAGAGGTGTTTTTTAAAAAAATATTTATTCACTAAGCACCTCACATTTCTAATTTTGTAACAGACACCCTTCTCAAGAAAATGGCAACCTTTTGTTGTTTGCCAAGTGTCATTCTGTCTTCTGCTTCACCTCATTTCAGAGGATCTCAAATGTGTCATAATCTGCAAAATTCATGTTACCTTATCCCTTTCTAAATCTCTATTTCTTAACCTTCTCAGCACCAAAGTTACTCTTTCACAGAGAACAGACGTATTGACATTGCAGAACTTGTCCTCCTCATTCAGACTCCTGTATCCTCCTGTACCTAATAATAGATATTTTGATTTTTGTTTTTCACATCATTCTCTGTAAACTCTAGAGACTGACATATGTGAAAATCCCACAAGATCAGCAGTTTCTGAAATACTCAAACCGCCCCTTCTGGCACCAACAATCATTCCATGGTCAAAGTCATTAAATCACATTTCTTCCCTGTTCTAATGTTTGGTCTGAAGAACAACTGAACCTCTTGAACATGTCTGCATGCTTTTATGCATTGAGTTGCTGCCACGTGATTGGCTGATTAGATATTTACCTTAACTAGCAGGTGTACAAGTATACTTAATAAAGTGGCCAGGATACGCTGGATCTCTAACGAACCTCCTCATTCACACTTAGTTCTTCTTTAAACTTAGTTTCCCTTCTTATTCCTCTTCGATCCTCCAAAAGCTGGGTTGAACCAAGTGGGTGTTGCTATTGTGTTCTAGTTTACCTCGGTTTTAACTTAAGCTGATGCCTCCTTAGCTCACT
Source organism: Mobula birostris (assembly GCF_030028105.1). Taxonomy (NCBI): domain Eukaryota; kingdom Metazoa; phylum Chordata; class Chondrichthyes; order Myliobatiformes; family Myliobatidae; genus Mobula; species Mobula birostris. The sequence goes on along the minus strand of NC_092391.1, from coordinate 21,292,395 downwards.
TAGCACCATGAATAGTAATTACTCTACTTTGCCAAATTTTGGAATAATGTGTCGAAAGGCACAACTGCCAATGAGCAAGTGATGAAAATCAAGAGTGTGTAAGTTGCCAAATCCGTTTTTGGGGCCACATAGAACAGTAACTACAGGAGAGCTTTCACGATGCAACCCGTCATTTTTTCTGTGTGTGTACCATACTCTGCCAGAGCCTCGGCGACCACTTTTCAAGTGGTTGTCTTGGAGGAAAGATTCTGTGAGTGGTCCCCCACGTCCTTCTCACAGCGCAGTTTTTTTTTACGAGGCCGAGTTGTGAGCTCGATGCTCAACCCGGCAGGGATGGAAAGCATACCCAGGAGCAGCTCCACTGGGTTCGAACTCGGGAACCTTCGCTCCGGAGTCTGGCGCTGATGTCACTGCACCACCAGCCGGACCCCTCATTATTTCCTCTTAATCTTTCATTTTGGGAAACGACATTTGCAAGGGAGAAAAAATTGTAATAATTATTCTTACTTGGATTAATTTCTTTATCATGTGTACATAAAAATATACAGTGAACTGTGTCATTTACAAATGCAACCCAAGGATGTGCTGAGAGCAGCCCAAAAAAGTCGCCCCACATATCGGCGCCAATATTTCGAGGGGTGATTGATAAGTTTGTGGCCTAAAGTAGAAGGAGTCAATTTTAGAAAACTTAGCATATTTTATTTTCCCTCATTTACACACTTAGTCCAGCGGTTGTGGGGCATACGGATCCCTTCTTTGTAGAAGTCGGCGTCTCGGACCTCCAGGAAGTGGTCCACAGCAGAAGTGATTGATAAGTTCGTGGCCTAAGGTAGAAGGAGATGAGTTATTAACTTCAAACCTTCTGCATTTTCACTCAAAGAGTTGAACTGCATGTGCATGTAACAAGAGCTGTATAACTCGTCTCCTTCTACCTAAGGCCACGAACTTATCAATCATCCTTGCTGTGGACCACCTGGAGGTCCAAGACGCTCTCGTTACATGCACGTGCAGTTCAACTCTTTGAGTGATAATGTAGAAAGCTTGAAGTTAATAACTCATCTCCTTCTACCTCAGGCCACAAACTTATCAATCACCCCTGCTGTAGACCACTTCTACCAAGAAGGGATCCGTTTGCTCCACGACCGCTGGACTAAGTGTGTACATGTAGAAGGGGACTATGTTGAGAAATAAATGTGCTCAGTTTTCTAAAATTGACTCCTTCTGCCTTAGGCCACAAACTTATCAATCACTCCTCGTATCATGCTTGGCAGAGCAACAGCAACAAAACAACAGTAAAGCAAGCCCCTTTCCTCCCTCCCTCGCACACAACCACCCACTCTCACAACAGATACTCCTCCAACCCCAGTGTAGGCCACCTCCAGCCTCCAGCCTCCAGCCTCCATTAGACTCGTAGACTTATAGATGTTGGGCCTCTGATTTTCCCCAGTGGACTCGCAGACTCACAGATCCAGGGGTTTAGCCATCAGACCTTGACATATGGACTTGTGTGTTATGTTGAGGTTATATTGAGACAGATTAATACCTTGGCCATTGAGCTAAAATCTGTTGAATTGCCTTCAACATTCTTAGAATCATTGAAACTTAAAAGTTGTCTTCAGTTTAGAAAGAATGCTAAAGGCAGAAAGGAGAAAGTATTTTTCTGCACAATGTCTTAAAAATAGAAAAACCTAAGTATTACTTGTATTTTTTTGTCTAATTCATGCAAAACTCATGGCAGGAATGTCCATTGTAATTGTACTTTCTGCATAGATTATACACATAGAAAAAAACCCTTGCTTTGCCAATATAGTTAAATCACACTTTCTGTCATAGGGAAATGGAACCTTAAATGTGTGTTGATAGGTGATGAATTCAAAGTAAATTTATTGTCAAAATATGATTAGGTCACCATATACTAACTACCTTGAGATTCATTGGAAAGAGCTTTACATTGGCTGAATGACTTGAGGTTTAAGGAATGATTAGTAATGTCTTTGGAGAGTCAGTGCCATGGTCCTAGACTTGAGTTCAGCAACAAAGTGATGGCAGCCATGTAGATCTTTAAGACAGCTGCCCACAATAAACTGGCGATGTCCTTGGCAAGGATTTCCAAGGATGTCAATTTTGTCCTGGCATCAGCAAAGAGGAGTTCCCATCATCCAGCAACAGTGATGTCATGTAGTAGAATGAGGGGCCAATCACATTAAAGAATTCCCACGTATCGCTAACCTGAAAATGAATTCCAGTCTTCAACAAACATTCTGCAGAAAGTGAGTTGTGAAGGTGAATATGAGATCAAGTAGAAAAACAAGTATATGAAGTATGAATAAATCAATGAATTTGGAAATAATTATTTTGAGGGAATAATGGTGCATTCGTAGTTGATTATTTTAAGGTCAGAAAACTTGTTCAACAGTAATTAGTATGTCAATTAATCTCATTTACATCTTGTACAATAACCTTACTGCCCATTACGCTACTGGTGTTTAGGGCAGCAATGAAGGACCTCCGTCCCTACTGATGTTCAGGACTTCCTCCATCATATCAGAAGCTTCCTCTCAGTCATGCAAGTCCCGGGTGGAGACTCAGGAATACCATCACGCTCAGATGTAGAAGGATTTTTCATTGATGTCTCCATAACAACTTTGCTTTACCAGTCAGTGTTGTTAGCCCTGAGCTGAACCCTGGAACCTGGAGGATCACTTGTAGCCTGTCCTCTACCCTTTGACCTGTTTGGCCTGGGTGACCCAACCAAGAGCCTTGACTCCACCCAACATAGCTCTCTGGGTCATTGCAGCACGCAAGCCTCCAAACCAAATGGCAAGGTTGTGGTCCTCTTGGAGGAGTCTGACAAAGCATGCCATTTTAACTAGCATTCTCGTTTAGCAGGAATAGTTCTGAAGTATTTGAAATATTTGCCTAACCAGTGAAATCCAAATTATTCCCTGTTGTGGTAGAGCAAGATATCACTGACAGCAGCTTCTGGGCTTTGTGGTTAACTGTGCATGCGCTGTTGCCAGAAATTACTGTCAGTTTCACAGAATATTAACAGCAATGTATGGTGGTTTTGTGATATTGCAGCCACAACTATAGGCTAATGTTCTTGATAAATGAGCTATTGTTTATTAAACACTGACTACATTTAGAAGTTGGTAATATGTCACTTTCATATTTCCCCCTGTATTGGTATTAAAATTAAAAATTAGTCCCTTGAAAGAATGGGGGGCTAAATCTGATCACGGCACCTATCAATCTGACTGAGCTGGCTATCATGGTGCAGAATTCTCTCTGCAAATCATGAAGGGGAAACGATTCTAAAACAATGGACTACAGTTAACTGGGACATTGGTTAATTGGTGCAGGTGCTTATTTGGGACTACACTTAAAGAACAAAAACTAATTGAGAAAGTAGCTGGGATCCCTTTTGTTTATTTGGGACACTATGCTTCTTAATTGGGACAGGAGACTGTTGCCAACTATTTTCTAATTAGTGTCAGTCACCTGCACTTGTGTGGTCGATAGACTCCACACCATGCTTAAAGAGACCAGTTTTTAAAGGGTGCCATTTGCATGTGTTTGTGATTTTTGTCACTTACACAGTAGTTACAAGAAATAATTAGTAGGACAATTCAGAACTGTTTTGCTCACAGCACTTTCAAATATTCAGGCTTGGTGATACCAAGAAATGGCTGGGAATGAAAATGTAATGATTTCACCTCTTCAACAAGTTAGAAACTATGAAGAACTTGAAGGTACTGACAATCATTTTGAATGTTACAATGAAAATGGAAATTTGGAGAATACAATCATCCAAAGTATTGTATGAAGGCAGTCTATTATCTGCAATAGATGTCTGCACTGATTTTGTTCACTTACAGTCAATCAATGAACACAGCAGTATACACTGGGTAAACTCCTCCATTGGAAGTAATACAATGTAGGTTTTACAGGATTGTGGTAGTAATGTTAGTGCTCTAATTTGTTCTGAATTTCTTTCAAGTACATAATTTATTACTCATTTAAATGGTAGTTGGTCTTTTTATATATGTTTTAAACTTTTCCATGAAACTTCGGCTAACCTGGACAGCTGCTTAATTGGGCCCAAAATGTACTGCCCCTGACATGTCCCAATTAATCAGAATCCACTGTATTTTAAACAATTCGCAGATTAAGACACATTTGTTGATCTTTCCATAAATGAACAGTGTTGGTGCTTTGGAATGCACAACATTGGGGATAGGATGTGACAGATACTACCTGGGGCATCTATAAAAAGTTCCAAACCAGGATGAAGAGACTTTCCCAATAACCACCAAGTAAATATGTAAATATGGTTATTTGCTTTAAAAAAAAGAGAACACTGGAAGAACTCAGCAGGAAAACAGCATCCGTGGAGGCAGAAGATGTATGTCCTCATTTTGGGTTGAGACCTTGCATCATGGCTGAATGGGAGGAGGAAATACTGCTAGTGTACAGCAGTAAGGAGAGAAAACTAGGTGTGTGGGAGAATAATCAGGAGTTTGGGTTATCTGAAAACGGAAAAAATTCAGCCTTCATACCATTGTGAAGTAAGGTATTCAAGTGGAATATGAACTGTTGTTCAGCTAGCTTGATTTGACTCAGCCTCATGAACCCTTCCCAATATTCACGTGAGCGTGCTTTATTCCTGAGCTGCTCAAGACAACTAAACCTGCCAGCAAGATGATTGTTTTATCACCATCCTCACTCTGAAAATTTATCGTGTTTCTCATCTTACTGATTTCATGTTGCTGTAGCTCACGTTCCTGAGACGGACCCTCCAACTAATAATGTGGTCAAAAGAACGGAAGCTTGGGGATAGATTGAAGCTTTTGCCATATCCATTTCATCTAATTACATTTCATAACACTCAGTGAGGAAAATGTGGGGAATTACATTTCTGATTCCATGAATAATGAATGGCACCTTTAACCAGTACTGACAAATCTGCACATTTACGGTATATATTAATGAAATTTCAAGATCTTCCTTTTGCATTTTGGAACAGAAATACAAAAATACTCACCATTCCAAATTGATATTTCATTGATTCTGTTATGGTTATTATACTATAGATTTATTGAGTATGCCCACAAGAAAATGAATCTCAGGGTTGTGTATGATGATATATATGTACTTTGATAATAAATTTACTTTGAACTTTGTTTAGATTTCAGTTAGTTCACATATAGGTTGAGGTAGAGGAGCCCATAGTGTGTAAGAAGCAGTTATGGAGAGGGTTCAAAGGAGGTTCACAAAAATGATCCTGAGATTGAACAGCTTGTCATATGAAGGGTGTTTGATGGCTTTGGATCTGTATCCACTAGAATTCAGAAGAATGAGGGCTGAACTTATTGAACCTATCAAATGGTGAAAGGCCTTGATAGAGTGGATGTGTAGAGAATGTTTCCTATAGTGGGAAAATTTAAGACCGGAGGACACAGCCTCAGAATAGAAGAGTGTCCTTTTAGAAAGGAGTTAAGGAGGAATTTCTTTAGCCAGAAAGTAGTGAACCTGTGAAATTCGTTGCCACGGGCAGTAGTGGAGGCCAAGCCGTTATGTATATATAGGGCAGAGGTTGATAGATTCTTGATTGGTCAGGGCATGAAGAGATATGGGGGGAAGGCAAGAGACCGGGGTTGAGAGGAAAAATAGATCAGTGGCGATGAAATGGCAGAGTAGACTCGATGGGCCAAATGGGCTAATTCTGCTCCTATATCTCATGGTCTAATGGTTATCTGCAGGATGGTGAAAACGTTTAGGTCAATAGTCATGCAGTTAGTTGAGTAATTGGACAAGTTCAGTCCAGATCTCAGATGCCGTTTGTATGGAACTTGCACATACTTGATCATATGGATTTCCTCTGGCACTCTGGTTTCTCCCACATCCTAAAATTCTGTAGGTTAGTAGATTAATTGGCCATTGTAAATTGCCCCTTCTATGTCGTTGAATGTTAACATCTTGGCGGGAGGAATGCGTGGTGAATAAACTAGGTTATGGTAGGATTGGTGTACAAGTGAGTGCTTGGTGGCCAGCATGAACTCATGGGCCAAACGGCCTGTTTCCCTACAGTATCTCTCCGTGACTCCAAGAGTCTTTTGATCTGCGAATCATGGGGCTGAAGTACGTGGGTTTAGCACTGAAAACTCTGAACTGGTCTGGCTCAAACTGCAGTTATGCTGCCCTCAGTAAAAGATTAAAACCTTAAAAGAAGGTTTTTTTGGAGATTTTCCAGGCATATTATGTGCTTAATGTCTTAAATATACAGTCCAAAGTGTTTTCTCTTGAAACTGAAACAAATAGCACGAGTTGGAATTCCAGTGTTTGCCAAACTGTCGTGGAAATAGATGATTTGGTTTACATAACCCCATCTGCACTTACACACCAGAACATTTATTGATCCCAATTAATAATAATTTGCTACATATAGACATAAAAAATAATTTCTAGAAACAATTTTTTAATCATGTATTGAGGTTGAAAATCCAACTAGTTAAGTTTAATTGAACTGTGTATCCTACGGTAATAATTTGTTCATAATCTATTACACTGATAATATTTTAATGCAGACTGCCTTGCTCTGGAGCCATGTTGTGGTTCAGCATGTTGGAGTTACCGAAAACCTCACAATTCAATTGCAGGATATGCTTGTGAATCTGTGTAGGGCATGTTCCTGATTCCATTTGGATCACTGTAACAGTGTGTGGAGTGAAGGGAAGCTGCTTTCTATAAGCGAAAGGGAAGAAAGTCAGAGGAAGCCACCCTATTCCGAATGGCCACACCAGCACAATAGTGAAGTCAGCCTTGGCATTGAGCACCAATGCTGAGAAGTTAAGATTCAAGATTCAAGGTTTACTGTCCTTCTTCAGTGCTCAAGTGTAAAGGAGGACAAAATGATTGTTACTCCAGATCTGGTGCTGCATAAAAAGAAACACAATATGTTCAAAGAACATAAAAATATAAATAATAAATGCAAGATACTGTACAAATGCTGGAAATCCAGAGCAACAAACACAAAATGCTGGAGGAATTCAGCAGGTCAGGCAGCATCTATGGAAATGAATAAACGGTCGATGTTTTGGACCAAGACACTCTGTCAGGGCTCATTTAAATATAAATATAGATACATAAGATTGACATGTACATAGAGTGAAAGTGATGTTAGGTACAGGAATATCTGTACATCAGGTAACTGACAGGGGATGAAAAGGGAGTGGTGGTGGGGTGGAGTAATGGGTGGAGGAGATGATCAGCCCGATGGCTCAGGGAAGTAACTATTTTTGAATCTGGTAGTTCTGGTGGGACCACTTCCCTGATGGGAATGGGACAAACAGTCCATGAGCAAGGTGGATAGGATCACTTATGATGTTGCTGACAACTTTCTGTATAGATGTCCTTGTTGGTGGATAGGTTGATTCCCTACAAGGGAAGGAATTTGCTATCTTGCCTGTTTTAAAAGAAAATCCATTTTTTCATACATACATTGTTGAAGGAAGTTCACTGAATCCTATTAATTCAAAGATCTAGATAAGTAACCACAATTGGAACATGAACATGACTACAATGATTTGAGTTAAATGAAAAGTTAACTTGACTCTGTTGCTTCACACTCCCCTAAGCCACAGAATATGCAGGAGGCTGACCATCTCCTTGTGTCCTTAGCCTCAATGTTACATTGAGTGGGAAAGGGGCTTGTCTTGCTGTTTTTGTTGTTGTTTGTGTTGTTCCGTTGAACATTTTGGGCATGCCATGTTGGCACCTGAATAGGTGATGACACTTGCACAGACTGCCCCAGCACATCCTTGGGTGTGTTGCTTGTAAACACAAATGATGCATTTCACTCTATGTTTCACTGTACATGTGATAAATAAATATGAATCCGAGTGCCAAATGCAGAATTGCTCTTTAATATCAAAGGAGAATATTTTACTTTTTTATATATGGGATGTACAAATTTCTTTCCCAAGGAAAGTATTGCGAATGATAGAAATTTGAGAATAAAAGTAGAAATACTGAGCTGGTTAAGCAACATCAGTGGAAAAAGAAACATTTAATAATTCAGATTGCTGAATTCCCATCAAAACTAGCTTAGCCTTCTGTTCCTGCTCATGAGCTCTCTGGAGCAGTTTCTTGATATCTCATTAAGAAAATTCGGCTGTGGCTTGTTTACACTGAACTGCTGCTGTTGAAAAAGTTTAAGGCATAAAATAAGACTGCTGAAGATATTGTATCAGTACTTGTGTTTTGTCTTATAACATGAGTGATTGCAAAAAATATACTTGTCTTTAATGATCACATCTGTACAAAAAGCTCCAGAGAAAATAAAGGTCTGATCTTCATTGGTGTGACAAATAGAATCAGAATCAGGTTAAATATCACTGGCATACTGTTAAGTATGTTGTGAGATTGTTGTTTTGCAGCAGCAGTACAGAGCAATACATAAAAAGCTATAAAAAGCAATAAAAATACTGTATATAAAAACAAATTAAATTATATAAACAGTGCAAAACTTACTTACTACCTGTTACATCTGCTGGCAGCAATGAAGGTCTTCTCTATCTGTCTGGTCTTGATCTTGGTAGGGTTCAGGGCATCCTTCATCGTGCCAGTAGCTTCCTCAGTTTTCACTACTGTCAACCATGCAAGACCAGGGTGGAGACTGTGGAATATTGTTGCACACAGATGTAGATGGATTCTACATTTTTGTTTCCATAAAAGTTTTGTTTGACCATTCAGGGTTGTTAGCTCTGAACTGAACCCTCCGAACCTGGAGGACCAGTGGACCACTCTTAGTCTGGCTTCTACCCTTTAATCTGTTTGGCATGGCTGATCTCACCAAAATCCAAAGCATGAAGACTTGATTCCAGCCAGCATGGCTCTGCAGGTCATTGAGGTACACCAGCCTCCAAACTACAACAAGGTTGAGGCCCTCTTGGAGGAATTAATGCAAAAAGAGAGCAAAAAACAATGAGGTAGTGTTCATGAGTTGGTTCATTGTCCACTCAGAAATATGATGGCAGATGGGAAGAAGCTGTTCCTAAAACATTGTGTGTGTGTGTCTTCAGACTCCTATACCTCCTCTTTGATGGTAGCAATGAGAAGGTGGCAATGTCCTGGGAGATGGGGCGTTTAATGATGAATGCTGCCTTTTTGAGGCATCACCTTTTAAAGATGTCCTCGATCCTGGGGAGGCTAGTGCCCACGATGGAGCTGGCCAAGCTTGCAACCTTCTGAGGCTTTCACCGATCCTGTGCAGGGACCTCTTCATAACAGATGGTGATGCAACCAGTTGAAATGCTCCACGTGGTACGTCTGTAGAAATTTTCTAGAGTCATTGGTAACCATCAGTTAGCATCATTTGATTTCTGTAGATGTGATACAGTACATGCTTGTTCAAAGTATATTTATTATCAAAGTATGTACACTATGTACAGCCTTGAAATTTGTCTCCTTACAGGCAGCCATAAAACAAAGGAAACCAATAGATCCCATTAAGAAAAGACTATTATACACCCAACGTGCAGATAAAAATTGGGCAAACAATGAAAGGAAGCAAACATCATTCAGAACTAAAGTTCATGAAAATGAGTTCACAGCCACAAAGCCAGTCACAGTTGATCCAGGAGTCAGTTACTTGCAGGCCACAGCCTCACTTCTGCACAGAGATGAGTAAACTTTGTGGAGTGGCAAGCTGAAGATGGGCCCATCCCTCACCTGTGACCCTGACACCATGACCTTTTCAATCTGGTCCAGCATCTAAATTGGTTAAACAATGGATCGTCCCTCACTCTCAGACCCAGACCCTGCTGCTTCGATATGCTCTCGGGCCCTTAACCTGTGGCTTGATTCGGCCCATACCTGACCTTTCCAATCTGGTCCAGTGCTCAAGTCAGTCAAAAATTGGCCCAATTCAATTCTCAGGCCTGGGCCCTGCCACTTGATTCAGCACATACGCACAACGCTGCAAAGGTCCTGCACCTTCTAGACTTCCAGTTCACACTGCAAAAATGCCAAGTCATACAAGCAGTTCAAAACCTCAACTCTGAATGGGAAGTTACAGGCAGTGATCATTTTTGAGAAAAAATGTGATTAGTAAAGTAATTCGTAGTTTTGTATGCTACCAGCAAGTCATTTCTGTGCTTCAGCAGCACCATCTTAAACTGGAGGATTTCATTAAAATAAAAACCAAGGGTAAATGTTCCAAGGCACTGCTGTCTGCTACATAACCAAACTGCCACCACATGAGTAATCATTAATTTTTTAAAAAAGTTATCATTATTTGAGCACGTCATTTATGCTCTTATTTACACATTGTATGAAGGTAAACATGAATCTCCTTCCCTATTTGTTGAAGTGGTAAGATATAAAGTGTTTTAAAAATGTCAGTATTTTGATTATTCTAGATCCAATTTTTGGTGGTGAATGTAATGTTTATAAGTTATTCGTTAACTTACATCATTTGGTGGTTGAAATAATACTTTATACTTATATAGGTGCACGTTGAGACAGCAATGCTTCTGGTTTGTTAACAATTTCTATTGGCTAACATTACTCTAAAAATAAAATGCCATCAGTATACAGAAGTAAATATAATTCACTTGCATATACGGTGCACTTTTAGCTGGACACAGAGTTCATTGATTCATACAGCACAGAAATGGGCGTTTCAGCCCACCATGCCCATGCTCGGAACTCAAGCTCTCACTTACATGAATCCTGTTTTAGCCCCACATTCCCATCAGCTTTGTCCAGATTCTACCACTCACTTGCTACACTAGGGGCAATTAACCCACCAATCTGCATGTTTTTGGGATGTGGGAAGAAAGCAGAGTGTCCAAAGAAAACCCGTACGATTACGGGGAGAACATACAAACACTCCAGGAGGTTAGGGTCACCGGTGCAGCTGTACAATCTACACCACTCTCTACTCTAACTCTGCAACTAGCTTAGAAGATAAATGAAATAGTTTTACAATCATAAACAAAAGAAAATCTGCAGATATTGGAAATCCAAGCAACACACACACAAAATGCTGGAGGAACTCAGCAGGCCAGGTAGCATCTATGGAAAAGAGTTCAGTCGACATTTCGGGCTGAGATGTTGCCTGGCCTGCCGAGTTCCTCCAGCTTTTTGTTTGTGTTGCTCAGTTTTACAATCATGACTTTTATCTGCTAGATTTTATAAAAACATTGTTGATTAAAGTGTAACAAATGTCCTCAAGTTATATTAGTGTGGCAAAACATGTCTCTTGATCTTAAGATCAGAGTACTGCTCTGATTGAAATTGCTAGTGATTGCATTGATGTAAGTTACATTAGCTTTCCTGAGTGTCTGATTAACTAATGGTGTTTCTATTGCGAATACTTAGAAATATATTTATCAACTAAAGACGACCAGCTAAAAAAGATATTTTATGCTTATTAAATGGAGGTAGTGTGAGCATGTGGCCAAGTGATAATGGCATCGGACTAGCTACCCCTGAAGGTTGTGAGTTCGAGCCCCAGCCGAGGGAACGTGTTGTGTCCTTGAGCAAGGAACTTAATCACATATTGCTCTGCGACGACACTGGTGCCAAGCTGTATGGGTCCTAATGCCCTTCTGTTGGACAACATCGGTATCATGGAGAGGGGAGATTTGCAGCATGGGCAACTGCTGGTCTTCCATACAACCTTGCCCAGGCCTGCGCCCTGGAGAGTGAAGACTTTCCAGGCGCAGATCCATGGTCTCGCAAGACTAACGGATGCCTTATATAGTGTGTTCAAGAAGTCAAATTGTTGTTGCAGCTTTTAAAAGTGCATAATCATAGAATTATCTCAGTACAGAAGGGGATCATACAGCTAATTAGGTCCATGCTGCATCCAAGATTAAAAATGTCATCTGTCTTATTCTCCTACTTACCTTCTCATTATCCTGAATAAGATGTACACTCAGTAGTCACTTTATGAGGTAAACCGGTACACCTGCTCGTTAATGCAAATATCTTATCAGCCAATCATGTGGCAGCAGCTTAATGCCTAAAAGCATGCAGACGTGGTCAAGGTATTCAGTTATTGTTCAGACCAAACATCAGAATGGGGAAGAAATGTGATTTAAGTGACTTTGACTGTGGAATGATTGATTGTGCCAGGTGGGATGGTTTATCTCAGAAACTACTGATCTCCTGGGATTTTCACACAGAGCTGTCTTTGGAGTTTACAGAGAATAGTGCAAAATGCAACGAAAAATAAAGCCCAGTGAGTGGCAGTCCTGTGGGTGCAAATGTCTTGCTAATGAGAGAGGTCAGAGGAGAATGGCCAGACTGGTTCAAGCTGAGAGGAAGGCAACAAATAACCATGTGTTACAACAGTGGTGTGCAGAAGAATATCTCTGAATGCACAACACGTTAAACCTTGAAGTAAATGTGCTACAGATGCAGAAGACCACTCCTGTACCTAATAAAGTAGCCTCTGAGTGTATTCTTAAACTGACTGGGAATTTCACTTAAGTGGTTGCTTGAAAACACCACGGAGGAAAAATATTGAAATTCTACTTATTTCAGACCTTGGAAGTTGACTTTTAACTGGTTGCTCGGTTAAAAAACCATTTACTTTATGTTAAAAATGATGGTGTTAGAAAGAGGCAAATCTTTTGGATCAGTTTCTTTGGCAACCAGTGATTTTTATGAAGTCCAAGAGTTTAATTCTGCTGATGCATTCTGACATGTAGCAAGTAATCCATTAGGGGTTTCTGAATTGTGTTTATATAGTGTCCATTATTACTTTGCTGAAGGATTTCTATTTGTGGCATTTAAAATACATTTTATTTAATGTAGTCCATCAGCCCATCAGAGATCATTTTAACCTTTGCCATTACAGAGCAGGTATGATAGTATAATACAAGGCACTTAATTCATTAAGTAGATTACTCTGTGTAAGTATTTGTGTATTCCTTGAGGAATGCAGTTTTGCAGTTTTCCTGATTAGATAAATATTTCTTTCTGCGATTCTAATGGAAGCAAGATTAGTTTTGTAAAATCAGAATTTTTCAAGGTTGGACCTGCATTTCAATCCTTCACCCTCTGAAATAAAAGGTTTCAAAGGTTTCAAAGATTTCAAAGGTACATTTAATGTCATAGAAATGTATACAATATACATCCTGAAATGCTTTTTCTTTGCAACCATCCACGAAAACAGAGGAGTGCCCCCAAACAATGAATGACAGTTAAATGTTAGAATCCTAAAGCCCCCCCAGCTCCCTCCCTCCGTGCGTAAGCAGCAGCATAGCAATGGCTCCCCCTCCCCCACCAGCAAAGAAAAAGCATCAGCACCCACCACCGAGCACCCAAGCGTTCAGCAAAGCAACAGCAAAGACACAGACTTGCAGTACCCCAAAGACTGCTCGTTCACCCGGTATTTGACATACCACAGGCTCTCTCTCTCTCCCTCCCTAATAAGGGAGAAAGAGGAGTCTCCGTTTCTCATTAAAATAATGGATCGACTGAGAGTACAGCAGCTAAATTAACAATCTCAATCTTAGGGCTCTGAAACAGCATTTGCCGCTAACATGTAGGGAATACATTTTATTTATTCAATCATTCGAGCTATCAGAATATCTAATAACTGCTAATTTATTCAGGAAATTGGATTTCTGTGTGGGAAACCATTGTTCAGAATCAGAATCAGGTTTATTAACACTGACTTGTGTTGCGAAATTTGTTGTTTTGTGGCAGCAGTACAGTGCAACACATTAAAATTACTCTTAAGTTTCAATAAGAAGTGTATTAAAAATAAATAGAAGTGCAAAAAGTGAACGAAATAGAGAGGTTCATGGACAGTTAAGAAATCTGATGGTGGAGGGGAAGAAGCGTTTTCTTAAAACATTGAGTGTGTTTCTTTAGGCTCCTGTACCTCCTCTTCGGTGGTAAGAAGGAACGTCGTGGATGTTGAAGGTCCTTAAAGACGGATGCTGCTTTGTTGAGTCATCATCTTTTGAAGATGTCCTCGACGGTGGGGAGACTAGTGTCCAGGATGTAGCTGGCGGAGTCTACAGCCCTCTGCAACTTTCATCAATCCCGTGCATTGGACCTCCACACCTGGTGGTGATGCAACCAGTCGGAATGCTCTCCAAGGTACATTTGTAGAAATTTGCTGGAGTCTTTTGTGACACACCAAATCACTTCAAATGACCATGAAATATAGCTACTGACGTGCCCTCTTTGAAATTGTATCAATATGTTAGGCCCAGGATAAATCCTCTGAGGTGCTCATGCCCAAGAATTTGAAGCTTCTCACCTTTTCCACTACAGACCCCTCAGTGAGGTATTATTTCATGATGCCATTTAGGATTTGAAGGCGTCTTCTGCCACAGGGGATCTTCTATATCTATATCCCCCTTGGTTGAGTGTAATTCCTATGATTAACAATGATGATGTCTGAAAATTACAGTGATCATACGCAAGGGTAGAGATATTATTTCACAAAGACAACTAAAGTATTTGTTACAATTTAATATCGGGTCCACTGTTGTTTGCCAGCTATATTGATGATTTAGATGACTAATTTGTTAACAAGATTGGTAAGTTCATAGATGACTCCAAAATTGATGGTGTAGTTGTAGTAAACCATGTATATAGGTTGTAACTGGGTTACCTGTCTGGACACGCCCCTCTGCTGACTGCTCCTGTGGCTCCTCCTGCAGACCCCTGAATAAAGGTGATTGTGTCACTGCTCCTCCCTCAGTCCAGGACAGATACTCAGCATGGATGTTGGTCCATTTACTGTTAATAAAAGCCTTTCAGTATTTACTCTACTTCCAGTCTTTTGGAGTAATTGATAGTGCATCAGTAGTGAACAGTGAAAAAGGTTATTTGGCTTCTAGCCAGATCTGGATGAACTGGGGAATTGAGCCAGGCAATGGTAGATGGAATTTCACTTGGACAATTATGAGCTTTTGTATTTTGTTGAGTTAAAACAGGGTAGGGCTTGAAGAGTAAGTGGTAGGGCTTGATGAGTGTGGCAGAGCAGAAAGACCTAGGACTTAGAGGTATCTGATTTCCTGAAAGTGGAGACACAGGTAGACAGGTTGGTGAAGAATGCATTGGCCAGCACTACCTTCATCAGTCAAGGCACTGAGTATGGGAGTTGGGACATCAGTACAAGTTGCTAGTGAGACAACGTGGAGTATTGTGTGCAGTTCTGGCTGCCAAGCTGTAGGGAGGATACAGTTAAGCTGGGAAAGCTGCAGAAAAGGTTCACAAGGAAGTTACTTGGAATGGAAAGCTTGTGTTATAAGGAGAGGCTGGATAGGCCAGGTCTTTTCTTTTACCTAGATCATAGGAGGTTGAGAAGTGACTTTACAGTGGTATATAAAAGCATGAGGGGCATATAAGGTGGAAGTATATAGTCTTTTTCCCATAGTAGAGGAGTCTAAAACTAGATTTGAGATGACAGGAGAAAGATTTAAAAGAAACCTGGCTGACAACTTTTTCATGCAGAGGAAGCTATGGAGGGATGTACAATCACAATGTCTAAGAGACCTCTGGTGCATAGATTGAAATGGCCAAGATGGACAGGGGCCAAATGCAGGCAAGTGGGATGAGCTCAGATGGATATCTTGGTCAGCACATTTATATCCTGTGAAACTCAATGTCTAAAAACACCATCAATCTGAACTTACAACCAATAAAAATTCTATAATTGGTCCATTCTATAATGGACCAATTGCTTTTCATTGATTCTGAAGAAATGTAAAAAATATTTTCAATTATTCATTCAAAGATGTCATTATTTCTGTGCAGCAAGTCAATAGATTTAATTATTTCACATCACTTTCAATTTCAATGTACATTCTTTCTGTGCACACAATTTTATTCAGGCAAACAGAGAGAAATTGTCCCCATAGGCAGGAGCATCAGCTTTAAGGTCCTTGCCAGAAGAACCACAAGGGAGATAAGAAGATGTATTTTTGTGCAATGATCTGACATGTAGTAGCTGAAAGGGTTGTGGAATTAGACATATACATGAAGGGAAAAGCTGCAAGGCAATGGGAAAAGAGCAAAGGAATGTAGAATTAATTGGATTGCTTTTAGATGAATTGGCACAAGTCTGAAGGATCAAATAGCCACCTCCAATACTGTATGATTTCATGAAACTAACTCGGAGGAAAAAATAAAGTACTCAGCTGAATCTACTACAAAAGAATGCCTGAACTGTCTGGTAGATTTCAATAAATAGAGATCCAATCACATTTTTATAAGACTGCTCATCAGAAAAGTCAATGAAATCACTTTTATCTTTGATTCGGAAGATATTGCTCCTACTTTAATTAGAAATGGAGTGAATAATGAAACTTTGTGTTTATGAAGCTTTTGGTTTACTAAGCATGTCAGTTAATGGGAATGCTCTGAAAACAGTGATGTCTACATCATCGTTATTCATCTGAATTAATATGTATTCTCATATCCTGCAAAGTCAAGCTACAGTATTTGCATAATTATTGACCGTAATTTAGATACATCAGTGTATGGGGTAAATTCAAACCTGTTAGAGTAGAGTAAAATCATTGACTTACATCTAATGGCTTTGGAATGCTTGTTTGATTTTGGAGTTAAGCAATTTTAAAAAAAAAATTAGGTAAAGGCATTGCAGAGGGTTGCAATCCTAGGAAACAGCCTTTATTGCATAAAATGAAGTGCATCATTTGCATACATGCCAAGATATGTGAGTTTAAAAAACGCTGTGTTTATTTATTTAGTTTTTATTTAACAGAAATTCCATGAGAGTGATTTTTTTCTGATTACGTTTTTTGGTTGTGATTTGTGAATTTTGAAAGAGTGAATTTCCATAACCCTAACAGCTGTAATGCGGGGATCAATGATTCTTGAAAGTATCTGTACTATCATACTTTAAATCATCATTTTAATATTAAAGTCCTAATCTGAACCAAGGTCTGTTCAGTCAATCTGTGTTTAATAATCTAATTCAATGATCTAAAAATTGTCATCCTTGTTTTAGAATTCCTCCATGATCCACTGTTTATTGTAACTTCCTCTGGGTTCTACGCACCTCAACCATCCTGATTTGACTCACACCTCTTTTGTTCATCAAGCCAACATTCACCTGGACTTAAGTTCCATCTCCAAATTTTTTCCACTGTCGACTTCTCTTTCTTTCTTTAAAATCATTACTAATTCTCCCTCTACCAAATATCTCTTTATCCATTACACAGAGACACAAGCTATTGGTTAACAATTCAGTGAAGATTTTGGGGCATCTCTGATTTTGTACACATTATTGTCTTGCTTACTGGAAAAGTTCAACAGAGATCCATAGCAGGTGCCCTCTACTTAAGGAATTCGATATTTGCACTGTAACTTTCACAATTATATTTGAAAGATGGATGCGGTCAAGTGTAATGTGTACCTATATATACTGATGATAATTATCATGTAAATTAGTAAACAGACATATTGTGTGATTAATTTGTACCTGCATTTATAGTGAAGACAGCAGATAACTTTCCGAGGAAGCTAAAATTGAATTGGGGATGTGGACTTGCCAATATTAACATAAACAAAATAACAACAATGAAGAAAAATATTGCCAGAAAACAGTGATAGTTGCCTTGGAGCAGGTGGTGTCCTTTCCAGCTTTTAAAGGAAGTAGGTTAAAACAATGGATGTGTTGCAACTATAATCTTCAAAACATTTTCTTGATTTGGAATGAGGCATTTCAGATTGGAAAAATGCACGTGATACTCCACAAATATGAAAGCGGAGGGAAACCCAGGACATTTATAGCCTACATCTTTTGCTAGGTAGTTACCCTCAGTGGCCACTTTATTAAGTACATCTGTACACCTGATCATTAACGTAACTGTCTAATCAGCCAATCACGTGGCAGCAGCTCAGTGCATAAAAGCATGCAGACATGGCCAAAAGGTTCAGTTGTTGTTCAGACCAAACATCAGAATGATGTTTGATCTAAATACTGTAATTTGACCATGGAATGATTGTTGGTCCCAGACAGAATCTCAGAAACTGCTGAACACCTGGCATTTTCATGTACAACAGTCTTACTGTTTACAGAGAATGAGCAGCTGCATCACTGCCTGGTTCGGAAATTGCACTGTCTCGGATCGCAAGACCCTGCAGCGGGTAGTGAGGTCAGCTGAGAAGATCATCGGAGTCTCTCTTCCCGCCATTACAGACATTTACACCACACGCTGCACCCGTAAAGCCAACAGCATTGTGAAGGATCCCACGCTCCCCTCATACAAACTCTCCTCCCTCCTGCCATCTGACAATAGGTACTGAAGCATTCGGGCTCTCACAACCAGACTGTGCAATTGTTTCTTCCCCCAAGCCATCAGACTCCTTAATACCCAGAGAATAGACTGACATCTACATCATTTATTATTATATTGTAATTTGTCCTCTACTGTGCCTGTTGTCTTGTTTATTAATTATTGTACTGCCCTGCACTGTTTTGTGCACTTTATGTAGTCCTGTGTAGGTCTGTAGTCTAGTTTAGTTTTGTGTTGTCTTACGTACTCTATTGCAGCCTTGTGTTGTCTCACTTAGTCTAGTGTAGTTATGTGTTGTTTCATGTAGCACCAGGGTCCTGGAGGAACATTGTTTTGTTTTTACTGTGTACTGTACCAGCAGTTTATGGTCGAAATGACAATAAAAAGCGACTTGACTTGACTTGGAACAAAAAACTAAAAGCAGCATCCACTGAATGGTAGTTCTGTGGGTGAAAGCACCTTGTTGATATGAGAGGTCAGAGGAGAATGGCTAGACAAGTTCAAGCTGATGGGAAGGCAACAGTAACTCAAATAACTACATATTACAGCAGTGGTGTGCAGAAGAGCATCTCTGAAAGCACAAAACGTCAAACCTTGAAGTGGATGGACTACAGCAGCAGAAGACCACAAACATACACTCAGTGGCCACTTTATTAGGTGCAGGAGGTAGCTAATAAAGTGGCCACGGAGTGTATTTGATGCATAATGAGGGATACTATAGCTAAACACCTTGAATATTTTTAGTTGAGTAAGAAGGAGCTACATCAGATCTTTAACCTAAACTTGATTGATTATTTTCAGCAGAGTTAATTAGGATCGTTCACATGGACTATCAAAAGCACTTGATGAAATACTACACAGAAGGCTTGTAGTTAAAGTTTAAACTTGTGGAATTGAAGACCAATTATTGGTCTGGTTATGAAATGTTCCCTCTGAGCATAGGGAGAAATGAACAGGTACTCAAACTGACAAGACATTTCACTTATATTGTCACTACTACCATTTTAAATAGGGCCTACATTACTCCTGGCCAATGTCTTCCTGAGAATAAAATTATGTAAGTACAATGCTCAACTCTTCGCCATCTGTTTTAAAGACTGTGATTAAGGGATAGATATCCAAATGTACAAGTTTTAAAATAATGCAGATAAGTGACATTTTGATATTTCTAGCTGGATTTTTTTAAAAAATGGAAATACTGAAAGAATACATAAGGTGACAAATGTAAAGGCATTAAATTTCAACACTAAAAATAGAATTGATGATAGTCTAAATATTGGTGTTGCATAGGGACCTAGTGGGGCCATGTACTTCGATCATTAATATTTGAAGGGTTGTGAGTGAGGGACCGTTCATTGCTACTTCTTCATTTGTCCCCTCCTTACTTTTACATAGTAAGCTCCACCTATGATTTAATCCCCTGATCATTTCAAAGCTTCCCGTGCCCTGCCCACGATTGAGACCACTCCTTGTCTGGACTTACTAAGCCCTTCATGTTTTCACTTATATCTATCTGAATCCTGTAACCTTCCCTCCACCAAATCTCTCTACCTTCAATCTTCTCCTTTCTGTTATCACCCTCATCCCATCAGTACCACTCTCTGATGCTCAGTTTTCTTCCATCAAAGTTCAAAGTGCATTTATTATCTAAGTATGCATACATTATACAACCTTGGGATTCATCTCCTAACAGGTAGCTGCAGAACAAAACCCCAAAAAAACCATAAAAAGACTGTCAAACATCCAACGTGCAGAGAAAATTAACTGAATCACGCAAACAATAAACGCGAGCAAAAAGCATTCCAAACTGGTCCAAAAAGACAGTCCTGCCCATAGAACCTTAGTTCAGTGCAGAGTGGAGCAGCGAACTGAAATGGCCTGTCCCTCACCATGAGCCTGAACACCCTGACCTTTTCAATTTGACTCGATGCTTAAATTGTGCAAACAATCATACTGCCTGCTAACCTTCACTTTCTCTGACAGTATCCTCCTTTCCTTTCTTGAACTCTCTAATGCTCCCATTCTCTGACACACCACTCTATGATTTTCCAACCTCTTCTGTTAAACTCCTCATTGCACTCAATTTCTTCTCTTCTCCTAGCATTCTCTTTGATCAACCCATAATCTTCCTGATCATCAATCCTCAAGTCAATAATGATTAGCTTCTGTCCCAGAGAGACAGGATTGATTTGATGAGAATGACTTGCTTATTAAGGAGCACCTCAAGGAAGTCCTCAATCAAGGATCTGCTCTAGATATTGGTATTTAAGCCACAACTAACGATTCATTCCAGTCTGACCAAAAGGCTAGACCCATGAGGTTTACAAGGCCTTACATTGAATGTAAAACAGGATTACGGGTGCACAGGGGTTCCCTAGAAGTTACAAAACTTGACATACTGGAACTTCTGATGCAAATTCACAGCCCTCCTCTGCCTTATGTAGGAAGAGGCAATATTCCAGGGGGTCTCAAAGAAATCATAACTGTAGCCATCTTCAAATAGAGAATCATTTGATTGCAATCACAGGGAGTTCTCCTGGGGAAGTCATATTAAGGGTCCTCTGTGTAGTCAAAGAGCTACATCCTGCCCCTAATCAATTCTATCCATAACATGATCTTCACACTGTGCATATTTAGAGCCACAGTTGTCTGATTACTGGATACAAGTACAGACCTTGCACAATACAGCTGCAAAGCAAGGTCCCCTGGCAACTGACTCCCACTGTGTAATATCACCTCCATAATCAGTATTCAGAATGAGAGCCAGCTCTCTGCAAATGAGATGCACCACAGTCTATAATGTGGCAACATTGTCTTTGTATGACTAAAGGAAAGGGTGTTTGAAGATCAAGGCCTCAGACTTGGCACAAAGGTCCTCGTATAGACAATAGACAATAGGTGCAGGAGTAGACCATTCAGACTTTTGAGCCAGCACCGCCATTCACTGTGATCATGGCTGATCATCATGGTATATTAGACAGTAGTGGCCTGGCTTCCGAAATGGGGTGCCACGGTGGTGTAGTGGTTAGCACAGTTGCTTTACACCACCAGGAATCACTGATCAGGGTCTGCCACTGCCTGTAAGAAACCTTTACATTCTCCCAGCAACTGTAAGGGACTCCTCTGAGTGCTCCAGATTCCTCCCACATTCCAAACACGTACAGTTATGGTTAGGATTAGTAAGTTGTTGGCACTGGAAGCGTGGCGACACTTGTGGGCTGCCCCCAGAACAATCCTCACTGATTTGATTTGACGCAAGTGACGGATTTCACTGCGTTCTGATGTTTCAATGTACATGTAACAAATAAAGCTCGTCCTTACCTGTAAAATCTTGAAACATGGACTACTCACAGTAGGCAGCAGAGAGGTAACTGAACAGTGTCCCTGTAAAGCCCTTCATATCCTCACGCAAAGCAACTCTGGATACCACATCTCTTGTGCATGAACCTTCTATATACTTGTGATTATGTACCATGAAAGCAGAATTCTCCTGAAGGTCAAAGTCAAAGTTGAGTTTATTGTTTTCCGTACAAGTACAAATGCAATGAAAAACTTGCTCGCAGCAACATCACAGGCATATATATCATATAAGCAGCATTCGAAAGAAAAAAGCATGAATTATACACAAACCTTACAAGAAAGAAATACAATTAGAACGAAAGAAGCTTGCTTGGAGCATCACAGGCATAAATATCATATAAGTAGCATTCACAAGAAAAAAACATAAATTATGCACAAACTTTACAAGAAAAAATACAGTTGGAACAAAAGAAAACTAAGTCCATTTTAGTGTAAAATAATCAGAGTGGTCATAGCCTACATAAACTGTAGTGATGATTAAGCTTTGGGCGGCTGGTTCAAGAACTGAAGAGTTGAAGAACAGGAGCTGTTCTTGAACCTGGTGATATGAGCCTCATGGCATGGCCTGGATAGTGGGGATCTTTGATGATGGACGTTGCCTTCTTGAGGTGCTGTCTGCTTTTAATTCTACCGTTGGTTGGGAAGAACGTGCATGTCTAGTATTGGGCAGAGTCCACTGCCCTTTGCAGCTTCTTGTGCTCCTGCACATCAAAATTGCTATACCAGACCGTGATGCAACTGGTCAGAATACTTTCAAAGGTACATCTGTGGATGTTTGTTAGAGTGTTCGATGACAAGCTTGAGCCTGCCTTAACCTCCTAAGGTGCCAACTCTGTCCACCATCGATTCTCCAACATAGACTGGGACGTCCTATCAGAAAGGAAGGAAGGAAGGAATGAACGTCGATTCAGACCATGAGAGGCCTGCGTCGGGCATTTTCATGCCTTACAAGGCGCAGATTGGAAGTCTGTGTGGGGCGCCACTTCTTGCACAGACATCTGAGCAATGTGTGACTAAGTGCCTTGCTCAAGGACACAAACATGCTGCCACAGCTGAGGCTCGAACTAGCGACCTTGAGATCACTAGACCACGTGCCACGTGCCTTAACCACGTGCCACGTGCCCACTATCAGAAAGAAAGGTTAAAACAATGCTTAAAACAGGCTAGTTGATCTTACGGGGAACATTTTCCATTTTGACATTATAGTAGGTGAGTTAGAATGCATTGTACAATCAATATTGAAACATTTCCGAACCGAGCAACCCATTTCTCATTAATACAGTGGTTGGATAAAAAAGGCCTTGTCTAGTGATTATCTTCTTTGGTGATTTCCGCTCTGTTGAATTTCATTTTAATTGCTTTTCTCTAAATTAAGAAAACCTGTTTTCAAACACGAATTATAAATAAATTCCCACTTCCCACTTGTAATTTCCTCAAGAATGTGTGAAAAAGTGATGTTCTGACAGTGGCTGATCACAAATACAAATTCTCTGCTCTTACTCAATTAACTGGCTTAAAATGGATGTGGCACTTAAAAGATGAATTCATGTGAAACTGTTTTGTGAGTTCATCATATGACTGTTCTTTGAGTTGTCAGTCCTCATAGATACTGAGCTCTATGGTGCAAAGTTGGAGAATGAAACATTTATATTGCACAAAGCAGCTCTGAAGTGACATGTTTTCCAATAGCTGCTATTTCTAAGGTTGCTAATAAGCACAGCAGTTTGCTCCCTGATTCTTTTTGTGTAATTAATATTAAGCAACTTATTAGCATGGCAGCTATTTTAAGATTGCTGGAGGTAAATACCAAGCAATGGGAGCAGTTCTGTTTCTAACAGGAACAAATGACTATCCCTTTACTTTTGTACATGAACTATGTATTGGCTGAAATAATGCCAACAGTGATGAAAGACAGTTGCAGCTTTATACAGACCTTTGACCAACTCCATACCAATAAAACCCAAGTGTTTTATGTACACATCCTTTTATGACCAGGGAAGGTAAATGTCTCCGTTTACAATTAAAGTCACTTCCTGGATAATTAAGATTTTAAAACCAGGAGAGGAAATGTCAGGGGTAAGGTTTTTACGCAGAGAGTGGTGAGTGTGTGGAATGGACTGCCGGTGACAGTGGTAGAGGCGGAAACAATAGGGTCTTTTAAGAGACTCCTGGACAGGTACATGGAGCTCAGAAAAATATAGGGCTATGGGTAACCCTGGGTAATTTCTCAGGTAAGGACATGTTCGGCACAACTTTGTGGGCCGAAGGGCCTGTATTATGCTGTAGGTTTTCTATGTTTCTATGTTTCATATATATAATAATTTGAAGATCAGTATTATATCCCCCTTCCCATTCATTCAATGGGCTAGTATATGATAGGAATGTCATGCATATGGAGAAAATCTTCAAATTGTATAAGGAGGGAAAAAATATTTTGATTCAAATTACGTAAAAGGAGTTTATCTTGCTCATAGTGAGGGTAGTGTCTGATGATAGGTTCCAAACAGTACTTTCCTTGATTTTTTTTTGGAGTGTTTTTTTTGCAACGTCAGGTGTATACCTTCCTCAGAAACAATGCACCTGGAGGCAGGTACAGCAGTTTGATTGCCATGATATTATATCTCAGTGGTAATTCTGAGAACTTGTATTTCATGAAATCTGTAAATATGAGAGCTGGTGTCACTAAAGGGCGGTAGAGTGGCCTTGAGTAAGGTGTAGCATCTGCTTAGCCCTCTGAACAGGGTCATGTAGCCATGGGAGCTGATGGTGCATGTCATAAGTCCTGGTTATCTGACCACTGACGCCAGGCAGGCAATCTCTGAAGAGTACTGATTATGGCTGAGCGTCACCCATCTTGTGAGGACCCTGCCCAGAAGAAGGCAATGGCAAGCCACTTCTGGAGAAAAATCTGCTGAGAACAATCATGGTCAAGACCACGATCACTCATGTCATACGACACTGCACACAATGATGATAATTGCTATCACTAAAAAGTAGACACGAAGCTGTCAGTTCACTCGTAAAAGCCCTAAGATCCACTAATGTCTTTGGAAATGAATATCTGCTATTCTTACCCGAGATGGGTTATGTGTCACTCTGGTCTCAAATCAGAATGTGTTCATAAAAAGCAAAGCGGTCTTTGGAGATGGACAATAACTGACAACCTTGGCAACAATGAATATTATTTTAACCATGTATAAATGCATGTAATGTTATTTATAAATACAGTGAATTACTGCATCTTAAACATGCATCCTTTGGCCTACTGCAGATCAAATGCATGGCAATTTGATTATCTGCCTATTATACATACTCTCTGCATCCTGCTGCTCAGCCAATTTTGCAGCTAAGTTGATACTTTTCCTTCAGTTCCATTAGTTTCAAGTGCAGTAAATATTCCTTAACAAGGTGCTTTATCAAATATCTGCTGGAAGTTCATATAAACAATGTTTACAAATATTACCCTGTTCAGTCAGTGAGGTTATTCATCTCTTCAGAAAAAATCACTTTGGTTTGTCACACGTGATCTGACCATTAAAAACTGGTTCATATTCTCCACGATTCACTCTAAATGTACCTGATGGTTGGTCTCCCTGTTATTAATAGTATAGCCTAATAAATTACTAAGGGTAAGCATTAAGCTAAGTTTTATATATTCCCTTGGTTTCTATCTCTCACTTTTCTTAATAAGTGGCGTGCAATGCAGTTTCACAATTTAGAAGAATATTTCTCAAATTGAAGGAACTTCAGAAAATTAGTTCCAACATTAGCAGTTTATTCATCTACTTTCTTTAAATCTTTGTTTGGAAATCATTGTCCAGATGTTTCTCTGTTTGTATTTTAGTCCAATGATTTCATTCTTTGGCCGATGAGGTGGTGGCATCCACACCAGCCTTCAAAGCAAATGGTCCCGGTTTCAAATCCGGCCAGCTCCTTGCATGCTTTCCATCCGTGCTGGGTTGAGGGTCGAGCTAGCAACTCGGCCTCGCAAAAAACAGACAAACGCTAAAGAAACGGCAAGGTTGGCGCCTGATACGGCACAAAGCATGAAGAGGAACAAAAACTTTATTCTTTATTTGTCTTGATTTGTTAATTGTGATGTGCAAATATTTCCTCTACTTTAATGCTAAGGTGTTCTGGACTCTCTTCTCTTCCTTTTCTTTTTAAGTACTGACACAAAGCAAGCCTTCAACAAGCCACCTATTTTCTTATTTGTATTTACAATATTCATTTTCGCATTAAGCTGACCACATTCTTTTTGATCAAATTTATTGTGTTGATTTTCATACCTTTAAAAATGTTTTTCATGTTTCTTCCCTGTAGCCCTGTCATGTTGTCACCTTTGTTGTTCCTTGTAGCCTTCTCATTCTTGCAGTCATCGAGGTTGCCTCTATCTTTAGCCATTGTGTACTGTATGCTTTCACTTCCTTGTTGGATCTTACCTTTTTAAAATTTGTTCTTTGGCCCTTGGACTATAAACAATTCAGCATCACAAATTTCTTTCAATTTTTACTATTAGGGCATTTGACAATTTCCTATTGAAAACCCTTGACACATCAGAAACCAAAATATTTTTGATAACTAGAATTTGAGGTGTTAAAAGAGACTTCCCTTTTGTTACACTTGATTTCTTCACTAATAATATTAAATATCTCGTTATCAATAACCTCTACCTTCTTTTGGCAGTGGAAGTCTTTGGCCTGGAAATGAATATCTGCTATTCTTACCCGAGATGGGTTATATGTCACTCTGGTCTCAAATCAGAATGTGTTCATAAAAAGCAAAGCAGTCTTTGGAGATGGACAATAACTGACGACCTTGGCAACAATGAATATTATTTTAACCATATATAAATGCATGTAATGTTATTTATAAATACAGTGAATCAATGCATCCTCTCTTTTTCTTCTCAGTCCAACATATCTTCTGTTTTCACCTATCTGAAGTCATTCATCCTTGGTTGCTTTATAGTAAATTTCTTTTTGTAAAGGGTGACATTCATAAATCTTAAGATGAAGCAAATTAAACCAAATCATAATTGCACAAACAAGAGAGAATCTGCAGATGCTGGAAATCCAAGCAACACACACAAAATGCTAGAGGAACTCAGCAGGCCAGGCTGCATCTGTCTACTCAGGCCTGCTGAAGGGTCTTGGCCCGAAATGTCGACTGTACTTCTTTCCATAGATGCTACCTGGCCTGCTGAGTTCCTCCGGCATTTTGTGTGTGTTGCTCATAATTGTACACCAGCTTTTGGCGAATGGAGAAGAGGTGCTCAACAAAGCAGTCCCCCAATCTACGTAAGGAATCACTAGAGAGGAGGAGGCCACATCGGGAGCACCGGATATAGTAGACGGCCCCAGCAGATTCACAGGTGAAGTGTTGCCTCACCTGGAAGGACTGTTTGTGGCCCTAAATGGAGGTGAAGGAAGAGGTGAATGAACCAGCGTGGCACTTCTGTTGCTTGCTGGGATAGGTGCCAGGATGGAGATTAGTGGGGAGGGACAAAATGGACAAGGAAATCACTGAGGGAGTGATCCCGGCAGAAAGCAGTGAGTGGGGCAGACGTAAAGATGTGTTTGGTGATTTGGTCCCACTGAAGATGGTGGAGGATGCAAACAATGGTGTAGGATGCAGAGCTTCGTGGGGTGGAAGGTGAATACAAGAGGAAATCCATCCCTGTTAAGGCGATGGGAAGATGGGGTGAGCATGAATATCAGGGAAATGGAGATGATGCAGGTGAAGGCAACATCAATGCAGGAGGAAAGGAAACCTTGCACTTTGAAGAAAGAGGACATCTCTGATGTCCTGGAGAGGAAAGCCTCAAACTGGGAACATATGTGGCAGAGACAGAGAAAAGAGAACAGCATTTTTACAGGAGAGTGTGGAAATAGGTATAGTCAAGGTAGCTGTGGGAATTGGTAGCTTTATAAAAGATATTGTACAGGAACGTACAGGAGCAAGATATATCAGCTAGTTGAGTGGTGCCACAGCAAGAACCATGCATTCAACATCACTAAGACCAAAGAATTGATTGTGGACTTCAGAAAGGGTAAGATGAGCGAACTCGCACCAGTCCTCATAGAGGGATCAGATGTGAAAAGGGTGAGCAATTTCAAGTTCCTGGGTGTCAACATCTCTGAGCATTTAGCCTCAGCCCAACATATCGATGCAGTTGCAAAGAAGGCACAACAGCAGCTATATTTCATTAGGAGTTTGAGGAGATTTGGTACGTCACCAACGACACTGGTAAATTTCTACAGATGTACCATGGAGAGCAGTGTAAGTAGTTGTATTACCACCTTGTACGGGATGGGGCACCGTGCAGTATCAAAATCAGCTGCAGAGAGTTGTAAACTCAGTCAACTCCATCATGGGCACTAGCCTCAGTAGTATCCAGGATATCATCAAGGAGCAATGCCTCAAAAAGGCAGCATCCATCATTAAGGTACCTCTTCACCCAGGTCTTGCCTTGTTCTCATTGCTACCATCAGGAAGGAGGTACAGGAGCTGAAGGCACACACTCAATGATTCAGGAACTGCTTCTTCCCCTCTGCCATCAGATCTCTGAATGGGCATTGAACCCATGAAAACTACCTCACCACACTTTTTCCTCTCTTTTTGCACTAATTATTTCATTTAAATTTTTAATATGCATATATATATATTTACTATAATTCAGTTTTTATTACTATATATTACAACATACTGTTGCTGCATAACGAGTTTCATGACATATGCCCGTGATACTAAAGCTGATTTTTGATTCAGATACCGGTAGACATTTTATCTCCAAGATGAAGACAGGGAGGTTGAGAAGGAGTGGGGGAGAGGTGTCAGAAATGAACCAAGTGAGTTTAAGGGCAGGATGGAAGTTGGAGGGACAGGTGATAAAAATTGATGAGTGCACAAAGCAGCATGAATGCAGTCGTCAAAGTAGTGCAGGAATGCACCGCCGTTTCATCTGCAAAAAGGGGGATTTTCCAGTAGCCAACCATTTTAATTACTATTCCCACTCCCCTTCTGACATGTTGGTCCATGACCTCCTCTTCTGCCATGAGGAGGCCACTCTCAGGCTGGAGGATTAACACCTCATATTCTGTCTTGGTAGCCTCCAACCAGATAGCATGAAGATTGATTTCTCCAACTTCCTCCTCCACTTTTTTTCCTCTTCTTTAATTCCCAACTTTGGCCAATCCTCACCTGCCTATCACTTCCTCCCCTCTTTCCCTTTCTCCCTTGGTCCACTGTCCTCTCCTGTCAGATTCCTACTTCGCCAGCCCTTTAACTTTTCCATCTATTACCTTCCAGCTTCTTACTTCATCACTCCCCTACCCACCTTGACTCACCTACCACTTCTCCTCCCCTTCTTTTTTATTCTGCGTTCTTCCCCCTTCCATTCCAGTCCCGATGAAAGGTCTCGCCTGAAGAGTTGACTATTTATTTCCGCAGATGCTGCCTGACCTGCTGAGATCCTCCAGCATTTTGTGTACATTGTTCTAGATTTCCAACATCCGTAAAATCTCTTGTGTTATGACTTACTCTGGCATCCTGTCATACACATTTGAAAACTCTTTAGAAACAAAGTTACTCCTCAGACAGTGAATTGTTATGCTGTGAAACCCATCAGCCAATCTATTCCAAACTTGACCTACAATTAGAGTCACATTTATAATTACTGACTTATTGACGTGTAATTTGTTGTTAAAGTAGTAGAGTACAAAGTCATAAATTTGCTATAAATGCCTGCTTCGCTGCCGCTGCTACTGTGCGATCGAGAATCTCCAGAGACAAAGGCCCCAAATCCTCGGCTTTGCCTATTGCCTGTTGCCAGGGCTGGGGTCGGGGCCGGGGTCGAAGTGCTCGGCAGAGATGGTGCTCGGTGCTTGGTGTCGAAGAGCTGGTCAGAGGCTTGGAGTTTTTCGGACGGACTCGGAGTCGGACTGTGGTCGGATGCTTCCACAATGCTGCATCGGCAAGTTGGCGGCGCTGGAGGTTTATCGTCTGCGTGGGATGATGGGACTTTCGAGAGACTTTTACTGTGCCATGGTCTGTTCTTATCAAATTACGGTATTGCTTTGCACTGTTGTAACTATATGTTATAATTATGTGGTTTTTGTTAGTTTTTAAGTCAGTTTGTCATGTGTTTCTGTGATATCATTCTGGAAAAACATTGTATCATTTCTTAATGCATGCATTAACAAATGACAATAAAAGAGGACTGTGTGTCATCATAATCATAATAATTACAAAATAAATATGCAAAAAGGGAATAATGAAGTAGTGCTCATGGGTTCATGGACTGTTTAGAAATTTGGTTCTTCAGCTAATTATGGACAGAGGTAAACAGTTCAAAGTGCTCAAGATGGTGCATAATAATTTCTATGTCCTTTAAGGTATTAACGTGGTTTTTAAATGTCCATAGATGATTGATGGAAAGCAAATGGAAATCTTTGACATAGACAACATTTATCATCCACAAAGATGCTTGTGATGGCCAGAAAGAACTACAATCTACAAATCTGTGAATTCAAATGAGTTGGGAACAGTGGAAGTTGACAACAAATTGTCTTTGTGCTTATCATGAGGTTGAAGAATTAAAGGCAGCCATTTGTGAAGCTGTTCTGTAACCTCAGTTTTGTGAGTTGTCTTGTGGACTGGTTTTGCTCAGGAATAGCTGTATTGAAGTACTTTAAAGTAGATGCAATGATGTTCCTGATAATCTGTTGGATCAGAGATCATTTATACTTTATACTTTATTGTCACCAAACAATTGATACTAGAACGTACAATCATCACAGCGATATTTGATTCTGCGCTTCCCGCTCCCTGGAGTACAAATCGATAGTAAATTTTAAAAATTTAAATTATAAATCATAAATAGAAAGTAGAAAATGGAAAGTAAGGTAGTGCTAAAAAACTGAGAGGCAGGTCCGGATATTTGGAGGGTACGGCCCAGATCCGGGTCAGGATCCGTTCAGCAGCCTTATCACAGTTGGAAAGAAGCTGTTCCCAAATCTGGCCGTACGGGTTTGTGGGCGTGGCCAGGGATAATCGGGATGTGCCTAGGGTTTGTGGGGGTGTGTGCCCCTTTGGACATTAGGATTAGGTTTGAGTGTTGGGTTGGTGGATGTATATGTGTGAGTGGGAGAGGTAAGGCTGCGGAGTTTTGAGTGGTGAGGTATGAGGTGCTACGGCAGATAGGCGAGTCTTCAAGCTCCTGAGCCTTCTCCCGGAGGGAAGAGGGAGGAAAGGTGTGTTGGCTGGGTGGGTCATGTCCTTGATTATCCTGGCAGCACTGCTCCGACAATTCTTATTTCCAAATAAGAAGTTACTTGTGAGGTGCTCTTTGGTACAATAGAGCACGCAGGTGTATGAATGGGAGGGTTTGTGACTGACCTGCGTAACTCAAGCCTAGCACCTGGCTGGTTTGCTCTGATCAGAACAAAGAGACATTAATTACCAGTTATCATTTGCCAGATAGGGCAATAAATTGGTGTTGGCTTGGACCCCAGCCAATGGGAAACTGACGCATGCTAGCCAGATAGGGCAGAGCCAACAAGATTGAAACACAACATTTGAGCTGATAAGGAGAACAAAAGTGAGTAGCTTCAACTCTCAACAAAGCAGTGACAGCTCTCTGAAGACCAACCAACGCAGATATGGTGGACCTCACACGGGAGGAGGAATTCCTGGCTAGTGTCGGCTCTTTTTCCCTGGTCCCTTTGACTGTACTGGAGGGGCAGGGAAAACTGTTGTGTGTGCACACAGGTGTTCAATTGTGCAATTTCAAGTGTTTGTGAACTGAGCTAATAAAGGAATTTGTCAGTAAATTGAGATTCTCTCTGTGCCTCACCACCTTTACTTAAATCTTACATCCGTCCCACAACGCAGAGGAATAAAAATGTTTGCGTTATGTCTCCGTTGCAATGTACAGACATGTGAATTTAAGAGTCTAATGGCTTGTAGAAAGAGGCTGTCCCGTAGCCTGTTGACCCTGACTTTTACACTGCGGTACCGTTTGCCAGACAGGAGCAGCTGGAACAGTTTGTGGTTGGGGTGAATGGTGTCCCCGACGATCTTCCAGGCTGCCTTTCTGCACCTGCTGCTGTAAACGTCCTCAACGGAGGGACATTCACATCCACAGATGTGCTGGTCAGTCCGTACCACTCTCTGCAGTGCCCAGCGATCAAGGTTGGTGCTGTTCCCCTACCAGGTGGTTCTACAGCCAGTCAGGATGCTCTCAATGTTGCCCCTGTAGAAGGTCTTGAGGTTTTGGGGGCTCATGCTGAACGTCTTCAGTCGCCCGAGGTGGACGAGACGCTGCTGTGCATTGTTTTTTTGCCACACAGCCGGTGTGCACAGTCCAGGTGAGATCTCCGGTGACGTGTATACCCAGGAACTTGAAACCACTCACCCTCTCAAATACAGACCCACTGATCTGGGCGAGCCTGTCTCTGTTCCTCTTGTAATCCACAATCAGCTTTTGGACGTTACGGGAGAAGTTGTTATCCTGGCACCGCTGTGTCAGGGTGTTAACCTCTCCTCTCTAGGCTGTCTCATCACTGCTAAAAATAATGTTGTGTCACCTGCGAATTTGATCAGCAGATTGGAGCTGTGTGTCGCAGCACAGTGGTGGGTGTAAAGGGAGTAGAGGAGGGGACTCGGGACACCACCCTGGGGGGGGGGGCGCCTGAGTTGAGGGTCAAAGGGGCAGAAAAGCATTACAAGGGTAATCCTTGTTACACTTGCCTTGATCATCTAGTTTATTATAAGAGATTTTACAATTCAGTTTCAGAAATTTCCTTTTGTTTTATTATAATAACTCTTTGTTCTTTTATCGGCTTTGCCTATTAATAGAAAGGTATATGTAAATTTGTCTCCTTGGCCTTGGACATGTTTCTGGAATTAAAAAAAAATCTCTGTAAAGTAGGGAAAGGTTATAATGTTTTACATTGGTACTTGGTCATCTTTTAGCTTTCAGTGTCAAGAGGAATGTAGTAATATAGAGGTAGTTTACTTGACCTTG
Organism: Mobula birostris; assembly: GCF_030028105.1. Taxonomy (NCBI): domain Eukaryota; kingdom Metazoa; phylum Chordata; class Chondrichthyes; order Myliobatiformes; family Myliobatidae; genus Mobula; species Mobula birostris. Next base: position 21,259,707 of record NC_092391.1, on the reverse strand, counting down.
AGCTGTTTCTCCCATTTGACGACGACCTGCATTTGACTGTTCTAAAATCTAAAAAAAACACAAATGCTGGAGATCTGAAATAAATGTAGAAAATGTAGGAAATCGTTAGCAGGTCAGGTATCATCCATGGAAAGAGAAGAATTGATGATTCAGGTTGAAATCCTGCTGTCAGAACTGGGTAAGAGAGAAATAAGCGTAGTTTTAAGCTGCAAAGAGGCTGAGTAGGAGTGGAGAGGACAAGAGGAACATCTCTGATAGGGTGAAGTTAAATTATAGAGCCATATTGGATTAAAAGTGACAGATAGAGAATGAGAATACAAAGTAGTGTGAAGTGTAGAATATGGAATGTATGTGGTATAGATTTCTAGATCAGTATTTTGAGGAAATGACAAAACAACAACTTGAGTACACAAGTAAAGATGTCTTTCTTTCTACAATTATATTGGGCTTTAGTGAGACAAGACCTGAGCATTTTGTAAAACTTTGGTCTGATTGTGTTGAGGAAACTTGCTACTGGGGGAATTCACTGAAGGTTCACTTGATTGGGTCCCTGGATGGCAGGTCTGTTGAAGAAATTGAGTAGGGTAGGTCACTCATGATTAGAATAAGGTAAATTTATTGAGGCATACAGGGTATATGTGGAAGGGACGTTTCCCGTGGCGAAGATTCTAGAAAAAAAATGGTTTCATTTATGATTGAAATGAAGAGAAATTTCTTTGCTGAACTGGTGGTGAATCTCATAATTCATGACCATGGATTGTAGTGATGGCCCAACCACTGAACACATTCCAACTAGAGACACAAGAGATTGCAGGCACTGGAATCTGGAATAATGCACAAAATGGTGGAGGAACTCAGTGATTCAGGCTGACTGATCTGCTGAATTCCTCTAGCATTTCAAAGTTAAGTTTATGGTCATATGCACAAGAACATACTGTATATACATAGGTATAATGAAAAAAACACTTGCCCCAGCAACAAAGGTACCTAGCATATTATACAAGTTAAGAAAAAGAATGAAAAAAGCATAAACCATTTACATTTTTACAGATATTCTGTGTATTGCTCCGCATTCCAGCCAGTTTGTTAAATTTAGGAGAAAAGTAGGGGCCTGGAAAACGGTAATGTGGTGAAAAATCGGCCATAATCAATCATACTACTGCCCCTATTTCTCATATTCTTGCGATACATTGACACCTCTTCCTCCCCTTTCCGACACCTCCCGTCCGCACCTGGCTGGAGATAATAACGAAGCAACGCAGAACACGTTCAGGTCTTTGTTTACCAATGGGCGGGGCCTGTTGCTGGGATACTCGCAGCACCCGCCGGTGGTGGTGACATCACGTCCGTTGTTAAGCGCATTGGTTTCCGGTGCGGTGCTAGCTGCGCTTGTTTCTCTAGCGCCCGGGCAGACAGTGAGAGGGAAGGAGGAAGGGCAAGAGGGACGGGCAGCGGCACTTTACGGGCGCAGAGAAGGTAAAGGAGGGTTCATGACTTGGCGGCGCTGGCCGCGGGGTGCTGGTCGAGGAGGAGGAGGTGAAGGGGTTGATGCTGTAGGCCGGGGGAGTTGCCGGGCAGTCACCTAGCGACGTGCAGACGGGACTTTTCTCCACCGATCGGACGCGCTCGGGTGTGGGCATTGCCACAACGAGCGAGCGCACCGTCCGACCAACAATTGGCGAACCCTGAAGTTTGTAATATGATGAACTTCAACAAAAGTTTTCTCCATAAATGCGCCCAACCTCCTGTTTTACAGACCCCGTTAGGGCTGCTGTAAATATTTCCGAATGCTGTAAATATTTCTGCTGTTGATCGAACTCTTCTCTCTTGCTATCACCTCCCACCCTGCCCTCGCTTCAGAAGTTACCCAAGTGCTTCCTGCTCTCTGAAGCGCACTTGTTCAAGATCTGGGCATTTGTACGTTCCTGAGCAATACTAATTTTGAGGCAAAATATTTATTATTGTCAGCTTTTAAAGTCCTTTATCTCGGGCTTCTTAAAAGTGGCAGTAATATTTGGCTTATGGATCGAGGTATTAATGATTTTTCATCGTGAAGGACCAACCATCATAACGCACGCTTACGGCGCCATACGGAGGAACTATTATTTCTTGTAATTATTATGATGGAGAAGATTTTAATTTTGTATCAAGCTCGAAAAGAATGCGCACGTTCCAGTGCACGTACTTTAGCCATTGAACCACGTTTTTCTGTAGTATCTGGTAAGGTCTCTTTTATAAATGACACTGATTTGATTTGTGCTAATGAAATACAGAGGAAAACTGACATCATTAACGTAAAAATGTTGGAATTTCCTTTTACCATTATACGGTATACCGTGGTGATCTGTTCATTCCTTTGTTGCTGACATTTAATTATCACTTTTGCGTTACGTTCCATTTGCTTAAAGTAAATTCATCAAGGTACTACTGTTGTAACATCATTTTAATTTGAGTTCTTTCTGTAATACCACCAGTAAATCACATGATGAGTGGGCCATGACGTTCTGCACTTCAAAGTCCAGACAACTTGGCTTTAGCTTCACTTAGATTTTCTGGCTTCTTCTGGTTTCCTTTAAATCACTTAAAACCAAAATGTGAGCACTAAGCTGGTTGTTACTCCCTGCCATCGCTTTCATTGTGTTTACTTTAACTAACCAATAAAAAGATAAACCTTGGGACATCTTTGCTATAAACTGGTATCAAAATTCGCTTGTGAATCATTCCTTTCAGTTTACTGATATTATCTCTTCAGTTTTGTACGTAATGCTGCTGTGGGCAGGTTGCCATAGAATTGGGTTCAATACTTCTAGTGGATCTAAAAGGTGCAACTGGAGGTCACAGTGAATTTCCTTGGCAGAATGGTAACTGAGCTGTCAATTTTTACAAAATAGTTTTGCAGTTCAGTTTTGATACTGCGGCTGCAGTTTTTTTTCCTGGAAAGGAAGGAAGTTGCATTGACTAGACAGATTGGTACCAAGACTATAAAACTGTTTAAAAGCATATGCCTTGGAGATACTGAATGGGACTGCCTGAAAGATGATAGTACCTTGAGTTATTATCAAATCTCAAGAATATAAGAAATCTTAAAGATAGTAAAAGGGCAGGTTTTAGCTCAAACTCCAGAGTTTTAATTGCAGTTTGAATAGCATTGGTATGCGAGTTATCTACATGTTGACATTTCTACGTTTTGAACATTTTAAAAGTCTCAGGTGTTAGCTGAGTATTTTAAATGAATTTTCTCTTCCGTGGATTAGTGACTTAAGAATTTGTACAATAACATTTTTATTAATAAGGAAGCTGCAGTTCCAAAAGCTGCTGATCGCAGGTGTTTCTGACTAAACAGTCTACACTAGAGATGGCTTTCCAATTTAAATATTTCTGCATGTGTTATAGCCGAGAATTGAAAATTAAAATCCTCCAAACTGTATTAACACAGTGCTTAGATATGATGGGAACTGTGGGTCTTCATTCTAGAATTCATGAAGCTCTTGAAGCCTTAAAATGAATTTATTTTAGGAATCATTAAAACATGCAAAAGACAGTATAATGTTAGAATTCAGTTCCTGGTGGAGGTGGTGTAGTTGGAAATGTGAAGTTTTAAAAATAATTTAATTTATTCAGTTAGTATTTTAACAGTGGGGAACATTGTTTTTCTAATATAAAAATTTGCATAAACTGCTGGCACCAACTTCAAGGCTTCTAGTTGAAAGTGTGTGCCTAAATATTTCCAAAAAAAAATTAGTATTCTTTTCGGCATTCCATTTATTTCCTCTATCAGGCTCTCTTTCAAATGTTACCATAGTTTTAAGTCTTTGTATTTGGGGTCATTCTTGCTGCTGTTTTTCCAATCAACGCACACTTTTTTAAGGTGTAGCAAGTATGTCTTGACATTTCCATCTGTGTACCACCAACTATTATTTTGCTGTTTTAATCACATCCCCATAGTTTTATGTTTAGCACTTCCAAGATTGTCTCCGTCTGTGAATAATTTGTCTTGCAGTTGTCTAGTTTACTGATCTTTAAGTCCTTCTGTAAGGGGTTATCTATATGCTGGAACCCTTCAGATTAAGCTATTCCTGATGTGTTGGGTTGAAATTTTGCAGGCACACTACATGTAAAACAGGTTACATTTCACAGAGCAATGTTACTTTCCTGCTCTTGTCAGGACTTCAAAGAAAAAACAGTGCAAATTATGTTGAACTCTTGACCTTATGAAAATTGATATGTAAATAATTTGAATGATATGAAATTTATCTTATTTCCTTATTAAATCCCACAAGTTCCCTGAAGTTTTTCAGAATTAATAGCAAGTTGTATTACATGAGATGATCCAAGTATTTTCTGTATTGTTTTCCACTTGGAAGTATAATATTTTTCATAAAATTTTGGCATGCATTTCAGTAAAATAGTTGTTTCAGCAGATCAGCTGCAGAAATTTAGTCATAATACTCCTATATTTAGAGAGCAAAGTGCTGATACAATGATCTACAGCTAATTCTGTTGCAAAGACTTTTTTTAATGTTTGAATCCTACAAAACATCTCTGAATGTTATGATAGATGGAACCCATTATCAGTAGGAAGAGTGGTTAACTGCACTATGTTCATGTGGCTGTGTCGCTGTATGGTTGCTGTACTCTGTACTAAGAGAGAAATTGCTGCACAATTCCAGAAACCAAGTTTAGTCAAATGTGTAACTGGCAAAAGCAAACACTCCAAAAGTGTCAAGTTTTGAGAAATGCTTCTTTCATTTTTCTCATTCATCTGCTTTCTGACCTAAGCTGTTAGAAATGCTGATGATTGGAGTTGTTTATTTTACATACAATATTTCATGTTAGTACAGAATTAGCATAGTTTAACTATAAAGAGCAGGTGTTGGGATGTTCTAAAGATTTTTATTGTCCTCTGCCTATACATGCTGCATAATTCTGGTGAACTTCTTGCATCAAGAAAAATTCAAGTGAAAAACTCTTTGAAAGGTGTTTGACCGTATAAAATATAATTCTGAGTGGTTACTTTGTAAGACTTGGGCCATACAGGAGAGGGAAGGAGAGCTGAAGTCTTGTTTGCTCGGGTTGGTAGAATGGGCTTTGTAAAACTTGATTTTAGATAAAAAGAGAAATCTACGTTTCAGGTTGTCTGGTGAAGTTTTATCTTTAAAGTACCAACTTTTTAGAAGAAAATTATTCTTTTACGGGATGTGGGCGTTGCCAGCTAAGCTAGCATTTACAGTATTGTCCACCCCTAGTTGCCCTTGATAAGGCGGTGATGAGCTGCATTCTTGAACCACTGCAGTCCCTGAGGTGTAGGTACACCCACAGTGCTGTTGGGGAGAGAATTCCATGATATGTGTATACTTAAGGCAGAGGGTGATAGATTCGTGATTGGTCAGGGCAGGAAAGGATACGTGGAGAAGGCAGGAGTTTGGAGCTGAAAGGAAAATTGGATCAGCCATGATGAAATGGCAGAGCAGACTTAATGGGCCAAATGGCCTAATTCTGCTTCTATATCTTATGGTCTTATTTTGACCCAGTGACAATGAAGGAACAGCGATCATGTTTCCATGTCGGGATGGTGGGTGACTTGGGATTTCCAAGGACTGGTGTTCCCAGATATCTGCTGTTCTTGTCCTTCTAAATGGTAGTGGTTGTGGGTCTAGAAGATGCTGCCTTAGGAACCTTCCAACTGTTGTTGCAGTGCATCTTGTTGATAGTACACACTGCTGCAACTGTTTGACGTTGATGGAGAATTGGATACTTGTGGAAGGGATACCAATCAAGTGTCTGCCTTGTACTGGATGGTGTCAAGCTTCTTGAGTGTTGATGGAGCTGCACTCATCCAGCCGTGAAAGTACTTGAATTCAGGGACAGATAAATTGTTTAGTTATCCAAATGTTGCTGCAGACTAAGGTTAGGGAAGGGTAGTCAAGTCATGCCTCATTTGATCATCAAACTATGACTCATGGGTGATTATGAAGCTTCAGCTTGTAGCCGAGAGGATAGAAAGAAAGGGAAACACAAGAAACAGCAGGTTTATGCCATCTAGGCTTCTGCATTCTCTGCCATTCAGTAAGAACAAAGCTGATCCATCCTTGCCCTCAATACCACTTAATGTGTGCCTACTTTGTATGTTCAGTATGTATCGATCTCAGCCTTAAATGTATTAATGACTCACTCCACAGCTCTCTGGAGTGAAGAATTCTAACAAATCATGAGCCTTTAAAATTGCCCTTCCTCCATCTGAAATGGGTAACTCCTATTTCTGAAACTTTGCCTATCTATTTTTAGATGGCCCATCTGGAGGAAGCATCCCCTCATTATCTATTATAAGTTCCCCTCTGAATCTTTGTCTAAACAATCACGTTCTCCTAAACACAAATGAACTTGGGCCTAATGTATTCAACCTCCTTTTGAATGTCAACCCTTAATCTGAGGAATCAGTTTACTGAAACTTCTCTCCATTGCCTTGAGTAGAAATATCTTTTCTGTGGAGTTTAATCTTTCTTTACTCCATACACATTGCAATAGAGGCCAGCATACTATTAGCCTTATAACTTGATACAGGAGCCTGTTAACTTTTTTGTTTGTGGTAAGGCCACCACATTCCTTTGTATAACAAGGTTCTGTGGTCTCACTCAGGGTAAATAATAACTGTATCCAAAGTGGATAACTTCATATTCTGCTGTCACTGCTTTGACGCTCGCTATATCTCTATTCCTTTTCACCTTTACATCCTCTTCACAGGATGCTAAACATCTATTTTGTTTCAGCAGCAAATTTGACAACGGGCAACTCTACATTATGTGGGTGAGGTGATATATTCCTAAGAAAATGCTTATTGTGATTATTGTCCATCCCCCCCCCCCCCCACCCCACCACCACCCGTGTGAAGCAGAGTTGTTTGAGCAAGTCTGGCTTAACCCGGTGTGTTTCTGTGAATTTTATTCTGAACTTAAAATGTGTCAAACTGTTGGGTACAGTAAGGTCAAATTTAGGTCGGGGATTTCCCAGTACCCCACATTAGTTACTAGATTTGATTTTGGTTTCAATGTTGGAATTCTATCAATCTTTTAATAATCTATGCATTGAATGGTATTTATTGTCAGCTGTTATATAAGGTTATGTAATCCAAAGTCTCAAGTAAAGGTATTTCATCATAAATTTAGGAATATTTGCCTTTAACAAAAATGTCCTATTCAGGAGCTGTAAAGTAGCCAGAAATTCTACTGTCCAGCAGTAGTCTTTGATGAATAAGCTGTATGTATTCTTCATTCTGCTGGCTTCTGGTAGAGATTTAAGATCCAATGTATTCAATGGGCAATTGTTGATTCTGTTGCGTCCTGGCTTGTACTCACAGCAATCATTAACAGTCCTCATGAAAGTGTATTTTTGTATCATATGCAGAAACAACACAATGCACTCTGGAAAGTATTTTTGTGATATATTTTGAATTAGCCTCTGATAGCCTGTGATAAGTTTATAAAGTCTTAAATTACCATAGAGTAAAAGAATGCTTTAGTGATTGTGGATCTTTATTAAAGAAGTACAAATCTTCCCTGATCCTGGTGTGTGAGAATGTTAGGCAGTATTGATTTAATGTGTATATTTTTAGTAGAGCCAGGTCTAATGTTTTTATGTGAGATTGAGCTTGATAGTATGGCAGTTTCTATTTCCTTATACTGGTTGTGTCCTTGTGAAAAAAGATTAGTTTAGGTAATGGGGATTATTCTGGCTACTTGGTTGCAATATCAGGTATTTGGTGGTTGTCTTTCATATTCTCAGGCAATTACTGGGTGACTTGCTTGGTTACCTCTCTGCATTGGCATTTCAGCACTGCATTGCACACCTTTTAGAAGAGCTGTTAGTGTGACCTCTTATGTGGATATAATAAGTCCTTTGCCATTTTTTTGAAGAAAAGTTGTCTTCCTAGTGACAAGGCTAATATTCATCCTCTGACATACTAAACATGATTTCTTTTGTTTGCGTGGACAGTCAGAAATGTAGGAGTCTTAGAATAATGTACACATTGACATCAGAGCACTGCCATAATTGGATGTGCAGGTTGTGATTTTGTTAAACCATTATAATTCAAAATTTATTAAAAATTTATGCCCTACTTCAGCTGATTTAGATATGAGCATACAGATTAAGATCCAGGTTTTAGCAAGAAGTTGCTTTCAAGTTTTATAGAGAAATTAAAATGACGGAATTCCAAGAAAATCAGCTGAGGTAAATCTCTTTAAAGTTCAAAGTAAAATTTGTTATTAGAATACATACATACAACCCTGAGATTTTTTTCCCTGCAGGCATACTCAGCAAATCTATAGAACAGTAGCTGTAAACAGGATCAATGAACAACAAATTGTGCAAATACAATTATAAGTAAATAGCATGAAATAACAAGATAACGTGTCCTTAAAATGAGGTCATTGGTTCAAACACCAGAAATAGTGTAGTTATCCTCTTGTTCAAGAGCCTGATGGTTGAGGAGTAGTGACTGTTCTTGAACCTGGTGATGTGAGTCCTGAGCCTCTTGGACTTTAAAAGAGCATGGTCTGGGTGGTGAGGATCTTTGATAGATGCTGAACAGGGTGTTTGGGAAGGCTTTTCTAGTGATATACTGGGCTGAATCCACTACCTTTTGTAAGATTTTTCCACTCAAAGGCATTGGTGTTCCCATACCAGGCCGTAATGCACACTGTTGTCCACACAACTGTAGAAGTTTGTGAATTTGTCAAGGTTATTGATGACGTGCCGAATCTCTGCAGACTCTGAAGAAGAGGCTTTACATCATTGTAATCACAGGCTAATTGGAATGAATGGCTTTAAATTTAATGTTATCACTAGAAGGTTACTTTATAGTCAGAGTTAGAGAAGCTAAAAATGGCATGTTTTTCTTGTGTGACTGTTCTATTTGGTCTTGTCTATAAATTGCTGTTCATTCTGAACAGTATGGGAATCATCTGAATCTCTTGAAGTGACAGTCTGTTTTGCTGCAGATTAAACGTGCAGTCTTTTATTTGACTTCCCTGGAATAAAAGGTTAAGTAAAATCTATAGATCCAGGAAGCTACCACAATTGGCGAGGATAATTTAAAAAGACGACAATGTCTGCCCTCCTGAATCGGTTTGCAACTTCTCAAATCAATGAAAAGTAACAGGATGGTTTTAGTTTGAGCTGAAAATATCTTGTGCTGCTGGTTCTGTTATTTTTTTAAAAGCACACTGTGATCTGTTTAGATCTTTTGTAAGCACTTCCAACTTCCATCATGCAGCATAGCAAAAGTAGGGTTCATTGTTGACTATTAATTAACAGGAATTTGTATTTAAGATGCACACAAACTGATAGAGGGACTTAAGAGGTCAGGCAGCATCTGTGGAGGAAAATGAACAGTCAATGTTTTGAGTCGTATTTGACATGTCCTTTTCATAAATAGTCCTTTCAAAACAAAAATTGCATCTCTTTTAACTTCTTGTCATTACTTGTTTCAATTCATGTTGATTATTGGACATATGCTGCCCAAAAATCTTAATGTTTTTGAAGAAGAGGTAATAAAGCAGTCACGGTGTACAAGATCATCCATGGGTGATGGTCTAGGAATATGTTTTTCAACTGAGATGCTGATCAGTACCATGTTGAAATAGTGTGTGGGAAAGAACAGCCAGTAAAGCAACTCTCAGCAGTTTTAAAATTTTTATTTAGAGATACAGTATGGTACAGGTCCTTCCAGCTCAAGGAGCCGCAAGGCCAAGCACCCACCTATTTAACCTTGGCCTAAACAGACCTGTTAGCCTACTAACTGGTATGTCTTTGGACTGTGGGAGGAAATCGGAGCACCCGAGGAATCCCATGTACACACGGGAAGGATGTATACTGCAGTAATGAAAGTATCTATTTAGTAAAATGGCTGAAGAGCCATGATGTGGATTTTATATATGAAGATGTTTCCAGGTAATCAGTTTTCCAGAGAATATGCAGCACAGTATTTGACCATTCTGCCTAGTTGGTCCATGCCAGAGTTTATGTTCCACACAAGCACCCCCCCCACTACTTTATCTGCTGCTTCTTTCAGCATATCTGTGTAACCCAGTTTCTTTTGAATGTTAAATTAACAGCCCTTAATTGCATCTGTTTTTCAGCATGTCCATTCTGGAAGTTAAGTGCTATTTTAAAAAAATTTCCTTCAACATTTAAAAAAATTTCGTAAGTATCCTCTTGCTGGCAATTTATTTTATCCATCCAAGTTTCAGATGTTCATTTATTATCAAAGCACTACTCTGACACCATGAAAGTCATCCAGAAAGAAACATCAACTCTCCCCCCCCGCACTAAAAAGAACGGCATCTCAATTATCAACTTCCAAAATTCCCCTCCCCCTGCAAAAATGGAACAGAAAACATCAACCCAAAAAACAACTCCTCCCCCACACAAAGAATCTAATGGAACACAACAAAACACCAACTAACAAACAGCCTCCCCTCATGCAACAAAACAGAAAAGGAATGGGTGATTTAAAAAAAACACAATATTAAAACCGTAAGTCTGAAAAATTCCACAGTCCATAAACTCAGTCGTCCAATCCATAAACACAGAACTGCAGTATTCATCGAAAGAGAGATACCACACGAGGCAGTGAGCCACATGGCGATTGGCTGCTAGCAGACTCATTCTCTAGCAGTGCTCAAAAGGAAGACAGTCGTCTCGATGTCTCAATCTTCCTTGATGCTTTAATCAGTGTTTATTGGATGCTTTTAATTGGCAAAATGGAGTCGAACATTGGGTTGCACCCTGTTTCAAAGTCTCTTCGCACTGAGGGTAGTCCGAATTTCACACTGGTTTCCAGAGACGACAAGGCGCTGGATGGCTCAGTCAATCTCTAAATTGTAAATCACAGGCTTTACCAGTCTCAGAAACACATTTAAGGTGAAAACAAATGTAAAAGAAGTTTTTAAAAAAAGATATTTTTTGTGGGCTATCTGGAAGATGTCAACTGAGGGAGCGTTGTTCACTAGTGCTATCTTGACCGGAAGTTCCCCAGTTGTCTTCCCCATAAAATCCCCTGTAATTATTAAGGACTTCAGTAGTATCATCCTTTAACTAAAAGATCAAAGCAAATTTATTAGCTACATATCTATATGTCACCATATACTACCCTGAAATTCATTTTATTGCAAGTATTCACAGTAGAACAAAGTAATACAATAGAATCAGTGAAAAACTGCACACAAAGACTGACACGCAAGCTGTGTGCAAAAGAAGATAAACTCAAATTACAAAAGAAATAATATTACAGAGAGCATGAGTTATATAGTTCTTGAATGTAAGTCTGTAGGTTGTGAAATCAATTCATTGTTGAGGTGAGTGAAGTTATCCACACTGGTTCAGCAGCCTGATGGTTGAAGTTTGTTTTTAAGAGACGTCTTGACCTATCCAATTTTCTGATGATCTTAAAGTTCTGACATCTTTTTGAATGTTGTTGCATTTCCTATGTTTCTGTATCACTTTTACAGTTTAATAACTAGTATTAAGCTCAGTACTCCAGGCATTGCCTAAACACATGATGTGTGCTCCCCTTTCAAGATGGCACCAGTGATCAATGGCAGTGTGTTGCAGAAAGCTCACGAACCACTAAATACTGTATTTCTAGATATACTTCTGATCTGCAATTGATTGCAGCCTGTAATTACCCTTTTAAGAATGTACTTTTGATCCAACTAAAAGATCTGGTGCTTTTGTGATCTCCAGGGGGATTTGGTGAGCTCGAATCTCAGGAGTGCAAGTACAGACGGCGGGGGGTATATGCTGTATTGATGCCCGATGGTTGAACACGGATCCATGGTTGGCTCCATTACTCCATGGCGATTAAAGTGTTGAGCACAATTAAAATAGTCAAGGATGAGAGCAAAAACGAATGTGTTCAATGCCGTCTGCCTGTGTTTACCGGTCTCCCTCTTTTCTGTCTACTGCTATCTGGTAGAAAGTGCAGAAGTCTTGGATCCCACACTACCAGGTTTGGCAGTAGGTGTTGCCCTGTCACCATTAGGCTCCCGGGTAGGCCTCACTCGCCTCAGCACTGAATGGGCTCCGCAGCTGTGGGCTCACTTTCGGAGATTCTGCAGTTCACATTCTGTGCGTTTTTGTTATTTTTTAACTATTTGCATGATTTGATCAAGGTGAATGGACTCTGCAACTATCGGCACTTACTTCAGTGCTGACCTGTCTCCTGGACTAGCTTCACTTGCCTTAACACTGAACTAGCTCTGTGGCTGCCAACTCACTTTTGAGGACTCTGCAGTTAATGTTCTGTGTTATTTGTTTACGTACTGTTTGCACAATTTGCTTTTTTCCCCCCCACACATTTGATGGTTGACGGTCTTTGTGCTATTTTTGAAAATGGGTTCTGTTGTGTTTTTTTTTGTTGCTGTGTTCAAGAAGACACATCTCAAAGACGAATATATACTTGATAATGTACTTTGAACTTTTCAGTTCTAGTTAGTAATTTTCTGGCTCTTGCCACCAACTTCCAATAAATATTCATGCAAAATCAGTTCATATTTTCCTTGGGTTTTAATTTTTGAAAATTTGTGTTACAAAATAACCCTCCAGGACGTTTGTGAAAAGGATCCTGTAATGTGATGAAACCAGTCAAGTTTGCTCTTCCCAGTACCTGTTATGGAAAATGCATCCAATTGCTCTAATTTATACTTAAATCTAGAACAGTTAATGCCAAAGTAAAACTTTCACAGGCCATCTTGGCCATCCTTTTATCTGGGATATTTTTTCACCAACCTGTTCCCACCCTAATCTTATCTCTACTTCTTTACAATGCTGTAGTTTCGGTTTTATATATTTTTAAAAAATGGCTATTCTGCAAAGATTACCACTGGCCTCACTGACAGGTAATTACTGCAGCATGAATACTTTCATAAGTTAACTATATATTTATACTCACCCCATCACACAATTAATATCAATATAATCTGTATATATGAGATTCCCACAACATAGAAAAGTTCTTGCACAGTTCAGAGCTAAATTAGGAGAAATTGTCATGGCTACATGAATTCTAGCTTCCATTCAGTATTCTGCCTCAGAAGCACTTTCTTAATGTTAATCAGTGTTCTTTGACTGAGGTAAAATCAACTTAATATCCATACATTTTCTCATTGCCTCAATTATTTGAATGCTTGGAGCAAGGAGAAGGCACCTGCTATATTTTTTGGGAATCTTCAATCCATTCACTCAACTGTTTTGCCTAAAACAAGTTTTTTAAAAAAATGCAGGGAAGTTAATAAATAGGGAACATTTTGTTATTTGCTGGAAGTATTAGAGTTGAGTGCAAAAGAAAAGATACCACCCAGAAGACTACCTGACATTTGTTGCCTGGAGGAGTAGTGATGATAGAGACCTTCCTTATAGTTTAAGGTATCCGTTCAAGTACCTTTTAGGGACTACAAACCAAGATGAGTAAGTGAAATTAACCTAGAGTAGTCCACGTTTTAAAAAAAAACTGAATTGAGACTGGACAGACTGGCTTCTGATAGAGGATACCATGTTTTCGATTTAGCAACTGAAATTTAGTTTTAATGGATTGTCAAAAACGGGTCCTAGAATCATTGGATTATTAAGATGATTTAAAGAACTCACAGAAATAAAGGCTTTTGCAGATGATCAAATTAGAATAGACTGCTTTCAAGCCAAAAGTGTGAAATTTAAAACATTTGAGCCAATTTAAATTGAGATGAAAATGAGCTGTTGTGTACATGTTGTTGACTTTTAAAGCCCTCAAAATGGACACTAAATTCTTGGAGTGAAGAGTCATACAGTATAGAAACAGACCTTTTGGCCCGCCATGACCATGCTGCCCATATGGGTCAACAAAATCTGTGAAATTTTATTCCTGCTCTTCCAAGAAAGGAATTTGTTTTTCTATTATTAAAGCAAATGCTCAGTGAGCAACTTCCAACAATAATTCTAGCTTCCATCCAGTATTCTGCCTAAGGGACATTTTCTTAAGTCTATTCAGTGTTGTATGACTGAGGCATGGTCCTGGCAGTCTTCTCTTATGAATTTTCAATCTTTTGGTTATAGGCTATATATTTTAAAAACCTTTCTGCATGAGATCCACTGCAGCTTTAGTTTAAAATATTGCATGGCTCATAAAATCTGTGCTACTTGTTGACCCGTTCTTTTTTCCCCTACACAGTGTTCTCTTTTAAGATAAAATTTATAATCTTAGTTTACACTGGGGAAATATATGATATTAAAAATGGAGCTTAGTTACAGGTATTTGACATGTACACGGTGAGCAAGAGGGTTTTTTAGCTATACGTATATCTCCAAAACTAAATTTTCAAATATATTAGATGTAACGATTCCATTTCTCAATTTAGAAGTGATAAAAGTTGTAAACTTCAAATGTGGTTCTTTTTGGTCTAGAAATGCTGCTTTATGTGTGGGGATGTGGCAGTGGTAAGACTGTCCTGAATAATACTCTTAAAGATAATGCTCTGCTAAAAGATAATGTCTGAAGAGTTAATGTTAATCACGTGATTAAGCCACTGCCTCGTATAATTTTAAGACTTCTCATGTTAAGCAGTAATTTGGCTTATGGCTATCACAGTAAGTACTTTAAATTACATTTTCTGTCAAGATTGAGCAGGAAATGACATTTTCTATAATCTTGAGAAACCTGCATTGTTCTTTTTACGCGATTTTGTAATTTATATGCTGTACACTTCACGTGGGGTGAAAGTGTGGTGAATGTCTGTCTCAGTAAGTTCTTTGGCACCAGTGTTTATGACGAGGGGCTTTTGCTTCTGCTTTTTTTTCCAGTAAATGTCAAAAAGTTTCAAAGTTTTGCTTTTATTTGCAAAGCATCATTCTAATTCTGATTCATTGCTGAAATTAATTGCTCCACCATTGATAAACTTGCCATCAGCTGCAAGGTTTTAAGTGTTGGAATTCCCTTTCTAAACTTCTCCACCTTTTTCTTGTCTAGTAATTTTTAAAAGTAACCTTTTTGATCAAGCTTTTGGTGATCTGCCGTAGTATTTCCCTGTATGATTCGGCATCCTTGGGTTTGGGATGCACTGCTGTAAATTGCTGTCTGGGTTTTGCTATCTTGAAGTTGTATTTAAAATTTTTGTTAATGTTTTGCTCTGGTATTCAAATGTAACACTTAGTTGGAGCAATGTTTTCCCCTTGTTAAGCTGGAGGTGTAGTTTCAGAGAATAGTTTGTGTTTTTAAGAAAAGATCAGCCCTTCCTCAAGGGTTTAAGTATCTTTCCAGTTGTCCAACCAATTCAAGGCCGAGACTTTTGTCCCATAGTGTAGTTGAGGGTTATGCAAAATGGTAGGAAAGTAGAATTGAGGTCCAAGTCAGACTGCATACTAAGAAGTAGAACAAGCTTCAGGGGTTGTGCAACTACTGCTTCCATTTATTTTGTAGAATGGGGAATTTGACACTGAAATAACTATTAATCTGTGAATGAAATAACATTGGAAATTTCATACCTGTACTAAAGTTTTAAAATCCTTAATGTTCTACTCCTGTACTATCTTTGCCTCAATCCCAACCCTCACCAAGCAATTGATTCTTATTGTTAGGTGGCCACTTAAGTTCAGGAGTGTTTCAGTATCTTGATATGCACACACACACAAAATATAACATGCCTACAGATTCCGTAAATTAGCGTATTGCTTTACAGTGCCAGTGATCACCGGCATGTTCTTGTCATGAGTTTCCTCCCACATTCCAAAAGACCTTCTGAAAGGGGTAGTGGGTTATGAGCCTGTTTATGTTGATTGTGGAAGGGTGTTGGCACTAGCAGGCTGTCCTGCACAATCCTCACTGATTTGATTGGATGCAAATGCTGCATTTCACTATGTTTTGACGTAGATGTGACACATAAAGCTAATCTTTAATATAAACACCTTTTCTGGTTATTTTTCTGGTATTTCTATCAAAGAATACAGTAAAATTAAGGAGTTCTACAGTATTTTTTTCTCCACAATGAACCTACAAACATGTCATATCAATTTTAAATTACAAATCTATATGAGTTGTTCAATGGCTCTGTATCCCAAGTTTAGAATATGTGGTAAATTGGAAGGAACTTTCCTATTGGATCCTGCATTTCCCTTGATTATGAGAATAAAATTGTGCCATAATTTTGTTGCTCTGTTTACCCTCTTACAAATTAAACACACTCAGTGACCACTTTATTAAGTACACCTCATTAATGCAAATATCTAATCAGCCAATCATGTGGCAGCAACTCAATGCATAAAAGCCTGCAGACAGAATCAACGGGTTCAGTTGTTTTTCAGACCAAACATCAGAATGGGGAAGAAATGTGATCTAAATGACTTTGACCGTGAAATAATTTATTGTGTCAGGTGGGGTGGTTTGAGTGTCTCAGAAACCGCTGACTGTTGGGATTTTCATGCACAGCAGTCTCTAGAGTTTGCCGAGAACAACAAGAAGAACATCCAGTGAGTGGCAGTTCTGTGGGTGAAAAAGTCTTGTTAATGAGGGAGATCAGAGAATGTCCAGACTGGTTCAAGCTGACAGGAGACAACAGTAACTCAACCATACTTTACAACATAATGTATGCATGTGGTCTGCAGAAGAGCGTCTCTGAACACACAACACATTGAACTTTTGAAGCCGATGGGCTACAACAGCAGGTGACCACATTAGGTTCTACTCCATAACCTAATAAAATGTCTATTGAATGTACAATAGCCTTTTTTGATTCACACTCTTCAGAACATGAACCATATGGGTTGTACAAACTGCTTTCTAATTAATTAGGAAGCTAGTTGTTTGTTGTGCAGTGTTACTTTCACCACAAGTGATGAGGGAATCTAGTTCTAATGACCTTTGAATGTGTATAACATTTACAGAATAAAAGACATTAGTTTGCAGAACCTCTGAAGGAATAGTATGATTCCATTTGATAGTATTTAATCCAACATAACCTTGTGTCGCTAAAAACTCTGGCAACTCCTCCATAACATACTTTTAGGCAATGCCTAAATAACTAATTTGAAATTGCCATAGAATGGAACTATTCATTTACCAGCCTCTAAGAAATCTGATTTAGTCGTTACACTTTAAAATTTGATTTCACATTGATAATTATGAAAAATTTAACTATTGTTAGTAGGACACAATTTCTAACTCCCCTATTTCCTTCCTAAAGCAGCCTGCACATTTAAAACTTCATCTCTATGTCACCAAAGCTCTGTGCTTTGATTTATTTCCTCAACTCCTTTTAGTTGTGGTGTTTTGGATCTTTGCCCAAGTTTATAATTTAGAAAAAATGCCCAGTTCATGAATAATTCTGTGACTTGAGAATTTTTTTCTTGCCTGCATTGAATGCTGGTTGAGAAGGGAATCTGATGGCATGGTGTCAACTGCTCTATCCATTCTATTGCAGGAAAAAACTGCATACTATATATCTGATTTTTTTTTTAGTAATCAAAACATTTACAAAATGTATGCATGTAGGCTATTACATCTAATGTATGTTGCACATTTTTCTCAATTTCTGTTTGCAGCTATAAAACACTTAAATTATGTTGACATGTATCTTGGTCTGACTGTATTGGTAGAGCATAACATTCATTTAGGAGTATCTCCGTATGCATTAGTGTTTTCTGAATAAAGTCAGTTCCCTTCACACTGTAGATGGGCTGGAAAACTGCAATCTGTGCCAGGAACCCCGTAAAATCGATTTGCCTAATTCAACAATAAAAGCGTAACCAATCAAATACTGCAGTATCGCCGCCATTAAACTTGCTTTCAGCCATTTGACTATCCTTATAAACTAAACCAGTTTGAGATTAATCTTTACCAATTTTTAAAAGACTGCATTTTTAAGTTCCTGAACTTTGCATGGCTTATTTCTCTACCTATGATTTAGTTGTTAAGTTCCCTTCTCACAAATGCTTTGTTGCACTTTATTAAATTTTCTCCCTCACTTGGAGTTTGACGACTAGCTATTCTATTACTGTGACTTTTTAAAAATTGTAGTCTATTTTCATTTGCACTGTACTTTTGACAGTATTTGCATTCCTTAAGAGCTTTTAGTTTGACAGGCTGATTTTGTGACTACGACCTGAATTATAATTTTTTTGATTTTTTTTGTTAACATTTGAAATTGCATAGTTCAGTGATTGTGCTATTGGACTTGGGTTTGGTATTCATTCACAAACACAAACTAGAGATTTTTAACTAATGGAATTATATGGAGTGTATTTTTTAAAATCATTTTTGACCCTGGAGGAGGAAATACAAGTTTATTTATCATTGGAAGATAACATATGCAATGTCACTATTTAAGAAAGGACAGAGAGCAAAGTGGGTATTACTGACCAGTTATTAGTAGTAGGAAACACTAGAATCTGCTATTCAGTATACAGTAATAGGTACATAAAGGATTGTGCAATGGTAGCAGGGATTTACAAAGGGAAATCTTTGAGCAATTTATAATTTTTAAAGATTGTGAATGAAAGCATAGTTCTCTGGCTAAATTGGAAACAAAAAACAAAGCAGTTTGTTTAAATGCTTAGAGATTGAAGAGTTGGTGTCTACGTGTTTTGTGAGTATTAACATGCTGTGGAGCAAGCAAATAAGCAGCCAAAAACTGAAAGTGCAGACTCTTCAATTGTAGTGAAATAGTTTCCTGTTCTTTCAGCACCCTGGGACATGCTTGATTTTTAGCCATCTTTGGGATCAATTCCATGTGGTTTGGAAAACCCTGTGCATTGTACGTTTGTATATCTGAGACAATATTTTTGCAGTGGACATGGTGGCATTATTTAATAACTAATAAATGTCTTGCTCTTTCTCTTATTTTAACTATCATGGTATATTGTAAGAGAATTTAAGAACAGGGATAAATTACTTTAGGCCTTTGCAAGATTGTACCTGGAATATTGCATTACATATCTACCTCAGCAAGGACCTGGACCCACTGCAATTTGCCTATTGCCACAATAGGTCAATGGCAGACGCAATCTCACCACAGTTCTGATTGATAAGTTACAGAGCCTCTGTACCTTTCTCTGCAATTGGATCCTCAACTTCCTGACCAGAAGAGCACAATCTGTGCAGATTGGTGATAATATCTCCACCTTGCTTACGACCAACACTGGTGCACCTTGGGTGTGTGCTTAGCTCACTGCTCTGCTCTCTCTATAACTACGCCTGTGTGGCTAGGTATAGCTCAAATGCCATCTATGAATTTGGTGATGATGCAAGCATTGGGGGTAGAATCTCAGAAGGAGATGAGAGGGCGTACAGGAGAGAGATGTACCAGCTAGTCAAGTGGTATCGCAGCAACAACCTTGCACTCAGTAAGACAAAAGAGCTGATTGTGGACTTGAGGATGGATAAGACAAGCGAACACAAACCAGTCCTTATAGAGGAATCAGAAGTGGAGAGAGTGAGCAATTTCAAGTTTCTTGGTGTCAAGAGCTCCTCTTGGTGGGCCATCTCATCATTGATGATGAGCCCCACCACTATGGTGTCATCGGCAAACTTGACAATGTGAGTACTTGTGTTTGGTTGTGCAGTCATGTGTGAGGAGAGTGTACAGCAATGGGCTTAGTACACAGCCCTGGGGAGCACCCATGTTGAAAGTGTTGGGGAGGGAGGAGCAGTTGTACTAAATATCTGAAGTCTGTTGGTTAGGAAGTTCAGCACCCAGTTGCACAGTGGTGTATTTAGACCAATGAGTAGGAATTGGTTCACCAAAGTCCATGGGGCAATAGTGTTAAATGCTGAATTGAAATCCAGGAACAGCATCCTGATACAAGTGTCCTTGTCTTTGAAATGTATCAGGGTCAGCTGCATGACAGATACTATGTCATCTTCTGTTGTAGAGCAATTCTGTCGGTAAGCAGAATGGTAAGTGTGCATTGTGGCAGGAATGGAGTTTTTGGTATGTGCGTTACCAGCGCTTACAGCACTTGATTGGCGACAGTACCACCTGGCATTGGTTGTTTAGTTCTTTGGTACAGAGATGATGGTGGCTGATTTGAAGTATGTGTGGTCAGCAGCCTGGATAAGTAAAGTGTTGAAGTTGTCCGAAAAGACGTCAGTAAACTGGTGTGCATACTTCCTGAATGCTCAGTCTAGGATTGTTATCTAGCCCAGCTGCCTTATGGGGGTGTTTCTGCAGAGTCTGTTGCTCTTTGGGATGGGTGGGGGGGAGGGGGTTAGCTCTCATAGCCACAGTTTGATGGGGCCCCGGTTGGACTTCCTCGTCATCCAGAATAAGTTTTTTTTTTAGGAAATATAATACCAGGTGAAGTTTCCTTGATCTATTTTTTTTCTATCCCATTAACATTAGAAATTTCTTTTGATCTCCATGTGACTTTAGAAGTCAATGCTGTTACTTCACAACTCCAGTGTCTCAGATTCAGTCCAGACCTTGGCAGCTCTTCGTAGTTTCCTCTGTTTTCCTCCAGTATCCTAAATAGTTGTTTGTAGTTCAGTTGGCCTTTGTAAGTTAACATTGGATGTTGGTAAGTGATGAGATGAATCAAGGAGTCGTTGATGACAAAATAAAAGGGCGGAGGGAGGGTGGAATAGGAGTTGATTGCTGTCCTGGGAGCCAACACAGACCTTTGTCTTCCTGTGTCATTTGTAAACATGAAAAATAAGAGCATTTTCACTTCTGTTCAAAATTTATCTCAATGTACAATGAGAATTGGTCATTTTGAAAAAGACTAAAAGTACAAGGTTTATAGAATAGTGAAGTTTTTGCTTGGTAAGTAGTTTGAATTTAGGAATCTAAATATTTCTCGATGGCTATGGAAGAGAATCCCATTTTCCATTTGAAACACAAATATGAAAAGTACTATGTAGTTCAGAGCTTTTATAGGCTCCAATTTCAAAGCGAGATGAATGGTAATTTAAAATGGGATTTTGCTCAGTTGATCAGCAAAATGTTTGAATTTTATTAAGGTATTTCTGTTAGTCGGGTGGACTGTATGCAATTTATTTGCTGTAACCTACTTTCTCAGTTTGAGTGTTTTCGATTAAGTACAAGTTTAGATCTTAATACACTTTTTCATAAGCCTTGTGGGCTTCTTCCAAACCAGTTTCAGACAGAAGCAGAAAGCACTTGAAATACAAACAGGAGAAAATCTGCAGATGCTTAAAATCAAAGTACAGTCAGCCCTCCGTATTCGCGGGTTCCGCATCTGCGGATCGAAAATATTCAGAAAAAAAATTTCAGAAAGTTCCAAAAAGCAAAACTTGAATTTGCCGCACGCCAAGCACTTCACTGAATCCAAGCGAGTGAAGTGATGTGTAGGCATACCCTGCTGTAGCCTCCCACCATTTCACAGATCCTCAGTCTCTCTCCAGCACTTGTTTGAGCATTTTTCACCTCGCATCTCGTTTGTTTGCTACTTGTGTTGTGAGCGAGAGGAAGGAGTTTAAGGCTAGTAAAGGATGGATGGCTAGCTTTGTAAAGTGTTACAGCCTCAAGAACTTAAAGACCACGGGAGAATCGGCATCAGCTGATGCAGAGGCAGCATCAGCGTTCCCAGAGGAGCTACGATGGTTGCATCTGTACTGAACATGTACAGACTTTTTTTTCTTGTCATTATTCCCTAAACAATCCAGTATAACAACTATTTACCTAGCATTTACATTGTTTTGGGTATTATAAGAAACCTAGAGATGGTTTAAAGTATACGAGAGGATGTATGTAGGTTATATGCAAATACTACGCCATTAAATATAATAGACTCGAGCATCCGCGGATTTTGGTATCCGCGGGGGGTCCTGGAACCATCCCCCGCGGATACTGAGGGACGACTGTAATACACACAAAATGTTGGAGGAACTTAGCAGGCTAGGCAGTACCTATGGAAAAGAGTAAACAGTAGACGTTTCCGGCTGAGATCCTTCATCAGGACTGGAAAAAAGAGATGCTGGAGTTAGGTGGGAAGAGGGGAGGAAGTAGTACAACTTAGTAGGTGATAGGTGAAACCGGGAGAGGAGGAGGGGTGAAGTAAAGAGCTGGGTAGTCGATTAGTGAAAGAGATAAAGGACTAGAGAAGGGTGAATTTGATTTGGGAACACAGAAGGCCATGGAAGAAAGGGAAGGGGGAGGAGTACCAGAGGGAAGTGATGCGCAGGTAAGGAGATAAAGTGAGAGAGGGAAATGGGAATGATGGAGAGGGTGGAGCAATTACCGGAAGTTTGAGAAATTGATGTTCAGGCCAACAGGTTGGAGACTACCCAGATGGAACATAAGGTAGTTCTCCTCCAACCTGACTGTGACTTCATCGCAGCAGTACAGGAGCCCATAAGCTGACATGTCGAAATGAGATTGGGAAGTAGAATTGAAATGGATGGCCACCAGGTGATCCCACTTTTTCTGGTGCAGGTGCTCAGCGAAGTAGCCTCCCAATCTACATCGGATCTCACCGATATACAGGAAGCCACACCGGGAGCACTGGCTACAGTAGATGACGCCAGCAGACACGCAGGTGAAGTGTTGTCTCACCTGGAAGGACTCTGGGAACCTGAATTATAGTGAGGGAGGAGGTTAAGGGCAGATGCAGCACTTGTTCCACTTGCAAGGATAAGTACCAGAAGGGAGATCAGTGGGGATAGACAGATGGACAAGGGAGTCGTGTAGAGGGTGATTCATGCGGAAAGCAGACCAGCCCTTGATCTCTTTCACTTTGCAGCACTTTACTTCACCCCTCCCCCTCTCCCAGTTTCACCTATCACCCTACTACATTGTACTACTTCCTTCCCTCCCCCCCCCCCCACCTTAGTGATTTCTCATCTTTTTTCCCAGTCCTGATGAAAGGTTTTGGCCCAAAATGTTGACTGTTTACTCTTTTCCATAGATGTTGTCTGGTCTGCTGAGTTCCTCTAGCATTTTGTGTGAAGTACTTGAAATACCCCGTCCAGGCATCACATGTAGACAATGTTGATGGATCACTTGAGAACGTCAAAAGAAGAGATGAGGAATTGAAGTGTGCATCATGCAGGAATTAGCAAAAATAATAGAAAATCATCTACCATTTTGGAGGCAGTGATTCAAGGTAGACACTGAGGCAAAACTGGGCAGCGTAGGCATCCACTACAGAGAAATCCTTAGCTGTGGGGGAAAGAGAATGTGGATTTGAAATAGGAAAGGAAAACGGGTTGTCAAGTCTAGTTTATTGTGATTTCACTCTATACACACACACATATATATATACACACACACACACCATTAAACATGACAATGTTTCTCCAAACTAAGGTGTAAAGCAGAGAAGTACACAGAGCACACAATAACTTATGAAATTAAGGATAAATCTACAAATGAATCTCACATAAATAACAAACCAAAGTGCATAAATTAAATACTATAGAGTACAAAACAGATTGACCATGGCATTTCTAATGCAATGCAGCAGGGAGTTTTGAAGCCGAATGGCCTGTTCTTGTTTTTATGCATTGGAGCCTCCTGTCTGATGGTAAAAAATCAGAGGATGCTGGCTGGATGGATAGGATCCTGAATAATACTAAGGGCGTTGCATACACAACTTTCCTGATAAGTGTCCCTGATGGATGTTAGGGAGACTCCTATGATCCCCTCAGCCATTCTCACAGGCCTTTTTAGGGACTTCTGATCCGATGCTTGGCTGCTCCTAAACCAGTTGGAAGTGCAACTTGTCAGGACGCTTTCAAAAGTGCTCCTGCAAAACACAGTGCAGGTGGGTGGTGGGGCTCACTTGCCTCAGTCACCTCAGGAAGTGCGGTGCTGCTCTGCCTTGTACAGGGAGGTGATATTAAAGGACCAGGTGAGGTCATTGAGATGTGAACTCCCGGAAACTCGGTGCACTTATCTCTCTACAGAGGAGCCATGTATTTGCAGAGGGGGTGGTTCATCTGCACTTCCCTGGAGTCCATGATGATTTCCTCATCTTCTCCACGTTCAGACTTGTGTTGTTCTTTCTTCTCAGACCAATTTGCCATCCACTCCACTTCCTCACTGTACTCTGTCTCATCATCGTTGTTGATGAGGTCAACCACTATTGTGTCATCCGCAAACTTAATGACAGGGTTTGAGATGAATCCTGCGACACAGTCATGCGTCAGCAGTGTGAACAGCAGCGGGCTGAGCACGTGGCACTAGGGAGCTCCAGTGCTCCGCGTAATGGAACTAGAGACGTTGCTGGCCACATAGACTGACTGTAGCATATCTGTTAAGTCCAGTATTCAGTTGCAGATGGAGGTGTTGAGACCCAGCGAAGACCATTTCCCCCCCAGTTTCTGGGGTATGATGGTGTTGCACACCACAGGAGTCTAGAAACAGCACACTGTCATATGAGACTGCATTTTCCAGGTGGGACAGGACAGATTGGAGGAAATATAGATCTGTAGCCTTGCATCCAGGTTCACTAAAACACAGCTGTGTTCCTGGTGCTTGTCTTGGTTTCTCTGTGGAGAAGAATGGGTCAAGCTTATCAGGCCATCCTAGCTTGAGAGGGTTTTGGTCTGCATTAAAAAGTTGGAAAAGTCCATTTTGGAAGGTCAGTTAATTTTGGAGCTGAATGTCATTGCAGATGGTTGACTTTTTAGGTGCTCCATGATTTGCATAGTGACTTTGCTTAAAATTGCTTCTGGCAGCTTATTAAAGTGTCATTTCCAACAGAAAACAAGGTAAAGGTGTCAGTGTTGCTGTTCCACTTAACTCATTGGCATGTACAAGTATACACTAATTGGTTTCTCTCTTTCCTCCCCTTTCCTGCTTTCCTCTGCATTCAGAAGCATGCCTTTTATTTGTTTAGGTGGCTAGACCGGTAAAGTTGCAAATGAGATAGTTGATACTGGGGACAATTTATTCTGCTGCATTTAACTAGTATTAATTTTAAATTAAGTTTAGAAGTATGGAGCTCCTCATTTGTTTTGGCTTAGCATTGAATATGTTTCAGCCTGCTCTTTCCTTTCTTATTGACTTGCTGCAATTCGCAGCTTCTGGGATTTCTGTTGGAATACCTCAAATTTTTAACAAATTCAGCATCTTATCCTGGTTAACAATATGATCTATGATTAGTAATTACTAGGTCCAGCTAATCTTTCTTTTTAAACATGTCCTAAAGCCTTGTAGAGTTTCCTTAATAGATTAAAGCCTAGGTTGGATCGGACCTGAGTGATGCTGTGTGATCTTTGTGAGATTTACCCTAACATAATTGTTGCAAAATCCAAGTTATTATAAAGACTGCTTTGTGGTCTTGTGTGATGAATTGCAAGATATTTTTTCCAACATGTTATGATGGAAGCTGGTTTATTATTGTTACATATATCAAGATACAGTGAGCTTGTTTTGCATACTGTTCATAAAGCTCAAATCATTTCCACAAGACCTACTGTGGAGCAGAATTAGGCCATTTGGCCCTTTGAGTCTGCTCTGCCTTGTGATCATGACTAATTTATTTTACCTCTCAATCCCATTCTCTCTCTCTCTTACTAAATGATGATCTTACTAATTAAATATTTTCCAACCTCCACTTTAAATATACTGTGACTTGGTTTTCATAGCTGTCCGTCGCAGTGAATTCCACAGATTCACCACCCTCTGGCTAAAGAAATTCCTTGTCATCTATCCTAAAGAGGACATCCTTTTATTGAGGCTGTGCCCTCTGGTCCTAGACTCTCCCGCTATTGGAAACATCCTCTGCATGACTACACTATCTAGTGGACCTTTCTGTATTTGGTAGGTTTCAGTGAAATCATCTTTCATTCTTCTAAACTTCAGTGAGTACAAGCCCAGAGCCATCAAGCACTTCAAATATGTTATCCTTTTCATTCCTGGGATCATTCTTGTAAACCTCTGGGTGCACTTCAGTGCCAACAGATTCATTCTTAAATATGGGGTCTAAAACTGCTCACAATACTCCAAATTTGGTCTGATTAATTCCTTATGAAGTTCAGAATTACATCCTTTTATATTCTAGTCCTCTCAAAATGAATGCTAACATTGCATTTGCCTTTCTTACTACCAACTCAACTTGTCAGTTAACCTCCAGGGAAGCGTGCAATAGGACTCCCAAGTTCCTTTACACTTTTGGTTTCAGAATTTGCCCCCTGCTTAGAAAATAGTCTACACTTTTATTCCTTTTACCTTACTCTTTCCTACACTGTATTTCATCTGTCAATGCACCCATTCTCTTAACCTGTCCAAGTGCTTCTGCAAACTTGCTGCTTCCTTAGTTCTACCTGTCATTGCATTATCTGGAGGCTTGGCCACAAATGCATCAATTTTGTCATCCAGATCATTAACATATAATATGAAAAGTAGTGGCCCCACACTGATCCCTGTGGAGTACCAATAGATACCAGTAACCAATCAGAAAAGACTCCCTTTATTCCCACTCATTGCTTGCTGCCGGTCAACCAATCTTCTGTCCATTCCCATTCTGATATGTCTATCCATGGCTTCCTCTACCGTCAAGATGAAGCCACACTCAGTTTGGAGGAGCAACACCTTATATTCCTTCTGGGTAGCCTCCAACCTGATGGCATGAACATTGACTTCTCTAACTTCCGTTAATGCCCCTCCTCCTGTTCTTACCCAATCCTTATTTATTATTTTTTATTTTTTCCTTTTTTTCTCTCTCTTTTCCCTCTCTCTCCCTCTCACAATTACTCCTTGCCTGCTCTCCATCTTCCTCTGGTGCTCCCCTCCCCCTTTCTTTCTCCCTAGGCCACTCATCCCATGATCCTCTCGCTTCTCCAGCCTTGTATCCCTTTTGCCAATCAACTTTCCAGCTCTTAGCTCTATCCCTCCCCTTCCTGTTTTCTCCTATCATTTTGGATCTCCCCCTCTCCCTCCCATTTTCAAATCTCTTACTATTCCTTCTTTCAGTTAGTCCTGACGAAGGGTCTCGGCCTGAAACGTTGACTGTGCTTCTTCCTGTGGATGCTGTCTGGCCTGCTGTGTTCTACCAGCATTTTGTGTGTGTTGCTTCTGTCCATTCTAATCTTTCTTAGTAGCTTCTTGTGTGGCACCGTGACAAAGGTCTTCTGAAAATTCAAGTAATAACATCTTTTGTCTATCCTGCCTGTTGTTTCCTTAATGAACTCCAATAGATTTGACAGGCAAGATTTCCCATTAGACCTGACTGACTTTGGCCTATTTTTATCATGTGCCTCCACTGAGCTCAAGCTAACTGACCTATAATTTCATGTCTTTTGCCACCTGCCCTTCTTAGAGTGGAGTGAAATTCTAGTCCTCCAGAAACATTCCAGAATCTTATAATTTTTGAAAGATAACTGCTAATGTCTCCACAGTCTCTTCAACTACAAATTTCAGAATCCTGAGATATAGTCCATCTGATCCAGGTGACTTACCTACCTTCAGATCTTTCAACTTCACAAAGCACCTTCTCTTCACTGCATTGAGGTCGTGCAAAGTAAAGTAATAACAGAATGCAGAATAAAGTTTTAACAGCTGCAGAGAAAGTGCAGTGCTGGTAAACTCATAATTTCAATCATCCTTAACAATTAAGAGAATATTTCATTAACAGCTGCTAAAATCTAATTTCTCAGGACTTTAGGTAAATTTATACCTTTTTGTTTCTGGCATTAATGTTTTGATGCAATTTGAGTTTTTATAAGCCCCATGTATTGCTATAAGGCTATGTATTGTATTAAATTTTGTAAAGCATTGGATGAATAAATAATTTAACTCTTTCTGAACCCCTAGCGTGTGGGTCTGTTGGTGAATAATGTTTGCAGAATGTCTGGACAAGGTAAACACTTAATGTCTGTAGAATGTTTGCTGTTAGCAGCTGGATTCTTTCTTGGTCTCGTACCATTAACACGAGGATATCTATTAATGACTATATGTCTGGTCGGTTTGAAACTAGGTTGATAGATTCTTTCTTGGTGTCAGTCAAGTTGGCTTGATGGATTCTTTTTTGGATTCAGGCTTATTGTTTATGTAACATCCTTTTGTGAGTCTGAGGAATGTTGTGTCTAAAACATTGGACTTGTGGATGAGGAGTGATCATTAAAGTGTCTAATTGATTTATAAGGGAATGTGGAACACTGTGATTGACGTGTTTGAATGAAATAAACCAGGCTGAGTTAATGGTATGAGCACAGAAGATCAAATTGTCTGTTTCTGGGTCTCTCTGCTTTGTGACGCTTATAAATATGTTGAGCTGCCTTTCCTAGTTTATTGGGCTTTGCATGGACCAGGGATCGCAATCAATGCCTGGGACCCATGTGTGGTTTCATGAGTGAGTCGGAATTTGAAGTTCTCAATTAAGTGGTGACTAAAAAATCATGAGCCCGGAAATCTTTTTGGCTTGCTACGTAGTATTTAGTGTAGTTTATTTGTGCTCTCTATTTTATGATAAATTAGGTTTAAGTTACTTATTACCACATCTCCATCTTGGGCACTCACCTCCATGACATCTTCAAGGAGCGGTGCCTCAGAAAGTTGATGTCCATTATTAAGGACCCCATCACCCAGGATGTGCCCTTTTCTTATTGTGCCTTCAGGAAGAAGGTACAGAAGCCTGAAGGTGCACACTGAGCAATTCAGGGACATCATCTTCCTTTCTGTCATCTGAATCCTAAGTGGACATTGAACCCATGAACACTACCTCACTTTGTTTGTTTTTTATATTATTTCTGTTTTGCACTATTTTTAATCTATTCTCTATATTGATATAGATTTATTTGTTTATTTAGATATTATCATGTATTGCATTGAACTACTGCTGCAAAGTTAACAAATTTCATGGCACATGTTGGTGATGATAAACCTGATTTTGATTTTCTGGACACTCAAGTAGCTTGGGTCTGATCAACCCAACCCATTACAGGCTAATGAAGATTATAATGCATTGCATTCAATTGGATTTCTTGCAACATTTGTAGAATACCGTAGGTCGTCTGATATTCATGAAAGCTGCTGCCTAAAATTCCTCAGCGCATTTGGCCATATTGCCAACGAATTTTTTCATCAATAAGTGTCCAGTTCCCTTTGAAAGTACTTATCAATTTTACCCTCCCCCCCCCCCCAGGAAAGTGCATTCCAGATAATAGCTTGCCTTTGCCCTCTGATTCTTCAGTTATTTGGAAAGCTTTTTCTGTTAAACCTGCAGTAGAAAACATAGAATCTTGATCTACTTAATTTCTTAATATTTTTCTTGGCAAGACTTTATTCACCATGTACTTACTTGTTCCCTGCTATGCATTTCTTCAAACAAATTTATCCCTCGTGTTTCACTATAAAAGTATTAGTGTACCCTGATGTGATGGTTGTAACTCTGGACTAGCAATTATTGTAATCCTGGTAATTTATGATTTAACCAAGTTGCCAGATAACCAGAGTCATAAACCCAATTGATTCACTCTTATTCCTCCACCCAGTTCATACCCAGTTTGTACAATGTTTAAATCTTACTGCCCTTGGCAAGACTGCTGTTTGCATTTTGAGAATAAGTGTCTTTAAAAAAAATCAATAGATACTATGAGTAGAATATTCAATGAAAAGGAAAAAAAATCAACCATTGTGAAGACAAGTGGATGCAGAAATAAAGTACGTTACTTCTTCCCTTTCAAAAGATTAAAGACCTTGCTAAACCTACAAGACTGCAAAATTCACATCAGATAAACAACGTATAAATTGAGTAAAATAGAAAAATGATTGGCTTGACATCAACTCTGAAATATTTGCTTACCTAGCATTCTTAAAATTTGGAGAGGGTTTCCTGTAGCTTCTACAGAATATTCCTAGAAACACCATAATGATTTGTCTGGAAAAATCCAAAGTTAGTTGAAGGACATTGGATAGCTTTTGAGCATTGATGTCGGCTTGTTCTTTTGGGAAAGAGTTGCTCATCCATGTAACTTGCCCTTGTTTGAAAGGTGCTGTTGCAGAGGTCTGGATTTGTGGTAAAAGTGGCCATCAACAACAAACCTAATATACTGCTTCACTGGAAGCCTATAGCTGAACAACCTTGCTTATGTTGACTTGAAGTAGTGGTTCAAGAAATGTATTGGCATGAATGTGCTTCCCTGCCCCAACCTTCTTACTCTGACTCCTCACTTTTTTTCTACAGTCCTGATGAACTGTCTCAGCCTGAAATGTCAACTGTACTCTTCCATAGATGCAGCCTGCCCTGCTAAGTTCTCCAACATTTTGTGTATGTTGCTTGGCATGAATGTATTGAATTATTGTCATATGTTTTTCTGTTAACCAGGTTAATATACTCAGTTTCAAAGTAAATGTTCCTCTTGTTTATGTAATCCTGAGGTTTACAAAATGACTATCACATTTTGGCAGCCAAAATTAAGGGCCTTCATAGAGGATCTTAGTCTTGTTGAGTGCAAGACCTATCATCTTGTACTTTAACAAATCAAAGATGTCTTGGAGCTCTCCACTCAAGTATGCACAATTATCTGCATTTTGAGTGCTGAGGTTGGAATTGCCTTCGTTCTGGTGGTAGGTTGTGCAGCTTCCTCTTCGTCCTGAAGAATTCTTTCCACTTGGGTGGAAAGTTTGTGGAGACAAGATTGATAAAGCATTTTAAAAATGTATTAAGATAATTGGATTGTGTGGATGGTCAGAGGCCTTTTCCCAGGGCTGAAATGGCAAGCATGAGAGGGCACAGTTTTAAGATGCTTAGAAGTAGGTACAGAGGAGATGTCAGGAGTAAGTTTTTTATGCAGTGTGTGGTGAGTGCGTGAAATGGGCTGACGGCAATGGAGGTGGAGGCGGATATGATAGGGTCTTTTAAGAGTCTCCTGGATAGGAACATGGAGCTTAGAAGAATAGAGGGCTATGGGTAACCCTAGGTAATTTCTAAGGTTAAGGACATGTTCAGCACAGCTTTGTGGGCTGAAGGGCCTTTATTGTGCTGTAGGTTTTCTATCTTTCTACAATGATGCCGCTTTATTGGTCTTCATAAAGATTTTGATGCATTACTGACCCATTGGTTAGTATTATGGCTTGCCTTCTGTTGTGGAAAAATGCAAAGTGGAGGCAAATTTCTGTGGACAACCTATTTTAGGTTGTCCAGTTCTTCCCACCCCCTACCCCTCTCTTGTCCAATGAAATCAAAGACTTCAGTGAGGTTAGGGGAAGTAATGCATAATGGGTTATGAAATATCATTTAGTGAAATTTATTCCAGATAAATCATCTAGCAGAAGTAGTCATCTGCTGGTGGTGATGAGTTTAGAAAAGGGCTCTGCCATAAACCCACCAAGTAGTATTCTCAAAATAGTTTTGTTTAGGATCTGCTCAGGATATGGAACTTGTTGTGACCATCTTTTATCAATGGGATCTGTTTCAACTGGATGCTGTTATGGCACTGCTCAGGAATCACTAGATGGAGTTATATGAAAATCATCTCCTTTTAGGTCTTTTAAAAGTTGCCCATTCTTTTATCCCTGCGTATTTTTACTGAGTTACACAAGTCTTTTTTCACAAGTCTTTAGAATGGAACTTAAAGTTGTTGAGCTATGATTTAAATTGTGATTGTTATGGACCAATTCAGCTTTCATTGTCAGGATACATCCAGCAATCTAGGTTGGATTAAAGCAGAATTATCAAATTATAAGCATGTGGCTGCTGAACAGGGCACACGTTTTAACTAAATTTGGGTTTGCATTGTAGTGCTGCTGATCACTGTTTATTACTTGGATGTTAAAGATATTCTTTGACAGCCAGTGAAGTTAGTTCTCCCCCCCCCCCCACACTGAATTGAGACTTTCCCTTGTAAGAAATACAGAGCACTTAAAAGAGGAGGATTATTCAGCTTGATTTCATCCTTGTCTTAAAAACACCCAAATGTGACGATGTGCTGAGCAAATGGAAATACGCCTGTTAAATATCCTGCACATAATTAACAGTCTTTGTGCTTCATGAATGACTCTCATTTTTCTTTTATGAATCAACAATAATTACAGTACATCTCTTGATGTTGCAATGAATGTCAGAGGAAATTCTGGTTTTGTGGTTGAATGTGTTACCATGTGTGTTGCATTTGATTTGCAGAATGGTTGAATATGGAAACTTTTTTCCCTCTTTGCACTATTGGGTTTCCTAGTACAAACAAGTGGTTTAGTTAAACCTCATTGATGCCTTGAAGCAGACACATTTTAGCCCTTGTTAAGAGCGTGAGTGTCTTCAGGTTTCTGCAGCAGCTCCATGACTGGAACATTGATTAAGGTGTGATGCTTTAATTGACGAATAGATTTTAAAGTATTATAGTAACTCGATATCACTGGAGTAGCTTAGTTAATTTTCCTCCCCATATTGAAGTGTTTTGCAAGAGTTCTGTCAAAATCATTCCGAAACCACAGGTACACAATGCCTGAGCTTGTCTTCATCGCCCTGGTTAGCTGTAACATTATAATCTAAGATGAAGCATTACTTATCAAAGTTCTTTTGTGTCTAGCTGCTTTGTTTGCTTCCTGCCCGGACAATGGTTTACTTTATTTTTTTAGTGATCTTCCCGTGTGAGCTGGAAAAATATTAATTTCAAGTCGACAAGGATACTGCTATTGACACAAGACGACTGAATTAGCTGGTAAGGGGTGGGGGAGGGGGGGAAACTGTACTGTGTGAAGTTGTACATTGCTGAGCCAGTCCGATTGGAACACAGACTTCACTAAAGGAAGCCCAGTAATGATCAAAATGACAGTTAATCCTGTTGTCATCCTATGATTTTTCATGCCAGATTTGTCTGTGGTGGTGCAAATTCAGCATGAAAATGGCTGAATTGCATTCTAACTCAGCTGCACATCTTTTAAAAAGACCCACTGAATAGGCACTTGCATTAGTGGAGTATTGAGTATAGAGTCGACAGGAATCATCCATTGACAAAAATCATTTTGGGCTGTGATGGACTGTAATGTTGCTGCTTTAAGACTATTTATCATTATCTAGTCTTTCCTCTGAGTAAACCTTATTATTATCTTATTTGGGTTGCAATTTTGCTATTTTCAATGTCTTTTAAAAATTCAAATTTATAGTACTTACTCAAGCTACATCAATGTCCTTGTTAATGTGCTTTTTGGAATAGTGACCAGTTCAGGTAAGTACAACAGCTACGAATTGAGAATTAGTGGAATACCTACAAAAAAAAACAAAGTGTTTATTGGATTTTGGTGACCTTGATATTTTATTAGCAGGTAGATCTACCTTAACATACTTTAAAAATGAAGTAGAATTCAACTTTTAAGTGTTGATTTTGGTTGCGCCTTTCTTGAATATAACAGTTGGGATTCAAAACTATTTTTAGTTCATTATTTTACACAAGATAGGTGTAGCAAAAGAAAAGAGGACTGAATGCTGATATGTTGTACTAGTAAAACTCCATTGTAGTGTAAAACATTAAGAATGAAGTGTGAGCTTTTTGCTTTATGGCATATACTTTCCCCAGAAATGTCTCCAACTCCTGAATGATTGAATAGAAGGCAACACCATACAATTTTATTTCATTTGTAGATGCTTTCATTTCATGTAGATCATACTTGGCTGAAGTTTCTGCTTGCCCGCAATTACTGATCCAGACCAAGTTGTGCCAAAATGATGCTGGTATTTTTGACTCCCACGCCTCCCTCCCCATTTTTATGCTCATTTATTTTCAGATTGACAGGTATAAATTCAAATACACTGTGCAACAAATAGACAGTGTATTATTACATTGAGTTTTTTTTAAAACTTCTGTACGTGGTATGGGTTTCCCCCGCCAACCGAAGGTAGAGCGTTCCAATGAGACGGTTCGTAAGCCGGAATGTCGTAAAGTGAAGAAGCAATTACCATTTATTTATATGGGGAAAATTTGTGAACGTTCGCAGACCCAAAAAATAACCTACCAAATCATGCCAAATAACACACAAAACCTAAAATAATAGTAGCATATAGTAAAAGCAGGAACGATATGATAAGTACACTGCCTGTATAAAGTAGAAATACTTTTCCACAATCATTGCCTGCACTGTCCATCATAGCAAAAATCTCACGCAAGCGCTCTGGGCAGAAACATGGCGCAAGTGCTCTCGGCAGAAACACTGTCTCCAGTAACCTTTAAGCTATGAAGCTGCCAAATCATAACAAATAACACATAAAAATACACTGCCTATATTAAGTAGAAATAGTGTATGTACAGTGTAGTATCACTTACCGGAATCGGGAAGACAGCGCCAAGCACGCTGATGATGGTATGTTAGGCTGAGTTGTTGGAGGTTGGGGTGGTGCAGTGGTCCCCAACCTCCAGGCCGCCGATTGATACCGATGCGCGAAGAATGCAGCGGTAGCCAGGACGCACCCAACACATCTTTAAGAAAAAAGCCGAAATAAGCAAGCTAATTAATTACGTGCCAGACGGCACCTAATTGATTAGCTTGTTTATTTCGGCTTTTTTCTTAAAGATGTGCTGGGTGCGTCCCGGTTACCGCTGCATTCTTCGCGGATCGGTATCTGTCCGGGGGTTGGGGTTGTGGGACACTGGGGTGTCATCTCATCATTGTCTGTTTCCATCAGGGCAGGCAGGTCATCATCTTCTATATCTGCCTGCCTTGATGTCGAAGGTTGAGGTTCGTGGTCTGCTATGGTTGATGAAAAACAACAGTATGCTTGACTGCTTAGCCTTGCACATTTTTCTATCATACAGTTCTTTGTAAGCACTCAAACCATCCTGCAAATATGCCCTAAACCTACATACCCTTTCAAAATTAAAATCGTACTTTTCTGCAATCATTGCAGTGAAAATCTCACGCAGTTGCTTCACGTTCAGTTCCTGGACGACTTCACTTTTGGTCTGTTCACTACTGCATTCGGTTTTGATTGTTATCCTTTCCTCTTCCAATTGCATCAGCTCTTCATCTGTCAGTTCTTGGTCATGGGATGCGAAAACCTCTTCAACATCTTCATCAACTTCCACAAGCCAAACTCACTTTGTCCTTACTTCGTTCACCATGATCGAAACGCTTAATTATGTCTAGTCTTACGCTAAGTGTAACACCCTTACAAGCTCTTTTAGGCTTTTCTGATACCTTAGAACTCATCTTGCTAACAGGTGCTCAAAATAAATGGAGATAAAGCACAGATGCTCACAGGCGCGTGTTTAAGCAGTGCTGGCTAGAATACAGTTCCGGGGGGAGGAGCTTGGGTGCTCGGGGCGCGCGCTGCCTGCTTTTGTAACAGTGAAAAGACCTTCTGTTAGCGAAAACAGGTAACTAATGTAGGTCTTACATAACAGCGAGGTTTCGTAAAGCGAACGTTCGAAAAGCGGGGAACACCTGTACATGTTACAGCAGTACATGTAGCTGAAATGGGTTTATTGTCAAAAGCATTTTAAATGGTGGCAAGTTCGCCATCTTCATGTAATGCAATTTTAGTATAGGATCCTTGTAGGAGGCTTTTAAAAGTGAGATGGGGAGAATTCAAGACCAATATGTTCCTGGCGTTGTGAAGTGTAAGGCTGGCTGGATTAGAGAACCCTAGTTCATGAGGGATATTGAGGCTCTGGAGAAAAAAAATTCAGTTATATGCTAGATATATGCAGCTGGGATTGGCAAATCCCATGAGTAAAAGGGTTCTAGGACTACAGGAGGGAAATGAAGTGGATAAAATGAGGACACGATAGCTATGGCAGATAAGGTAAAGGAGAATCCCAAAAGATTCTGTAAATGTATTAATAGCAAAAGGCTAACTAGGGAGAGATCAATATGAAGCTGTGTGCAGGGTGATGTCTTAAATGTCTATTTACCGTGGAGAATGTCATAGAACCTTGGGTATTCAGGGAGGTGAATTGTGATTGGCTTTTTGTCCAGTGTGGGTAGTACATTTCAGAATTTGCCTGGAATATTTATTGGGATGCCTCAGAAAATCAGCAAAACATGAAAGCTATTCCTCACCTGGCCCTTGCTCCTTTGCTGTCACTGCTGTCAGCTACCAAGAATCTGCCAATATGCCAAAACCTTAATGAAAATCTTCCATTATATCATCTTTCACAACCCATTCTGCATTATTGGCTATTAGTGTGAACTAGCTCCTTTATCACCCCTCACAGAACTACTACAGGATGTTCAAAAAGTTCAAAGTAAATGTATTATCATAGTACGTATATGTCACCATATTTACTCAAAGTTTCATTTTCTTGCAGGCATTCTCAGTAAAACAAGGAAGCTTGCTGTTTTTGAAGTCAAGTAATTGCCTTCAAAAAGACCAAAACATACAAGGAGGATTTAAGAATTGAAATGTTTTGTGATTGGATGGTGCAGGAGCTTTAACAAATGTTTGTGCTGAGTATATAAGACAGGGGTTCTCAGCCTGCGGCTAGCGGTAGGGGTACACAGCATTAAAAAAAGGTTGGGATCCCCCTGATATAAGGAAATAATAGAGCAGTTGACCAGAGGTTTCAGAGTCAGGTTTGTTATCACTGGCATGTGACGTGAAATTTGTTAACTTAGCAGCAGCAGTTCAATGCAATACATGATATAGAAGAGAAAAAAATACATAAAATAATAAATAAGCAAATCAATTACTGTATACGTATATAGAATAGATTAAAAATGAAAAAACAGAAATAGTATATATTTTAAAAAAGTGAGGTAGTGTCCAAGGGTTCAATGTCCGTTTAGGAATCAGGTGGCAAAGGGGAAGAAACTGTTCCTGAATCATTGAGTGTGTGCCTTCAGGCTTCTCCTACCTGATGGTAACAGTGGAAAAAAGGGCATGCCCTGGGTGCTGGAGGTCCTTAATAATGGACGATGCCTTTCTGAGACACCGCTCCCTGAAGATGTCCTGAGTACTTTGCAGCTTTCTTCGGGCCTGTGTGGTAGCTTCCCCATACCAGACAGTAATGCACCCTGTCAGAATGCTCTCCACGGTACATCTGTAGAAGTTTTTGAGTTTCCTCAACTTGCAGCAGGGGATGAAAATATTATATTCCATTACTTTAGATCAGTATCTTCAACATCCCATTAATGAAAAAGTTATCCATTTGGTAATATATAATTTAGGTTGCTCTTCTAAAGCTATCTTTTAATATTGAACTTGATGTTAGATTTCATGCCCTCTGTTTTCTGTACTTCATTTGATTTGGAACAGTTTCAATAAAGTGCCCTGAACTGCTCACTTGGGTAATTGCAAGCTAATTTAGCATCATAAAGACACTGCTCTTGCTGGTTTTAGGTTATGAAATGTTATTGTTCAACTGGTAGAAATTGTTTTTCATTCACAGATTCAGTAGAATTTACCTCTACCCAAGTACAATTTTTGATGTTACTTACCCAGAACTCAGTCGTATCAGTTGATCACCCTCCCCCAGTTACTTTAAGGAACTCAACGTTCTAACTATATGTGCTGCTAGATAGGATAACTATTATGAATTACTTGAAGAATTTAAGCTCACAAAATGAATGACATTCGCTAAATCCTGATTGTAAGTTTCTGCCTGACTATAAATTTCTCTGTGAGTGTAATATAATTTGGACAACTGGAAAACTCATAAATGTCTTAATACAGCATAATGAAGTTTTTTTTAGGCTGCTTTGTATTCTTATTGTTAATTACAACTTAACCTTAGTTCGGAGAGCTCGTTCCCAGCATTGCTGACCACTGCATAGTTTGAGAAAAGAAAAGGCATTGAAGGGGAAATGTTTTTTGCAACATGTCTTGAGTAGTAATTGTGCAAACTGGCAGATAAAAACGATCTGCAATGGAGCACAAAGGGGGAAATGTGTACATGGCACATGTCCCAGCCAAGCTCTGTTTTCACAACATTCAATGCAGGATAAATGGGTACTCTGTCCTGATGTTCTCATGTCCAGTAATGCTGACTCAGGCTGATTTGCTTATAAAGTACCAGGCTGTGTTGCCATAAATGGTAATGAAGCAATGAAAGTGACAAAATCTGATTCACTGATACTAGTTGCTCATTGACTCATTTTAAAGCTAAGTTTAAGAAATCAGTCTCCTGAGTAATACAAGATGTACTGTATTAAGTTGAGGAAGCATTGATTTTTTTTAAACCGATGGACTAGTGATTTTTTTCACTAGTCTGTACCACATGATTGGATTGAATACGTTAATGGGTTGGAGAGTTTTCAAAAATGTAAAACACTGAGCAAGGGAAGGTGTATGAACAACTTATTCATTGGTTTTTAAAGTTGACTGAGAGTTGGCTTTAGTTGCTATATGTATGATGTATTACAATAATTTTCCCATCTGGAAATATTAATATAACTAGATGAAAATTAAACAGACAATACATGATTTCCAGTCCTCAAAATTGTATGAAGTCACTCAATCCATTGTTTATCAGGACTTTTGCATAATATAGGCAGAAATCATGAAGAAATTAGGCCAAAATAATCGCTGATGCTTCAAATCTATTTCTTTCCAGGCTACACATGAATCTGAAGCCTTACATATGGCTTTATTTCCATTTATTGATTCATTATGTTGATAAGTAGCATGGGTTTCCACCTAACTTTTTTAAAAAAGCTAATATAGAGCTGCTTTACTATTAAGATTAGATTGCCTACTTGCTCTAAATCATTCTATTTAAAAGTAAAGCTAAACTGATCTCTATATTGCAGAGCAGTTGTGCAATATCTAACAGACAATTACAATAACTAATCACTTTCATCAGTTTTGGACTTGGAATGCAAGAGGTCATAGATAATTAGGAAAATAAATCAAAATTTAATTTTGAGTACTGAAAGGAAAAATTACTACATTCAACTAAATATTTTTGAAAGGTAGTGTATCCTCCAAGATTCTTGCTTCAGTTTCAACACTTACTTTGCAGTTGGATACCAAAAGCATGTAACCTATGTCTTATTTATTTACTGAAGGTTTTGTGATCTAACACAGTGCTGGTGAATTAACTTTTTCTTCTATTTACAGTGTGTTTTTGCCCCCTTTTTAAAGATGAAGTGAAGGTATTTGTTTTCTCATTTCAGCCCTCTGTCTTCATAGTCATACTTTATTGATCCCGGGGGAAATTGGTTTTCGTTACAGTTGCACCATAAATAATAGATAGTAATAGAAATACTACTATTAGTAAATAGTAATAGTCATGGAAATAATAAATAGTAATGGAATAGTAATTTTTATGGTCATATAAACAAAACTCTTTCCATATCTACAGTTATTTAATCAAGAATTTTAAAAATTGCCCTTGTATACAGCTAATGTTAAGTTTCCTCTATTAAATTAGTTTGGAGAAATAGTGTAACAGTGGTGGTTAGATTTACATTGAAAGGAATGCTGGTTTGAAACCTCCATCTTCAGAATCAGATTTATTTACAGCCTTTGTAGATTTGGAGAACCAAAGAAACCTGTACTGTACATCAAGTAGAAGAAAACCTTTCTATACCACACAGCAGTTGGCTCCAGAGTATAGATTAATAGAAGTTGATCATTATTTTGGACAGAAGACCAGAATGCAACGTAATATGTGATTAAACAAATCGTAATGGAGACAAATCTATTTCTAACCTCCTGCAAAGTATTTGGCTATTCACAAGATCATTTCATGACTGCCAAGTATTAGAAGCCTCTCTCCATGAAGAAGATCAAAATACATTAAGCCATATTTAAGTTTTCAGTAAAATTGCAAAACTTCTAAATGTAGTGTCATGGCATGTTCCCAGAAGCTGCAGACATAATGTAATCTCCTATCTTCAGATGACAAAACAATCTAACTTGCCAGAGTTTAGAAAGCTACCCTTGGATGCCTTGCTGTTGTCTGAAGCAGCTACTCTAATGCAGCACCATAACATGGAAATGATGTTGTGTGGAAGAGGCATTTTTGGATGAAGCATTACTGTACTATTATTTCTATTTTCCCCATGAGCCTTTCTGTGTAATAATTTTTGAAAATACTTTTCATTAGTGCTTGATACTAGGTTAATGCCATCCGAACTACATTCAGCTTTCACAAACCAGGAGTTGTTCTGTAAATAATTCTCCAGTGCATCTCATGTTCAGTAAATATAGTAGAATCATTAAATGTTATAGCTCAGTACCAATTTATTCAATATAGTGGATTCCAATTGATCCCTCGGTTAATTGGGGCAGCTGCTTATTTGGGCCAACTCTTAAGAACAGAAACTAATCAAGAAAATAGCTGGATTCCCTTCATTTACTTGGGATGCAATGCCACTTAATTTTGGCAGCTTCTAACTAGTGTCAGTTGCATGCACTTGTGTGATACTACGCAGTGCTTAGAGTGAACAGTTGTTAAATAGCGTCGGTTGTGTGTGTTTGTATTCAAAAAGCGCTGATTTTTGTCGCTGATGGTTGCTGAGAAATGAGCAGTATGATAATTCTGAACTGTTTTGCTCACAGCGTTTTCACGCATTCAGGCATAGAGACGCCAGAAACAGCTGGGAGTGAAAATGAAACCATTTCACTGCTAAAAGTTGGAAACCAAGAAGAATTTGAAGGTATTAACAATCATCTTGAATGTTAAGTGAAAATCAAGATTTGGAGGATATAGTCATTGAAAGAGGTCAATCCAAAGAAGACGGCAGCATACACTGGATTAAACACTAATAGTTTTATAGTACTCTAGTAATATTGATAGTGCTGTTATTTGTTCTATTTGTCATTTAAATACATACTTTATTACTCAGTAAAGTGGTAGTTTCTCTTTTTTGTACCTTTTTTATGTTTTAAGTTTCCATTAAACTTTGGCTAATTGGGCCAAAATGTACTGGTCCTGATATGTCCCAATTAACCAGAATCCACTGTATTCCAAATTTGTGCAACCATCCAGTCTAGCCACACTCTTTAGTACATTTGTCCATGTCAAACTAGGGTGGCCTACTTTCTAGGAAGCGGTTTTTGCTGTGCTATTTGTTTAAAGAAGAGTTCCTACTTCTAATTGTACTCTTGTGTAAAATTCTCTTTCACTTTTATTAAATCTTTTTGCTCTATTAATATGCCTTTTCAACTGACAAAGTCCATCACTATTTATTACCCTTCATCCTTTTTCTTAAACTTCTCTATCTCATCCCTCAACATTTTATTCTCTACTGAAAAACATCTTTAACTTCTAAGGTCTCTCTTTGACCTTTTATGCTTCAAGTTTCCATTGAGCTTGTACCATTTTGCAGTGGGCCACACAGTATTTCCTATGTGTTCTTGCTAAAACCTTATACCATTTCAAGATTGTCCTGATTTTTATATTCAGTGTTGCTATTTTTAAAATCTAAACCATACAACATGGCAATTCATATTTCCTTCAACTGTCTTTGATAAATTTCAAAAAGGGGATTCCTTGAAGGTGCCATCCCTCACCAAAGACCCTCTCCACCCAGAACATACCATCGTATTACTACCATTGAGGAGGTAGTACAGGAACCAGAACACCTGCACTTAATGATTCAGAAACAACTTTTTCCCTTCCACCAACAGATTTTTGAGAGGTCCATGAATACTATCTCATTTATCCACCTTTTAGCACTATTTATTTAGGGGTGTTTATAATTTTTGTCTTTGCACTGTACTGTTGCCACAGAACAAGCTTTGTCATTTAACTAACTGGTAATCTAATTCTGATCTGCACAAAAAGTGTGCATTCAATTTAAAATCTTTCTTTGGATAATTTAGGAAGTATTGGACCAATTTCAAGTTTTCACATTTTTCACTAATCATACATATAGAAACATAGAAACCTACAGCACAATACAGGCCATTTGGCCCACAAAGCTGTGCCGAACATTTCCTTGCCTTAGAACTACCTAGGCTTACCCACAGCCCTCTGAGGCATTATTGGATCTGAGTTAGAGACATAAGCTTTCATTTATGGTTGATTTATTATTTCACTCAACCCCATTCTCCTTCCTTTTCCCTATAACCTTTGACGCCCTTACTAATCAAGAACCCATCAAGCACTGCTTTAAATATATCCAATGACTTAGCCTGTACAGTCATCTGTGACAATGAATTCTCAGCATTGCCACCGTCTGGCTAAAGAAATTCCTAATCTGTTTTAAAGGGAAGTCCTTGTATTCTGAGACTGTACCCTCTGTAGGTGGTTTTCTGATGGCATAAGAAGACATACAGCTTATCAGGTCCGTGCCAGCGCTCAAATCAGCCCCATTTATTGCACCCTCAATTTTTAATTCTTCTTTGCCATCAATTTGACCCTGAAATTTTCCTGCCACCTACCTACTTAGAGGCAAATCTCAGAAGCCAATTAAGCTAACAGTTAACCCCTTTGAGATCTGAGAGGAAACTGGACAAGCTTGGGACAACTTGCACAATCATCTGAAAGAAGTGAAAACTACATGCAGCACAGAATTGGGATCAAATCTGGGTCACTGGAGTTGTAAAGCAACTTCACTAGCTGTTCAGACATGAGGAAATCTGCAGATGCTGGAAATCTTGTGTGCGTTCACTAACTGTTGATCTGTTTGCTTTTGGATACTCTG
This sequence comes from Mobula birostris, assembly GCF_030028105.1. NCBI lineage: Eukaryota > Metazoa > Chordata > Chondrichthyes > Myliobatiformes > Myliobatidae > Mobula > Mobula birostris. The sequence goes on along the minus strand of NC_092391.1, from coordinate 21,217,255 downwards.
TCTCTGCAATTATCCTAACCATGAAAGTTACTATTTAAATGCAGAAAGCAAAGTGCTGGAAGTACACTGCATTTCGTGAGGTGAGAAGTTGTCGTTTTGGGTCAGTGATCCGTATCTAGAACAAGAGAAATGAGGGGCGCAGATAAGTGTTTTAAATTGCAGACGTGGAAAGTACAAAGGGAATGATTGTGATTGGATAGAGATCAAGTTTGTCCCATACCTTTAGCGCTATCCAGTTGATTAGTGAAAGCAAAGAAAGAATTAAAGTAATAACCAAGAATATGCTGGAATTGAGAGGCAGGGCACTGCAGTTGCTGGAAATGCCCAGCAGATCTGGCAGCATCTACAGTGAGTGCATGACCAACTTTAGTCAAACAGCAAAAGCTAGTTATCTGAAATACTGTAATTACACACACAAAATGCTGAGGAATAGTTGCAGAAAATTGTGAAATTATTCAGCTCCATCATGGGCATCAGCCTCTGTAGTATCCAAGGCATCTTCAAGGAGTAGTGCCTCAAAAAGGTGACATCCATAATCAAGGTCCTCCACCACCGAGATACTGCTGCCAGACATAAAACAAATTTCACAACATATGCTGGTGATATTAAGCCTGATTCTGAATTCACTGTTAACCTCTGATCTTCAATGTGAATGAATGGAAGAGGGTCTTTGGCTAGAAAGTGTTGGAGCCCAAAAGTGCAAGAATGACAGTGGGATAGAGTATTAATGACAGGTGATTGACACCCCTTGCAGACTGAACAGAATTACTCTGCAAAACAGACAGTCTGCTTGATTTTTTTAAAGAAAAGACCACATGATCACATGCCATATACTAGATTAAAAATGATGCAATCACTGACATAATCCAATCTGAATTTGAAATTACTTCCGTATTTGACTCGACCCGGTGGATTTTGTAAAGTAGAGAAATAACTTGCAATGCTGTACCAATGTTGGTCTTCACAAATATTGGGGCACCTTCAATGCCCTGATAGGACCCAGTCAGGCCAGCAAGATCCAAGCTGGCCCAATCCCTAAATGTTATTGTAAAAAGTACATGGAGCTTAGAAAACAAGAAAAAAAATTAGGAAAATAGAGGGCTATGGGTAACCCTAGTAATTTCTAAGGTAAGGACATGTTTGGCACAACTTTGTGGGCCGAAGAGCCTGTATGGTGTGTAGGTTTTCTATTTTATGGCAGAATGTACACTCAAAGTTGTAAAATTGGTCGTCTCCATCTTGGGTACTAGCCTCAAGTAGTATCCAAGATATCTTCAAGGAACAGTACCTCAGAAAGGTGGTGTCCATTATTAAGGACCCCCCCCTGCCCCCAAATCACCCAGGGCATGCCTCTTCTCACTGTTACCATTGGGAAGGAGGTGCAGAAGCCTGAAGGCACATACTCAACAGTTCAGGAACAACTTCTTCCTCTCTGCCAAATGGTTCATAAATGGACATTGAACTTGTGAACTCTGTCTCACTATTTTTAATATATTATTTCTGTTTTGCACTATTTTTGATCTAAGTATTTAATATACATGTTTATACTTAAATTGATTTACTTATTTTTTCTTTATATTATGTATTGCGCTGTACTGCCTCTGCTATGTTAACAAATTTCACAACACGTGCTGTTGATAATAAACCTGATTCTGTTTCTGATTCAGCCCAAACCAGGCAATCGTTGTCAAGTCCAAATAAGCTAGCCATTGAATTTGCACCGCATTGTCTGTATTTTATAGTTGTTTGTTTCTCCCAGTAATGTACTGTGTATTAGAATCAAGTTAATTATCACTGACATGTGTTGTGAAATTTGTTGTTTTGTGGCAGCGATAGAGTGCAAGACATAAAAAAAATTTACGACATTTCAAAAAAATAAATAGTGCCAAACAGTAGTGAGGTAGTGTTTGAAGTGTTGAGGAATCTGATGGCTGAGGGGAGGAAGCTGTTCCTAACAGAATGTGGGTCTTCGGGCTCCTGTACCTCTTCCCTGATGGTGGTAATGAAAGAGACATGCCCCAGGTGGTGTGGGTCTGCAATGATAGATGCCACCTTTTGAAGATCTCCATTGTGGGTACATTAGTGCTCGTGATGGATCCGACTGAATCTAGAGCCCTCTGCAGCCTGTGCATTGGAACCCCCATACTTGGTGGTGGTGACGCAGCCAGTCTGAATGTTTTCCGTTGTACATTTGTAGAAATTTGTTAGTTTTCGTGACATACCAAATCTCTTCAAACTCCAAAATTAATTTGTGACAACTTAATCATAGTGAACTATTTCAGAATAATTCACTGTATTTAGTTTTATTGCATATCAATCTTGATTGTAATGAGATGATGCTGATATCTGTCCTTTGGTCCATTTCAATTTAATGATGTGGTGATACATGCAAATTAAAACAGTGTGATATGTTAAAGCTATCTTTCTTTTTAAGAAAATTGAGAGGTATTGAACTTCCAAAGTTATACATTCTGATAAAGTGAATGCAGTGAAAATGTTTGTGCACCAGCAAACAGTTTAACATAAATGACAAAAATAAGAAGAGCAATGAGAATTTTAATGGTAAAACCTATCTTGAATATTTTTCAAAAGCATGCTGGAGCATATTAAAAACTTACTTGGATATATACTTGGAAAAGAGGGGCAGGGGAGAGAAGTGTGATTGGATATCTTTACAAGAACTGCTGAGTTAAAGTTCCTAATACTGTGAATTATTTGAGATAAAGCTAACATCTCAAAATTCCTATACTGCCTTTTCAACAATTGCAATACAGTTTAAATTATTCATTAATGTTATTGTACTGCATAGTTATTGAATAATTTGAATTATTGCTGCATTTCTTTGACAGCTTGCTGTCCGGCAAGACATGTGATACCTGTAGACATGCATGTGTTTAGATATTTAGCTAGGTCACCTACTGTCTGTTAATACCAAAAAAGTTCAGTAAGTAATCTTTGATTCATCTATAGATGAATTGCTGAATTATTGTTAGTTGTCGTTCTGTTAGCAGTTACATTTAATGCTATTAAAGATAAAAAGCCTGTTGGTCTAATATTTATCAATATATTGGAAAAAAATTGTGAATGGCTCTGTTGACCGTACTGTGGTGGAAGCGCTAGGATGCACGCATAATTCAAAGCTATCTCTTTCTAGGCATGGTATACTGTGCCTATTGCCATCCATTGCAATGAGTCATCAGACTACAGCTTGTACCAATGCAAAACTTCACATCCGCAACAAGTTAACAGTACTGTGATTAGAAGACTCATTTCTAATCTGGTTGGCATTTAGCTGCATCAGTCAAAAGGTTCATTCATTCAAGTGTACAGCCTGAATGTTAATAGCTATCCTGCTCATTTGTATTCGGTGCACAGCAGTACAGGGTCTTGACTTGTATAGATTGAGCTGGCTAAGAAGGGACTTTATCTGTTTTAAATAAAATTATAGGTAATTTGTGGTGTCAAGTTTTAAAATATTGAAACAACTATGCAAGATTTTGAAATTTTTGCTTTTCTGTCTTAAATTGTGGTGTAGTGTCAGCACTGACCTGTTGGTTTTCTTTCTTCCTTTGCCACTTTCTCTTTCCCCACCCTGTCTTCCCAACTCTTTTATTTGCAGTTTTGTTTTGATGCTGTCGTTGTGAGTCTTGCAAGGACCAGAACTTCACCTTTACCATGGCTCAGATCCTCCATCTTGAAATTCCAAATTTTGGGAACAATGTTCTGGGATGCCTGAATGAGCAGCGGTTAATGGGGTTATTTTGTGACGTCTCCATTGTGGTCAAAGGTCAAGCCTTCAAGGCACACAGAGCTGTGCTGGCTGCAAACAGCCTCTATTTTCGGGACTTGTTCAGTGGCAACAGTAAAAATGCATTTGAGCTACCTGCCACTGTGCCGCCTGCCTGCTTTCAGCAGATCCTTTCCTTCTGTTACACCGGCAAACTTACCATGGCAGCCAGTGAGCAGCTGGTGGTGATGTACACAGCTGGTTTCTTGCAAATACAGCGTATTGTTGAGAAAGGGACCGAGCTGATGTTCAAAGTGAGCTCCCCACATTGTGACTCTCAGACAGCCTCCACTGAAGATACTGGCTCTGAGCCGCAAAGCCCTTGCCCCCTCCAGCCGCCTGCTACCTTAACCGTTGTGTCCCCGGCTTTACCCATTCCACTGCTTTCCCGGGTGAAGAGCGAGCACTGTGAGCCAGATCTGATGGCACCTGGTATTCATGCTCTCTCAACAAAACGTTCACTGGAGACTAGCCAGCGTGAGAGTTCCAGTAACCAAAACTGTGCCACTCCTTTGAAGTTACCCAGAGTTTCCTATCCTGGAACATGGGGTGCTACAACTTTTGTACAACCAGTAAACTATGCTCCAGCAGAGCGCACAAGCCCAGGTGGAAGCAGTAATCAGACAACAGATAGTCCAACCTCTTACCATAATGAAGAAGAGGATGAAGAGGATGAAGCATATGATACGATGGCAGAAGATCAGTATGGACAGATGTACATCAAGGCATCAACAGCATACCATGGTAAGAAACGCTGTCTGGAACTAACTACGTTTGTTGCTAATTTGTTCATTTAAACTTTCTAGTGCTTTCCCGTATTTAGCAATTTCCTAATATTGCTGGGCTAAGAATGGAGTACTAGGCACATATCTGAGGAATACAAATAAGAAACAAAATGAAGAACATTTTTCAGTAAAAAGATTGTTATATGTGGAGTATAGAATATTAGTTTTCTGTAGAATATGAAACATTTTTCCTGCTTTCAAGCATTCAAAATTATTTGTGAATGACAGGATGTGACTCAATGGAACATAAAGTTGAATGCCATCATCAAACTGAGAACAGCTTATACCTAATCATTAATCTCAAATGGATTTAACTACAAATTTTCATTAAGATTTCTTCAAGAATATCTTTTTTCCAGTTTGTTTAACATTCTTGTATTTCAAGGTGATTGAAAAATAAACTTAAATATGCTCCTGCATCCATTCCACTTGTGGAACAAATTGAATGTCCTATCTGCTTTATTATCATGTATTGTAGTTTTAACCCTGCAGCTTATTTCTATTTCTTTTAGCGCAAGAGAAAGTTGGGCAGTTAACAAACCACATGACGGTAGAAAATCGCTCTTGTGTGCTTGTTCGTCGTGATTTAGTTGCACTTCCTGCTAGCCTCATCAGTCAGATTGGTTACAGATGTCACCCAAAGCTTTACTCAGAGGGTGACCCTGGTGAGAAATTAGAACTCGTCTCAGGTAAGAATGTAAAACTTTGATTGGTCAATTGTGAAGAAGGTACAGGGCTCAGTAAATTATTGAAAAATAAGCTATCATTAGACTGCTAATTAAGTTTTGGGAAGTTTGTTTATGCTATAGCCATTTCTGTAATCAGTTAGCTTTATCAAATGAGCCCTTTTTTTTTTGTTTTTGTTCCTAACTGCTATAAACTTATGTGAGTTCCAAATGAGGAAGAGATCCAAGAAATGGAACTGCTGAGAATGGTGATTGCAAGGTCCACATTGATCAGAAATTTATCCTAGATTTATTTTTCCCTTAACGTGAATGCAGTGATTTTCAATCCAATCCAGAGTTGAGTTGGTCATTTATGTGGCCTAAACTAGAGCTTGGTTCAACATCTCAGTCCTACTTGCAGTTCTCTTTGGCTGCAGAAGGCTGATTTCATTCCATTTGAATCCACACAGGTCTCCATTGCCCATCAAAGTCTTTCCCTAAAAGAGCACAATGATTCTAAATTCTCGTTACTCTTTCAACTTTGTCCTTTGTTCTTTTTCTTCAATTTACTTTGACAACCATGCCTTCTGTTGCCAAAAAGTGTGGTTCAAAAATGCTTTAGAACTCTCTTCAGAAATCTACTTATTTTTCTGCCTGCCCTGCATAAGCTGCACCTAGCTTGACCTGAATTTCAATTGCCCATACTTAGTCTCCTAACGGCGTAGGGTCTAAATCTGAGTTTCCATAGGATAATCTTTTCCATATCAAAAATATGATATGAATGCAAGTTATTCTTTCAAGCCTTTTATCCAGACTCATGAGGCTGTTTCTGAATATTTTGTGGAGTTTCTCCTGCAAATTTTATCATTGTAGTTTCAGCACAAGGTTCCTAGAACTAAAAATAACTATTTTGTGTTTACACAAAGAATATAAAGTTCTAATAATCCTGGGCAACTCTTTGACTTTTGTATACTGGGTGGTTAACTTTTTTTTATTCATAACTTTCTTTTACCAATGATTATTTCAAGGGACAGGTGTTTCTACCAAGTGGAGATGAGAATCCTAGTCTGTATTCCACTCAAGATAAGAGGAATTAAGAAATTATCATTTATGTGCAATACAAGTATAGGTCTGCATCACCCTAGTGTGATATTTGTGCTATTCTTTTCTGGTTTCAGTGGATTAAATTATGATCCATCAGAGGTTAAAAAAGCAAATGAAAATGTACTTGACTTTGTTTTGAGTTTAAAAGGTTCCAAGAGCAAAGTGAACATTTGAAAGCTGGAATAATTGCTATTATTATCTTTTCATACTAATTAGCAAGCACCTGCAAGTTCATGGGCGATATCTTTAGGCCGTGTTTGTCTAGATCTCTTGTACCTCTTGATTCCAGGCAAGCTTAGTGCATCAAAACACTTCAGACTAGAGTGTGTTGTACGAAAATCATTTTCATAATTATTTTTAAACATGTTGTAGAAGTTTGTTGGAATAATTATTTTTAATTATTATACGGTAATCTGATTTTGTCATTTAAATCAGTTGCTTGAGCACAGAGTACAGTAAGTTTTAAATCCCCTTGTATTTTAGCTAGTTGTAAGGTGCAACAGACATCACATTGTTAGATTTTAAAAAGTGCTAAATACTGAGCATCTCTACTGAATAGATGTAGTAGATGTTTATTAAATATCCAGTTGATGAGATTTTACTTAATTCAAGGAATTTCTGGGGTAGCACACTTACAATTGCCTGCAAATCTTTCACCTTACTCCTCGTAACTTTTTTCTTGCTTTTCTTGCATGGATATAGATTTCAATAGTGAAATTTCTAACCTTAAAGGAGGCTTTACATTTGTTTTCTCTGTTGGCTCCCTCAACAGTAATGGAATTTATGACCTGGTGGATGTTAAACATTCCACATAAAGGAAAAATACTACAAAGCATACATACCAAGCCATAAAAACTAATTTAAAAAAATGCTTTTCTGACACATGAAGTTGAGGAACACTTCTTGAAATATTGCAATTTTAAACAAAGTTTTTTTTGGGGGGGGGAAGAAAATGTGCAGTGAATAGGTTATTAATTTAATCTAAATTGCAATGTTGTGTTATCTTGTTTACATTTTTAAATGGTTGTAAAGCCTGTTAGCATATTTTAAATTAACAAACCAAGTCACACCAATACATTTTTACATTTGCATATAAATAACAAATATGTCAACTCATGATTCAACTGACCCACCCACCAGTACCATGTAAAGGACTCACTAAATGGAATGTTTTCTAGTTGTCGCGACTGTGCAATTGCATCCATTCTCTTTCATTTATTCCAGGTCTCAACATTTCTCTTGATTGAAAGATAATTTAAGGCGTTCACATTGAAGGAAGCCAATTGACTCTCACTGATGTGGTGTATATTATATGCAGAATGTAATGGTTGCTTTGATAACTTACCAAACCACACCCCACCCATAAGAAGGGAAAAGTTAGTGAGAGCATGGGAGCACCAACTTCTAAAAGTCACAAATAATCTCAATTTTAAATGCTGACTCCAATTGCTTCGTAGTTATTGATTCACAAATCTTCAACACTTCTTGCTAAGAGCACTTTTGGAATTCCTTTAAAGGAACGCCATTGTTACTTGAGCAGTGGTGTGCAGTGAATGTCTTCAAGTCCTCAGGAAAAGGTGATAGGTCCTAGAGCAGAGTAAGCCATTTGACGTAATGCTTCACTGAGACAAACACCAAATCTATTTGGCCTTCCCTGCCTGGTCCCTCATACATGCTGAATTCTCATTACTGCAATCTGGTCTTAAGGTGGAAGGAAATGTTGCAAATGAGACCATCCACCTTTTTCTGGAATATACATTTGCTAAGTTATTCAGGAAACATGTACAATAGTCTCTGTCAAGATTCATCCTGAGCAGATGTTTAACACTGGGCCCTTGCTGCTGTAGATTTTTCAAGGTGAAATCCCATCCAATTACTGACTAGGTCTTTGTCTACTCAAATGAATACCTACAGGGAACATAATGAGAACACTTGAATCATGGCTCCTGACCTTTAAAATCTACTCCTCAGCTTTTTTTCTCTAGTCCTGCCAAAGGGTTTCGACCCGAAACACCGATTGTACTCTTTTCCATAGATGCAGTCTGGCCTGTTGAGTTCCTCCAGCATTTTCTGTGTGTTTCTTGGATTTCCAGCATCCGCAGAATATTTCTTGTTTATTGATAACCTTTACTTATTTATACCTTGTCTTTCTAAAATCAAATAGTAACAGGTTTAGAATGACTCCTATTGTAATTATTTGTAGTTAATGTCTGAGCCACATTTAAGTGATCTCTTGGGTTAAGGTGAACAATATTGCATCAAAAGCACTGGCAGTCAGCTTCTGTGCCAACCCTGCTGATTCTCCTGTGTCTGCTCCCTGTTGTCTCTAGTTCCCAGTGTTGGCTCTGCAAACCTTCGTGAGACCCTGTTCATGATGAAAAGGATTGGAGGGTGAGAGAAATGTGTTCCTGCAGAAGGGACTAGTTTCCATGTGCCATACCTCCTATAACGGGAGGTTATTTATCTTGTGTGGCACATCCCTGCTTGTTTCTGGAGAACAGCCTGTTAATGTGCAGCATCTGTTTGCTCCAAGACAACCACAAGTTACTCTTGTGACATCCACATTTCCATTTAGTTATGACTGGCATTGAACTGCTATCTTATGACATATTGCTGTTACTTCAAAGCTTTAAACCTTTCCCTTGCAGATTAGGCAGATATCCAGCTGTGTTAGAGCAAGAATGCACAGAAACAAAGATTTGATATGGCCTCTGAGCCAGTAAGTGCTGAGTGAAGGGAATGACACTCGCTGGTCCCTACCACAATATGTATCGCATCCAGAACGGAGCTCTGTGTCCTTGCTCAGCATACCAACTGCCAGAGCTTGGATACCGTCCAAATGGATGTGTGTTTTTTGACGCCAGCCTTAACAATGAACTATCTTGTGCATTCCTATCTGCTTTTTTTTTTAACAAGTGCATCCAAATTGTGGCCCTTATTTGAGTCTGGTCCACAACAGATATTTGCATCTTGCATTCTCCCCCTTTCTTCTAACACCAAGACCAGTCCCCATCCCAGCTTCCTGATGCCAGTCTGCCAGCTATTTTGCTCATTACTTGTTATGTTAGTCTGTGGGGTGTTGGATGTGGTGCTGCATTGTACTTTTCTTCAGTTGTTTCTTACACCTCCATTCTCTTCTTTATCCCTTGCTACTCCACCCCCTCTGTATTTTATGGGGAGAGAAATAGTTGAGCTATCCTTTAAGAATGAACTAAGAGTTAGTTCAAAGTTAAAAGTAAAATTTTTATCAGAGCACCACATACAACCCTGAGATTCTTTTTTCCTGCAGGCATACTTATCAAATTTATAAAACAAGATCAATGAACAACAAACAGTGCAAATGCAAATATAAATAAATAGCAATAAATACTGAGACAATGAAATAAGATAAAATGTCCTTAAAGTGAGATCATTGGTTGTGGGAATGAGTATAGTTTTCCTCTTTTGGTCAAGGGCCTGATGGTTGAGGGGTAGTGATTGTTCTTGAGCCTGGTGGTGAGAGTCCTGAGGCATCTATACCTTCTACCTAATGGCAGCAGCGATAAAAGAGCATGGCCTGGGTGGTGAGGATCTTTGAAGCAAGCTGCTTTTCATGTAGATGTGCATAATGGTTTGGAGGACTTTTTAATTATATAATTATAGTGATGCAAGTTCAGATAGTAATAAGGGGCACTTGCTGTTGATTTTAAGTTAGCGAGGTAGCAATCACAATGAAACATTATTAATGACTGTATTTCATAGATTACGGGTGACTGGCCTTCAGTAATCATTGGGTGCAGGATATTGATTTGGATGGTTGTGGTATTCATGAGGCGCTCCCGACTCCTGCCTCCTTGCCTCCTATGTAGCTAACTTTACCTGAGGCAAGTAATGATGGATATTGGGTAAACTTATCATTATCTATTTTGAGGCTTGACCTCATAGAGCAGATTCTGAAGGGGATTAAATTCAAGGTTGGATGAAGGTGGAGCGTATTCTGCCTTATTACTTTGGGAATACCACTCCTAGCTCTCATTATCCCAGTTATTGTATTTCAAGGGAATTGTATGGTGTGTTATCTGACTGTGTACAACTTAGAGGTGCCTAAGTGAGTTTTTTTGCTCTTTTTAAAGAAAACGAGAAATTTTAGTTCATTTGAGGTAATTAGTTCTCCTATAGAATACCATGAAACATCCTGATAATCTTTCATTTCAGTAGAATATTATCTGTGTCAGTTGTTTCTGGAACAATTCAACCACAAGTAAAGCTATGGACTACAGTGATTTAATGCATTTCTGCTTTGGCAGGTTCTGGAGTTTATATCACCCGAGGTCAACTGATGAACTGTCACCTGTGTGCTGGGGTCAAACACAAGGTTCTCCTCCGCCGCCTACTTGCTTCATTCTTTGATCGGTGAGTAACAGATTCCTGACCACACCATCTGGTTTAACCTTTCCATGTTTGCTTAGCCAGCAAACTTTAGGTTTTCTAAGGGTAATCAGTTGGTTTTGATTATTTTGCAGCAACACACTGGCAAATAGCTGTGGGACTGGAATTCGCTCCTCCACTAGTGACCCCAGTAGAAAGCCTTTGGATAGCAGGGTCTTGAATGCAGTAAAATGTAAGTAGCAGTCAATAAATTATTCTTAAAATGAAATGAATATTCTTAAAAATGAAGGCAGGAAATGTACTCAAAGCTGTAGGGTTTTATTTATATATTTACATGATATATTTACATTTTAATATAATATGTATTTACAATATTTACATTAATATTGACTTAAAGAACGAGAATTAGATAATTTTGTTGTACATGCTTCAATTTCCCCACCCCATGTTCTTTTACTACTACTTGTAAGGTCTGTAGGTTTGACTATAGTAACACGAGGACTCCCATGTCTCTTTGCACCTCTGATTTCTAAATTTTCTCCGCATTTAGAAAATAGTCTTCACCTTTATTCCTGCCATCAAAGTGTGTGACAATATACTCCGACACTGTATCCTTTGCTAGTTCTCCCAGTCTGACGAAGTTCTCTGCAGACTCCCTGCTTCCTCAACACTACCTGACCTTCCACGTTGTCTCATCCACAAACTGTCACACAGCCATCGATTCCACCATCCAGGTCATTGACATGTGAAAAGTGGTAGCCCCAATGTCAATCCCAGAACATCAGCAGCCAACCAAAAAAGGCCCCCTTTATTCACACTCTGTGTTTTTTGCCAGTCAGTCAATCTTCTATCTATGCTAATACCGTTCCTGCAAAACCACGATCTCCCGTCTATTTTAGTAGCTTCATATGTGGCAACCTTGTCAGAGGCCTTATGAAAATCCAAGTAAACTACATCCACTGACTCCTTTGTTTACCTTGCCTGTTATTTTCTCAAATAATTCAGACAGATTTGTCAGCCAAGACCTCCCCTTAAGGAAATGATATAACTTCTGCCTACTTTATCGTGTGGCTCCACGTACCACAAAACTTCATCCTTAATAATGGACTTTAAAATCTTACCAATCACTGAAGTCTGGCTAACCAGCTTACAGTTCCTGTATTTCGCCTTCCTTAAAGAGTGGATACTTTTCTATCTATGGAATGCCTGTCGAATGATACTATTAAGTTTGTGGATAAGATGCAGTCTAATGAGCTGAGTAAACGTGATTTTTATGCACCAGAAAGCCATCTTTTGACTTGGAACCCATTAGCAAGCATTAAGGAGTGTCCTTCATGTTATAGTATGGGTTCAGAGTTCGCAAACAAATGAATTCTGTATTTAAAACAATTTTTATTTTTCTAGTGCTAAATTGTTTCCTTAATCATACCTTTTAAATCCTGTAAGTTTTGGTATTTCATGTTAAACTAAACTGCTGATTCTCTGCAGACAGAATGTTTTTAGTGAATAATATTTTGCATTTTTATTCACTATTTCTTTACTATTTTAACAGTATACTGTCAGAATTTTGCTCCCAATTTCAAAGAAAGCGAGATGAATGTGATTGCTGCCGATATGTGCACTAATGCTCGAAGAGTTCGCAAGCGCTGGTTGCCCAAGATTAAATCGATGCTGCCTGATGGGATGGAAGTGTACCGCACCGTTATTGGAGATGCTGGTGGCGGAGACAGCTTGGACCCAGAGCTGTATGGAACTGGACTGGCATTTGAGCAAAGTAGTCAAGCTGAAAAACGTAGTGATCCTGGGACTGGACTCAGTGAAAGAACAAACCCTGTAAGCATAGATGTGGAGTCCCCCAGCTCGAACCAGTCCTGTGAACAGACTGAAATGGCGGAGTCAGTAATAAGAGAAGCCACTGGCACTAATAATTTGGCCTCTGACACACCCAACACAGGTTCCACTTTCGATGAAGATGAAGCTTCTTCTAATAATAGATCTGAAACAGCAATGCGAAAACTGGATGGAGCATACGCAGGGACCGTGTGATGTTTTCACTGTCAAAAGAAAGCGCATCATGTTAATTGAAATGGCTTGCATGCATACTAACCCTCTCAACATTTGGCAGTGTTATTAAGCCACTGACCTGTACCTGTTGCCTGAACACATGACTTTTACCTTACCTGTATACAAGTTGCCATGAAGGAATGAAGACACCTTTTTAACAGTGAAATGGATGTTTCTAATTCAACTCGTCGGGGTGACACGAGTATGTAATCTCTCCCCACTGAAGACCATAATTATGGAACAGCAGGGTGGTTTGAAAATTACCCTTATTGCTGATATATATATCTGATCCTGATTGTTTTAGCACTGTTAGTCCATTAACAAACTCTTACATGGAACTGACCTCCTAAAAACACACTAACTTTGATGGGATTGAAAAGTAGAATTTGAAAGAAAATAATGTTGTCATCCATGTATCAATATCTGCTCTTTCAAAACGATGATGGCCAAGGTTACTACCACAGTGTGCACTAGCTTAGCTAGCTGGAGTTCAAATATTTAGTATAATCTGACTGATTATATTTTTTTCAGACACACACACACATATATATAATATTGCTGTAAGAAGAGTGACTGAATGACATTTGGCTCTGAATGAATCTTGAAGATTCCACTGATTGCTGGTAATGTTATGGTCATTTTTACCCTCTCAGAGGGCAGCTGTTTCAGGAACACGGGTTGGGCTTTAATCCTTCACTCATTCCTTGAAGTCAGGAGGTACTTGCTTTTGGGGTTGATTGTGGGAGATGGGGAAGAAGGCCAAACAGAACCTTAAAAAGAGCATACGAATACGTATTGCATAGGGTGTTTGCATGATGTGATAAGACTGAACATTGATCATGCTTAAGACATAGATTGTCATAAAATGTTACTTAGATTGTAAACATGTGGAACCATGTGCCTTAGACATTTGATTTACTTTTTCTCCCAAGAAAGAATGATCTCATCATATTTTGCTGATTGTTTTGTTAATTGTAAAAGAGCACCCATAGTATTTAAGTGACTTAACAGTATTTACGTATAAATACAGATTTGTTCACCAATGTGTGAATTTTCCAAATAGCTCCTCACTTTGTTTAAGTAGCACTGGCATGAACAATGCCGTTAATATGACTGTTGGCTAAATGCACTTAGTGGAAAATATTTTTGTTTTTCTTTTGATGAAATTGATCATTCCCCGAACAAAAGATTGCAGAAGTGCCATTTGAAAGTTTGGCTACATAACCCTTACAGCTTGAATACTGTATGTTGGGTTACACTGTTTTGATGCACTTTATTGTACATGGTAAATTATCAAAAGTTCTCATCAATCCAATATCTTCTTAAAATAGTAATATTTCATAGCCTGTCTACTTTTACTTCTGAAAAGCAAGTTGATTAATTCATAGCTTTTGTTTGCATTACTAAAACAAGACTTTGTCATTTGTCCATAAGGGGATAGCAATGATATCACTGCTTGAGGTCTCTTCCGAATACAGGTTTTCTTGCTTGTGGTTCATTGACATGTAATAAGATCTTTCTCCCTCCAGGTTCATGTTGTTAGATCACTCAAAGTCATGGGGCAGGCCAGTACATTTTCTTCACTTCTCTGCTCCTTTCCTGTAAAATACTTAAAATCACTGCATATGATCATCTGTTACTTTAAAAGCTGTTGCCCTTTTCAGTGTCATTCAGCCTATCTTATTGAGCACTTCCAGTCAGTTGCTGCTACAACACTGCTCCAAAAATGTCATACTTTTAATGCCACTGTTTTTGAGAGGAAAGACTGAGATAGGGTTTCATCCTTCCATTTTGAACTGTCAGAATCTGCTACAGCCTCCACTTCTTCTCTTCTCCCTTCTCTTTTGCCCCACCACACCCCTCCCCCACCCTTAGGAGTAGAGATTGAAGAAGGGACGTATATCTTCCTGCTCTTGTCATTTCAATTGCTTGGAGTGATTAAGCTATCCAGTCCTCTGTTCTGGTGTTCATCTTTCAAAATGACACTATTTCTACTTGGGATAGCGCCATGAATGCACTGTTGATTCGGTGATTGTGAATGTACAGTAAGTCTGAATTAAATGAGCTGCTGAGAAGCCCTGAAGGTTCCATTTGGAAAGTCTGTGGGTAAACAATTCAACTATACACCCTTCTATTTGAATAGGATAAGCACACAAGCTTGGAATTGAGAGATTTTTTTCCAGCCAAGTTGAATTTAATAGTCAAGTAGCAAATTGCTTTTGGAATAAACCATTTGCATATTTTTTTAAAAGTCTCAAAAGAGAGGAACTTGCACTCAGCAGTGTGGAACTTTTCCTTTGAGCTTGTTGGAATTGTCCGTTATCCACTTCACTTCAGCTTCCTCCCATCAATACAGTGGTTTAACAATCGCGGTTCCTTTTATAAGATGTTGATAACTCTAAAGCTGATGTAACTCATTTCTTTAAATTCTCCCCTTTCTCCTTGCCAACTGCAAACATCACCATAATCCCAGCATGAAAAATACATGTTTCAGACTAAATTGCTGATGTTGACCTTGAGCTGAATTGCCCAGCGCAATAACAAAATCTTAATCTCTGGAGATAAAATTTGTGGAACTTGCCATTTAAAAAAAAATGGGTAAATGATGAAACAGCATTGTCAGAAATATCACCAAGTATAGACACTGAAAATTTCAAAGTAAATGTTATGCCTTAATCCTTTGTGCTTGCATTCAGTTCAATGGAAAAGGAAGAGCTGTTTCATCTGGAGGAACAAGTTGTCTCCAAACTATAAAGTACGTGCTTTCCAGTTTCAAATTTGCACAGTGCCTGTGTTCAACCATTAGGATCAACAAGGCACCTTCACATTTCCAAAGGATAATTTGTTGGAATTGTTATTGCTTTGACTTTTGTTTTGACAATCTTGAACTTTTCTGTAATACTGAATAGCAATGAGATAATAGAAATCAAATCATAAAAGATGTATATCTGAAAAATACATGAACTGCTGAAGACAGTTAGTTTGTCATTTCTGGCTACACTGTTCAGGAAGGTGATTTGGCCCCATACTTTATCCTTTCGGGCTTAATAATCACATGTTCACTGGGGATTTTTTCAGAGAAGTGTGTTTTTCAAAGAAATTATTTTGTTATAAATGTGCCTCCTTTTACTGGCCTGAGGCAAGCAGTCTTGTATTACATTTTGAAAAGGGAGAGTGTCCTGGTTTGGATAGAGCTTTTATGTAGCTCGGTGGTTTACAAGCACCTTGTCTCCAAGAAATTCCTGTTGTCAAAAGTTTTGAATTTAAATGGTGCCTCACTATGTTGGGCCTGAATGGATATGATAATTTGATCCATAAACAGCAAGTAATTTGAAATATTAATTTAAAATGTCAAAACAAGTGCCACTTGGTAATCATGAATTGTGGTGCAGGTGGTTTAAAAATGTATCAGTATCACAATACATTTGATAGCGCTGAAGTATTTTGGTGGTTATGCTGAAATGTTTTAGAAAGACGTTAACTTACAGTCATTTCTTAAAGTTGATTATTGGGAATAGTATTAGCCTGATGATAAAAAGCAACAGTTGAAGTGGAATTAATGCAGCTCTAAATTTAGTGACCTGAGCTTTGACATGAGGGTTTTTGTATCCTTGAATCCCAAGTGTAAGAAAACTGATTTTTAACAAGAATTTTTCAGTTAACTGCAGAGAAACAATGAAATTACACTAATTAAACTACAGTAATCATGGATGAAAATTAAAACTGAACAGCTTCAAATTTCTGGCATTAAATACTAAGGATAAAATTTTGGAAGGAATGGAGGCAGAAGTGACATGGCAGATGAAGAATGAAGAAGCAAGGAGCATTCTGTGAACTTCAAAAAAATAACAAAAATTAGGAGAAAGTTTATTGTGAATCACCTGAACTAGCATTTTCTAACTGTCCTACTACTGACTAATGCTGCTGTCAGTACTCTGTTGAAAGACTTCTTTGATTCTGACATTTACAGGATCTAAAAATTGTCCCACTTAGTTTTCTGAATTCACCACTCAAATTTCACAAGTCTGATTCAGAAGAGAAGTATTTTCACGTGCTGTGAAAAAGGGTGCTTTTTTCTGCATGCACTTGTGAAGCATGTGAACCAACTAATATCTTTAAAGTTTATCAAATTTCACATGCTGGTTTGTCAGGAAGGTGAAAATGTTGTGCAGTTTTAGGCTTCTCTTTTTGCTCCACAATTTTTTTAAAAAGTAAAAATCATAGATGACATTTATGAAATTAAATGCATGTGTTAGATGATAACCCATGTATATACTGTATCTAAGGACTTTGTCTTCCAGGAATCTTTAACTTTAGTAGGATAGCAATTTTGCCTATATTAATTATCAAGCCTAGGTCTGTTTCCATCATTTGTCAGTAATTTCCATTAAGGAACCATTATATTCCTACAAGCAGTTGGGAACTTCTAGCCTTTTGAGAATATGTATGCATGATAGCATTTCATTCGGCATCAAGAAGCACTACTCACAAAGACTTTTTTAAATATTTTGAAACTACCTTTCATATTTTTGACAGCCCTAATGGGACCTTAAACTGGTCCAATTCCTTAACTGCTGGAACTCTGTACTGGGTGTTAGCAGGCATCAGACTGCAGTTAGCTTTCATTCACATCACGAATGTGTGAAACACAAACTTTTTAGTGATTCTTCTATCATTTCAAAAGTACAAGGTGCAGATGCTTTTGACTTAAGACTCTCAAATATTACTGATTTGAAAGTTTTAAATGTACTATAGATGTAAGGAAAAAAATGGTGTCCCAAGGAGTTGAATGGTCAGGATATGAAAGCTTGAAATTGTGACCGTAAATCTGTTCAATGTGGCTTTCAAATGCATTGGAACAGGGAAACTTCCAAGATGACAGACTTAAGATATCTCTAGATCTGCTGAATAAGAAGGACTTAAGAGAAGATATGCTGTGAAATCTAATCATTTAGATTAGTTTGCTGTTGAATTATTTGACAATTTTTTCTCCCTTTTGACCCTCTCTGGGCAGCTAGCATCTTCTCGCATGGCCAATATCCATGTGCAGAGTTGAATATCAAAAGCTTCAGGTGCATCCTTGTTACCACTTGACATCAATTCTCTGCTGAAGTGAGTTCAGCAGGAATCCTCACTAATCATTAACCTTGTTCCTCCCTGTCATGTGGACACAAGGCAAGCCTACTGTCATGGCTGAGTGAGCAATTGAACGCAGTCCATTAGCAAACATGCATCTCATTCCATGTTCCACAAAGAATAATTCGAAAAACTGCCCTATCATTAATATGAACAGGTTTAAGGAATAATTCAGGAAAGTAATGATCTCCAAGATCTTTAAAGTGCATGGGGTAGAGAAGTAGCCTGCGGGCTATTTTTATTTAATACTAAGCTTGTGTTTATACTGAGGCGCCTGTCACCACACCTCCAACCAAACCAGTTCTTTTATTTAATAACTGCCTCTTGTGAACTGAGTAATACTTTGTCCTTGTGCTGCAGTCAGTCCCTCTAATCAAAGTAAGTTTGATTTGAAAACTTGCCTTTTTCTTTTATTTAAATGACCCTAATAATACACCTGTATAAAAATGTGTCAGTATGAAAATGTTCATCATATCAGCAAAAATATAATTAACTTTTCTATTTGGGAGTCAATCATAAACCCTTCATGGTCTCAGAGCATGTCTTCTATAGGTATGTTTCAACAGACTGGTCCAAAACCTCTTCCCTGCCCATAGTGCAATATCTGACTGAGCAATGCCACGAGAGAGCAGTCAAACAAATACTTAAAAGACTGAGTGGTAACAAGATTATCGTCTGTTGTAACCTTCTGACACTCCAGTGCAATACTAAAGGACTATCAGAAGTACTGTTTTGCAGAAAAGGCTTTAAAACAAACCTTTGTTTAATGTAATATTCTGAAATTTTATTTCTATTTTGTGCTACTGTTTGGAAGAGGATTCAATTTTTATGGAACATTTCCCATGTCTTGAAAAACTTTCAAAAGCACTCATGCAAATCTGTTTTCATTTTGCTCACCCTGCCTCGAAGTTGTGAAGCAGATCTATCCAAATAGGAAATGCAGCTTTAATAGAAAGGTAATTAGAGAAACCCTGTTGCACCAAAGCAAACAATAAAGGCTTCAAGCTTGTGTTAACAAGCTTATCACGATGAAAGAAATGTTTTGTTTCTGTACACTCCTCTGGTTAAAGATGGGAAAGGTATTCATTGTGCACAAATGCAATTTGCCTGACCGGGTTTGTGAAAAATAGTTATTTTTAAATTACACTGTAAAATGTCTGAGCCATTTCAACACATTTGCACCTTTGAGTTCTAGGAAAGATTGTCTAGGTAGAGCTGCCTTACTGAAAATGGCACTGTTGGGACTGTTACTCCAGCAAGATGACTGTTAAATTCTGGGGCTGTTTCTAGATTTGGCCAAGATTTAACGTGTTCAATAAAAGTAACACACTTGAAAACTGTTTTTGTCACTGTCATACTTTTGGGCTGTTTGTTTTTATCTATATAGATTCAGCATGAGATTTCATTTTCAATTGCATGGATTTCAAAGGGGAAGAAGTCTTTGCAGTTTCATTGTGCTTTTGTAAATCTTTTTAAAATTGGAGGTGCTTTATTTCCACAAACTGCCTATAATTTTAGAACTGACTTGTGTTGACCTTGGATCAGTGGTAACACCATCCATGAATCAAAAAGTGCATGCCAGAGACATGGGTAGAATTCAGAATAATGTTCCACTGCACTATTAAGCACTGAACTGTTGTAAATTGAATGAGACTTCAGGCTAAATCCCTACTTCCAGGGAAGTTGAAGAGGAAAGCGCTACGAATCTTTGAACAAATATTTATTCTGTGATTTATTTATTTTGTGTTTATGCATATTTGCCACAACATTTTTCTACAATTCTTCACACAGCAACTTGTTATAATTTTGATTTTAGTGTGGTGAAGTATCCCAAAATGTATCATTGCAATATAACCAGAGGAAAATTAACCCCCAAGCCACATTTAGATATTCAGACAGATAATATTTCAGGGACACAGATTATGAAAGAAAATACTCTGCCTAAGTTCCTCTTCTGTTTCTGATAAAGTGTCAAGAGCTTGTCATTTTTAGAACTTCTATTTATGACTTATGATTTGTAGTCTCTACACTTAGAGTACTTTTTAAACTTCAAATTTATGAATAGTATACTGACTAGTCTGTTGAACACCCAATCTATACACCACACCATGATCAAGATGTAAACTCTTTCCCTCAATAGGTGTGGCACCTTCCCAGCATTTCATTCTCGATTGCCAGAATCCACCACTTTTTTTAAATGAAAAGCTGTATTTGGTCAGAAGAAGAGTGGGCATGCCTGTCAATCAGTCTTAATTATACTGTTCAGTGACTGCTCTTTAAATGGACTGCTATCAAAATAAATTTACTGGTTGCTGCATGTTACACACCCTGCCCCATCTCCAGTTTATGGCCTAGCATATGGAAAGAGGTACTCTCCCATGTTGGTTAAATGAAACTCGAAAGTGGCAACTCAGTAAGATGTGAAAGTGCCAGATTATATTTACAAAGATTAAAGGTTTTTAAAAAATATGAACAGTTCTTAAGGGATGCTGAGATTAGTACATGTTTTTATATGTAACTACAGGAGTTTTTGTGAATCAGGAGGCACCAGAGAAGTTCAGACCCAAGCCTGAACAAAAAATGCACATAACTGAAGAGCAATTGGGAGTGAGAGCTCTGACTGATCCTCGAACACTGAGAACAGTCTCGTTATGATTCTGCTGTTCTTTTAACAGGCCTTAAAGTTAGTTGTATTGCATGGACACAGCTCCTTCAGCTCAATTCATCCATGCCAAGTTGTCTGCCTGGGCTACTCCTGTTCGCCAATATCCCTCCAAGCATTTTCCATCCACATACCTGTCCAAATGTTTTTCAAACATTGTAATTGTACCCATCTCATGCCCGCTACACAGACCCCTTAAATCTTTCCCCAACCTTAAACCTGTCTCCTCTTTAGTCTCTCCTATCCTTGGGAAAAGAATGATTATTCACCTTAGCTATGCTACTCGTGATTTTGTATACTTGTGGTGGTTCTTGACCTGTTATCATTGCCTTTCACGTTGCACTATCATCCTGTTTGTCTCCTTTCATCTTTTGTCGCATTGTAAGTGTTTCTGTTTATTCTTTCCTCAGCCCCTTCCTCGTCTGAAATGTGTCTTATTTGTCATTTATTGTTCTGCTGAAAGGTTATTGACCTATAAAATTCATTAGTTTCTGTCTTCGCTGATGCTGCCTGACTTGCTGGATATTTTCACCATCAGATGTCTGTCACCTGCAGCATGTTGCTATTATATGGTTTATAAATATCTCTGCACCTGATAGCTATGCAAATCTTGTGTATAATGCAAATCAAGTGAGAGCTGTATGTGATGGGTTGTTTCAGTGATACAGACTGGCAAGTGTCCAGGTCACAGCACGAAGGAACAATGGTATGGCAGATTTAACATTAAAATTAGTTGAGTTCCAAGCCTACTTTTGCATTCAGTATCACCTTTCATGGTAGTTTAATCTCCTTTTCAATTGCTTTAGGAGTAAAGATTGTATATCAGATGGTTGGATTTGATCAGAGCAAGATCGTTATTTAAATAAAGCCCCAAAATTATAACTTCACTAAGTCAGTCTGTCAGGTCTGTACTTAAGGCACATTTGAGGGATATCTATTTGGATCTCCTCCTCTGCTTTGTAGTTAAAAGTGCTTTATCAGCGATGTGAAACCGCACTGCAGTGTTCGAGATGGATGTAATCTGCAAGTAAAATTCCCAGAGTAATAGAGCTGAAATGGTGTCAGCAATATTCAAAGAGTAAATCAGACCATAGTTTGAAATGAAGCTATGGAAATGAAGTTCTGCCCATGCTGAATTCTTAACCTGTTAATTAGTTTATATCAGTTAATGGAGTAGGAACTGTTAAACCTGCTTTCCAATAGGTGACTGCACTGGGGAGGGCAGGCTTTCAGAATCAGGTTAATTATCACAGACATGTCATGAAATTCATTGTTTTGTAGCAGCAGTGCAATACATAAAAATACAACAAGAAATGTGAAAAGTAGTGTCAAAGCAGAGCAAAATTGTGAGCAGCACACAATGCTGGAGGAACTCAGGCTAGGCAGAATTGTGATTTGGTGTTCGTGGATTCATGTAGAATGTTCAGAAATCTGATGGAGGAGTAGGAGCTGTTACTAAAAGGTTGAGTGTGTCAGGCTCCTGTACCACCACCTGAAGAGAACATATCCTAGATGGGGAGGGTCCTTAACGATGGATGCTGCCTTCCTGAGGCACTGCCTTTTGAAGATGTCCTCTATGATGGGGAGGTTAGTGCCCATGATGGAGGTGACTAAGTCCACAACCCTCCGTTTTATCTGATCCTATGCATTGGAGCCTCTGTCAGAATGCTCTCCACAGTACATCTGTAGAAATTTGGTAATGTATCAAATCTCCTCAAGCTCCTAATGAGTATAGCAGCTTTATCAATTTAAAAAAATGTGTACAGGATCTCCCAGTTGTTGCATGGGTTTACGAAATATTGGCCAGGATTTCGTCATCTGAATACACAATGACGTTGAATGGAAAATTGACGTGTGAATGTGGAGAAGTAGGGGTGGGGGCAAAATATCATTCCCCTGCGATATTACCATCTCCCATTATGTGATCTTGCTGACTTCAATTGTCCATGTTCTAAAGAATTCAGAGATAATAAATGCTGTTAGTGTAACTCAACACCTTAAAAATATAGTAAAACAAACTTTTTAAAGTGATGAAAGATGTGACATGTTATTTAAGTTTATAAGGGAAATAAATTATAGTCAAACCATTCAAAGCCACACAGCAATGCATTTCTTAAATAGATGCTTTTTATTAAAAGATGTGTTTTAACTGTTCATTGCAGGGATGCTTTAGCTCACAGCACAGATCGGTTGTTTGCACACACAGTGGCCACTTTAGTAGATATCTCCTGTGCCAAATAAAGTGGCCATTGAGTGTTTGTTCATGGTCTTCTGCAGCTGTAACCCATCCACTTCAAAGTTCAATGTGTTGTGCATTCAAAAATTCTCTTCTGCACACCATAAAACTGTAAGACCTGGGAGCAGAATTAGGCCACTTGGCCCTTGAGTTGCTCCACCATTCTATCATGGCTGATTTATTATCCCTCTCAATCTCATTCTCCTGCCTTTTCCCCTGTAACCTTTGACACCCTGGCTAAGCAAGAACCTATTCATCTCTGCTTTAAATATACTCAATGACCTGACCTCCACGGCTGTCCAAGGCAGTGAGTTCCACAGGTTCACATGTGCTAGCTAAAGAAATTCCTTCTGAAGTCTGATCTAAATGGACATCCCCATACTCTGAGGCTGTACCCTCTGGTCCTAGGCTCACCCACTATAGGAAACATCCTCTCCATGTCCACTCCATTGAGGCCTTTCAGTATTTGGCAATGAGCTCCCCTCTCATTCTTCTAAATTCCAATCAGTACAGGCCCAGAGGCATCAAACACTCCTCGCCCTTTTGTTCCTGGAATCATTCTAATGAACCTCTGGGCCCTCTCTAATGGCAGCACATCTTTTCATAGATAAGGGGCCCAAAGCTGCTCACAATACTCAAGTGTGGTCTGACCTAGGCTTTATAAAGCCTTGGCATCACATTCTTGCTCTTACTTTGTAGTCCTCTCAAAATGAATGCTAACACTGTATTTGCCGTCTTTATCACAAACTCAACTTGCAAGTTAACCTTTAGGGAAGCCTGCAAAAAGAGTCACAAGTCTCTTTGCTCCTCATTTTTGAATTTTCCTTCAGTATAGTAAACAGTATATGCCTTAATTCCACTTTCTACCAAAATGCATGACCAGATACTCCCCTACACTATATTTCATCTGCCATTTCTTGCCCGGGTTCCCAGTCTGGCCAAGTCCTCTGTTGACTGCCTGCTTCCTCAACACTATCTACCCCTCCTCTTATCTTCATATTGTCCACAAACTTCACCACAAAACCATCAATTCCTTCATCCAAATCATTGGCATTTAACATGAAAAGAAGTGGTCCCAATACTGATATCTGTGGCACACCACTAGACACCAGCAGCCAACCAGAATAGGGCTCCTTTATTCCAACTCTTTGCCTCCTGCTAGCCAATCTTCTATCCATGCAAGTATCTTTCCTGTAATACTATATGCTCTTATGATGTTTAGCAGCTTCATATGCAGCACCTTGTCAAAGGCCTTCTGAAAATCCAAGTAAACAACCTCCATTAACTCTGTCTATTCTGCCTATTATTTCTTCAAAGAATTCCAAGATTCCAAAGATCTGTCAGGGTAGATTTTCCCTTGTGAAAACCATGATGACTTTGGACTAGTTTATAATGTGCCTCCAAGTACCCCAAGACTGTATCCTTACCCACATCCTCCCAAGCACTGAAGTCAGGCTAACTGGCCTATAATTTCCATTGTTCTGCATCCCTCCCTTAAAGAATGGAGTAACATTTGCAATTTTCCACTCTTCTGGAGCCATTCTAGAAGCTCATGATTCTTGAAAGATCATTACTAATGCTTCCATGATCTCTTCAGCTACCTCTTTCAGACCCCTGGGGTGCAGTCCAACTAGTCCAAGTGATTTATCTACCGTAACTTCAGACCTTTCAGCTTCCTGTGGATCACCTCCTTAGTATTAGCAGCTACACTCATTTCTGCCTCTGGACGCTCACATTTCAGGTATCTTGCTGGTGTCTTCCACAGAGAAGACTGACACAAAGTTCATATGATATTTCTTTATCCCCATTACTACCTCTCCAGAGTCACTTTATAGTGGTCCAATGTCCACTCGTGCCTCTCTTTATTTTGTATGTCTGAAAAAGCTTTTGCTATCCTCTTGATATTATTAGCTAGCTTACCTTCATATTTCATCTTGTTTTTTTTTGTTCCCTCTGTTGATTTTTAAAAGCTTTCCAATCATCTAACCTGCCACTAATTTTTTGCTCTTATGCTGTCTTTGACTTCCTTTGTCAGCCACAGCTGCATCACCCTCCATTTAGAGTACTTCGTCATTTTTGGGATGTATCTTTACAACACCACCCAAATTGCCCCCAGAAACTTCGGCCTTTTCTGTTCTGCCGCCATCCCTGCTAATATCCCCTTCCAATCAACTTTGGCTAGTTCCTCTTTCATGCCTCTGTGAATCCCTTTAATTCACTGTAATACCGATACAACTGATTTTATCTTCTCCCTCTCAAACTGCAGGGTGATTTCCATTTTATTAGGATCACTGTCTCCCAAAGGTTCCTATGCCTTAAGCTCCCTAATCAAATCTGGTTCATTATACAATACCTAATCCAAAACACACAACCACAAGCTGCTCTAAAAAGCTATCTTGTAGGTATTCTACAATATCCCTATCTTGGGATCCAACACCAATCTGATTTTCCTAATCTACCCGCATTTTGAAATCTCTGTGACTATCATAACATTCCCCTTTATCACATCCCTTTTCTCTCTCCCATTGAAATTTATATCCCACATTCTGGCCAGTGTTCGGGGGTGGGGGGGGGGGGGTGGCTGTCCTGTATATAACTCCCAGGAGAATCCTATTTACCTTTGCAGTTTCTCAACCCTACCCACAAGGAACCTAAATCTTGTGATCCTATGTCACTTCATTTGATTTCATGTTTTTACCAACAGAGCCACCCCACCTCATCTACCAACTGCCTGCCCTTTCAATACAAGGTGTAGCCTTAGATGTTAAGCTCCCAGCTATGATCTTTTTTTCATTCATGACTCAGTGATGCCCACGATGTCATACCCGCCAATCTCAAACTGCACTACAAGGTCATCTACCTTATCCTGTACACTGTGAACATTCAGATATAACACCTTCAGTTCTGTTTTCATCACACTTTTTTGATTTTGTCCTCATGTTATACCACTGACAGCGCCCTATCATCTGGCTGTCTTTCTCCACAGTCTAACTAGACTCCACCCCTACTTATACCAACTGCCCACTCCTCAGCCCTAACAGTCTGTAACCACCACCAGTGTAACGCGCTGTTATGAGAGTTACTGTCATCTTCCTTACAGCTTCTCCCCTGACTTTTCTCGCTAGCGAGGTATTTCAACCACCGAACCACTGCTCATAGGATGTTTTGTTTTGTTTTTCACACCATACTCTGTAAACTCTGAAACTGTGTGGAAGTCCCAGGAGATCAGCAACATCTGAGATATTCAAACCACCGTATCTGGCACTAGTAATCATTCCACTCTGAAGTTACTTGGATCCCATTTCTTCCCCATTCTAAAGTTTGGTCTGAACAACAACTGAACCTCTTGACCATGCCTGCATGCTTTTATGTTGCTGCCATATGATTTGTTGATTAAATGTTTGCATTAATAAGCAGGTCTATGTGTATATCTAATAAAGTGGCCATTAGTGTATATATTCATCAGCAAGCCAGAGAATGACAGTGGTTTGACACCCTGACAGGCACCTTTCAGTACCATAGATCTCCACTCTCCATCAAGCTCCTTGACTTCATTGCAATGAGAATTTTGCTCATTTGGGCAAATGCTCGTTTGTGATATATCCACTTTGCTTCTTGGTCTATGAAAGTTTTCTTTTAACATAGTTAGTAATTTGATCAGAGATTTTGCCCTGAGGCCTGAAGGTATCAGTTCCTAGCTGATCGGGGAACAGGCGGAAGGCGGTTTGTAAATTACTGACGCCAGTATTGCCTGTTGGTGTAGTCAAGACAGCTTCAGACTCAGTCCAGAGAAAGAAGTAAACTGCTCAGTAGGTATGACTGGTGGAAAAAGACTTATTTCCAAAACAAAAGCATTTCTCTTGATCTGCAGCTGTCTGTGATTTATATCCGTTGTAGTGTTTTAACACTCAAAATGCTGGAGGAACTCAGCAGGTGAACCAACACCAATGGAAGGAAATGGACAGTTGATATTTCTGGTTGATTGTCCATTTCACTCCACAGACACTGCCTGGCCCTCTGACTCCTCCAGTACGTTGTGTTGCTTTGGACTCCAGCACCTGCAGTCTCTTGTGTCTCCAAGTAATTTTTAATTGGCGAAGCAAGACTGTCAGATCATGAGGTAATGACTCTGTGGTATTTTCAGCTAATGGATAAATTTTGGCCAAAACAGGATTGCTCCCCTCTTACTCATAATCTGTGGAGTTGGGATTTTATCTTCATTTGAGAGGAACCAAGACCTAGACGATGGAACTATTGCACTCTCATGTCAGCCACAGTGAAATCTGCCTTGAATCCACGACCTTCAGACAAGTGAGAATGCTTTTCACAGAGCAATGAGGACAGAAATTATCCAATGCACAGCTAGATCACTTTCTTATCATTGATCTCAATTAGGTGACCAGATGTGTGCTTGGTAAAGGTCTGTGAGAGGGGATGCTTTTGTTTCTTATGCAGTCAATTATCATGTTCCTTTACTGCGGAATTCTCACCAGCTCTGTGTCAACAACAGCTATTTTTATCAATTGTGCTTTGCAGAGAAGTGCTGTCTTTTGCTGACAGGATTAGTGTGTGGTGAATGGCATGTTCTGTTTCTGTGAATGCCCTCATTTCAGATCTGCACCTAATATTTTGCTTCTAATTTTTAAAAAGTTGCTTTTTCAAGCCGAGCGTTTACCTTTTTGGTCTAATAGCTTTGTTTCTTGCTGCTTGTAAAAGTGCCTCTGTTTTTATAGTTCTGCCTGAGATATGTGTGGTGTCACCTTTTTCAATTTTCATGCTGTTGCCCTTCTGTGGGGCACCGTCACACATGTCGCATGCGAGTCTTCCTTTGACCTCTCAGTGCAGTGTTAATCATGACCGTTGGAAACTGAATCGAGAGAGGCCTGCACGCCAACAAAATGATTGCGCTGGTCAATAGACCAAGGAGATTAACCTATGGGCTGACTTCGAGAAAAGACAGACTTCCTCTCTGCTTGTCACAGCTTAAGAACAGAAGTAAAGCAGGAGTGGACCATCTTTCTCTTGTCTCCCCTGCCAATTGATCTGTTTATAGCTCATCTTTTATCTCAGCGTCTTTTGTACACTAACTGCTTAGCCATTGATTAACTAAGTCTGTAATTATCTGGAATATATTGAGCTACTGAACCCCCTCTCACCATTCTTTTAGATCTCAAGTTCATTGATCCAAAGGTTCATTGCTTCCTGCTTGGAAATGTCATGTTTTGGAATTGACCCCCTGGTTCTTGGCTCCTCAGCCTCGGGATCCCTTCTGTATTTATCCCATTAAGCCACTATGATTTTGAACTTTTGAATGAGATCATTTTGAGGATATTTCAAAAAGAAAATCTTTGCAACCTATGAGATATTTGTGAAATTTGAGGACACTTGTATGTATGTAGGGATGTTGGCAGCTAATTTTCTCACAGCAGCCCTCTATGATATTATTGACCAGTTAATGCGCTTGTTTAGTGATGTAGAAACTGCTTGGATGTTGCGCTCAAAGCTCCAGATGGAGGTTTGAAACTGCAACTTTCTTATTTTTTTAAAAAAAGGTCACAATTCTAACAATTGGGCCAAGTCTGAGTGAGCTCCAAAGCAAGTAACAAGAACCATGGGAAAGAAAGTCCTATTTACTGGAAAGATGGAGGAACAACACCTTATATTCCGTCTGGGTAGCCTCCAACCTGATGGCATGAACATTGACTTCTCTAACTTCCGCTAATGCCCCACCTCCCCCTCGTACCCCATTCATTATTTATTTATATACACACATTCTTTCTCTCACTCTCCTTTTTCTCCCTCTGTCCCTCTGACTATACCCCTTGCCCATCCTCTGGGTTCCCCCCCTCCCCCTTTTCCTTCTCCCTGGGTCTCCTGTCCCATGATCCTCTCATATCCCTTTTGCCAATCACCCGTCCAGCTCTTGGCTCCATCCCTCCCCCTCCTGTCTTCTCCTATCATTTTGGATCTCCCCCTCCCCCTCCCACTTTCAAATCTCTTACTAGCTCTTTCTTCAGTTAGTCCTGACGAAGGGTCTTGGACTGAAACGTCGACTGTACCTCTTCCCAGAGATGCTGCCTGGCCTGTTGTGTTCACCAGCAACTTTGATGTGTGTTGCTTGAATTTCCAGCATCTGCAGAATTCCTCGTGTTTCCTATTTTTCTTTCCTCTGGCATTAATCTTTCATTATGTTTCCTCATTCGCAATGTAATGCTTCACCCTTATTTTTCCTTGATCTTTTAACCCTTCCCCAAGGATGGACCCCATGGACACAAGGCCTTCAGCCCACTGTCCATGCCAGACATTATGTATCTACCTGAACTGATCCATTCTTTTCAGCTCTTGGCCCTTGGGCTTCCAAGCCAGTGTTTCAGGTACTTGCGTGTTGTGACGGTATCTGCTTCCACAACACCCCCTCAACCAATGCATTCCAACTAACCCATGTGAAAAATATTCTTCCTCAAATCCGCCACCACCACCTCCTTCCCCTTGCCTTAGAGCTCAGCGCTTCTATTATGGCAGCCATTTTGTACAGCTCCCTCCATAGGATGAATTGCTTAATGAGATCACACATGCCCAATTGCCCTTATTTGTGTCATCATCAGATCTCGCCTGCATGTGGACCTTGGTGAGCTGAATGGGTCTAACAAGTGCTGGTGTAAGCTGACCTCTTCAGCAAAATCCCCTACACGGTCATGACGGCAGGTAGCAGTGCTATCGTGTACTTCCTGCACAGAATAATCACTACTGCACACTCATCATTTTTATTTTTAAAGAATTTACTATTACCCTTAGCAATCCATAAGAGAAAACGAGGCACAATATGTACAAGAAACAAAAACTGGAGAGTTCTTTAATCTATTACAAAATAGAGCTCACTGGGAAGGTTATGTACACGATTAAACTTCAAAAATATTTTGAATATATACACGCAAATTATTTACATATTCCACTGCCTCCTAGCATTTTGTCTTCATCTGTGTTGGTGGGCATGGATTCCTCCTCAAACTGGGCAGCACTGCGGCCACGTTCCATTGATTCTCATCGTGTACTTTCCCTCTCATGGTTTTGTCTCTGAAGAATGCGGACAATCTCAATGTGCACTGCCTCCAGGGGCCACCTTGCAGAAGCTAAAAGTTACTGGTCCATCCCATGTCTCCCTTTAGCTTGGGATGGATGCATAGCTCACAAAATAGAGTGGATTGCTCTGGCTTAACAAACTGCCTATTACAAATACATTAAAGTAACTGATTCTATGTAACATCACAGTACCCAGAGACTTACCTATTGAATTAAAACATAAATGAGGAGTTATTTTGTTACTGCCCACACACAGCTAACACATATATATATTTTTTAAAAAAGCTCCTCTTTAGTCAAGATGTTGGACTGTAAAACAATGAGACCAAGACCAAACCACATTTTACAGCATTGATCTCAAACTGGAACTTGAACCAGTTTTTCCCTGCGTTTGAGACTCCAGACTAGAGCAGAATCTGTTAATTCAAACATCCAAGTAAACAATTGTAAATGTTCCAGGTCAGTTATTTTCCTTCTACGTGTGTTAGATTCTCTCTTCCTGCAAAAGCTATAGCAATCCAAGTTTAAACTGTCCATCTGCTTTCAATGTGTCTGTGTGTGTGTATATACACACACGTTGACTATTTCTGGCTGCAATTTTTTTAGCATTCCGCTGTCTAAATTAAGATTTAAGTTTGTTATGAAATCTGATTAGCTCTTTAGGTTTTGGACCCTTTCTTCCATTTGACATTGATTATCCAGAGAAGCAGCTTGCGAAAACCACAACTGATGTCGCACGGATGTAGATAGGTGAGGATACACAACCACAATTCCACATGCAGGATCCTGATATTATCTGTGCCATCGAAAGAGGGGAATAAAATGGGATGGGTGGGAAATAGAGAGGAAAATCTGTAATACTGAGTAGAGGACAGTTCTTCGCCAGGAGAGGAAGATAGCTGCTGAGTTAGCCAGACAGGAGTCAGAAGATTGGAACATGAGAAGGTCTCTGAAGTGCGAGTCTTGGAGCAGAACTTTGTCAAGGAGACCAAAAGAATAAGAAAGCTCTCTACCAGTAGAGTATTTTATTTTTTTTAAAAAGGGCTACTACTTTTTTACTATAGTATTTTGCTTTACAAAAGTGTGAAATTTCTTTGTCTGTGGCTTCGGCCTTTTTTTACTTCAATGAACAGTTCAGTTCACCCAGATGAGTGTATGGAGCATTCAGGACAGCCCCATGCCTTTGCTCAGCGGTTCAAGGGAACTTTGTTCGTCCGTGTCACATCACTCCGTTTCCTCAATGTGTACTTTCGTTTCCCAGCTTTTGACTCTGAAGAACAGACACACAACAGTTAGTGGAAGGAAATGCACTTGTTCTGAGCAAAACCCTGCATTTCTCGCATTTCTAAGGGGTAAGTAATGCATGAACATTGAATTTCTCATGAGCACAGTGACTGTTTTGTGACATATCTGGGCTGTAGTTTTGTGCACAGTGGCTCTTGGACAGGGATAATATGAATGGACATTACACTGTGAGAGTTTCGCCTTTGTCCCTTGAACAGTCAGGCATGCAAATTCTCTCCACGCTGTGGAAAATAGTGTAACCCTTCCAGAATGTTAATGTCACAGCCGCCTTGGATACTGGTCAAAATCCTGGATCTCAAACAAGCGAAGACCTGGAGATGCTGGAGATCCAAGCAACCACACACAAAATGCTGGAGGAACTCAGCAGGACAGGCAGCATCTATAGAAAATGGAAAAGAGTAAACAGTTGGTGTTTCGAGCAGAGACCCTTCATCAGGACTGGAGAAAAAAGATGAGTCAGAGTAAGAAGGTGGGGGAGGGAGACGGGGAAGAAAAATATACAAGGTGGCAGGTGATAGGAGGAGGTGTGAAGTAAAGAGCTGGGAAGTTGATTGATGAAAGAGATAAAGGGCTGGAGAAGTGGGAATCTGATAGGAGAGGACAGAAGACCAAGGAAGAAAGGGAAGTGGGAGGCAAGGAGATAAGGTGAGAGAGGGAAATGGGAAGAGAAATGGTGAGGGGGAGAGAGGGCCACTGCAAGAAGTTCGAAAAATCGCTATACATGCCAACGGGTTGGAGGGTACCCAAACGGAATATAAGGTGTTCCTCCTCCAACCTGAGCATGGCCTCATTGCGGCAGTAGAGTATACCATGGGCTGACATGTCAGAATGGGAATGGGAAGTAAATTTAAAATGGGTGGCCACTGGGCACCTATGCAGAAAAAGCAGGATCTCCCTGTGGCCATCCATTTCAATTCCACTTCCCATTCCCACTCTGACATGTCAGTCCATGGCTTCCTCTACTGTTGTGATGAGGCCACACTTAGGTT
Source organism: Mobula birostris (assembly GCF_030028105.1). Classification (NCBI taxonomy): domain Eukaryota; kingdom Metazoa; phylum Chordata; class Chondrichthyes; order Myliobatiformes; family Myliobatidae; genus Mobula; species Mobula birostris. The sequence goes on along the minus strand of NC_092391.1, from coordinate 21,185,074 downwards.
GGAGGAGCAAAACCTTATATTTTGTGTGTGTTGCTTCAAAATCCTGGATCTCCTCCCTAAGAGCATTGGTGGAGTGGTTTCACTGCACTCACTGCCTGTTCATGAAGACAGTTCATCACCAGCTTCTCAAATAGGACCTGGGAAACACAAATTTCAAAATTGCCTGCAACATCCACATGAATAATAAATATACCCTGAATGAAATCTGGAAGGAATTCAGTGAAATGCACTGATCTAATTGGCTCTCATCAAAATTTTATTGCAGATCGTGGAAATTGAAGAACAAACTAATAAAGAAATAACAAATCTAGAGCTCTTATACTTGTGGTGTGGTCCTGTAAATTTTATCTTGTTTCTTCTGTTTTAGTGGCAGGCCCACAAGGCAATGCCTGCCACCCAATAATTGACAGCATTCTTGCAGGGATGACAATCAGAAGTATCACTCGGGGCCACAGGGAATGATGAATTCTGACTCTGTTCCAATGTTGTCACCCAACATCCTAAGGCTTTCTTGTAACTGCACTAGGAAACCTGGATGCCCAGTGGGTGCTGGAACATCTTCAGTAGGACAACCCACTTTAATAGACAGTAACAGCTTTGTGTAGGATGTGGGGAGGGGCAAGTTTTAGATCTTTAATTTTCAAATCTGTAAGATGTAGGAGCAAAAATAGGCCATTTGGCCCATCAGGTCTTCCCTGCCATTTGATTATGGCTGATTTATTTTCCCTCCCAACCTAATTCTCAAGCCTATAACCTTTGACAACCTTACTAATGAAATACCCGTCAACCCCTGCTTTAAACATACCCAAAGACGTTTAAACTTGGTCTCCACAGCCATCAATGGCAATGAATTCCACAGATTCAGCACCCTCTGGCTAAAGAAATTCCTCCTCATCTCTGTTGTAAAGCGATGCCCTTCTGGTCTGCGGCTGTGCCCTCTGGTCCTAGACTCTTCCACTATTGGAAATATCCTCTATACATCCACTCTATCTTGGCCTTTCAGTATTAGGTGGGTTTTAATGAGATCTCCCCTCACTCTTTCTAAACTCCAGCCAAGCACAGACCCAAAGACATCAAATGTTCCTCATATGTTAACCCTTCCATTTCTGGGATCATTCTCGTAAATCTCCTCTTAACCCTACCTAATGCCATCACATCCTTCCTTAGATGTAGGGTCCAAAATTGCACACACAACTCTAAATGCGATCGGCCCATGTTGAATAAAGTCTCAGAATGACATCCTGCTTTTATATTCTAGTCCATTTGAGTCCACAAATATAGTTAATTGCCTTCTATTCTTTTCATAACTTCAAACTCAATCTTTACATTTTGGTTTGTATGGTTAATTTTCAAGTATTTTGAACACTTGCAAATGCCAGTAATGTTGACAGAGTTAATGTTCTGAAGGCTTGTTTAACCTAGGATCATCTCTTAAGCACGTGGCGAAGTTGCATTGGACCAACATCGAGGGTCAGGTGGTGAATCAGAGTTCTTGTCCATCATCATTGTCTTCGTTTTTTGTCATCCCTGATGGAACCTCATCCATATGTTGGCTATTGAGATAGTTTGCTGTTACAGAGGTGGGCCAGGTGGCTTTATGCGTTGGACCAAAATCAGTCCGGAGGTCATATGTTCTGCACCACCGTCCTTTTAGAGAGGGAAGCCAAGGCTGGCAGAGCCCATGAGGGCAGCACAGATGCCACTTTACAGCTGTCACAAAGGACAGTGGTGCCAACTACTGACCACATTTGGATCCCACAGCTTGGGTCTGGAAACACCTGGATAATCTTCCTCCTAACACTACACTGAGTTTGCTCCTTTTGAAGATGATGAACTAATCCAGGAAGAAACCATTTGTAAGAAGCAGTGAGAGGGGACAATGGAAAGAATATCGATGACAACTGGATGAGCATAAAAGCTCAAAAGCACGTGGGATTCTGCAGATGCTGGAAATCTTGAGCAACACACAAAATGTTGAAGGAAATCAGCAGGTCAGGCAGCATCTATGGAAGGGAATAAACAGTCAACATTTAAGAGGCTTGGCCCAAGATGTCAACTGTTTCTTCCCCTTCAATGATGCTACCTGACCTGTTGAGTTCCTCCAGCATTTAGTGGGAGTGAAAGCTCTTCTGCTCTTCCCAACTGGTCATGGACTAGTTTTGTAGTCCTCTTTCTTCTCGGCTCCCACCCCTTTCCCCTTATCTTCAAATCTTCTTAGCCTTGACATTTTGTAGGTTCTAATATAAGTCATTGACCCAAAATATTAATTTCCTCGCTGTCGGACAGCTTCTGTTGAAGGAGAAATGGCTAACATTTTGGGTCAAAAACCTAACATTAGAACAGGAAAAGGTGAGTAACCAAGTTGGGTTTATGTTGCTGGGAGAGAGATGTGAGAGACCAACATTGCTGACAACTGAGATCTATGGCAAATAGATCAACGGTAGTTCGAGAGAAGGAACTGAAGCACCTTCAATTACTCCAAAAGACTGAGGTTGGGTAAAATACTGAAAGGCTTTTATTCGCTGTACAATACGACCTCCACAGTGAGTGTCTGCCCCCGGACTGAGGGGGAGGGGCAAGGCGAACACCTTTATACAGGACTCTGTGGGAGGAGCCACAGGGGCAGTCAGCAGAGGGGTGTGTCCAGACAGGTAACCGAGTTACAACATATATACATGGTTTACCACATTCACCCCTCCTTTTTTTTAAAAAGAGTCCCGCGGGGTGAAGTGACTGACAATATTTACAAGAAGTATATTTACAGGTTAAGTCTATCAGGCAGTTGGGTCCGTCACTGTGATCTACGTAGTACCGGCGATGGCGGTTGTGCTGGCTCCGGCCTGACTTCAGGTGCCAGCACGTTAGGCGTCGGTAATCCCTCGTGCGTGTGCGTCGCGCCCGGTATGGGAGTGTCGTGTGGTGTCTGTATAGGGTTTGGGGTGCACGGTGTCTCGTAGGTACATACATTGGTGGGTATGGGGTCAATAGTCACCACGGAGTGTTCAGGGTAGAGGCCCAGAGCTCCTGCGGGCGCCAGGTCACGGATGGAGACCGTGTCCTCCAGCCCATCAGGTAAAACCACGTAGGCATACTGGGGGTTCGCATGAAGTAAGTGAACCCTCTCGACTATCGGGGAGTATTTATTGCTCCTCGCATGTTTCCGAAGCAGCACTGGCCCCGGGGACGTCAGTCAAGTTGGTAGGGTGGTTCCAGTGGTCGATTTTCTGGGAAACGAAAAGAGCCGCTCATGAGGGGTGGCATTGGTGGCCGTGCATAACAGGGAGCGGATGGAGTGGAGTGCCTCGGGAAGGACCTCCTGCCAGCGGGAGGCCGGGAGGCCGGCAGTCCCTTTGACCTGAGGGCTAAGAGTGTGGCTTTCCACACTGTGCCATTCTCCTTCTCTACCTGTCCATTCCCCCGGGGATTATAGCTCATGGTCCTACTGGTTGCAATTTCCCCTAGCCAGTAGATATTGGCGCAGCTCGTCACTCATAAACGAGGACCCTCTGTCACTGTGGATATAGCATGGGTATCCGAACAGAGTGAAGAGCTTGCGCAGGGCTTTTATAACTGACGTGGTAGTGGTGTCGGGGCAGGGGATGGCGAAGGGGAACTGCGAGTCCTCGTCAATTACGTTAAGAAAGTACACATTGCGGTCGGTGGAGGGAAGGGGGCCCTTAAAGTCAACACTCAGTCGCTCAAAGGGGTGGGTGGCCTTGATGAGTGGTGCCTTTTTGGGTCAGTAGAAGTGCGGTTTGCACTCTGCGCAGACTTGGCAGTCCCTGGTCATCATCCTGATCTCCTCAAGGGAGTAAGGCAGGTTCCAGGCTTTCACGAAGTGGAAAAGCCGGGTGACTCCCGGGTGGCAAAGGTCTACATGTAGGGCGTATAGCTGGTCGATCTGCGCGCTGGCACATGTTCCCCGGGATAGGGCATCGGAGGGCTCGTTGAGCTTCCCAGGCCTGTACATGATGTCATAGTTGTAGGTGGAGAGTTCGATTCTCCACCTCAGAATTTTATCATTTTTGATTTTGCTCCGCTGCTGATTATTAAACATGAACGTGACTGCGCGCTGGTCAGTTAACAGGGTGAACCTTTTGCCGGCAAGATAGTGCCTCTAGTGCCTTATAGCTTCCACTATGGCCTGGGTCTCTTTCTCTACCGCAGAGTGCCGAATTTCAGGGCCTTGAAGGGTACGGGAGAAGAACGCCGCTGGTCTTCCTGCCTGGTTGAGAGTAGCAGCCAGCGCAAAGTCGGAGGCATCACTCTCTACTTGGAAGGGAATGGCCTCATCCACCGCATGCATTGCTGCTTTGGCAATGTCCCCTTTTATGCGGTTGAAGGCCGTGTGGGCCTCGGCAGAGAGGGGGAATGTGGTGGACTTGACCAGGGGGCGGGCCTTGTCTGCATAGTTAGAGACCCATTGGGCATAATATGAAAAGAAGCCCAGGCACCTTTTGAGGGCTCTGAGGGTATTGGGAAGAGGGAGTTCCAACAAGGGGCGCATACGGTTGGGGTCAGGGCCAATGACTCCATTCTCCACGACACACCCAAGGATAGCAAGTCGGGTGGTCCCAAATACACACTTGTCCTTGTTATAGGTGAGGTTGAAAGATTTGGCCACTTGGAGAAATTTTTGGAGGTTGTTGTCGTGATCCTGCTGGTCGTGACCACAGATGGTGATGTTATCCAGATATGGGAACGTGGCCTTCAGTTGGCACTGGTCCACCATCTGGTCCATTGCCCTCTGGAAGACAGATACACCATTCATGACACCGAAGGGGACACGCAGGAATTGATAAAGCCTGCCGTCCGCCTCGAAGGCAGTGTAAGGGCGGTCCTCCCGGCGGATGGGGAGCTGATGGTAAGCGGATTTTAGGTCTATGGTCGAGTACGCCTTGTACTGTGCTATCTGATTGACCATATCCGCGATGCGGGGTAGAGGCTACGCGTCGAGCTGCGTGAACCTATTGATGGTCTGGCCGTCCTATTCTTCTCCTCGTTCTGAACAATGACCACCTGCGCCCTCCAAGGACTTGTGCTTGCCTCAATGATCCTCTCCCTGAGCAGCCGCTGCACCTCCGACTTAATGGAAGCTCTGTCCCCCGCGCTGTACCTTCTGCTTTTAGTTGCCACAGGTTTACAGTCGGGGTCAGGTTGGCAAACAGCGGTGGGGGAGGGATCTTGAGGGTGGAGAGGCCGCAAGTGGTGTCGGTAGTGTGGCAGTTGGCATGATGTTGGGTGGGATGCGCAGGTCGGTGTGTGTGTGTGGTCAGTAGCGGGGTACGTGACATATCTCTACAAAACAGGGGATTTATGACAGTAATTGGCGGGAGGGGCCCATCATACTTCATTGTCACGCTTTTCAGGTGGCTCTGGAAGTCCAACACCAACAGCACAGGGGCACACAGTTGAGGCAAGACCAGTAACTTAAAGTCCCGATATTCTGTGCCCTGCACCACTAGCGTCGCTACACAACCCCCCCGGATGTCTGTTGTATGCGACCCGGAGGCCATGGTGACCCTCCGACTTACCGGCCCTATCATGAGTCCACAATGCTGCACCGTGGCCGGGTGGATAAAACTCTCTGTGCTGCCTGTGTCAAACAGGCAGCTTGTCTTGTGCCCCTCCACCAGGATGTCCATCATTGACCTTGTGAGCTGGTGGGGAGCACTTTGGTCGAGGGTCACGGAAGCCAGGGTGGGGTCGTTGTCTTGGTCCGGCGCGGTGGGGTGGCCCGTGATCACCCGTTGGTCGTAGGCGGTGGGAGGTGGCGCCGACCAAGATGGCCGCCCCCATGTCTCGCACGTGGTGGCGGCGTGCAGGGAAGATGGCGGCCCCCATGTCTCGCACGTGGTGGCAGTGTGCAGGGAAGATGGTGACCCCCACGTCTCGCACGCGGCGCTGCTCGATCCCGCTCGCGGTTTTGACTTACAGACCTTGGCGAAGTGGCCCTTCTTTCCGCAGCTGGAACAGGTAGCTTGTCGGGCCGCGCAACGTTTCCAGAGGTACTTCTCCAGTCCGCAGAAGTAGCACTTCGCGGACTCACGACTGGCTGCAGCCGAGGTCGACTCGCCGGCAGGTTGCGGGGTCTGCGGCGACCACGAGGCCATCGGGGGATCGCGTGCCTGGAGAGCCTCGGAGTTATGCAGAGCGGCCTCCAACGTATCAGCCAGCTCGATTGCCGAACTTAGGGTAAGATCGGCTTTTTCCAGCAGCCGCTGGTGCACGTACACTGACCTGGTCCCCGTAACGAAGGCGTCTCTCACTAGGAGTTCTGCATGCTGCGCCGCCGTCAGCTCCTGGCAATTGCAGACCCGCACGAGTGTCTGTAGGGCCCGGACAAACTCAGCACTCGATTCCCCGGACCGTTGTTGCCGTGTCGCTAAGCGATGCCGAGCATAGACGCTGTTTATCGGCCGCAGGTATTGTCTTTTGAGTGCGTTCATCACGCCGTCGTAGTTCGGCTGGTCTCTGATCAGCGAATAAACCCGTGGACTGACCCTGGAGAGTAGAACTCTGTGCTTCGCTACGGGGTCGGTCCCTTTAATCTCCTCTAGATACGCTTCGAAGCAGACCAGCCAGAGTTCGAAAGCGTTTCCAGCGTCAGGCATTTGCGGATCGAGGTCTAATTTGTCTGGTTTCAGGGACTGTTCCATGTTTTAAAATGTACAGTGAATAAAATTGAAGCACCTTCAATTACTTCAAAAGACTGAGGTTTGGTAAAATACTGAAAGGCTTTTATTCGCTGTACAATACGACCTCCACAGTGAGTGTCTGCCCCCGGACTGAGGGGAAGGGGCAAGGTGAACACCTTTATACAGGACTCTGTGGGAGGAGCCACAGGGGCAGTCAGCAGAGGGGTGTGTCCAGACAGGTAACCGAGTTACAACATATATACATGGTTTACCACAGGCACACACACAAAGGAAAGACTTTTTTTTTAAAAAAAGCCTTCTGAAATGCAGGTCGAAACTGTGGCTGAGATGTGAAATTGGAAAGAGAATGCCAAGATTATCCAGGACATCAGGGTATGCCCAAAGAGAGAGAGATAAATATTCCAGATAGCCATCCTTGGAGCAGAATTGGCCAACTCTGATACAAGCCAAAGAAACAAATTAGCTGAGATTGGTGTAGAGTTCTGAAGGCTGCAATTTGGCCCAGATGGAAGATGAAGTGTTGCCCTCTAGGCTGATATTGGGTCTTGTTGGAACAGTGTAGAGGACCACAGGCATTTGGGTCAAATTCAGAATTCTCTAATACAGAGGTGACCTCATTATAATCAGGGATACAATGCACTGGAACGGAAATGGTGCATTGAATTGCTCTTCACTGTAAGGAATGTTTTGTATCTCTCGGTGATGAGCAAAAGAGAAAGTGTTGTAAGTCCTGTGATTGATCGGAGAGGTGCCATACGAAGGAGAGTGCTTGATGGAGATGGAACAGTGAACACTGGGGTTACGAAGGAAAAAAAAAACACTTGGAATATTAGGAGAGGAGGGGAGGAGGAAGATCAGGGATTGACCCAATGAAGTTGAGAGGAGGATGAGAATCTGCGAAGGTGAGAGGCTGGCAAAACTGAGTTTTTCAATGTGATGATGGCAGTCAGTGTTGAATAGATCTGGAAGGGGTAAATGGCCAGATAAAAAGTTCTGGGGTGGGGGGGTGTCAGGAATTCTGACGGTAGGAGAGAGGGGCCACAGATAGGAGCGGGCAGGGAGCGGGTGGGGGGGTGGCAAGACCTCACCAAAGAAGTGGGTACAGGAGGCAGGGGAACAGCTCAATGTCACAACTGGCTTGGATTTCATTCGGGGGGGGGTGTTGCTGCTGAGAACCAGTGATGCAGGTCGGAGAGCATGAGATCGGAAGGGAAGGTGGAAGGGGGCAGAGCTGGCAATGTGGTGGGTGACATGAGCTCAGGGGAAAGTGAGGGAAGATCTGGACTGGAGAAGTGTTGAAATCATTGAGCTGAAGGGAAGGAAGTATTCTGTTGCAATAATGTGTGATCTACGGGATAAGGGGGGAACTGCCCAGTACGACTGTGAGTCAGTGTAATCACAGAGATGGGTGAGCCAATATGTGGCGTTAATAATAGATCTCAGTGTGCTGAAATCAGAAGCCTTAACTCCTTCTCTCCCCATAGACGCTGCCTGATCTGGAGAGCATTTCCAGCATTTCCCACTTCTATTTCAGATTCCAGCATCAGCAGTTTTTCTTTTTCATGTCTTGGTTGTTCTGCTCATGGACAAATTTGGGTACAGAGTAATTGGTGCACGACTGCAATGTGAGGGGGGTGCTGTTCATCATGCTCTCCTTGTCCAATGTCCTTACACCAGTCTTTGCAGAAGGCTTTACTGGACAGTGATTTGGATCAGGGACTTGAGCTGATTTTCCCGTGTTTCATTAACCAGAGGAATTTGAAGCCCTGTCTCATAAGAAGCAAACAGGGTGGCATTTAAAAATGTGCGGACCAACCTGTCCTAAAAGACCAAGTGACAGAACACAAACATTTAAAATGGAATATTCCTCTCGCAGCATTTCAAAATTGCTTCTGCAACTTTAAATACGATAACTATTTCAGTGTTGCCTGAGAGTGTGGGGAGTCCGACCATCTGAGAGACGGTCGGAGATGAGGATTCTTTTTTGCCAGAGGGAGGTGAATCTGTGCAATGCATTGCCACAGACATCTGTGGAGGCCAAGTCATTGGGTATATTTAAATCAGAGTTTGATAATGAGTTAATAAGGGAGTCAAAGTTTATGAGGAGAAGTCAGGAGAGTGGAGTTGAGAAGGAAAATGAATCAGTTGTGATCAAATGGCAGTGCAGACTCAATAGACTGAATGGGGAATGGCCTAATTCTGCTTCTATGTCTTATGATCATTGGCGAAGAAGGCCTTATCTAATTAACATAACTTACTTCCCCATGCATAATAATCAAGACCAAGTGGTTCCCTGGGCTTGTGTTGCCAGAAGTCTCATATTGAAACATTCCTTGCACAGCTTAACTTCCTGTCTCCCCTGTCGTTGCCTCTGCCACCACTTGACATCCTGGGTGAGGTCATAGACAATAAAAATAGAGGTCAACAGTGAGACTGAGATTGGTTGGGGGGGAGGTGTCAGGGGGGTGGAGGGGACTTGATCTCCGGGAAATTCTCTCCTGGCTTTGGTGATTGAAGGTGATCCCGGATGAAGCTGTGAACAGGACCTAACAGAGACAATCCAGCCCTTCTCAGTGGATCTGGTCTTCTGCCAGAATTAGTTTTGCTGTGTCTATTTTTCTTTCTGACTTCCAGATGTGACTATTCCAACATGCATTTTCTGGCAAGGCTCCTCCTTTATAAACAGCGTTTATTGCAGAATCCTACTGCATCCTCTTCACCCTTGTCCCTATATTTAGTCTAAATTGGCTTTATAGGGAGCAATGTCTTGATTTAAATCTCCTCACAGTGGCTTCCAAACCTTGCTTGCTCACTCTCCCTTTTCGACCCGTTCCTCCCAGTTATTACCCCAAGCCATCAGACTCCTGAGCCAGTGTGAGCAACTTCACTCGTCCCAACTCTGAACTGTCTCCACAACCTACGCACTCACTTTCATGTCCTCAGTATTGCTTAGTTGTTTGTGTTTGCAGAGTTTGCTGCCTTTTGCACTTCAGTTGTTTGTCAGATTTTGTGTGTAATTTTTCACTGATTCTTTCGTATTTCCATGTGAATGCCTGCAAGAAAGTAAATTTCAAGGTAGTACGTGGTGACACATGTACAATTTGATAATAAATTTACTTTGCGATGACTGCACTCCTCCCGTGCCGGTCATGTCCGGCGCTCTGTTACCGCCGGCCGTGCTGTAACCTTCTGGATCTCTACCTCAGCGACTTTCCTTCTCAGCCTCCACTGTCTCCCTTCCCTCAGCTTCCCGTCATCAGCAAGTCCGGCTTTCGAGGCCTGGAGTGCAGGGTGCTCGATCGTCCACATCGGCGATTCCTGGGTCACTCGATACCAAGGGCTGATCGAAAGTCCGGATTGAAGCCCGACGGTCAGTCGAGAGTCCAGAAGTCCAGGCCCGATGGTCAGAACCTCAGGTCTGTGAGTCCATGAGTCGGCTGGAGACTGGAGGCCAAAGAAGCCAGGCTATCCTGGGGTTAGAGAACTGTGTATATGGGTGGGTCGGCTTGTTTAACTTCTGTTCTGTAACTTGTTATACTCTGCCGAGCACACTAAATTTGCTCCAGAATGTGTGGTGACACTTGTAGGCTGCCCCAGCACATCCTTGGGTGTGTTGGCTTTTAGCACAAATGATGTATTTCACTGAGATGTACCTGTGAAAATTAAATCTGACTCTGAAGTCTACTTTTGCGGGGTGGGTGGAAGTTTGATTTGCTTACACTCTGCACACTAAGGATCAGTCTATGATCCATACCTTGCAAGTCACCTTTGTTTCACAACTGACCTGGATCTTTTAAAAGGGAAGTTGGTTTTCCGCTTGCTGCCTTTGACCTTTCCGCGATTTCTGACACCTTCCTGATCGTCCATCAGCAGCAGCAGAGTCGCCTGGTTGTCTCCGGTCAAGGGGATAATGGAAATGTCTCGGACCGCCCGGAACTGGCCGCAGTTGTTCAAATGTTCGTTTTCAAGCCGAAAGAAATTCCAGATGAAGCGTCTGTGGGGGGAAGTGAATAAATTTAGAAATCAGCAACTGCGTTAAACTTAAGCAAAACCAAACATATGCAAATGAGCTGCAGTGAAGGCGTTCTGGAATAAAAGTTTGTACTTCAAGTTAAAGCGCGAGCTCGATTTCAACATTTAAGCTGAGTTTGGATGGGTACATGAATAGTTGGGGTATGGAGGGCTTTGGTCCCAGTGCAGGTCAATTGGAGCAGGCAGTTTACGTGGTTTGGCACGGATGAGATGGGCCAAATGGCCTGTTTTGGTGCTGTACTTCACTATGACTCCGTGACTCTTAAATCTCACTCCCACCTCAACCACTCTGCATGTTATCACTAGCTCTCGATAAAAGTGCTGTTGATCAAAACAGAGATGAATGGAGTACTCTTCACACCTTTGAAACCTTGCTATGAAATAATGGGTCGGATTTGTACTAACTAACCGTCATTCTTTTGCTCTGATTCTTTGAAAGATAAACTGTAATAATTGGGAGATGAGGTTGTAGATTTGTCTTATTGTCTAAAGACTGATAGTCAATTTAAAACAGATCTGTAGTGCTGTGTCACAAACCCTTGGAAATATGCACACTGGGCAGAGGGAAGACGGTTTGAAACTCACACCTGACTCTTGCATCATTACAATAAGAGGTTCCTCACTTCCCTTTCCCTTCACTAGCCCAATCCCAATATTATCTCATCAATATTTCTAGGTTGTTCGTGTTTCATAACACACACAAAATGCTGAAGGAACTCAGCAGGTCAGGCAACATCTACGGAGAGGAATATACAGTCAACGATTCAGCTGAGACCCTTCCTCAGGACTGGAAGGGGAAGGGGGACAAAATCAGAATAAGGTGGGGGGAGGGGAAGGAGTACATCATTGCAGGTTGTAGGTGAAGGGGAAGGTAGGTGGGTGGGGAGAGGCGGAAGAGGTAAAGGATAAATTTCTCATTGCTACCATCAAGGAGGAGGTACAAGAGGCTGAAGACACATACTCAACGTTTCAGGAACAGCTTCTTCCCCTCCGCCATCTGATTTCCGAAAGAACAATGAACCCATGAGCAATACAACACTACCTCAGTATGTTTTTTCATCTCTTTTTTGCACTAATTTAATTTAGTTTTCTTTTTATGTTGTGTACATACATCTATTGATACTTCTGGACACATCTTCAATGATGTTCCTGGAATCATCGGGTGTTTCGGGTCTTTCAACGTCATACAACCTCCTCCAGGTGACCCAGCCGGGGCTGATCAGACCCCAGCTTGTGTCCAGATGGCTAGCTACTTATGACTCCATGGCTCCCCTCTTTTGAGCCACAGCCATCTTGAGGCCCTCTCTGCCGCATCGGTGGTACTGCGGATGGCTCTCCTCTTCCTTTCTCCCTCAATGCCCAAAATGCTGAAGGCTCTAACTAAAGAACGGGCCACGAATCCCCTACAACCAACCTCCACTGGGAGACACCTCGCTCTCCATCCAGCCTGCTGACAGTTGCTGACCAGTCCTGCGTACTTGGAGAGCTTTATGTAAATTCCTTAATGTAACTTACGGTTTTATTATTATGTAGTGGAATGTACTGCTGCCACAAAACACCGAATTTCAGAACATACTGTTTGCCAGTGACACTAAATCTGGTTCTGATTCTAATACTGAAATTGATGGTCATGCCATCCGGTTGGAGGCTACCTGGATGGAATATGAGGTTTTGTTCCTCCAGACTGAGAGTGCCCTCGAGGTGGCAGTCGAGGAGACCACTCACAGACATGTTGGAATGGGAATGGGGAGTGGAATTAAAATGGTTGGCCACCGGGAAATCCTGCCTCTTGCAGATAGAATCTTGCCACCCCTCAGTGCTGGTGACGTTTCCATAGCCCGCTGCGGTTGCCTCCTACGCAGTAAACACTGCGGGTCAGAGGGGCTGTCAAAAGATCCTGAAGGTGCAGTGTATTTTCTAGACACTGCAGCCATGATGTCTGAGCACGGGAGGGAGAGATGACTGAGGTGTTAATCAAGCAGGCCAGACCGGGCTGACATTTGAGTGTGTTGTTGGAGCTGAACTCAGCCAGTCACACAGAGAATACTTCAGCAAAACCCCTCACATTCCTGACATGCCTCGTAGCCGATGGAAAGGCTTTTGAGAGTGGGGAGCTTGGTCGTCGCCCACAGAATATACAGTCTCTGACTGCCTTCAACCACAGTGTTTGTAGAATTCCTGGTCAGCAGCAAAGCCTGGCGGGTCAGCAATGGAAGGTTCTGCAATGGAAATGCCATTCGACATTGAGAGTAGGTGGTGAGACTTGCACTTATCGGTAAAGGTCATTATCTGGTACTAATGTAAAACAATTATTATTTCCAACATCAGCCATACCAGAAGCTCGTCCGGCCTTGCTGTGTGCAAGTTTGGACTGCTATGAGACCTGAGGGGTTGTGAATGCAGCCATTTGGCGGTAAAGCACGAGATTCTGCAAACCCTAGACACCTCGAGCACCACGATCAAAATGCAGGAGGTGCTACAGAGGGAAAACAAGCAGCCAACATTCTGGGCCAAGTTGAGTTTCGGCCCAACGTTTTAACTGTTCGTTTCTTCCCAGAGTTGCTGCCTGACCTGCTGAGTTCCTCCAACATTTTGTGGGCATTTGTCAGTGAATATTGCCACAACTCACCTACTAGTTGACAGAAGGGCTTGGACAAAGATTTAGAAAACAGTTAGGCCTGAATGTCAGCGTAGGGTGGTGGCAGGGCACTGATGGCTCTGGGGACTGGGTATACTCCAGGTCAGGATGAAGGGATAGAGCAGCTACAACCACCTTTCCTGAGCCGCCAGGTTCCCGTATCCCTGTCTGAACTGTACGGCCTCTTACCTGAAGACCTCCAGTGAAGCCAGGGTGGTCGAGATGATTTCCGCCACCTCGGACTGCTTGGTCTGCGTGAACAGGATGTTCAGGGCCCAAGCAACGCGAAGCACCACGTCCTGAACTATGCCACAGTAGTAGTAAGCCTATGGAGCAGAGGGAGTTTGAGTTAGAATCCATGCCCGGAGAGGACGAGGCTCACCTGGGCTACACTGCGTACTGAGGCTGCACGGAAGCCTTTGGCCTAACTGGCCCTGTCAGTGATGGTTTACGCTCCACTCAGACCACCGCCAAATTCATCTAACGCTTTCTCCGGCTCTTTAGTATTAAGTGTTTTATTTATTGTAAAATAAACTTTATTCACAATAAATTACACAAATAAACACTTTCATTCTTACATTCACAGTCAATGCCATTAGTATTGTTACACTGCATTCCCTAACACCGATGGGGCTGTTGCCACTCACGTGCCCGCCCCCCCCCCGGGTGGTACACTATCACAATCAGCCGCCCCCTTGGATGCATCTAAGCTGGCGGTGTGCAACGCCCTTGCTTGAGAGCCACCTGGGCCACTGGCATCTTTTCTGAGGTCATTCCAGATGGGGCCTGCTGATTCCCAGTAATGCTGCGGGGAAGTCTACTCAAAACGTTAGCTCTATTTGTCATGTGCACATCGAGACGTCAGAGTAGACGGTGAAATGCGTCAGTCTGCATCGACGTCCAACACAGTCCGATAGCCGTGCTGGGGGACAGCCCTCAGGTGTCACCGTGCATCCAGTTCCAAGGTCGCGCGCCCGCAGCTCGCTGACCCTAACCGCATGTCGTTTGGAATGTGGGAGGAAACCGTAGCACCCAGAGGAAATCATGTGGTCGCAGAGAGGGCATTATAACCTTCCAGACAGTGACAGGAGCCGGAACACAACTGGCGATTGCTGGCGCAGTTAATAGTTTGAGCTAACTGCCGCGCTGCCATAACATGCTTCGGTCGAGTAGGACATGTCACTGGAAAGGAGACAAATTTCCATCTTTGAAATAATTGTTTGCTTAAATTTACTCAATTATTATGTAAATTTTCAAGTGTTCCAAGTGTTTTAATCATTTGAAATAAAGTACTTTTCAAAAACTCCCAGCTTTTAATCTTGTATTTTAAGACAAAGGAGTAGAATGATGCCATTCAGCCCATCGAGTCTGCTCCATCATTCCACCATGGCTGACTTATTTTCCCTCTCAACTCTATTCTTCTGTCTTTCCTCCATAACCTTTGACCCCTTACTAATGAAGGAAGCTATTAACCTTGACTTTATATCAAATCACTTTGTCTCCACAGCTGTCTGTGCAATGAATTCCACAGACTCACCGCCCTCTGGCTAAAGAAAATTCCTCCTTATCTCTGCTCTAAAGCGAAGTCCTTCTATTCTGAGTCTGTGCCCTCTGGTCTGAGACTCTCCCACTATAGGAAACATCCTCTCCACGTCCACTCTGTCTGGGCCTTTCAATATCTGGTAGCTTTCAGTGAGGTCCCCCTTCATACTTCTGAACTCCAGCAACGGACGAGCAAACGCATTCAGTTTTAATGGTGAGATGAAAAGCTTCTGAATAGATTTTTCAATATCTGAATGTCAGATAGTCAATGTTATTCCATAGCTGTGACACAGTAAGGCTGAGGCTGGGACTGCAGTTTAAGCAGCTATCAGAACAGTTGTGTAGATGGGGCTTGTCATTTTCCAAAGCTCTCATTCCTCACTTTGATGTGTGTTTCTTTGATGTACTTACTTACTGTCTGTTGTTTCTGAAACTCTGTGGAACTGAACACTTTGGGGCTGTTTGGAGCTGTTCCTTGGCTCCCCATGCTGAGGCTGGTTTATGGTTTGAAAATCAAACTGAAATTGGTTTGCAACTGTTACTAACGGGTATAAAGAAAATGAATGCATGGATTCAACATATTAATTTAAAAGGAAAAATGTATTTATGTGTTAAATATTTGAATCACAAAAGGTTAAATACCTTCCTGCTTCTTGGAAAAATTAGGAATTTGTGGCCTCTGGAATTTCTGGCAGTGAAAGTAGGCAGGGACGGGATATCACATGACAAAGTGCTCTCACTTCTGAATGAGGCCGGACGGGATGTGCAGCCCAACTGAGCTGCTCCTCACAGCACCCAGATCCATTCTCACCACCCTCTCAGTGAAGGGCTACCTGCCAGCTTCACCCAGACAAGAAAGCAGGAACTGAGTCCCAGGTCTGCCAGTCTTTTCAAACACACCATAAAGTAAGCTGAAACAACTAACATCAGTGGCCCTTGATGTTGCACACACAGAGATAAAACAGGAGTCTTTGTACATAAAACATAGAACACTACAGCACACTACTGTCCCTTCATGAGATATTAGATATAGGAGCAGAATTAGGCCATTTGGCCCATTGAGTCTGCTCCATCCATAGTGGTGCCTACCTTTTAAGCTACTCTAAGATCAATCTATCCCTTTCCTCCGTTTTTCTATCACCCATGTGCTCACCAAGGGACACAGTTTCTTAACTGCCCCTAATATATCTGCCTCCACCACCACCTCCAGCAGGGCACTCTATGCACCCACCACTCTCTGTGTAAAGAACTTACCTCTGACATCCCATCCATACCTTCCTCCAATCGCCTTAAAATTATGTCTCCTGGTATTAGCCATTTTTGCCTTGGGGGAAAAGTTTCTAGCTATCCACTCATCTATGCATCTTATCATTTTGCGCACCTCTATTTAGTCACCCCTCTTCGATTTATGTAGGTTTGGCAGCAAATATTATAAATAAATTTTAATTATTTTAGCCATGTGCATTGTGATCTGATACGTTAATATTGCAGATAGACATTAGGTGAAGACAATGTCCCATCTTCAATGCTTTCGACGAACTGAACCAAACGTGAGGTTGCAGCGCCCCCTGCTGGCAGAAAGGTGTTTATGTTGCTCATCCACCTCCTCATCCATACCTCGGCAGCGTCTGCTTGGCGATACTACAGCCCTGGGCTCAATCTGACCTCAAGTGTTGTCTGTGTGGAGCCTGCATGTTCTCCCTGTGACTGCATGGGTTTCCTCCCCATCCCAGTGCTTTGGTTAATCAGCCACTGTAAACTGTCAGTAGCACGTAAGTGAGAGGTGGAATGATTGGGGAGTTGATGGAAATGCAGGAAGAATGGAAAGTGGGATGAATATGTCCTGGGTGTTAACATCCCTGAAGATCTATTCTGGGTCGAACATATTGATGCAGTTACAAAGAAGGCAGACAGCAGCTGTATTTCATGAGGAGTTTGAGGAGGCTTGGTGAGTTTTCACAAATATCTACAGATGCACTGTGGAGAGCATTGCAACTGGTTGCATCACCATCTGGTATGGAGGGCGACTGCACAGGATCAGAAAAAGCTGCAGGAAGTTGTGAGCACAGCCGGCTGAGGCACGTGGACAGGGGCATTAGCCTCTCCAGCATCACAGACACCTTCAAAAAGGTGTCATCTATCATTGTGAATCCCCATCACCCAGGACATGCCCTCTTCTACCATCAAGGAGGAGGTACAGGAGTTTGAATCAACACACACTCAAATTTTTAGGAACAGCTTCTTCCCCTCCGCCATCAGATTTCTGAATGAACAGTGAACCCATGTATATTACCTCGAATTTTTACACTACTTATTTCAGCTCTTTAAATATATTTTATTGTAATTTATAGTTTTTTAAAATTATTCTGTTTTGCAATGCACTGCAGCACCCAAAACAACTAATTTCTCAACAAGTGCCATTGATATTCGATCTGATTCTGAGTGAATGTATGTAGGTGCTTAAGAGTCAGCATATGCCCAGCGGGCGGAAGGGTCTACGTCCATGCCCATCTCTACGACTCTAGGTGTAACTGCTAAAAATCTGGACTACTTTACTGACTGAGATGAGCCCAGCTAGTACAGCAGAATATTGCAAAATACTTCTAAAATCCTACTTTTTAAATTTGGTCTACTTATAGGATTGCTTAATGCCTGTGGGTGCTGATTATGTAATTTGTTATATTCAATTGCATTTTATCCTATATGTTTGTCTTTACTTTTGATTTTTAATTTTGTCTCATATTTTTATGACCATACTGATTTACCTTTAAAATCTATGTAAAGTACTTTGAGCCAGCATCTTAATGTTTGAAAGGTGTTATATAAATAAAGTTGTTGTTATTATTATTATTACTACTAATCCAGACCAACCTATTTGATCATTCGATGCTGGTACTTTCACAAAAAAGGAAGGATTTGGAAGAGAAGAATTCAATTTCAGCAGCGTTTAGCCAATTTCTCTGGTTGGAGAGAACGTACACATCTGAGGTTAGGTGTACACTTACTTTATATTGGTATACTGTCTCCTCTCGCAGAAACTTGTTCTCTTTAGTTTTCTTCTCTAACAGTCCCCAGTCCATCTTCAGGTCCCAGCCGATGGTGAAGATGGTGCTGACGCAGGTCGTCACGGCCCACAGGTAGAAGTAAACCTTCACACCGATCGTCAGCTGAGAGCGTTCTGATTGAGAGCGGGTTGCAGGAAGGAGCGTGTGAGAATTATGCTCAGCTTCACATCAGAATAATGCGGTGAGCTAAACTTGTGGGGGATTGGTAGTGACCTTTTTAATATTCAGTGGCATGCTACGGTAAGGCATGTAACCATGGCAACAGGAGGAAATTGTGGCAAATCGTCTAAGTTTTCTCCTGAATAAGGTAGCTCCCGCACGCAACACACTTTCAATTCTTGCACAGCCGTACGTCTGCTCCCTGGTTCTGACTAATTACTGTGAGAAGCACTTTGACCGGTAACATAAGCAACACACATCAAAGTTGCTGGTGAACGCAGCAGGCCAGGCAGCATCTATAGGAAGAGGTACAGACGATGTTTTGGGCCGAGACCCTTCGTCAGGACTAACTGAAGGAAGAGCTAGTAAGAGATTTGAAAGTGGGAAGGGGAGGGGGAGATCTGAAATGATAGAAGAAGACAGGAGGGGGAGGGATGGAGCCAAGAGCTGGACAGGTGATTGGCAAAAGGGATATGAGAGGATCATGGGACAGGAGGTCCTGGGAGAAGGAAAAGGGGGGAGGGGAAAAATCCAGAGGATGGGCAAGGGGTATAGTGAGAGGGACAGAGAGAGAAAAAGGAGAGAGAGAAAAAGAATGTGTGTATATAAATAAATAAATAACGGTTGGGGTATGAGGGGGATGTGGGGCATTAACGGAAGTTAGAGAAGTCGATGTTCATGCCATATGGTTGGAGGCTACCCAGACAGAATATAAGGTGTTGTTCCTCCAAATTGAGTGTGGTTTCATCTTTACAGTAGAGGAGGCCATGGATAGACATATCAGAATGGGAATGGGGCATGGAATTAAAATGTGTGGCCACTGGGAGATCCTGCTTTCTCTGGTGGACAGAGCGTAGACTGTACCTCTTCCTAGAGATGCTGCCTGGCCTGCTGCGTTCACCAGCAACTTTGATGTGTGTTGCTTGAATTTCCAGCATCTGCAGAATTCCTTGTGTTGGCCGGTAACATGGTGGCCCAGCACAGTGAGTGAGAATTGGACAATGAATGTGTCTGAGATACAGGGCTATCAACACTATGGTAACCACAGGGTGGGAACCACGCTGAGTGGTGGGATCCCGGTGCTCCCAATCCGACTGGATGCACTAGGAGTAACAATTATTCTGTCTTCCCTTGATACAAAATGGAGTAAAACTCCAGAGACAGTAAAGCTTTGACAATGTTGCACCCTTGGGACCTGGCCATTGTCCAGACCGATATTTATGGCCCCTCTTTGTTGATCTTCAACAACTGAAACTATCTCTGGTTACTCATATTGCTCCAAATTCTATTCTATCATCAAGCCATCCAATCTGTTCTGAATATTTAAAATTCGCCATGTGCCAAGTTGTATCTTTTTGAATCAGTGTAATACTAACCATATTAACCATATCCTAACTACATACAACTGGTGCTCCAACATGGAGCTCCCAACTATAATTTTAATAAGATTTTGGATAAATTCACAGTGGTATAATAAATGTTCCAGTGAACCTGGTGAGTTTAGACAGCTAAGGGAATATACAAACACTCAAGGCCTTGCTCCAATTGCAAGCCTTCCCACGTTCCTGAACCCTGGTGTTCCAGATCCCATCCCCGACCTTGGCTAGACTGATCGCAGACTGGACTCGCACCCCAGCTCACATTCCAGGTTAGGAGTGAGCCAGATGCTGGGTACCTGGATTTCCGAACAATCGGACACTGGATTACTGCAACCGGGCTTTACGAGGATAGTAGCAGATTAATTACACTTGCCTTTCTCGGTTGAGTACAGAGCTGCAAAGGTTACCATGATGAAAACTGTGGAGTACTTCCCAGCATTTGCTAAATGCGGGAACGCGTCCCTGCTGTCCCTGTATCGACGGAGGCACTGGGTGAACCGGATCCAGGGTGGAAGGCACTGAATGAAGCAGGTCACTCCGTAAGAGTTACCGTTGGTTATGAACTTATCTGTGCAGAGAAAAGGAAAGATGTGAGGTAAAAAAAAAATAGTTAAATAACATCTGGAGGACACGGATCATGAACGCCCATGGACAGCTGGTCTTTCTTTCAGACTCTGACCGAAGGTCATCGACCTGCAATGTGAACTCTCTGAGTATCTCCAGCATTCTGTTGGTTCAGAAGGCTCTTGTGTTCTGGGATTGGTGACATCTTGTCTGTCGTAACATTTATACCAACAGCTGCTAGTTACCTGCGATGGAAAAGTCTAGGACCAGAGGACACAGCCTCAGAATGGAGGCTGAGGAGACAGAGATGAGGAGGAATTTCTTCAATCTGGAACTTGTTGCCAAAGCAGCTGTCGAAGTTGAGTCTTTATGTATATTTAAGGGAGAGGTTGATAGATTCTTGATTGGTCAGGACATGAAGGGATATGGGCGGGGGAGAGGGCAGGAGATTGGGTCTAAAGGAAAATTGGATCAGCCATGATGAAGTGGCAGAGCAGACACGATGGGCCAAATGGCCTAATTCTGTTCCTATATCTTATGACCTAAAGACTACATTCAACAAGAAATCGTAAACACAAAATAATCTGCAGAAACTGGGATCAAAGCAAAACTTACAGTACGCTGGAGGAACTCAGCAGGTCGGGCAGCATCAGTGGAAACGATGAGTCGATATAACATAACTCAGGTTGGAGGAGCAACACCTCATATACCGTCTAGGTAGTCTCCAGCCCCTTGGTATGAACATAGAATTCTCCAACTTCTGGTAATTCCCTCCCCCTCCCTTCCCCTATCCCTATTTCATTCTGCCCCCTCCCCCAGCTGCTTATCACCTCCCTCATGGTTCCGCCTCCTCCTTCTACTACCCATTGTTTTCCTGCCAATGACGTCGATGCTTCCCCTCCCCCACCCCTTTGACTTTCTAATTACTGGTCTTTCAACTGAACCTACAAGCATTCTTCAAATCCTTCCCCCCCTTCATTCTTCAGTCCTGACAAAGGGTTCCGGCCCGAAACGTCGACTCATCGTTTCCACTGATGCTGCCCGACCTGCTGAGTTCCTCCAGCGTACTGAAAGTGTTACATTCAACAAGAAAAAACCCAGCTGCTTCCATCCTGACCTGCACGCACTGTGTATCCATCATTAATGTCTTGGGTCATTACTGGGATCATGAGGTTCTTAACTGGAAAAGCCACGTTAACCCCATGGGAACAGTATTAACGCAAGTCAAGGTATATAAACTTATGAGGGGTATAGAGAGGTTAAATGCAAACTGGTTCTTTCCGCTGAGGTTGGGCAAGACTAGAACTAGAGGCTATGGTCAAGGATAAAAGTTGAAATGTTTTTAAGGGGAACATGAGGGGGAGCTTCTTCACTCAGAGGGTGGTGAGAGTGTGGATTGAACTGCCTTTGGAAGTGGAGGATGCGGGTCTCATTTCAACATTTCAGAGAAGTTTGGATGACTACATAGATGGGAGAGTTATGGAGGACTATGGTCCAGGTGCAGGTTGATGGGACTAGGCAGATTAATAGTTCAGCATGGACTAGATGGGCTAAATGGCCTGTTTCTATGACTACAAGACTCTAAATGTCCCTGTATAAGGCTGAAGTTGGAAGAGCAATGGAGTGGAATACTCAGAATTCCTCTGGATGGTAGGAGCCACAGCTCTAGGCTTGGATCTGTTCTCCTGCCATCAGACCCCAACATCAGTTTCCGATCTACCATATTGCAATGTACACTATCTGCAGGATTCCCTGGAGCAGTAAGTGAGCTCTTCCCTTGTACTTCCTAGGAGCTAGATAATCTAATTGCCTAGATCATCCACGCTTCCTGAGTTCCTTTGCATTTCACACAATATGCCAAGTTGGACCTGTTTTAGCAAACCACCCCCTGCCCCGACTTTCCCTTGGTCATAATGGAGGATCTTACTAACATGCCATACTGTGATAACTTTGAAACCAAGAACACTGATGGTTCAGGGAAATGGGTGAAAAATACTGGTGTTTGTCCGAGAGCTCCATGTATTTTCGGCACTCTGTACTTCACAGCTACCTTACTGTTGTAACGCGTGGTGCTGCGGACTGACTATATCGGTTTTTGGCGTGGCTTCTCACCTGCAGGTGGGCTCAGGAGGCCCTGGTTACTCTCCCAGTTCATGTCAAACATGTAGAAGCAGATCAGGGACCAGAGGTCCAGGAAAACGGGCCCCATGCTGTTGAGTTGATCCGCCAGCCAGAAATCAGCAAAGCCAACTTTATGGAAGGGGGCTGTTATTACCCTGGACTGTTCGCAAAGAAACAAAGAAGAGAAAGGTCAAGTCTGAGGCATGGATCCAGTCACGGGAAACCAGCCCCTCTGTCCCCTTCACCCTAACAATCCAGAACCCTTTACCACAGGAAGTGCCCAATCAGTCTCAGTAAGAATAGCGGTTGGACCCACTCTCTACCGGCTGCTCAGGGTCGGTACATAAATGGGTGGTCCTTGACGGAAGGAGTCAGCCCTTTCTCTCATGGAGCAGAGTATTGACCTCAAGAGGATTGAGCGTTCTCTCACCCATACCTGCTCCTCCACCCAAATGGCGCTCCAGCTTCCTCAAGTCCACCTTGCCACCCTCCAATATCATCCTTGCTTCTAGACGCAACAGGAAAGCTGTCAGAGATGGGAATGGGAGCAGGATATTCAGTCTGCTCCACCATTTAGCAGGACTGTGGAAGATCAGTTCCACCCTCCCCCATGACCCATAACCCCATTACAGGTGAGAAAATTGACCTCTGCTTCAAAGATCCCACACCCGGCAGTTTCAAAGGCTCACAACCTATTAGAAGAGTTTCTTCCTCATCCAAGTGTGAAACTGCATCAAGAACCAGAGGACAGGGTCACTGCATAAAAGAGATGCCTATTTAAGACAAAAATAGAGGAGGAATTTCTTCTCTCGAGTTGGGAATGCTTGGAATTCCTTGCCTCAGATTGTTATTGAGGCTAAATATTGGAATATATCAAAGAATTAGATAATTAGACTTTTACTGATTGACGGAACCAAGGATTATATGGGGAGGGTGGAGAAAGTGGACTTGAGGATTAGAGACCATCCCTTTTGGTTCCGAATTCCCCCATCTACACATCCTAGCCCATTAAAATTGTATGTTTCAATAAAATTGCCTGTTGTTTTCCTAAAATCCAAAAAAGCTAAGCCTCAACCTAAGTGTTTTCATTAGGACAATCTCTCCATACACAGGACCATTTTACTGAACTCTCTCTGAACTGCCTCCAATATTTTCCATAAGTCGGGGGACCAAACCTGTCTGTAGTCGTCAAGAAGCTCTCATAGTCAGTTGGTATACTTTTTGCTAGTTTGCCCTCTGATTTACTTTCCTCTTGATTACTTTTACTCTTCTCCTGCAAGTT
The DNA here is from genome assembly GCF_030028105.1 of Mobula birostris. NCBI lineage: Eukaryota > Metazoa > Chordata > Chondrichthyes > Myliobatiformes > Myliobatidae > Mobula > Mobula birostris. Next base: position 21,161,633 of record NC_092391.1, on the reverse strand, counting down.
TCCAAATCTGTCTCAACTTCTGGGCCTATCATTAATTTTTACCACCATGATTTCTTCTTCAATGGAATGCACTCCTTCGTTAGCCAGGGCTTACACTACCCCCCCCCCCCCATCACCCTCACCTTGGGAGGCATTGTTCCTCATTTCAATATTTTTTGTTGGATAGATTTGACTTTCTCTTTAAATATCTACAGTATTTTCCCATTGCTTTACTTGCCTGGTCAACGTTATCCACCCCTACGCTCATTCATTGGTCATTGCCTTCTTAGTTTAAGGTGGTCATTTCAGACCAAAGTTACTCATTCTCTTGTTAAATTCAACCCGGCTGTGATTGCTACTTCCTGGGTGATGTTTCATTCTCGTTGCCACTGTAGCATGGTGACTAGTGCGCTGCTTTAAAGCTCAAGGCGTCAGAGTTCTGAGTTCAATTCCGGCATCCTCCGTAAGGAGTTTGTACGTTCTCCCCTCGGAACGCGGGGCATTCATCCGGGTGCTCCGGTTTCCTTCCCCCAGTCCAAAGACAAACCAGTTAGTAGGTTAATTGATCATTGTAAATTGTCCTGTGATTAGGCTAGGGTTAAATTTGGGGTTGCTAATGGTTCGGTTCAAAGGACTGGAAGGACCTGTATCTCTAAATAAAATAACATAATTTATGTAATCAGATTTTTTTTGGATTCAGATTTATTTATTTATCGATTACAAATGCAGTGAAGTAGGTTGTTAGTGTTGAGGCAGCCAACACAGCCTCAGGATGTGCTGGGGGCAGCCCTTAAGTGTCACCACACGGTGTGCCCACTATGTTCGGCACAGCAACACAACAACAACAGTAAAAACAAGCCTTTTTCCTCTCCCACCCACTCACCCACCCACATAGTCTCCAACCCCAGTACAGGCCTCTGAGCCTCCAGCGTCCGCTTTACCGGATCTAGCGTCACGGGCAGCACAGCACTGTACAGTACAGGTAACACGGGTTGACTTCCCACCGCGGCTCATGAGGAGTTTGTACATTCTCCCCGTGACCGCGTGGGTCTCCCCTGCGTGCTCCAGTTTCCCCTCACAGTCCAAAAGACAAACCGGTTAGTAGGTTAATTGGTCATTGTAAATTGTCCCATGATTAGGTTAGCATTAAATCGGGGCAGTGCAGCTCAAAGGGACAGAAGAGCCTATTCCACGTCGTATCTCAATAGATAAATAAACTGTTGTACACCACTTGCATCACAACGATTGTGTAGGCCTAAAGGTGGCATTCTTGTTCAAAGATCAAGGTATCGGAGGGAAGAGGATTGTTTTTATTCAGGGAGAATCTCAGCTGGATAATGGGACCCTGGACAGAGACTGAACAGACTGGGTCATATTCTCTGGAAGGAAGAGGCTGGGATGTCTTTAAGATTCCCAAGTCTGAAAGGAATGTTTCAGAGGAGACAGCCCCTCTTTGTGGATATCAAAAATTAGATGCTTAGACAAAAGCAATATGTCCAGCCCAGGAGATATTTCTTTACTAAGAGGATAGTCCAGGTCTTGAATCTCAGCAACAGTAAATCCCATGGATACTCTATGGGAAAGTCAGACGCACACGAGAAAGGCTTGAGAGGAACTATGGCAGGCTGATCTTTGTTGACCGGATAACTTCAGAAGTATTTCAGTGGCTGGAAAGGGCACTGGGTTGGTTTGAGGCTGTTTAAAGTAAGATACAATTAAATGCATATCATTCCTAGACCAGGCATCTCTGCTGATGTACTCACCAGGACCTTTAACAACCAGATACGGGACTTATAGTAGAAGGTCTTGGTTGGGTTCAGGAGAAGAAGCACCATGAACCCGTACAGGACCAGTGGACTGATTGACATCGGAGTGTGGATGTAAGCACTGAAAAGGCAGGCGAGTACACTCAGGCACCAGAGGACTCCCAGGAAACCAGCCAGCTGAAAGAGAGGGGGTGAGGAGCTGTTAGTGTTAGGGCCTACACTGGGCAGGACACACTGACAGAATTAGAGTGTCACCCAAGGCAATATATCCCCGAGGAAAATGTACTTTCAGATCTTTCTGTGGCAGGTAGTTTTCCCTCTTCTTAACTCCTCAGTGGATGCAAATCATCAGTTTGCTGGGTAACTTCAGAGTAGTTAATGGACACCTCACTGCTGTGGAACTGGAGTCATGTTAACTCCAGACCAGTTACCAAGACTAAGTTTCCCTCCCTTAATGAAAATCCATCAAATCTATGTTTCCTTTCACTGAATCTTGATGGCTGGGTTGAGCTGTTCTCTAATCTTGGCAATTTACTTGCAAACATGTTGTCACCATACGAGGAGACATCACCAGTGTGCTGTTATTCTTGACAAGTTTTCTAAATAATGAACTACTGTTCTCAAGCTGGCTCAGGGGCTTTAACCTTGCATCTTGGACAGACAGATTATCCCTAATGGTGTACTATTTTCTTACTGTTTCTCTGGCTAACTTGTCGGGTAATATAACCAGGTACACACCTGCAAAGAGAATAATGCAGCGCCTGTCACTCTGAGGTTTCCTTGTGGAGTAGCATTGGGCAGGTTTTTAAAGCAGTTTACGACCTGACCTTAACTTTGAGTTCTCATCAACTTTTATCTTCCCCTTCCAGCTGCAGCTAACTTGACTCCTTCCACTCCACCCTGTCTCAGACCCTCTCTAGGCCTTGAACTTGGTCAGGCTGTTACGTTCACTGACGTGTAGGAGCAAGGTTCCATCAGGCTCACCTCAAAAATTTCCTGATGGGAGAGGTGGTTCCTGGGATCAAGTTCAAAGATCAGACAATGGTTCACTCCTGCCTTCCTCCAGCCATAGACATTAATTCCCAGCAGGAAGACAAACTCAATAAAAATGAAGCCCGCTCTGTAAGCCCTCAGGAGGGGCCACACACTGGCTTCCCGAGATACGTAGATACCTAGAAAAAAAATATAATACCATAAGGCATAGGAGCAGAATTAGGCCATTCAGCCCATCGAGTCAGTCCCACTGGCCTATATCACTTTAGCCAGGTGGTTGTGGCAATAGGGCTATCATTTCCCTGAAGGCATGTAATGGTAATCATAGATACTGATTAAACAGAACTATCCGGAGCAGATCTAGTCTGCATATTAGAAAAAAGGCTGTAAAAGTTGCAGAGAAAGTGTAAAAAGATAGACAGGGGCTTTAGCAAAACTGTTCAGCTATATCTATTGGGCAAGACTGAACAAGCTGGGTGATATTCACTGGAAAGAGGTGGTTGAGTTATCTCTTAAAATTCCCAGGTTAGAAAGGAGTGGTTTAGAGTAGGGGTTCCCAACCTTCTTTAAGCCATGAACCCCTATCATTAGCCGATGAGTCTGCGGACCCCAGGTTGGGAACCCCTGGTTTAGACGGAAAGACAGTCAAATAGATCATAAACCCAAGCCGTTGTTAATTCTGCCTGATTCCATGCTATAAATTCTACATAAACCTGTCCCTCTCTATGGGCGTTGAAGCCAGATTCTGGTGCAATGATTTGTGCCACAATAACCGCTGTGGTATTATGTTATTTGGAAGCCAGTGTTGGTTTTTTTTAAATAACCGAAAACAGAAAATTCTAGAAACATTCAGCAGGTCAGACAGCATCTGTGAAGAGAGAAGCATTTAATGTTTCAGGTCTGACCTGAGCAATTCCAGCACCTTCTGTATTAACTCTTATTTCCAGCATCTGCAGTATTTTGTTTTGACTAAGATGCCTGGGTAAAATTCTAATTGTTGATAATGTATGCTTGCCAACTGATAGAGGCTGGTCACATGACATCAGCCACCTTGCCCAGTTAAGCAGCCTTTTGTCTTCCAACTCCAACATTTTTCCAACAAATAAAGATATGATCAAAGAAAATCACTCAGTGTTTTAAAAAAAATCTGTCTTTTTCCTCCCAGAATTGGCGCAGTCCTGTCCAGGAGACCCATCTTCACTTCCTGAAGGCTATATGTCAGTGATGGAGAGCTGACCACCCCATGCACCAACGTCCACATGAAATGGCCAATAGGCACCAGCTCACCCATATGATGGACCTATTCTCTTTCTGATTGGCTGGGAAGGGGCCTAGTCAGCAGTGGCCTATATGGGCACAATGACCAACCAATCGGGTTGTACCATCGCCGACCTCCTTTGGTGAAACAATCAGGGACCCTTCCACCCCTACTGGCAAGCTTCGAAAAAGACCATGATAGGTCTATGCTTCTTCAGTTACTGCCCCAAGCAAGCGACAAGGAAGAACATCTGGAAGATTTGTGTCTCCTTTGGTATAAAATATTTGATTGGCAGTATCTCTGCAGAGAGAGCTAAGAACTGAACTTCCAAACTGCTGCTTGAGATCGAATGTATACCATTCATTATCTGCCATTCTGGGGAAAGCGGGGTTACTCTGTTAAAATGTGGGCCTGCGAACATCTCGTTCTTCATTACACTTGGCAGTCGGAGTTATGCTGACCTGTGTCACCAGAGCCTCCCGTCTGTTCTGGGCATTTGATCCGTATACACTGTTGAATGATTCATGTCAGCCTGTCAGCAGTGTTGTTTACAAATACCTCCGGAATACGCAATGAGCCTGAGCTTTTTTCCCGTTGGCTGGCGCTGGGCGCTTACCTTTGATGATTATCAGCACGGAGAGTGCCATAATGAGTCCACACTGCACGCCCACACGGAAGGTTGTCCACACTGGGGGAGTCTGAGGGGACACAATGCAAAGCTTTATAGCCATTCATGAGATCTTCCCACAACACACGTGCTCTCTCTGACTAACACATACACAATAACATACTCAGGCACTGATTTCATCTTCTTCTGAGGCAGTTTCTCAGGATGAAGGATGACTTCTCTCACTCAGCTGTGGTGGTCTTTGACATGCTTTAGGATGCCAGTGAGGGGCTTTCATCTGCAGCGGGGAGGGTGGGGTGGGGAATGTCCAGGTGGGTAGTCTTTGAGATGTTGCAACACTTCCACTGTTTACGAAGAGCTTCTGTGTGCTCCTGATGCATGGTGCTGAGGTTCTCAGTGCAATCCCAACTCCCCTCCATTTCAAGTAGACATGGGCCAAGGGTTCTGAAAGTCAACGGGTAAGCTTTAAGCACATGTTGAATCTGTTGCCATGACAGAACCTTGAGCAGAATGTCTGCTTTAGGAGTGTGTTGCTGAATGTGTGAATGGATTGGCCTGCCCAATATCATCAACCTCTGCACAGGAGATGATGGCCCAGGAGAGGAGACATATTGTTTTGTTCATCTTTCCAACAAATCTGGAGATCTTACCAATTCTGGACTGGTGGTATCTTCCAGTGCCTTGAGGTGCCTGCAGTCAGATCTCAGAAGTATATCAGGCAGGAATCAAAACTGATCAGTAGACCCTGAGTGTTGTGCATGTCTGCAGTCCTGATCTTCAAATACCTTCCTCCTCAGTCAACTAAAGGCTTTGCTGGAACACTGGTGGTGATGTCTGCCTTTGCCCAGAGTTTCTCCTGAGATATGAAATGCGGTGAACGGTTTTGCTGTGAATCCCTGTTACTTGAACATAGTAGAGATAGGTTGGCAGAGGACCTATTGTCGTTTTGATGTTGAATGTAGACCCTTCTTCTCATAAACTTCCCATGACCACGATGCTTCTTGGCAACTTTTTCTGCAGAAGTGGTTTGCCATTGCTGCCTACTGGGCAGTGCCTTTACAAGATGGGTGACCCCAGGCATTATCAATATTCTTCAGAAATTGTCTGCCTGGTGTCAGTGGTCGCATAACCAGGACTTGTGAGATGCCCCAGCTGCTCATACGACCATCCACCACCTGCTCCCTTGGCTTCACGTAAATCTGATTGGGGGGCTAAATAGGTGCTGCACCTTGCCCAAGGGTGACCTGCAGTCTAGTGGAGGGAAGGAGTGCCTTAAACATCCTTTGGTAGAGATATATCTCCACCCCACCATCCCATGGATAAAGGAGTCAGTCGGACTCTTTTTCCCAGGGAAGGAATGTCAGGCATTAGAGGTGAGAGCAAAGAGGTTTCAGGGAGATGTGAGGGCACAGAGGGTGATAGATGCCTGGAGCAGACTGCTGGGAGGAGTGGTGGAAGCAGGTACAATAGTGGCATTTAAAAGGAGGGAATGAAAGGGTTAACATATGAGGGGTATTTGATGGCTCTGGGCCTGTATTCACTGGAGTTTAGAAGAATGAGGGGTGATCCCATTGAAACCTATGGAATATTGAAAGGCTGGACACGAAGAGGACGTCTCCAATAGTGGAGAAGTCTGGGACTTCAGAGCATTACCTCAGAATTGAAGAAGTCCACTTAGAACAGAGATGTGGAGGAATTTCTTTAGCCAGAGGGTGGTGAATCTGTGGAATTGCTGTGGAGGCTGTCATTGGGTATATTTAAAGCGGAGGCTGATAGGTTCTCGACTGGTAAGGACATCAAAGCTCATGGGGAGAAGGGAAAAGGACAGGGTTGAGAAGGATAATAAATCTACCATGATGGGATGGCAGAATAGACACGATGGGCCGAATGACCTAATTCTCCTCCTATGTCTTATGAATATATAGTTAGTGGGGGGGATATGGATCACATTTAGGCAGAAGAGAATAGGTTTAATTCACGATTGTGGTTGGTGTAGGCACTGTGGCAAAAGGGACTATATCTGTGTTCTCTGTTCAACGTTTTCATGTTAGATTTCCATTAGGTCTGAAAATGAGCTCTACCGCCAAGGGAGTGATGGAGGTGAGATGCAACATTGCAGTGAGATGGATTCAGAAAAGCAATGACACGGCCTTGTTGGACACCGGTCTCCACTCAGGTCTGCTCTGTTGTAGATCCAATACATAGTGTCACGGCTTGTAGACATGGAGTAATAACCTGGACACAGACTTGAGGAGGGTGTTCACTGTCCCTGCTGACTGATCATAGCAAAGGCTTGAGTAAAGTCAGAATAACCCATGTACAGTTTGTGGTGTTGGCCCTGTATTTTGTTGGTGTGGTCACACAGGGAAGATGATACCCACTGTGCCTCTGAAAGGACAGAGCCTACACTACAGTGCAGGAAGCAGCTTGTGTTCGTAACTCTAATATACCTGCTCTGACTGTACTACCCCTCGAGTGTGTAAACACACACACGCGCAAGCCCATACACAAGCGCAGACACAAAAATACACAAACACAGGCACACGGGTGCACACATACAGTCGACAGCACACCTACATATAAGATATACAAATTTCATTCACCAAACCTTCAACAAGCAACACAGACCGACACTGCTCTGTCTGTAATACACATCTACATTTACCATGGTTGAATTACGCGCACAAGTACACCCACTCTCTCACTCTCGTGTGGACGCAATTGCTCAAGCACCTCACTGAACTGTAAGTGACAGACCTGTGCTGTTCCTAGCGGTGGAACTCGAAGCCTCTTCATTGCCCGGGCTCTGTCTCCTCCTGCCAGCTGATTGGTGTAGAGTGACTGTGGGGGCACAATTTTGCATCTTTAAGTTTAATGAAATTCTTTGCTTTAGTTGCAAGTGTTGTCATTACCACCAGTATGAGTGTGTGCTTTTTGCGGGGGTTTCCACACTGGAACTCTTTCTGGACAGATAAGCACCCTGCTCTTCATTGCTACACTTCGTGGAGCATTCAGGGTGGGGTGCACGAAGAATTCTCAGAACTGGTGTGTCATTTGCCAGTATCCCTGTCTATAGTCAGTTCAGGGCAGGTTTCTCGTGCTCCTCATGTGTAGCTCTCTCTTGGTTTCTAACAGCTATAAAATTACAGAGGTTTGATGTTCGTGATTAAGAGGAATTGGCCTTTGCATAACGTTTACCAGATTATCCATGAATATCCTTCTCCTCTGCTCCACTGCACGTTCTGTAAATAGCCTCCATCCACATGTGCATTGTAGTGTCCATAACTACCCCTCTCCCTCTGCACTCTATAAACACCCCCTTTGCATTCTGCAAACACTCTGTTGTATTCACCTGTACCCTGTAATTTTGTTAAGTTCCCTTCTGCCTCTGCTTGTATGCTGCACTCTGCAACCATCTCTACGCCTCTGAGTGCCATGGTCTCTGTAAGTATTTCATTGCGTCCACCTGTGATAGCTTTCCTCTCACTGAAAGTTTTCGTATAGTCGTGTGATGCTGGATAAACACCCCTTGTTCAAGCTGTCTCTGAGCACCTCAATGTGTCTGCCTATGTTTGGAAGTCTCAATAAATGCCCCTGTCTGTCTCTGTAAACACCTCGTATTCTCTCCCTGTACACTGCAGACTCTAACTACTCACTCTCTGGTAGATTGCAGTCCAGGTAAGTATCTTTTGCCCCAGTAAGTAGCCTTGTCTCTCTTCCTTTTTGCTGCAGTTTCTCTAAGTACCCAGTCCGCCTGTATGCAGTAGTTTGTAAAGATCTGACTGTATCTGCCGCTACTCTCGCTCCCAGGATATGCCTTGCAGCTTTTGTAAGAACCTTCCCACTCTGCCTTCTCAGTCCTGTACCAATGGATGACAAGGCACTTATTCTGACAGGTTCCTCGATGTGCCTTATTAGCTATGTCCCACTGTCTGGCTCTACCCCACAACCTCTGTCAATATCACTGTGACACAGCTTGTTTACTGTGTTCTGTCTACACTCTGCATCCCCTGCAAATACATTCCACGTTTGCACTTTTTATTGATTTTGTAACTTGATGCCATTTTTATGTCTGCACTGTACTGCTGCAGCGACTTTCACAACGAATGTCCGTGAAAATAAACCCGATTCTGAAATTCTCCCGTCTGTATGTTGCAATCTCTGTAAATACCCTCTCAGTCTGTGTGAATGCCCCTCTCACTCTGCAGTCTCTACAAACACCTCTCATCTTCCGTCTATATGCTTCTCTACGCCTGTCTGCCAATACTCAACCTCTGCCTGTGATGATTATCAGTCATTGTAAAGATTTCGCCACTTTTTATTTTGTTCCCCTGTTTAAGACAATAAGACCATAAGACATAGAGCAGAATTAGGCCATTCAGCCCTTTGACTCTGCTCAGCCTGTCCATCATGGCTGATTTATTATCTCTCTCAACCCCATTCTCCTGCCTTTTCCCCGTAACTTTTGACATCCTTACTAATCATGAGCCTACCAGCCTCCACTTAAAGCACTACCCGTTCCAGCTAACAGGAGGTAAGTTCTGAGCAAACACCCAACACCCGGACATCCACACGTACAAGGTCGATTTTTAGCAAGTCTCATCCTGTAATGTACAGTGGAGCCCATCATATATCCCAGTGATGTAACCACATGTGTGGAATGGCTACTCCTGTAAAATCCTACAAGCCCAGCCTGTTGTGCAACCGTGAATTTATTTCCCAAAGCCCTGGAGAGCGAAGGCAAAGGCAGAGCTCAGATCACAACAGGGGTCTCTTGGCGGCTCCTGAACGAGTGAGAAGGAGCCCGATTCGGTCTCTCCCACACTCACCTCCACCTCGCTGATCAGCTGGTCCACCTTTTGGCTGGTGTACACTGCTGAGCTCTCCACCTGAGCTTCCTGCCACCCTGCGCCTTTCGACGTGTTGAACATTTTGTCGTATTTCTTCATGATTTTGGAAAGCCCAGTGAGGTTGAGATTCTGGAATGGAAGAACAGAGTTCTCTTGACATGATGGATGGGTGGGGGAGGTGGAAGGAATACAATCTTTCAGAACTTTTTAAAAGAACAGAACCTGGACTCAACATATTGATGCAGCTATAAAGAAGGCAAGACAGTAGCTATATTTCATTTGGAGTTTAAGGAGATCTTGGTTTGTCAACTAAAACACTCAAAAACTTCTACAAACGTACCGTGGCCAGCATTCAGTCTGGTATGGGAGGGGACGGGACTACTGCACAAGATCGAAGTAAGTTGCAGAAATTTGTAAAATTAGTCAGCCTCAACATGGGTACTAGCCTCTGCAGAGGATATCTTCAAGGAGCAGTGGCTTAGGAAGGCAGCATCCATCATTAAAGATCCCCACCACCCAGGACATGCCATCTTCTCATTGTTACCATTGGGAAGGAGGTACAGAAGCCTGAAGGCACACACTCATCAATTCAAGAATAGTTCTTCCCTACTGCCATCTGATTTCTGAATGGACATTAAACCCATGAACACTACCTCACTACTTCCTTGTTTTCGTTTTTCTTCTGCACTACTTGTTTTACCTTAACTATTTTATTTATATATATATATGTGTGTGTATATACTTAATGTAAACCAGTTTTTTCTCTATATTTATTTATCATGTGTTTCATTGAACTGCTGTAGTAAAGTTAACACATTTCATGACATATGCTGGTGATATTAAACCTGATTCTGATTCAGAATCCATGTTTTGTGTTCCTTATAGACAAATAGGCAAAGGTAAAGGTTGGTGGTGTTGTTAATAGCGTAGTCGGTTGTCGTAGGGTTGCAATGGGACAGAGACAGGATGCAGAGCTGGGCTGAGAAGAGGCAGATGCAGTTCAACCCGGAAAAGTGAGAGGTGATTCACTTTAGATGGTTGAATTTGATGGCAAAATACAAGGTTAACAGTAGGATTCTTAGCACTGTGGAGGAACTGAGGGATCTTGGAGTCCATGTCCATAGTTCCTTCAAAGCTGCCATGCAAGTTGATAAGTTTATTAAGAAGGTGTATGTTGTGTTGGCCTTCATTAGTCGAGGGACTGAGTTTAAGAGCCGCAAAGTAATGTTGCAGCCCCATATAACTCTGAATAGATCACACTTGGAACATAGTGTTCAGTTCTGGCCATCTCATTATAGGAAGGATGTGGAAGTTGAAGTTTTAGAGTGGGTGCAGAGGAGATTTATCAAGATGCTGCCTGATTGGAGAGCACATCTTATGAGCAAGCTAGGGCTCTTTTCTCTGGAGCAAAGGAGGATAAGAGATGACCCGATCGAGGTGTACAAGATGATAAGAGGCATAGATTGAATGAATAGCCAGAGACTAATATGAGAAGAATAATTTTAAGGTGCTTGGAGGGAAATATGAGTGGGGGGGGGGAGTTGCTGTCAGAGTTAAGTTTTTTTACACAGTGACTGGTGAGTGTGTAGAACACCCTGCCAGGGTGGTGGTGAAGGCAAGCACATTAGGGGCATTTAAGAAACTCTTAGATGGGCACATGGATGATAGAAAAATGGAGGGCCATGCAGAAGGGAAGGGTTAGATTGATCTTAGAGCAGGTTCATTGATTGGCACAACATCAGGAGCCAAAGGGTCTGTACCGTGCTGTAATGTTCTATGTAAATTGTCCAATGATTTTTAAGGGTTATAAAAGACACCATGTGGGTCACATATCACTAGGATAAGTGGTGTCCCATCTCCCACTCTCTGGACTATCATTAAAAATGTGTGTGTTAATTAACCGTTAAACTCCCTACAGGAAGTTTTGGCTGTTGATGAGCTGCTGGTTAACAAATACTCTGCTTAATTTATGGCCACTAATTTAATAGAGGCCAAGTGGTTAAGGCGTTCGTCTAGTGATCTGAAGGTCGCTAGTTCGAGCCTTGGCTGAGGCAGCGTGTGTGTCCTTCAGCAAGGCACTTAACCACACATTGCTCTGCGACGTCACCGGTGCCAAGCTGTATGGGTCCTAGTGCCCTTCTCTTGGACAACACTGGTGTCGTGGAGAGGGGAGACTTGCAGCATAGGCAACTGCTGGTCTTCCATACAACCTTGCCCAGGCCTGTGGCCCGAGGCACAAATCCATGGTCTCGTGAGACTAACGGATGCCTGTATATTATTATTAATTTAATAGATAAACACTGGTTGATAAGGGAATGAGGTGGAGCAGAAAAGGACGTTGAGGTGGTGTACAGATGACGGGGGCAATCTGGCAAGAACTGATGGGAATATGGCGAGAATAAACTGGGACTGAGTAGATTAATTCACACAGGTGGGTGGTTGATGGTCAGTTTGCACCCAACAGGCTGAAGGGCCGGTTTTGGTGCTGTATGACTCCATGACTATGTGTGTGGTCTTCACCAGGCAATATGGGGATCTGAAATGTCCCCAGAACTATCTTTATTTTATTACATGTATAAATCAGTCAAAGTCTACATTTCATTAACGGTGTTTCTGTCCCCACCCTCTCCCCTTTCCTATTTCTCTCCACTAAAGGTTGATGGAGGATAGGGCACATTGTTGCATTAAGTCAACCGTCATGGCATGACGCTGGTAATTAAAAGATAGATCAATGTAAAGACAAGCTCTAAGCTGCTTCAGTAAAAAAGTAGCTCTGAACCGCGGAGTCTCCGACTCCAGCTCTACCTGTTGTACCTTCTCTTGATTTTGGGGAGAGTAGCTACAGCAGAACTTAGACCTCACTGTTCCTCCTTTGTTTGATGTTCCCTGGTGAACTCCATTTGCTCTGCAGGGAGCACTACTCTCTGAGGGAGCGGGTGCTTTAGTGAGAGAGGAGTTGCGTTCATCCTCAGTGCAGACCAAACCATCCCACAAAGTCAACTTTTAAAGAATGGCCACTCCAGCCAGGGAGGAAAATGCAGCAGCCATTTTGTACACATCCCGTGATCGTCAATGAGGCGTGAATAGCTGTTGTAAGGCTAGGGAGGCCTGGCCCCTGCACGTGTAGCACGCAGGACATGCCCTGATGCTCGATCCCCAGCTATGGGTAAGTAGCCCCACTGCCTTGTGGGCAGCCTCGGGAGAGATGGAGGCTACAGGAGTAAATCCAGACAGAAAATCCGGAGTGGAGCCTCTAAGGGGGTTGGACGTCACTGAGCACCTTTCCAGCAGCTAAGCTGGTGCCAAACATATTGCTTCACTTTCCTTTGGACTACACTGGTGAGGCTGAGAGGGGGGTCCTTGACAACTCGGCATCCCAGGATCTCCATACCCTCTGCCCAGGTTTGTGCCCTGGAGAGGTCACTCCATTCACACATTGCCCTTCGAGACAGACGGATACCATCATCAGCAAGTAGATCGGGATATATTTAGTACCCTGTCCGACATCCAGCATCTCCAAGAGTGTTGCCTTCTTCCAATACCACACTGAAGATGTTTATGCACACAACTCTATTGAATGACCTTGACCCCACAACCTCCTGCCTCAGAGGTAGGAGTGGCTCTCTCCTTGACCCATGGTTAACACAGTGGATTAGAGACTGACAATGCATTCTGTTTCACAATTCTACTTAGATCATCAGCCAATGTTAGTAATGGCAGTGAAATCATTAAAATCACCACGTTTGGTCTGAAAGCTTCAATTAAGGGGCATTTTAAACACGAGATTCTGCAGATGCTGGAAATCTTGAGCAACACACACAAAATGCTGAAGGCACTCAGCTAGTCTCACTGCATCGATGGAACGGAATAAGCAATCGAGGTTTTAGGCCAAGACGTTTATTCCCCTCCAAGGTGCTGCCCGACTTTCTGAGATCCCAGGGATATTTTATTTCTTTTCTGCCGGACCTTGTCATCTTGTCGGGCTGAAGTGACCACCCACGTACCTGGTAATTCTGCAGTAGAACTAGATTAAGGTAAAGTTCACTGAAGGCCAGCTTCAGGTCGCACATCTTCTTGTGCCGTGCTTGGTGCCTGTGTGGTTTGAGAAGGATGCTCTTCCATTGTGCCATTGATCTTGTATCACTCCCTCTTTGGGCACTGAGAACTGCTTCCAGTTCCATCTGCAATGTCGCCAACCTTCTTTGGGCTTCTGCAATTTTCTCTGAAAACATGGGGGTAAGGTAGAAAGACATCTGTGTTTAATTAAGGGGAAATGTGAAATGATGACTGCCTCATCTGGATTCACATGATCAAATTGTTCTCATTCACTAGCCTTGTACTTCGCTATAGCAACATGAGTCAGAGAGTTAAAGATATAAAGGATCCACCACAAGGAAATGGAGTCAACAGGAAATTAGAGCACATTTGTATACAAGATGATAAGAGGCAAAGATTTAGTAGATAATGCAAATGAAATACAATGTTGTAAGGTGTATGGTCATGCACTTTGGTGGAAGAAATAAACGGGCAGACTATTACTTAGATAGGGAGAGAATTCAAAACGCAGAGATGCAAAGGGACTTGGGAGTCCTTGTGCAGGATACCCTAAAGGTTAACCTCCAAGTTGAGTCGGTGGCGAAGAAGGCGAATGCAATGTTGGCGTTCATTTCTAGAGATACAGAATATAAGAGCAGGGATGTGATGTTGGCACTCTATAAGGCACTTGTGAGACCACACGGAGTATTGTGTGCAGTTTTGGGCTCCCTATTTTAGAAAGGATATACTGATATTGGAGAGGGTTCAGAGAAGATTCACGAGAATGATTCCAGGAATGAAAGGGTTACCGTATGAGGAACGTCTGGCACCTCTTGGGCTGTATTCCCTGGTGCTCAGGAGAATGAGGGGGGGATCTCATAGAAACATTCCAAATGTTAAAAGGTTTGAACAGATTAGATATGGCAAAGTTATTTCCCATGGTAGGGGAGTCCAGGACAAGAGGGCACAACTTCAGGATTGAAGGACGCCCATTTAGAACAGAGATGCGGAGAAATTACTTTAGTCAGAGGGTGGAAAATCTGTGGAATTTGTTGCCACAAGCGGCTATGGAGGCCAAGTCATTGGGAGCATTCAAGACAGAGATAGATAGGTTCTTGATTAACCAGGGCATCAAAGGGTATGGGGAGAAGACAGGGAAGTGGGGATAACTGGAAAAATTGGATCGGCCATGATTGAATGACGGAACAGACTCAATGGGCCAAATGGCCTACTTCTGCTCCTATATCTTATGGTCTTATAACCAGAGACCTTTTCCCCAGGGTGGAAATGACTAATAAGAGAGGGCATAATTTTAAGGTGATTGAAGGAAAGTATAGTGGAGACGTCTGATGTGAGTTTTTTTACACAGAAAGTGGTGGTGCTTCGAACACCCCATCAGTAGAAGCAGGGATATTAAGAACATTTAAGAAACTCTTTAAGAAACACATGGATGACAGGAAATTGGAGGATCATGTAGGAGGGAAGCATTAGAATGATCTTAGAGTCAATTAAAAGGTCATAACAACATCATGGACCAAAGGGCCTGTACTCTACCGTTGTGTTCCATGGTCTATATTCTATAATTAATGACTTAACTTACAGGATTGCTTATTGCTAAACAAAACACTTCATTGTACTCATACCATGTCATCTAATTCTGTCTATTAAACAAGCTGTTGGGTAATTGATCATTACATTTGGCATCTGTTACTGTAGCAGGAAGCAGAGCATGGAATTCCTTTCCACCTGCCGTTCAAGGATGGCCCATGTATGATTTTTAAACATTGTCAAATCTGACTCATATTTTGCATCATGCCTTTCATTGTTGGTGACAGGCATGGGGAGAGGTGAATGCATGAAAGCTCTGGATGCCATTTGGTGGAACAACATTGTCGTCAGATTATGGCGAGCCGGTGTCCATTTTCACTGCAAGTGGATTATTACACCCTATTACACCCGTGTAACCAATCAGCCCACAGCTCGCGGTCTTTGGAATGCAGGAGGAAACCAGAGCACTGAGAGGAAACCCACGCGGTCATGGGGAGAATGCAAAAACTCCTTTCAGACTGTAGCAGAATTAAACCCGGGTGACTGGCGCTGTAATAGTACAATAGCATGACGATAACCACTGTGCTACCATGCTCTCAACACTGGCGATCTTTGTGCAAGACTTTGTATTGTTTAGACTGTTGCAAACATTGGCTCTGGACACTCCCCATAGCTATAGGAACACAAGGAAAAGAAGCAGAGGTACGTCTTACATTCCCTTGAACTTGTTCTGCCATTCAGTGAGATCATGGCTGACATGATTTCAGGAATGAAGGTGTTTGGCAGCTTTGGACCTGCGCTCACTGGAATTTAAGAATGCGGGGCGTGGGGGAGGTTCTCATAGAAACCTAACCAAATGTTGAATGGACTATATAGGAGGATGTGGAGAGGATGTTTCCTATGTTAAGGGTATCCAGAACTAGAGGGCACAGCCTCAAAATTAAGGAGCGACCCTTTAGTAAAGAGGTAAGAACCATAGAACCATAGAACACTGCAGCACAGAAAACAGGCCATTCGGCCCTTCTAGTCTGTGCCAAAACATTATTCCGCTAGTCCCATTGACCTGCACCCAGTCCATAACCCTCCAGACCTCTCCCATCCATGTACCTATCCAATTTATTCTTAAAACTTAAGAGTGAGCCCACATTTACCACGTCAGATGGCAGCTCATTCCACACTCCCACCACTCTCTGAGTGAAGAAGTTCCCCGTAATGTTCCCCCTAAATCTTTCCCCTTTCACCCTAAAGCCATGTCCTCTCGTATTTATCTCTCCTAATCTAAGTGGAAAGACCCTACTCACACTTACCCTGTCTATACCCCTCATAATTTTGTAAACCTCTATCAATCAAATCTCCCCTCATTCTTCTACGCTCCAAGGAATAAGGTCCTAACCTGTTCAATCTTTCCCTGTAACTCAACTCCTGAAGACCCAGCAACATCCCAGTAAATCTTCTCTGCATTCTTTCAATCTTACTGATATCCTTCCTATAGTTAGGTGACCAGAACTGCACACAATACTCCAAATTTGGCCTCACCAATGTCTTATACAGCCTCACCTTAACATCTCAACCCCTATACTTAATACTTTGATTTATGAATGCCAGGATGCCAAAAGCCTTCTTTACAAACCTGTCTACCTGTGATGCTACTCTCAGGGAATTATGTATCTGAACTCCCAGATCTCTTTGTTCCTCCACACTCCTCAGTGCCCTACCATTTACTGTTTATGTCCTACCTTGATTTGGCCTTCCAAAATGCAACACCTCACACTTCTCTGCATTAAATTCCATCTGCCATTTTCTGACCCATTTTTCCAGTTGGTCCAGAACCCTCTGCAAGCTTTGAAAGTCTTTCTCGCTGTCCACAACACCTCCAAACTTAGTGTCATCAGCAAACTTGCTGATCCAATTTATCACATTATCATCTAGATCATTGATATAGACCACAAACAACAATGGTCTCAGCACAGATCCCTGAGGCACACCACTAGTCACAAGCCTCCAGTCTGATAAGCAATCATCCACCACCACTCTCTGTCTTCTCCCACACAGCCAAATTCGAAACCAGTTTACAACCACTCCATGGATACCTAGAGTCTGAACCTTCTGAACTAACCTCCCATGTGGAACCTTGTCAAAGGCCTTACTAAAGTCCATGTAGACAACATCCACAGTCTTTCCTTCATCTACTTTCTTGGTAACCTCCTCGAAAAACTCTACAAGATTCGTTAAACACGATCTGCCATGCACAAAGCCATGCTGACTATCCTTAATCAGTCCTTGGCTGTCCAAATACTTGTATATCCAATCTTTCTTAGCCAGAGAGTAGGGGATCCGTGGAATGCTCTGCCACAGACTGCAGTGGAGGCCAAGTCCGTGGGTATACTTAAGGCGGAAGTTGATAGTTTCCTGATTGGTCAGGACACCAAAGGATATGGTGACAAGGCAGATGTATGAGGTTGAGTGAGATCTGGGATCAGCTATGATGGAATGGCAGAGCAGACTCGATGGGCTGAATGGCCTATTTCTGCCCCTAAGACCATAAGACATAGAAGCAGAATTAGGCCATTTGGCCCATCGAGCCTGCTCGCCATTCAATCATGGCTGATCCATTTTCCTCCTCCTCAACCCTATTCCCCCAGCCTTCTCCTCGTAACCTTTGATGCCACATCCAATTAAGAACTTATCAATCTCTGCCTTAAATATACCCAACAACCTGGCCTCTTACAGCTGCCTGTGGCAACAAATTCCACAAATTCAACACCCTCGGGCTAAAGAAATTCCTCCGCATATCTGTTTTAAATGGACACCCCTCTATCCTGAGGCTGTGCCCCCTTGTCCTACACTTCCCCACCATGGGAAACATCCTTTCCACATCTACTCTGTCTCGGCCTTTCAGCGTTGGAAAGGTTTCAATGAGATCCACCACCCTCAATCCCCCCCAGCCATCCCTGTCCTCTGTCTTATGGTCTTAAGAGCTTGGCCTCATCTTCACTTCACTCCCTGTTCCCTCTAACACTTCAGTCTCCAGTGCCTGGGAAGCATTCTATTTCTACCTCGAAACTACTTTATTGCTCAATTTTCTCATCCCTCTGGGATGGAATTGTTCTGAGATGATGAACTCCTTCTCTCCTCCGCTTTAATTAAACAATCCCTTATTCTGAAACGATGCCCCAAGTCCTAGATTTCTCATCAGGAGAAACACCCTCTCAGCAACCACATCGGAATACCAGTGAGTACAGAACCAACCAGCTCTGTTTTTCTTCCTCAGCTGATTTCAGTTCATAAATTAATAGGAGCTGCTTTCCAAGTCATTTTATTTTTAAATAGCTGGAAGCCTTAAAACAAACGTTTGTTCTTTCTGGTAAATTTTAGCAACAGGTTACTTCAAGGAAATTTTATGTTACCACATTCAGAGGGAGTGAAAGGTCAGGGAGCCCATTACCAATCTCAGTCTTTGAGCAGTCTCCCTGCAAGATTATCTTGGTGTTCCATCATATCAGCCTTGATTACATTAGTACCAATCTGTTGCTAAGCAGAGCTGTCCCTCTGAGAACTGCTTCATTTCATAACACAGAAGGCAAAGACTATAACTCTTTTTTTTTAAAAAAAAGAATCTTGAGTTTACCTGCATAAAATATATTTATTTTGGTTAGCTCTTTCTCACTTATCTGAAAAAATCTTTCTTCCAGTGATGCATTATATCGTTGGATAACTGCAGGTTCTGAAACTGCAGAGACAAAGATAAAACATTCAGCAAAAGAACTTGGGTAAAATCATCATGATTAAAGCATTTTAGAACCTTTATATTGAGAATTTTACATATGCCCATTGTCTATGACATCACTCACCTTGACTGAAAGGGTAAAATGGGACACATTTGTCAGAACTGACCTGAGATATTATCTCTGTCTCTTTCTCCACAGTTGCTGTCTGGCCGGTTGAGTATTTTCAGCATTTCGAGTCTTTTGAATATTTTCAGCATTTTGAGTTTTAATTCAGATTTCCTGTATCTGCTTATTTTTACTTCCTTCCTTCTTCATAATGGAGTTAATTGTATACACTATCTGTTGTGGACACTTACTGCATTCTAACTTCATCAGTCTCGATGAAAGGCCTCACCCCGAAGCATCAACTGTTTGTTCCTCTCCATAGATGCTGCCTGACCTGCTGAGTTCCCCCAGCATTTTGTGTGTGTAACTCTCTAATTCCAGCATCTGCAAGATCTCTTGTTTATGATTAACTGCACTCTAACTTTGGGCATATTTGGCAGCTCACCTAGGAGAAGGAAAACTCTTATCACAAACCTCCACTGCTTTGCGGTTCTACCCACTCATGGGGAAGGCTTCAGGAGCAAACTCTGAGGGGAAAACTTTGGAGCTGGAGTCCCTAAGGCAGTCACTGACTAGAAACTCCTGCGATGCTGCTGGTGCCAAACTATATTGGTCTCTGCGTTCCTTTGGGTTTATTGGATGCATAGAGAGGGAGCAGCTTACTACATGGGCAACAGCTTGCTCTCCATATTTTACCCCCCAGGCTAGCATATCTAGACAGCTAGCATGTGACATCCATGGTTAACCCTGACTGACAGAAGCCTCACTCTAACTTGGTTTTCTGGAAGAGGTTAATGTGGAAATATTTTATTTACTAGAAAGCTATGGATCCCTTGTTATCTTACTATATTGTGAAAGATACGTATCATTCTATACACCTCTGCCTCGTACAGTACAATGCAAAAGTCTTAAATATATATATATATATATATAATGTAAATCTGCCAGGAGCAAAGGATGTTGGGAATGCAAGGGCAGTACGCCACAGGACAGGTGGCAGACGAGTGCCTGAGGTGTGGCTGCAGACACGCCCAGTCCTGAGACACCAGGCAAGGTCACTTGATTCCAAACACTTGGTTTATTGATCACTACAGAATGTCTCTCTGGTGCTTCCCACTCCCTCCCTTCTCCCTTCCCCTCTTCCCAACCATGATTCCCTCTCCCCGCCCCTTTCCCACTTATGGTCCACAGTAGAGACTCAGATCAGAAGCAGGATTATCATCACTTACACATTCTCAGGAAATTTGTTCTTCTTTTAGCAGCAGCAGCTCAGCGCAATACATAAAATTACTACAGTACTGTGCAAAAGTCTTAGGCACCCTAGCTATACAGTATGTACTGTATGTGCCTAGGACTTTTGCACAACACTGTATCCTGTTTCCTCGATCAGTCAGAAAAGATTCCAAGTTGCATAACTAGATTCAGAGTTCCTGTAAGTGGAGTGATGTTGCCCGACTATTCAAACCCATTTAAAGGCCTTTTCCTTAATCTAGCATAAGTGATAGCAAACTACCTGTATGGAAAGGACTGATATTTCCTGTGTACTTCTATATTTAATTCCTAGGTTAACTTATTGCCTTAATGTTAGTTAAAGTCTGCTTTGAATACCCGTGGTCAGTCAATGACCCGCTTCTTAGTAATCTTGTAGTCAGATTGTTTTTAATTTCTGATTTTTATCCATGAAAATACTACATACAGCTTATTATATGAAATTTAAGTCAATTTTGATAGCTTGATAAGTCATAATTAATGTTTAATAATGTCACAAGCTCCAAAATACTATTTTAGTATACAGCAAAACAAATCTGCTAGAGGAACTCAGTTTGTCAGGTGCTATCTGTAGAAGGAAATAAACAATAAATGCTTCACATTGAAACTGTTCGTCTAGGCAATACTTTTCTACATTTGCAATGCAATTCTTTTAGTTAAGTTAATCACAGTCCTATCAAATCAATTCTACTTTCACTTATAAAATAGTTTGCTTATAACATTCATCTCTTTCCTTAATTTCATTTGTCTAGATGCCCGATGAAATTTCTTTGTGGACAAATCAACCAAGAAGTAAAGGTTTGCCTGCAAGGAGAGATCAGGGTGAACCCTCTGGCACCTGAAGTTAACTACAGCGTTGTTGGGACAGATTTCCTACAGTAGAGAACGGAGGATGAAAGTGTCATAGGGGATCATGTCCCATGTGAAAGCAGACAAGCACATATCGCGAAGAACACAAACAACAGCAGTGTAACTCTGTGGTAGACTTGAATTAACACCAATGATCCAGGTAATTAGTGGACAGCCATTAGAAAACTTGCTGTTAAAGCTGTTAACTTATTATGCCATTCAAACTTCTGAGTAAGAGGATCCACCATCTGTAAGTGGTTAGCCATGGCTCAATGGATGGTATCTGACTTCTGAAACAGGAAGTTTTGGATCCAGTTCCCTTTCATTGACCCTTACATAATATAGACTGACTCTTTCCAATGGGAAATGAGGAAGAACTGTTTTGTTGGACGTGCTGTGTTAAACCAAACCTGGTAGATGTGTTTTGCCAGATGGATGTCAATTATCAATGACTGTGTTAGCACTGCCTCTTACAGTTGTGCTGAACCCAAGAATTTCATCACCTTAATCAACAGCTTCCACCCTGCCCTCAAATTCACCTGGACCATCTCTGACTCATCTCTTCCTTTTCTGGATCTCTCTCTCAGGCAGGCTTGCCACTGACATTTTTTATGGACCAACTAACTCCCACAGCCACCTCAACCTTGCCTCCTCCCACCCTCCTTCCTGTGAGGATGCCATCCCTTTTTCTCAGTTTCTCCATCTCTACTGTGTCTGTTCTCAGGATGATGCTTTCTGAAGTCGGGCTTCTGAAATCTCCTCCTCTTGAGAATATTTATGTTTATTTAAGACTTGATGAAGACTGGCTTGATTAATTATTCCTAATTTCTCATTACCTGCCAAGGAATTGTACTCTGCAGTAAAACCAATTGTTATACACCGGAACAAAATATCAGTGTAGAAAGCAGAAGCTGATGCTTGATTTTCGTTCATAGATTGTTTCCCACTGATTTATTAGCATGAATTTACCACTTTCAGAAATACACAGGCTGTTGAAACTACAAGATAGACAAAAAAGGGGCAGGTGAGTTGAGAAGACAGCAATTTTCATGAAATGAGCTGCACAGACAAGTGGCTGTGTTTACTTTATAGATTATGATTCAACAACTAATGATATTAATTAGTGGATAAATATAGGGTAGGAAGTAATTTATTTTCTGGATATGTTTTTATGGGGATTTGAACTCCCCTTTCTCTGCCCGTCCTACGTTGAGAACTCATTTTATTCACCTAAGCTGCAGGTATTTTGTGAAAGTCCTCCTGCCACTGAAACAACCAGCGAGCTGGCCTTTAAACCTCCCCCGAGAGTGAGTGAGAGGTAGGAAATTGCTGTTTTCTGCATCTTTTGGAACTATCTTATTTTTGTCCCAAGTTGTATTCTGCCCACAGCTGAGAAAAGCCAACTTCTCACGGCCTAGTTTATGTGAGTCCTGAACACCGTCCACATTGAACCACTACTTTTCTTAAAATTTTGGCTCCAAACATGATAGCGTTCTGTATAACCCTGTCAAAAACTCTTTAGTTGTGACTACTTCCATCCTCTTCCTCTGCTAATCACACTCGTTGATTCTTTTCTCAGACTGGGCAGCACAACAACAAAAGTTTGTTTCATGCAGCCCCTTTAACACGGCTAAAATTCCAAAATGCTTTACAGGACAATTATCAAATAAACTTTGACACTGGGCCATGCCACGATATATTGAAGCAGAACAAAAGCTGCGTCAAAGAGGTAGGTTTTAAACAGCAACTCAGTGCAACCTACTGTGACGCGGACAATGGTGAAGAAACCGTCTATGGTTGAGGGTAGAATTAAAGGAAAATAGTTATCACAGTAGATTGTAGGTCTGGAGGATGTTGGGTTGCTCTGGTGTTCTAGGTGCTCCTGTGCTGAGTTTTAAACCTCAGGTCCTGTCTTTCCAACCTTCACATCACCTGACTTTCCACTTGCACCTTTGGTCTCCACAAGCAGAAACATCATCATCATCCTTTGCCCATTACACCTCTGACATTTAGGGCAGCAATGAAGGTCCTCCATCTCCAACTTCCTTCATCGTGTCAGTAGCTTCCTTGCGGTTTTCACTACTGCCAAACATGTAAGTACTGGGTGGAAACTCAGGAATACCGTCACACTCAGATGTAGAAGGATTCTTCATTGCAGCTTCTGTAACAGTTTTGTTTTGCCAGTCAGTGTTGTTGGCCCTGAGCTGAACCCTCGAATCTGGAGGACTGGTCGCCTCTGACCTCTACCCTTTGACCTGTTTGGCATGGGTGACCCTAGCAAGAGTCAAAGCATAAAGCCCTGACTCCAGCCAACATAGATCTCCGGGTTATTGAAGCACACAAGCCTCCAAGCCATGAAAAGGTTGTGGTCTTCTTGAAGGCCACAAATAAAATCGGAATTATAACAACTGACATACATTGTGAAAGTTGTGGTTTTGCGGCAGCAGTACAGTGCAATGTATAAAAAGACTATAAACTACATTAAGAAATATACATTCCTTGACAGCTAACTTCTCAAGTGCAAAAAGAGAGCAAAATGTTTAGTGTGTCTTCAGGCTCCTGTACCTCTTCCATGAGAAGAGGGCAATATTTGGGTCCATAATTATGGGTGCCTTTTGAAGATGTCCTCCTGCTGGGGAGGTTACTGCCTATGATGGGGCTGGCTGGGTTCTTGATGAGGCTAGCTGGGTTCCTGATGGAGCTGGTTGAGTTCCTGATGGAGCTGGCTGAGTTCCTGATGGAGCTGGCTGAGTTCCTGTTGGAGCTGGCTGGGTTCCTGATAGAGGTGGCTGAGTTCCTGATGGGGCTGGCTGTTTTTGATGGAGGTGGCTGAGTTCCTGATGGGGCTGGCTGAGTTTTGATGGAGCTGGATGAGTTCCTGATGGGGCTGGCTGAGTTTTTGATGGAGCTGGATGAGTCCTGGTCCCTGCTATAATTCCACTTAAATCTCATTTGTAACTTCCATAGCTGTAAGGTTCTTCTTAATGTGTGAAGCTCAGTATTGACAGTGTAAGTCACTGGTTATGCTTCATAATGTTTTAACCTCCTTGCCCATCTTTAGTTTCCTGTTCCTTATCTGAAGCACCTCCATCCAACTATTCTTTACCCAAATCATTCATCTCAGTTCCTGCTTCTTAAATATCTAGGGCTCAATAGATTTTCTTTAAACTGACAACACCAGGGGACTCATCAGTGGCCATTGGGCTACTAACATAATCACCTCCCAGTGCGCATTAACCACACTGAGTACCAGTTTAGGAATGCATCCTTGTCAAAACTATCTTGGTCCATCCCTCTGTGACCTTGCATCTTGTACCTTCTCCAGCCCCACTGTTTGTGCTCCTCTTGATCAGGTCTCATCCATGTCCCTTCTCATAGTTGTCCATTCAGCATTCTAGCCCCTCGGCTCTGTATTCCTTCCCTAAAATCGTTGTCCTCTTTAATCCTTAAATCTCTCTTAACAGCTTTCGTTGGACTTTTGGCCACCCACTCAAGTCCATCTTCTGTAGCTTACTGTCAAATGGAATCTAACTTAATAAGGGTTTTGTGGAGCATTTTCCCATGTTAAAGGCACTGTACAATTAAAAGTTGTGGTGCTTATAATCGTCCTGTTTCCCTCATTTAAGGTCTGTTACTCTCTGGGGAAAGTGAAGATGGTGACTAGGATTGCAAAGGCAGGTGTTCAGCAGCAGATTCTTTGTTCCAACCCCTAAAGTGGAGCATTGTCTTTAACTAGACAACTATTTGTTTCATGATAAATAAATACTGACAGCACAAATAAAACCGTGCCCCTTGTTAATAATATAAAAGGAAATCGATCCCTACACAGGCATCAATGCTTCAGTCAGTGTTTGAGGTTAAACGCGGCTGCTAATTCCGGTTAGCTCAATGCTCGGGAAAGGCAAGTGAACAATGGAAAGTGACCTCTTGTTGCTCGGGATCCCGGCACCACAATACGGGGCAGAGGGTGAGGTGGCAATGGGCTGGCATTGTTCTGCAGGACAGTCAAACAGCTGGAGCTTACAGCCTGCTGCAGCGGTCTCCATGGAAACACTCGTGTCCTGTAGCAGCTGCGTGCTATCATGTTTACAGTGGTGAAAGGAGTCAGAAGGAGAAGGATTAGTCTGGTGTTCGATAGATACAGTGCTTTAGGTCACCCTGAAGTGATAAATACTAAAAAAAAGTGGTTAGCGCACCACAGGTTCTCCCAAACACTATTTGATGTACACTCAGTGGCCACTTTATTAGGAATCTATATTCTTTCTTATAGCCTCCAACCTGATGGCATGAACCCGCGACTGCGCTGCAACACACAGCTCGAACCACATCATTAAGTTCGCCTATGACACGACCGTGGTGGGTCTCATCGGCAAGAACGATGAGTCAGTATACAGAGAGGAGGTGCAGCGGCTAACGGACTGGTGCAGAGCCAACAACCTGTCTGAATGTGAACAAAACAAAAGAGATGGTTGTTGACTTCAGGAGGACACGGAAGGACCTCTCTCCGCTGAACATCGACGACTCTTCATAGAGATCGTTAAGAGCACCAAATTTCTTGGTGTTCACCTGGCGGAGAATCTCACTTGGTCCCTCAACACCAGCTCCATAGCAAAGAAAGCCCAGCAGCATCTCTACTTTCAGCAAAGGCTGAGAAAAGTCCATCTCCCACCCCCCATCCTCACCACATTCTACAGAGGTTGTATTGAGAGCAACCTGAGCAGCTGCATCACGGCCTGGTTCGGAAATTGCACCGTCTCGGATCGCAAGACCCTGCAGCGGATAGTGAGGTCAGCTGAAAAGATCATATGGGTTTCTCTTCCCGCTATCACAGACATTTACACCACACGCTACATCCGTAAAGCAAACAGCATTACGAAGGGCCCCACACACCCCTCATACAAACTCTTCTCCCTCCTACCATTTGGCAAAAGTATCCAAAGCATTCGGGTTCTCACAACCAGACTATGTAACAGTTTCTTCCCCCAAGCCATCAGACTCCTCAATACCCAGAGCCTGGACTGACACCAACCTACTGCCCTCTACTGTGCCTATTGTCTTGTTTATTATTTATTGTAATGCCTGCACTGTTTTGGGCACTTTATGCCATCTCTCGGAAGAGGTGCTGCCTGGCCTGCTGTGTTCACCAGCATTTTTTGAGTGTGTTGCTTGAATTTCCAGCATCTGTAGATTTCCTCATGTTTGCTGTAGTCTAGTGTAGTTTTTGTTTTGTTTTACGTAGTTCAGTGTAGTTTTGTATTGTCTTATGTAGCACCATGATCCTGAAAAACGTTGACTTGTTTTTACTGTGTACTGTACTAGCAGTTATGGTCGAAATGAAAATAAAAAGTGACTTGAGTTGACTTGACTTGATTTCTCAAACTTCCAGTAATGCCTCCCCCTCTCCTTCACCATTCCAATTCCCATTTCTTTCTCACCAAATCTCCTTGCCTGTCCACCACCTCCCTCTGGTGCTCTTCCCCCCTTTTCTTTCTTCCACGGCCTTCTGTCCTCTCCTATCAGATTCCCCCATATCCAGCCTTGTATCTCTTACACCAGACAACTTCCCAGCTCTTTACTTCACCCCTACCCCCTGATTTCACCAATCACCTTGTGATCCTTCCTCCCCTCCTCCCACTTTCTTACTCTGATCCCTCATCTTTTTTCCCCAGTCCTGCCGAAGGGTATCAGCCCGAAGCTTTGACTGTACTCTTTTTCATAGATGCCTCCTGGCTTGCTGAGTTCCTCCAGGCATTTGTGTCTGGTTGCTTGGATTTCCAGCATCTGCAGATTTTCTCTTATTAGGTATCACCTGTGGTGACTGTGGTCATGGTCTTCTGCTGCTACAGCCCATCCCTTCAAGGTTCAACATGTTGTGCATTCAGAGGTGCTCTTCTGCACACCACTGTTGTAAAGTGCAGTTATTTGAGTTACTGTCAGCTTGAACCGGTCTGGTCATTCTCGTCTGACCTCTCTCATTAACAAGGCATTTTTGCCCACACAACCGCCACTCTTTGGATGTTTTGTTGTTTTTCATGCCATTCTCTGTAAACTCTTGAGACTGTTGTTCGTGAAAATCCAAGAAGACTAGCAGTTTCTGAACTACTCAGATCACCCCATCTGGCACCAACAATCATTCCATGGTCAAGGTCACTTAGATCACATTTGCTCCCCATTCTGATGTTTAGTTTGAGCAACAACTGAACCTCTTGACCATGTCTGCATGCTTTTATGCGTTGAGTTGCTGTCACATGATTGGCTGATTAGATATTTGCATTAACCAGCAGGTACATAGGTGTAAACACAAGGAAATCTGCAGATGCTGGAATTTCAAGCAACACACATAAAAAGTGCTGGTGAATGCAGCAGGTCAGGCAGCATCTATAGGAAGAGGTACAGTCGACGTTTCAGGCCGAGACGTCGACTGTACCTCTTCCTATAGATGCTGCCCAGCCTACTGCGTTCACCAGCATTTTTTTTTGGTGTATAGGCATGCCTAATAAAGTGATCACCAAGTGAAGATCAGATAAATATTGAATTGGGGATAAACATTGACCAGGACTCTGGGGGAGTAATTCCTCTGGACTTCTGTGAAATAATATCAGAGCAGGTCGGTTTAACAACACACCCAAATTGTGGCACCTCAGAGAGTACTGCTCTTCCTCAGCATTTAAATGGGGCGTCTATGCCAATATCTCGAAGGAGTCCCTAAAGCCAGACTTAACTCCTCAGCCGCCACATCCAAATCCCTGTTGACATGCTGGCTGGAATCAGAAACAGAGGATGTGGCCCAAACATGGTACAGGCCCGATGGGCTTTGGGAGCAGCCTTGTCGGGCACTGTGGAAAGGATGTTACTTTTAGCAACCGGCATTCCACAGGACCACGTCCACATTTACACAAAGGTTGACCTGTCAACAGGTGAACAGGAGGATGGACTTTTCTGCGAAACTGCACCTAATGATGGGGTTTAGATATTTTTAAGAGAATGAAATAGCAAGGATTTTAGACCAGCAGGATAACTTCACAATGAACTAGGGAGGTGATGGTGCAAACAGCCTCAAGCTTCGACTGATTGAGCTGGAGAGGAGGATTAGCCCAGGGGTTAGGGAGAAGAACAGGAAGTGGGACTGATAGCTTGAAAAGTTAACTGATGAGGGTAGGATGGTGGTTGAAGAGGACTGGTAAATAGGTATTGGGGGGTGTGGAGGGGGAGAAAAGGTTCTGAGGACAAGAGAGAACAGCAGCAGAAAATTATGAAGAATGGCTGTAGATTCCAAGGAAATGTGCATATCAAAGAAAAGTGACAGAGAGAGAGGCAGTTTGTAGTCTTCAGACATCAGAAGGCTATGTGGCAACTTTTTCTTGGAATGCTGTCCATAAATTGCTATGATTCTATCAAAGAGTGTTATTAAATGATTAGTTTTACTCCCGCTAACTCAGAACCAGAATCGGGTTTAATATCACCGGCATGTGGTGTGAAATTTGTTAACAGTTCAATGCAATACATGAAAATACAGAAAATAAATAAGTCAATTACATTAAGTACATATATATGTATATTAAATAGTTAAATTAAAAATAGTGCAAAACAAAAATAATATATATATAAAAGGGAGGTAGTGTTCATGGGTTCAATGTCAATTTAGGAATCATATGGTAGAAGGGAAGAAACTGTTCCTGAGTCACTGAGTGTGTGCCTTCAGGCTTCTGCACCTCCTTCCTGATGGTAACAATGAGAAGAGGGCATGCTCTGGGTGATGGGGATCCTTAATAATGGGCGCCACCTTTCTGAGGCACCACTCCTTGAAAATGTCTTGGATACCACAGAGGATAGTGCCCAAGATGGAGAGATGGAGATGACTATTTTTATAACTTTCTGTAGCTTCTTTCGATCCTGAACTTGTCCGTTACTGGACCA
The DNA here is from genome assembly GCF_030028105.1 of Mobula birostris. Taxonomy (NCBI): domain Eukaryota; kingdom Metazoa; phylum Chordata; class Chondrichthyes; order Myliobatiformes; family Myliobatidae; genus Mobula; species Mobula birostris. The sequence continues at coordinate 21,132,708 of NC_092391.1, read as the reverse complement.
AAGGGAACTCCAAAGCAGGAAAATTATTCACTTTTCCTGCCTGTCTTTGTGACAACTTAAGCATTGGAAAGCACCATGCCAGCTATTCAATATTTCATAATGTTTAAAAAAAGAATATTGCAGCATGCAGATTATGTACATTAATTGCAAATAATGTGTAAATTGGCCTGGATACATATTCGTTCCTGATTACGGAAATACAGAAATCAGGTGTACAATGGCAGATTTCAAGAGTACACAGACTAATAAAGTGGAAAGTTCCAAGTTCAAAGTAAATTTATTATCAAAGTACATATCAAAATTCAAAAGTTCAACGTAAAATTCATTATCAATGTACATACGTGTCATCACTTAGAACCCTGAGATTCTTTTTCTGTGGGTATACTTAGCAAATTTACAGAGCAGTAGCTGCAAACAGGATCTGTAAATAGTAAACATTAGGAACTGTGAACTAAACAAACTGTGCAGATACAGATCATAAACAAATAGCAATAAATAACCAGCATGAAATAAGAAGATAAAAGAGAGCCTAAATGAGTGTAGTTAGCTCCTTTTGTTCAAGATGGTAGTAACTCTCTTGAATCTGGTGGTGTGAGTTCTGAAACACCAGTACCTTCTACCTGATGGCAGCAGTGAGAAAAGAGCATGGCCTGGATGATGAGGATCTTTGAATATGATTGCTGCTTTTCTACAGCAAGGTTTCACATAGATGTGCTCAATGGTTGGAAGGTTTTTACCCGTGATGTACTGGATCGAATCCACCACCTTCTGTAAGATTTTCCACTCAAAGGTGTTGCTACTCCCATACCAAGCCATAATGCAGCCATATACAACCCTGATACATACGTCACCATATACAACCCTGGTCACCATATACAACCCTGAGATTCATTTTCTTTCAGGCATTCACAGTAAATACAAGAGACACAATAGAATCAATGACAGTGATTTATTTATTTCAACAACATGGATAAAATGATACAATTTTTAAAACTTGCAGAACAGGTAATCTTTTTGGTGTTTTTTTGCAAATCCTTGAAGGCTCAAAGACGGAATTGGATTAAAAATAAATATGTTGCTCTAAACTGTATCAATCTGAGCAATGTAATGATGGACAATCTAGGATGGACAAGCAACACACATAAAAGCCAGCAACTTTTATGTGTGTTGCTTGAAATTCCAGCATATGCAGATTTCCTTGTGTTTGCAAATCTAGGATGGAGTCCTTTTTCAGGAATTTAGATCTCCTAGGCATTTCTTCTGAACAAGAGTCCCTCCTCAATGCTCCGTTATCTATACATGAGATACAGGAAGCTGTGAGACAGCTCCAAAGTGGGAAGGCCCCTGGTCCTGATGGACTCACAAGTGAATTCTGTAAAGAGTTCACAGGGTTATTATCAGAGCCTATGCTAAACATGTTCAATCATGCATTTAATTGTGGTCTCCTCCCACCATTATTGAGAGAAGCTAATATCTCCCTAATTCTTAAGAAAGGAAAGAGCCCTGAAGATTGTGCCTCCTACAGGCCTATTTCATTGTTAAATGTTGACTTCAAAATCTTAGCATTGCGATTAGAACCTTTTATCATAAAAGAGGATCAAATGGGTTTTGTAAAAGGCCGTAGATCATCTAACAATATCAGAAGATTACTTATTGTGATTCAGGCATGTCAGCAACAGGCAGAGGACGGCTTCGTGGTTTCCTTAGATGCAGAAAAGGTCTTTGATCGTGCCGAATGGCCGTATCTTTTTTTCACTTTAGAATGATTTGGTTTGGCAATAATTTTATTAAGTGGGTGAAGGTTCTTTATAATGACCCTCTGGCTGTGATTCTTACTAATGGTATTAGGTGGGATAATTTTAGTATTCTGAGGGGCAGCCAGCAGGGCTGCCCTTTATCACCACTACTTTTCACACTAGTGATCCAGCCATTGGCTGAGGCTATTCGGCAAGACCCCAAAATATCTGCTCCAGACATAGGACTAAAGTCACATCAAATTACTTTGTATGCGGATGATGTTCTAATTTTCTTATCAAACCCTGCTATATCAGTGCACCACCTTCTACAATGCAACAATTCATTTAGCGCCTTTTCAGGTTATAAAATCAACTTTACTAAATCAGAGGCTATGCCTCTAGGGAATCTGCAGCAGGTACCTAACACTCGGGGTGTTTTCCCCTTTAAATGGTCGCAGACAGGTTTTGTTTACTTCGGCATATTCATCACACCTACATTTGATCAATTGTTCCAATCTAATTTTACACAGTTATTTGACAAAATCAAACGGGATCTTGAGCGATGGAGCACTCTTCCCATTTCTTGACTTGGCCGAATAACCTTGCTCAAAATGAACATTCTTCCTCGTCTGCTCTACCCAATACGAATGATTCCAGTCATTTTTACCCAACAAATACTTTTAAAAAAATGGCTGGTTTATTTCTTTCAACTGGAACAAAAAAAGACCCTGTATTAAAATGTCTAAGTTACATCTTCCCAGTAGTCTAGGGGGTCTGGATTTTCCAGACATCAAAAAATATCAATTAAGTTCCTTTTTATCTTGTGTGGTTGACTGGGTTTGCAGGGACCCCTCCCCAATTTGGCTAGACATTGAAGCTTCACAAGCAAAATGCCCTCTTATTAATTTGCTTTTCCTCAATAAGATGAAACTAGTTAAGGAATATTGTCGCAATCCAATAACAATTAATACAGTCAGGGCTTGGAGGGTGGTGCAACAAATTGAGGGCAACGCAGCGAAAACATCACCCTTCACTCCAATAACCGGCAGTCCAGATTTTCAGCCTGGCATAATGGATTATGGATTTAAACTTTGGATTTCTAAGGGTATTTTCCATCTAGAAGATTTTTTTGATGAAGGAAGGATGCTGTCTTTTAGTCAAATAGTACAGATATTTAACATACCCAACAAGGATCTTTTTCGTTTCTTTCAGATAAGAGATTATATACAGAAAAAAAACATCATTGTTAACTGATTTCTATAGTTCTGACATAGAAAAGAGGATGTTTCGTTCTAAGGGTGAAGTCTCTTAGTACTTTTTACAGCATCCTGAGGGAATGTTCTTGTGGAGAGGCTGAGCAGCTGGGAAGGGTCTGGGAGGAAGAGCTGGGAGTAGAAATTACAGCTGAAACATGGGAAGGCATCTGTGATAATGCAAAGAAGATTTCAGTTTGTAATAGAACTAAAGCATTGCAACTCAAAATTCCTCATAGAGCCCATCTGACTCCAGATCATCTCTCGAAATTTAAGACAGGGGTTTCTCCAATGTGTTCTAAACGTAAAGTAAATACTGGAACTTTCACCCACTGTTTTTGGACTTGTCCCAAACTTCAGGTATACTGGAATGATATTTTGGGTGAAATGGAAAAGATTCTGAAAATGGAGCTTGAACTGGACCCAGTGTCTTTTCTCTTAGGCTTACCCAGCAGTCGTATTATTAATGCACATCAGAAAAAACTTCTTAGCATCCTGACTTTTTGTGTGAGGAAGAACATTTAACTTTGTTGGGTATCCTGGACTTTTTGCTTAGCGTAAATTAATCATAGAATACATTCCTTTAGACTTTTTGACATGTATGGTACACTCAAAAACAAATAGTTTTCATAAAACATGGCAACCTTTTCTGCAGTATGTAGATGTAAACCTGTCTGCTATACTAATAAGGATGTGGTGATGTCTATACTTTGATGGAAGTGTTCTGATACCTGATATCTGTGAGGGGAAGAAATGTAAATGTAAGTGTATCTGGAAATTGAAGGTTTTGTTATGCTGAGCAAAATAAAAACTCAAAAATTATTTTAAAAAAATAATAAATATGTTGCTAAAGAGTACAACCACCAATAAAGTTGTGCTATGTCTTTAATAAGTCCAAGGGACCAGAGAAAATTAGATGGGACACAAATTTAAAAACTGCTGATGCAGGAGAGTGGCATTGTTGAGATCACAGAATAGATTCAATAGAATGATTGGAATCAGATTTGCAAGTTGAATCTAAATGACAGCTTAATGCTCCTGGACTATTGGTTCGTTCAACTGGATTATTAACAGGGAGGTGTGATTTCAAGTGCTGGCTCAAATTCAAGTTTATTGGCATTCAACCATACACATGTATACAGCAAAATGAAACATCATTCCTCTGAGGCCGAGGTGCAAACTCCAGTGTGTATAGTCACACAGAGCACATATAGTTACGATCCAGCACATGCTGTCACCAAACAATATTAGCACATGGCCCGAAGGTTGAAAAGTTGACGTAAAGTTTGAGGTGCATGTTTACGTAAGACTGTATAATGTTACCGGCACTATTACAATAAAACAAGCAGTTGTATAAATATGTGAAAAGCAGCAATAAAAGATGAAAAGTGACCGGTGCAGGATGAGAGTGTGTCTGTGAAATGGGGGCAGCAGGGCATTCAGACAAGGTGTACATGTATAGGTGTACCAGTGTAATCCATTACAAAAGTATGGGTATTAGAAATCAGTTAATTTAATAAAGTGGTTGCAAATGGTGGTAATTTTTGTAAGGCCCATTCAGTTCTCACTGTTTTGTGACTGCAGTAACCCAATTGGCACTAACTCTCCTCTGACGTAACTCTGTAATCAATGCACATCCCTTACAGTTGCTCATCTTCACCTTCCCAACTATAACTTAGGATGTACAATAAACACTGGCCTTGACAGCTGCATTCACTTCCCATAAATGAATAGAAAATAAATCGACAGGGGGAAAAGTTAAAGCAACCGTAGATGCTGGAAATCTGCGGGAAAATTTGAAATATTCAACAGGCCAGGCACTTTATATAAAATGATTATTTCAGGCCATTGACATTGCTGAGTGTTCCAGTTTTTCATATCTCTATTTTTTCATAATGTTACAGAACATTATACAGAGAAGGGTAAGAAAGGTATTTTTCATAGAAGTATGCAAAAGTTGTCCAGATAGCTTAAAGAGAGGAATGAGGAACAGTAAGAGGAGACAGGTTTATCCAAAAAAATCTGAGATGACATCAGGAGCTACTGCAATAAGAATGCATCTGCAAAATAAGAGAAAATCTGCAGATGCTGGAAATCTGCAATCAGTGATGCTAAATATGCTATAGGACAGCAGTAGCTTGTACATACTGCCTCAGTTCACTTGACTCTAAAACATGGCTGTAGCACCTACTGCACTGTGTGAATCCCTCTGTCATCCTCTAAAACCCCCATGCATGCCCTGTTCCTTCCTTTGATGACCATAGAATTGTACAGCATGCAAACAGGCAATTGGCCCAACTCATCCACAATGACTAATGGGCATTCATTCATTCATTATGTGGCAGGTCAAATGACGTGGACAATCATGGTCTATGGACCATGATTGTTCTTGGCAGATCTTTCTACAGAAGTGGTTTGCCATTGCCTTCTTCTGGGCAGTGTCTTTACAAGGCAGGTGACCCCAGCCATTATCAGTACTCTTCAGAGAATGTCTGCCTGGCATCAGTGGTCGCGTAACCTGGACTTGTGACGTGCACCGGCTGCTCCTATGGCTTCACATGACCCTGATCGAGGGCAGGTGCTACACCTTGCCCAAGGGTGACCTGCAGGCTAGTAGAGGGAAGGAGCACCTTACACCTCCTTTGGTAGGGACATTACTCCACCCCACCACCCAATGGGCTCATGGGCACCCTTCTGCATTAACCCCATGAATCAGAAATCTAGTCATCTACTTTTTCAAAATGAGTGAAATTTATACAATCTACACACCTTTAACTCCAGAGCAATTACCTACTAAATCCTTATTCATCCATTAAAGGTTATCAAAAACATTTGTCTGTGTCCACTGTGCACACCACCCCATTCATCCTCAGAAGCAGTCCATAGCCTTTTGTGCCTACGCAATTCAAGGGTCCATCTCCACATTTAAACACTTTACAGATCTTGCTGCAACCCTGCCGTCAGGAAGTGCTTTCAGGTACATACCGTTCTCCGTGTGAAGAAGTTCCCCTCATATCCCCACTCAATCTCCTCCCCTTTATCCTAAATCCAAGTCCTCTAGTTTTACCTACTTTTGATATGAAGAAAGGTTTCCTGCAGTGCACTCTGTCTATACCTCACATAGTTATATATACCTCAGTCATGTCCCTCTTAATCTTCTCCTCTCAGGGGAGAATAGACTTTGGTTCTCTTTGTAACTGATCTGCTTCATCCCAGACAGCATCCTGGTGACTCCTTTCTGCACTCTCTCCAGTGCTGTCACATCCTGAGTGACCAGAACTGCAGGCAGTACTTCAGCTGAGGGCTGACTCAACTCTTTCGAATTTGGAGCGTCATCTCACTACTCTGTGTTTAATGTCACCATATTATAGAATTCCTGGCAGCCTTGCACTTTCCACGCTACACAAGCATTTGTTCATCCAAAGCATTACCACAAGTATCTCATTTCTCATCCCATCTTGTGAACCACGTTGGCTTCTGCAACATCTCAGTTTTAAAATTCAGAAGCAGGTTTAATATCACCGGCCAATGTCATGAAATTTGTTGACTTTATGGTGGTACTACAATGCAATACATAATAAAGGAAAAAAACTGCAAATTACAGTAAATACACACACACACACACACACACACACACACACATATATATATGTATAAGTATATATAACAGTTAAATTAAATTAGTAGTGCAAAAGTAGAAAAGTAGTGTGGTAGTGTTCATGGGTACAATGTCCATTCAGAAATCAGAGGCGGGGGAAAAAGCTGTTCCTGGATCATTGAGTGTGTGCCTTCAGACTTCTGTACCTCTTTCTTGATGGTCCCATCCTTTTCCTCAAATCTTTCTGTAGTCTTGCCTTTGTCTCTGCAGCCTCTTTCAGCACTACAACCCTTAATTACAACCATTTTTAATGCTCCTCTATTTTTGACCACTTCCACATCCCCAGTTTTTAAGTCACCCCACAGTCAGAGGTCCTGCTAAAGGTCTTAAATTCTCTCCCTAAACCTTTCTGCATCTTATCACATTACTTAAACCATAAATGGTTATCATAAATTGAATCATTTCTTAATGCATGCATTACTAAATGACAATAAAAGAGGACTGCGTGTCCTCATAATCTAATCTAAAAAAATCTGATCTATATTATTGATTCTAAGATCTCAGCAATGATTCCTTGATGTTGCAAGGCTTTACTATCTTTAAAGAGGTAAACATAATCCCAATGGGCCAAATGACCTCCTTATTTAAGTTATATGAATGCAAATTGCTTTGTGATGAATGTCAATATCATTGCAAAGCAGCTCTCCTTTTATTTTTATATATTTGAGTCAACGTCACTGTGCCACACCAGAACCCATCTGTCAAGGGTAGGTGAGTTACGCTGGCAGATGTGATCAATTTATCGTTAGTCACTAGTGTTAAACCTATAGTTGAGTAACAGTCACTCGGACTTGGCTCTTAAGGTTCCTTAAGCTTGTTACAGCCAGGGTGGTAATGGGGACAAGCTCCCACTACATATTAAATGCTCCCAATGGTGTGCGCCTCAAATAGCTTCTGACAACTAAGTCCAGCTCCTGGCCTTCATGTGCTGCTTAGCTACTAAGCCCAGAGGAACCCTTTCTACTAACAGGAAAAGGGGCAAAGGCGGGTTACTGGTGCCTTAAAACCAGTCGCTTCGGGCAGTTGGGAGCTGGTTAGCTCATCTAGCAGAAGGAAAACTCTGATCTCAAACCTCCGCTGCCTTGTGGCTGTACCCACTCATGGGGGAGGCTTCAGGAGTAAACCCATGGAGGAAAATCTGGAGCTGGAGTCCCTAAGGCAGTCCTACATTGTATTCAATACTGACTAGCAACTCTTGCAACGCTTCTGGTACCAAACTGTATCGGTCACTGCCATTCCTTTGGGTTCATCAGATGTGTGGAGAGAGGGCATGGGCAACAGCTAGGACCCAACGTCCATGGTCAACTCTGGCTGACGGAGGCCAACAACAACAACAACTTGTCTCTGCACATTCAGTAAGTGGTATACAGGGAAGTACAAATGTCAGTCAATACTCTCACACAGTATTTAGCATCAGCAGTGGTTGTCAACCTTGTACAGTGTCATGTCCCTGGGCACATATCAGCTTCTCCATTTGTGCTTTTTAGGGAAAGTCGGCATGTAATATTACATCTCATCTGTTTCCCTGCGTATCCATCATGGTGAACAATGATAAGATATTATACAACACAATGTGCAAGTTAGCGCTCCAAGAACTCAGACTGAAGACTACTGAATGAAATGCTGAAAATATGATGCAAAAAATTACATTAGAATGGTTAATGGTAAATCATGCACAGAAATTAAGAGGAAAATAGATGGGATGAAAAGGGAGAGAAAAGGGTCTGTTAAATGTTTCTTTAAAAACTATTTAATTTATATACATATATATATACTTTTAAGAGAAGTTTGGGAAAGTACTTGGATGTGAGGGATATGGAGGGCTATGGTCCAGGAACAAGTCGATGGGACTAGGCATTCACTAACCATTAAGCACATCTATATGAAAAATTGCCATAGAAAAGCAGCATCCTTCATCAAAGATACTCACCACCCAGGCCATGCTCTTTTCTTGCTGCTGCCATCAGGTAGAAGGTACAAGTTTCTCAGGACTTGCATGACCAGGTTCAAGAACAGTTATTACTCCTCAACCATCAGGCTCTTGAAAAAAAGGGAATAACTACACCCATTTTACTTCTGGTGTTCCCACACCCGATGGTCTCACTTTAAGGACTTTGTATCCTGTTACTTCAAGCACATCATTTATTGTCGTTTATTTACATTTGCATTTGCACAGTCTGTTGTCCATTGATCCTGTTTACAATTACTGTCCTATAGATTTGCTTAGTATGCCCACAGAAGAAGAATCTCAGGGTTGTATGTGGTGACATGTATATACTCAGTTAATAAATATTACTTTGAACTTTGAACAATAGTTTGGCACAGACTCTTTGAGCCTGTTTCTCTGCCGTAGTGCTCCATGACTCTAAACATCTACAAATTCTGAAGTAATGAGGTACCACATGTGAAAGTTGGCTCCAATGCCAAGGGGGTTGTTTGGAGTAATTAATACTTACCGTGGCTTTAACCATTTACTGGTATTGAAACAGGTGAGGCCTAATGAGTGGATGTGAGCGACTTCATGCCTCACTGTGCCCTTTGATGCTGAATCAGTGGGCAGGGTTCTGGAGTAGTGAAGCTTGTGTAGGATAGGGAATTCCATTGGCAATTTCCTGATGATTATGCTTAACCTCAGAGTAAAGGCACCAGAAGGTGCTGCCCAATTTACTGTGAGAGCTCTCCAATGTTTGTGCTGTAGGTCTGGGCTAAACCACACATCGGAGGCGTTTATGCACCAACATTTGTCAACAGTTATAAGCAGATCTGCAGCGGTAATCTAGTGTTTCATGCTAACATTTATCAAAGTGCGTAAATGAAAAGTGTTATAGGTAACAGTGTAACAGAAAAACATTCACCGTAAGCTTACTTAGTAGCTCTGAGGGGTTCAAATGTGCTTGATAAACTGATTTATTTGTCATATCATGTATGTAATAATGATGTTGATGGACACCACTGACATTGATCATTCTGCTTTTATTAATTTAGCGATGTAGTACGAAGTGGGCCCTGCCACCCCAGCAACCCCACAACCATGATTAGCCCAAACCTAATCACGGGACAGTTTACAATGACCAATTAACCTAGCCAGTATGTCTATGGACTGTGGGAAGAAACTGGAGCACCTGGGGAAAACCCAAGCATTTCATGGGAAGGATGTACACAGACTCCTTACAGGGGACGTCAGGACTGAACTCCAAATACGACACCCTGAGGTGTAATTGCGTCACGCTAACCGCAGCTCCACTGTGGCCTCCCGTTCTGTTCATAAGGAAAGGATTAGTAGCAGGATCAGGTCTTACACAGATGACCATTTGTCAACATTAATAGTAACACTGATTCAAAAGAGCACAGAGATCTCAACTGACTGTTAACTTGGAGGATACAGAGTTAAGATGGAGCAAGTCCGTGGAGTGATTTGGAAACAAGGATAAGAACTTCAAAGTTGCAGGCACTGCAGGACGAAGAGCCAATGTAAATCAAGCAGTCGCATGCATTATGCATGATTTGTTGCAAGGCATAATCATATCAGTCATCCTAGACATTAGTTATCATGATAAATGTCTGCTTGTTGGCTTGCTGCAAGATCTGACCCTGAGAAAAGCTTCTGGCCCCACATTAGGCCCATCAGCATTTTGGGTGAATTTGTTTACACTGGATGGATGTGTGAAGACAGCCAGTGGGTACAGTGGTAGTTAGATTCCAAGGTAGCAATGGTGTGAAGAGGACTTCAATGGAGCTGAGGCAGAAAAGAGTTCAAATAATAAAGTTAGAACTTGGTGATCTTACGAAAAGTCATATGTTGATATTTATCACTTGACTGACACCATTGGTCAGTGTACAGTATAAATAAGAATTTCTGATTTGTACCATTATTAACTGTAACGTGGAGTATATTCTGCATACTGTGCGCAGATGCAGAAAAGATTCATAAGGATGTTACCTGGATTGGAAGCTTGAGATACTAAGAGAGTTTGCAAAGGCTGGGTCTTTTTTCCCTGGAGCGAGGGAGATTGACAGGTGTTGTGAATGACATTTATAAATTTATGAAAGGCCTAGATAAGATATATAGTCAATGTTTTTGTTTAGGTGTGTCTAAAACGTATAGCTCATAGGTTTAGGGTGAGAGGGAGAAGGTTTAAGGGAGATATGACTTTTCGCACAGATTAAATTTTCCACACACAGCGGTATCTGGAATGAGCTGCCACAAGAATCACCCCACAGTCAGATGGTACAGAGGTTATCACAATGCTTTACAGTACCAGCGACGCAGGTTCAATTCCCACCGCTGTAAGAAGTTTGTACGTCCTCCCCGTGACCACATGGGTTTCCTCCGGGTGCTCTGGTTTCCTCTCACAGTCCAAAGATGTACCGATTGATAGGTTATTTGGTCATTGTAAATTGTCCCATAATTAGGCTCAGCTTAAACTGGGGGAGGGGGTGCTGGGCAGTGTGAGTTGAAGGGCTAGAGGGGCCTATTCTGCATTGTATCTCAAAAACTAAATAGAAGAGGCATCTTCACAGATATTTAAATAAGCAGGACATAGAAGATATGGAATTAATGCAGGTGTGGGATCTGTATACATGGGAAGGATAATAACTTATAGAATGGGAAACTAATAAATGCGGTGGGCTGAAGGACCTTTTTCTGTGCTGTACGACCTCCTCTGACACTAGAATAACAAACTGGCATTTATCATTCTTGATCAACAAGACAAGTAACTGATACCAGTATTACTGATTGACTCACTGTGTGAATAGGAAAGTAGATGCAAGAGAGTTTCCTAAATTGGCATTTATCATGTTGTCTGACTAGAATACAGGATTTGTACTGCTGCTTGTATTAGTGACAATAAACTCAACATAAGCATACAGAATTTTTCCACATTAAGTCATTCTGGGATGGTTCTGAGAAAGTTTTACCCAAAACCATCGAAGCAGATATTAAGACAGGTAACCAAACGACTGAAGAAACGGGGAGGAAGAACATTTCTATAGGAGGCAGGAGGGAGCAAGGGGAAGCCAGTCAGGTTTAGGGTGAGCATTTTAGACTTTAAGCCCAGCAAAGGCACAGCTGCTAGTGCAGTTTTCACTGGACAGCAGGAGAATGAAGGATGATCTTATAGAGGTGTAGAAAATTATGAGCAGCATTGATAAGTGGAAATCAAGACTAGAGAGCATAGGTTGAAGGTGAGAGGGGAGAGATTTAATGGTAAACTGAGGGGCAACCTTTTCACCGGAGAGTGGTTACTATATGGGATGAGCTGCCCGAGGAAGTGGTTGAAGCTGGTACTTTAACAACATTTGCAAGGTGATTGGACAGGTACCTGGATAGCAAAAGTTTAGATCGGGGTTCCCAACCTGGGGTCCACAAACTCATCAGTTAAGGGTGAGGGTCCAAGGCAAAAAAAGGTCGTAAACCCCTGGTTTAGAGGGACATGGGCCAAATATGTGAAAATGGGGCTAGCATAGATAGGAATCTTTGTCAGCAAGGACCAATTGAGCCAAAGCGGCTTTGTGTGCGAGTTTTTCATTGAGTCTATTGTATTTCTTTGCTCTGCTGTGAAAACCTGCAAGAATCTGAATCTCACAGTAGTATATAGTATATGATGTACCTATACTATCAGCACACATTCTTTGATTGTAAATTTACTTTGAGGTTAATTTCTGTGCTGTTTGACTCCGTGATTCTATGATTCTGTGAGCAACAGTCAGAATTGGAGATGCAGAGTAGTCCAGAATAGAAAAAAAGCAGAGACAGGGGATTTCCCTTATTGTTGGATTTGAGGAAGAGACCGCGAGGCAAATCCAGCGAGGGCTATGGAAATTAAGAGTATTGTTAACTTGTGATTTTGCAAGATGGGAGACAATGTAGGCCAGCGAGCACAGGCGTGATGGACAGTGGGTAAGATAATGGGTAAACTTATGTGGGAAGAAGGGAAGGGGCACCAGAGAGAATTGGAACTGCTTAAAGTGAAGACAATAAATGCATGGATGAAAGCTTGAGCAGCAGGGGAGGAGGGCTAGATAATGATGTGTGCTGCTAAAGGAGCTGGACACGTGTCAAGAGCTCAGCCCAGAGACACCAAAAGCATCAACTTTACAAACCAACTTTTATCACATTGCATCCAGTACACACTGATTTCCAATGCTCTGCGTAAATAGGAAATCTGATTTATCTCTGTGTTACAAACTGATTAGGATCACATTGTAGGTGTAGCAGTGCAGGAAACTGGCATTCAACATGCTATAAATAACTGTTGTCTTATAATATTAGCCAACCACATTCATCAAACTGATTCTATTAGCCGATTGATTGTGCCAGTTGTATTCACCTCAGTGAAAAATCAGAAAAACTGCAGGTGCTGGAAATTTGTAATAAATCAGAAAATGCAGGAAATACTCAGCAGGGCAGGCAGCATCTCAGTTTCTTTTTGAACTTTCTCCTCATTGTTCCTGTACAAGTTCAAAGGTACCAATGATACCCACTAATGTCTTTCAGATTAGACAAATAAGAGAGCTTGTATAGGCACTAATTTGCTGGCTCCAAATAGAACAACTAATGGTTTATCTGACATACAGATTTATCATATTGAAGGTATAGGACTTCTGCAGGCATCAGTTTTATAATAATGTTCATTATTCTTTGTAAGTAGGAGTCATTAATCACACGGTGCGAATAGAAGAGCTAATGGTTATTATTCCCAACGTTCTGGCATTATGCTTGCCCCATAACTAGGAGAGCTAATGGGTACCAAAGTCACATACTGACATAAATCATGCTTTAAAGAAGGGAAGCTGAAGGAATCAGTACTGTGTCGAAATTAATCACTGTATGAAGTGAAGGACCGAAAGATACTGGCGAAGTATTTTAAATTTTTTGATTAGCACTCTTTTGTCCTTGCTGGTGATGAGGATTTTCTGGAGGCAGGGAATACCTGCCTGCAGTCAAACCTGGTCAGTTCCCAACCTGGTATCTGCGCAGAAGAAAGGCCTGGCAGTCTACTTAGACCAGGGGTCCCCAACCTTTTTTACACCGCGGACCGGTTTAATATTGACAATATTCTTGCCGACCGGCCAACGGGGTTAGGGGTGGGGTTGTTCAAGTAAGGTTGCCAACTTTCTCACTCCCGGATAAGGGACAAAAGTAGCAGTCAAATACGGACACTAGTGCTTATCCTGAGAAAGACTACCATGACCATGAAGCCTTGCGCGGGCACCTGTGTGCGCATGCGTGACGTGTGCACACATGACATGCGCATGCATGTACGTGCTGATTTTTTTCTACGAATTGTTTTTGGGTAAATCTTCCCGATTCTGTTAAGTGAAACTACACTGTACATACATTATTTCTACTTTATATGGGCTGTGTATTTTTCATATCATTCCTGCTTTTACTATATGTTAGTGTTATTTTAGGTTTTATGTGTTATTTGGTATGATTTGGTAGGTTATTTCAGGTTCAACAGTGCGTGACAGGGAATGAGGAAAGGTGCAGCTGACTCATATCGTTTCATATCGCCAAATCATATCGTTTCCTCGCGGCCCGGTAGCATATGCTTTGCTGCCCGGTGGTTGGGGACCACTGACTTAGAGTATCATGCCACAAAAACCTTATGGTCAACTACAAACTCAACATCAACAAAATTTGCTAAGGGGAGGGACAAGCAGTCAGAGGAATCGCAACCTGGTATTGGTACTGGATTAGAAAACCTGAAAAGGGAGATGAGATTGCAGCAATTCAGGAGGAGTATTGAATCCTTCAAACAGGGGTAGTTAATGTCAAGCATCTGTATCGGAAGCTTTAATCAGACTGTCTTGTGGCCTGTTGATGTTATTGTGTTATTGATTTCTCTCTTTCCTCTAGTAATAGAAACATTTAGTTTTCGCCAGTTGGTGAGGGAATTAAAAACATCCCTGAACAACAAACGGGTGAATTAGGCATGATCTTAAAGCAATGTGGGTTGCTTTAGTAAAGCTCATTAAAAAAAAACATAGAAATGGATTTATAGATTGGTACAAAGTGGCACATGATGAAAGATGAATTTATTATTAAAAGTCCTATTTTGTTATGGGGGTACAGTAGTAATGTCAATTACATAATAACTTTAGTAAGATGTCCAGATAAACATAAATAGTTAAAATTAAATGTATTACTAAGGGACAGGCCCATTGAAATTTCCTATTCATGGGTTACATTTATCAAAGCAAAAATATTTGATCTGTCACTTAAAAGGGACAATAGAAGTATTCACAATTTGTGCGCTTTGATTTGCTAAGATACTGGATTACAGACTAAAATGCTTGTAATATGTGCAGTTATATTTCCCTTTAAATTGGTTTTGTGCATAGCACATACTGTATGCTCATTAATTCTGCAATGCATGATATTTAGTATCTTTACAGTTTAAAAACACTGCATTTTCAGTCCACTAAGATGGGAAGAGTAACTTGAATGCACAAAGCAAGACATCCATATTTTTGAGGAATGTGAGAGATGCGAATAGGTAAAGGCAGCTTTGTACTAAGTCAATAAAGAAAAAGAATGGGATGCAAAATTGAGCAGAAACAACAGTGGAACATCAGCTTAATTCAATGTTATAAAGCTGTTAGTAACTGCTGGAGAATGAAATCCAGAAACTTAAAGGTAAGGTCATTGAACAACAAATAGTCGGAATGGTTGGCTCAGGATCTCCACTTTGTCTGTCGAAAGGGCATCTCAGATTGAAAATAAGATGCTGAAACATCAAGTGACTAAGACATGAAGCATGAGAGATGTAAACATTGCTGAAAGGCATGTGAGATAAGAACTGCACAGGAGGGCTAACAGGACCAAGGCCAGGCATCTCAGCTGGTTCAGACAGCCCCTCCTCTACAAATTGCACCCACTTCCTCCACCAGAGTTGTGCAGGGGGAGAGACAGTAATATCTGTCCTTCCACAGCAGACAGATGCTGTAAACAAATTTTGAAAACATTCCTTGGTTAGACAGCACAACCATAATGAAGCCGTTAGAAAGATGAAGGAGAGATTGGGAATGCACAAATCCATTGTCCAGGCCCTTACTCCACCACCCCTGGATGTTGGAACTGGAGATGGCACTGTCTTCAGAATCAAGAATGAGGCACAAATCTTGTGGTTACAGCTGTTTCATTGGATGTTCAGTAGAGCACTGTGAGCAGTGTGAACACAGCAACAGGTTCTGCATTGTATACATTCTCTGATATTAAGTGGAACCACTGAACCATCGGAACAGGTAATGAACTCTAACAAAGAACCTGCCTCGTGCTCTGTCTTTATATTGCAAAAGGGTTCAAGCAGGACAGAAAGAATCTCTTCTGATGAGAACACCCTGTGAGACAACAAGGACAGTCTTGACCTATGTTGCCATGAGAGCTCAGGCTTACTGACAAAACAACTATTGAAGTACAGAACCAGTTATCCTACAAATTACTGAAAAACCACACAACAATTACCGAGAAGCAAGTGATTGTATAGACATACAAGCAAGTACAAAGAAAATTAAGACCCAGGAACAATAACAATTTCGATCCTAATCCAACGTAGATGATGAGACAGACTGTCAACTTGAACAGAGCTATGAGGCAAGCATCAAGAATTGAAAGCAGATATCATAGAACATTTATAAGAGTAAAAACTCCATGAGGTGCTTTTCTTTTTCAGTGTGCCGTTTCCTTAGTGAGTGTGAATGTACAATTCTTCAGTGCTTGGTGGTGCACATTATAGTTAGTCCTCGTGCATTCACCCTGTAATGTTTCTTTTGGCTAACATTGAAAATGTTGTGAAGATACCAATCCTTTTTAAAGCGAATATTGACATTGCATAGTCAATATACAAAAAAATTGATAATATTGAATATATATTAACCATAGCTAGTTATTCAGAACAGAATATGCAAAGCAAATAAAAACAAAAGGAAGATAGCCTACTGTATATTTTGAACATAGACTCACTGGTCACTTTATTAGCTAGCTCCTGTACCCAATAAAGTGGCCACTGGGTGAATGTTTGTAGTCTTCTACTGCTGTAGCTCATCCACTTCAAGATCCAACATGTTATGCATTCAGAGATGCTCTTCTGCACAACACTGTTGTAATGCATGGTTACCTGAGTTACTATTGCCTTCTTGTCAGCTTGAACCAGTCAGGCCTTGTTCCCTGGCCTCTCTCATTAACAAGGCATTTTCACCCACAGAACTGCTACTCACTGGACATTTTTTTTTTGTTTTTTGCACTATTCTCTGTAAACTCTAGAGACTGTTGTATGTGAAAATCCCAGATGATCAGCAATTTCTGAACTCAAACCACCCCATCTAGCACCAACAAAAACTCCATGGTCAAAGTCACTTAGATCGCATTTCTTCTCCGTTCTGATACCTGGCCTGAACAACAACTAATCCTCTTGACCATGTCTGTATGATTTTTTTCGATGAGTTGCTGCCACATGATTAGCTGATTAGATATTTGCATATCTAATCAGATATGTACCTAATAAAATAGCCACTGACTGTATGAGCTGTTCTGTAATTTAATTGTAATTTGAGCCTCTCAGATTTATAATCTGAACACAGGAGGTTCTGGTCAAAATTAATCTGAGTTTACTGAATGAGTTTCTGAACAAAGCATTAAACCGCTATATTGTAAAACTAACTGCACCTCATTGGAGGCTGCAGCACATCTTGATGACATAAGAAATACAGCTTTTAATTTTATTAGTCATCAATTGTAATTATGCTTAAATAATTATAGGCACAGTATCTGGCTCAGACATTGGGATTGACATTTCTGACTTTATCACCTGCAGCATGAAATCAATAATTTATGATTCACCTGGAGTTAATGTTGAGATAAATTAATGTTACTGGAGTCGCCATATTAAACATTGGTAAATGTGAGTGCACTTAATATCAAAAGAAGTTATGTAAAATGTGAAGCATTAACAATCATCCTATCTCCGGGGCAATTTGAGGCAGTGTTGTTTTGTCTCATTTGTTTAATCTCTTTTAAAATATTCAAAATAATTCAACCTAAATTGATCCATATTAAGTGGTAGCTCTCAAGTGTCCCTGCCCCTCTTTTGTTTCTCTGATCTTGATTGGAGTTATCAAAGTCACCACTGATGTTGGCACTGTCAGTGTCATTCCTGGCTTGAAATTTGATGGCAGACTCCTCAGCCTCCACGGCTTCAAATGCAGAAGGAAATCCCAACCATGTGGAATAATTAATCTCCTATAGGATGATAGCACAATGTTTGCTGCCCTTTTTTCAAACCTGCAGAGCTTACTGAATTTCTTTGCCCATTACTTCCCTTTGTGCACTTTGTACTTCTGTAAAAAAGAAGATCAAGTGATTTATAAATCATCCCTGGCAGAAAGAAAACCATTTCTGCGAAAATTCAGCTGCTTTGGCTGCCTGAAAAAAGAATATTTGTGGGTGTTGTTAACAAAAAGTAGCTGTAAAATTCAAAATTATTAATCTCCTGTATTGATTGGTGAAACACAAAAGCATTTGATAAAGTGAAACACAATAAGTTATTTGAAATATTACAGAAAACTCTAGATCTAGATTCGAAAGACCTCCGCCTAATCAGAAATCTGTACTGGGAACAAACTGCCGCTGTAAGAATAGATGGAGAAGTGAGTCAGTTTACGAAAATCAAGAGAGGCTTTAGACAAGGGTGTGTTTTCTCCCCTGATTTATTTAATGTGTACAGTGAAACAATATTATAAAAAATAAGAGACATCTTGGGAATCAAAGTTGGCAGTGAAAACATCAATAATTTCAGATATGCAGATGACTCTGTGTTAATTGCAAGTACGGAGGAAGAACTACAAAACTTAATTGATATAGTTGTTGAAGAAAGAGCAAAAATGGGTCTATCTAGAACGTATGGTGATATCCAAAAAGAAGGAGAATCCTATCTGCAGGCTGAGAACAAATGGGGAAGACATAAAGCAAGTACAGAACTTTTGCTAATTAGGAAGCTGGGTGACATCAGGGAGTGACATGGACATCAAAAGAAGTATAGGGATGGCAAAAGACACCTTTACAAGAATGAAGAATATACTGACCAACACTAAGCTAGGCATAACAACCTGCCTCAGAGTACTGAAATGTTACGGTTATCCAGTTATGTTATATGGCTTGGAATGTTGGACGATATCTAGTAACATGAGGAAATGAATTGAAGCAGCAGAGATGTGGTTTTTGAGGAGGATGCAAAGAATATCATGGATGAAATAAATATCTAACGAGGATGTCATGAACAGAGCAAACACAAAAAGAGAAATAATGTATGAGATCATGAAAAGGCAACGTAACTTCTTTGGACATGTGATTAGGAAAGAGGAGTTAGAATGCACAGTAATTATGGGAAAGATTGAAGGGAAGAAAGCAAAAGGAAGACAAAGACAAATGATGATGGAGACAGCAGTCAGAGAACTGGAAATGAATACCAATGAATTGATCCACTTGACCCGAAACAGGAGTGTGTGGGCCATGACAGTCAAAGCTCAAACCGGGCACAGCACCTGATGATGATGATTAATTGGTGACCTGTCTCTTTTATCAACAATATGCTGAGAACCCTAAACAATTGTACCTTTACAGTATAATGGTCTAAAAACATCAACAATGACAAAAATCTTCAACAAGCAGCTGTAGCAAGTGCAGAAACCATTCTAATGACTATGGCCCTCTATTTCATAGGTATGAACAGCAATCGACTGCCTAAGAAATCTATAAAGACTTATAGGAAGGTTGGCCATCCCAAACTTCACTACAAGTACAGCACAGATGGCACTTGCAGATATCATTGCCAATTACATGCACTCTGAAAACTCACACTTGTCCCTCTATCACATTTTATTTACTTGTGCACAAGGAGAATGGCGTGCATCCTGTCACCAAACTGTTTGGAAGTCTGAACAGAGAAATGCCAATTTTTATACACCTGTTACCACTATTGACCAATTGGTAACCTTGGGTATGTTCAAGTTCCTTATTTGCAAGATCAATTACCATTCACAATACAGGTGTTAAAGGTCAACAGACACTACAAGCTGACAACCAATGACACTTTGACATTAGTAATTATCCTTCATTTGGTGAGTGTGTACCTCGACTCCTTCTGTTACATTCTTCTCTCATCTTCATAAGCCAAAGTGGCCTGATTCCCCACTGTGCAAAGGGAAGCGACACGCTTCAAAAACTTTTCTTGCCTGGGCTGCTTGCACTCAATCTGCAATCTATCCTTGATTGGACATTCTGTTAACCCTTGTCTTACCAGAACTTCCACATAGGCACCACGCTGGGTGGACCCACAAACTGAGTGGATTTGGCAAGTTTGGCATTCCTCTTTCAAGGAAGAAGAATGAGCAACAGAAGTATTTTCCTAATGATGAGCGCACAATGTAGAAAACAATTCGTTCAGTCTCATCCTGCAACTGGAATTTGAACAATGAGAACAGTGCTTAAAACTTATCTACTTCCTAAAACATTGGGAACCATGCAGCAGAAGTTATGAGTAACGGTTTCTAACTTTACTTTAGCAAAGTCATTAATCTTTGCAATAAGTAACCTTTAACTGATGTTGTATGCATTAGGATCTGAAGATCACCTCTGTTTGTGCAGGTGTAGTAGGTTGTGTGGAATGCTCGATGAAGGTGGTCTGAAGATTGGATCTTAGACTTGTCACATTGACAACATTATTGCATTACAGAGTACATTTCAGAATACTGAGAGCATGCACTATATGACCAATAATTTATTTTTTCTTTTAATTGGACAGAACAACTCAATTTTTATATACAAGATTATTTCCAAGCATAAAAGAAAACCTCCGGGGGAATATCGCAATTTGTAATTCCAGTCTCAGTGATCTGCTTCCTAGTTGGATACCACTCACTTCATTGCAAAATAATTATACTTCCAATTTAATTCAATAACAGTAAAAGGATTTACGAGGGGTGATTGATAAGGTAGAAGGAAGATGAATTATACAGCTCTCGTTACATGCACGTGCAGTTCAACTCTTTGAGTGATCATGCAGAAAGTTTGAAGTTAATAACTCACCTCCTTCTACCTTAGGCCACAAACCTATCAATCACCCCTGCTGTGGACTACTTTCTGGAGGTCCAAGATGCCGACTTCTACAAAGAAGGGATCTGTATGCTTCACCACTGCTGGACGAAGTGTGTAAATGTAGGAAAAATAGATGTGCTAGGTTTTCTAAAATTGACTCCTTCTACCTTAGGCCATGAACTTATTAATCACCCCTCGTAATGTCCTGAAGTCGAGCTTTGAATGCAAGACTTTTTCTTATATTGTGATATGTAATAATGATGTATTGAAACTACACTACAACTAAACCTCTGGTTATGTTAACTAGAACAGAAAGTGAAGCAGGTGAATATGGCATGCCAGTGGTGCATGCTTACATTCAACCCACTTCATGAATGAAATAAGTGAAATAAATCATAGAACTATAGAAACAGGAGAAGGTCCACAGCTTCTCAAAGTTGCCCTGCCTTTCAACTAAATTATGCAAAAAAATCTGTATTTTAATTTAATTTATTTGCCTCTATAATCCTTAATAACTTACATACTATAATAAAAATCAATTAATATTGGTTCTGAAAAATTCAATTGACTCTGACTTTACAGGGTCTGGAAAGCATGATTCTAGATTTCCACATTTTGTGATACATTCATCAAATCTGTTAATCAGTCAGCTGATGGGTTACGCAGTGTCATTTAGCTATATGAGACTAGCTCGTTTGATGGCATTCTCATCTAAATCACAATGTTCAAGCTCCACTCCAAGATCCTGAATACAAAATACAGGCCGTCTGTCGAGTGTAGATCTGAGGAGCTGGTGAAGACAATAAACAATTTAGTAGAATTAACAGGGAAATTCCCATGTCGCTGTCTGTCTATACATTTTCCCTGTAATGGCATGGGTTTCCTCCGGGTGCTTCGGTTTCCTCCCACAGTCTAAAGATGTGCCAGTTGGTCGGTTAATTGATCATTGCAAGTTGGCCCATGATCAGGCTCAGGTCAAATCAGGGGTTGCTGGGCGTGCAGCTCAAAGGGCCAGAAGGACCTATTCTGCTTTATATCTCAATAAATAAATAAATCGTACCCTAAGCCAGATCACTAAATTACCCTTTCTCTTCTGCTCACTTGCCCATCGCCTCCTTCCCTTTCTTCCATAATCCTCTCTGATCAGATTCCTTCTTCTTCACCTATGATCTGTCAGTATCTTACTTCATCCCCCCCCCCCATCCCACCTACCAAACTTCCCACTCACCAAGCTTCACCTATCACCTGCCAGCTTGTACTCCTTCCCCTCCCCCCATCCTTTTATTCTGGTTTCTTCCCCCTTTCTTTCCCACCCTGATGAAGAGTCTCGGCCTATTTATTCTTCTTCATGGATGCTGCCTGGCCTGCTGAGTTCCTCCAGCATGTTGTGTGTGTTTCACTAAATAAAATGCCTGATTAGCTAATTGCTGTTTGTGTGGTCTGACTTTGCACAAATTGGCTGCTGTATTTGCTACTTTACTGCAGCGATTACCTCTCAGAAATATTTCATTAGCTGTAAAAGCACTTTCCATCTCCGTCTCTTTCTTTCTTTGCTTTTCTTTCTTTTTAACTTGTCAAGTCTGGATCAGTTAGAACTTCGTTCAGTACCATTTAATAAATTAAAGCAGATAGGAATACAAGAGTTTGAGGGCAAAATTTCACCCTTGAGAACTGTTGGATTAGTTTGATTGGCAACTCTACTTACCCTTACTGCAGCTGAGGACTATCCTGGAATGGGAAATGAGATATTGAAAGCTCAAGTAACAGGGGTCATGAAGAGTAAAATGTGGACAAGCCCAATTTTGTTCAGAAATTGACATATTTGTAATTCATAGTGAGTATTACTGATGGTGACAATGTGATCAATCAGCTAATGGTTTCTGGTTATCTTAACAAATTTACATTTATTAAGGATGCTAATTTATCAAACTTTGAAGCCCTTCTGTTTATCTGGTTCTACAATATACCTGGGGTACTGTTACTTTCAGTTACCCTGTTAACGATTGGGAAAGTCTTTGTGCCTTGAGAAACACACTATTGGAAAATGGTTCCATACTTTAAGAATGTTTCTTGGATGCATTCAAGATCACTTATTTGGATGAAGTCAAATGAATTTATTGAGAATCCCAATTTAAGACTTTAATTGTTCTGTGGCATTAGTCCTAGTTTATAAATGTACATGAAGCATTGTAATCCCGAATTACAAGGGATTTAAAGTACAGAAGTAGCTTCCAGCCCAATCTGTCTGTGTCAGTATTTAGGATGAACATGAGCTTCCTTCCACCCTACTTCATTTAATTTCACCGGCATATCCTTTTCCTTTCACTCATTTGCACTAAACTAATTTCACACTAAATCTGTCTTTGTCTCTTTTGCCTCATGAGGTCCATGTTGATCACTGAAAAGCAAAAATGAAAGGAGTTCAGTGAACTACATCCTATCTTCCATCTATATGGTTTCAGGACAAAATTAATTGTCTTATTTTCAGATCAAATCTGATATTTTGGACTGAAACCGATTTTACTTCAGTAAGCTTCATTGTCTTGAAGTCAACCAGTAATATTCCATATTGAATTTCACTTTATATTCTAGTAATATTAAGTCTTTAGACTCTGCCTACTATGTGGAGATGTTTTCCCATTTAGATGCAATAACCACAGAACTGTGGAAATGAAGCCTATTCTATAATCGATTGTGTGGCGTGGCCAAGTGGTTAGGGCGTTGGATCTAGCGATCTGAAGGTCATGGGTTCGAGCCCTGGCCAAGGCATCGTGAGTGTCCTTGAGCAAAGCACTTAACCACACAATGCTCCAGTTACACAGCTGAGAATGGGTACCGGCAAAAATGCTGGGGGTTAACCTCACGATAGACTGGCGTCCTATCCGAGGGGGAGTTTTTGTACTCTCAGTCGCTTCACACCACAGAAACTGGCATAAGCACTGGCCTGATAGGTCACAAGGCTCGTGACAGACTTTAATCTAATCTATAATCAACTGGTGTGCCAAAATTTGGGAGGTTAGAAAACATCTATTTTTTTAATCTTGAGAGGGAAATAGTTAGCACTTTCATCAGCACATTTTCTGTCTTTCTTTCCAGTTTCCAGCAACTGCAACGTAAGGGTCAAGGAGTTATAGAAAAATGCAGCTTCTCAAGGAAAGCTTCATTCAGTAAATGTAGTAATTGTATGTAACTAGGAGCACCAGACAAGCCAACAGGTACCAGTCTTAAATATTTTTACCCCTCCTCAGGGGTTCCCCAACCTTTTTTATGCCATGGACCCCTACCATTAACTGAGGAGTCCATGGACCCCAGGTTGGGAACCCCTGCTCTATATGAATGGAAAACATGTCAATTACAAATGACGCCAGTCAGACTCAGATGAGTAGGTGGCTCCAGTGTCCGATGCTTTTCTCACTGCATCACTTAGAGAGTTGATGGTCAATGGTCACATCTAGTTATGAATGCAAGAGCAGATACAGTAGGTACTTGCTACATGAGCATTTCTTATTCACACTGCACTTCTTGATAGCTTGTGTCATTGTAACCCAAAAGCAGCAATGATCCTGATCCTATACAGCAGGGGTCCCCAACATGGGCTCCACGGACCCCTTGTTTAATGCCATTGGTTTATGTCACAAAAAAAAGTTTGGGAACCCCTGCTATGTTAGGTAAGTCATGAAGCTATTTCTTATGCTGTATGCAGAAGGCAGAAAATTACAAATGTACCAAATGAATAATTCACAAATAATTATTTAAAAAATGATTAATTAAGAAAATGAAGAAAGGATTTCCTATCTACATCCCATTTGTTTAAATCCTGCTGATAGTTCAGATATCCTCCTTAATATTGCCAGTCAAACCAGCAACCTGATGTTCATGCTGCCTGATCATTCTTCATTCTCCTCTTCCCAATTCCATTTTTCTTCCCAATGCATACACTACTGTGTCTTCTATGCTTCCAGTCATTTGGACATTCTAGCTTCCAGCTCCATCCACCACCTCGCTTTAAATATGCAGCTACTTCAAGCAGTCCTGGTCTACAATACAGTTTCTGCTCTCCTAAGCCTTCCAAATTCTCTTGGCCCCTTCTCTCCAAACCTGGCTGTTTTGTGGTGACAGAAGTCATTTGCATCTAGTCAAATGACCACTGTCACCTTGCTGGATAGTTGCCACACACTGTAAAGCTTTATTTCAAACAAATTATTTATGTGCTCACTCTCTCTTTGTGCTATAATAGCTCTATAAACTTTACAATGATTCTTATATGTTTTGAAATGATATTATAAGAAGTTTCCAAAAACACGTACACAAAGAGCCCAGTCAGTAAACTTCAGTCCCCTAAATGCAATGCACATCCAACTTTCGTAATGCCTTTATTTCCTTTGTAATATGTGGTAGGAAAATTTTAGGCAGTTTCTAGAGTAGGTTATGTGGTCAGCACACAATGTGGACCAAAGGGCTTAAAATGTGCTGTAGATTTCTTGTGAAGTCCGGATTCCAGTTCACAGTCCGGTCCATCACTCCTTATTCCAGGTTTTCTGGTTTCCCTTTTTCTGTTGGGTGCTCTAATTGAGGCAGCTGATTCACATTTTGGGCTGGCTACATAAATATCTCCTTGGTTCAGCTTTAGTTGCTCTCTCCCCACCAAAGTGATTTTTGTAAAGGAAGAACTACAGTAGATTCAATACTTAGCTTGGAATCTGAAATTAGGAAGGCTCAAACAAATAAAGAAATGGTCCTGGTGTTATTTTTTGACATAGAAAAGGCATATGATATGCTCTGGAAAGAGGGAGTGTTAATTAAATTGAAAGAACTAGGGGTGGAAGGAGAATTATATAATTGGGTTCTACACTTTCTTTATGGTTGAACAATTCAAGTCAAGGTGGAAACAGAGTACTCCATGACATATTTGGTTGAAAATGGAACACCACAAGGTAGTGTCTGCAGACCATTACTATTTTCCATAGTAATAAATGACATAATTGCACAAGTTGAACATAGTGTGGGGAAATTCTTATATGCAGATAACGTTATGGGTGAGGGGAAGAAATTTAATTTATATACAAAGGAAAATGCAAGATGCAATAAATAAAGTGGAGGAGCGAGCAAATAAATGGGGTTTCAAATTGTCTACAAGTAAGTCACAAGTGATATGTTTCTCAAGAAGTCACAAACCAGTTTCTGTGAAATTATATGAACAAAAATTAGAGCCGGTAAAGGTAATTTGGTTCCTTGGTTTGTTATTTGATGAGAAACTTACATGGAAAAAGCAAATCGAGAAAATTACAAACAAATGTAAAAAAAAAATAACCTATTGAAGGGTCTTGTCAGACAGGACTGGGGTGCGAGCAGGATATCGCTATTAAATATTTATCAAGCTTTAATGAGGGCTACATTGGAATATGGAAATGTAGCTTACATGTCAGCTGCAGAAAGTAATTTAAAAATGTTGGATGTTGAGCAAGCTCAGGCCCTCAGGATATGTAGTGGTGCTTTCAGAACATCACCTATATCAGCTCTTCAAGTCAAAATGGGGGAAGTGCCATTAAGACTTAGAAGAATAAAGCTAATGCTAATTTACTGGGTTAACACCATGGGACATAACTACTCACATCCAGCTAAAGCTATATTAAAAGACTGCTGGGAACATAGTAAGTCAAGTTATAACAGCTTTGGATGGATCAGGGATGCTCAGCACTAAAATTTGGTCTACATGAAATGGAATATAGCCCTACAGTTCCAATATTTGATGTTCCTCCATGGCTCTTTACAATGCATACAGTAGATAAAAACTTGCAACAACTTTTAAAAAAGAAGTCGAACTATAGAATCAAACATAGTGCAAGAATCGCATTATAGAAATGTAATTTTTTTACGGATGGATCAAAAGACCCTAGGTCTGGCCACACAGGTATTGCAGTCTACATTCCTCAGTGCAAAACTAGTATCAGGAAAAGAACATCAAACCATTTATCAGAGTATACAACAGAATTAATGGCAATATTGAGTGCATTATCTTGGATAGAAGAAAATAATATCAAAAAGGCTGTAATCTGTTCAGATAGTTTACCTGCATTAACCTCGATCAAATCAAGAAAATCAGAAAGTAGGCAGGATATTTTATTGGCGGTTTTATGCAAGTTATATACACTGACCAAAAATGGGGTAGCTTTCTTTGGGTTCCTGTTCATTGTGGAATGGAGGGTAATGAAAAGGTGGATAGTATAGCTAAACAATCACTCAAGTTGTCTATAATAGAGGCCCAGATCCCTCTTAGCAAAGCGGAAGTCAAAAGCATTATTAAAACACGTATTGAGGAGACATGGCAGAAGCATTGGGATGAGAGTGAAACGGAGACAACTGTACAAAATACAGAGGCAAGTCAGATACAAAAGATTGTCAAGTGCATATAGAAGGACAGAAGTGATCATCAGTCATTTGAGAATTGGACACACTAATCTTAATTACACATTACACAAAATAGGGAAACCTCCAACTGGGTTGTGTGAATACTGTAATCAACCAGAAACTGTTGAACATGTATTGATAAAGTGTAAGAAGTATCAAAAAGAAAGAGTGAAGAGGATAGGAGCGCGTAAGATAAACAAAAAAACTGACGTGGGTATAGAAGACATTTTAAGTGGGAATTCAAGAGAAATACAGATCCGTATCATGAAGTATCTGAAAGACTCAGGTTTATTATATAGAATATAGGGAATGCAATTCTTTTCCCTTCTCCTGTTTATCCAATGATCCACAATCCAGTCTAGCAGGTGGCGGTAATGCACCTTAAAGCTGGTTTGCCAACCGCCATAAAACAACACAAGAAGAAGAAGAAGTTTCAGTTGCTCGATTTTTCCTGTCCAAACCCTCTGTCTAAATTCCTTCTCTGTCCCTTCCTCCTGAGGTCTTGCCCTGCAACCAGTCTCTGAAGCCTTGCCTCGCCTGGAGCCTTGCCTCACCTGTAACCCTTGCCTGCAACCTTCGCCTGCACTGCTGTCAAGTTCAACTGCTGGAGCAAGATAAGGAACTCTCTATCGTTGTTTTGAACTGTCTCTGTGTCCACGCCTTCGCTAGGTAGGTCCGGCTGTTTGCCGCTACCTAGTGCTGGGAATCATCTCGTCATGTTCGGCATTCTGTGTATGAGTCCCGGCCCTAAGTCCTGTTCCCAAGAAGGGGTCCCAGCTCCGTGTTCCATGTCCCTGTGTTCCTGTCTCTCCCTCAACCAAGTCAAGGCTTCCGGCTTTGTGTTCCGAGGTTCCTGTTTCCCAAGACCACGTCATGTCCTCGCCTCGAGGAACCCAAGCCTCGTCATGTCCTCACCTTGAGGAACCCAACCCTCGTCATGTCCTCGCCATCAGGAACCCAAACCATGTCCAGTCCTGTAGCCACGTCATGTCCTCGCCTAGTTCCAGGGTCCAAGCCCGAGTCAAGACCCAGGTTCTGGGTCCTTGTCCAGTCTCTGGCTCGGAGTCCAAGCCCAGTCTCCTAGTTCCCAGTTCCTAGTCCTGGTCCCACTTGCCTAGCCAATGTCCTAGACCAAGTCTGTGTTCTTGTCCCAACTCCTAGTCTGCATCCAGTCACATCCCTAACCCTAGTCTCTAGTCCTGTCCTGTTCCTAGTACTTCAGTGTCTGTGTCTTGCATTTGGGTTTGCTCCCAGTCGCTCCCATATGACATTTCTATGTTCTATGTTCAACATGTTAATTGCTATAGCAGAACAACCACATTAAATCTCTGGTCACTTATGGATTGAAAAGGCAACAAAAAAAGTGAGATAGATCCTGGAAAAACATCTTCATGATATTGAAATTTGTTGAAAGGTATCTCTCAAGAAGCTTACTGCTGCTTCTGAAGGACCACAAAACGATCAGCTAAACAATGTTGAGCAGAGTAGAATAAGGGAAAAATATTAGTGGAAATGATCATATGTCATTTTATCAATTCACCTCTTTGCAATGTCTAGCATACCGTCAAACACAATAAGATTTCTATAAAGCAGTTCTTCCCATTCAGTTATTTTGCAGCATTTACTCCTAGCAGTTCTTTACAGAATGTGCATCCAAGCTCAAGAAATATAGTGAATGTTAGTAATTCAGTTTTATTTCAATAAATGTTGCTTATACAAACTCCCTCATTGGTGTGTTGTACTGAACAATCACAATATACTGATAAGTAGCTTCTCTGTGCAGAGCTCTCGTTGAAAGTGTAAGCACAAACAGTGGAACAACATTTTGCCCTATTAAATTATTGATGAGCGAGAATGATTTCATATTTCAAGCAGTGTACAACGTGATTATTAATTAAATCCTTTGGCATCACCATTGCTTGATAGGAACACATTCAGAATGTTAATTATTCATCACTGACCTGTATTTTATCAACACAATTGAAAGTCAAGTTAAGAACAAGACAGCTAACATTATATAGCACCTTTAACATTGTAAAATATCCCAGTCCCTCTCACAAGAACAGAATTCAACCAAGTTTTCAAAGCACCAAGGCAGGTTTGAAGGTGAATCTTAAAAGGGCAGTGAGATACAGAGGTTTAGAGAAAGAATTCAGGAATACTTGAAGTGTGTAATGTCCTGTTCAACAAACCTTCTATAACAAATCTTGGAATAATATTGACCACTATTTCACTGTTGGAACAATATTGAAGCTAATGCCTCTTTCATTATATATAAATTAAATCATATTCCAGCATTAAATATTAATCTGCTGGATACTGGCTAAATTTGGCATAATTCCAAGTGCAAGTCATGATATTCTATTCAGAAGCAACATCTGTTATGGGAGATACTGCAGGGCCATCTCATAGCAAGGCCACTCACACCTTACCTTCTGTCTTTGGGGTTTGGTGCTGGGCCATATGCAGCATCTTCTTCAAAGCCTGATCAACAGGGAAAATAAAAAGTGTTAGAAAACACCCACATGCTGTTATTCCAAACTATGGGATAAGTGAGGTGGAACAGGAGGCGCATGAGGCTAAACCAGTTCTATCAACAGTACAGGAGACATAAGAGACTGCAGATGTTGGAATCTGGAGCAGCACATAGATGAAAGGTTTCATCCTAAAGTGTCAGCTATCCATTTCCCTCATAGATGCTGCTGAGTTCCTCCAGCGTTTTGTGTGTTGCTATCAGCTATATTGGTGGTTAATACTGCTCATGTCTCACAAGATGGAAAAACATGAATACAGCTGTACTAAATTAGCTATGCATGCTTGTGTTACTATTTGTGGTTCACTTCTCATAGACTCAGAGCACAATGGATTGTGTAAACATGTCAATGAAATCAATATCGTGGAATTTCCCAAAAAAAATCCTATCATATTTGTATCATCTAATAACACCTGAACCTGCAGAACTGCCAACAGTCTCAACGTTAGTCACTGGGTCTGGATTAGTGAACAGTCAACTGGTCGCCATGCAGAAAATCTAGTATCATCACAAATCATCTCAGATTTTCTGCATGATGATGAAATAACTATTGGACCTGATGAAGATCCAACTTTCTTTCCTCTTGCTTAAAATGATAGGCTGTATTTAGGCTGCATGTGATTGTAAAAAAAAATCTATAAAGATTTTGAGAACACAAATTTGGAAGCTATTATTTAGGGATCGTATTTGTCATTGATGTAACTCTAAATAACAGTTTGGGCTCTTTTTGAGAAAGAAGTGAAAGATAGAGATGATGCAGCTGAGAGTATAGGGCAAAACTTGAAGCCTTGAACCATAAAAAATGGCCACTACTTCCCAATAGGGAATTCACAAAAAAAAAGTCTTTCTTTATCCAGAGAGTGGGTAAACACTCAATGTCAGGGGAAGTGTTTGAGGTGAACATCATAATTGTCCCTTAAACCACATTATTTACATGAGAGAGGAAGAAATGTAGCTGCATTGACAGGATAAGTCAGGGTGAGGAGAGGCTCACGTGGAGCATATATGCTTCCACTTAGCAAACCATAATTTGCTTCTTTA
This sequence comes from Mobula birostris, assembly GCF_030028105.1. NCBI lineage: Eukaryota > Metazoa > Chordata > Chondrichthyes > Myliobatiformes > Myliobatidae > Mobula > Mobula birostris. Next base: position 21,101,981 of record NC_092391.1, on the reverse strand, counting down.
ATGTTCCGGGTAACTGCATGAGCAGGATGTGAGGCTCCTATTACCATAAAGAGTACAAAGGACTTGTTTTGCCGTTAAAGACCTTTCAGTTCAATTAGTGCAGAACTCTCGATATACACTGATTGCAATTTGACCGTTTCTGTTGCTAGCCAAGGAGGAAATGCACAGAACCAGAAGACTCCTTGGTGGAAAGAAAAGAATGAGTAGGCCTGTACACATGGCACCTCCTGCACATTTCTCCTTGCAATCGTCATACATTGCCTCACTCTAGAGAGATATCTCTGAGTTGCAATCAACAGGAAAAACTCAAACCCAGACAGGTCATGTCACCATTGTACATTGATCAAGTTCCAACTCTAAATGAGACCTTATGGATCGGATCACAAGCCTCATCTGCTGCACAAAAGTGTAAAGCTTTCAATGAATGTTTATGTGCAATGTCATGTAGCCAACAGCTCATCGTTCATTCTCTGTAAACTTGAACTGATATAAAATTTTGCTACTTATGCCTTTACTCGTACGGCCAGATTGGGAACAGCTTCTTTCCAACTGTGATAAGACTGCTGAACGAATCCTGACCCGGATCTGGGCCGTACCCTCCAAATATCCAGACCTGCCTCTCGGTTTTTTTGCACTACCTTACTTTCCATTTTTCTATTTTCTATTTATGATTTATAAATTAAATTTTTAATATTTACTATTGATTTGTAATCCAGGGAGCGGGAAGCACAAAATCAAATATCGCTGTGATGATTGTATGTTCTAGTATCAATTGTTTGGCAACAGTAAAGTATAAAGTACAGTATAAAGTACTTGCATGGTTCTATTCTTTCATCATCCTTATCCACAGTGATAGAAAATTCAATGTAATTTTACATAATAAAACTAAAATGCTGTGGCTTTAATAATAAAATGAAATGGGGATTTGTTGAAGGTGTATGTTAAACAGATCCATCAGCTTCTGCTAAGAGTAAAACTGGAAGTTTTTGCCTAAAGACTGCTCTAATCAATTTGAGAGTTTGTGAATTGCTATGTGCACATTTGAGAGAATACTTCAGAAATCAATACTTGGTAATATGCTGTTTCAAGGGAACAAGATTAGTTCATAGTTACACCGTGCTTTTGAAAAAGAAAAAGCAACATTCTGAGGTGCTTTATGTGAATTGGGTTTGGCAAATTTGGCAGTATAATCAGAGATTTGAACAAAATATTATGTTTTAAGGAGCATCTTAAGGGGAAAGAACTAGAAATACAAGAGGTTTAGGGAGGGATTTCCAAAGTTTATCATGTAGCTAGATTGTTAGGTGCTGACTGATTAAAATTGGGAGGTGTCAGATGTTACATATTGTAGACAGATTGGTATTCAAACCACCTGAAAGCCTCAGACAGCTTAACATGGTCCAAATAATTCTCATAATTGATGAAAGTGGAAACAGCGTTGACAGTGCTTATTCCTCAACATAAATGGCTGGTGATGGGGGTCTGTTCAACTAAAGCCATTGAATACGTGACTGTAAAGCCCCCCAACAGAACACACCTGCATTATCGTGGGTCAAGCTTTACGTATTTAATTTGTGCTTTGTGTTTGTTATTATGTGTTCTTTTAGTAATGTGGACTTCTATTCTTTGAAATGCAGGCGTGTCTATTTCAGGCTCAAGGTGCAGTGTGTGGACACAGCCCATCTTTGGAGAAGACTGGCATCTATCCATCTACCAGTTCCCTCCTTCCTCCCAACAGCTGCCTTTCTACAGGCAAGCATGGAAACCATTTTGCACATATCAGAATGCCTCACAGCCACACTGGATGGTCAGTTTAGCTATTTCCAGTGGAATTGATTGAAGGAGAAACGTTTGAGGAGTTGACCCCGGTCTGCTTTGCTTAATCAAAGTCTACTGTCATTGAGTAACATATAGAAAGTGCTGGAGGAACTCAGCAGTTCCGTCAGCATCTCTGGCAAGGAATAACCAGTGGACATTTTGGGCCGACACTCTTCATCAGGACTATGATGAGCTTCTCTGTCTCTGTGGTGCTGCGCCTCATACCATGCAGGAAACTAATCGGACAACGTGCTGAACACCCCGAATGGGGACAATAGTGGGAGATATAATCAGATTCTCACATCTTCGCTTTGGAACCCCTCAACAACTACCCCCAACTCAGTTCTATCTTTTTGCTCTATTCGCCTTAACACGCAGATTTATACCAATAATAATAGACTTGACAGACTGGTAAACATTGTCAACAAATCATTCTCCGACAAACCCATAGATGCTGCTGAGAGTTACCGATGATAATTTAACAAAGGTCCTGATAATAAATTTATTTTGAGTTTGAAGGGGACATTTGCAGGTCGCCAGCGCCCACTAACATTTTGGCACCCAACTTGAGCTAGATTCTCGCACGGGGGGTACCTTTCATCAGAATTTCGCCGCCCCCGCAATACCCCGTTAACGAAAATAGTTTTCGTTCCGATGTGAGACTAGTGTTAACCATAGTTCTCACCTCGTATTCGATGTACTGCTTCCTCCATTCTGGCGTTAGATGCGCCGACAGATGTTCCGCAAACTTCATTGCTGTCAAAAACTCCGAGCTTGAGGATGGTCCAGGGAAACATAACAGGAGCGAAAGAAAAAGAAGAAGCAACCGAACTCGCCCACTGCCTTAAGACTGCTTCGTGCTTAACCCGGCGACAGATACGGCAATAAAAGTTAACATGTACATTTTTTTGCACAACGCTTAATTATGGTGAAGTACGAGCAGATCCCTAACACCTTTCTCTGGCTTCAGGCGTCTCGATAACAGAAACTGTATCACTACCTATCAATAAATAATTGAGCGCTCCACTAACAGGAAGGGAGGGCGGTAGGGGTGAGATCGCAAATACAGCACTGTCAAAAAAAAACAACACGCTGTTTCAAAGTAACTTTCGCTTCTTTTAGTAAACTGCTATAGACAAGTGGGTTGTGCGTAATGATTTTGGTGCGTTGTCTGCCAGGGTTTTAGAGGGTTGATTTATGAGGCGAGGTGGGATTGATTTGGTTTTCATTCCATTCAGAAGATGAAGGCGAGAAATCCCTCTCACCAGCACACTACAAATGAGGCCACGACTGTTAAGGCGCACAGCTCTGATGACAATGGAGCTAAACGTACAACAGACAGCGCACACACCTCCAGAGTTGACAACCAATGTTGAGTATCTTCCCCTGGCTCTAAGGAGAACGGGTCTGATTTGATCTTGATGATCTTAATCTGGAGAACAGTTTCCTTTTCAGTTTTGACGAAAGGTCCCGGAACTGAAAGCCCCTGTCTCTCTTTACAACATTCTCTGTTCCTGTCCTAGTTTGGTGTAGGAATGTGGAAAAGGGGGATATTATCCTAAGATTAGAACAAGGGGCAATGAAATGTGTAGTATAAACCTACAATTCTCTTATGATGCATCTACAGTTGGAAACCTGTGTGATGGGAGCTGCTCTAAATGGGCTCACTATGGTGTCAGCCAATCTTCTACCAAAATTAAAGCGGGATCAAATTTCCAGCAGAAATCTGATTCCATTGTCTCCATGGGGACTAACTCCCCCGCCAGATATATTAATTCTTCTGTAATGGGAGAACCACTGGTGCTCCCCAGGACTACCAATAAATTAATTATCTAAGAAAAAGGTATAAGCATTTAGTTGTTAATCTTAGTACAGAAATAATATTGTTATTATTTACAATAAATATGGAAAATATTGCAAGATTCACAGACAAAACTAACAATACATTACAGTATACCCAGAAACATTGACTGTCCATAGATTCTGCCTAACCCGCAGAATCCCTCCAACATTAAGTCATTAGCCTTTTTTTGTTGTCTTTCTTGGGAACCTCTAGAAATTTCAGGTCAATCAAAAACTCCACCAGGCTGTTAACGTTGTCGACATGATGATGGTTATGCAGGTCAACATCAGAGATAGCTGGTTAGGTTTCTCTTGTCCACTGTTATTTTCTGTCCAGTATGTGGCATAGATGCGACTTGGTAGCTCACATCCCAAGCCTTAATGTTGTCCAAGTGTTGCTGCTTGCAGGCATTAGTCATCTCCTTTCTGGAGAAGTTACAAACAGAATATTTTGAAATCATTGGCAAAGATCCCCATTTTAACAGTCAGTGGGTTTGTCACAACTATTACAAACAAAACAATCCATGGCTGCAGGCAAGAACAGGAAGGAGTGGAGACAAATATGTTGTTCAGAGGGCTGTGAGCAACAACCAACCAAGTGGCCACCTGTCCTGCATGAATTTTTAGTTCATAATGACATGGTAATACAACAGTAAGTCAGAGACTGGCTGTCTTGTGGCAATCGACTCTCTACTTAATTCTCCAAAACATTTTCACTACAATTGTTGAGCATGTTGGAGTAGTCTCTCACCTACCCGGATAACTGGAGCTCCAAAACACTCAAAAGAAAATGCCATCGAGGCCAAGCTACTTGACGTGGAATCAATACTGGCCTTGCCAGATCTCGTAATTAAAAAAAAACTGTAGTGGATTTTCTCCCTTTTTCTTACAACAGAGGTGCTGACGATGATGATGTTGGAATCTAGAGAAAAACAATAAAATGCGAGAGGATCTCTGTGGGTCCTTTATCTGGACTGGAGAAGGCTGTTGACCCAAAGCATCAACTATCAATTTTCCTCTACAGATGCTGCCTGACCCATTGAAGTCTTCCAGCATCTTGGTCTTTGATGATGGTGAAGGTGATGTTGGGGCTGGGAAGACCTTCGGTAGCACAAGGTGAATTTTGGAAAGAGAGGCTGAGGCAAATTTTTGCACCTCATTTAACATGATTACAAGGCTGTACCCTGTCTTTTTACCTTTTGCAGTGCCACTTGTATAAGTATCACTATTTTCATGAAGCATCTCAGTAATGCTGTATAAACAGTTCTTGTCTCCTTTAGTCAGTTGATTCCAGACAGTTTAATTGTTGGTAGACCCATAATTTCTTAACACAGCTGAAGTTTGGATAGATACATGGATGAGAGGGATATAAGATATAGGAGCAGAATTAGGCCATTTGGCCCATCGAGTCTGCTCCACAACTTCACCATGGCTGATCCATTTCCCTCTCAGCCCCAGTCTCCTGCCTTCTCACCATATCCCTTCATACCCTGAATAATCAAGAATCTATCAACCCCTGCTTAAATATACCCAATGACTTTGCCTCCACAGCCACCTGTGACAATAAATTCCACAGATTCACTGCTCTCTGTCCAAAGAAATTCCATAGAAACCATAACCATAGAAACTACAGCACAGAAACAGGCCCTTTGGCCCTTCTTGGCTGTGCCAAACCATTTTCTGCCTAGTCCCACTGACCTGCACACGGACCATATCCCTCCATACACCTCCCATCCATGTATCTGTCCAATTTATTCTTAAATGTTAAAAAGGAACCCACATTTGCCACCTCGTCTGGCAGCTCATTCCATACTCCCACCACTCTCTGTGTGAAGAAGCCTCCCCTAATATTCCCTTTAAACTTTTCCCCCCTCACCCTTAACCCATATCCTCTGGTTTTTTTCTCCCCTTGCCTCAGTGGAAAAAGCCTGCTTGCATTCACTCTATCTATACCCATCATAATTTTATATACCTCTATCAAATCTCCCCTCATTCTCCTACGCTCCAGGGAATAAAGTCCTAACCTATTCAACCTTTCTCTGTAACTGAGTTTCTCAAGTTCCGGCAACATCCTTGTAAACCTTCTCTGCACTCTTTCAACCTTATTTATATCCTTCCTGTAATTTGGTGACCAAAACTGAACACAATACTCCAAATTCCTCCTCATCTTCGTTCTAAATGGAGATCCCTCAATTCTGAGGGCTTGTCCTGAGAATACAAAGCATTGACAGTTTTGTAGAATTTATAGGTGTGCTTAAATAAAGTTGATGTTAACATATGTTTGTCCTCATGATGTGCTGTGCAGCAGCTGCTGCAAGCGTTAAGTTTAATGGTATACACTTAATTTTAATTTTAATAGTATACACTGTGTACCTATGCCTATGACAACAATATACCTGACCCTGAATTCCTACAAAATTCTCCCACCCTATAGAATGCAAGTGGATGGAACTAGGCAGAAGATCAAGTTGGCATGGACTAGATGGGCCAAAGGGCCTGTTTCTGTGTTTTAGTGCTCTGTGACTGTATGACTCTAACATCGCTGTTATTGTCTCACCCTCTAACCCTTTCTTAATAGTTGTATCTTTATTCCTGCCCAATGTCTCCACCTTTGACTCTCCTTCCTCTTTTAATGTTTCCTTTGGCAATTGTGCTGCAAAGTGATTTGGCAAGCTACTCCATCTCACTGTCACCAGCATACATGAATTGCCCCATCATATCTTTGATGTACTTCTTAACTGAAAAAGAAAGCTCATTCTTGTGAGATTAGAGTAACATGTATCTTAAACCCAGCAGAATTCATTCTTAAATAACATTAATGAAACTCTTGGGATCTTACAAATCCAGAAACCTTCAGGATCGTCTATAATTTTTGGTTTTATCTTATAAATTACCAAGAAAATAAAAATAAAAGACTTGTATCCCACAGCACTATTCAAGTCATGAGAGAATCCTAGAACAGGTTATGTCAATTTCAAGTCTGGCTACAATTGTAACACCACTTTCTGTGCACACACAGAATTGACTCACAAGCCGCAATGAGACAATAATACATGGAGACACAGGCGGATGCTGGAGTGTGGAGCAACAAATGCGTGAACAGCATCTATGTTGATAATTCTGGTTGAAATCCTGCATCAGGACATTCTATGATGATAAACCTTGGTCAGGAAATCATGGAAGAATCCATTGTTGTTCCTTTGGATCATTCATGCCCACCTACGTGAGCTGATGAGTGAACTGGCTTACTGTTTTTATTAAATGAGAGCAGTGCATCAGTATACCAACCTACATCTAAACTCCTCTCTTGACTCTGGAGGCATAAGTTCAGATTTGAATTTATGGTGTACTCCAGTACCATAGTAATCAGATTACTGTAACTCGATCACACAAAATGTATTGCTCATGCAGCTCTACTTGTGCCTGGTATCAATATTCCTTCTGCACGCAGAATAATCAACACTGCCCGCTCTTCTTACTGCCATCAAGTAGAAGGCACAGGAGCTTCAGGACTCACAGCACCAGCTTCAGGAACAGTTATTACCCCTCAATCATCAGGCTCTTGAACCAGAGGGGATAACTCTACTCAACTTCACTTGCCCCATCATTGAAATGTTCCCACAACCTATGGACTCACTTTCAAGGACTCTTCATCTCATGTTCTCAATATTTATTCTTTAGTTATTTATTATTATTATTTCTTCCTTTTTTTATTTGCACAGTTTTTTGGCTTTGCACACTGCATGAATGCCCAAGTTAGTGCAGTCTTTCATTGATTCTATTATGGTTATTGTTCTATTATGGATTCATTGAGTACACCTGCAAGACAACGAATCTCACAGTTGTATATGGCAACATACATGTACTTTGATGATAAATTTACTTTGAAAGGGATCCCAACACAAATGTTTCTGCAGAGTGAACGGGATGGACTCCATTTTGTTTTCTTTGTTGTCAGGAGAATTTTGATGAATCCCTGAATTACGAAACACATCCTAAATTTGTTTTGCCCTTTCTCAGTTGAGGAGCTGCACTGACAACTTGGGCACTTATTCTCCTTGAGGAAGTGGCAGTGAATCACCTTCTTTTGAAGTGTTACAGTCCATCTCACATCGCTGTTGGCTGGGCTTCCAGGATCTCAAATCAAGAAACTATGGAAGAATAAAGGAATTTTTCCAGGCTGGGATGAAGTGTAATTTGGTGGGAAACTTAATGAGATTGTCTTTCCATGCACAGAACTGACTTTCTATCTTCTAGTGGAGGATGCTACAGGTTTGTGGAGAAGCTGTAGTGTATTTTAGTAGATAGAGGGCCAATATCATGCAATGGTTTATGAGAAATTTCGTTTCACATTCTTTTCTTCAAGTGCCTGCTCAGTTTCTACTTCAGCAGTACTATTTTTGTATTAGATATCGATTATGTTGCCTTGTGCAAATCTCGCTGGGAAGGTAAAACAAAAACAAAGATTTGTGTTGGTGCTGGTAGCCTGAGTAAAGATTGCTCTCTGCTGGCCTGGAAGACACTTGCATCAGGAGATATCTCGAAACCAGCCTTCCAATTACCTAAAATTGCACTTTTACATTGTCAGTTTCAGTGTTTGTCAAACTCACGCAGATGAGAAGCATGCACATATTCCTTTCACGAGCTCTGGAAATTTTAACTCTCTACGGTAGAACCCTCCACCTGATAATCGCTTGCCACAATGTAGCTTGAAAAAAGTCTGGTTTGGGAGCCTGGTGTTAGAAATAGAGAGGACATGTCCTGCCCATTGGAACCAAACAACTGCAGTTGGGGCCTCAGGGCTGGGGATGTTGGCCTGGGAGAGGATGCTGCAACTGAAGAGCCCATCCTGCCAGTTGAATCAGGGGATTTTTTGGACTAGATTGCCCAGTACTTTGAGGTGCCACTGAGGGTAGTCCATGCTTCAACAGCACAGGGGAGCCAGGGATTATTGTAGCTCAGCAGTATGAGATTTGTGTCATTTCTGAAGGCTGTATTGCCCTTATCCTAATGACTAGCTTAGTGTGTGGCTACATCAAGCTGTAGAACTGAAGTACTCAGGTGATCCTACCTGTTCTCAGTGTTGTGACGGGTAGACCTGGACTCTTTGCTTCACAATATTCCATACAGTTGGACGTTGCCACACCACCTATCATTGCAGTATTGTGGATTCTGAGTTGTTTTGATAGAGAAATGATAAACCGTTTCCTGTGGCATGCACAGATTTCAGGTGATTTAAAAAACACAAGAAAATTACAAGAGATGGTCGGGATGAAGGATCCATAGATTTCCCTCACTGGTGCAGCCTAATCATCTGAGTTCCTCCAACACTTTTTGTGTTGCTTTGGATAGGCATGCATTGGCTAGATGGTAGTTAGATGGAATTTGAACAAATATTTGCAGGGGAAATATTCAGGAGTCTAAGGAAAATGCTTCCTCTATATGTGCCAATCATAAGCTAATACAATTTAAAGTAGTGCATAGGGCCCATATGTCTAAAGATAAACTAGCTCGTTTTATTCCCATATAAACCCTATCTGTGACAGATGTCACTCTGAGGTGGCTTCCTTGACTCATATGTTTTGGTCCTGCCCTCTCTTGGAAAAATTCTGGAAAGATATTTTTGATATTATTTCAACAGTTTTGTGTTTTGACTTACAACCCATTCCTATTACGGCAATTTTTGGATTGCCAATGGTAGAACATAGATTTTTATCCTCTTCAGCCTGTCGGATGATCGCATTTGTTACTTTAATGGCCAGAAGATCCATTTTATTGAACTGGAAGGAGATCAACCCTCCTACCACATTTCAATGGTTTTCCCAAACTATTAAATTGAGAAAAAATTAGAAGTGACATTTTTGATCCTTCGGTTAAATTTGAAGAGACTTGGAAACCATTTATTCAACATTTTCATATGATGTAATTTGACCTTTTCCAAATCCTTCTTATTAACTTAAAATATATGAATAGAGGAACGGAGTTGACGACATTATTGAATGTTTTCGATTTAAGATATTGGTCTAGCCTTGTTTTTTTTCCGTTTGCTTTCTTTTTGGATTTAGTATTTAGTTTTTTTTGGGGGGTGGGTTTCTTTGCATTATTTTTTTTCTTGTTATTTCTTTTTTTCTCTATGATTAACTATATTAAGAGTTTGGAAGTCTATTACACCTGTATTATTTGAAGTCTTTTTTATACATGTTTATCGACAATAAGATTATTCCAATCTCTCTGTATCAATACTGTTATTCTGTTTAAAATTTTGGACAATTAATAAAAAGATTTAAAAAGAAAGAAAGGAAAATGTTGGAGAGTGGAAGTAAGTGGGAGCGGAGGCAAGCACTAGAAATGAAATGCCCAGTAAGCGTGGAGAGCACTCTGACTGTTTGTTTCACAGCCTGGTATGGAGGCTCCAAAGTGCAGGCTACAGAGGGTGTAGGCTTATCCAGCTCTGTCAAGGGTACTAGCCTTCCCACCACTGAGGATAACTGAGGATGTCTCAAGAAGGCAGCATTGATCATTAAAGACACTCATCATTTGAGACATGCCCTCTTTTCAATACTTCCACTGGGGGTAAGTTCAGGAGCCAAAAGGCCCACACTGAGCATATTGGGAACAGCTTCTTCCTCCTTGCCATCAGATGTTTGAATAGTACATGAATCATTGAATACCATCTTGCTAGGCCTCTTTTGCATTTATTTTTGGTAACTTAAAGTAAACTTTATGTCTGGCACTGTACTGAGGCAAAACAACACATTTCATGGCATATGTCAGTGATAACAAACTTCATTCTGATTCAGTTTCTCCACACTGGAGAGCATTCAGCTAGACTGCATATGGGTCGGGGCGGGGGGGTGGGGTTGCTACTGCACAGAACCAGAAAAAGCTACAGAAAGTTGTAAGGTTATTCAACTCCATCTGGGGCACTAGCTTCTGTAGTATCCAATACATCTTCAAGGAGCGGTGCCTCAGAAAGGTGGCGCCCATTGTTAAGGACCCCCATCACCCAGGACATGCCCTCTTCTCATTGCTACCATCAGGAAGGAGGTGCAGAAGCCTGATGGCACACACACACACACACACACACACACACACAGCAATTCAGGAAGAACTTCTTCCTCTCTGCCAAACAATTCCTGAATGGACTTTGAATCCATGAACACCATCTTACTTTTTTTAATACATTATTTCTGTTTTGCACTGCTTTTACTTTAACTATATAATATACATATATGTTTACTTATTGTAATTACTTTAATTATTTATTTTTTCTTTCTATATTATCATGTATTGCATTGTACTGCTGCTGCTGTTAACAGGTGATAATAAACCTGATTCTGTTTCTCCTCGAATTTTAAGCTATTCAATATACATATACTGTAATAGATTTTTTCCTTCTTCTTCTATATTATGTATTGTATTGAATGCTGCTGCTAAGTTAACAAATTTCACGACACATGCCGTGATAATAAACCTGATTCTGATTCTGAATAGTTCTACTGTATCACCAAATAAAGGGAACTACAGTAACCACAATCCATTGCATGACGTGCGTCTGCGCACTAGGTGAAGACAAAGAGACCGGCCTCTCTCCCCCCGGGAGCGGGTGAGAGGTGAAAGGTCGCACTGGTCTCTGAGCCTGTGGGCGGAGGGACGGTGAGGAGGTCGGGCGTGGCGTGGAGGTGCCGGACGACTTTGAAAGGCCGTTTGGATAAAGTCGGCGGTAGCGGCCGGGCCCATGTTTGTGCAAGAGGAGAAGATCTTTGCGGGGAAGGTGGTGCGGCTCCACATCTGCACCATGGAGGGGGCCGAGTGGGTGGAGGAGGTGACCGAGGACACAGGGATCGAGAAGCTCAAGGAGCGCTGCCTGAAACAAGTAAGCCAGCCTGGGGATTGTTCTGCCCCGCGGGCCCAGGGGGTGGGGGCAAGGCACGGCACGGCTGCCCTGTACTGGGAGAGGGATGATCTGCCCTGGTGGGAAGTCGGTGCCATGCGGTGTGTTGGTGGTGGGGGCGGCGATTCCTGCCCAGAGCGTTTGGGGGTAATGGGGGGTGGGGAGTTGATCTCTGTCTGGTCAGAGCGTTTTTTGGGGGTGGGACTGGAAGATGCTCCTTGCCCAGAGCGTTTGGGGGAGTCAATACCTGCTCTCAGCGTTTAGGAGGTGGGGGAGGTGAACCCTACCTAAAGCGTTTTGTGGGTGGGGGTGGTTCCTTTCCAGAACGTCTGGGGGAGGGGTGATCCCTGTCAGGGTGTTTGGGGTGGAGGGAGGGAGATGAATCCTGCTGGGATGTTTGGGAAATGGGAACTATTGCCCTCGTGGTTTCAGTGGTTATATCACTGGCTGCCTTTCGCAGGTCGGGGCCCTTGTCCTGCCCTTTCATCCGCCTCCTTCTAGAATACAATTTTGTTCCGTTGTTAAATCACTGAGGCTTTACTATCAGCATTTCATCTTCAATGCTCCCAGTGAACCTTGCTTAGGACGTTGGCATCTTTGCAACTTGGGAAGTGTGATTTGTTTCATGTGTCCTTTGGCAAAGACTGCATTCCATAAATAAATGTACTAAGCCATCTGAATTCTATCTGTACTGCGTACATGGTGTAACTTTTAAAGTAGTTTCCCCATTTACCCACCAATTTAACCCCTTGCTAATCTCAGGACAATTTACCATGACCAGTTAACCTACTGACCGGTACATCTTTGGACTGCGGGAAGAAACCTGGAGCACTGGAAGGAATCTACAAACTTGCTTCAGAGGGCGCTGGAATTAAACGCCAAACTCCGTTGCCCCGAGCTGTATTAGCGTCACGCTATTGATTCAGGAAACGTTCCTGAACAGATTTCACAAATTCCATCCTATCCAGGCCCTTGTCACTTGAGTTTTTTTTACCCTTGAACTCTCCCTTTTTGATTCTATTACAGTTGAAGTTTTATAAGTTTTCAATGTTGTGTAGTTCAAAGCAGGCTTATTTCTAGTCCTGACGTTTAGGAACTTTTGTGTACATGATGCTGTAAGTGGACTGCCTTTTCTGCTCCTCAACTGGATTGTAATCTGTGCACAGTCTGCTTTTTAATGGTAAATAGGCTTTTTCATTGGCTTTTTAAGGATCTAAGTGTTGGTTTTGGCCTGTCGCTAGCCTCAAGATTGTGGATTCATGTCCTACTCCGGATATGTGACTACTTAATCTTCATTAGTAGTTATTTCAGTGCAGAATTTGAAGTGCCTTGATGTTGGAACTGCTCTCTTTAAAGTGCCCCATCTGTTAAAGGTTTGCTTGGCACGAGACCTGGCCAATCACTGTCCCCCAGCTAGCTAAAAATAAGTTCTGGAAATCATTCTCATTTCAATCTGTGGGACTTCACTATGCCTGAGCTAGCTGCAGAGTTTTCTTGCATAATAATAGTGAACACAATTTCCCTTTTCTTTGTCAGGCAGGTGTGTTTTGGAGCTGCAGCGATGGCCTGTGTTTTACAAATGCAAGCATTTTCTATTAATTTAAGTACATAGAAAACACGCAACTTACAATTTATTATGGATTTATTTGACAGGGTCATAAATTTATTAGCACATATTTGCTTGAGCTGTTTCAAAGCCCCATCATCATCTAGGTGGTCATTGCAAACTAGACTAATTATGTAGAAGATGATGCTCAAAAAACTGGTGCCTAGGTCTGAAGGAGTTGATGTCAGTCCTTAAAGCTATGATCTTTGTTGAAAATTATTTTCAGCTAGTTTGCATTATTAAATTATGAAGTGTTTCTTATCAGCAGTTTTTGGATTTTGGTTCCAGTGAATTCTTGATTTGGATTAATAGTTTGTCTTTTGCTCAGTTTTTTTAAAGTTTGGGCTCCTTCTTTCACTTGTGCCCTGGCAATTACTAACTGCCAAAAATAGATGAACTCAGAGTGCAGTGTTCAGCTGTTGGAAATACTCTGCACTAGCAGCTTAATGCAAAGTTAGATCACTTTATGTTAAAATCATAATGATTAGTTCTTGTCGCTAGTGAAGTGAAATATTTTAAAATCTTGATTTTGATGATTCCTTTTATTTAGTTTGCTGCATATCTTTTTTTTCCATCTCACTGTTTATTATGGAAGTGGTCTTTTCAGATTTAACGTTGTGATTATGAAGACCGATCATCACAGACTTGATGCGCTGATTGTCCTCTTTGGCTGTTAATTTTCCAAGCAAAGGGAATTTTTCTATTCTATACAGTGTAGCTGATCTTGCAGCCCAGAAGAAGGGGAATTTGCATTGCAAAGGAGATCTATATCCATTTGTGCACCTTGTAATTTCCACAATATGCTTCTATAAAAATGTGTATACCAGTGTTACCTAGTTATGACAACTTCCCAACTTTAAGTAAATAGTAGGACAAAGATTCTTGGGTTTGATCTAATTGACTGTGAAGAATTAAGTTGATGAGTAATTCCTGCATCCTGGCTTTGAACGAAGATATTTGTCTGATCACTTGCGCACTTCCGAGACCTCGGGTTTGATGTTTGCAAGAAAGAGTGTGTGAAAGTATGATCATGCTAGATTGGATGTCAGGTTACTTGCCAACATTATGCACAAATGAATCTTAAATTTGTATTTATTCTGCAGCCTTTTGAATTAGTGCATCCTTTATTTAAAAAAAATCCAGGTCACCATCAGGCACAATAACTTGGTTGCTAACTGCAAGCCAGGGTAGTTAATAATCACCCAGACTTGTGCACAGAAACATGTTACTCACACAAAATGCTGGAGGAACTTAGCAAGCCAGGCAGCATCATTGGATTTCCAACATCTGCAGATTTTCTCGTGTTTGAGACAAGAACATGTTAGTTTAGTTTTCATTTGGAAGAACAGCTGAATGGGAGAAAACCCACAAATTAAGATGGAACCATTTGTTTTATATTGTTAGAAAGTGTGTGTGAATTATTTACCAATGTTGGAAGGAAGAATGATATCCCAATGTTAAAGTTTGGAAAAGGTGGAATGTTTTATAGTTAAGTAGATCACCGTCACTGTGAAAGCAATGGTGTTTGTGTGAAAATGAGTTCTCTGGCTTTCACTTTCCCATGGTGTCAGAAAGAAATTGGAAGTACATACTTGAATGAAGATGTGTCTGGGCCATTTTGTAGTTGCAACCTTGTCCGCTAAGTTTGCACCTTCAATTTCTATCTGAGTAAGTTGGATCATCTAAAGGAACAAGGCCTAGAAAAACGCAAAAGACATGGATTATCATTTTTGGAAGAGAACTTTCTATCAATATGTCCAGAAAAGTGCCTGGGATCAAACAGCATGCAACGATTCTTTATTCTGGCTGATCTGCTAGAGTCATTGATCAGAATCCAGTTAGATGCAGACAGTGAAAGAAATGCTCAGTTTTCTTTTAATAAATTGGTTCCTTTTTTTAAAAATACTGTTTCTCTTTCTGTCTTTGCAGATTTGTATATTTTTTTCTCTTTCAGTGTTGTACCTAAGTTTTGAGGTTTTTGGCAATGACATTTTTGTTGAGGATAGCGCAAGAGTATTTGAGTTTGGCTCTTGGTATAGTTGTTTGAGTACCTTCAGGCTTCACGAAATAAATAGATGTCCAATTTGCTCCAGAACTTGTTTTCCATTTTACTCGTATCTTACTGTCCAATTCAATATGTTAACTCTTTGGTAATGTACATGCCATTGACACAGCCAGAAGCTGAGTTTAGCCCACAGGAATGGTATGCACATTGTTCCTGTCTCTGGCTATAGCTAGTTATTCTTGGCCAGACAAAATTTTTGATTCTGGTTCAAACGTGTTGATTTCACCATCATTAATGTGCTGCCAGCCAGAGCATGTTATTTTTAAACTTGGGAAAGCTGTGTAAGATATTTGATGGATGAAATCTACTGCTGTGTTGGCCAGTTGGTAGTTATATTCCAGAAGACTGTTTTAAAAGATGAACTGAAAACAAACTTATCAAGACCAAATTTGTTGTGTTTGTATGTGAAAGTCTTGATTATTACTTTTATCTCCTTCCTTTACCCACTTTTTACTTGAAGCTATTTTGCCTGTATCTTTACCTGCATGTTATTGATTTCATTTGTTGTTGCTGGTTTCAAATTTTCTCTTTTTGTACTTCCAATCCTCTTCTCTAATTTCATAACCAAACAGTTGTCATTCTGCTACCTACTGAAACATTTGTATAAGCCCCACAAGGAAATTGAAATCTGACTCCCATTCCAAATACATTGTGCATTCCAAGATACCAGATTCAAATTTTGTTTATTCATTGTATATCGAAATGTGCTATTTGCATTAACAACCAACACATCTGAGAGTGTGCTGGGGGCAGCCGGCAGTGATGCCAGACATTCCAGTGTCAACATAGTATAGCCACAATGCTTGGCAGAACAATACAGAACATAACAAACAACAAAACAACAAAGCAAGACCCATTCCAGCCTCCCTTTCACCCACTCGCAGACATTGGGCTTTGACTTCCCCACTGTACTCGCAGAGATTCGCAGACTCTCGGGACTCCAGCTAATGAACCTCAATTTTCGGACTTCTGATTTGACCCTTGGGCCTCGATTCTTGGCATTGACACTGAGGAATTGCTGATCACCGAGCGCTAGGCTTTGAACTCTGGACTTGGAATGGCAAGACCCTGAACACTAGGCCTGAAACTCGGGTCACACCAGTTGGTGAGCCCAGGGGGTGAATGGGACTCTTTCTTCCTACCCACATGGTATCCCAACTTGCTGACTTGAGGGGTGCTCATCGACACTGGTCTGCCAGCTCAACATCCTGGTCTGGTCTGTGAATGTCCCCTGTCTACGTTGCTGGCCTTCCAGCACATGGTGGAGACTTTGACTCCAGCCTGACCTCTAATTCCCCCATATCCCTGTCGCTAAACCCCAACCTGACCCCTAACACTCCTGTCCCTAAAACAATCTCTACGAACCTAATGAAAATCTTTTTAAAAAAACATTAAATCTGAGCTGCAACTCAATGGAAGTCACAGTTTAGCACCATTAAAATAAATACACTAACTAAAACTAATTTTCTTATCATTGCTGTTGGTGATGCCTGTCCCTGTACTGCATCTTTCCCATCTGGTCATATTTTTCACTACCAAAGACTTACTAGCTTTTGTGGAAGTGATCTAATCCTTATTACTGAAATCAATTATTGTCACTGGTTCAAAATCCTGGAGATTCCTATAGTGAGAGCTGGTATTTCCAGCAATTCCCATGAATTTATTTAAAGATACAAGAAAGATATTTGGAGTATTGTGAGTAGTTTCAGGCCCCATATCTAAGAAAGGATGTGCTGGCATTGGAGAGGGTCCAGAGGAGAGTTGAGAATGATCTTGGGAATGAAAGGGTTAATGGATGAGGAGGAGTGTTTGATAGCGCTTGGCCTGTATTCGCTGGAGTTTAAAAGAATGAGGGTCAATCTCATTGAAGCCTTTTGAATATTGAAAGTCTTGGGTGGAGTGGACGTGAAGAAAATGTTTCCAGTAAAGGGAGAGCCTAGGACCAGAGGGCACAACCTCAGAGAAGAACAGAGATTAGGAGGAATTCATTGCCATGTGTGGCTTTGGGTATATTTAAAGCAGAGGCAATTAATTAGTAAAGGCATCGAATGTTATGGGGAGAATGCAGGAGTAGGTCCACTGCTCCACTCTTTCTACACCCCTTGACTATGTGGCTAGGCACAGCTCAAATTCCATCTATAAATTTTCTGATGACACAATTATTGTCGGCAGAATTTCAGGTGGTGATGAGAGGGCGTACAGGAATAAGATATATCAGCTATTTGAGTAGTACCACAGCAACAACCTTACACTCAATGTCAGTAAGATCAAAGAACTGATTGTAGACTTTCAGGAATGGCAAGATGAGGGAATACACACACACCAGTCTTCGTGGAGAGATCAGAAATGGAGAGAGTGAGCAATTTCAAATTCCCAGGTGTCAGTATCTCTGAGGATCCATCCTGGGCCCAACATATCGATGCAGCTACACAGAAGGCATGACAGTGGCTATATTTCATTAGGCGTTTGAGGAGGTTTGGTAAGTCACCAAAGACACTTGCAAATTTCTACTGTTTACTACGGAATTGAATTGAATTTATTTCTTATGTCTTTCATGTACATGAGGAGTAAAAATCTTTATGTTGCGTCTCCGTCTAAATGTGCAATATGCAATCATAGCAATTTATAATAATTTATAAAAATAGAACAGTTAATGTAATGTAGAGTACACTCAAATCAGTCTGATGGCCTGGTGGAGGAAGCTGTCCTGGAGCCTGTTGGTCCTGGCTTTTATGCTGCGGTACTGTTTCCCGGACGGTAGCAGCTGGAATAGATTGTGGTTGGGGTGACTCAGATCCCCAATGATCCTATGGGCCCTTTTTACACAACTGTCCTTGTAAATGTCCTGAATCATGGGAAGGTCACAACTACAGATGCGCTGGGCTGTCTGCACCACTCTCTGCAGAGTCCTGCAATTAAGGGAGGTACAGCTCCCATACCAGGCAGTGATGCAGCCAGTCAGGATGCTCTCAATTGTGCCCCTGTAGAAAGTTCTTAGGATTTGGGGGCCTATACCAAACTTACTCAACCGTCTGAGGTGAAAGAGGTGCTGTTGTGCCTTTGTCACCACACAGCTGATGTGCACAGACCACGTGAGGTCCTCAGTGATGCGGATGCTGAGAAACTTGAAGTTGTTTACCCTCTCAACTCCAGATCCATTGATGTCAATAGGGGTTAGCCCGTCTCCATTCCTCCTGTAATCCACAACCAGCGCCTTTGTTTTTGCGATATTGAGGGAGAGGTTGTTTTCTTGACACCACTGTGTCAGAGAGATGCCTTCTTCCCTGTAGGCCACCGCGTTATTGTTTGAGATAAGGCCAATCAATGTAGTGTCATCGACAAATTTAATTAGCAGATTAGAGCTACGTGTGGCGACGCAGTCATGGGTATACAGGGAGTAAAGGAGGGGACTCAGTTCAGAGCCCTGAGGGGCTCCTGTATTGAGAGTCAGAGGGGTGGAGGTGAGGGAGCCCACTCTTACCACCTGCTGGCAATCTGACAGGAAGTCCCGAATCCAGCTGCACAAAGTAGGGTCAAGTCCGAGGTCTCTGAGCTTCTTGTCAAGCCTGGTTGGAACTATGGTGTTGAATGTTGAACTGTAGTCCAAGAACAGCATTCTCACATAAGCATCCTTCTTCTCCTAATGTGCATTCTAACTGGCTGCATCACCATTTGGTATGGGGGGGGGCTACTGCACAGGATCAAAATAAGCTGCAGAAAATTATATAAACTTAGCTAGCTTCATCATGGGGATTAGTCTCTGTAGTATACAAGATGCCTTCAAGGAATGGTGCTTCAAAGGTGGCATCCATCATTAAGGATCCCCATCACCCAGGACATGCCTTGTTCTCATTGTTTACCATCAGGAAGGAGGTACAGGAGCTGAAGGCACACGCTGGATTCAGGAACAGCTTCTTCCCCTCTACTGTCAGATTCCTGAATGGACATTGAACCCACTACTTTTTTTAAATTTTGGACTAATTTAATTTAATTATATAAAAACATGATGTAGAAATTCATGTTTTTTCTCTATTATTATGTATTATACTGCTGCCACAAAGACAACAAATGACACCAGACGTACTGGTGATATTAATTCTGATTCTGAATGGGGTTGAGAGGGAAAATAAATCAGCCACAATGGAACAGTAGAGCAGATTCAATAGATCAAATAACCTAGTTCTGCTCCTATACCTTATGGTCTAATGTACCCTAAACTGGTTTACCCATTTGCTATCTGACTTGACTGAGATCTCTTAAGTGCATTGGGGCCCTGCTCCTTGCCTAAGCTACTTCAGTACTATCTGATAAATCAAGTAGCATTTTAAAATTTGCTTATGAAGCAATGTCACATCTGGAAGTTAATCTCAAGGTGTTTTGCCACTTGGAATCAATAAACATGGTTAGAACATTAACTATCCACAGAAAAATAATCATCAGCCCTTCCATATCATTCCTGCAAACTGTTCTATGTGTTGTAGCCAAGATATCACACAAGGAATAATTCCTTGATTAATTCCTTGTGTGACATCCAGACTAGAGTAAACATAAATATTAATTCCTTGTGTGACATCCAGACTAGAGTAAATATAAAAAAATATATTTGGCTCAGAATGCTTTTAAAAAGCTTTCCAGTATCATTATTGGTAATTTCTTAATTGATTAAAACTTTGTATTGAGCGTTTGCTTGTCTTTTCCATTAATGTTCTTCAAGTCCATTATGTAATAGGTGTTAAGTGTTTACAAGTTAAATTTCTACATCTTATTTTCAAGCTGCAGGGCTTTTAAAATTTGTATTTTAATTGTTATTTGGAGAAACGACATATTTTGGTTATGCTATTGGTGTGAGAAGTGTTAGCTGAGATGCAGTAGATATTTTGGCCCTCAATCTCATGTCTTGATTAAATTGGTACCGTAGTTTTGAATTGTCAATTATTTTTGGTGTAGTTGTGCTTTTACTAGGTGTTCTTTATTAATAGATTGAGGCCACAGACCTTCCAGTAAGTAATGCTCGGAACTTTTGAGATCTGTATTGTGTAGGGCCCTCAATCTCGTGACTTGGTTAATTTGGTATTTTTACATTCTTAGTTACTCTTAGACTGGTTGTGCTTTTACTGAGTGTACCTAGAATTCAGTGTTGAAGGAATTTATTCTTGGCTTGGAGTGGTTGGAAAATGGTTCTGGTGAAAGATGGTAAGGTTGTTGGTTTTGGGCCTTTGAGTTCTCTACAAATAGGTTATATTCCACTTTATAATAGATTGAAACAATGGACCTTTTATTAAGTCAAATTTAGTGCAGGGCCTTCTTCTCAATGTCTTGATTAAGTTGGCATTTTATTTTTGCATTGCTAATTATTTTATTATGAGATTCGCTAAAGGGAAAACTAGTTTTCACCTTCTAAATGATTGATTCTTGAGGCAAGAGTACCAGGAAGATCAGACATCCATTGATATCATCTTTTTGCAACAGCTTCCTTGATGCATTTAACTGTCATAGTGTGGTGACTTCATAAATAAGTGTGATACTACCTTGCTGGCTCTATGCACATGCACTTCCACTAGGGGATGCTGGAAACTGATTTACTAAGGCAAGGAAATCCAAGTAGCATCTAATAATAGCATCTTACTACTTATCTATTAACTGTGCAGCACAATATTTACTTCCTGCTATCTGGGACACGGGTGCTATTTTCCAACACTAATCTGAAAAATACTCTTGTGAAGTTATGATTTATCATAATGTAAAATGCCATAATAGAATTATTATTTAATTCCAATAACACTAAGCGGAAAAATCTTTCCAAATTTGTGAGTTTCCTACCTTTTAGTAAAAGTGGTATGTTTGTAGAATAAGAAGTTGGAGTTTGCAGTTTTGTTGAAATGTGCTGGACGGCTTCATAGAGTTTTGATCTGCAGTATAAAGTCCTTAAGCTTGTATAAAGTTTACTGCTCTGGAAAATGGTAGTTCACATCAGTGTCATGATATTGTTAGGCTTTGGAAATTTGTGTGAAAAAGTGATATTCCGTTCACAAAGTAGCTGTTACACATGGCTTGAACTGATTGACCAGAACACATTCCTGCATTGTCTTTAAGTTAGAAAAATATTCCATACCATTGACAAATAAAATATGACACCAAGCCACAAAAGATGTTGGGACAGATCAAAAGCTTAATTGACGAGGTGGTTTTAAGACCATAAGATATAGAAGCAAAATTAGGTCATTTGGTTCATCGAGTGTGCTCTGCCATTTCATCATGGCTGATCCATTTTTCCCCTCAGCCCCAATCACCTGCCTTCTCCCCATATCCCTTCATGACCAGAACAGTCAAGAATCTATCAACCTCTGCCTTAAATATACATAAAGACTTGGCCTCCACAGCTGTCTGTGGTAAAGAACTCCACAGATTCACCACTCTCTGGCTAATAAAATATCTTCTCATCTCCATTCTAAAAGGATGCCCCTCTATTCTGAGGTTGTGCCTGCTAGTCTTAGACTCTCCCATCATAGGAAACCTCCTCTCCACATCCACTCATCAAGACCTTTCACCATTCGATAGGTTTCAATGAGGTCACCATTCTTCGGAAATCTAGTGAATATAGTCCCAGAGCCATCAAATGCCCTTCATATGACAAGCCATTCAATCCTGGAATTATTTTCATGAACCTCCTTTGAACCCTCTCTAGTTTCAGCACATCCTTTATAAAATAAGTGGCCCAAAACTGCTCACAATATTCCAAGTGAGGCATCACCAGTGCTTTATAAATATCAATATTACATCCTTGTTTTTATATTTTAGTCCTCTTGAAATGAATGTTAGCATCGCATTTGCCTTCCTCACCACGGACTGAACCTGCAAATGAACCTTCAGGGAATCCTGCACAAGGACTCCCAAGTCCCTTTGTGCCTCAGTTTTTTGTATTTTATTTCCATTTTAAAAAATTGTCAACCCTGTCATTTCTTCCACAAAATTGCATGACCATACACTTCCCAACACTGTATTCCACTTGCCATTTCTTTGTCCTTTCTCCTAATCTAAGTCCTTCTGTAGTTTCTCTACTTCCTCAGAACTATCTGCTCCTCCACCTATCTTCATATCACGTGCAAACTTTGCATCAAAGCCAACAATTCCATCATCCAAATCATTGACATATAACATAAAAAGAATCAGTCCCAACACTGACCCATTCGTTGCCTCCTGCCAATCAGCCACTGCTTTATCCAGGTTAGAACCTTTCCTGTAATACCATGGGATCGTAGCATGTTAAGCAGTTTGAGGTGTGGCACCTCATCAAAGGCCTTCTGAAAATCCAAGTACACAGCATCGACCAATTTATTTATTTATTTCATTTCTCTATCCTGCTTCTTATTTCTTCAAAGAATTCCAAAAGATCTGTCAGGCGAGATTTTCCCTTGAGGAAACCATTCAGACTACAGCCTCCAAGTACCCTGAGACCTTATCCTTAGTAATCGACTCTCAACATCTTCCCAAAAACTGAGGTCAGACTAACTGGCCTATAGTTTCCTTTCTTCTGCCTCTCTCCCTTCTTGAGGACTGGAATGACATTTGCAATTTTCCAATCTTCTGGAAACATTCCAAAATCTAGTAAGTCTTGAAAGATCATTTTTACTGATCCCTCCATAATCTTTGCAGCCACCTCTTTCAGAACCTTGGGGAGTACACAGTGCAGGTGACATATCTACCTTCAGACCTTTCAGATTCCCAAGAACCTTCTCCCTAGTAATGGTAATTTCACACACTTGATAACCCTTGACACCTGGAATTTCCACCATCCTGCTAGTGTCTTCCACAGTTAAGAGGCACAGCTGATTTTTTTTTTTTATTGGTGATCATATATAAGGTACTACATTGCATAGAGAAATGAAATCTGAAGCACTACTTAAGGAGAAGGTGAAGAGCATTAGTCATGAAGAAATGCAAGGATGATATTAGAGGCTCCTCTCAGAGTAGAATGCGTGAAGGTGTGATGAAGGTAATGATGCTATAGGCACTTGTAAGTGAATGAACTAAAAAAGACTTTCCTTACGTATGTCATCTAGTTTAAAAACTTGTTAATATTAATGGGGGTCTGTTGGCTGCACCCCCTCCTTTCTTCTTGGTCATCATCAAATTAAAATTTACCAGAATATTGCAGCTAGCCTTCATGAATCATGTTTCGGGAAGGCATTCAAGAGTCGAGAGAGAAGAGAAACATATTAGTAATTGGGGGTAGTATAGTCGGGAGTAGACACAATTTTCTTTTGCAAGGTTCAAGAGTCGCAAAGGCTGTGCTGTCTGCCTGGTGCACAAGTTCAAGACATGTCATCTGACCTGCAGAGGAAAAGGGAAAGATCCAATTATCATGGTCCATTTGGGTACCAATGACATAGGAAGAACAAGGGAAGAGCTTCTGCTGAGGGAACTTGAAAAGTTCAGGACTAAACTAAAACACTGAACTAAAAAGGTAATAATCTCCAAATTGTTACCTGAGCCATGTACAAGTTGACACAGGGTTAGTGAGAACAGAGAATTAAATATGTTGTTCAAGGATTGGCATGGGAGAAATAGGTTTGATTTTGTAGGGCATTGGCACCAGTATTAGAAAGGAGGGAGGAGCTGTTCTGATGGGACAGGCTCCATCTGGGGCCAGAGTCTTGGCGAAATGCTTAACTAGGGCTCTGCACAGAATCTAGGTAAAGGGCCGGAGAGGAAGGAATCTGATATGAGATGAGAATGGACCATAGGAGAAAGGGAAGGAGGAGGGAACCCAGGGTGAGGCAGTTAAGAAGAGGTAAATGGTTAGAGTGGTGAACAGAAGAAGGGGGCATTTTTTTTACCAGATGGAGAAATCAATGTGCATGCCAGCAAGTTGGAGGCCAGCCAGATGGAATAAAGGTGTTGCTCCTCTATCCTGAGGGTGGCCTCATCGTAGCCAATTCTTCTGTTCAATTCTCTCAGTAACTTTGTCCATTCCATTGTCTTTGCCCATAACTAGCATTACATCTTAACATTCAATCCTTCACCTTGATGAATGGTCATAGATTGTGAAGAACCTGTTACATACGTAGATGCCCGGGATAATGGAGTCAGCAACTAGGGAATGGCCAAAAGCTATGGTGATGTCTTTGACCTTGCTGATAGTCAACTGGAGGAAATTTCCAGTTATTGAAGACTATGTTTGATGCACAGCCTAATAGTTTACATAATGTGTCAAGCAGAATGGCGCTGTTTATAATCAATATATGTACAAAAACTATTGCCATAGGAGAGCTTATAAATGAGAAATGGAAGGGGGTGGGGGATAATTTCTTGGCAGAGTCTGGTGGCGTGTGAACAGAAACTGTTGCAATTGATTTTGGTCTGACTGGATCAATAAGAAAGCGACCAAGTAAAGTGCATTGCTGCCAAATGGATAATTGCAGAGGGGCAGGTGGAAGAAAGTTCACCACTGGTAAAGCGGCCCCCACCATTGAGCACATTTACATGAAATATTGTTGCGGGAAAGCAGCATCCATTGTCTGAGACCCCCACCACCCAGGACAAGCTCGCTTCTCACTGTTGCCATCAGGAGCCTCAAACTCGCACCACAAGGTACAGGAACAGTTATCACTCCTGGCTCTTGAACCAGGGCATAACTTAGCTCAACTTCACTTGCCCTATCATTGAAATGCTCCCACAACCTACGGACTCATTTTTCAAGGACTCTTTCTCTCATGTTCTCAATATTTATTGCTTATTTATTTATTCTTGTTGTTTATTTTTGTATTTGCACAGTTTGCCTTTTGCACACTGGTTGAAAACCTAAGCTGGTGCAGTCTTTCGTTGATTCCATTATGGTTATTATTCTATTAAGAATTTATAGAGTGTGGCCACAATAAAAGAAAATGAATCTCAGGGTTATATATGGTGACATGTATGTACTTTGATAATAAATTTACTTTGAACTTTGAAGGTTAGTTTATCAGAATGTCAAAATCTTTTGTAACTTTGCTTGTGTGAGACTTTGGTTAGAAGGATTCAAACTTGTTTCCAGGAAAGAAGATCACAGGTTTGGCAGCCGATGGGACTTTGAAGAAACAGTATTGGAAATGGGATGGTCATTGGCAAAAAGACGAGTGCTTTGATTTTATTTTGGGGAGAGTTTGTTGATGGTAGATAACAAAGGGCTAGTTAAGAAGGGAAGAACAGTGATCAATATTAGCTGTTTACTGTTTTAAGGTTATGTTATCTAAACGTTTGGTGTATAGTACTTGCATTTCTTTGAAGGGGTGGGGAATCAGTCTCAGAAGAGAAACTGGAGCATGAATATTTTTATACACTGACTTTATCTTTAAAAAAATGACTATCCCATTATTGTAACTGGATTAGAACTTTGTCTTCAATGGAAAAATGAAAACTATGCTTGCTTCTTGAACTGTGCTTAAAGTTTGCCTAATGCTTGCAATGTCATAGTCATTACCATTGTCAGTTGTTTTGGAATCTGATAACTGGTGTTTGGTAATACTACTCCACTTATGGTATAGTCATAGTCATACTTTATTGATCCCGGGGGAAATTGGATCAATAAAGTATGACTATGACTCCAAAGGAGTCTGCTACTTTGGACTTGGCTACTCCAAAGACACTCCAAAGGTGGTGTTAGACATAGAATTTTGGTATACTAAAGTAGCAGTACATGTTAAAAATTGGATATTGATATTTGGAGGCCAGCTAGAGAGTGGAGTCCCATCATTACAGACTTTTGATATTTTGATGAGAACATTTGTTATCTGGATGATTTTATCTAATGTGTGCATATAGACTGTTCGCAACTGAGGAATAGCGAGTATGTGAAATTTTCATTTGTGACAACTATGGAGAAAGCATCAGAACACAATTGTCAAATTTAGATTTCTTTTTTCCTGGTAAATTATTTGAGAGTTATGTAACGCTGCAGTAATATGCCGCATTGGCACTGCCTAGCCACTGCAGAGCACGGTGGTAATGTGAGATAATGTCTTAAGAACATAAGACGTGGTGTGAGATGAATATGAACAGCTGAGTGGTTAATGTCAGTTGGGCTTGCCTGAGACATTCTTAGCACTCAGTCCGAGCAGAGAAAATACAGAACAAGCCCTTATATCCATGGGAGGTCCACTGCATGACATGTATTCCTTTCAATTGTGGATAGGACACTTCCTGGGCATCTCTTGCAGCAGGTTCCCTCTGCCCACAGGTCTTTTGCTAAAGAGCCAATTGATTGAGGAGTAAGAGAAAACAGGCAAAATTTATAAATACGTTAATGCAGCATTGGTTTAGCTGGTTTTTTAAAATTTTCTTTCTTTTATCCTGTTACCAGTGCTCTAAGCCTAATAAGAGTGCCAGATAGTGCTCCGGCATTAAAAGATGCAATTCAGGCCTGTATTGTAATGTTTACTGTGGTGTATCTTTAAGAGTTAAGATCACTTTTTTTTTCATTTATTGGCATATCCTGCAGTGTGTACAGGGAGGATTGGAGGATCCAAAGACAGTTACACACCACAAACTCATTCATGCTTCTTCAGAGAGGGTCCTGTCGGACACAAAGACTGTGGCTGAAGAAAACCTCCAGGATAAAGGTGAGTTTCAGCGCAACTATGTGAATGGAAAAGATCTTTGGAGTCAATTTCTTTAGGTAGCAATTCATCATTTTTAAAGGTCAAATACTGATAAAGGAAGCTTGCTTGGGAGTTCACTCTGAGTTCTAATCCTACTGTTATAACTTCCAGAAAAATGGGTATCTAGAGGTGGGATGCATGGAAAGTACGAAGACTTGATGGTGACTGTACTTCAATGACTTGGGTCTGCTGAGTAACTCAGTTGCCCAAACATGAAAAATGTTCAAAGTTCATTGTAAAACAGTTGTCAAAGTACCCACGTTACTTTATACTACCTTGAGATTCATGTTCTTGCAGGCATTAACAGGAAAAGAGTAGTACAATAGAATTTTATGGATAAACTATTCATAGACAAAGACTGACAAAAAGCCAATGTGCAAGAGAAGACAAACTATGGAAATAAAAATAATACTGAAAACATGAGTTGTAAGGAGTCCTTGAAAGTGAGTTTAAAATCAGTTCAGAGTAGTGGTGATTGAAGTTATCTATACTGGTCCAGGGGTCTGCAAGGTAATAACTGTTCTAGACCCTGGTTGTGTTGGAGCAAAGGCTTCTGTACTTTGTACTTGATGGTATTAGTATGAAGAGAGCATGACTTGAATGGTGGGGGTCTTTGAAGGATGCTGCTTTCTTGTAGCAGCACACCATGCATCTCCAGAATTTTCTGTTATTATTTTAGATTTGCAACATCTGCAAATCTTTTGCTCATCAAACCTAAGTCTATGGTGAACCACTGAGTGTCCAGGTAAAATTAATGGCCTAATAAACATTATAGTTTCAACTGCTTTAGGTAATTCCTGTGGTTTAAATGGATAATGATATTTATGCTCACCCTGCTTTGTTTGTTGTAGTCTGGTGAGATGACTGAGTAGTGTGTTCAGATAATCTACTATCAATTGTTCTCTCATCTACATATTCATTTTCACCTTTGGTTTTCATTCTAGATGTTTTATTGTTAATTAAAAAGCGGGCCCCTGCTGCTCCACCCAAAATGGCTGATGTTTCTGCTGAAGAAAAGGTAAACCACTTGTTTGAGATGATGTACGATGCCTTTAGGGTAAAGTTCCACAATATATGAAAGCAATGGTCCAATTCACTGGTTGTTTCATATCACTAAGGATTGCTTGTCATGTCACACAAAGAATTTGCTGTCATCTTGTCGCACTTAATTTTTGGGTTCATCTTGAACTGGAGAGTACTGAATGTGAACTAGAGGCTTTTACATAGTTCTTCATATTTCCTGTGGAAAATAATGATTTATTTATGGAGTGATAAATGAGTACTTCTGACTTTGCCCAGACTGGTTGATTCAGTTTGACTTCACAAGGTGTTAGATATTGCATTAGTAGTTTATAGTCTGCATTACACTCTCAAATGGTAGTCAGATATAATGAGATTTCCCTTCTCTTTCAGAAAAAACAAGAGCAAAAGGCACCAGATAAGGAGGCCATCATGAAAGTGACAGCTCAACTTGCTGCTCGACAGGCTGATCGCATGGTCACTCAGCACAACTTGCGAGATGTACGATACTTTTAATTACATTTTCTCTGCACAATTCTGATCTACTTTGGTCAGGACAAATTCCTATCCATCCCAACAGCTGGCAAGAGGATACAGTTGATGAGCTTATGTAGGCTGTTTCCAAAGTACTTGTTTCTCTATGTGAATTTGAAGAGCACATACAGTTAATAAGATAATGCGTTACCATTGTTAAGTTGAGTTTGTTTTGGATGTTGAAAATGATAAAGCCCAGTTTTAAAGCTCCTGAAAAATGCCACCTGCATTCTGGATGACTTTTAACTGCTGAAGCATGAATGTATTTTCCAACTCAGATTTAATAAGCAACAGATGGTGACAAAGAATTACTTGTAGCAGGATCATCTGGGTTATTGGAATGGTTCCTAAGCCACAGAAAGAGGGTTTCTTGCACGGAAGCCTGTAGCTATCCTGCAGCATCCAGAGGGAAAGTTCTGCTCAGTTGTGCCATACAGATTTTCTTTAAGAAATTACTTGTCTCTTGAAGCCCAGATTTACTTAATATTTGACCATAAAACTCTTGTGACTATGAACCCTAAGTCATCTGAGAGATACTGAAGCTGGTGATAATAGAAGTCTTTATTCATCATCATAGACATTTTTCTGGAGCCGCTATTGGTAGTCTCTCAAACTCAAAAGTACATTACATTTTTATACCCTTAAAATCAAAGGTAACAGTAGGTGATGCAATACCATTTCAGTAGTTACAATGACATTATTTACTTCAATACTTTGGGTTGACAAATGGTTCTTTTGATTTGCATATTTATAATTGATAATTGATGAAGTGTAATTGATAAGACTCATCTGAAGGTTCAAACAGCTTTGCTGGGAGAAAGTAATTAACACAGATTTTCTAAAACTTTCTGACTACAGAGAGCCCAATGATTGATAAGAACTAAGTGATGGTATCATTCTTATCTGCAGGCTTCCTTGAACTTGATTACAATGACACAAATGATCTAAACCCATAGGATTGATGCAGGCCAATTAACACAACTCCATTGTCTTAACGTTTGGCTGATGCATATGCAAAAGTTTCAGTGTCATCATTTAGTAAACCATATCTCTTAGTCTTTGCTCCACAGACAGTTATTTATTTGCAAGGTGTGCTTTTAACTTCAATCTACTGCTTGCGATTTACATCAAGAATTGAAGATTGATTCTTGCTTGAATTAATATCTGCCGTATTCACATAACTCCAGAATACTTCTCAACAAGACCATATCAGACCCTTTGACCCATTGAGTTCTACTCTACCATTCTATCATGGCTGATTTATTATCCCTCTCAACCTCATTTTCCTGCTTTCTCCCTGTAATCTTTGATATCCTCACTAATCAAGAACCTATCAACCTCCATTTTAAATGTGCACAACAATTTGGCCTCCACAGCCATCTGTTGCAATAAATTCCATAGATTCACCATGTCCTGGCTAAAGAAGTTATTCCTGAGCTCTGTTCTAAAGGGACATCCTTCTATTCTGAATTTATGCCCTCTAGTCCTAGACAGCATCACTGTAGGAAATATCATCTCCATGCCCACTCTATCTAGGCCTTTCAATATTTGATAGGTTTCAGTGAGATCCTCTCTCATTGTTCTAAACTCCAGCAAATACAGGCCCAGAGCCATCTAATGCTCCTTGTATTTTAACCCTTTCATTCCTGGAAGCATTCTCATGAACCTTCTCTGGACCCTTTCCAATACCAGCACATCTCTACTTGGATAAGGAGCCCAAAACTGCTCACAATACTCCCAAGTGCGATCTGACTAATGCCTTATATGCCTTGTTTTTATATTCTAGTCCTCTTGAAGTGAATGCTCTTATTTCATTTGCCTTCTTTACCATCAATAAAACCAGCAAGTTAATCTTCACGGAATCCGGCATGAGGACTCACAAGACCCCTTGCATCTCTGATTTCTAAATTTTCTCCATGATTTTCATTAGGCAGGAAAACTAAGGCAACTTCCCTTATAAGGATATTTAACATTGGTTTCCAGTGTTTATGACAGAGCCAAGCTTGCCTATTGGGAGACCTTGCTGCCAAGGCCTACAAAATTGTAGACTGGGAAAGGACTGTCTCCCATCTGATGTTAATTAACTGTCTTATCATATTATTTCCACCTGATGAGCAATATTGAACTCAGCCCTACAGAATAATGATGATCAATTGCAGGAGGTGTTAAGGGAGAGGGTAGAGCTAATGGTGCTTGAATTATAATCACAGAGGGGCTAAATAATGGGAGAAGCAAAACCAAAATATGACCATGTCTACTTTCTAACACTAATTATTGAATAGGCAGTCATGTTGCCTTGTTGCAAGCAATGCAATTTTAGAAGAGTCATTTTGTGCAAAGATGTGGAATTTAAAGAGGGACTAAGTAGAAGCAGATGAACTGGTATAGATATTTACCTGAGTACTAGAGCTTGTGATGTGAAATGACTAGATAAATAACAGCAGGATGTGATTGAGCATTACTGGAAAATATACCAGATGTGCATTGAAAATGTGTCTTTTTTGAACTTTTGTTCAGCCAGACAATGATATTTAACTGAAAATATGTCATAAACCAGTGTGCATTTCTAGTTTCAGACAGAACTCAGGAAAATCCTTGTTTCGCTAATAGAAGTGGCACAGAAGCTGCTAGCGCTAAATCCAGATGCTGTTGAACTATTCAAGAAGGCAAATGGTAAGGTTATCAATTGTTTAAGGAGAGGTAATGGTCTGCTCTCTGGCGATGATTTTGTTTTCTAACCACAAAAATGTACTTTCTAAGGTTATTCCCTAGTACAGATTAGGAGCAACTGAAATTTTAAAGACAAAATTTTTTTTTTTTTTTGAAGACAATTGAACTGAATTATCAGAAGTAATGGCATTTGTAATTGCGGTATTTGGTGCTTTCTGATATTCATTATCCTGTTTTTTCTTTTAAAGATTGTGAGGTGAGACACAATATTATTGAGGACAGAGAATATCATAGTAATGTGACAAGGGACTCTTTCTTTAAAAAAAAAATAAATTATAGAAAGACCTTGTAAAAAGTTTGTGGAAATAACAGACTTTCTGAAAATATTACATTTCTTCACTTCAAAGTTTAAAGTAAATTCGTATTATCAAAGTACATATGTCACCATATACAACCCTGAGTTTCATTTTCTTGTGGACATCTTTACAAATCTATAAAATAATAACTGTAATAGATTCAATCAAAGACCATCCAACTAGGTGTACTTGGCTAGCAAGCCAAAGGGTGGAGCTATATTAAAGTGAACTGAAACCATTTCCTGCATTAATGGCATCCTCAGAGCAGTCTGGGAGTCAGGTTTGTGTCCCAATGAGCTTATGTGTTACAGGATGTAAGAAGGTGTTTATATTTTGCAGTTTTTCATGGAAGTAAATTGGTAACATTGTATCAGTGCCAGATGTGTTTTATTAAATGAAACTACTGCCTTGAATTCTTTGATCAATGTCATTTTGGAGTATGAGACACATACTTTTCCTCAGATTGTCTGAAATATAAATTTTCAAAAGAAAACTAATTAGCAGCTTGGGGAGCTCAGGAAATCACAGGATTCAAATTAATTTTTGATTAATACCAGCTTAAGATTGTGCTGCAGACCAGCGAGAGACATGTAAGAACAGACATTACAGTTCTAAATGTGAGAGTAAAATGTTCATTCTGTTGATTACATTGTATGGCTGAGTGCATGTGCGTTTTTGGAATGTTACGTAGCAAGTAAGGATGTACTGGACTATTTTAAGAAATGAAGTTACTTATTTTCCAAATATAATGAGCATGGTGTTTGAGACCTTATGCGCTGAAGGAAATGATTGTGGAAATCAAAGAAATCAAGGAATTTGACAATTTCTAGTTTATAAAGGGCTATTTAAAGTCCTCCTGTTGAAGCAATGTAACATGCATTTCTATAACTACTTTAAAATGTAAAGCATTCTGAGAAATAGGTGAGCAAAAGTGGGTTTAAAGTAATACTCTGCCTTATTTGTGGAGATTGCTAAATTCTTCCTCCTAAATCTTTGCCAGATCTGGAGGAAGGGATGCTTTAATGAGGTGATAAAACTTGATTGATCATAGAATCATGAATATTTTTTATCAACTCGGTTGTTGGAAATATTATTCACAAATTAGTCTTGATTTGTTTTTGATGTGGTATATGAAACTCTAAGCTGCTATAAAAACAAAAACCGATGGAGATAATCGGCAGGGCAGGTAGCATCGGTGGAGTGGGACAGAGTTTACATTTCCATTTGATGGCATTTCTTCAGAACCGAAAATGAAACTGTTTCTCCAATGCAAGCTCATTAAGCCTTTTCGCTATATTGAATGGCTTGGTCAAATCATTTTGGAGATTAAGCTACTGATTTAGTAAAAACTGTGCAGAGAAGATATTTATTCCATGTTTAAATTTTCAAATATTTTTAATAGCTGTGTCATGTGTGAGATGGCTAATATTCTGTTGTTCAAAGGTAGCAAGGATAGGCCAGTGAACCTCAGGCGTGTGAGCCTTACTTCCACTGGAGGGAATTCTGGGGAAGAAGATCTAACATCTCTTGGATTGTCAAGGCCGAAGGCCTCAAGAAAAGTTGTCATGTTTTGTCTGAGTGAGGTCATATCTGACGAAGCTTTTCAAAGTGGTAACTAAACTGGATGAAGATAGGGCAATGGATGTTGTCTTTATGGACTTTAGTAAGGTCTTTGATAAGGTCTTGTCTATTTTGACTAAAATAAGTCAAAGACAGCATTGTTTCTGTAAAGAGAAATCTTGCATGACATATCTGCTAGAGTTCTTCGAGGAGGTAACAAGCAGTGTGGATAAAGGAGACACAGTGGATGTCATTTACTTGGATTTTCAGAAGGCATTTGAAAAGGTGCCAGACATAAGGCTGCTTAACAAGATAAAATCCCATGGCGTTACAGGAAAGATACTGCCATAGATAGAGGAATGGCTGACAGGCAGGAGGTGGTGAGTGGGAATAAAAGCAGTCTTTTCTGGTTGGCTGCCGATGACTAGTTGTGTTCCTGAGGGGTCAGTATTGGGACTGCTACTTTTCACATTATTTGTCAGTGATCTGGATAATGAAATTGATGGCTTTGTGGCAAAGTTTGCAGAAGATACAAAAATACGCGGAGGGGTGGGTTGTGCTGAGGAAGCAATGCGACTACAGCAGGACTCAGACAAATTGGAAGAATGGACAAAAAGTGGCAATTGGAATACAGTGAGAAATGTATGATGCATTTTGGCAGAAGGAACATAGTGCAAGACTTTCTAAATGGAGAGAAGGTTCAAAGATCAGAGGGACGTAGGAGTCCCTGTGCAAGACCCCCAGAAGGTTAATTTACAGGTACAGTCAGTGGTAAAGAAGGCAAATGCAATGTTGGCATTTATTTCAAGGGGAATAGAATATAAAAGCAAGGAGGTGATGCTGAGGCTTTATAAGACGCTAGTCAGGCCACACTTGTCAACAGTTTTGGGCCCCGTATCTCAAAGGATCTGTTGTCCTTGGAGAGAGTCCAGAGGAGGTTCATGAGGATGATTGCAGGAATGAAGAGTGAACTTATGAGGAGCGTTTAACAGCTTTAGGCCTGTACTGACTGTAATTTAGAGGGGTGACCTTGGAGGAATTTTTTCAGCCAGAGAGTAGTGAATCTGTGGAATGCTCTGAAAAACTGGATTATTGTGATCATTGCTAGCATATTCTTCCTTTCCGTAGCCATGCTGGATGAGGATGAGGAAGAACGGGTGGATGAGGCAGCTTTACGTCAACTGACGGAAATGGGCTTCCCCGAGAGCCGAGCAGTTAAAGCATTGCGGCTGAATCAGTGAGTGTGTTTATAAGAAAGGATGGAATTGTGGACATAGTTCTGCCCATTTCTCCTAATACTATATATGTGCACTAAAGGCTGTCAGGGCTAGAGTCCTCTGTGGAATATGTTGTATCTTAAGCAGAGAACCTTATAAATAGTATTTACGTAAATGGGGCACTATTTCATTTTCAAACGACTTGCTTTTTCTAAACATCTCTTTGTTACAATAGCTCAGCTATTGGAAATGCTGATATTTTTTAAATGCCCCGATCTGGGACCTTGGAATACTCAAAGTGATTTTGTTTTGTGTTAAGTAGTACATTGTTATTTTGATGCTCCTTAAACAGAGCAGAAACAGTGTATTCTCAAATCTAGCTGTTCTTTAAACATCTGGCTAATGCCAATTATATTATCAATTGGGGAGTGGTATGTCAAAATAGTGTGTTAGGTACCCTAAGACATTTTGTTTTGAGTGCAATGATCAATCATTAGCCAATTTTAAGTTTTTATTGTATTTCAATTTCAAGTATAACTGTATAATTTAGATTTATTTAGCTTATGGATGTAGTGAGGAGTCTTAATTCTGCAGTCCCCATTCTGGGGTTTGAATATCTGTAGTATCGTTGTATCCAGCAGTACCAATAATTGCAGGGTTTCCCTTCGACCTCCAGTATGTCTGTAACACAGGCCATGGAGTGGCTGATTGAACATGCAGAAGACCCAGCAATTGATGCACCATTACCTGTTCCTGGAACATCTGGAGGAAGGAGAGCAGCTGCAGAAGAGGCAAAGCCGGAAGCAGTTAGTGAAACTTCCAAACAAGATGACCTGACTGACATCTTCAAGAGAATTAGGAGGAAACGGGAATTTCGACCAGAACCCAGAGTGAGTAGAATAAATTTTCCCCCAATGCTGATGTCATAGGGTTTGAATGTTGAATTTTCCTTGTGCATAATATAATTTATATTAGTAGGAGTGCTCACTGATGTGTAGATGTGCCACAAATGAGTTACAGGTAGTCATTTTTCCCTCAATCAGTTGTAGGTTTTGAAAAACTGCCTATTGAATGCTCTGCCTTCCAACTCTTTGATGTTTTAGCTGGCAAAATGAGGAAGATGGGGCTGCAGATTGCTGTGTTATTGGCCAAAGATGTGTAATGAGTCTGAGTACTTGGTCAGTGTTTGGAATCAGCTGCTTTAATTAATCCTACTCTTAATCCTCTGATCACTGCCCTATGACTGTTCATTACACAGGCTTTGAAGCCTTACAGATTTGTGGGAAATAGAAAGGGAAAGTCAAAAATAAAATTGAATCATGTTGCCAAACAGAGTTGATGGAGGCCATATGTAGTGATATTTCACAACTGTTTTTAAGATTCCTTTTCTGAATGCTGCTAAGCAACAGTAAGTATTAATCCTAAACAGACTGTGAAAGGATTTAAGTAATGTGCTTTTTTGGAAATTATCAATTTAAGTATGTAATGTCAAAGTAAGTGAAATGCATGTTGTGGAACAGTTGCCACTCAATTTGTATCTCCTTTGATAGGCAATGATTGCTCTCATGGAAATGGGATTTGATGAAAAAGAAGTAATAGATGCATTGAGAGTGAATAACAACCAACAAGATGCTGCTGTAAGTACCAGTGGGGCAGATAATTAAATGAAATAAAATACTGTCCTATAAATGCAGAGTGGTTGATATTTGGAATGTGCTGCCAGAGGAGGTGGTGGAATTGGATATGCCTACTATGTTTAAGATGCATTTAGACAGACACTTGACTAGCAAGGTATGAAAGGACACAGTCCTGATGCAGAAAAATGGGATTAGTGCACATCGGTCAGCAAACATGGTGAGCTAAAGGCCTGTTTCTGTGCTGTATAACAATGACTCCAAATACTTGTATCTAATTATATTCATTTTCATGGGATTCATAATTGCTTCACTGATTTCATCTAAACCGTGAACAGATTGTTTCACTTAAGGGGGGGAAGTATGATGTTTGCAAAATGAGTCACTGATAATTCAAGCAAAGGTGATATGCTTGTCTTTGTGAGTCAGCATGAAGCATGATACTGTATCCCTCTGAAGAGTAGTGCATTCACTTGCCATGATATTTTTCTCCATTCTGAGATTGTGAATAAAGTTTTATTTACAGCTGTTCCCTTTTGAATTTCTTAGTAATATCAACTGAAATAGAATAAAATTTAGTTAGTGGTTACAGCTTGGCTGCTGAGAGTTGGTTTGCTGTCTCAGAAGAAAATTGAAGCTCTCACTAGTGTAATGGTTAGCAATAATGGTCAATATGGTAAGTCCTGTTGCAAACCAAAATGTAGCAAATGGCTGGAGCTAGTGGAATATTGATAATGATGAAATTTTGGGTGGGTAAATTTTGTTAAATTATTCAGACTACTGAGAATCATGTTCTTAAAACATTTCAGCCCTTTGCTCCCAAAGGAAATATTTGTGCGAATTTGTTGGTTTTTGTCCTGTTATTTAAGCTAAGATGCTGTAATTTTTCTTTTTCTTCCTCATCCACTTCTCCCTCTGCATGCTGTCCACCCTGAGCTTACAATAGTGCTTTAAATATTTTAAGTGAGATTATAGCTTGACCAAAGAGGCATTAACAAAGCCTATGAAATTTAGTAAATCTCATGAATTATTAAGTGTAATAGTTTTACTTAAACGCTGAACCTCCCAGTTTTACATGAAGAGAGTGGTTGCTGAAGTAGTAGTTTGAAGAAGAGAGGCAGCTGTGTGAGTCAGATCAGCTAGAACTTTTAAAATTTATTTATTCAGAGATACAGCACGGAACAGGTCTTTTCATCTTAACAAGCCACACCACCCAGCAGACCACTTATTTAACCCAGCCTAATCACAGGACAATTTACAATGACCAATTAACCTGCTAACTGGTACATCTTTGGAATGCGGGAGGAAACCAGAGCATCCCGGGGAAAACCACATGTTCACAGGGAGAACGTTGAGCAGATCCACAACTGCAGCTCCCCTGGCTGGAATGAGGAGAATGTATCTGGGAATTTCTGAGACACCATAATTGTGATCATCTTTTAAAAAGGGAAAAAATAGGGATGAAACGGTTTGTAATATTTAGATCTTTTCCTGCTGTCTGACTTGGGAGTCACTGAAGAGATTCAAGATTAAAGATGACCTTTATCTGTCGCATATACATTGAAACACAATGAAATGTGTTGTTTTACATCAATAACCAACACGGTCAGAGGATTGTGCTGCAGGCAGCTCACAAGTGTCAACACGTTCCATCAAGCATTGTGACACCACATCTATATAAACTACTCTATTCCAATTTGTTATGGCAAGATATTACAAGATAAATGTAGAAAAGAATGTGAGGATATTTTGAAAGTTTTCTCAAAGTATAATAATCTCACTGATTCCTGAGGATCCTTAGACAATGACTTCTTGAAATACAATCACTTATACTATAAAGCACCTTCTGCCCCACCTGTGGCAGATTCTGTGAGTCTCACAGTAGCTATATCAGCAACCTTTAAAATCTGCACAACTGGGCTTGGATCTTTGACCTGGAGGACTACCAAAGAGGAAGAAAAGATGCTATAAATAAATTTTCTTCCAACTAAAACATGCCTGGAATATGATTTGACTGTGGATGCCAGCTGGATGTGTCTAAACCCATTGATGCTGCTAATGCCTAGTATGCTATCCATTTCCCAATTCACACCAGTACTTTTTACCTATCACCCTAGAACTTGATCACCTATGTTAGCTTGAGGATATATGATGCTTTAGTTTAAAACTCGTTTCCACTGCTTGGCCCTTTGCTGACTACAGCCTCTCAGCAAACAATCCTTATGCATATCCCCAGTTTTAATTGCCCAATGCTGATCAGACATTCCTTCACTCTGTAAGGACCAATGTCTGAAATTTCCTCACTGAACCCCTTATTATTTCCTGCTTTAAAATTGCTCCTTAAATCACCTATTAGAGCAAAAGTTTTGTTGTTGACCGTGAATTTGTTGTGGCAAAAATTTGTATAACCTTTCAAATAATCTGAGTCATTTTATAATATTAAAAGTGTAAAGTCTTGTAATTGAAAGATTCTGAATCTGCAAAATTGAATGGTTACCATACCAATTGATCTGCAAAGAATAAATTTGTAACTGATCAATAATAAGCAATTTTCATCAAACAGTGTGAGTGGCTGCTGGGTGATCGAAAGCCTTCCCCGGAGGAATTGGATAATGGCATTGATGTGGAAAGTCCATTATTTCAAGCCATTTTGGACAACCCTGTAGTACAGCTGGGACTGATTAATCCTAAAACACTGCTTGGTAAGTTTTCTTATAAAGCTTTGCTCTCATGATAAAGTAGAATTTCAAACTGTTACTTTTATTTTGACTCCTTGTATCTTTTGCAAACAGTTTTTCCTCTCTGTTTGCCCTTGCTGTTTCTCCCGGGGATGTTAACTACATCCAAGTGTTTATTTCCATATTTTCCTTGGGGTCTTATGAGTCTGATTAGGTTCAAGAGTTGGCCATTTGATCCTGAGATCTGTTCTCTTGTTCACAAAGATTGTGGCTGATTGACTTAGAGTTGAACACATCACCACACATCAAAGGTAATTTCACTCCCTCATTTATATTTAAAAAATCTTTCTATCCCTGCCTGAAATACTCAAAACAAGATTTCCAAAGCCTTCTGTGAAAAGTTTCAAAGGCATAAGGCCCACTGACATAGAAAATTTTGACCTCTTCTTCTTTAAATAGGCAATTCCTTGTTTTAAACAATGATTTCTAGTTCTAGATTCTCCCACAAAAGGGGACATTCTTTCTTTGTTTAATCTGTCAAGACCCCACAGGATTTTGCTTTATCCCCCCACCCCCTCGTCACCTTGCTCTTTTGATTTACAGAACAGAAAGGCCAAGCCTGTCCAATCTATCCCATAAGATAATCAATCCATTCCAGATATCAGTCTGGTATAATGTTCTCTGAACTGTTTTCAATGTGTTTAACACATTCCTTAAGTAAGGAGACCAACACATAGTACTCAGCAATACCAGTACTCACTCATAATGTGCAAAGGTATCCTGATCTATCTGCATCTTAGAACTCTAATCTCTAACCAACTTTCCCACCCAAATTGGAGAACTTTATACTTTTCTATGTTCTGCTCTTCAGATCGTTTCCCATATATATCCTATGAATCCTTCTGTGTCCTCTTCACTGTTTGCTTTCCTACCAATCCTCTGTGGCATTTGCAGATTTAGGAATCATTACTTTGGTTCCTTCGTCCAATTAATTTATGTAAAAAGTTGAGGTTCCACTCTCCTTGTGACACACCACTAGTTAAAATCTGGCCAACCAGAAGAAGACAGTTTGTAAGGTTTAACTAGTTTAGTTTCTGCTTTTCACATGCAAGATGTAATGAGCCACCCTCCCTTGTGAGCATGTACATTCACATAAGAGGCTAAATATTAGTTTGCAGCAGGAACTTTGCCTGGGATGTCTCTTGTCAGTAGGTTTCACTTCCATAGCCAATTTAACATTTGCATGACAACCTTTAAATAATATTTGAAAATAATTAAATAGGACGCAGTTGACAACTACAACTTCAGTTTGCTGAGATCAGTGACTCAGATTGGAACTCAGTGACTCAGATTGGAACTCAGTGACTCAGGGATTTATAAACTGTTTAGTGAGCAGTCCTTTGTAATTGTTACTATAGTATTGATGCCTTGCTTTGCAACAAAGCGTGACATTGATATAGTCAGATGTTCTCGGCACACTTTGGGAAGTTTAAATGTTCCTCAAATCATGCAGATTTGAATATTATACTTCTAAAAATGTTGCAGCTATCCGTGGATGTTCAGTGAGCAAGCTGACTGTGTGACTGTGTTACTGTAATGGTGTGGTTACCCTTGAGCAAACAGTGATCTTTATAAGCAAGAACGAAAACCTCAGTGCAAAGCTGCATAACAATTTATCTGTACAAAAATAACTTTCCCTCTGGACTTCTTTCGCAGTAGGACAATAGCGATGTTAGAACTATCAATTGCCCATGGCAGCTGTTATTATTGACTGGTTCTTTCAGAGCAGCCTAACTTGTTTTTGCTTTTGTTAGGTAGATGAGGAAAATATACTAAAGAACTCTCACAATGTGTGAGGTATATCTCCTTTTCTTAGAAATATCTTTTAATTCATTATATTTTATTTGCACTGTCTTGATCTGGGCAGTAGGATTATCAGGCCTGTGGACTTTCCAAGTATGATCAAAACTCTTGTACTTTTCTTGCATGGTTACCTCCAAGAATCCTATATAATTGTCTAACCAAGAGGTGGAGAAGTCTGTCATCTATTATTGTTTGTTCAATCCTGGCTTCAAAGGAAGGTGAAATTAATTTCTTAAACAGTTCCTCTGTTGCTTGGAAAATAATTTTGACAGTAGTCTCTCATTCAGTGTTATTAATTTCTGTAAAAAAAAAACTCCTCACAGACTCCTTGCAATACACTTTACCTGTAATTCACATAGCATTTGATTCTTCTTTGAAAAGATTCTGACAATGTGCGGACTCGTGAGGGGATTGGTCTGAGTGAATTGTGTCTTGCTTGTACTTTTACATCTTGAGTTTGCAAACAACCTTGGCTTTTTAGCAGGATTGGCAGAATTGCTGCTTGTTAGTTTTAGGCTACTGAGGGATATCAATATTTTTGTGAAATGGACTGAAAAATGGCATATGGAGTTTAATCCATAATGTGGGGTTATGAATTTTGAGAGCACGATTTAGGCAAGGACAAACACTGTGAATGGTAGGGTCGCGGGAAAAATTGAGGAACAGGGACTTCAGAGTACACGTCTAGAACTACTTGAAGGTAGTAATGCAAGTGGACATTGTGATTAGAAAGGCATACAAGATATTGGATTTTGGTAGTAAGGGCAGTGTATACAGAACTAGGGAGGTTCTGCTCCAACTTGAGAGAACCCTTGGCCAGACCTCAACTGTAGTACTGCATGCGGTTCTGGTCACCAAGGTATAGGAAGGATGTGATAGTGCTGCAGAGAATTCAAAGATTAGCCTAGATATATCCTGGAATGGAGTATTCCAGTTACGATGAGAGAATGGAAAAGCAAGACCTTTACTCCTTGGAATGAAGAAGGTTAAGAGGAGACATGATTGAGATATATGATAGGTATAGATGGAACAGTCACCAGAAAACTTTGCTCAATATCAGAGGTAATTAAAACAAAAGGATACAAGTTTAGAGTAATGGAGAAGAGATTTGAAGGGGTTATGTGGGGGACCACCTTTACCCAGAGAGAGTGGGAAGTACTGGAATCCCTGTCCAACAGTGTGGTTCACCATTCAAATATCGTGATGAACTCTTGAATGCTTTAGGTATAGAGGGCTGTGGACTGGATGATGGGGTAAATACAGAATGTTGCCCACTAGTCACCATGGACAAGTTGAGCCAAATGGCTTGTTTGAATTGTATATGATTATGATAAAACTGGTGAAACTAGCATGATCTTTTAAGTTCCTTAGAAGTTACTTGTTTGTCTTATTTTATTCACTTAATACTGAGCAATAGGAACTTTAAATCATAAAGGAATGTACTTCACTAATTGAAATTTTAATTTTTAAAATATGCATTGTAAAAATTAATATACCACAAGTGATTATTTTTTCAAATATGTAAAATATATTTAACAGCAAGGACAGTTTTAATCAAATTTCTTGAGATTTTTCAAAGTAATCTTTACTATACCATTGTCCAGAGTTTTGTGTTGTACTGCAATTCATTTCTCCTTTTTCTCTTCTTCCTCTAAACTCCCCCCCCCCACTCCCTATTCCATCCCCTGTCCCTCTTGCCCTGCTTTGCAGCTTTTGAAGATATGCTGGAAAATCCACTGAACAGTACTCAGTGGATGAACGATCCTGAGACGGGGCCTGTGATGCTACAGATTTCTAGAATTTTCCAGACATTGAATCGTACGTAGGACTTTCCCATTTTCTCCCCTGACACAGGTGCTTCCAGCTACACACCTGCAGCGATGGGTATTATTTCCTGAGAAGAGCAATTATGGATTGTTCACTGGTGGAACCTGTTTGTACTTAAAACGTGAGAAGCTTGCAGCTACATCCACTTAACTACTGTTGCCTTTGGATCTAATGTTTAAGAACTTGATCTGAGGTATTTTAATTTAAAAGAATAGTTGTTAGTAATTGCACAGAATTTGAGACATAAGAGAACACTTATAAAAACAAAATTTACAATGGTAATCCCACTTTGGGAAAAGGGCAAC
Organism: Mobula birostris; assembly: GCF_030028105.1. Lineage (NCBI taxonomy): Eukaryota > Metazoa > Chordata > Chondrichthyes > Myliobatiformes > Myliobatidae > Mobula > Mobula birostris. The sequence continues at coordinate 21,059,456 of NC_092391.1, read as the reverse complement.
AATTGTGTTGTTTGGCATTTGGACGTTTGTGAACAGCCAAAGAACAAAGGGTAAAAAGCTTGGGATACACTAAACAGATGTTTACTATTATTTGAATTGCCTTGGTTTTTGAACTCTATACCTCTTCAAAAGGGAGCGAGCGACTTTGATAACAGGCGAACTGTACTGTTCCTTCAGAAATGCACCAAAGCAAATGTGGAATGACCTTAATGAGAGGTTTGAAGATCTTGATTATCGAGGTTGTCAGTCCTCTGTGAGAACCTCAAAATTTGCAGCAACGCACCATAAAGGAGACAATCCTGGAGACAGTAATGATTGCAATATTGAAAATGTAATCATTGTAACTGAATAAGTTTTTCTTATCACATCTTTTACTAATATGTAGGTTTGGCATTTCCATGCACCCTGTAACATTAGAGGTCCATCATTCAAAATGCTCACAGTGCCAAATAAGTCGATTTTAGAGTAAGTAATACTTCTCCCACTGTTTTTATTTTAAAAGAAAAATTCATACCGTAATGAAAATAAATGGTTCCTTTGTAGCTTTGGAAGTTCTCTTTCACTATAAGGTACTGAATTGCTTATTACTGCTGTGTATAAGAAATCTTTAAATGCTGATTTTTATAGATCTCTCTATTTGGAGAACTTTTACAGTTGAGTCTTACTTGTGATATCCCCAGGTTTTCCATGCACCAGCTGGTAACATCTCTGGGGGACAAGGGGAAAAACTAAAATCCATACTTATTGTGACATACAATGATGAAGCCATCCAATGAAATTGATGATTACCATGAACGAATGAAATTGTTTTGCTTTTAAGCTAGTTTTTCCAGTGGTGAGATACTAAAATTGGTGTTGGGGTTGAATGCTGGAGTAGTCATCTGTGTATGAAAAGGAAATGCTTTGGCTGCTAGGGTTTAACTTTACACTAGAACGTCTGTAAGTAGTAAAATTTGATACACTATCAAAACAGAGACCAAGCATAAGAAGTGCTTTGGTCCCCATAGAGCAAAATCTGCTTTTGCTCTGAAAAATACTTACAAAATCACTAAACATGAAGGCACAAGCAGTTCTTCCTGTTGTGCTTGGTTGTGTTTTATAAGTGTTCTCCTTGCTTTAAAACGTGTACTGAAACTATCAGGAGGTACTGATTCACAAACAATGTTAATTTGTAGTTTGGAGTGTGAGACTACCAGTGCTTTTTTAAAAATAGAATGAGCAGAGTGAAAGGTCTTTTCTGCATTTATACTGGGTGAAAAGATTATCGAAAGATTTTCATTAAAATGGGGAACTGTCTGGGTGCTGCTTTTTTTTTGGAATTTAGTTGAGTTTCAATTTTCTACTGTTTCATTTGAGGTGATCTTCTCATCCTCAAGTAACCTGTCTTTATTGATATGGAATAGATTGGGTTGTCCGGGAAATAGTTTTTACTGCGTGAAGTGCAGATTTAAGGTGGTGTGGAGAATAATTGCAACGCAGAAACTTCTAGCTATTAACTAGAGGAACTGAAGTGCTTTAATTGCATAAATTGGGTTAATTTCTACCTTACTTCCGAATGTTCCAGGAATTCTGCTTAACGACTGCCCGGCCCTTCTACCCCACCATGCTTGATTCATTGCTTTAGGTACAAATTCATGGTTCCTAGCATTTTTGTATGCCCTGCTGAAAATGACAAAAAGTGTAAGCCCAATGAATAGTTTCAGTAGGTATTTTTGGTTCTTGGAGCAGAAGAATGAGAGGTGATATCACTGCATAGCACTTGTGTGTAATTAATTTCTCAATTGTAGAAATGTATGGCTTTATGATATTAAACTGATCCATACCATGCCAACCAAATGAGCAATTAAGAATAATCGCACTTGCCAGGTCTTATCGGCTGCCTTGTGGTTTTCTACATATTGAATGCTCATCTTAGAAATTCTCATATGGAGAGGGTCATTTTATCTCCACACCCTGTCAGGTTGAATGCTCAAGAACTGGATGAAAGAGATTACCCATCCTTCAGTACACCAGCGCAAACCTAATTACTGTTTAATCTTCACCATGACCTTTTAATATTTGCTGTTGCCAGCAGTGGAAAATATTCCACTTATCATCATCACTTTATTGCTTAGATAAGCTGTCTTTTGGGATCCACCAACAAAATTGCCCTACCTGGTATCTTACCATTCTTTGGGTATTTTCCCACTTTGTTTGCACTCCTCCAAAGGTACTATCTTGTACTTCTTCAGATTGAATTCCTCTTCGCAATTTGTTAGCAATTTTTCATTTGTGAAGGAACAAAAATTCTCTGGAGAATGACCTCATTTACCACATGATCTGCTTACTGAGCAATTGCTATTTGTACTCTGTCTGTGATAGTGTATGTTCGCTACTGAGGGAAACAAGTAATTCAGGTTATGAATGCTTGCTTCAATTCTCAGTTTATGCTTATCTACCATATGCCTCAATACATACACTGAGAGATCCTTTGTGATATATGTGTGTGAAAGAATCTCTCAAGTACTTTGTTGAAAATGGGGCAATATAGTCTTTTCACTTGTGAATGTGCCATTCATTCATTCCCAATTCTAGAACAGAAAATCAGATGATCACCCCTACCTTAATCACCCTGCATTAAATGATTATAAATAGTAAACTTCTCCTAAAGGCCCATGCAAAATTATAGAAATTTGAAATTGGGTCTCTTATCAAGTCCAAATTTTTTGCTCATCTCTTTGATCTGGTACCATCTTTTTGTTACATGTAAGTTTAAAAAAAATAGCTCCTCTAAACTTTGCCTTCCAAAAGAAGTGTTTTAAGCATGTCATCACCAAATGATTAATTTGCATAAGGACTTTGAAATATTGTACCTTTTTTTGTTGTTGCTAGCACTCCATTTTATACAATTACTCTCCCATTACTGCCATTTGGATCATGAAATTTCACCCTTACAAGCTTCACAAATAACTATCCAAGAAGTTTGAGATTCAGAATAAAATTCAATCGCAGAATTTGTGTTTGAAAGCAAAGTAAATGCCTTTTTCCCCTTCTTGCGTTTCTTGATACATGTGTAGATGATGTGGCTCTGTGGTATGGAAAATTGTGATGCAGCCTGTTTATTTCTGGGATTGCAACTACCACTGGGTATGTTGGGTTGTCTGACCTTGAGTATGTATTGTTTAGATAAAGGTAGAGCTGAGTAAGGAAATTCAAGGCATTTCTGGGGACAAATCAAAAAAACTGATTTCACTACTGTGAAGACGAGGTAACCTCCCAAAAATTGTAATGGCTCTGTTTCCCTCCTGTCAAGTGATATGTCATAGAAAATTTTCAATGGATATTGATATGTAGGTTCTTATTTCCGAGTTATATGCTCCTTTTAAAATGTAAGTGAGTCACACTTTCTGATCTGTCCTCATCTCGGCATTTACCATTACACAGTGCAGATTTCAAGCTATTGGGAATTGCTGCCAAGAGCTAATTGCAGCATCCATTTGCAGAAACAAACATTTTTAAAATTGACTAATGAAATCAGAAGGAAAGGAAAATGTTACTAATCCACAGTGCATCTGCAAGCTTGTGAAAAGCAGATTAACTTAAAAGAGCCTATTTTCACTTTTAGATGCTGACACCTTGATAGCATGTTTTCCAGTCCTTATTTCATTATTCTAATATTCATTATTTATATTCTACCATTTTAAAGAAGTGATTCCATTTTAGGATTCTTAGCAAGTGGTAATTTATTTGTTATTAAAATCAGCTGCATGACAGATGGAGGGATTTTTTGAATTAGGAAAAGTTATTTTTAAATGCATCTTACCTGTTTTTAATAATTCAAATTTGAATGAGAGTTTAATGGCAAATAACCATATGCAATTTTCTAAATGTAGACCTTCAGTCTACAGATTTGTGGGTTATGTTAATTATGTTAGTAATACAATGTAATGTCTGTATTGAGATCATTATGTAATGTCTGCATTGAGGCCTAATGGAAATGGAGTGACCTTTAGCGGAATTGGGCACTTAACTTGGTTAATGTGATATCAATGTACAGAAGTGCGTACTAGTGGCAGAGAGTGGGTGGTTTGACTGTAGCACCAAGAGGCGGAAAAATAAAGGATGTGGGATGGTGAGAATCGGTGTAGGTTGATTTATACAGTGGCAAAAAGATGTGATTTAGTGAAGCTCAAATAGTAACTGATCACTGAGCATGCCATGCTGGAGTCTTTTCATGCATTTTTTTTTACTCAGTTCTTTTCCAAACATACTGTACTTAAGCATAACAAGGCCGTGTTCATTCTGTTGGTCTTTCACTACTATTCTTGTCTGCTTTCTAATTTGGAAACTGTTACAACCAGCAATAATGTAATTTTCCTCATACCTTTAAGGCTCCAAGTAAATGCAGTCTTTCAAACTTGCATTCGCCCCTATCACTGCAGATATGCCAGCTCCCTATGTGATTCTCCCTATGTTTTATTTTACCAGATCTTCAAGAGTCGCAATATGGGCTTGATACTACCACTTGTTGATATCTAGTGCTTGTTAAGTTGTCTAATCTTTTCTTGATTCAATCTGTAGTTTGGGCCTTTGTCTTTTTGATAGGATTCACATTTATGATGTGTAACGTAGATGACCCTCTCTTCCCTGCATTAATTTAAATATTTGTTTTTCTTGTGCCCTTTTGGAGAATGCCCAGAAACTGCACCAGAATTTGGCCCTTGTGATCACCTTACAGAAATATTACTTCATAAGAATGGAAATTAATTAAATATAATTCCAAAGGCAAATTCTGTTAGAATAGTAAAGGGTTAACTTTAGCTAGAGTCATAGAGTATCTTCCACCAATTGAGCTTGTTTTATTTCTGGTTTGGATGAAATGCTTTAGCCAATATCCCTGCCAGTATTTATCTTTTAATCAATATATATTAAAAAGTTGATTATTTGGTCATTTCAGTTTGCTGTGGGAGCTTGGTATTTCACATGATAAGATAGTGACTAGTCCTAAAAAGTACTTGCATTGTGAAAAGCACCATACGGTATATTTGCTGGGTCATTTTGTTGCTATCATTGTGCCGGGCCTGAGCTGTGGGGAATACACTGAATTGCTGCGAGTCAGTTATTGTTTTGAAAGGTGACTAATAAAAACCATCCAAACTGTAATGTTCTCCTGAAATAGATGAGAGTAAATATCTTCATATTGATAAATTGCTTAACATTTCTTTCAAGTGATCTATTTAAATTCTTTACAATTAGTTACAGGTCACAAAATATTTCTTTCTGACTACCACTGTTCCCATTAAGCTGCACAGGTGAATGGCTGTGCAGTAACTGAAATGCTCCTCTGCAGATAGACCTTGTTGCAGTGTGGCTGGAATTTTCTTATGTATACAGTGCCTTGTAGAAGTATTCAGCCCCCAACCCTTTGTTCACATTGATGAGTATTACAATATAACTGAGTATTTTTATTTGTGAGTTATATGTTTGTTCCTTTTTTCACAGTACAGCCCAAAAAACAGGAACTTGTAAAGCATGAAAAACTAAAAATTCGAAGCTGAAATGTCAGCAGTTTAAAAGTATTCATCCCCCTTTGCTCAGTACTTAGTTGAACCATCCCTTGCAGCTAGTACAGCCTGTAGATTTTTTGGATAAGTCTCTATTAGTTTTACACAATGTGGTAGAGCAAGAGTTGCCCATTCCATTTTGCAAAATTACTCAAGCTGTGCCAGGTTAGTTGGGGAGCAGCGGTGGACAGCAATCATGAGGTCTTGCTAGAGATGTTCAATTGGGTTGAAGTCAGGTCTCTGACTCGGCCTCTCAAGGACATCAATTTTCTTCATTTGAAGCCACTCCATGGTTGCTCTGGCAGTGTGCTTTGGGTCATTGCCCCACTGAAAGACTAACTTTCTCCCCAGTTTAAGTTTTCTGGCAGAGGCTAGCAGGTTTTATCCAGGATCTCTCAGTATTTAGCAGCATTCATCTTCCTGACCAGATTAACAGTCCCTGCTGCTGAAAAAGCATTCCCATATCATGACAGTACCTCCACCATACTTTGCTATAAGGATGGTTTTCCTGGCTGATGCACATTTTATTAGATTTATGTCATACATACCACTTAGTGTTGAGACCAAAAATTTCAACATAAATCTCATCCAACCGCAAGACCTTTTCCCACATCTTTACGGTATCGACTAATTGATGCTTTGCAAAGTTCTTACAGGTAAAGGTATGCTCTTTTTTTTTAAGCCAAGGCTGCTTTCTTGCCACTATTCCATAAATACCCTTTTGACACAAGGCCTTAGCGATTTTGGAACCATGAACTTCATCTCCAGCTGCAGCCACTGACTTCTGCAGCTTACTCAGAGTGACTGTTGGCGTCAAAGTAGCTTCTCTGACAAGTGCCATTCTTCTCTGGCAACTAAGCTTAGAGGGATGGCCTAACCTAGGCAGTGTGGTTGTGGTTTCATTTTTTTTCCTCTCGTTTCTCGATGGACGGAGCTCTGAGGAATGTTCACTGTCTTTGAGATGGTCTTGTACCCAGCCCCAGATTTGTGCTTCTCTATTATCATTTCCTTTCTTTGTTTTGAAAGCTCTTTTGTCTTCATTTTCGTTTAGTCTGTTGAAAATCTGGTATACTGCTGAACCCTACAGATTCATGAAAAAAACAAATTAATTGAAAAGCAGATGATCCTCCAATTTTCTACATCAACTAATTGGGTGTATTGGTAAGGTGATGTGTAGTGTTGCATCTGAAGAAAGTTAGCATAGTAATTACAAAGGGGTGAATACTTTTTTTAGCCTCAAATTTGGTTTTTAATTTTTAGTAAATTGTTGACAGGTATTGGAATCTTTCTTTTGATTCAACATGATGCTGATTAGCTCAAAATAAATCCAATATATTTTAAGTTTAGGAAATGAGACAGTAAAATGTGAGAATAGTTGTTGAATACTTTCAAGGCACTGTAATGTTAAAAATTGAAATCTGTGTTAATATCATTGTGAAATGCCCTGTAATTGATAATTAATATATCCATAAATTTTCTAAATAATAGACTTAACGCAACCTTTACTTTGAAACATTTTAGAGCACCAACGTATTTACATTTTCAGTGTTTCAAGTTACAAGACTGTTGAAACTTGAAACACTGAAACTGTAGCAATAAACACAGAATAGAAATGAGTACCTCATTGTTAATAAGCCACCAGCCTGCCAAATACTACCTTCTATTCAAAACATTTAAATTTTGCATTGTGCCTATCAGTTGTTTTGATTGTTTGACATCATTACTTGTGTTCAGGAAACATTCAAAGTGCTGTGCAGTTTTCAGGCTGTTTATTTTTTTTTTGGGGGGGGGAATAATCCTGCTCAGAGCTATGCTTGGTCCACACAGCTGTTTAAAAAAAAAAATAGGAAATTAGAGGGAATGTTGCTGATTACCATATCCTGCTCCTGAAATGAAATGATACGATTGGTTAATATACTCTGATATCTTCATTATTAACATTTAAATTTTCCACAAGAATTCCAAACTTTGAATTATTTATACTTGGAATTATTGAATTGTACCAAATAGCAGATGATGGTGTACAGTCTGGAGATGTATTTGCTATTAGTGATGTCTGTCACCTTGAGCTTTCTATTTCCATCCCTTCTCAAAGGAATTTGGGCAACTTGCTGAGTTTGCTTTGAGACATCCTATTTGAACATTCAAAAATTGTGCTTTCTGATATCCCTATGTGAAAGTTTCTAGGAGATTTAAGCTTGTCCACAACCCTGGAGGAGGAAATGAAAATTATCTAGTGGGATTCCCTCTAATATTCGCAATCTGTTAAAACTGATTCAAGCTTGTGTTGTGAGCTCTGTAGCAGTTATTGCTGTGATTCTTTCTAAGCCAAATGACTGTGCTATCACCTTGCAGCAAGTTACACTGCTGTCATTATGTAGCCTCAAAATTGGTCCTCTTGCCAATTGTTTCTAGTAATTTGTCTGATTCATACAGAAATTAAAAGTCAAGGAGGCATCCATTTCTCACCTGAATATTATCCACTGACTGCTGCTGCTGTGATGCAGAACATTAGAAACTGAATTCTCTGCAGTGTTACTGCTTTCTTTATGTCTAAACCAAACTCAGTGAATCATTTAGAATAGCTACCTTGGATATTTATATATTTCTATCAGTGATATACATGCATTATGAGAATCTGAAATGATACCTGTGAAAATGCTACATCAATTTATTGTAAAACTGTCAGTTGAAAACCATTGCAGTTCTGTGAATAGTCTTTTTGAATTAGAATGTGTGGCTGGGACTCCCCTTGCTCTCTCAGATCAGGTAAATTTCTCGAGAAGTTAAACTTAATCATAACCTTACCATTTTCATTCTTACAATTAAAGAATATCGAGCCAGAATGATTTTTCCTTCTAAGATGGATACCCAGTCTCATGCAGAGACACTTAGTTTGTAGAAGTCTATATAGATTTAGATTTTTTTCTTACTGAGAATGTGATATATCTGTGAAAATATAAGACTATATTTTCATTTCTAGATCAATTTATTTTCGAAGTGAAGTCTCTATCTGTAAAGCAAGGAGTTCACAGGGTCTTGCATTGAAAGCAGGATACTCTCATATGTGTGAATTCCATCACTGACTCTAGTTTTTCACTTTCTGGCCCAGTATATGGCATCTGCAGTTTCTGGACTTGCATTGAGAAGAGAGACTTGCATTGAGAAGAGAGACTTGCTAAACTTGTAACCTTCACCAGTTTCTGGTTAATAACTACCATCACAGCAACCTTCTCTGCATTCGTACTGGTCACTTTGTATGTGGTACATGCAACTGTGTTGATCAGATACATAGCTCTATTACTTGGTACACTTATCGATGGTACAATAGGGAAATAGAATTCAGACTCGTATTAGCTATAGGGGTTGGTTCCTCATTTGTCTTAAGTCAACCAAAAATCAAAAAGATAGTTGTATGTTCCATAATGTACTGTACATTGCTATCATCTCATTCCTGCAGCAGTATTTGCCACTTTCTGCCACTCATCTCAAACCTTTAGTTATTTTACAAACTATCCCATGGATGTTAGAAGCACTATTGTTTGTTTCATTTGATTTAAAAAAATTTTTTTTTATATAAGCAAAAAAAACCCCAAAAGAAAAAAAGAAAAAAAAACCCCAAGAAAAAAAAACAAAACAGGGCGAGACCAACAGCTTATATCGGACATGTTCAATAATGTCGTTAACTCCGCTCCTCTCATCATATAATTTAAATTTAGAAAAAAGATTTGGAAAGGTCAGATTACATCATATGAAAATGTTGCATAAAAGGTTTCCAAGTTTCTTCAAATTTAACCGAATGTTTCATTTGATTTACAGCAATGTCCTTGCCTGCAAAAGATGCAGATGGGACAAATACATTTGATCATCTCTGTGTCAGGCAATGTGTAGTGTTGTTTTGACTTTGGGTTTAAGTTGATCTCATGATTTGAATTGAAGAATTATTTAATTTTCTTGCCAGTCTAATTGTGCTGCTTTTGTTTTATTTCTGAAAAATACCAGCTCTTCATAATGTCCTCCTCTGCTGTTTGAGAGAAACATCCTCAGATAGTGACCCAGAATATATATCAGCAGTGTATGATATAATTCCACTGATGTATTAAATGGTTAAAGGTCAAATGCAGCCACTCTATTTCAAATCTTCAGCATTCTCAAGTTAATCTATTGTTTGTAATGGACGTAATTGATGTGACAATTTGATGTGGGAGGGATTGAGATGATGGACAAAGTGTGGGTGAGAGAACATAAGGGCTTGGATTAGGGTGCAGTACAAACATGCTATATTCAACCAAATGCTTTGGCTGGTGCTATATCTATTGAATTGGATTATGTCCCCTTTCACTTTTTATCAGGATTGTGGTCTATGATGTGCAACTTCTTAGTTCAGGGTAAAACTGCGATCATACAGCCTGTCAGAGTTTTGCCTTTTACTGCGATACAAAACTTTAGTGAGAAGCAGAACTGAGCATTCATTTTAATGTAAATGTAAACTTACCATGACTTTTATTGTCTATATTCATTGTCATTGACACATCAACAATCAAACAAAAAGAATTTAGTGGCAGTTACGGAATCTGATCATTAATTGTGCCATTGATTTGGCTGGTCAGGTTTCTTAACTCTGTCAGTAAACTCTTCAGCTGTACTGCAACTTTGATCTCTGGTTACACACCTGTTTTTCAAAATCTAGAACATTAGTTCTCAACTATACAGCTGTTAAGAGCCATGTCATCAGCATATAATGTTGGAGTGTTATCAGTTAAGGCTAGTCTTGTAGGGCTTTTGGGTGTTTACAAGAGCATCATCTAAATTCACCTGCCCAATATCTTCATGATTGTCAGCTATTGGAGAAGGAAAGCGAATTCCGATCTTGCATCCTTATGAGAATTATCTATTGACAGCAGAAGTAGCATCCAGAATGTACTCTGCTATATACCTCAATGTTGATGGTTTGTTTTGTGGATATGGCCAAGTTCCCTGCAAACTAGAAAATGAAAGATGCTTTTTTTCAAAAAAAGTGTTGTGTTATTATTGTCTGACTGCTTTAGGCTGACCTGAATCAACTTTTAGGAAGATAGACATATTGAACCTCATCACCAGTTTTATAATCTTGTACTTTTGTAAGATTGGAAGCTGGTTCAAGATAGAGGCCTGGTCAATGTATTCTTTTTCATTTTCATTGTTGTCCCATGGAGAAGAGTACAGAGCTTTGGGTCAGGTGTGGCTAAACGAGACTAATTGAATTACATTTTCAAAGAGTTCGATACGTTAAATGGTATTGCAAGAATACACAATTTTCAGAATCTAGCCCTGCAAGATACAACAAAAATGAGTTAACAGAAGGAAGAGAAGCTTGAGCCAGGAAGAGAAAGAGAGATGAGAGCTGGCATTGATTTCTTTAGCCCAGCCCACTTACAGGGTCTTTGTAATGAAAACAGCAAAAGATATAAATCTGCTATCATTCGGTCTGAGCAAATTAAGTTCATGGTCTACATTAATACGACAGATTTTAATACTGCATATGAGGATTTAATATAAGAATCATTTTGAGGCGAGGCAATCTCAAATAAATTCCTGTCTTCATTTATTAACTGCAGTTCTGCTGCAATTCTGGTTGTATCTGGTGGACAAGGGAAAAGTGTGCATTAAAGCATTCCTGTTGTTCCCCAGTTTTTAATAGAGTATTACTACACAGGGTTTCTACAGACCAATGCAGCTCTTCGTGAAAATACATTGCAATTCTGTGTTGCATCTCTCTTTTCTGTGTTCTGATTAATTGCAATTGCTTGTAAAACAGCCCTCAATTGTCAAAAGTTGTTCTTTCCCAAGTTAGGATTGGCACAATTTCTCCCCATTTCCTGTACCTATTTGGAGTGACTGTGAACTGGTTTTGTGGATTGTGAAGTGCACAGTTCTGATACTAATGTGAACTGATTTCAGGTTGTTTGACAAAATGTTTGGAATTTATTTATTTGCAATAAAAGATTTAAGAGTCTGATTGTATTTATATAATGTACTTTCAAAACACACTACAAAAATGAGTTAAATTATAGCATTTCTCCATATGAATGAGCTTGTTTGAAATGTGAATATATCAACTATATTCAACGATTCAAAGTACATTTATTATCTAAGTATATATGCAGTATACACCCCTGAGATTTGTCTTCCACACAGACAACCAGGAGACAAAGAAAACCATGGAATCTGTTCCAAAAAAAAAAGCATTGAACCTTGCCCTGCGCAAAAAGAATTAAATTGTGCTAACGGCAGCAAAAAAAAATGGAAAACACAATATGAAAGACAAAATTGAAAGAATCCAGGCCGCTCGGTCAAAATCACCCAAAATACCAACAAAGAAAGGAGCAATCAAAGCAGAAATGCATCATAACGTGAAATAGAGTCCAATTCACAAATGGCAAGCTACTGCTGGATATGCTGACAATATTGTAACCAAAATGTACAAGAGCAATAGACAGAAGCTATAAGGTTGCAGAAGCCTGAGGGGTGCAGACTCATTTTCTCCAACATTCCTGGAGATACATATGTATAAGATCACACACAAACAGTTTCATAATGGGTGCTGCCAATGGCCCTTAAGCATTTAGCAAGGTTGTTTAATGAGTAAGCAGTTTAAGTATAGATCAGTTTACCAGCCTAGTAAAGATAAATTGGTTTATTGGGGAAAGCAGAGGCCAATTTAAATTACAAGCCAACCAGTTGAATTTCCAGCATTTTGTTTTCAGATTTGCGGCATCTACAGCAATGTTCCCTATTTTTTTTTAAACTGTTGTTCTGAGCTGGAAAGTTTTACACGGCCTGAAATCTGTGCAGCATTTTAATTTTTTTTTGTAATTTGCATACTATGAATGTTTAGAATGAAACTTTTAAAATTGCATACTTTTTTATTAATTGAAGGGTATAATGAAATACACTACAAAATATTTCACATTTCATAAAATTTTTTCATCTGTCTTTATTCCAGCTGCGCAGCAACAAATGCTGTGTGCATGGGAGCATTTCAGTTATATGTGGCTGCACAGTTGCGCCGGTGAGAGGGAGCGGTAATCTACAGGTTTTTTTTACGTTCAACCTCAGTGTTGATTTTGGTGCAGAATGTGGGTGTGGGAAATGAATAGAACGAGTACGCACAGATAATTCACTGCTTGCTTGGCTATTGCTACTCTCAAAATCAAATGTGATTACCGGATGAGCAAGAACATTAAACTATTGAATGCATACAATTGTATTAAGAACCTGGTCTCAGATCTTGGTGGTCCCACCATGCTAAATAGACGTCAGAATCAGGTTTAATATCACTGGCATACAATACTGTGCAAAAGTCTTGGCACCCTAGATTTTTTATATAAATTGTATTTTAGATTTTATTTTTGTCTTATACGTTAATGTGTCAGTAGAAAAGAGCAAAATTTTAGATTTACAAATATTCATTTTCCAAAAAATGAAATGTTGTATTTCATTAAAGTAATATTAAATAATAGACCACTTTTCAAATATGAACTGGATAACTTTGTAGGTATTTATGTACCTCAGTGCATCTTTAAACAAAGATAACAAACGGGATGCTACTGATCAATGACATAATGAGCTGAATTAACGAAACTGATCAACTGAAACAGAAACAAGTGCTTGAGTCTAACTGGGCAAAGGACAACCAAACTACAAGGTGAGGATGTGGCAGATGTCAGTGTTTGACCTTCAAATCATCAATTCTCACACCATGGCAAGAGTGAGCATAGCAACAAGACAAAACGTAGTCATACCTCATCAGCAAGGTCCTCGTCAACCCAGAAATTTTGCAGCAGTCTTGACTTTCAAGATAAGCTGTCCAAGCTCTTCTGACGAAGTACAGAGAAACGGGCAAGGTTGAGGACCAGAAACGCAGAGGTCAGCCGTGCAAGCAGTGCACAAATGAGAGAGACATCAAACTGACGTCCCTTCTAAAATCAGAAGTCCGGCACTGCTAACAGCTCTATCATTTTCGTATGATATTTTCTTGTATCATTGCTATGAACTCTCAGGAATCCAAGCACACCCCTCTACAGTACGGACAAGTCTTGTTAGAACTGGTCTTCACGGAATAGTTGCTGCCAAAAAGCCATTCCGCCGATGTGGAAACAAAGCCAAGAGACCCGCCTGTGCACAAAAATACAAGGGCTGTGGTGCTGAACAATGACTTGCCTGTGCACAAAACTACAGGGGCTGTGGTGCTGAACAATGGCAGCAAGTGCTCCGGATTGACAAGTCAAAATTTGAAATTTTTGGCTCATACGGGAAGCAGTTTGTCCATAGAAGAGCTGGAGAGTGCTACATGGATGGATGAATGTCTGCAGCCAACAGTGAAGCAAGTAGATGTTTGTGGCTGCATTTCTGCAAATGGAGTTGGTGATCTGGTCAGAATTAATGGAACCCTTAATGTAAGTATAAGCAGATTCTCATCCATCACGCGAATACCATCCAGAAAGATGTCTGATCAGTCCCAACTTCTTTCTGCAGCAGGATAATGATCCCAAGCACATGGCTAAGTTTATAAAGGACCATCTTTAGTGGAAAGAAGAGTCCTGCAGCAGATGGTATGTCCTCCACAGAACCCTGATCTCAACATCATTGATGCTATCTTGGGATTACCTGGAGAGACAGAAGCAAGCAAGCCAGCCAAGTCTGCAGAAGGACTGGCAAGTTCTCAAAGATGCTTGGAACAACCTACCATCTGAATTTCTAATAAAACTGCTCAACAGTGTATCTAAGAGAATTGATGCAGTTTTAAAGGCAAAGGGTGATCACACCAAATATTTGATGTAATTTCTTGCTGTTTACTGCTCTTTATAGTATTTTTTGATAATTAAAATTTTTCATTTCATTATTTTTAAAAGCATCTTCTCTTTACAGAATTTTTTTTACAATGCCTAAGACTTTTGCACAGTACTGCCCTGAAATGTGTTGTTTTGCAGCTGCAATACCTAATAATTAAAAATATAAAAAATCAGGTCATGCAAAAAGAGGGGGAAATACTGAGATAGTGTTCATGGGTTCATTGTCCATTCAGCAATCTGCTGGCAGAGGTGATGTGCTGTTCCTCATGTTGAATGTGTCTTCAGCTCCTGTGCCACCTCCTTGATAGAGGCAACGAGAAGAGGGCGTGTCCAGGGTGATGGGGATCCTTAATGATGGATGCTGCATTTTTTGAGGCACAACCTTTTGAAGGTGGCCTGGATGCTGGGGCAGCATGATAAAGCTGGGTCTTTTTGCACCTTTTCTGATCCTGTGGAACGGCCCCTCCACACCAGATGGTGGTGCAACCAGTTAGAATACTGTCCATGGAACACCTGTAGAAATCTGCGAGAGTATTTGGTGATGTGCCAATTCTCCTCAAACACCTAATGAAATATACCATTGTTGTGCTTTCCTTGTAATTCTGTCAATATGTTGGACCCAGGGACTTGAAACTGCTCACCTTTTCCACTTCTGATTCCTTGATGTGTGGTCCCTCAGCTTCCCCTTCCTGGAGTCCACAACCAATTCCTTGGTCTTAATGACATTGAGTGCAAGGTTGTTGCTGTGGCACCACTCAACTAATCTAGCTTGCTCCTGTGTGTTTCTTTGTTGCCATCTGAAATTCTGCTAACAATAGTTCTGTCATTGACAAATTTCTAGATGCTTTTGAGCAGAGAATCATGGGTGTAAAGAGAATAGAGCAGGGAGCTAAGCATACATCCTTGAGGTGTGCCAGTGTTGATTGTTAGCGAGGAGGAGATGTTTCCGATTCACACAGACTAGTCTCCCATTGAGGAAGTCAATGATCCAGTTGTAGAGGGAGGTTCAGAGGCCAAGGTTAGATTAGAACTGTTTTGATTAGAACTTGGTATGATTGTGTTGAACGCTGAGTTGTAGTTAATAGCCTGGCATACAGTACTGTGTGGAAGTAAGACTCTGCGGAGAACTGTAATAATTCTACGAATTGCACTACGCTACCACACAAAAAAAGACAAATTTCATGACATGGGTAATGATAAACCTGATTCTGATTTGGGTCTCTATTGTGGACTTGAGAGTAGGAAGGGGATGGGGAGAGGAGAATCGTGGTTAAGGAAAGGGGAAGGGTGAGGGGAGGGAGTGGGAAGCACCAGAGGCATTCTGTAATGATCAATAAACCAAAAATTTGGAATCAAATTACCTTGCCTCGTGTCTCAGGGCTGTCTATGTCTGCACCTGTGTCAAACCCTACCCGCAGCACCCACCGGTCCCACACCCCTCCGTGTCACCCACCTTCACCATTCCTAACAAGTACAGTACTGTGCAAAAGTCTTAGTCGCCTGAGTGACATATATGTGCCAAAGACTTTTTACAAGTATTACTATTTTCGAGGTGATTGAAGGCAGAGTTGGGGAGCCAGTGAAGTTGCACCTGCTGTTGACCTGTTGCTGTGATAGGCAAATTGCAGCGGGTTCAGATCCTTGCTTGGGCAGGAGTTGATTCTAGCCAGGACCAACTTCTCAAAGCACTTCATCACAGTAGGTAGGTGTTAATTACACTGGGTAATAATCATTGAGGCAGATCACCCTGTTCTTGGCACTGATCTGATTGTTGTCCTTTTGAAGCAGGTGGGTACCTCCAACTGCAGCAGTGAGAGATTGAAGATGTTCTTGAACATTCACACCGGTTGACTGGCACAGGTTTTCAGAGCCCTACCAGGTACACCATCAGAGTTCCCACCCTCTTGAAAGATGTTCTCAAGTCAGCCTCCAAGACAGAGATCACGGTCACCAGATGCTGCAGGGATTTGTATGGATATAATTTTGTTATCCCCTTTAGAAGTGTGCATAAAAGGTGTTCAGCTCATATGGGAGTGAAGCATCATAAAGACTAATGTTTTACTTTGTAGGAAATAATGGCCTGCAAACCCTGCCAGAGCGGACATGCAACTGATTCCATCTCTAACCTCAATCGGAATTGCTTTTTCACCCTTAAAATAGCCTTCTGTAGGTCACACCTGGAATGTCTGTATAGTTCTGGATCCACCCGTCTTGAATGCCACAGAACTAGCCCTCAGCAGATAACGAATCTCCTGGTTCACACACACACACAGGTTTTGATGAAGTCAATTACGACTGTGGCATATTCATTCAGACTGGAAGATGAATATTGTCCAATCCACTGACTCAAAGCAGTCCTGTAAGCGCTCCTCTCCCTGCCTTGACCATACCTTCTTGGTCCACACCACTGGTGCAGTCTTTAGTCTCTGCCCAGACACTGGGAGTAGAAATACAGCCAGGTTATAGAACTTTCCAAAGTGTGGGTGTGGGATGGTAAGTGTTCTTGATGGTTGTGTAACAGTGGACAAGTATGTTGACTCATCTGGTTCCACAAGTGATATATAGATGGTAGTTGTTCCATGACTACTTCACACTGGTCTGGTTGAGATATCCCAAATGATAGGGAAGGCATCAGGATGCACAGTTTTGTTCCTGTTGATTACGTTGCTCAGATCCTGCAGTGCCTGCCTGACATTGGCCTGAGGTGGAATGTACAGCGTTACCAGGATGATGATGGAAAGCTCCCTTGGCAGATAAAAGGGACGACATTTGATCACTAATATTCCAGATCAGGTGAGTGGGACTGAGACAGAACCACCACGTTTGTGAACCACAGTGTTACTCCACCTTCTTTGCCTTTTAAAAGATAGCTGTCCTGTCTTTGCGGAGAATGGTGAAACCATCGAGCTGCAATGCTGTGAAATGTTACTCTGTCAGGAGAACACTCTTTCAGAAGATGTTAAATCCATGACCCATCTGTCGTGAATGGACAAGAAAGAGCACAACACTATTTCACAGAATAACAAAGCCATCTTTAGTGTCCTAGCCAACGTATTTACTGAACTAATCATAGATAGCAAATTATTTAGTGTTTTATATAAATGTTATTGTAGAACTATGTGCATGAAGGTGCTTCTGTTTTCTCTGAATTACAACAGTAACCTCTTTACACTCATTTACAGGATGTAGCAATAACAGCATTTATTATCCAGCGCTGCCTCTGACGGTGGTGGAAAGCTGCCCTGTATTACTGCAGTCCTTGTTATTTTGTGCTGTGGGTAGAGAATTTCTGTAGGACAAGACTGCAAATGCCTCGTGAATTTTTGGGGAGATCTTGAATGATGTTAGTAAGTACAAATAATTCCTCTAATTCCAATCTTGCACTCTTAATAGGAAGTGTTCAGAGTCTAGAAAAGGCCAGTTGTTAACAGATAATCATATAGTCAAAATATCTTTTACTTGATTGTATTGAGGGATGTGTGATGTGTAAATCTGGGCAGTATCTCCTTTTTTCCCCCTACCCAAGTGTTAACATGAAATCTGGTTTTGGCTTCTAGAATAACTAATAAACTGCAAAGAGTTCAATATACCAATACAGCTACATCATACCTACACCTTTACAATCATTTTTTTCTTGCACTTTATTTTACTGAAACCCAGCATTGAAAAAATAATTCAAAATAGAAAAGTTTTGTAAAATCTGAGTGTCCAACTAATTGTGTAAAATTAAAATCACCCAAGAAGAGATTAAAATGAAGATCTCCCTTTTAATGTAGCACCTTTATGACTTCAGACATATCAAAATAACAGAATAATAGGTCACTGGTGTAGTGTAATAAATATGCTGGGTAGTTTCTGCACAAGAGGCTTCAAAAAAAAGGAACCATGATGAAAATCATCTACTTGGCTGTTGGTTGAGGGACTGGTACTTAGTGGGACAAGTGGCTCCTTTTCAAATTAGAGCTATAGTTAGATACTCTATAGCTGCTTGAGAAACGTTTACTGTTAAAATCATTTGTGTTTTTTGTACAATTCTGTCCAACTATCAGTGATAGCAAGAGATTCCTTGTGAGCTTTTGGAAGTGATGAATCTGGTGGATTTTGTGGGTACCCATTAGATGATATGTCCTTGTAGATGCCTACTGGATAATACAAGAGGGTGATAATTACTGCTACTTATTAAAATGCACACACAAATTGCTGGAGGAACTCAGCAGACTGGGCTGCATAAATGAAAAGAGTAAACAGTTGATGTTTCGGCAGAGACCCTTCATCAGGATCTGAGAACAGAGATTAAAATTAAGATCTCCCTTTAATACAACACCCGTATGAAGGGTCTCAGCCTGAAACATCAGCTGTTTACTCTTTTCCATAAATGACCTGCTGAGTTCCTCCAGCTTTGTTTGCGCATGTTGCTTGGATTTCCAGCATCTGCAGATTTTCTCATGTTAAAATACACTCTTGGTTTCATAATTGAAGTCTTCAAGCAGTCTTCATTCAGCCAAAGATTATGCTGATATGCTGGAGGAACAAATTTCATCATTGTTATTTATTTAAAAGGTGGTTCATTCAAATGGAACGTGGCCGACATTTTTCAGGATCTCACATTGTTTCTCAATAATACAATGTGTGGTCGGACCCGTTTTCATAGAGAACCTTTTAAATTCCTAATATTTAGTGTAAATCCCATGTTCTTGTAGGCTTTGGTGTGGGGGAGTTTGACGTGCTTGGCCTCTGAAAGTGCCCGGAAGCCAACAGAGCCTGTGGTTGTAAACCAATGAATGACTTTAAGGTAAATGGTGAGACTGGCATTCTACTGTCAACATCTATCAAGCCACTATGTCCATCTCTTGCCACTCACAGACATTTCTGATGTGTGGTCCACATTCTTGCTGATTGTGGGTCTGCATTCTTGACACCATACTCCCTTTAAAACAAAAAAGAAAGCGCTCCTTTCTGAGGTCTGTCAAGAGTACAAAGAAAACACTCAAAAGGTTGCTCTGGTTCCCCTTGCAAACAAGTGTAATGTCCTCACCAACCAATGGGGAAGTCACTGGCCTTGTAGCTACTTGAAGGAGCACCTAGGAAACTCTGATGCTATGGAAGGCCATGTGTAAACAGCAGGAATGCACAACCGACCAATTGGCCTTCCCAACCACCCATCAAGCACCACCTTCCCCAGCTGTGGTTTTGTTTATGACTTGTTAAGTACCTTTAGAAGCTGCAAAATTGGAGCAGAAGTGATGATCTTCAATCCCATGTGGTTTGGTTTTATATTTTAAAAAATCCTCTTGCAGACAGTTGCTTAATTCAATTTGCATAACTGCTCTGGAAATGGGGCTATGCCTTTCAATTCTAGTCCACAAGCTGATTTATGGTTACTGTTCATCTGACCAAGAAGAGCATTATATTAATAAGTGTTTTGTGCCTTGGTGCTGCTTGGCTGACAAAAATGTGCCAAAGTGCTGAATCACTCTTTAGCCTGGCCTCAGATCTTAAATTAGGCTATTTATATTTTGGAGAGTTGGGAATGAAGTAATTTTAGAAATGTGATGATTGTGATACAGTGCTAGTTACATATCTGTGTGTTCGTATCTGTGAATTGTTTGGCACTGTAGCTTAAATTCTAGCTGTGTACATTGGAGTTTATATTTTGACCTGGTTTCATTATTTTTCAACTACTGAATGACAAATGCTGAAAATCTGAATAAAAAAGCTTAGCTGGCCTTATTAGCAGGTGCTGTATAACTGCTAGTTAAACATGGATAGCTTAAAACCTATTGATAATGGGATTGAACCAACAAACAAAGTAGCTTTTCTTTTTATCTCCCGACGAAGGGCCTCAGTGCAAAACGTTAACTGTTTATTTTCCTCAGGTGCTGCCTGACCTGCTAAATTCCTCCAGCATTTTGAGCATGTTGCTCATGGTTTCCAGCATCTGCAGAATTTCTTGTCTTTGCCTTTCCTTTAACATTTGCACCGATTACAAATAGTTAGACAGGTTTAACATTGGCCTGTGTGGGTAAAGGGAAGAAACATGCTTCAGCAGGAAGATGGAGACCTTCTTTAGGCTTGGATGTTAGCAACGAGCAGAGGAGGCTTCACTAGTAGTCAGCTCTATTGTCCTCAGTTTAAATAGACGGTGGACACTGAAGAAATCACATGGATAGACAGAGGTAGACTGACCAAAGTGCTCTCCTCACCTTCTTGGGTTCAATTTTCCTTTCAGGGCACCAAGGTTGACAAAGGTTAATTCCCTAGCAAAGACAACATTGTGTTATTAGAAAAACCTTAAAATTTATTTTAAAGCTCTTTCAATTTTATTTTAAAGTAGCAAGTGGCAGCTGGTAAATGAGCAACACGCATAAAAGTTGCTGGTGAACGCAGCAGGCCAGACAGCATCTCTAGGAAGAGGTACAGTTGACGTTTTGGGCCGAGACCCTTCGTCAGGACTAACTGAAAGAAGAGATAGTAAGAGATTTGAAAGTGGGAGGGGGAGGGGGAGATCCAAAATGTTAGGAGAAGACAGGAGGGGGAGGGATGGAGTCAAGAGCTGGACAGGTGATTGGCAAAAGGGATATGAGGGGATCATGGGACAGGAGGCCCAGGGAGAAAGAAAAGGGGGAGGGGGAAGCCCAGAGGATGGGCAAGGGGTATAGTGAGAGGGACAGAGGGAGAAAAAGGAGAGAGAGGAAAAAAAGAATGTGTGTATATAAATAAATAACGGATGGGGTATGAGGGGGAGGTGAGGCATTAGCAGCAGTTTGGCAAGTCAATTTTCATGCCATCAGGTTGGAGGCTACCCAGACGGAATATAAGGTGTTGTTCCTCCAACCTGAGTGTGGCTTCACCTTTACAGTAGAGGAGGCGGTGGATAGACATATCAGAATGGGAATGGGACGTGGAATTAAAATGTGTGGCCACTGGGAGATCCTGCTTTCTCTGACGGACAGAACGTAGGTGTTCAGCGAAACGATCTCCCAGTCTGCGTCAGGTCTTGCCAATATATAGAAGGCCGCATCGGGAGCACTGGACACAGTATATCACCCCAGCCGACTCACAGGTGAAGTGTCACCTCACCTGGAAGGACTGTCTGGGGCCCTGAATGGTAGTGAGGGAGGAAGTGTAAGGTCATGTGTAGCACTTGTTCCGCTTACAAGGATAAGTGCCAGGAGGGAGATCGGTGGGGAGGGATGGGGGGGGACGAATGGACAAGGGAGTCGCGTAGGGAGCGATCCCTGTGGAAAGCAGAGAGAGTGGGGAGGGAAAGATTTTCTTAGTGGTGGGATTCCATTGGAGGTGGCGGAAGTTACGGAGAATTATATGTTGGATCCGGAGGCTGGTGAGGTGGTAGGTGAAGACAAGGGGAACCATATTCCTAGTGGGGTGGCAGGAGGATGGAGTGAGAGCAGATGTGCATGAAATGGGGGAGATGCGTTTGAGAGCAGAGTTGATGGTGGAGGAAGGGAAGCCCCTTTCTTGAGAAAAGGAGGACATCTCCTTTGTCCTGGAATGAAAAGCCTCATCCTGAGAGCAGATGTGGTGGAGACGGAGGAATTGCGAGAAGGGGATAGCATTTTTGCAAGAGATGGTGAGAAGAGGAATAGTCCAGATATCTGTGAGAGTCAGTAGGCTTATAATAGACATCAGTGGATAAGCTGTCTCCAGAGATAGAGACAGAAAGATCTAGAAAGGGGATGGAGGTGTCAGGAATGGACCAGGTAAACTTGAGGGCAGGGTGAAAGTTGGAGGCAAAGTTAATGAAGTCAACGAGCTCAGCATGCGTGCAGGAAGCAGCGCCAATGCAGTCGTCAATGTAGCGAAGGAAAAGTCGGGGACAGATACCAGAATAGGTTTGGAACATAGATTTTTCCACAGAGCCAACAAAAAGGCAGGCATAGCTAGGACCCATACGGGTGCCCGTGGCTACACCTTTAGTTTGGAGGAAGTGGGAGGAGCCAAAGGAGAAATTATTAAGAGTAAGGACTAATTCCACTAGACAGAGAAGAGCGGTGGTAGAGGGGAACTGGTTAAGTCTGGAATCCAAAAAGAAGCGGAGAGTTTTGAAACCTTCCTGATGGGGGATGGAAATATAAGGGACTGGACATCCATGGTGAAAATAAAGCATTGGGGGCCAGGGAACTTAAAATCATTGAAAAGTTTCAGAGCTGGTAAGTGAGTTGGGGAAGACATTTAGTAGTATCAACTTTGAGGAGACTAGCACAACAGAGATATTAGGCCTACTTCAAGTATGAAAAAGATTAAGATTCCTTGCCATTGCAAGAGTTGAGAAGAATTTGTATTAAGTTTCCATCACTGTCTTCAATTACTGAGCTGTTGAAATGTTTTCCGGTCCCTATATTTTGCAGTATGCTTGCTCTTTGTTCACGAGTCACTGGACCATCAGAAAGCTCCCAATAGGTCATCTTTGTGATCAGTGTCAAGATCCAAATGTTGCTGGATTAGCAGACCAAAGATGTAGGAGTTCAAATACCATTGCTGACAGAGTATGACAGTGAATAGAATAAATCTAATCATTTATAATAATAACTTGCATTTCATACTGGGATTTGTAGAGCAAAATAGCAAGGTGCTTTTTAAAGATGTTATCAAACTGAATGTGATATTGGATTATATAGGAGTCAGAGTTTTTAAGGACCCTACATTCAGATTCCTTCAGTGTTCATATTAAACAAAACAGACAGATTAGCTGGTATCTTTCATTGTAAATAATCAATGTCTCACATTCGGCAGTTGTGGAATTTCTTCCCCAATCCTTTTGGAATTTCTCTCCTTTCAATCTGCTAAAACCCCAAAGTGAACTGCTAGTAATTTTAATTTTAGGCTCCAACAGCAACATTGGTGTTTTTTTTTCAATCAGCTCACATTTTTTGCTATAATTTTCTTCTGGCATAAACCATGACACAGTGAAATGGTACTTAGCACTTTAAACTCAGAGTTGTTATACCTATAATGCCTTTTACAAGCTCGAAGGTTTGTGTATCTCTGTTCAAGTCCATACAACAAAGACTGGTTCTCTGTTTGTCCTGGGTCTCATTGCTGCTGGAACAAGAACTTCCTCAGCTGAGACCCGCTTGGCCATAGTGTGCATTGGCTGCCTCACATTAAATAGTAGCACACACAAGTTTATTCCACTTGACTAAGTAAGGTTCAAAGTCAGGAAAAACAATATCCTCAATAGCAACCCTATTGGTAATGTACCTGAGTACTTGAGAAATTCAATGTAGATTTTACTGTCCTGCATGAGATATGATAAGCAGACAAAGACCAGGTCACTGAATGAGAGTACATGTTTGGGAAAGAAAGACTGAAGGAGGAATTCCCCATGTGGTTTGGCTCTTACCATTAGCATTTCCTATTTGGGTACTTCTGCAATTGCCCTTCAAACCCCCTCCACTGTAAGAAAGGCAATCACCTCATCAGTCTCCAGCTTACTCTTAAGTCGAACCAACATACTGCAGCCATTGACATATAGATATGTCAATGCAAGCAGTAGATGAAGGAAAGGGTTAATGTTACCGTTACTTTGAGCAGTCCTTGGCAAGTGTCCCAGCTGTAGAGCAACTAGTAACTTTTGGGGCTAGAGGAGGTAAAGGCATAAACCTCTAAAATGTGATTAGGAAAGAGAAGAGGAGCTCCTCCCAAGTCTCTGAGCAAAATGCTTCAAAATTCCAGTCACAGAGACAAGTACAAGATTTCATCACCTGCTCAATTCTGTCTTGAGTGTTTGACTGCATGGTTGGTGCAACTTCTGTGCCATGACAGGTGTCAGTGACTGGCAGGGTGAGCACCTGACCCAGTCTGTCATCTCCATTAACCTGGCCTCATGGTGAATACAACAGCAGGCTCAGTACAGAAACATTAATACTAAAGAACTCGATGGGTGTTCAATACTGGTGGCACTCAAGAGGCAAAAGTACTTGTGTTTCCTGCTGAAGTAGAACATACAAAGTGACCTTTGCCTTCTCTGTTAGAAAACACCAGTGTCTGATTTATTGAGAGCAACTTGAAGTTGCCTGAATTAATGAATCATAGGCACGAGGTTTTCTTGCACTGGAAACAGAATCGTATCTCATGAACAAAAAAGGCAGATCCACAGCCATCAAAGGTTGAGGACCAACAAAAAAAGCCCTGTCACCCAAGGAGGCAAATAATCCCTTGAAGAGGATGCAGAGATCCAGGTAATGCCTGATACCCACAGTTATTATGAGGGTGTATATGCTTCAGCACTATTTAAAATATTTGTGATCCGAAACCCATGGACCCCCTCAGCTGAAAGCCAAGAATGGGAGAGAGGTTGTCTAGAACTGAAAAGCAGTCAACCTCTGCTGGAAGGAGCACTTTGAGGATCATTTCAATTGAAATTGCCCTTTGATTGTTCCTGCATTGAGGTGGTGTGGAATTAATAGGTCAAATGGACCGCAGTGCTGTCACCATTCTGTGATTTTTGTTTCTTTGATACCCTTTCATGACAAAGTATCCTAAACTGCCCATTCAGCAGCTCCAGTTGCACAGAACTAGCTCCTCAGCTCTAGAACCCACAGAACTGGAGTGGATGCAGATCAACTCCAACCTGAGGGTCTGCCAAGAACAAGAATGCCTTTCACAACACAGAAACTCCAACACAGCCGTAATACATTTTGTTACCATTGTGATGTAGAAAAACTGCCATACATGGTCCCAAGCCCAGCTGTCAAAGGAGGATTGGGTATGGGGTTAGCAATCCCATACCCTGAAAACCCAGTACTACAGATGTGCCAACAGAAGCTCCCTGGGCTACACCTGGGGACAACTTGAAAGACTAGCCCAGGGTAGAGGACTCTTTCCAGCTGCTGTCGGTGATCAGTGTGGGTGATAGGCTTAAATAAGTGATGTAGGAAACAGGCAATTTATGTCTATATAGAAAATGGTTGAAGTATTTCTGCTACATCCACCTGAGGGAGCAGGCATCCAGCTTTATAAAGCTGAGGTGCAATCATCATTTGGTCTCTGGCCAAACTGTGAAAGGTGCACTGTGCACACTCTTAAAACTACTTTGTTCGTTCTATTACATTGGTTGCTATTAGTGTTCATCTGAATGTAAATGGAATTGCCAACATTCTTTGTCTTAGATTAAAGAATCGCTTAAATTCTCTTACCAGTAATGGGGAATAATTTATTACCAGTCAGTTTCCAATAGCAACGGTGCATTCCTGACACTATCCGTGGTGCAGCAGGCTGGATATGTTCAGCATGGTCGGCAACGTGACTATGTTAGTTCCCAGAGATGGTGTTATCTGAAAGTTCACTGTAATCAGAAAGTTTAAATTTGGCAGAGAACGAATGCAGATGCTGGAAATCTGAAGCTATAAGGGTACTACAGGGGCTCAATGAGACAGGCAGCGTGCATGGAGGAAAAAAATTAAAATCAGCTGAAGGGTTTGACCCAGCATATCCTCGGACTGTGGTTGTTGATGCAAATGACACACTTCATTATGTTTTGATGTACATGCTAATCTTAGAAGTCAGATTGTTGAATCTTGAAAATGGACTGGCATCGGCATTATGAGCATTGCCTGCCGGCATTCTTTCCACACACACTTACCCATCCGCCAAGGTTTCTTCTCCCTTTGTTCATCTTATCCACCTCTTCATCCCTCTCCTGTTTGAATCCATCTGCCCATTGTTCCCTCCCCTCACCTCTCCTCTGGTTCCACCCATCACCCACCAGCCTCGGCTCTGCCCTTTCACTTCTATATGCAGGACAGCTTCCCTCTGCCCTCTGTTCTGGCACAGAGTCTCAACCCAAAATGTCGACTGTCCCTTTGCCTTTATGGATGCTGCTTGACCTGCTGATTTGTCCCAGCAGTTTGTATTTTGCTCCAGATTTCAATCTCTTGTATTGCCTGCAGTAATCTCTGGCTTCCTCGTATAACTCAGATATGGACTCCCTACGGTAGTCTCTTCAGTGTTCTGCAAAAATCTCACCAAAGCAGCCTCAACAAAATCCTCCAAATCCGTTGGGGGGATAAGTCAACTAATTTCGGCCCTCTCTCCCAACCAACATCTCAACCTGGCGGATCTTAATTGCACCTTCAGCTCTGACACCAGACCTCTGAAACAGACATTCAGTTCCTTCCACAGTGAAGGATTTCAGGTGGACAGAGAATCACCTCATTCTCTATCACTGATGTGAAATTTGTTGTTTTGCAGCAGCAGTACTGTGCAATACATATGTAAAGAATGCTATAAATTACAAGAAGGTGTGTGTGTATATTTATACAGTATTGTATATCTTATTGTCCATTCAGAAATCTAATGGCAGAGGGGAAGGAGCTATAACTAAAACAGTGTATGTTTTCATAGTCCTGTGCCCCTCTCTGGTAGTGATAAAGAAAAGACCACTCAGGTGATGGAGTTTCTTAATGATGGATGGCACCTTTTTGAGGTTTTTTCAAAAACCTTTTGAAGTTATCTTTGATACTGGGGATGGACGGGTTAGTGATCACGGTGGAGCTGGCTGAGTATACAATCTTCTGTAGCCTTTTCCAATCCTGAAGAACTTAAGAACTGAAGGAAGTGTTCAAAGCATTCTTGTTTTTAAGAAAAAAATGCCCACACCAGATCTGGAGACTCCCTGGTTCGTGACTGCTCAAAGTAAAGAAAATGCCTTACTAGAAAATTTCTCAACCCAAAAATATATATCTTTAAAGAAACTGTTGCTAGCCATTTTCGGCTGTTGTGCCGTCAATTTGATGCTTTCAAACCTTAAAGCCAGCTACAGAAAGAATGGCATCAAATCAGTAGAAAGATGTGACATAGGATCAGAAGATGTTGAATCCTTGTGGGTTGAGTTGAGAAACTGCAAGGATAAAAGGACCCTGATGGCAATTATATACAGGCCTCCCAACAATGGTTGGGATGTGGACCATGGATGACAACAGGAAATGGAAAAGGAGTGTCAAAAAGGCAATTTTATGATGGTCATGGGAGACTTTAACATGCAAGTCTAATGGGAAAATCAGGTTGGTAATAGATCTTGAGAGTGAGTTTGTTGAATGCATATGAGATGGCTTTTTGGAGCAGTTTGTCATTGAGCCTACTAGGGGATGAGCTGTACTTGATTGGGTGTTATGTAATGAATCGGAGGCAATTAGGGACATAAGGTAAAAGAATAATATGATTGAGTTCAACTTGAAACTTGATAGGGAAAAAGTAAATCTCTGACATAGCAGTATTTCAGTGAAGTAAAGGAAATTACAGTGGTATGAAAGAGGAGTTGGACAAAAAATTGGAAGGAGCTGCTGGCAGGGATGACAGTAGATCAGAAATGGCGTGCATTTCTTGGAAAAATGAAGGAGCTGGAAATGGCAAAATACTACAACTGTGGCTGATGAGGGAAGCCAAAGCTAATACAAAAACAAAGGAGAGGGCATACAAGAAAGCAAAAGTTAGTGGGAAGATAGAGGATTGCGAAGCTTTTAAAAACCTACAGAGAGCAACTAAAAGAATCACTAGAAGGGAAAAGATAAAATATGAAAGCAAGCTAACAAACAATGTCAAAGTGGACAGTAAAAACTTTTTTGCCTTAAATGAAAGATGAGAGTGGATATAGGACCACTAGAAAATGAGGGCGGAGAAAAAATAATGGGGGACACGGAGATGGCAGATGATCTAAATGAGTATTTTGCATCAGTCATCACTGGAAGATACTAGCAGTGTGCCAGATGTAGTGTATGAGTGCAGATATTACAAGGAAGAAGCTACTCAAAAAGCTGAAAGACTGAAGGGTATTTAAGTCACCCAGACCAGATGAACTCCACCCTAGGGTTCTGAAAGAGTTGACGTTAGAGATTGGAAGCATTAGCAATGATCTTTCAAAAATAATTGGACTCTGGCATGGTGTCAGAGGACTGGAAAATTACAATTGTCACTCTACTCTTTAAGAAAGAAGGAAGGTAGCAGAAAGGAAATTATAGACCAGTTAGCCTGACCTCAATGATTAGGAAGGTGTTGGAGTCAATTGTTAAGGATGAGGTTATGGAGTACTTGGTGACACAGGGCAAGATAGGGCAAAGTCAGCATGGTTTCTTTAAGGGAAAATCTTGCCTGACAACCCTGTTGGAATTCTTTGAGGAGATTACAAGTAGGATAGATAAAGGGAATGCAGTGTATGTTGTATATTTGGACTTCCAG
Organism: Mobula birostris; assembly: GCF_030028105.1. NCBI lineage: Eukaryota > Metazoa > Chordata > Chondrichthyes > Myliobatiformes > Myliobatidae > Mobula > Mobula birostris. The sequence continues at coordinate 21,030,883 of NC_092391.1, read as the reverse complement.
AAGGTCTTTGACAAGGTGCCACACATGAGACTGCTTACCAAGTTAAGAGCCCATGGTATTACAGGAAAGTTACTAACATGGTTAGAGCATTGGCTGATTGGTAAGAGGCAGCGAGTTGGCTGCCAGTGACTAGTGGTGTTCCACAGGGATCGATGTTAGGACCGCTTTTTATGCTGTATATAAATGATTTAGATGATGGAATAGATGGCTTTGTTGCCAAGTTTGCAGATGATATGAAGGTTGGTGGAGGAGCAGGTAGCGTTGAGGAAACAGGCTGCAGAAGGACTTACATAGATTAGAATAGCCAAGAAAGTGGCAAATGAAATACAATGTTGGAAAATGCTTTGTTAGAAGAAATAAATATGCACACTATTTTCTAAATGGGGAGAAAATCCAAAAATCTGAGATGCAGAGGGACTTGGGAGTCCTTGTGCAGAACATCCTGAAGGTTAACTTGCAGGTTGAGCCGGTGGTGAGGAAGACAAAAGCAATGTTAGCATTCATTTCAAGAGGTCTTCAAGGAGAGGCCTCACCTTGAGTATTATGAACAGTTTTGGGCTCTTCATCTAAGAAAAGATGTGCTGGCATTGGAGAGGGTTCAGAGGAGGTTCACGAGGATGATTCCAGGGATTAAAGTGTTATCATATGAGGTACATTTGATGGCTCTGGGATCTGTACTTGCTGGACTTCAGAAGGATGAGAGGGGGATCTCTGAAACCTTTCAAGTGTTGAAAAGCCTAGACAAGGTAGATGTGGAAAGGATGTTTCCCATGGTGGGTAAGTCTAGGACAAGAGGGCACTGCCTCAGGATAGAGGGTCTGCATTTAAGACAGATGCACAGAAATTTCTTTAGCCAGAGGGTAGTAGTGAATTTGGTATCTGTTACCACATGCAGCTGTGGAGGCCAGGTCATTGGGTGTATTCAAGGCAGAGATTGATAGGTTCTTGATTGGACATGGGATCAAAGGTTATAGGGAGAAGGCCGGGGAATGAGGTTGAGGTTGGGGGGAGAAAAGAATCAGCCATGATTGAATGGCAGAGCAGACGTTATGGGCCAAGTGGCCTAACTCTGCTCCTCTGTCTCAGGGTCTATAATCTTTAGGTTACTGCATACCAATCTCAACTAAGAATGAACATTGAAAATGTAATTATCATAGTGGCAGACCTAAAGTGTTGATATAATCAGCCAGCACTTGATGGGCTGTTTATGAAAAGCTATTTATAATTGAGGACAGAACCACTGGTGGCCAGCTGTTAGTGACCTGTTGTTTACTGAGATTTAGATGCCACAATAAAGTGCAGAATTTTGGATTATGTAAGACTAGAAGTATGCCATTTCTTCTATCTCATTTCACCTTCCAAAAAGAAAGCCCTGTTTGGATTCAAATGAGACCAACTGTATGATTTGTGGAACTTTATTCACTGCTTGGAGATCAGGAAGGTAGAACCAGTTTGGGTGGAGCTGAGTAATTAGGGACAGGAGTGGCAAATGGGGAACAACATGGCTTTAGAAATTAGTCATCTGTAATAAGGGTAATACAAAAACTTTACATATAGATGGCAAACCGTATTAACAGTAATAATGTGGATGATGAAATCACAGAGTATACAAGAGTTAGCTGCATCAATATGTCCAGGATCAAATGAGGGAACAAGCTATCTTAGATATTGTTTTGTACAATGTGTAAGGGAGGAGTGATCAGAACACAATGGAATTGTACATAAAGGTTAAAATTAATTTAGTACAATCTGAAGCAGCACTTTAATCCAAAGAATGTGTGAAAAATAGATTGGCTGTGTTAGTTTGGGAGATTATATTAAAAGATGGTGATACTAACCAACATGTAAACACTTAATCCATAAAGGGAATATACAGTATAAACCTTTTAATCCACAAAAAGTGATCAAGCTATAACTACTTAAATATTAAAGATAACATTAGAGTAAAGGAGAAGACTTCCAAAAAAAAAATTACGCCTGAGAATTAGAAAAAAAATTGATTTCTGGAAAGTGGGACTGAGAAATTGATAAAGGAGACAAGAATAAAACACTGAAAATATAAAAATGCGCATTAATTTTTTTTAGGTCTGCAAGACAAATGATACCAAAATTTATTATAGATCTTTTATGAACTGAGACCGAATAAGTTACATTAACAACAGGAAACAGCAGATAAACAAACGTTCTGCGTCTCGTCACAAAATGTGTAAAGGACTCCTGGAAGTCATGAAGAACAACTGATCAGAAGTGAATGAGAAACTAACAAGTTGACATGAGTAAAAACAAAATGGTTATATTAACGGGGCTGAAAGCCGATTAAATCCACAAAATGCAACAAAACCCTTCAAAATCTTGAAAGACGCAGTGATTGAGATGGTGGATGGGAGTAGTTGTCGAAAATGTTATATGTTCTAGAAAGAATCCCATGACTGGAAGGTAACAAATGTAATTCCACTATTTCAGAAAGAATAATGAAAATAAGGAACTACAAACCCATTAAATTGACATCACTCTTTGGGCAAATATTAAAATCTATTATTAAGGAAATGGTAGCAGGTCGGTTGAAAATTAACTGAAGGATTTTGTAGAAGAGGTGTGACTTAATGAAACGAAAATCACATTTGGCAAATCTATTAGCATGCTTTAAGGTTATATCTAACAAAATGAATACAATATATTTGGACTTTCAGAAGCCTTCAAAAGCTTGTCATTAAAACGTAATACATTGATGCTTATAATCTGACATTAGCTAATGGATAGAAAACATAGCAGGAATGAAGGGCATTTTGACTTGAGAGGCTGTGACTACAAGGATGCCTCATGATTGGTGCTACGACCCCAGCTATTTACAATGTAATCAACGTTTGAATGAAATAACTATGTGTAATCAGCTCAATATTTTGATGATACTGGGTTTGAATAGCTCATGTCCAAGGTATAATCAAAAACATCTAAATGGATCATCTCATCACATCAGCACATCAAGGTAGTACAAGAGAAAAGCAATAAGAGTATTCAGAATAGTGTTACAGTTACAGAGAAAGTCCAGAGTAGACAGACAATGAAGTTGCAAGGCCAGAAGAAGATGGGTTATAGGTTAAAAGTCCACCTTATTACAAAAAGGTCCTTTTTAATAGTGTTATAACAGTGGGATAGAAGCTGTCCTGAGCCTTGTGGTACATGCTTTTGGCTTGTATATCTTCTGCCTGATGGGAAGGAAGATTGCAGTGGAAGGGGTCAAGATAGCAAGAAGGTAACCATTATACAAGGCAATCTAAATACAACAGATGTCTTTCTACAACTACATAGGGCCCTTGAGATAGCACATGAAATATTCTGTACAGGTCTGGTCTTTCTATTGAATCAATAGAATGTGCTCTCTTTGGCACATTAGTAGCTTTTTTTCAGTCAGTGGATTGTAGGATCAAGTCTCATTCTAGTGCGTTGGCATAAAACTTCTTGGCTGACACTCTCATTCAGTGCTGAGGGAGAGTGGTATGGGGTTAATTTTCAGATGAAATAATAATTGAGACCTTTATTTTGCTCTCAGGTAGATGTAAAAGATGGCATTTCAACAAAATGTAGTTATCTTGTACTGAAAATATTAATTGCTCAGCCAATGTTGCTAATTATTCAGTTGTGGCCACTTTCCTCGGAACCTTGATCTCATGCTGTTTGCTAGGTTTTTCTTATTATTCGTGTTTCTGTTCTTCAGAAGTACTTCATAAGATTTAAACATGTTTTCAGGTTATAATATCTGCAGACTTCGCTCCAATCTCTTCTTCAAGTGGTTGTTGATTTTGCAGTGTCTTGTAAATCCAGGCCACTAGGTGGCATATTTCATACAAGACAAGAATGATCTGTGAAAGACTCACTGAAAACAGGTGTGTTAAGGTATGTGACAGAAATCAGGTTGCAAAGAGGGAGTTCTTACGAAAGAGGGAAATATGAAAGCGTCTGATGTTTCCTGTGAATAAAATTCCATGGGAGGGTTAGATGTGCATCTAACTCGTGCTTTATTTTGTTGATTGCTGAACACACATTTCATCACTTTGAAGGAACACTGGAATATGAATAGATTGTTCAGCCCAGTCAAACCTGTAAGGTGACTCTAATACTTTTTAGACTTCAGGCCAGAGGCTGCACAAGCCACTTGTGCTAACTTGACATTGGGCTCACATCGACCATTTGGAACCTATGCATTATCAGCTGAAATTCTGAGCTTTGGTCTTGATGCTCCCAGAGTCCTAGTAATTTCCACAGGTTAAACATTGACTCCAATATGGAACATTCCCAGATTAACACGAGACTATTTCATGATTTGGTCTGACCCTATCAGACCTGTAAGGTATCTGTAAATTGGTATATTGATTTATTATTGTCACATGTGCTGAGGTATTTTTGTTTTAAACTTGTCTTGCATACTCTCCATACAGGCCAATTTATTGCAGTTGTATATTCAGTTACCACAGAATAACTGAATATCACAATGCACAAGAAACATTCAGGAAAGGTAAGATGAGGGAACCATCTTCAGGAAGGGCAAGTTGAGGGAACACACACCAATCTTCACAGAGGGATCAGAAGTGGAGAGAGTGAGTAATTTCAAGTTCCTGGGTGTCAGTATCTCTGAGGGTCAGTCCTGGACCCAACATATCGATGCAGCAACAAAGAAGGCACAACAGTGTGTCTTGGAGAGCATTCTGACTGACTGCATCATTGTCTGATATGGGGGTGGGGGGAGGAGTTGCTATTGCACAGGATCAAAGTAAGCCGCAGAGAACTGTAAAATTAGTCAACTCCATCAAGAGCACTCGTTTCCATAGTATCCAAGACATCTTCAAGGAGCGGTGCCACAAAAGGGTAGCATCCTTCATTAAAGACTCCCATCACCCAGGACATGCCCTCTTCTCTTTGTTACCGACAAGGAGGTACAGAAGCCTGAAAGCACAAACCCAATGATTCAGGAACAGCTTCTTCCCCTCTGCCGTCCAATTTCTGAGTGGTCATTGAACCCACAAACACTACCTCACTACCTTTTGATTTCTGTTTTTGCACTACTTAATTTAACTATTTAATATAAATATATACTATAATTCAGTTTTTTTCTGTATTGTATTGCATAAGCCGCTGATATTAAATCTGATTCTAATTCAATAGTGTTACAATACAGATAAGGGCAGACAAGTTGCAGGGTCACAACAAGGAAGATTATAAGTTCAAGAGTCCATCTTATTGTACTGGGGAAACATTCAATAGTCTTTTAACAGTGGGCTAGAGCTCTCTTTCAGTGTGGTTCTGCATGCTTTCAGGCTCTTGTACGAGGGGTGATTGATAAGTTCGTGGCCGAAGGTAGAAGGAGATGAGCAACTCTCTGCAGTTTCTTACGGTGATGGACAGAGCAGATTGCGATGCATCTGGGCTATAATTTATATAGTGCACAATAAAAAAAATGGTAAGGGTCAAAGAAGACTTACCAAGTTTCTTTACCCTCCTAAGGAAGTAGAGGTGCTGGTGAACTTTCTTGACCATAGCATCCATGTGGTTGGACTAGGACAAACTACTGATGATGTTCACTCCTAGGAACATGAAACTCTTAATCATCTTGACCTCATCATTGTTGATGTAGACAAGAGCGTGTGCATCTCCCACCCCTTCCTGAAGCAAATAACCACTTTTTTTTGCTGACATTCAAGGAAAGGTTATTGTCATGACACCATGTCACTAAGGTCTCTATCTCCTTCCTGTACTCCAACTCATCATTATTTGAGTGCAGCCCACTCAATCTGCCAACTTGCTGATGGAGTTAAAGCAGAATCTTACCATGCAGTCATGAGTGTATAGGTAGTAAATTAGGGAACAGAGGGGCACCAATGTTGAGAATGGTCATGGCAGAGGTGTTGCTTCCTATCCTTACTGATTGAATTCTGTTGGTCAGGAAGTCAAGGATCCAGTTGCAAAGGGAAATGTTGAGTCCCGGGTTTAGGAGTTTGGAGATGAGTTTGCTGGAGTTACAGTATTGAAGGCAGAGCTATAGTCAAATAAACAATAATCTAGCAAAGGTTTCCAGATGCTCCAGAGGTGAATGTAGGACCAGGGGAATGGCATCAGCTGTAGACCTGATTTTGTAGTAGGTGAATTGCAATGAATGGAGTGATCTACGTCGACTTTGAAATTATTAAGGCAACATTTACTGCTATCTCCCACCTTTTATCAAATAAAGGAGATACATTTGCTCCCTTTCAATCTGCCAGCATCTTCCCTGATCTAAAGAATATGAGAAAATTAAAAACCACCTTAGTACCACGAGGATGAAACGTGGAGATTTGAGTGAGCTGCATTCACCTGAGAAAGTGTAGATATTTTTTGCTTTATGTTTGTAGGTGGTAGAGAATATTTTATATTGCATCTATTACAGCCTCAGGATATCCGAAAGTACTTAGCAGCCAAAGGATTTTGTGAAGTGCAGTCACTGTTGCCAGGATCCGAAAACAACCATATGACTGGGCTTTCATGAGTTGGCTGAGTCATAGATGTACTGTCCTAGCTTTTGATGGCTAAATTGCCTCTTGTTGATATTGGCCATCAGCTGACAGTTGCATGCTGTGCATTTTACTTGCCACTTATCCTCAATCTAAATGTTCCACAAGTTTTGTTGCATGAATGCATGGACTTCATCCATTATCTGAGAAGTTAGAAATAGAACTGAACACTTGTTTCCTTTTTCAACACAGTAACAACACAAGGTGGGGCAACCTAAAGCTTTTTTAGATTTAATTTCTAAGGAACACCCTAGTTTTTCTGGACTCGCCTACAACTAAAGCCTCTCATTACTACGATCTCTTTGATGAAGTGAAAATAGCTGGATTGCTATTATAGCTGTATTCAATGAAATAGCGAGTTACATGCTCTGCAGTGTTCTACATGGGTCATGGTTAGTTATGAAAAAAAACCACTTCAGCATGCAATCTATCACAGTGTCTCATTCCTTTCATGGGATGAGGCACAATAGGAAAAGGGCAGAGAGTTATGGCTAATAACGCCATGAGGATACAATGGGCCAAATAGCTTTCTCCTCTGTAATATTTATAATTCAAAAGTAGGATTGCAATTGACTTTTTGTTTATAATTGGCAGCTATGTCTTTAGTTGTGTAGACTATCTTTGTAGTTACCTTCTTATTCTTCTGTTAATACTCTGCTTAAAACCTATTACTTTGTTCAAACATTAACTCACTTGTCCTATTGTCTCCAAAACTGGCTCAGCTTAAGTTGTGCTTTAGTAGGTGCTACCAAAATGCATGACCATTTTAACTAGTGCCTAGGCTCACGTGGCAACTTCAATGAATGCAGCTTGCAACGACCTGGAGCAAAGGGAGACACTGGAGGGAAGACCACAGAACCCTTGCAGCTCTCCGAAGAGACTGCTTCCCAGAACAAAATGTCAAAGGACATGTGAGCTATAATTACATGAGGGCACAGTGATCTGAAGGCCAACTGAATCCCAAGCACGGGAGAATATCTTTCTCTCCAAGGCTGAGACTACGATTGATAAAATTTAAATGGACAAAGTTATTTTAGCTATAGGATTAAACTTGTTACAATGCAGTTTTGTATTAAGCTATCAAACTAAAAATAAACAGTCTGAAATTTAAGGTCTGTTAATCCTGGTGATAAAAATAAAGCACTAATTAATCAAAGTTTCTCTGGTCATTCAGTTCCCTATGGTGGCATTGTAGAAACCGAAGAATGTGATTTTCCTAGGTGTTACCATGGAGACCAGTACTCCAGACAGGCATATTTTGTTTGAGCTGTGCCCAGATGAATGCAACATGTTTGGAATGATTCACAGACTGAATTTGAGGGCTGGAGTCTGTCCTTTTCTCAGCAGCTTCAAATTCCTACTAAAGAGATTTGGCTACCAGTGTCTCCAGGAGGAGGAAGGAGATGCACCAGGGAAGCTTGGGAAGTCCCTAGTCTGTCTGTCAATCAAAACTTACTCTCCTGTCCCTCTGTGCTCCCTACTCACATTTCCCCAGGAGGCCCGATGGGTACAGTGTATGAGAAAACTGACATGCCTTCCAGCTGCTAAGCAAGTTTGCAAGATGCTGGGTTGGTTTCTAGTAGATTACATAAATTAGTCTGATTTACCATTGTTGTAATGTGAATAAAGTCACCAGAGAGACGCAGCTGATAGATGTGATGTAGTCTTTTATTCGACAAATTGAGACACAGCAAGCATCATATTGAGATCCTTTCGGAGGAAGAGGCCTGCTTGACCCAATATTATGTGACATTTTATATACTGAATATCAAAGGACAAGTTTATATTTACAATGTATCTACAATGCTTCCTTTGAATTATATATAACTTTCACACCTGCCAATCAAAATGAATTCACATACAAAATGCTAGAGGAATTTAGCAGACCAGGCAACATCTATGAGGGAAAAAAGTACAGTCAACTGTACCATTCAATTTGCTGTTCCTCTTATAATAAAGCAGTCTGTTCTCAAATCCAGGAAAGTGTGATCAATATCTAATCTTAGAGAGATAAATGTTATATTAGGTACTGAGGTAATAGGTTTTGGCAGTGTGCAACAGAAGGGAATCTAATCACCTCCCTTTGATAATCAAAAGCATTACCATCACTAAGTCTTCCATCAATGTCCTGAGGTAGTATAAATTGCATTTAACTATACCTGCTACAATGATGTCACATGAGCAGGTCAATTACTAGGCATTTTATAAAAGAGCCTTGCCTTTTTTATACTTTCTGCTCAGAGTATATTGGAAACTCTCCACTTACTTTGATGTATGCAGCACAAATAAATCTCAAGAGGCTTGATACCACCCAGGACAAAGCAGTGTTGCATCAAGGTGTTTTACATACAGTAGCTCCCAAAATGAATTATAGGAGTACCTTCAGCACATGAACTGCAACAGTTCAAGCTGCATTAAAAAAGGCAATAGGCCCTGAACAGAAAGGTGGCAGTTCATGGTCAAAGTCTTTCACAACAGTGAAAGTAACAATTAACTACTCTTTACAGAATCATAGAAATTATACAACATAGGACTCGATTCTCCTTCTACAGCAATCTATTTCCTAACAGCAGCTGATCTTTCCTCAAAGTCCTGTGTTCTGAGTGAACGTTAAAGCTGTTCTCTTTGGGGGGGGGGGAACGTAAATAAAAACTCTGAATCACATTTTGTTTTTAAAGTTGTTCTCTGTTGACCTGAGACCATTGAGGAATGTTGGGGCACTAATTATAGGATGATTCAGAACCATCCTCTGACACTCTTCTCAGATGCCAAATAGAGAACATTGACAGAGGAAGAGGGAATGAACTTTCTGGTTAGGTAATGCTGCGTTTGTTGAAAAGAAGCACATGGGAGAAGTAAAAGAGAATTATAAGAGATGATTCAGATGTTCATCCTCAGTTACTTGCACTAAATGTACAATATAGAAGTATATGTATATTGAATTCTTTATCCAAAATTCAGTTCATTGCTTTCAATGCAGCCTGATGTCAAGACAGAATACATTCCTCAGAGATGACTACTTCTCACTTATCTGGGAAATGAAGGTAGGAAAAAGCTCCATCTTCCAGAGATTTCTTGAGGCAATGAGATAGATTGATGTGCCAGAGGCTTCCTCTCAGCCGGTGGTGTAGTGGCATCCGCAGCAGACTCTGAGGCAAATGGTCCCAGTTCGAACCCGGCTGCCTCCTTGCACACTTTCCATCTGCTGGGTTGAGTGTCGAGTTAGCAGCTCAGCCTGGTAGAAAGCGGACAAATGCTAAAGATATGGCAAGATTGCTGCCCGATGCACCACAAGACACAGAAAGGAACAACAAAGGCTTCCTTTTTGGGAAAAGACAGTAGTCATTCTATATATAACATTATGACACAAACAACAATGGGATAAAATACTCACAATATTGATTTGAGGAAGGAATGTTGGCCAGGTCACTATAAGAACTCCTTATATTCTTTCAAATTGCATTTATTCTCTAATAGCAAGTCAAGCTGCTGAAAGGAGTAGAAAGGGTTCTGGTTTTCTGAATCCCCTGAAAGTTCACACACCAACCATATAATGTTTTTTCAAAGTACAGTACGTATATACAAAATCACCAAGAAAAGAGTTCTGTTCTATCAGTTAGAATTGACTTTAGGACACTAAGGGCTATGAGCTCATTCAGAGATGTAATTTCATTTGAGCAAAATATTGGAGCAAATTATCAAACAGAACTGGACTTATTAGAGATACAGTACGGTAACAGGCCCTTCTGGCCCAACAAGTCCACTCTGCCTAATTACACACATGTGACCAATTAACCCAGTAACTTGTACATCTTTGGAGTGTAAGAGGAAACCAGAATACTCAAAGGAAACCCATGTGGTCAAAGGGAAGGATGTACAATCTCCTTACAGACAGCAGAGGAATTGAACTCTGGTCATTGGCACTGTAATGGCGTTAACACTAATTCCCATTTTACCATGCAGTCACTTAGATGTGATGCCATATTGTTATAAAACACTGAATTTTAGGGGGTGGAGTGATGCTAATATAATTTCCTGAATTATATTGTGTGCTTAACTTTCCATGTCATTGCCAGTATACATAACTGTTTCTCTTATGTCACTGCCTGTGTTACATCCAACAGACTCTGAAAATGACTGTGCCATATGTTATCCATTTCCATGGCAACTAGAAAAGTCACAGATTAGTTCTTTGGCACTAATTAGTCAAAAACAATTGCAAAAATGAGGTCATTTCCTCATCAGGATTGAGATATCTCTTTTCAAAGGAGATATATCAATCCTGATTAAATGACATATTGATCAAGGCAATTTACATCAATGGGATAAATTAAAACTGTTTGATAAATTCAAAACTGCAATTTATTTAACGTGTAGACTATTAGGGGGCTCTAATTACTATCATTGCCATTTCGATTTTGCAAATATAATTTTATTTTACAATATTTTGCACAAAATTAGCAAAATCAAGAACTTCATTCTGAACAATCTGGAAACCAGGGGAGAAGATTTCCCATCTACATTTTATCTGTGCATACAATATTAACACCACATTTGAAGTTCATTCCTAATTGTTTTTGTGAGAGGGTGGCGAACGACAATAGAACCTCTGCAAAGCCCCAAAAATACATTTTTAAAATCCCAATTTTGTTTATTACACATTGTTATCGTTGTGTTAAAGTGACTTAGTGCATCCCACCTGCTCCCAGGTGGAGAATTGGCTAACTCTGTACAGACAGAATTGAAAATCAGGTCTGCATAACTCATTACCTAACCAACTGATTTGTGTAACTGAGTGTTTGGGGAAAGTAACAATGACTCATTGATGAAAATCACACATTATTTGTTCAGCAGCCACTTGTGTTGTGATTTAAAGATAACATAAAGGAAATCATTAACTGGAAAATATTTATCAATTTTGGAAATGAAAGATACAGTGATGATAAAAGGCAAATGGGATATACAGAGAGGTGCTTCTTAAATCCAGGAGCACCATGAATCAACAGCATTAACTGTTGTTTCAGAGACCAAAAAAAATTCTGCTACCAGCTTTCATCATAATTTAGGAATTCATGTATGGAAATGCTGATCAACTAATGTAGGTGCATTAGCCGCAAATATTTTTGTTGTTATTGTTCCTCCCCGTGCCTTGTGGCGCATCAGACAGCAATCTCGCTGTTACTTTAGCATTTGTCTGTTTTTTTTAAGTGAGGCTGAGTCGCTAGCTCGACACTCAACCCAGCATGGATGGAAAGCATGTAAGGGACCAGCCGGATTCAAGCCCAGGACCACTCACCTCAAGGTCCGGTGCAGATACCACTATACCATTGGCTGGCACTCCAAATATTGTTAAAAAATTTACAAATTTCACAATCGTGCCTCAAATGCAAAATATTTGTTCACAAAACTGGTCTTTTAAGGCTTGTACAAGGCATTGTGCAGATTGGCATATATCAAATTATTTGTTCAGGATTATTTTAAATCTGTAATAACTGATTCAAGATTCAAATGTATAGATCACATATACAGTACATTAAAACATACAGTAAAATATGGAGTTTGCATTATCAAACAACTTGCCTGCGAGTGTGCTGGGGTCAGCCTGCAAGTGTCACCATATATTCCAGAGCCATATTAATTTCAATTATAACCTGTGTTTATAATATATCCATATTTTGAGAGGTAGATTACAGATTTCCTCTACTGTTGGGTGTAGTAATATAGTCTCATTCTTCCTGAACAATTTTACAATCATATTACAACAGGCGCAGGGTAAAACTGCACCCTTTGTGCTATCTAAGTGCTTGTTTTCAAAATTTACACAAACCTCTTTACAAATCCTCTCTAATCTGCAGATTTAATCTCTCCAATCATAGTTTCTCAAATTGTCTACATCTGCTGCAAGCTGGTAACCAGATCACATCAATAAAATAGTTCTACCCCTGTTATTTGCTTTGGGTTGTCAGCCAGTGGATGGCTGATATTTACCATATGACTGAAAGCTTAATCAAATCCAAGAATTGCATTGGTCTCAAGTGTTCTTGGTTTGGATGGATATAATGCATGTTTGATATTAAAATCAAAGTTGATAGCGTTAACATTCCTCAATTCAATGAAACGTAACTTCCACAAAGGTCAAAAATCAATTAGACACAATTAACAGTGCAGGAACTCAGCCCAACTTCATATAATTCTCAATATATTCTTCTATTCCCTTCTCTCTCAGGTAGTTGTCTAAATTGCCCTAAAGTGTATAAATTGTAATCAATTCTTTAATCACATGTGGCAACAAGTTGATCCTACTAATCTCCCTCCAGGTAAAGAAACTTCTCCTGAATTATCTACCGGATTAATTAGGACTATCGTATGTTGATGATATTCTAACAGAAAATGCTAACAGTACTCAGCAGAACAGGCAGCATCTCCGGAGGGAGAAATACAATTAAAATTTTTGGTATAATCATCTTCCATTAAAACTTAGAACATTTCGATGGAATATAGTTTTAAGCTATGGGAAAAGGGAAGGTTTATAATGAGTTGGAGGGCACATGGAAACTAACTGCAGCTTAAAGCGGGTTTGATTTTGGAATTTTCTCAGTTCTGATGAAAAGTTATTGACCTGAGATGCCAGCTGTTTCTCTCCTCACAGTTGTTATCTAACCTGATGTATACCTTCAACGTTTCATATTTCCAGCATTTTTACAGTATTTTCTTTCTGGGTGTGACACTGAGTCTTGGGCATCTTCCGAATGGGAAAAAAACTTCTTTTATAAATGCACAAATAAACTCATTCAGAATTTTAAACATGTTTAACAGATGCATTTGGATGTTTTCATGTGTGAATCGCTTAAAGTTCACAAGCAAGTACAGAAGACAAGTGGAATGTTGATTTTTACAGCAAAAGGATTTAACTATGGGATGGAGACTCATTTGGGCCCAACCTACACCATCCTTTTCTTTGGCTACGTGATGCAGTCCTTGGCCCAAACTTACCCTGGCACCGCTCCACAACTCTTTCCCTGCTAATTGATGACTGCATTAGTGCCAACTCCTACACCAGTGAAGAACTCATCAATTTTGTCAGCTTCACTGCTAACTTCCCACATTCACCTTTAAAATTCACTTGGATGATTTCTGATCACTTCCCTTTCAAAATCTCTCTGTCTCCATCTCAGGAGGTACATCTGTTCACCACCTCTTCTTGAGAAGTTCTTTATGCCAGCACAACTGAAATGTCTTCCTTTTTCAGAAACATAGCTTCCTCTCTGCTGTTTTAATCTCAATCTCAATTGTCTACCTTATCCCAGACAGAACAGAGATGGAGTTCTCTTAATTCTTACTTTTGATCCCGCTGGCCTGTGCATCCAGCATGTAATTCTTTGTCAATGTGTCAAATACAATGCAATCTCATCACCAGTCATATCTTCCCCTCCACACTCGTTTCTGCTTTCCACTGAGACCACTCTCTCTGTGACTCCCTGGAACTGCTCATCCTGTCCCACCATTTGCCTGCTCCCTCTCTCCATGCACTTCTCCCTGCAACCATACAAGGTGAAACATGCATCCCTATACTTTCCCTATTACCATCATCCATGGACCTAAACAGCCCTTCCAAATAAGGCAGGTTCACATTCACCACCTCCAACCACATGTATTTCATTCTTGATAAGGCCTTCTCTACACTGGTGAGACCAGGTGTGGTGGTGTTGCCTGACATATCTGAGGATGAAAGGAAAACCATGCTGGAGTGTTTTTAAAGTGGAAAAACTGTTGCACTGAGGCAGTTCCACTCTCTCAACCTCAGATATCCAGGCCCAGTGGTACAAGTGGTCATTACAACTGTGGTCTTCCTTGGTTGCAGTGGATAACCATGACTACTCGGTGCCTTATCATGCCCTTTGCTCTCTACGGAGAGGTGAGGAACCACCTTCCTGGCCATGGATCTCATTGTAGATCTTGTTCACTGGAGCCGACTTTGATGCCTAGGACAGGCATGCCCCTACCTCACAGGGGTATAAGGCGCATTGGCTACCCTCTGCTGGTTTAGCCCACCTGTCAAAGCAGTATTCTGGGGTGTGGCCACTGTTGCATGCAAAGAGCTACCTGGCACCACAGGTGAGAGCTGATTGTCCAATGGGGACCAAAGGTGAATGAACTGCCCCAGATAAGACATGGCAAACCCCTTCACCAGAGATGTTATCCCTCCCTGGACACCCCATGCACCTCAAGACCAATCACAGAATAGGTAACCATTTTGAGATCTAGTTTGCAAGCCACAAGGCTATAAGACATTGGAGCAGAATTAAGCCATTTTGCCCATCGAGTCTGCTTTGCCTCTTGATCATGGCTGATCCACATCCCTCTCAACCCTATTCTCTTGCTTTCTCACTGTAACCTTTCATGCCGCGACACCAATCAACCTTTGCCTTAAATACTGTCAATGACCTGACCTCTACAGCCACGTGGCAACGAATTCCACAGATTCACCACCTTCTGGCTAAAGAAATTCCTCTTTATCTCCATTCTGAATGGATGCCTCTCTTCTGAGATTGTGCACTCTGGTGACCCTAGACTCCCCCATTATAGGAAACATCCTCTCCACATCCACTCTATCTAGGCCTTTCAATAGGTTTTAATTAGGTCCCCCAGAGCCATCTAACGCTCCTCACATTGGTAAGCCTTTCAATCCTGGAATCATTGTTGTGCACGTCCTTTGAACCCTCTCCAATGACAGTACATCCTTTCTCAGATGAGAGGACCCTGAACTACTCCAATTCTCCAAGTGAGGCCTCACCAGTGTCTTATAAAGCCCCAACATTACATCCTTGCTTTCATATTTTAGTCTTATCTTAAAGCAATTTTAACTGGCATTCATATGCTGATTGTTTGTCCTTGGCCTTCTCCATTGTCGGGGTGAGGCCAGGCACAAACTAGAGGAACAGTAATTTATAATCTGCCTGGGTCATCAACAACACAACAGCATAATCATTAAATTCTCCAATTTCAAGTAAACTTACAACCCCTTCTCTCTGTTCCTTTCTCTCTCCTCCCGCACACCCTTTTCTTTCCAAACCCAACACGCACCCCCCATCTCCTGTTACCCAGTTTAAGTTCATCTGTCTATCACACATATTGTTAACCCACTGGATTCCTTACTCTTTACCCACTCCCCCTACTGTTCTAATCTGTCTACCTCCCTTATCTGGTTACCTCATTGGTTATCAGATTGTATAGTATGCAGCCCTTTGTTCCCTATACTTATCAACACCCAACCATTGTCTCCAACCTTCCACTAATACCTCCCCCACTTGATTCTATATGCCCAACGTCTCTTCATCTGGAGCCACCAATTACTTTCCAGTCTTCTCTCCACAATTCACCCCCCCCCCACCGCCACCATTTTATATTCCTTTATACTCTCAGTCCTAATGGATGGTCTCAACCCAAAGTGTCAACTACCCTTTTGCCACCATGGATGCTGCCTGTCACACTGAGTTCCTCCATCAGTCTGTTTATTTTTGCTCCAAATTCCAGCATCTGCAGTCTTCATAAGAATAGAGATGTCTTGGTCCAATTATGTAGTGCTGCTGTGAGACCACATTTGGAATATTGTGCTCAGATCTGACCTCCCTTCCTAATGAAGGGTATACATTGATAGAAGTACTGCATTGAAGCTATCAAGGTTCATGTTTAAAGATAGATTAAACAGATTGGGCCCATGCCCAAGTATATTGGAATAGGAAATGATTTCATTCTGATTGAAACATACAACGTTCTTATGTGCCTTGACAGCGTAGATGTGAGGATTATTTTTCCATTGGCTGGGGTGTACAGGATTCACCCTCTCAAAATAAGAGGCTGCCCATTCAGGATAAACTTTAGAGAAAATTTCTTCACCACGCTGTTAATTAATCTTAGGAATTTCTTTTCTGTGGAGACTCTATAGGTGGGGGTATTCAGGAAAGAGATTGATAGAATTTTATTATTGAGGGAATCAATTGAAATTGGGTTCGTTCAGGAAAGTGGCATTTTTGTAAAGGATCAACAATGGTCTTATTATTTGGTAAAAAGCATATGAAGGGCAAATGGAATACTCTTTCTACTTCCAGTGTTCTTAAGTAATCTCTTCAGCTTTTGTTTTAAAAAGAATAAAGCTTCAGTCTGTTGGGTCTTTCCCAATAATTAAAACTGTCTGTTCTGCCATCTTCCATGTAAAATTTTTATTGAACTTTATGTCTTCATGTGTTTTGTGATGTAGAGAACAGAAAATAGCAATGTACCTCATACATTGTCTAACTAAAGTCTATGAAAGCCTATAAAGTCTATGAGTCTCTCAAAAGCAGAGGTGGAGGAGTATGCCTCATGATAAGCTCTTCTTGGTGCACAAATATATCAGTGCTGTCCCAATTCTGCTCACCAGACCTGAAATATCCAGCAGTTAAGTGCCATCCTTTATGCCTACCACAAGAGTTCTCTGGGTCATCTTGGTAGCAGTTTACCTTCCACCTCCGGCCAATGTCAAGCTGTCTTTAGATGATCTGAGCCATGGGATCAACATGCACGAAACAGTGCACCCTAACGCCTTCACCATCGTTTTGGGAGATTTTAACCAGGCCAGTCTGAAAAAAATCACTAAGCAACTACCACCAACAGATCACTTGCAATACCAGAGGAAACAACACACTGGACCATTGTTACACCACCATCAAGAATGCCTACCGTGCTATTCCACGCCCTCACTTCGGGAAGTCTGATCACCTGGCTGTACTTCTACTCCCTGAGTATGGGCAGAGACTGAAGACTGCAGCACCAGTAGTGAGGACCAAGAAGGTTTGGACAAGGGAAACACAGGAGCGCCTACAGGACTGATTTGAATCGGTGGACTGGACTGTATTCAGGGATTCATTTTCAGACCTGGATGAGTATGCTGCAATTGTTACTGACTTTGTTAAATCCTGTGAGGATGAGTGTGTGCCTACAAAGACTTACTGTACATTCCCAAACCAAAAGCCGTGGATAAACCAGGAGGTATGTCGTCTGCTGAAGGCTAGATCTGTGGCATTCAAGTCTGGTGACCCAGGCCCCTACCCAAAAACCAGGTATGATTTGTGGAGGGCTATTTCAAGGGCGAAGAGACGATTTTGAACAAAGTTGGAGGTGCCATCAGATGCACAGCAACTCTGGCAGGGTTTGCAAGACATTACTTCCTACAAAGCGAAACCCAATAGCATGAATGGCAGTGATGCTTCACTACCAGATGAACTCAACGCCTTGTATGCACGCTTTAAAAGGGAGAACACAACTACAGCTGTGAAGATCCCTGCTGCACCAGATGACCCTGTGATCTCTGTCTCAGAGGCCGATGTTAGGCTGTCTTTAAAGAGAGTGAACCTTCACAAGGCAGAAGGTTCTGATGGAGTACCTGGTAAGGCTCTAAAAACCTGTGCCAACCAACTAGTGGGAATATGCAAGAACATTTTCAACCTCTCACTGCTACGGGCGGAAGTTCCCACTTGCTTCAAAAAGGCAACAATTATATCAGTGCCTAAGAAGAATAATGTGGGCTGCTTTAATGACTATCGCCTAGTAGCACTCACATTGATAGTGATGAAATGCATTGAGAGGTTGGTCATGACTAGACTGAACTCCTGCCATTGCAATTTGCCTATCGCTGCAATAGGTCAACGGCAGATGTAATCTCAATGGCTTTCCATACGGCTTTAGACCACCTGGACAACATAAACACCTATGTCAGGATGCTGTTCATTGACTATAGCTCAGCATTTAATACCATCATTCCCACAACCTTGACTGAGAAGTTGCAGAACCTGGGCCTCTGTACCTCCCTTTGCAATTGGATACTCGACTTCCTAACCGGAAGACCACAATCTGTGTGGATTGCTAATAACATACCCTCCTCGCTGACAATCAACACTGGTGCACCTCAGGGATGTGTGTTTAGCCCATTGCTGTACTCTCTATAGACACGTCTGTGTGGCTAGGCATTAAGCTTAAGATAAACTCCCCAGTGTTTATTTGTATTTTTTGGCCTTTGAGTAGTTTGTTAATTTGTACCCCTAGGTATAATTTTGATTATTTTCTAATTAATTTCTCTCCTTAGTTCTTTATATAAAATTGCTGGTGAAGGCAGCAGGCCAGGCAGCATCTATTGGAAGAGGTACAGTTGACGTTTTGGCCCAAGACCCTTCGTCAGGACTAACTGAAAGAAGAGATAGTAAGAGATTTGAAAGTGAGAGGGGGAGGGGGAGATCTGAAATGATAGGAGAAGACAGGAGAGGGAGAGATGAAGCTAAGAGCTGGAAAGTTGATTGGCAAAAGGGATATGAAAGGATCATGGCACGGCAGACCTGGGGAGAAAGAAAGGGGGAGGGGGGAATCCCAGAGGACGGGCAAGGAGTATGATGAGAGGGACAGAGGAAGAAAGAGAGAGAAAAAAATATATAATATAAATAAATAAATAACGGATGAGGTACGAAGGGGAGGTTGGGCATTAACGGAAGTTGGAGAAGTCGATGTTCATGCCATCAGGTTGGAGGCTACCCAGACGGAATATAAGGTGTTGTTCCTCCGACCTGAGTGTGGCTTCATCTTGACAGTAGAGGATAGACATATCAGAATGGGAATGGGACGTGGAATTAACATGTGTGGCCACTGGGATATTACCATCTACAGTCTTTTGTGTCTCCATAAATTTCAAGACGTTCTTTTATAGAAAAAAAAGAGCTTTTTCAATTATTGCAAGCGAAACTTATGCGTAAAGAGAGTTTAGAAAGTTAAAAGCGGAAGATGGGCCGATTCGAATCTCCCTCCACTGCAGCCATTGGCAGAGCGTTTCCTTAGTGAAGCGTGGCGTGCGCTCGAACCCCTCGTGGGTCGCGGGTCAGTGGGAGCGCGGACGCGCCCTTCGCGTGGCGCACGCGCAGTCGGGGCGATGGTGAGGAGCGCGTCCCCGTTCTGCACATGCGCGGTGGCGGTTGCGGACCGGTTGAGGGAGGGAGGTGGGTGTCTCCAACGGCCGCGGCGGTGCCGCCTGTCAGTGCGAACGCGAGCTCGCCGGGGCGACCGGAGCAGGGGTGGGCGGCCGGCCGGCCGAGCGAGCGAGCGAGCGAGCACACAAAGGACGGCCACCGCCGGTGTCGGCTGAGCCACCATGACTCGCATTTTATGACACAGTCGACTGGACTTTCGCGGGCTCAGCCTGCCATTTTATTTTGTTTTTTAAAATAAACTCCCATTCATTGGAGTATCACATTCATAGGCCGCGTCCTTAGGAAGGCGGTCATTGAGGTGAATTAATGCGTCGATTCTGCTGAGCAACGGAGGGGAGAAGAGAAAAATATACTGGATAATTATTTGGTAATTGGAGGATAATCATTCTTATCTGTTTGGCGATGGTGGATGTGGATTTCGCTGGCTGCGGTGCATCTGGCGATGGTAGCGGTCGCAACAGCCGGAAGATGCTGGAGCTGCCCGACTCTGACTGTGCTGAGGTTGTACCGCTGGAGCTGTACGATTCCTCCAGGGCTAAAATAGCCGCTAATCTGGCCTGGATCTTTTCCAAAGCATACGGAATAGGTAACTCGAAATTTGCGCTTTTTTTTGCTGATGTAAATATTTTTGGGGAGGGGTGCGCTCAAATAATTTTGTCCGATCCGAATTATGGTTGCAAGTATTCATCACCCACGAATGATTTATTTATGTGTGTGTGGGGGGGGGGGTGGAAAAAGCAAGTTCGTGGGCTGCCAAGGTACGAATAATTAACATATTTGCTGATGTCTTTGTTCAAATTTGCCCCACGATGCTTAAATAAATTGTAATGTAATTTTGGACAAAAAATGAAGTGCACTGTAAATAGTTCTTTGCAAAGAAGTAGGAGATGTGAATGGATCTTTTTTCAGATTTATTGCGATAGTAACATTTGGGGATCAGTTTCGGGGCTAGTGGTGTCCATAAGAACAGTGGTTAGGTTTTTGACTGAAGAGAAACTTCTCATTTTTGAGTTCCTGAAGCATGTATTTTTAACAATGTCTATTTAGTGGAGTTCTGTTTCTGATTTCATCTTGAAATGATTTTTTTTTACAATATGACTTTGAATTCGTAAGTAAGAAAATAAAGCGGTTACCAAAACCACTTTCCGTGCGTCCTTTGATTTGGACAGGAGGAATGTATGAAAAATGTGAAATATTTAGATGCTGTGAGGCACTAGCCTGTAGGGAAAGTATAACTATTGTGGTGACAACTGGTCTGGTTTTCTCATTGGAGAACATGCATCTTAACCCTTGCAGAGATTTTTATTTTTATGAAGCGGAGAAATGAGGGTAGAAGTCCTCATGATTATGGATTTACAAGTTTTACACTATAGTAAATTGCATAAGATTTGAATAATAAAAACGGATGCCCTGTTTACATTCCACCTGTCGTTATCTAACTCAAAACAATGCAGTGCCGTGTAAAAGTCTAAGGCATATATACTGTGTAAAAGTATTGGGCAGTACCATAGAATTTTATGTATTGTATTGCACTGCTTCCACAAAGGAAAAAAAGACAAATTTCATGATGTGTGTGATGAGTTTGATTTTGATATGGGTCTCTATTGTGGACTCAGAGTGGGAAGAGGGCAGGGAGAGGGGAATCATGTTTGGGAAAAGGAGAAGGGAGAGGGAAATACCAGAGAAACGTTCTGTAGTGATCAATAAGTCAATTGTTTGGAATCAAATGACCTTGCCTGGGTGTGTCTGCACCTGCGCCAACCCCTGCCCCTGGCACTCCTTCTGTCACCTGTCCCACACTCCTGCCATGGTGCTCTGACATAATTTGCTCCCACCAGATTTACAAACTCACTCTCTGCTTTCAAAGTCTGAGTTAGTCCTGACGAAGGGTCTCGGCCTGAAACGTCGACTGCACCTCTTCCTAGAGATGCTGCCTGGCCTGCTGCGTTCACCAGCAACTTTTATGTGTGTTGCTTGAATTTCCAGCATCTGCAGAATTCCTTTTCCCTGCTTTCAAATACAGCACTGCAAAAGTCATAGGCACCAAGCTACATAATAGATATCTAAGACTTGGTACTGTATATCCATCTGTTCATTTTTCTTTCGCACTTATTCACCTTCTCAATTTCATTAAATGCATCAATGCAATTCTCAAAGCTATGGCTATTTATGTAATACATTTAACATTAAAAGACTTCCTAAAATTTGATATTGAGCCAAGTGCAGCATTAGTTGGACAGCAAGGTTGGTTTTAATGAGTGTCTTCTGGGAAAGAAAAGAGATACATCAGCATTGATCTTTGACACAAGGATAGGAGTTCCTGAGCCTTGGTCTAGGGCTGCTGAAGGAGTTCTGAACGTTAGTGGGATGATCAAAATTGGAAGTGACCAAGAGGCTAGAAATGGAAGTCGCAGAGATCTGAGAGTTGCACTATTGGAATAAGTTTACAGAAGGTGAGGTATGGTCTTGGAGCAATTTGAAAACCCTGTATTTTAATCAAGTTTTTACTTTAGTGTGAAGGGTGAATGTGTTTGATATGAATTAAGGTAAAACATTAACAGGTTTAAATCAAATAATTAGCAATTTTTCATGGTCTTTCTTCTCTTTAGGTTAAGTATCTTTTGATTTCTGTTGATTTATTGGTGTTAATATTGATTTTGGGCTTTAAACTACATCTACCCTATTGGAGCCCTTCAAATTCAAAATATAAAGATATTGTCCCACTTCTAATGGATTTGGTTCAGATTGTTTAGTCTGTGATAGTCTAGATACATTGCTTCTGGTATAACATGCAAATATATTTTTGCACCTTCCCTAATGTGTCTAGTAGTTTTATACAAACAGGTTTTGATAGCATAGAGTCTGAGCTATTAATCAGAGAGTCAATTGATCTAGGGACCTGAATTTTAAGCCTTTCACTTAACTGAATAAATGAAGGATTCTTGTAGTAACCTTGTCATTTGTTGTCATTTAGGGAAGGATATTTGCTGTCTTTGCCCTGACTGAACACTGTGTGATCACGTTGATCTGCTGAGTTCCTCCAGCATTTTGTGTGTTACTGTGTTATTTCAGATCTACAGCATTGGGGATGACTTTTTAAAAATGGTCTCAGCAGATAGTTGATAAAAAAAATAATTAATTACCTTAGGGTAATTACCACTGATGTCCACATCTCATGAAAGTTTTTTTAAAGAAATTGCATGGTAACTATGGGTATGATCTAATCATTTTTATGTTTCAAATTGAATTTAACCTCGACGTTTGACTTCTGTTTCTCTTTAAATTAGCTTCATTGCCTTCATTTCCTGGCAGTTTTATGGCCTTATTAATTGATGGTGATGCTTTTCCATTCTTTATTTGTTCTGAGCTACCATTCACCTCATGAGGTCTGTGGCACCTCATGGAACAATCTAATTCCCTCAGTAATTTTCACCATGATCTGGGGACAATTAAAGTGACTGATTAACCTACCGACCTACACCTCCTTTGTGGGAGCATATTGGAGCACCAGGAGGAAGCACATCTGATCACGAGGAGAATGGTGTATTGGGGCCCAAGATGCTGCTTGTGTTCCTCTAGATTACTCATGTTCCTTCCCAATGAGAATATACCTCCTTATTTTTGTCAAAGTCTACTACTCCAAATTGAAATTCATTTTCCAGTTTAATAATATCTTGCATTTTATCATAGTGTTCCTTGGCCCAATGTCTAGTAATGAAATTTAGCTCCATTGTTTTCCATATCTCTTTAATACTGCAGCAGTTATTTTTGAATTCATGCTCGTTTAACACTACATACAACTCTTGGCATTATGAATAATTACCTTTAACCCAAAACTTTTGTAACAAGCTTGCTGTACATTCTGGTGTATATCCCTGATTCTATCTGCTATAACTGTAATCATGACTCTACTGTCAAGCTTATCAAAAGACCTTTTGAAACTTCTGACATGCAAACATATGAAAGTAATGAAAAGGTATTCCACAGAACTGAATTTGTAGACTGACATTAGGAAAAATAAAATCATTGAACAACTTTGATAGGATCCAATCGGATGGATATCCTTCAGGGATGAAATCTGACAGAGTTTGACTATGTTACCATATTCTCATACTCTTGACTCTGTACGCCTCAAGAGTAATCTTGTAGTAATTATTAGGATGGTGTCATATACATCTGATTAAAATATCTCCTACTATTAGCTCCCTAGATCACTTAAAAAAACATGGAGTCATTTTACCCAGTGCAAAGTCCACTCATTTCTAATGCTGGGTATTATTTTGTTGCAATGTTCTTTGGAGAATAGAATGACATTTTGGAGAATACTTGGTGCTGATTGCCTTTGAAAGATTTGTGAAACAAACTTGGTACATGTGACTTAGATCTTAAGTTTAGCTCTAAAACACTGATTAGTTCTGGTCACTGTGTAAAATGTGCATCAAAAAGGGATTATGGTATAAATATGTTAGATTATGCTTTTAAACTTCTGTCTTTTTATTGCAATCAAATTTTAAATATTAAAACTCAGTGTTTGGGTTATGAATCAGAGTTACCAATTATAATTTAAGATGGGTGGAAAATGGAATTTAACAAAACCAATGTCACTGATTATGCTTGTCTTTTACTCTTTAATAATGACCTTGCATCATAACTGAGAGACCAGTGATTGATTATGCAACAATTAATACTGCAACTTCAAGTTTAATTGTGTAACGGACATGAAAGATAGTAGCAGCACTGGAGAGCTGCCCAGTTTTGTGTAGGCATGCCCTGCATTATGAAGGTTGAGGGGGGAGGGTGTGGTGGGGTTATATTCCTTTAAAGTGGTCCACATCATGAATTTCTGTAATGCAAAGCTGCATTATCAGCGCATGCATCAAGACCAGAAGTAGGAACATGAAATAAATGAATATGGCTGGAGAAATGATGCAGGAGGGAAATTTTCAGATATCTGAGACTTAGAAACAGTATCTGGGTCAGATGGACCCCATAATAGTTAGATGGTTTACACCAGACCAGAGCGGTATGATTGAGGAGGCACTTCTTAAGATGTTTGAGGATGAATTTGATGGGGTGGGAGGTGATGTTAGCTGAGGAATGGAAACCCAAGATGGAGTGTGCAGAGAGGGAAACTGAGCTGGAAGTGAAAGTTGGAAGTGTAAAAAGAGTAAGTATTGTGAACAAAAGCAAGTAGCAAATGGGTTCACAGTACCAAATGTTTAAAGGTGCTATATCTGAATGCAAACTGCATTCACATTAAGGTAGATTAATGACACAGAAGAGATGAAGCACAGTTAAGTAAAGTCATTAATATAGTAGTACAAAGTATCTATTTCTGAGAAAGTAACTATAACATGGCAATAATTTGCATTAACTTTGAAAGTAATGTATTTGAAACTATGTGGTTCATTTACATAGACATTATGGTCAAGAAAGCACATCAGAGCCACTACTACTTCAAAGGGCAAGAAAAATTAGCATATCCCCTTTGATTCTCACCAATTTTTATTGACGTACATAGAAACCATCCTGTCCGTATACATCACAGCTCGATGTGACACTACTTTGCCCAAGACTGCTGGAAATTGCAGAGTTCTGGACATAGTTGAGTTCATCAAGCAAACCAGCTTCCCTTATCGACCATCTATACATCTTAACTGCCTCGGAAAAACATCTAATGTAGTCAAAGACCCCACTTACCCCAAAGAGACATTCTCTTTAACTCCCTCCCAAAAAAATCGGGCAGAAGATTCAAAAGCTTGAAAACATACCACCAGGTTCAAACACCCCCTAACTCCCAGCAACTATGCTGATGTTATAAGACTATTGAACTGACCTCTTTTACGGTAAAGATGAACTCTTGACCTCACAATTTACCTTGTCATAGCCCTTGCACCTATTTCTCTGCATGTACTCTACTTTCTCTGTAACTATACCACTATATTCTGCCTTCTGTTGCTTTTCCCTTGTGCTACCTCAATGTGCTTGTTTTTTGAAATGATTTGTAGGCAAAACAATGTTTTTCACTGATTCTTGGCACATGTAACAATAATAATTACCTACAGCATTTTTACATTTAAGGCACAAAGGTGCAACAGGAAAAATGGTTCGGTGTGGGTAACAGTGGATATTGTGATGTGGATGTAAAGTGGCTTCAGGAGGATATAAACAAGCTGAATAAGGGAGCATGGATAAGAACATAGACCACACAATTAAGTGTACCATTAGTGCTATAATTACTCCAACTTTGTGCTTGAGTGCAGGCAGGTAACAGGGTCAATCCACTTTTTAATGACTGGGTCTCATTAATATTTGTGATCCTCATTCACGTTCACAAGGCCTTGAACGACGTAAGTAAAAATGTGGATGACATATAGTGCTTGTGGCTCCAGTTTAATTTCAAAGAACACTTTTCATCTCTTGAGAAGTTCCCTGGAATGATTTTTCTCTTGTGTCTTGCCTCTCTCTGCCCATGTCTTAGAATGTCCCCAGGGGATATGTCAAGCCCATCATCAGTAGAAACCTTGTATTTGCAGTGATGCCGTTAATATATTTTCCATCTTAAATGTTTTCATACTATTGGAAGAAATGGATCACAGACAATCTGTATAATTTATACGAAGTTCATACTGGCTATAAAAGGAACGGGTTGGTGTGTTTCCATTTTTGTTCTTTTGTAACTGGTAGGTTGCTACACTCCAAACATATTACAGATTAAGCACCCTTTATCCAAAATGCTTGGGGCTTGAAGTATTTCAGATTTAGGATTCGGGAATATATAATGATATAGCTTGGGGTTGCCATCATTTCCAACTCTAAATTTTTGTGCTACCAGTAAGCATTCTTTGTCTTACACGTGTTCATCACACATATGTACTGATATCTGTTTTTCATGTTAGATTTTCATCAGCAATGACCTTGGCAAACTCATCAACGAATTGCTGCGTAATGATCAGCAGGCGTGCTATCACCACAAATCTTTAAAAATTTCACGCCATACCTTTTCTTAACTTTCTGCAACCAGCCTTCTGATTATTCACAATTCCCTTCAATTTTCAGTTTGTTGTGCTAGATGCTTGCTTGTTTCATGATCAGCATGTTAAGCGGCATATGTTCACTCCGATGCTGACTAATGTACTCTTTAAATACATGATCTAGGTCTTAATTTTTCTCTTTATGCAGTGTTTTTCTATTTTTCATGAATTTCTGTTTATTACAGCTCACTTCTCAGAACTGTGTGGTGCGCAGAGACCTCTGCATCATGGGGACCTAGTATCTTGAGGAATTTTCCATTTGTGACATCATGTCAATGCTCAAAAAAAATTGTATTTTGGAGTTTTTCAAATTTCGGATAAGGGCTACTCAACCTGTATTACTATCAGTCTAAGTTTAAACACCAAATCATCATTAATCTGATGAAATATATTGTATGCAAGATTTCTGTTCCAGTTATACAACACTGCCTTTAATGACCGTAACATAAAACGGGTCAAAATTTTTATCGTCTGTTCCTCGAGAAAGACTGCACATTGATAGTATTTAGGATACTGCATATTTATAAGATTACACCTTATTCTTCTGCTCTCTAGTGGACAAGGTCTCCATACTGTTCAGTCTACTCCATGACTAAGTCCCTTGTTAAATGAATGACAGATCTCCTTTGCACTCTTTCCAGCTTAATGTCACATTTCCTACTGAGGGGGTGACCAAAAGTGAACGTAATATTCTGACATCTTATACAGCGGTGACATAACATCCCAGTTTTATAGGTGCCTTGACTGATGAAGGCCAGCGTGCCAAAAACTTGATTCGGCCATATTTCCTTACGATCTGAGGCCTTTCTGCTCTTTATATTTCTGCTAGTTCTCAGAGCATTGTCATCAATCCTATTCTACCACTAAGTTTCCTGAAAGTATGCTTTCTATCATGCCAATCATTTCCCCCCCGAATCTCTTGACTTTCACCTAAGCTATGGGCAATATTCAGTAGCTGACCAAATAAGACATCATTTAGATGTGGGAGGTAATCTAAGCAGTTGGGCAATCCCACATTCACGGGTAGAATGTGCAATCTCTGCATAGACAGCACTGGATCCAACTGGGCCACTAGAACTCAGAGCCAACAGAACTGCCTAATGTGCCGCTTTGCCAGCTATATAATGTAAAAATTCAGAAACTATTTCTGGTGTGCCATGTAATATCCAGTATTATGCATAATCTTTCAACGATTTTGTTTTAAGTTCCACTGGTATACACTGAAGGATTGTACCAAAAGAGAAAGTGTATCAATCAGAAATTATCCACCCCAACTGATAGCCATCTCACTAAGTGGACCTGCATTCCCAAGCTAATGCTTCTGCAAATATGTTGTTGATTTCTATTCTATGCATCTGACTGAAGGTATATGTTGTTCTAATCCTTCCCTTTTCAGTACTGCACAGCAAACATAAAATCTAGAAAACCTGAGATAGTTCTGCCATGGGGGGGCGGGGGGGAAGGAAGATACATTACAATATTTTAATACCTTACATTACAAAGGGATTGCATGCCAATAAAGCTTCGATTATATATTATCTATTATATTATAGATAATTATATAATGCCAAGATATTTGTTACCAAAATATGGGGCAATGATTTGCAGTGGAAGAGAGGGAAGATAGCTCTAGAATCAGTTCTTTAAAATTACTTTTCATAATATGGAATATTATAATTTAAGAATGTGACCTTTAAATGTCACAGTTTCTGCCTCAGTCATTCAAAGAGAAAGTTAGTTCCTAACAAGTGGCATCTATTTGGGTGAAATCTTGTCTTCATTTTCTGTCTGCTTTCTTCATGTACTTTAAATCTACATCAGGTGATTATTGATATTCTATTGAAGAGAGTTGTTTTTTCCAATCTGCAAGCTTCTGATTCCTCATTGTTTTATGCAACTCAATTGAATGGTGCCTTTATTTCAAAGAAAACAACCACATTTTATCTAGCATTTTCCCATAACTAAAATTCTCTAGTCTTAATAACATTTGTGTATATCTCTACTCTCTCTAGTTTGAAGTGAAATTCCTGTGATAGGAAAGATGAACAATACAGTCTCACCATGGATATAACTTCCTGTGTGTTGAGAAGTGTATTTTTTATTTTGATTTACTTAATAGCTCCAACCTTTAAACTTAATCATTAAATTTGTAATTTAACTTTAAATTAAATGTGTAAATTAAGACTTAAGTAAAAATTAATTTGTCTATTGACTTAATTATAGCATAATGCCATTTTTAGCATCAATGTCTTTATTCAAAGCCTCTGCTAACAACTACTCATGCATTGTTTTTGGAAAAGGCAATCAGCAGAGGGAAATGGGCATTTAAGAAATAAATTTTATAAACTTAACATTCTAGAAACAGAATTAAATTGATTACACCCTCACATCTACTCTTCCATTCAATAAAATTCATTTTTTGTGATAGGCATCATTATAAGGACAGCTTGTATTGTCCATCTATGACTCACTTTGAGAAGATGACGTTGAGGCCACCATCTTGAACAGCTTACCGCTGAATTGCTTCTGGTAAATTATTTGCGCAATACTATTGGGGAAGGAGTTCCAGGAGTTACTAGGTGACAGTAAAGGAATAGCAATATGTTTCCCAGCTGGTGTGATGTGTTTCTCGGAGGGAAATGTGCAGATGGTAGTATTTTAAGCCTTTTTCCTTTTTTGGTAGATGTTCCAGGTTTGGCAAGTATTGTTGGAGTAGACTGGCCAATTAACTACACTGCATGTTATAGATGGTACATACTGCAACCACATAGCAATATTTTAGGGTGGTGGATGAAGTATAAATCACATGGGCAGCTTTATCCTGCATAGTATTAAACTTTTTGAAAGTTGCTGAAGCTGTACTGATCCAGGTAAATGGAGAGTATTCCCTCAAACTCCTGATCTGTGGCTTGTACGTGGAAGAAAATCTTTGGGGTGTTGTGAGATGAGCCACTTACTTTTGACCTGCAGTACTTATGTGGGAGGTATAGTTTTGGTCTTTTGGTCAGTGGTTACTCTCAGTTGGTTGAAGATGGGAAAGTGAATGTAGTGCTGTTGAATTTTAAGGAGTTGTGCTAATCTAACAATGATGTCCAGATCTCAAATATCAATTTAAGAAAAAGTAACATGATTATTTTTGAATGGCACATGTTAGACTATCCCTTATTGGAGATAATTACTGCTCACCCCTTTTGTAACAGGTTTCTAAATAGTCTATGTCTGAATGTTGTCTTCTGTGTTTTGGCGTGGACTGCTTCATCTACTGAGAATTTATTTGTTCATGAAAGTGACTAGTGCAGTCATCAGTGAACATTCACTCTTCAGACCTTTGAGAGGCAGGTTATTTGTAGAGTTGCTAAAGACAGTTGCTTTCAGAGCACTGCTCTGAGAAGCATTTGCAGTGACATACTGGGGGAGGGATGACTACTGACGGTGACAACATCTTGCTTTGTGCAAGATGTGACACCAACCATTGGAGCATCATCTTCTGAATGACAATTGAATTGTGTTCGACCCGGGCTTTTTGCTGCTGCACTCTACCAAAATGCTGATAATGTTTCATGAATGACAAATTCTTATTGTTGGTACTCTTTTCTCGCCTCAGAATTCAGTTTTGGTCTGTTTGGACTAAGGCTAGGATGGAGTCTGGAGCTGAGTGGTGCTGATGAACAATAAACTTGGCATTTGGTGAGCACTGTGATGTCTTGTTTCTACCTTCCTCTCTTCAATGATTAAAACTAGGTTGACTGGGTAGTAATAAGCTGAATTGGATATATTCTGCTTTTTGTGAACAGCATATCTATAATTTTCGGTATTGTCAAGTAGATGCTGGTGTTTAAATATACTAAAACAGTATGGCTAGATGTCTTCGTAACTCTGGGCACTGTTCTTCAGAATGAGAGCTGGATGTTTTCTGGTCCCTTAGGCTTTGTATCTAGTTGTCAGTTGTTTCTTAATGTCACATGGAGTGAACTGCATTGACTACTGATTACTTTGTTGGATCCTCGGAGTTATCTAAGTTGGATCATCCACTTGCCATATCTGGCTTAACGTGCTTACAAATACTTCATCCTTGTCTTTGCACTCATTTACTGGTCTACATGATTATAAATGATGGGAATATTCCTGGAGCAACCATTTGTTGGCTGTTTAATTGAGTACCATTATTCATGACTAGAGGCAGGTCTGCAAAGTTCTGATTTGATCCTTTGGTTATGACCGTGTAGGTTTCCTCTGGGTGCTCTGATTTCCTCCCGCAGTCCAAAGATGTACTGATTAGTAGGTTAATGGTCCTGTAATTAGTTTAGGGTTAAATTGGAGATTGCTGGGCAGTGCAGCTCTAAGGGCCGGAAGGGCCTATTTTGCACTGTATCTTTGAATAAACAAATATTTTCAGGTCATAATTTATTATCAGAATCAATGACTCGAGTATGGGAATGTAGTGGTTAGTGCAGTGCTATTTCAGCTTGGGTCATCGGAGTTGAATTCTAGTGTCCTCTGTACGTCCTTCCTGTGAAATGTGCGGGTTTTCTCCAGGTGTTCTGGTTCTCTTCCACAGTCCAAAGAAGTGCAGGGTAAGTGAATTGGTCAGTGTAAATTGTCCCCTGATTACGTTTGGGTTAAATCAGGCTGTCAGGGGTTGCTGGAGCAGCGCAACTGTAAGGGCCTATTCTGGGTATATCTCTAAATAAAATAAAAGCAAAGATACATCAATAACTAAAAATGGGACTGTTTGGTGATGGAGAGAAAGGGTTAATAAAGTAGATGCTATAACAGGTGTGGCTCTAAATTAATATTACTGATAATTCTGTTCAATTTTTAGGATGTGCCATTAGTACTTGCCATATATTAGCATATAGGGTTTTACTGAGAGAACTTGGCCAATTAAACAGAAATTAGAATATTGAAACAGATTACATCATTCAATTTGAAAAACAGGATTTCTACAAAGATGACCAATATTGGGCTGAAAATCACCTTTCAGACACGTGCAAAGCAATGTAGACAGTCCACTGTTCTATTAATGACCTCTGTTTATCTGCAAGGAACACCTACACTCCACAAAATACCATTCCGTGTAGGCACATTTTAAGAAATACAAATGGGACATGTATCCCATTGCGGCTTAATGCATTGCATAAAGCTAAAAACAGCAGTTTTATAGAACTATTATTTAGTTTGCTTTTATAATTGACATTCACAGGACTTGTAGTTGCAGTTTTTATACTGACAGTTATTTTCAGAGCATTTTCACTCTCAGTAAAACCCTAGATACTAATAAATGACAAGTATTAATGGCACATCCCAAAAACATGCATTGAATAAAAGCTGATGTGTAATGTGCCATAACAATATTTAATAATACAAGTCTTGAAAGGTAAATTCCTGATTAAATTCTCAAAAAATAATGACTGTTATGCAAACAAATTAATCTGTAATAGTGCTTAATTATATTTAAATGCTTGTGTTCACATATAAATGTCTTCCAAAATTAGTTTCCCATCTCCTGGTGTTATCAGAGCACTGGTAACATCTTTCCAAATGAATTTTAATGATACTCAGTCTATCTTTATTATCCCTTTCCCTCCGTCAGCAACCTGTCTGGTTTTTAGTCATCGAGTTATCTTTGCTTGACTCACTGATGATGAATTATGATCCCTTGTTGATTTTTAACAGCTGAAACAATGTCTGGTTGCTTTAAGTTCAATTATTATTGTCAAGCCATTCAGTCTGTTCTGAAGAAACAGGGACCAATTTAAAAAAAAAATTTGCCTTGTGCCAAGTTGTATCCTTTTGAATCTGTGTTGAACAAACAATATTGATTTAATATTCTAACCATAAGCTAGAGCTCTAACATAGTGATCCCACCTAGTTTTGTTAAGACCACTAATTGCATAGTAAATTCTATATATATCGCCAAACATAGATTATATTATAGCTTTTTCTTCATTCTCATCAATGTTAACATTAAAAACCTGCAATTTTTATGCACCAGTATATAAAATACTCAGCATGCTGACCAAGAGCTGCATCACAAGGAC
This sequence comes from Mobula birostris, assembly GCF_030028105.1. Classification (NCBI taxonomy): domain Eukaryota; kingdom Metazoa; phylum Chordata; class Chondrichthyes; order Myliobatiformes; family Myliobatidae; genus Mobula; species Mobula birostris. The sequence continues at coordinate 20,998,256 of NC_092391.1, read as the reverse complement.
TAAATATTTTTTAAGGAAGAAGAAAGGCAGAAATTCATGTTCATTTAAGGTGATGCTTTAACTGCCTGGAGAACTTCACAGACCTGCTCATTTTTCCATTCTCCAGAAATCCTTAAGCTTTCTCATTACCTAGTTTACCATCATACAGCATATTACTTGTATTTAATTGCATTCCATCTGTCAACTTTTTTATTGCAATGTCACCCTAATCCTCAGAAGCACTTCTCCTCCTTTTCCAGCTTTTTTTGCCGATTTTCAGTAGGTGCTACTGCTTCTTACCTCACAGGCACACCAATGGTATGCATAATGAATAGGATCAGTCTCAGAAAGAATCTGATAGAATGCTATATATTAAATGCTTCTGAGAAAATACCACTTAATTTCATCTGATATATATTTCAATCCAATTTACTGTCTTTCTGGTTCTCTTTCCCCTTGGTCAACATTTTTAAAAAAATTGTCCATCGTGTAATTGACAAAAATGTATGCATGCACGAAATGTGAAATAAAACAGAAAAACAGATAGGTACTCTTGGGTCAGCCAGCACCTGTGGAAAGAGAAAGAGTTTATCATCATCATCTCCCACTTTAATTTATACATGCAATCAAACGAGAATGGTGATAATACCCATGTTTTCTTTATGGAGAAAGAAAAACTTAATAGTGCAGGTGGTTAATCTTATAGCAGAGCTGGTCTCCCAATCTACTGGATATTTCCAGCGTTCTCTTCCCTAACTTTTCTCATTTGGTCAGACAACTCCATAAACATTGGGGATCAACTGGCCAATTCTGGCATCATGTATCAGAGAGATCATCTTTATCTATCCATCCCTCCTCCCATCCTTTTTGGAGCTTAAAACTAATTTGTGTTATTCACTTTATAAATGTTGTGTCAATGTTCTTGCATTTGTACTGTGGTGTGTAAGATAAATAAAACCGCAGAAAGCCTACAATTAAAGTGATGCAGTGAATAATAGCAATTATTTCTTGTTTACTGTTTTAGTGGTGAATCAAAATTACTTGTGACTTGAAATGCTAGTTTGAAAATGACCTAAAATAAAAGCATAGCCTTATATGGTGTGTCTATTTCCATAAAAGATTCAGTTTACTATGTAATCACATTAGATCCAAAATAGAATAAATTGTATCTTTGCGTACCACCTCATTTGGACACTTCCAGTATAAATTGGAATGTTTTGAAGCTGTGAGGAAAACTGACCAGTTGTTCAATTTATCTTGATAGTTCAGTAATAAGAATGTAGATGTATAGAACACGTGACGAACTGCTAGGATTTATTCAGTAGCACCATTTTAGCCTTTAATGTCATTATAAATACACATTTAAAGCAACTTAATAAGCAAAATACCTGTATCTGAAAGTTTAGGCAAAGTAGGACTGTTATAAAATGTCTGATTAAAATAATTTACTTTAATTTCCCATTTGTTTGCTTCCATTTGACGTTCAAAATACCAAGTTGCAAGTGTTTCTTTTTGAGAGAGGTTACATAGACCAGTCTATACATTTGAAATCAGGTCAAAAGCTTTAAGTTCCTCGGGGTCAATATCACAAATGACCTGACTTGGTCCAACCAAGCAGAGTCCACTGCCAAGAAGGCCCACCAGCGCCTTTACTTCCTGAGAAAGCTAAAGAAATTTGGCCTGTCCCCTGAAACCCTCACTAATTTTTATAGCTGCACCGTAGAAAGCATTCTTCTAGGGTGCATCACAACTTGGTATGGAAGTTGTCCTGTCCAAGACCGGAAGAAGCTGCAGAAGATCGTGAACATAGCCCAGCACATCACACAAACCAATCTTCCATCCTTGGACTCACTTTACATCGCACGCTGTCGGAGCAGTGCTGCCAGGATAATCATGATCACGACCCACCCAGCCAACACACTTTTTGTCCCGCTTCCCTCCGGGAGAAGGCTCAGGAGCTTGAAGACTCGTACGGCCAGATTTGGGAACAGCTTCTTTCCAACTGTGATAAGACTGCTGAACGGATCCTGACCCAGATCTGGGCTGTACCCTCCAAATATCCGGACCTCCCTCTCCTTTTTTTTTTGCACTACCTTACTTTCCCTTTTCTATTTTCTTTCCCTTTTCTATTTTCTATTTATGTTTTATAATTTAAATTTTTATTATATTTACTGTCGATTTGTACTCCAGGGAGCACGAAGTGCAGAATCAAATATTGATGTGATGATTGTACGCTCTAGTATCAATTGTTTGATGACAATAAGGTAATAATAATTTGCCAAGTTCTGTAATATAAGAAAGAGAAAATAAATCCAAATCCATTAGTAGTAATGTGATCACTTGAGTTGAGTAAGATGTTCTCCTAATGGGTTGTCTGTTGGTTGGTTCTTGGGTGACTGTAGAGGCCGATCTGGGATCCATATTCTGGTGCAGTGTGGACACAGTACTTGGTAGCTGTGGTTAGAGATTGGATGGTTTGGTTGGCCATTTTCTCTTTTTACAGCTGCCGCTTGTTCTCTGTGGCACAGTGGAGGTTGCTCTCATGTAGTGCAGCTCCCTCTCAAACAGCTATCCTCCAAATGCATCTGTTGAGTGCAATATCTCCCCAATTTTTAGATGTAATGTTGAATTTTTTAAGGATTTTGATGTCTTTGAAGCATTTCCTTTACCCGGCAGAGCTCACTGACCTTCAATTGGGAGTAAAGAATCTGTTTGGAGAAATGTGAGTTGGGCATTCAAATAACATGACCTATCCATTGGAGTTGGTGTTGCTTTGTTGTAGTGGAAATGTTCATGTTGGCCTCCTCCAGCTTGCTGGTGTTAGTGAATCTGTCCTTTAAGCTGATCTTCAAAATCTTTCATAAGGTTCTTCAGTGATATTGTTCCAGAGCTTTCAGATGCCTACTGTAAGTGGTCCATGAGTCAGCTGCATAAGGTAATGCAGGAAGGATGATTGCCCTATAGACCAAAAGTTTTGCTTGCACATGTAGGTTGCAATATTCAAAGACTCTTTTCCTAAATCTTAGGCTCCAGTAGCACTACTCAGACAGTGGTTGATGTATAAGCTGTCTGTTTTTGAGGAGAGAATGATGCCAAGGTAGGGAAAGCAGTCTACATTTTCAAGGACAATATCTTTAACTTCTATGGAAGGGCTGGATTAATGGCTGGTTGGGCGATGGCTGCCAAAGTACCTGTCCTTAATATATTCAAAATGACTCAGGGCTCTATATGCCTTGGCAAAGGCATTCAGGATACATTGGAGGTCGTCTTTAGAGTGTGCTGTGATGGCATTGTCATCCACATACTGAAGCTCCCATGGTATGGTGGTGCTGACTTTGTACTTGGCCTTGAACCTGTTGATGTTGAAAAGCCTAGTGTTCATTCTATACACAGGTGGGATTCCCTGTGGCAGGTCTTGGCCAATGAGGTGAAGGATAGCCACAATAAGAATGGCAAATAGAGTGGGTGCAATGATGCAGCCCTGTTTGACTCCTGTCTTGACAGTGAAGGGTTCTGATTCAGCGCCACTATTGCTGAGTACTGTGGCTGACATGCCATCATGCAGTAGCCTCGGTATTTGTAAGAACTTGTCAAGACAGTCATGTCTTGATAGTATACACCAGGGAGCTTAGTGGTCTACTGTATCAGATGCCTTTGTCAAAGCTATGAAAACCAAGTACAAAGGTTGCCTTTGTTCATGTTATTTTTCCTGTAATTGGTGTGCTGTGAAAATCATAGCTGCGATACCTCTGGTTGGGTGAAAACCACACTGTGATTCAGGGAGTACTATTTCAGATAGTGGAAGGAGTCCATTGACAAGGATGCAAGCACATTGTCTGTTGTTGACAGGAGGAAGACGCCTCTGCAATTGTCACAAACTGTCTTGCCTCCCTTTTTGAATATGGTCACTATTAGAGCATCCCGAGCTCAGAGGGCATTTGTTCCTTCAGGAGTAAAGAATGTATGTAGTGCAGGAGTGCTGGTCCACCTTCCTTAAAGATCTGTGCTGGGATCCTGTTAGAGCTAGTGGTTTTGTTCCTTTTCAGGCTCCTGATGGCTCAATGGACATTCTTCATACTGGGAAGTACTCCCTTATTTTCTCTCAAGGTCTCTGGAGGATTTGTTTAGTAACCTCTGTTTCAGCAGCATGTTTATGAATGTCTTGAAAGTGTCCTGTCCATGATCGTTGATAACCTTCCGATCCTTTAGTAAGTTCTTCCTATCCTTTGAGTGCAGTGGTGGCATTGAAGAAGGTTCTAGTGTCACCAGAGTCTTCCAGTCTTTGGATTAACAATGCTTTCTCAGTCCACCAAGAATGCTTTAGCTCCCTCACCCTGTACAGGACACTTGCCTTTGTTCTGGAGTAAGCTTCTCTTTTGGCCTTGTCTTTTCTTGGAGGTAAGTTGTTCCATCTCCATATCACTATCATCAAGCCAATCCTGATGTTTTCTGGACTTGTACCCAAGATGTTTTTGCAGGTATTGAGAGTGGTGGATTTAAGCAGGCCCCAATGTTCTTCAATATCGTCTGGATGTTCTTGTTGGAGGTTTCCCCAAATGAAGCTTGAAGGTTCTGTGCTGTTGAGTGGCAGTGTCAAGCAGGCTCTTAAAGTTTAGTCTTTGCTTGGTCGGCTTGTGAACCTTCCTATTTTTCATGAGCCTGATGAACCCATCATACTCGTGAACTCATTACAACTCCATGTGAAAGAGGTTTCCTGAATTTATTTTATAATTTTGCATGCAATATCCCATTATTATGTTTATTATCTTCCTTCTATATTATGTATTGCATTGAACTGCTGCTGTGAAGTTAACAGATTTTATGACACATGCTGGTGATAATAAACCTGATTCTGATATCATGGAAATAAATCCAAAATTGTGGGTCTCACCTCAGTCATGCTGTTGTTGGACTCTTTCTCAAACCTCTGTTCTATTCTGCTAGAAATATTATTGCTTACCTATGATCCAGGATTAAAAATGCACAACATCCTGGAGACATGATAATGTTTATGGTATATCTGAAACTGCAGATATGATGCACAGCTTGTAGAGCTACTGCTGTACAATGCTAGAGACCAGGGTTCAAAGCTGATTTGTCTGTGTGGAGTCTACATATTCTCTTTGGTAACTATTGAGATTTCCCAGTAGTGGTTCAGTTTCCTCCGTCCAGAAGACGTAAAGTTTGGTGGGTTAATTGACCTCTGTAAATTACTCTTGGTGTGTAGGTGATTGGAAGAATCTGGGAGGACTTGATGAGAGTATGTGGATAATACAAAAATGGAATTAATGTAGGTTTAGCTCAAATAGCAGTTAGTTGGTGGTTGGCATAGAGTTGGAAGGCTGGAGGGCTCTCTGATTCTGCATTATGAGAGGCATGTTAAATTGAGACTGCATGATTACCGCATTCAGAAAGAACGTAGGAGAAGTTAAGTGATGAAATAAGTGATGCTCTCCATTAGTGAAATCTTTTGATCACTAAAAATTGAAAGCAATCTTCTAAAAATTAATTCCTATCAATTCAAAACTAATAGTTGCAATTGGCATTAGCTGACATTTAAGATACCTTCCACCAATAGATCAGGGGATCTTTGTGTACAAAATTCTTCAGCCCCTTAAGTACCATAATTTTTTCATAATAGCCCCTGCAAATTTTGAACTAGAAACAGTTTATCATTTAATAACATTTACTCACCATGCTCTGATATTTCCTCAACCATTCCTCTTCATTTATACAGTCTTAACACTTTGCTTCAACTACTTTTTGTTCTTGATGGGGCAGCAATTACAGGTTTCCCCCGCCATTCGAAGGTAGAGCGTTCCTATGAAATGGTTCGTAAACCAGAATGTCGTAAAGCGAAGAAGCAATTACCATTAATTTATATGGGAAAAATTTGTGAGCGTTCGCAGACCCAAAAATAACCTACCAAGTCATGCCAAATAACACACAAAACCTAAAATAACAGTAACATATAGTAAAAGCAGGAATGATATGATAAATACACAGCCTATATAAAGTAGAAATACTTCTCTACAATGATTGCCTGCACTGTTCTCCGTAGCGAAAATCTCACGCAAGCGCTCTCGGCAGAAACATGGCGCAAGCGCTCTCGGCAGAAACACGGCGCAAGCGCTCTCGGCAGAAACACGGCGCAAGCGCTGTTGGCAAAAACACGGCGCAAGCGCTGTTGGCAGAAACACGGCGCAGGCGCGGTTGGCACAAACACGGCGCAAGCACTCTCGGCAGAACACTGTCTCCAGTAACCTTTAAGCTATGAAGCTGCCAAATCATACCAAATAACACGTAAAAATACACAGCCGATATAAAGTAGAAATAATGTATGTACAGTGTAGTATCACTTACGGGAATCAGGAAGACAGCGCCGAGCACACTGATGGTGTGTTAGGCTGTTGTCGGAGGTTGGGGTGGTGCAGTGGCCCCCGCCCTCTGGGCCGCCGACCGATACCGATCCGCGAAGCATGCAGTGGTAGCTGGGAGGCATCCAGCACATCTTTAAGAAAAAAAGCCAAAATAAACAAGCTAATTAATTAGGTGCTGCCCGGCACGTAAATGTCGGCCCAGGTCAGAGGCTGGGTGCGTCCCGGCTACCGCTGCATTCTTCGCGGATCAGTATCTGTCTGTGACCCGGAGGTTGGGGTGGTGGGACACTGCGGTGTCATCTCATCGTCGATCAGGGAGGCAGGTCATCTTCTTCTATGTCTGCCTGCCTCGATGTCGAAGGTCGAGGTTCATCGTCTGCTGTGGCTGATGTGGAAGGCTTGCTTGACTGCTTAGCCTCGCGCATTTTTAGATCATACAGTTCTTTGGAAGGACTCCAACCATCTTGCAAATATGCCCTAAACCTACGTACCCTTTCAAAATTAAAGTTGTACTTTATCATTGCAGCGAAAATCTCACGCAGTTGCTTCATGTTCAGTTCTTGGACGACTTCACTTTTGGTCCGTTCGCTACTGCATTCGGTTTCGATTGTTATCCATTCCTCTCCCAATTGCATCAGCTCTTCATCTATCAGTTCTTGGTCATGGGATGCCAAAACCTCTTCAACATCATCTTCATCAGCTTCCACAAGCCAAATTCACTTTGTTGTTACTTCGTTCACCACGATCAAAACAGTTAATTATATCTAGTCTTACGCTAAGTGTAACACCCTTACGAGCTCTTTTAGGCTTTTCCGATACCTTAGAACTCATCTTGCTAACGGGTGCTCACAGGCACGTGTTTAAGCAATGCCGGTTAGAATGCCGTTCCGAATCCAGGGGAGGAGTGGCTGCTCGGGGCGCGCCCTGCTTTTTTTTCACGCGCTGCCTTTTTTCGTAACAGTGAAAACACCTTCTTAGCGAAAACAGGTAACTAATGTGGGTCTTTCGTAACAGTGAGGTTTCGTAAAGCGAACGTTCGAAAAGTGGGGGACACCTGTATTGACTGTCCCCAAGGTCATGTTTAAGGCTCTGGTTGTATGTTGGCAAAACCAGATTAGCTGATTACCTGCTTGTGGAGCATTAATGATTTACATGGGTCTTTGGGACTAAAATGCAGTTTTTAAGACATTTTTTTGGTTACTAGTTACCAAAATCAGTTTGGGACTTACCTCAATCAGCTTTTAGTAATTCAGAAATAGTAATTGTTAGTTAGTTTCTGATATATCGAATAGCATTGCCACATCTTCTCTACCTGCTGCTCACAGGCTACTCTAATTCATACAAGATTAATTTTCAATGCCAGTTTTTTTTATATAGCAGCACCACCACAGGTATTACATGTGACCACCTCAGAACTGTAGGTGTGGTTGAAACAGATATAGTACAGCACAGTAGTATAGTGGTTAGCACAATGCTTTACAATGCTTTATAGTACAGGTAACCGGAGTTAAATTCTCAACACTGCCTTGTAAGGAGTTTGTACGTTCTCCCCGTGACCGTGTGGTTTTCCTCCGGGTGCAGTTTCCTCCCACTTTTCAAAGATGCAAGGGTTGTTAGGTTAATTGTAAATTGTCCCACAGTTAGGCTAAGGCTAAATCAGGGGATTGCTGGGCCGGGAGAACCTACTCCGTGCTGTATTTCAACAAATAAATAAATACATAGATTAAAGGAAGTATTTTTGGAATGACTTTGATTTCTGCTTATTTGCCTTTCCAAAGAGAATGCAAATTTGCTGCAGACAAATGTCTAGTGGTGATGATTTGGGCCACATGAAAGTAGGAACAGATAGCCAGATCTGCTATCTTTTTCTACCCATTTTCATAAATTTAATGCCAAAAATCTTATCGTGCACTAAAACTAATTTCTAGAGAGAAATTAAATGGGATTCTCTAGTAAATACAACTGTTGGTTTGTAGAATTACAAAAGAATTAGTACATACCTCTCTAGTTGCCTTGTTTTATTTTATAAAATGCATTAGAGGTTTGTTTAATTTAAAGATTATAAAGTAAAAAATTTGTCTCTGGTCATTGTGTGAAATAATGTGAATATATGTAGACATTCCTTGGAGGTCTTGCTTTTTTGTCTATTTTGTGCTTTATCTTATTGTGAATTTTTTTTTGTTCAGAAGAACATTTTGATTAATACAACAGGATGATGAATATATTTCGTTAAGGTTGACTTGAAACACTTAGAAATCATGTAATTGCAATGGCCTTACATTTGAGCAGCTTCAGTGCCTTTCAAGCCAGACCTGATTTATCTCTGAGCTTCAAAAATTGAGAGGAATAAAATCAGCTTGAGAGTGTGAAAGGTTGTTGAAAAAAGGAAGATGGTGTTAGTTTTAGTGAGGCATCAAAGGAACAGCATCAGTGGATGATGAGATTTAAGTTTTTTTGTATGAATGTTTGTAATGTAAGGTTTATAAAGCATGCTGGTGTTTAATGAACTCCTGCCTGAGATGTATTGGACGTCAGAGTTAGAAAAACCAAAATAGTAAAGGTGAATGCAATAATGTAGGCAGACCAAGTCATAAAGAACTTGAAAATTTCAAATTAAGTTTCTTTTAATTCGAGGGATAAACCTGTTATAAACCATGATTAGATTACTGTTAGGATTCTTATTTATTTTCTGTAAGTAGTCTTTGTATAAGATTCGTAATCCTCATGTAAACAAGGCATTTTGTTTGCGGAATGAGTAGGGCTGATATGAATACTTCCAAAATGTTATTGAATCAGTTGAAATTATTTTTCCAATTCTGGTGAAGTGGTAATTCTGTTTTTCCTATTCATTAAATTTGGTCTTATCTCAGCATTTTCTGTTTTCTTGTTAAATTTCCAGCGGACTGTTACTGTTTGAATGGTACCCTTATTAATTGTCTACAATTTTTGTCACAAATACTTCCTTGAGCAATGTGATTCTTTGAATATTTCAACTCTTCCTGTATCTCTTAATCAATGTTCTGCCCTTTCATTCTTCAAGAACCATACTTTAAATCTACCAGGAACATGCATATAATGTACTTGTTCTGTCCCAGGCTGATTGTGTCCTTACAATATTATACCTTACTTCCACGTTCTGTCACAGTGATTCTCTTTCAGCACATTCTTTGCAATTAGCATTATTTTTGACAATTTGACATTATATTTTCCTCCTTAATTTTTCAGTATTTTAGTACCGTTAATGTATACTATATTTGCTTTCATGATCTTTACAGCATTATATCTTCTTTTTAAAAAACCCGTTGATGTTCCTTTTTCGCTCAAACATTGTAATAAAAATGTAACACACAAAACAAACCAACTCCAATTGCGCAACAGTTTTGCCATCCTACTGCTAAAAATCTGAGAAATTTTAGCATTTGCATTGCAACTACCAGCTGCCAAGTCAGCAAAATCTGAAAAGTCTTTGTTCAGAACACCTACTCCCCAAGAGCAAATGCTCCCATGCAGATGAATGTAATTTGGCAACCTTGACATATTCCTGGTTTCATAATCGTGGCCGAGGTGGGTGCGTACTAGGTGGTGGAGGACCTGTCTTTCTTGGCGGCATTCCATTGGTGCTCCTTGGCCAGGAGGCATTCCATTGGTGCTCCTTGGCCAGGAGGCATTCCATAGGTACTCCTTGGCTAGAAGGCATTCCCATAGGTGGTTTTATAGGCAGCCTCATACCAGGTGGTGGGTCCATCATAACTTGTGGGGGTGCTCCTCGGCCCATTGATGGTGGGCCTCCATGTCCTGGTGCATATTGGTGAGTTGCTGCCGTGATACTGGATGTAACCGCAGCTACTGCAACTGTTCCATGTGCTTGGGGTGTCACACTTGCTGGGGAGGACTTCCTACTCCTCAGACAGTCCCTGCCAATCCAGCTGGAACCTGTGACACTGTTGCTGCAGCAGGGACACCACAACCAATACCAGGACCTCTGCACCAGCAAAAGGCACATGAGCATTTCTAGTGTCTTGGAGGAGGTCCTTCCACTGTCAAGGAAACCACTGTTTCACCACGTAGCAACATTAGTCCAAGAACCTAGTTTCCCTTCTGCTTAGGTTGCTTGGTGTTCTTTGGCTTGATCTTCTTGAACTCATCACACTTAATGTGCCTGTCCTGAAGGATGCACCTCATTCTGTAGTCAATATGCTGAAGCATCTTGCTGCTCTCTTTACTCACCATCATGGTTGCAGGCGGGATGGGCACAACCCAAGTGATTGCAGAGCAAGAGCAGGGGAGCAAAACGTTACTGTGAAACACAGCATCAGAGCACTTTAAACAAACTTAAATCAAAGTTCAAATTAAATTTATTATGAAAGTACATATGCAACTCTGAGATTCATTTTCATTACATGCAACCACAGTAAATACAAGAAGCACAGGTGAGATTATAAACCACAGGTGAGTGGAGTACTGTGAGCAGTTTTGGGTCCTTTATCTTAGAAAAGAAGTGCTGAAACTGGAGAGATTTGAAAGGAGGTTCACAAAAATAATTCCAGGATTGAATGGTTTATCACATGAAGAGCATTTGATGGCTCTGGGCCTGTACTTTCTAGAATTCAGAAGAATGATGGATGTCCTCATTGAAACCTATTGAATGGTGAAAGGCCTTGAAAAAGTGGATGTGGAGAGGATGTTTCCTATGATGGGAGAATCTAAGACCAGAGGTCACAGCCTTTTAAAACAGAGATGAGGAGGAATTTCTTTAGCCAGAGAGTGGTGAATCTATGGAATTCTTTGTCACAGGCAGCTGTGGAGGTCAAGTTTTTGTGTATATTTAAGGCAGAGGTTGATAGTTTGATTGGTCAGGGCATGATGGAAAGAAAGCAGGAGATTGGGGCTGATGAAATGGCAGAGCAGACTTAATGGACCAAATGGCCTAACTCTGCTCCTATATCTTGTGGTCTAAAATGCTAGAGAGCGCCAGCTGTTTGACCTTCTGAGTTCCTCCAGCATTTTGTGCGTTATTAATTTTGGTAATTTATTTGCAGTGCCCTGCAAAAATCTTGGAAGCTAAGGCAATATAAAACAGTCAAACAAATTTTAGAAATGCAACTTTTATAAACAATCAAATATAAAGTAGATGCGAGAAATATGGAATGAAATAGAAAATCCTGGAAGCACCTATTAGGTTAGGCAGTTTCTATGGGAAGAAAAACAGTTGATGCTTGAGTTCTAAAGTATATTTTGAACTAAATTGAATAAGATTGGAAAAATTTGGACTTTTGTATCTGTAACTGCTTTATGGACCCAGGTCCCAGTCTGGATTTTAAAGGGCAAAATGTACATTCTTTAAGTGCAAGTCAAGATGGATGTTGTTTGCAGATCAATAAATAAGACCATAAGGCATAGGAGCAGAATTAATCCATTCGACTTATTGCGTCTGCTCCACCATTCCATCATGGCTGATTTTATTACTCCAACCCCATTCTCCTTCCTTCTTGCTGTAACCTTAGAGTATATTTAAAGCAGAGGTTGAAAAGTTCTTGATTTGTCAGGGCATCAATGATATGGCCTCCACTGCTGTCTGTGGCAATGAATTCCATGGATTCACTACCTTCCTGCTAAACAAATTCTCATTTCTGTTCTAAGTGGACGCCTCTCTATTCTGAGACTGTGTCCCTGGTCCTAGACTTGTCCACAATAGGAAGCACCCTGTCCTCATCTATTCTATCAAGGTCTTTCAATATTTGATAGATTTCAATGAGATCCCTCTTCTTTCTTTTAAACTCCAGTGAGTTCAGGCCCAGCACCATCAAATGTTTCTCATATGTTCATGCTTTCATTCCTAGAATTATTCTTGGGAGCCTCCTTTGGATCCTCTCTATTGCCAGCACATCCATTGCCTAAAACTGCTCACAATACTCCAAATGTGGCCTGACCAATGCCGTATGAAGTCTCAGCATTACATCCTTGCTCTTATATACTAGTCCTCCCAGAAAGAATAGATTTTCCTTCCTTACCACCAAGACAACCTGCAAGTTAATCTTTAGGGAATCCTACACAAGGACTCCCAACTCTCTTTGCACTTCTGATTTTTGAATTTTCTCACTGTTTAGAAAATAGGCTGCACCTTTATTCCTTCTACTAAAGTACATGACCATACACTTCCCAACACTATATTCAATCTGTCACTGCCCATTCTTCCAATCTGTCTTGCCTCCTGCGGACTTGCTGCTTTCTCAACGCTACCAGTTCCACCATCTATCTTTGTATTGTTTGCAAACTTGACTGCAAAGCAGTCAATTGACATATAATGTGAGAGGAAGCAGTCCCAACACCGACCCCTGCGGAACGGTGCAAGTTTCTGTACATTGTGCAATTGTGTAACTGTACTGATATGTTAGATATGTTGACATTGAAATTATTCTGTTCACAACATTGCACCTTAGTTACTGTTTCTATTTCTCTTTCTAACTGCACAGGCAAACAGACCTTGAATCAGTTAATTGTTTTATGTTTTACGTTAAGAATGCAACTAAGGTTTCGCCCGAACTCTTTCCCAATTTACATACCAAAGCCTGGTTTATTAACAGCTTACTAGCTTGTTCTGTACATCTATAACTAATCCAAATCTCTCCTTACATATCTATTTTCATATTAAGTTCTCAAGACTATTTTGAAAATTGTTAGGTTCTGTTACTCCAATGTAAAAGCTTCAAAGTTCTCCTCCACTGTTGTCTTGTATATTGAATCACAGGTTTATGCTTTCTGATCTATGTCAGTTTTGATACTGTCCAGAATTTCCAATCCACATTTGCCCTGGTGTCTAATCTTATTTAAGAGTTTTAACTGTTTTATTACATGAAAACTGTTAGTTAAATTAATATTTCAAAAATAATGTGATTATGTGTCACCTGGAAGAGATTTCTTTGGGTCTATTAAGTTCAGTAATGAGTTAAAAATGCATAGAGATATAAATGTTGTAACCTCCATTGTCATTTAAGAATATAATCATTGATAACATGTGGAAGATTGTATGATATATTTATGACTAAGTGCAGCTCTAATGCCATATTTACGTTTGCTGGTGACACCACTGTGGTGGGCGAATCTGTGGAATTCATTGCCACAGGTGGCTATGGAGACCAAGTTATTGGGTGTATTTAAGGCAGAGGTAGATTCTTGCTTAGTCGGGGCATGAGGGGATTTAGGGAGAAGGCAGGAGATTGGGGCTGAGGGGGAAAATGTATAAGCCACGATGGGCCCAGATAGCCTAATTCTGCTCCTATATCTTGTGGTGTTGCAGAATCAAAGATGGTGACAAATCAGCATATAGAAGGGAGATTGAGACTCTGGCTGAATAGTGCCACAACAACAACCTCTCACTCAATGAGCAAAACCAAAGAGCTGTTTATTGACTATGGGGGAGGGTGGAACTGGAGGTCCATCCTCCATCAGGGTATCAGGAGGAGAGAGTCCGCAACTTTTAACTTGCTTGCTGTTATCACCTCAGAGGATCTGTTCTGGGTCCAGCACATAACTGCTGTTACAAAGAAGCCACAGCAGCGCCTCTACTTTCTTAGCAGTTTGTGCAGATTAGGCATGTTATCTTAAACTTTGACAAGTTTCTATAGATGGATGATGAAGCGTATACTGGCTGGTTACATCACGGCCTGATTAGGAACACTTAATGCCATTGAACAGAAAAATAATTACAAAAAGTGGGTAGAGCGCAGTCCATCACAGGTAAAGCCTGCCCCACCATTGAGCACTACAACAAGGAATTCTGTTGCAGGAAAATAGCATGTATCATCAAGAACCTGCATCATCCAGGCCATGCTACCATCATGAAAGAGAAACAGGAGCCTCCAGTCCCACACCACCAGGTTTATGAACAGTTATTAGTCCTCAACATTCACACTCTTGAACTTCACTCGCCTCAATACTGAACAGATTCCAAAACTTATGGACTCATATTTTAAAGACTCTACAACTCATGTTCTTGATTTTGTTGTTTGGTTTTTTTTATCTGCGTTTGCGCAGCTTGTTGTCTTTTGCACATTGGTTGTTTGTCCCTTTTTATCGTGTGCAGTTTTTCATGGTTTCTGTTTGTCTATTTACTATGAATGCCTACAAGAAAATGAATATATGTTGACATATATTTACTTTGAACTTTTCAACTTTGTAAACGTGATTTTGTAGCTGCAAATTTATATATTCTCCTAATTCCTTCTGTGGTTCATTGCAGATAATATTCCTGAGGATTTAAGGGATGCTTTCTACACAGACCAATATGAACAGGAACATATTAAGCCACCAGTGATCAAGCTGTTGCTGTCCAGTGAACTCTATTGTCGTGTGTGCAGCCTAATTTTAAAAGGGGATCAGGTGGCTGCATTGCAGGGTCACCAACCTGTCATTCAAGCATTGTCACGCAAAGGCATTTATGTTATGGAGAGTGATGATATGCCGGTTTCGGAATCGGACCTCACACAGTCTCCAGTCAAAATGGTGAGTGAGAGATTCTACTTGAGATTTATTTTAATTTTTTCTAGTGACTTTCTAGTATTCCAGGGCAGATTTATTTATCTTTTCATGGTGAGCTTGCCATCTGGAGTGTGTGGCAAAACACAATTGTGCAGTACAAGGCTCCCTTCCTGCTTTCTAGCACTGCTGACCTCTCTGGTTTGAAAGTTGTTAATGTGCACATGTGCTAATGTAAAACCCGTAGACATTATCACTTACCCTGTGTGAGAAGTTGAGCCATTTGTAAGGTGCCTTCACACATCACTGAGCTTGTGCTTGTAATACCATTTTCTTCTTTCTTGGTGTGTATCCTGCTTCAGATTTTTTTTGCACCAACATTATGCTTTCCTTGGATTTTGATTGTTAAATTGGTTAAAGTAGTTTTGAAGATGAAAGACTAATAATTGAGTGTGTTTAATCCTTGTGTAGTATTGGGATTGATTCACTCTATACATATCCAAAATCTGAGGTATTGAAATTTTACCTACACAATGTACCAATGTGGTTCCTTTTATCATTATGATATTGCTCGAGGTTGGAGACAACATCAGATGCGCAACAACTCTGGCAGGGCTTGCAAGACATTACTTCCTACAAAGTGAAACCCAATAGCATGAATGGCAACAATGCTTCACTACCAGATGAACTCAACACCTTCCTTGCCTGCTTTGAAAGGGAGAACACAACTACAGCTGTGAAGGTCCCTGCTGCACCTGATGACCCTGTGATCTCTGTCCCAGAGGCCAATTTTAGGCTGTCTTTAAAGAGAGTGAACCCTCGCAAGGCAGAAGGTCCCGATGGAGTACCTGGTAAGGTTTTGAAAACCTGCGCCAACCAACTGGCGGGGAGTATTCAAGGACATTTTTCAACTTTTCACTGCTATGGGTGGAAGTTCCCACTTGCTTCAAAAAGGCAACAATTATACCAGTGCCCAAGAAGAATAATGTGAGCTGCCTTAATGACTATCACCCAGTAGCACTCACATCTACAGTGATGAATTGCTTTGAGAGATTGATCATGACTAGACTGATCTTCTGCCTCAGCAAGGACCTGGACCCATTGCATTTTGCCTATCACCATAATAGGTCAAGGGCAGATGCAATCTCAAAGGCTCTCCATGTGGCTTTAGACTACCTGGGCAACACAAACACCTATGTCAGGATGCTGTTCATTGACTATAGCTCAGCACTTAATAACATCGTTCCCACAATCCTGATTGAGAAGTTGCAGACCCGGGCCTCTGTACCTCCCTCTGCAGTTGAATCCTCGGCTTCCTAACTGGAAGACCACAATCTGTGCGGATTGGTGATAATATATCTTTCTTACTGCCGATTGACACTGGCACACCTTAGGAATATGTGCTTAG
The DNA here is from genome assembly GCF_030028105.1 of Mobula birostris. Taxonomy (NCBI): domain Eukaryota; kingdom Metazoa; phylum Chordata; class Chondrichthyes; order Myliobatiformes; family Myliobatidae; genus Mobula; species Mobula birostris. The sequence goes on along the minus strand of NC_092391.1, from coordinate 20,982,014 downwards.
CCCACTGCTCTACTCTTTATATGCACGTGACTGTATGGCTAGGCATAGCTCAAATACCATCTATAAATTTGCTGATGATATAACCATTGTTGGTAGAATCAGAGGTGGTGACGAGAGGGCATACAGGAGTGAGATATGCCAACTAGTGGAGTGGTGCTGCAGCAGCTACCTGGCACTCAACTTCAGTAGGACGAAAGGGCTGATTATGGACTTCAGGAAGGGTAAGACAAAGAAACACGTACCAATCTTCACAGAGGGATCAGATGTGGAGAGAGTGAGCAGCTTCAAGTTCTTGGATGTCAAGATCTCTGAGGATCTAACCTGGTCCCAACATATTGATGCAGTTATAAAGAAGGCAAGACAGCAACTATACTGTATTAGGAATTTGAAGAGATTTGGTATTTCAACAAATACTTTCAAAAACTTCTATAGGTGTACTAACAGGCTGCATCACTGTCTGGTATGGGGGGGCTACTGCACAGGACAGAAAGAAGCTGCTGAAGGTTGTAAATCTAGTCAGCTCCATCTTGAGTACTAGCCTACAAAGTACCCAGGATATCTTCAAAAAGCAGTGTCTTAGAAAGGCAGCGTCCATTATTAAGGACCTCCAGCACTCAGGGCATGCCTTTTTCTCACTGTTACCATCAGGTAGGAGGTACAGAAGCCTGAAAACACACGCTTAGCTATTCAGGAACAGCTTCTTCCCCTCTGCCATCCAACTCCTCAATGGACATTGAACTCTTGGACACTACCTCACTTTTTAAAAAATATATACTATTTCTGTTTTTTGCATGAATTTTGATCTATTCAATATATGTATGCTGTACAAAGTATACTGAATAAGATTTATTATTATTTTTTTCTTCTGTTATGTATTGCATTGAACTGCTGCTACTAAGCTAACAAATTTCACGCCACATGCCAGTGATAATAAACCTGATTCTGATTGCTCAAAATAATATAACAAATGGTTCAGCCATTGAAACCATTTTTTATTTCTGCCTCTTTTGCTAAAAGACATTAAGAAGAAAAGGATTCTCATGGATCCTAAATATGTCTTAGATCTGAAATGCTACCGACTTCAAGCATGTCTAGAACAAATTTTCTTTTTCCATCTCTGACATCTTTTACAAACCCTATTGACTTTCAGTTATCAAATTGCTATCCCCTTCTCTCAGTTCCTCCATCTCCACCACACCTGTTCTCAGAATGAGGTTTTCCATTCTGGAGCATCTGAGATGTCCCTTTCTTTAAAAAAAAAGACCAGTGTTTCCCTTCCATCACCATTGATTCTGTCCTCACTCGCACCTCCTACATTTCCTAGACATTTGCCCTCACTTCATCCTCCTGCCATTATGACAGGGACAGTGTTCCCCTTGGCCTTTTTTTACCATTCCATGAGCCTCTGTACCTAGCATATATTTCTGCCTATATCCAATAGGATTTTGCTGCTAGCACATCTTTCCTCCCCTTCCACTCCTTTGTCCATTCGTCCCTTCTCACTGATGTCTCATGGCACATCCCTGCAGCATGATGAGTGGCACACCTGCTCCTACAATTCCTTCCTCACCAACATTCAGGGCCCAAAGCAGTCCTTCCAGGTGTTGCCTCACCTGTTGGGATCTACTGTATCTAGCTAGGTCTTCCAATGCAGTCTCCTAATGCAACTCAAATTGGGGAATTGCTTTGTTCGGCACATTTGTTCTGTCCACCACCAAATACATGATCTCCTGGTGGCCACTAATTTCAATTTGATTTCCCATTCTCATACTAGTATATCTGCCCATATGACCTTCTCTACTGTCACGATGAAACCAAACTCAGGTTGGAGATTTGATGGCATGAACTGAATTCTCTAACTTCAGTTTGTTTTTCCTCTCTTCCCTCCCCCTTCTTTTCTTCATGCTTCATTTTGGTTATCCTCTACCTTTTCCTTTTCCTACCTGCATGTCTGGTTCCCCTCCTCCTTCCCATTCTTCCATGGTCCACTGTCCTCTCCTATTAGATTTCTTCTTCAGCACTTTACCTATTACCTCACCCTCTTCCCCCACCCAGCCTTCCCATCTTCCTCCTCGTGGGGTTTTACTTATCACTTGCTAGCTTGCACTCCTTAATTTGGCTTCTGAGCCCTTCTGTTCCAGTTCTGTTGAAGGGTCTCTGGTCAAAACGTTATTTGTTTATTCCTCTCCAAGGGGCTGCTGACCTGCCGTGTTCATCCAGCATTTTTGTGTGTTGCACAGGGTTTCCAGTATCTGCAAAATCTCTTGTGTTTACAACTGTTTCTTGGTTTTGTTTCCTTCTCAATCCAGCCTCCTCTTTGATGGCCATTTCCAACCTATTGATTAGAATGCTTGATCAGAAACACAGGATTTAAAAATATTTACTCTTTTCACTCTATCTGCACATTCTCATCATCTTGGTTCCTCAGGGTAGATCTAAAGGAAGGTGGATAACACTTCCCTATACAATCTTGCTAGTGTAATTCAAATATCTACTCTCAATTTTGTGGCAGCAAGGTCATTGACACTCAGTGTTACGTATGGAACAGTTCAGTTGGATTCTAACAGTAAACAGTTTATACAATCCATCAAGGTCATATCTTTTTCTAGTTTACTTACAATTACCATGGTCTTTGCACTGTTTTAGCTTTAATATACCGAGGCCTTGCTTTGTTTTCAGATGAACTGCTGACTCTTCATAGCACAGTAACGTCAAACAAATTGTGTCAGAATGCAGTTCATATTGTGCGCTGCCATGGTGATAGCATTCTTTATCAATTTACTCTCTTAATTTTAGTAGCTTCTCTAAATGCTATTAGAAATTTTATGCCTGTTTGAATCTCCTTTGTTTGAACAAAAATTAAATTTCTGTATAACATTTGATTTTTTACTGATCAACTTTGAATCTGCACATATGGATTACACCAGGATCTATTCTGCAAATTGATCTAGAACATAGAGTAGTACAGCACAGTACAGGCCCTTTGGCCCACAATGTTGTGCCGACCCTTAAACCCTGCCTCCCATATAACCCCCCCACCTTCTTTGCATCATTCTTGTAGTGTTCAGCAATCTGTCTGCAGTCTGCTACAAAGATTACAGTTGATTCATCTGAGGGTTAGTTCCAGCTATTAAGCTGATCCACCAGGTTCAGGAACATTTATTACCCCTCAACTATCAGGCTCTTGAACTAGAGGGGATAACTTCAGACAACCTTACTTGCTCCATCACTGAACTGTTTCCACAATCTATAGACTCACTTTCAAAAACTCATCTCATGTTCTTGATATTTACTCATTTATTTGTTACTATTTTTTATCTTTTGTATTTGCTCATTTTATTGTCCTTGCACATTGGTTGGTTGTCCTGTTGGATGTGGTCTTTCATTGATTCTATTGTGTTTCTTGGATTTATTGTGCATGCCCGCAAGAAAACAAATCCCAGGATTGTATATGGTGACATATATGTACTTTAATAATACATTTACTTTGAACTTTTAACTTTGGGACCACCATGCAACTAATTTAACTAAGTCTTCAAATATTTTGTCCTCTGTTTGGGTAGAGCCAGCATTGTTTTACTCAATCATCTTGCAGCACCTACAGATGAGAGTGAAATGATTTCTTTCCTTCTACTTAGGCATCCGTTAGTTTCGTGAGACCATGGACTTACGCCTTGGAAGGTTTCCAGGACGCAGGCCTGGGCAAGGTTGTATGGAAGACCGGCAGTTGCCCATGCTGCAAGTCTCCCCTGTCCATGCCACCGGTGTTGTCCAAGGGAAGGGCACTAGGGCCAATACAGCTTGGCACCGGTGTCGTCACAGAGCAATGTGTGGCTAAGTGCCTTGCTCAAGGACACAACACACTGCCTCATTTTGTTGTCCTTGCACATTGGTTGTTTGTCCTGTTAGATGTGGTATTTCATTAATTCTATTGTGTTTCTTGGATTTATTGTGCATGCCTGCAAGAAAACCTCTATAAGTACGTACCTATTCCATTCATGACTTGACTACCATAGTACAACTGATTACAAGCATAGAATAAATCAATTTTTGGATCAATTTGTTGATCCAAAAAAAAACTAACCTCTCAAAATCCAATCCATATCTAATCCTAAAGTGCCCTGGTTACTCTGTTCATTCTCCTTGTCATAACGGCACTAATCATTGTCAGCTATCATAACGGCACTAATCATTGTAATCAAAAATTGAGGAAAGCCACATGACTCATTGTAATCAAAAATTGAGGAAAGCCACATGACTCTCAGCAATTTAAATCAATAATATAGCTGTTTCATTTTTGTCACTCATTGCTACAGGGGACTGCAATACAACTATAACAAGGCTCCTGAATGAGTCCTAACATCTGTCTCAGTTTTCACATCAATATAGTACAGTAGAGTCAGACAGGGTAGAAACAGATCCTTTGCTGCACCATGTTCATATGAGCATCGAGTGCTATCGCAATTGAGTCTATAGCCTTCCTTCTTTTGTCAAATGCTCATCCAGCTGCTGTTTAAATGTTGTGAGAATACCTGTCTCCTTCATCTTCTCAGGCAGGATATTCTAGATTGCATCCACCCTCTGGGTGAAAAAATCTTCCTCAGATGTCCTCTGAACCTCACCTTAAAATCTATGCCCTCTAAAGTTTGACACCTCTGATGTGGGGAAAAGTTTTTCACCATCTACCTTCTTGAAAATTTGTAGACCTTTTTCAGATTTACACAGAGTCCTCTGCTTCAAGAAAAACAAGCCCAGTCTATCCAACTCCCTCTTTGGAGCTGAAACATTCTGGTGAATTTTGTCTGCAGCCTCTCAACTGTAGTTAGCCCTTTGCGACAATCAGAACTGCACACATTATTCCAAATGTAGCCTAACCTGTGTTTTATAAAGGCGCGTGCTTGGATCTTATGCCTTAGATAATGAGGACAAGCGTCCCATCTGCTTCCTTTACCGCCTCATGTATCTGTGCTATGATTTTCAGGAATCTTTGTACTTGCTCGCCAAGGTCCCTTGGCTCCTCAATAGTCCAGACTACTTAAATCCTGCCATTGACCATTTGGGTGCTACTCTCATTTATCCTTTCTTTCCCCCTCCCCCAAAAATTTTCAGGATTAAATGCCATTGTCACTGCTCTGCCCAATTTGCCATCTGATTGATATCATTCTTTGGTGCAAGCCTGCTTCCTGTCAACAATACTGCTAATTTTTGTGTCATCTGCAAACTTGTCATTCGTACTTTCTAAATTGGTATCTTAGTGTTAACATATATAACACATTCTCTGTACCAATTTGCTGGTCAAAGGGTTCCAATCACAAATGTGATCTTTCACCATCTCTGTCTCCTACTACCAGACCATTTTAGTCCTGCGAAGGGTTTCAGATTCTACTCTTCTGCGAGATGCTGCCTGGCCTGCTGAGTTCCTCCAGCATTTAGTGTGTATTGCTCGAACTTCCAACATCTACAGATTTTTCTCTTATTTGCAATTTTAGATCCAATATAGCAACTTGCTTTTGATCTGTGGTTCTAACCTTTTTAACAAATCCTCCATATGGGACCTTGTCAAAGGCCTTGCTGAAGTCCATGTAAACCACATCAATTTTACTGCTATTATCAGTATATTTCAAAGTTCAAAGTACATGTCACCATATACTACTGTGGGATTTTCTTATGGACATTTAATGCAAATACAATAGAACCAATGGAAAAACCGCAAACAGCAAAGACAGTCAAACAACCAATGTGCAAATACAAAAAATAAATAAATATCAAGAACATGAGTTGTAGAATCCTTGGAAGTGAGTCCATGGGTTGTGGAATCAATTCATTGTTGGGATGAGTGCAGTTATCCCCTTTGTTTCAAGAGCCTGATGGTTGTTCCTGAACCGAGTGGTGTGAGACCTGAGGCTTTTTGCCTCCTTCCTTAATGACAGCAGCAAGAAGAGATTATGGCTTGGATGGTGGAGATCCTTGATGATGCTGCTTTCCGGCAGCAGCACACCCTGCAGATGGGCTCAGTGGTGGGACGGGTTTTACCCAAGTTCGCTCTTCAAAGATAACTCGCTGAAATTAGTCTGATTGGATCTCCCAACACAAATTTGCACCAACATCCCTGTCAAACTCAACTGTTGCAAATTTAGATAATTCTTGTCCCATAGATTTTTTTCCCACTAATTTCCCTCCCACTATAGTTTTGATAAGAGTGAAAGTATTTCCTATCACAGTCCTAAATGTCTTGCTCTATATCCTTGGTTGTAACCTGAGTTAAGGGGAATGTCCTTTCATAGAGTGTAGAAAAACTACAGCACAGTACAGGCCTTTCGGCCCACAATGCTGTGCCGAACGTGTACTTACTTTAGAAATTACTTACAGTTTGTAGTTACCCATAATAATAATAATAATAATAATGGCTCCGTCTGTCTAAGTGGACAATGGATGCGCCCGGTTCCGGGGCGCAGACCTGGAGATCCTGGGCTGCCCAGACATCAAGATCCCTCTCTTGGCCCGCGGATGTGGTCCAAAGGAACGCGAAGCGGTACATTTGGCATCAGCTTCGCTGCAGAAGCTGCTGGGAGGTGACGTGATATGTTATCCAACCGCCTTAGGGGCTCCACTCCAGATTTGTGTAGGGTTTACTCTTTAGCCTTCTCTTCTCCCAGAGATACCCACAAGGCAGTGGGACCTGTAACCCTGGATAGGGGCCCATACCGGGTACTGTCAGCCAGAACCAGCTGAGCCCGGGACTCGTGTAAGGCAGGGTTGTCACGCCCTGTAGTAGTGACATATGGAGCCACTACCCACTACCTTACTAGTTACCCATAGCCCTCTATTTCTCTAAGCTTCTCATCATCTCATACACCTCTATCAGGTCACCTCTCATTCTCTGTAGCACCAAGGAGAAAAGGCCATGTTCACTCAACCTATTCTTATAAGCATGCTCCCCAATCCAGGCAACATCCTTGTAAATCTCCTCTGCACCCCTTCTGTGGTTTCCACATCCTTCTTGTAGTGAGGTGACCGGAACTGAGCACAGTACTCCAAGTGTTGATGAAGGCCAGTGCCCCAGGTGCTACCTTAATCACAGAGTCAACCTGCGTAGCAGCTTTGAGTGTCCTATGGACTCAGACCCCAAGATCCCTCTGATTCTTCACACTGCCAAGAGTCCTACCATTAATACTATATTCTGCCATCTTATTTGACCTACCAGAATGAACCACCTCTCACTTATCTGGGTTGTCTCCATCTGCCACTTCTCAGCCCAGTTTTGCATCCTATCGACATCCTGCTGTAACCTCTGACAGCCCTCCACACTATCCACAACACCCTCAAACTTTGTGTCATCAGCAAATTTACTAACCCATCCTTCCACTTCCTTATCCAGGTCATTTATAAAAATCACGAAGAGAAGGGGGTCCCAGAACAGATCCCTGAGGCACACCACTGGTCACTGACCTCCATGCAGAATATGACCTGTCTACAACCACTCTTTGCCTTCTGTGGGCAAGCCAATTCTGGATCCACAAAACAAGGTCCCCTTGGATGCTTCCTTACTTTCTCAATAAGGGTACCTTATCAAATGCCTTGCTGAAATACATATACACTACACCTACTGCTCTACCTTCATCAACGTGTTTAGTCACATCCTCAAAAAATTCAATTAGGCTCATAAGGCAAGACCTGCCTTTGACAAAGCCATGCTGACTATTCCTAATCATATTATGCCTCTTCAAATGTTCATAAATCCTGCCTCTCAGGATCTTTTCCATCAACTTACCAACCACTGAAGTAAGACTCACTAGTCTATAATTTCCTGGGCTATCTCTGTTCCCTTTCAGTGCAGCGTAGGTTCACAAGGTTAATTCCCAGGATGGTGGGACTGTCATATATTGAAAGATTAGAGCGACTGGGCTTGTATACGCTGGAATTTAGAAGGATGAGAGGGGATCTGATTGAAACATAGAAGATCATTAAGGGATTGGACACACTGGAGGCAGGAAGCATGTTCCCACTGATGGGTGAGTCCAGAGCCAGAGGCCACAGTTTAAGAATAAGGGGTAGGCCATTTAGAATGGAGTTGAGGAAAAACTTCTTCACCCAGAGAGTGGTGGATATGTGGAATGCTGTGCCCCAGAAGGCCGTGGAGGCCAAGTCTCTGGATGCTATCAAGAAAGAGATGGATAGAGCTCTTAAAGATAGCGGAGTCAAAGGTTATGGGGATAAGGCAGGAACTGGATACTGATTGTGGATGATCAGCCATGATCACAGTGAATGGCGGTGCTGGCTCGAAGGGCCGAATGGCCTACTCCTGCACCTATTGTCTATTATCTGCAACCCTTCAATCCTCCGGAACCTCCCCTGTCCCCTTTGATGATGCGAAGATCATTGCCAGAGGCTCAGCAATCTCTTCCCTTGCCTCCCACAGTAGCCTGGGTTACATCTCACCCAGTCCCAGAGACTTATTCAACTTGATGCTTTCCAAAAGCTCCAGCGTATCGTCTTTCTTAATGTCTATATGCTCAAGCTTTTCAATCTACTGTAAGTCATCCCTACAATCGCCAAGATCCTTTTCCGTAATGAATACTGAAGCAAAATATTCATTAAGTACCTCAGCTATCTCCTCTGGTTACATATACACTTTTCCACTGTCATACTTGATTGGTCCTATTCTCTCACGTCTTATCCTCTTGTTCTTCACATACTGTACTTATAGAATGCCTTGGGGTTTTCTTTAATCCTGCTCGCCAAGGCCTTCTCATGGCCCCTTCTGGCTCTCCTAATTTCATTCTTAAGCTCCTTCCCGCTAGCCTTATAATCTTCTAAATCTCCATCAGTACCTAGTTCTTTGAACCTTTTGTAAGCTTTTCTTTACTTCTTGACTAGATTTTAAACAGCCTTTGTACACCACGGTTCCTGTACCCTACCATCCTTTCCCTGTCTCATTGGAACGTACCTATGCAAAACGCCACACAAATATCCCCTGAATATTTGCCATATTTCTGCTGTACATTTTCCTGAGAACATCTGTTCTCAATTTATGCTTCCAAATTCCTGCCTGATAGCTTCATATTTATCCTTACAACAATTAAACGCTTTCCTAACTTGTCTGTTCCTATCCCTCTCCAGTGCTATGGTAAACGAGATAGAATTATGATCACTATCTCCAAAATGCTCTCCAACAGAGAGACCTGACCAGGTTCATTTCCCAATACCAGATCAAGTACAGCCTCTCCTCTTGTAGGCTTATCTAGATATTGTGTCAGGAAACCTTCCTGAACACACCTAACAAACTCCACGCCATCCAAGCACCCTGCTCTAGGGAGATGCCAATCAATATTTGGGAAACTAAAATCTCCCACCATGACAACCCCGTTATTATTGCATCTTTCCAGAATCTGTCTCCCTATCTGCTCCTTGATGTCCCTGTTACTATTGGGTGATCTATTAAAGAACACCTAGTAGCATTATTGACCCCTTCCTGTTTCTAACTTCCACCCACAGAGACTCAATAGACAATCCCTCCATGACTTCCTCCTTTTCTGCAGCTGTGTCACTATCTCTGATCAGCAGTGCCATGCCCCCACCTCTTGCCTCCCTCCCTCCCTGTCCTTTCTGAAACATCTAAAGCCTGGCACTGTAAGTAACCATTCCTGCCCCTGAGCTATCCAAGTCTCTGTAATGGCCGCAACATCATAGCTCCAAGTACTGATCCACGCTCTAAGCTCATCTGCTTTGTCCATGATGCTGCTTGCATTAAAATAGACGCATCTCAGACCATTGGTCTGATGGTACCCCTTCTCTATCACCTGCTTATCCTCCCTCTTGCACTGTCTCCAAGCCTTCTCTATATGTGAGCCAACTGCCCCTTCCTCCATCTCTTTAGTTCGGTTCCCACTCCCCAGTAATTCTAGTTTAAACTCTCCCCAATAGCCTTAGCAAACCTCCCTGCCAGGATATTGGTTCCCCTTAGATTCAAGTGCAACCCGTCCTTTTTGTACAGGTCACACCTGCTGCAAAAGAGGTCCCAATCCAGAAATCTGAATCCCCGCCCCCGCTCCAATCCTTTCTACATCCGGAGTATCAATTTTTGAAGCACAATCACGGTGACATGGAAATATATTAGAGATTATCATGGAAATTCTTGTGTCTTATGCAAAACAATATATGTATGCTCTTCACCCCAACAAGTAGCGGCAGAATTTTATATACTTCAATGAAGTCTCCTTTTATTCTTCTAAACTCTACTACATATTGGTCTCGTTGACCCAGTTTTGCCTGGCAGGGCTATCCTATAGATTCAGGCTAGAAAACCTTAATTGCACTCTGCTGTGGTAGGTACATCTTGGATAAGAAGACCAAACCAAAGCTGCATACACTTGTCCAGGTGTGATCTCACTGAAGTGCTTCAATAAGATTATTTCATGTTTTTTTTAAAGCAAATGAGTATAAAACCCTGATAATCACCATCTGCTTATTTGGAAATCCCAATAAATTGTTACTTAGCTTTCAACTTAATGTTTGTCATGCTCTCATTCCACTCCCAGGGTCCTATTTCCCATGCTCCCTTAACCAGGGCCCCTGTTCTGTGTTCTGGCTTGACTGAAGTTCTGAGTGCTAAGTTACTGTATCTTGCAATATTGTTAATACACTAAACCGGTTTAGTCAGTTTATAGAGGGTCTGGAATTAAATTAGTAACTAATTTCACTGAAGTTCTGTTAGGATTATTTTATAATTGTTTATGGTTTACATTCTTTACTCCTTACATGTTGTCATTCTTGTAAAATTTCAATAATGTTTTAATTTCCTCAATTTTTTCATGTCACTTATTACTAGCGTTCCATTATTGCATTGCATTTGCATGCCATTAATGTCCTGGCCCTGAAAATAATCATAGCTTGTGCTGAGTGGGGCCATCTGTCTCCAGTCCCCACCCAGATTCCCCACGGCACAGCATTGGTTTGGATCTGGAAGGCCAAGAATGTGATAGGCCTGCATTGTACTGGAAATTTCCACCTTATTTTCAGGTCACGTGAGCAGACCAGTACAACTCCATCTATAAAACTTTGGGAAATCTTTTAGTGGATGACAGAGCTGAGCTTTAGCATCTTTGCAGTCAGGACTTGTCTGGATGCTGTTAATATTGCCATAGGTATTGATTTTCTTACTTGTAACTATAAAGCTTTTGAAGCAAATGGGCTTATGGATTCTGGTTCAGATTGAAACTATGAGCAAAATTTCCAGTGTATGTTCTTACAGATCTCCATTTCTATAGTTATACTCCATACTCCAGCATTGCAGCATACTGATAGATTTGTGAGATGAAATGCCTCATTTATTTCAGGGTTCCACATTTCACTGCAGTGTTGGAGTTCAGACTTGAGTCTTGCATTAATTTGATTAAACGATGGCTGTTATGTAAATACTGACTAGATTCAGCCCATTAGCAAAAAAATTCTGAAAGCTCTTTCTTTATCTCTGTCCATCTGCATGCTAGTTTGAAGATACTTGGCTAAAGGAGAAGCTATTCTACTCCAGTCTGAAATGATGATTTATGTATTATGGATTAAAGAAATGATTGTATCAAGGGTGGGCCTCTTTCCAACTTCAGCATTTGCTGTAAATAATCTAATTCAGGAAGCTCTGCAAAATTTGCACAATTAAGAAAACCTTGTATTGATGCTGTTAGTTTCCTTGCAGTTCGTCAATAAAGTGAGTTGGAATTAGAGAAAAGCAGAGTGATGAATAAGCCTTTCACATATTCCATTTAACTGTGATCAGCATTTCCTTTGGGTGTGTTAATATTGGAAAAAGCTAATGCAGAGTTTTGGTGGTGCATTACATTTGGCACATACCTGGAATTTGACATTGCTAATAAGGTAATTTAACAGATTTACTTTCTCATCTGGCATTCAGTTCATCATAGTTTATGTAAAATGTTTTTGGTGATAATACTTTCAAATTGTTATGAACTATATCTGAATTAAAAAAAAAACAATTTTTGCTCGATGTCTTCTAGATATGTTGGATGCAAAGAAGCACACCACACAAACCTTTGCTGTCCTCCGAAACCACTAATCAGGGACCCAAGAACACTTAATTCTACTGCGTCACATTTATTGCACTGCATTTACAGCCAATGATTTCTATTCACAATCTGACCAATTGAAAGATGTGACATCAAGGAAAGCCCCCTTTTCCTGAGAAACAGGCACCCTGTTTGGCCGCAGCTGAGTTGAGGCAGTGCCTGGCCAGGGCAAACCCATGCAAGGCTGCAAAGCCGAACAGCATAACCTGTTCAGGTGTTAAGTTACTCTGTGGCCCAATTAACAGGGTTCTTAATAGACATCTTTAATATCTCTCAGGCAATCCAGTGCCCCTTCAGGCTTCAAGGCAGCCACCATCATTCCAGTGCCTTAGGCCCTCCGTTGGTTTGGTTCGTAGTTGTGTACATGATATTCAAGCTGGGCAGTATGATGTGGAATGACAGAGACTGATACATTTTGGCACCAGTGGGTCACAGGAGTTGCCAGACAGCAACACACAAGAAAATCTGCAGATGCTGGAAATCTAAGCAAAACACACAAAATGTGTATTTGTGTGTGTTGCCAGTCAGCGTTGAACTTAATGTAGGTCTGCCTTAGGGACTCTAGCTCTGGAATTTTCCTCATGGGTTTACTCCCAAAGCCTTCCCCGTGAAAGCAGTGAAGATTTGAGATCAGAGTTTTCCTCCTCCTAGATGATCTTCCAACCACAGCACACGAGCCCCTGCCTGAAGCGACTGGTTTTAAGAAGCCAATAACTTTTTCCTTTCTATTAGTGAAAGCTGTTCCACCAGGCTTAGAAGCTAAGCCATACGTGAAGGCCAGGAGCTGGACTTAGTTGTCAGAAGTTATTTGAGATGCATGCTATTGGCAGCATTTGATAGGTAAAGGGAGCTCATCCCCTCTACCACCCCCAGCAATACAACCTTAAGGAACCTGGGTGCCCAAGAGAATACAATAACAGGCTTGAAATGACTACTATTCAGTGACACTGACTTCAACAGTCATGAAGTGCTCTGAGTGGCTGGTAATGTATCGTGAAAAATCCCATCCTCCAGCTGCATTGGACCCTTTCCAGTTCACATACCACTGAAACTAATCCACAAGTGATGCCATAGCCTTGGTGCTCGACTCTATCCTGTCCTACCTAGAAAATGATAGCTCATACTCCAGGATGTTGTTCGTTGACTTCTGCTCAATGTTTAACACGATCATCCCCCAGAAGCTGATGGGTAAACTGTCCTCAGTATTCAACACCCCTCTCTGTAACTAGATTTTGGACGTCAGTCAGAGTTGGCAGCAACATTTTGAGCTTCATCAAGCTGAGCAGTGGTGCCTCTCAGGGCTGTGCACTCATTCTGCCATTCACGTTGGTGACTCATGATTACACTGGCAGATTCAGCTCAATCTGCATCAAGTTCACTGATAATACTATAGTGGTTGGCCTCAACAACAACAATAATGAGCTGGTATACAGAGAGGAGGTAGGGAGGTATGTCAAGTGGTGCGAGAACAACCACCTGAGTCTCAACGCGGACCAGTCAAAAGATGATTGTGGACTTCAGGAAGATACAGATCGACCACTCTCCATTGCACATCAAGCGCTCTGTCATGGAGAGAATGAAGAGCACAAATTTGCTCAGTATGCACATAATGAATGATCTAATGTGGACCCAGAACACCTCAGTAGTCAAGAAGGCACAGCAGTGTTTACATTTCTGTGGAAATTGAGACGTGCCCCCATTCTAATAACTTTCTACAGGAGCACCATAGAGTGTCCTGTCTGGCTGATCATTGTGTATGGAAGCTGCAAGGTATCTGACGACAAGGCCCTACAGAGGACAGTAAAAACCACTGAGCAGATTATTAGGGTCTCCCTACCACTCTTTTGTGACATTTACCTGAAGTGTTAGGATCCCTACCACTCAAACCATAATCTTTTTTTGACCCACTATCATCAGGAAGGAGGTACAGAAACTTTAGGACTGCCAGACTGGGTAACAGCTTCTTCCCTCAGGCCGGGAGATTTATGAATACCCTGATATCTGTGAGCGCTTGGCACTAAGACAGCGAGCTGATTACTGTTTACTCGTGCTGCACTTCACACATGCGTTTTTGAATTTTATTTTATCAAATTGTGTAATATTTTGTTTGTGCTGTGTGTGATGTATGTTGTGTCGGTGCAATATGGTTTGGAGGAACGTTGTTTAGTTTGGCTGTATATATGTACAATTGGAATACAATGAACTTGATGTGGTCTAGTTTACACTAGGAAAACCAAATGCAGATCGGGTGACCTCTTTGTGGGAAAACCTTTAAGTCAGTAAGGGTGATGCATATAGTTTTGAGTTGTTCATCACTTTAATCTTCAATCTTCCATCTGGATCTCACTCTGACCTTTAATATTGCTTTGCTTAAATGTTCCAACAAGTCTCAGCACGAACTTGAATACTTGATTTGAATTCAAAAAATTTGAGGTCATTGGCTATTTCAGTTTTGGTACCCATAGTTCCAAAATTCTTTAGCTCTCATGATGTTCCAGAATTCATAATTCTGTTGTATTTGCATATCCTCCAGACATATCATTACCATTTCTTTTCGCAGGGATTGCCAACATCTATGCCATGCATTCTTTCCTAATTGCCCCCCTATCACAGATCTCTTTACTGCACCCCTTACTGCTTCTCTGGAATGTTACACACACGCTATCTCTAATTCTTCCTAGATCTATTGAAAGATCATAGCCTGAATAGATAAACACTGTTTTGCAATCCTTGGGAAACAGGCCTGCTGAATTTTTTTTCTCAGTATTTTGTTTTTAATAAGAAAAACTGCACCAAATTCAAAACAAAAATAGAAGTTAATGGAAATGCACAGGAGGTTTTATTTTTGAGAAGAGAAGCAAGTTAATGTCATAGCGAATCGAGTGAATTGTGGGCAGCGGGTGGACAAATAACAGACACTGTATTTTGAGAGTTGAGCTATCTGCTTAAAGGAAAGCAAAATGTAGTTGATAAAGTTCATTGAGAATGAATGGGCAGTAAAACATTTTTTATAAATATCTAGGACAGTGCTTTTGTCATCACAGTTCTCTTAATACAGCAAATAGCAAATCTCAAGTTCATTAGCATGTCTTTTATCTCTGTGAGGAGCTACTACTGTATATTTTCTGTACTTTCGATCTATATCGAACTTCTAAGTCTGCTTTTTCTTGTAGTTTATGTAGCTACTGTTGTAAACAATTCATTGTCTATGAATAATGTTATGATCAATACAACCTAGTAAAGTTCGGATGTCCAAATAAGGAAACTGGCAATATTGATACTGGCCCTATACAGCAGATATGTTTAATTACAGCAACAATCATTTCAAGTATCAGAAGTTGTCTTTTAAAATTTAAAGTAATGTACATTAGTTTGAAGTACAGATTATTCTATTTCTGTTTGCAGAGAATACCAGTTTTATTAGCGACTGAAAACTAATGTTTTCTAATTCTTTAATCATATACTAATGTATTTCTGACATTACAGAACGCTCACATGGCTTTGATTGATGCTCTGATGATGGCCTACACAGTTGAGATGATCAGCATTGAAAAGGTAGTGGCATCTATAAAGCGTTTTTCCACGTTTAGTGCCTCAAAGGAATTACCATATGATCTGGAAGATGCCATGGTGTTCTGGATAAATAAGGTAAATGTAAAATCTGAGCTGCTTTATTTCCATGTTCTGTATGAAGTTGGTTTATTATTGTTACATGTACCCCAAAGAGACAGTGAAAACCTTGTTTTACATACTGTTGCTATAGGTCAAGCATTGAAGTAGAAAGAGGTAAAACAGTAACAGAATACAAAATAAAGTGTAACAGCTACAGAGAGTGCAGTGCAGGTAAACAATAAAGTGTAAAATCCTAACACGGTGGATTGTGAAGTCAAGAGCTCATCTTATCTCAACTGGTCAACAGAGCCTTGACTCAGTGGCAGTACTTCCTCCTCTGACAGAATGTGACTCAAGTATTGCTTACGAAATATGTGTAAAATCTATTTCCATTTCTTATCCAGTCAAAGAAAGTGCTAATTTTCCTTATGGTACTAATTTTCTGTCTGCTAAAAGCAGCTGTCTCTTATACATCCCAGCTTTTGCATTCTAAGCTTCCGATGTGGAACACTATCAAGTACTTCCTGGATGATCATGAATATTGAGTCTATTGCAAATTCCTTGTCACTTTTTTTTCTGTTAAATTTTCAATAATTCAACAACGTTGACTTACCTTTTTTTTCTTGGATAGTTCCTCTTATTCTTCCTCTTAGAGGTTTTTGAGGAAGTTACCAGGAAAGTTGATGAAGGCAAGGTAGTGGATGCTGTCTTCATGGACTTTAACAAGGCATTTGACAAGGTCCCTCATGAGAGGTTCAAGAAGGTTCAGTTGCTCGGCATTCAAGATGAGGTAGTAAATTGGATAAGACATTGGCTTTGTGGGAGAAGATAGAGCGGTAGTAGATGGTTGCCTTTCTGACTGGAGGCCTGTGACTAGTGGAGCGCTGTAGGAATCAGTGCTGGGTCTGTTGTTGTTTGTCATCTATATCAATGATCTGGATGATGTGTTTAACTGGATCAGCAAATTTGCGGATGACAACCAAGATTGCGGGGGTGTAGTGGACTGCAAAGAAGACAATCAGATCGCATTGGGTTTAGGACCAGCTGGAAGAATGGGCTGTGAAATCGCAGATGGAATTTAATGCAGACACGAGCAAGGTATTACACTTCTGTAGGACCAACTAGGGTAGGTCTTACACAGTGAATGGTAAGGCACTGAAGAGTGCGGTAAAGCCAAAGGATCTTGTGATTACAGGTCCATAATTCATTGAAAATCGCGGCACAGGTAGATCAGGTTGTGAAGAAAGCTTTTGATATGTAGTCCTTCATAAATCAAAGTATTGAGTGCAGGAGGTGGAATGTTACGTTGAATTGTATAAGATGTTGGTGAGGCTCAATTTCAAAGTTCAAAAGTACATTTATTATCAAGGTATACAACCTTGAGATTCATCTGCTTACAGGCAGCCACAAAGCAAGCAACCTGAAAGAACCCAACTTAAAAAAGCAACACCTAATGTGCTGAGAAAGAGGGGAGGAAAAACACAAATCATGCAAACAATAGAAGCAAACATCAGCATTCTTAACCAAATTGAGTCCATAGACCTGGAGCCAGAGTATGCTCATAGTCTCCGTCTCAAGTTCATCAAACAGCAGGACAAGTTACCGCAAAGCTTCAGACATGAAGCCTCAGCGCTATGGAGAGAGAAATGAACTGGGAAAGAGCAAGCGGAATCTGCCGGACCTTCATTTTTCCTCCATTCTCAATACCCTGCCTTTTTAGTCTATTTAGGCTGATGTTTAAAGTGTCCAAACACCAGGTCATGCCTCACATTAGGACCCAGGCCTCACCGCAGTGATATGCTCTGGGCCAAGACCTCGCCGCCCAGCCTGAAACAGTTCTCGACCTTTTCAGATTGGCTCAGTGCTGAAAGTGATCCAACCTTCTGATTTTGGTGGACAGGCACCAAAACTCCTCCTCCATGTCCCCTCTACAAATCACTCACTCCAACTCTATCCCTGCATCTTTTTCTAATTAACACACTGTCCCTATGTTTTATTATTAAAGCTGGTAATGTAGCATTGGACTAACAACTAGGCATGCTTTTCTTTGTCTTTTTTAGTCTTGTGTCTGTTATATTTTCTGTTTCTCAAATTCTCTCTTATGGTATTTGATCTTCACTCTCATCTCTTCCTGGGAAAATGGGTGTTTGTATAGAATCTTGTCTGGAAGCTTCTCATCCAGATATCTTTCTACAGAATTAGTTATTCAATCCAGTTGAATCGGCCTGCTTTGGAGTTCGTATTCAATAAACTGGAAAAAACAATTTCCCATATCAAGCTTTTGGTGACACATTTTTATTTGGTTTTGTAATGTTAGCATTGCCTGCCATTTTAGTAGTAATTTGCAGGAGGTTTGGATTGTAATTGGAAAGAAACCCAATTGTGCTGTTCAACTTTAATTTACTTAGTATTCCCATTATTCATTGTTAATAGTTCTATACTACTTACTCCAGAAGAAGATGACTATTAGAAGAAAAAAAACAAAACAAAATCATAATTTGCTATAAACTGCCACTTTCATTCTTCTATTTATATCCAAAACATTTTTTAATCTTCCAGATCTTCCACATGTTTGGAGTTCTTTTAATGACTTAACTCTTGCAATTTTTCTGTTTGTCTTCCACTGTATCATACTTTAGTAAGGCTGTTAGATTGGCATGCCTGGGACTTCGTGCCATACTGGTAGATTTTGCTGGACATTTGGATGTTACTCCTATAATTCACAAACACATTTTACTTTCTTTTTCAATCTTTTTATTAATTTCAAAATATAGAAACAAAACATAGCAATAATACAGATAATATGAGATGTATTGTTACATTTAAAAAAAAGAGTAATTGCAAAACCAAATAGTGGAAATTACCAAAACTCCCATACATGTAAAACTGATCACGGATAATATAAAGCAAAAAAAAGGAAAAAGACAAAAAAAAAGAAAAAAAAACCCATCCCAAAAGAAAAAAAAAACTAAACTAAACTAAACTAAAAGACTTGGGCAAAACTAACAACTTAAAAATGGAAGAGAAGAAAACCTCAGCGTCGATGCCTCCACTCCCCTCCAACAACAGTACAGAGAAATAAAACCAGTTTGGAAATGATCAAATTACATCAAATGAAAATGCTGAATGCACAAACACATTTTAATTCATATTTTTTAAGCTGCAACACAGAATTCCTGCAATTTTACTATTTTTGGATTTCCGTGGACTCATTACTCATCACACTTCTTGTTATTTATCTTCTGCAATTTTCCATCTTGTATAAATTTTGTATCTGTGTACTATCATAGAGTAAAAGTTGAGTTTGTTGTCATGTGCACAAGTACATTTATCAGACATCCCACCTCTCCCGAAAGTTCCGGGAGTCTCCCGCATATGAATAGTGGCTCCCTGATGCCCGCAAGTTATATACAATATCACAGAAATCAATTTTTTGAGAGCGAGCGAGAGAAAGCAAGAGAGAGTGCGAGCGAGAGAGAGAGAGCACGAGAGAGCAAGAGAGAAAGCAAGCGAGAGCACGAGCGAGAGAGAAAGCAAACGAGAGCGCACCATGGCAGAGTGTTCCAAAAAAAATATAAAACGTACGTCACCCAGACTACACTAAAGTGTAGTCTGCCTAATAGGGGTCAAAATAATGACAGTGTTGCTCGCTGCACTGTTTGCAACAGTGACTTTTCTATTGCCCGTGGTGGGTTAAGACTGCAAAAGACGTGTTGAGGTGAGTTTAACAGGTGTCATTCGTTCATTAGCATAGTTAACGTTATTTAAACTAGCTGGCCAGCTGCTAAGGAGCTACTCTATTGCAGACATCCCACCTCTCCTGGAAGTCTCCCGCAAATTGATGGTGCTACCTCCCTGAAACCAGTTTTTGCAGGGTGGGATGTCTGATTTATGCACAGTTGAAATAAAGTACTTGGAGGAGCATTGCAGGCACATAGCATCATCCAAGCAGCATTTACAAAAAAAAATGTAAACTAAGCATAAATTGTACATGGCTTTTACAATTTAAAAAAAGTTAGAACAAGAAGTCAATTTTAGTGCAAAATGTCAGAATAGTCAATGTGTTGCTAAATTGTAGTGGTGATTATGGTTTTGCTGGTTGGGAGGTCTGGGATTTCAGGCTTCTGTACCCCTTGCCTGTTGGTATTTGTGAAAAGATAGCATGGCCCGGATGATGGGAATCTTTGGATACTACTACCAGCTGTAGATACTACCAATGGTGGGGAGAGGTGTGCCTGTGATGTACTGGGTAGAGTTCACTACTCTGCAGCTTCTTATGATCCTGCACAGACCATGATGCAACCTATCAGAATACTTTCAACAGTTCACCTGTAGAAGTTTGCTAATGTTTGGTGACAAACCGAAACTCAACATCCTAAGAAAATAAAGACACTGGTGTGCTTTTCTTATGTGGTAGGCCCAAGACAGGTCATCTGATATATTAATGCTCTAGGATTTAAAGTTGCTAACTCTCTCTACCATTGATTTTCCCCCATTTAGATTGGTGCATGTTTGTCTTTTTTTTTCCCCTTCCTTCCTTGAAGTCAGCAATCAGCTCTTCAGTTTTGCTGATGTTAAGTGAAAGGTTGTTGCTGTGGCACCACTCAAACAGGTATCCTATATGACAGTCAGGGAATCCATTAAGAGACGCAGCATAGCTACAAACCCACTGAGTCCATGCTGACCATGAATCACCCACTCACACAAATCCAATCTTATTCTCCCTGCCCTCCCGTTGACTCCCACTCCCCAAATTCTACTCCATACACAATTTACAGTACGTTGACCTATCCACCCCCATATCTTTGGGAAGTGAGAGAAAACTCGAGTACCTGGCATAACCCACACAATCACAGGGAGAGCTTGCAAACTCCATACACATCACCCTGAAGGTCATTATTCAAGTTTAGGTTTAATGATCATTTCACCATATGTGAATACATATGAATGCAGCCACATGAAACAGCGTGCCTCCAAGACCAAGGTGCAAAACACAATACCAACAGTAATACACAGTGTAAGGCACATATTAGATAGCAGTAAACATAGTCACACAGAAATACAATATAGCCCAAGTCCCTGAGTGACATGTCCTGAAATCAGTGGTGCATGAATGATTATCAGGAAGAACAACCCAAACCCTCAGCAGTCTGCAAAAAAATGCATGCACACAATCCGTCTTGTCTTCCACTGAGCGAATAAGCACTTGAGGATAGCACCAATGGGAGGAGCTGCCCCCAATCCAGCATGGATGCCATCCCACAGCGCCTCTGGCGTCTCCTCTCCTGGGCAGCTGCAACAGATGAGCCTACGGCAAGAGACCTAGTCCGACTACAACTGAGACCACGCAGCCCTCCGCCGTCCGTCTCGCCAATAAACCAGTGAACCAGACTTGCTGTATTCTACATACCAATGTCCCGCAGGGTATCACAAGAAAAATGTCCAAGACAATCTCTCACCGTAAGACTGCTATACTGCCTTTGCGCACTGACTCCGATACCTTTCTGTAACAGGCAGCAACACTGCCAGCTGTGCCACTGTGTCGTCGCTGTTCAGAGGAAGAGCTCAACATCGACAGTGTTATTTCAATAGCATTTTTCCCTCTGTATATTTTTGTTTTCTGTTCTACTAAAGTAATATTTATCTACTTTTTTCTTAAACCATGGGGTTCCTGCTGTTTGTATTTTTTTACAATAATGATTAAATTTCAGTGTTGGCTACTTAGTGACTGAAGCCACAACATGCCCAGAAAATAGAAGTCAGTCTGTTTATCTAAAGATGTAACAAAAAGGTCAGTTGTCATCAATCTGAATTAAAAACAAGAGTAATGAAAATGCTAAAGGCACTATAAAACTGAACTCACACCAAGCCGTAGAATAAAAAGAAAAAATTATCAAATTGTTTTGTATCCTCATCATAACACTCGCTGTAGATGTCGCCACCAAGATTAGTGAGATATAGAAGGACTGGGGACAGTATCAATATTTCTGTTAAATCTGTGAAAAATTATGCATGAATATCATTAAATTTCTATATTAGACTTGGCCTTTTGTCACACCTTAATTTGTCGTTATTCTTGTATAGCAGGGTTATGTAAAGATGTCATTACTCACACATTTACTTAGCAACATAGGAGAGCCATGTGTTGCTTTGCTTAGCAACCAATAATAACAGGATGACAGGTCCAATAAGCTTTCAGCCAGCATTCAGATTGGCTGAAGGCCAGTTTCTTAGTCAGTTAACTATATAAAATTGCTCTGATTTAAAAAAAATGGCTTAAATGGATCAGAAGAACATGAAACACTTGTCCTGAAAGTTGTGTATATTCCTCATTTAGTCACTGTTGCTTTTCTGTTTACAAAACCTTCTGTGAAACTTAACATTAATTTTGATTTATTTATTAATCTGGTTGTTTGCCAGGATTGTGTGAAATGATATTTGTTCTCTCTCACAAAATTGATAAGTATATTAGCAAGTGCAGAAAGTACAATATTTTGTAATTTTCAGTGTCCTTGTCTATTTCATGATGTTGAATTAGTAAAACCTTCTGCTGGGGAAATAACTGGTGACTGTTTGATGTGTTAATCTGTTCTCAGCTGTTCATGCTGTTTGTTTTGATGGGGTGAATATTATATGAACCTCAATTTCATGATCTGTTACTAAAACTAGAAGAAATAAAACAACTAAAGTATTATAATTTATTTTGTGTTAATTAAGTTATTGCCATTAATTTTGAAGTTGCAGTTATGAAACTATAAATTGAAGACAGTATTGAATTACTGCAATTTATTGGATTCATACAAAGTGTACCTGATAACTATTGTAATTGAATTGAAGTTGAGGATAATCTTTTTATTCCTTCTTTTTTGAATGTCATAGTGCTTGGTTTTTGTTTGTCCTATTTCCAGGCATCTTGTTGGTGGTTCTATTTTAATCCCCTTTTTATTGACTGGTGGTCACACTAAACATATTTCACTTGGACCACTTGCAGCTCCTTTGTCAAAAATACGATTATTATTTTAAATATCTGCAAAGAAAAAGAGAGTACTGCCTTTTTGGATTTCTACTTGTATCCCCATTTTTATTTGAAAGACCAATTGCAATGGGAGAATCTTTAGATAGAAATATACATAGAACATTATAGCACAGTACAGGCCCTTCAGCCCACAATGTTGTGCTGGCCTTTTAACCTAGTCTAAAACCTGTCTAATCATTCCCTCTTACATAACCCATTTTTCTATCATCCATTTGCCTATCTAAAAATGTCTTAAAAGTTTCTTAAAATAGAGGACAAATTTAAGTTATAATATTATTTTCTTGTGCTGCTTATCATAGTTGTTGCTTGAAAGAACTGCCAATTGTAAAGTAATAGCAAACAAAATATTTTCCTCAATTTCACAATTTTGCTCCATTGAAATTAGGTGTCTTGATTACTTGGCAATACTTAAGAGCATGAGGTCCCCCATCATTTCTGGCCTGCTTTCATGTAAGATCAATTTCAAATGATTCAAATGTTTCCATTGATTATCAGAGAATGTGTACAATATACAACCTGAAATACTGGTCTTCACAGATACCCACAAGAAACAGAAAAAGACCAAAACAATGAATGATAAAAAATGTCAGAAACCCAAAACTCCCCTCTCCCCTCCCTATGCAAGCAGCAGCAAGCATCAACACATCAACTCCCCCGCCTGCTTCAGCAAAAAGCGTCAGTGCCCACCGTCCACCAAGTAATAGCAAAGCACCCAAAGAGAAACCATGAATTGCAATGAACAAAAATAGTTACTTGCCCAAAAAGTTGACATGTCACAGGCCCCCCCTCCCCCGGACAGGGAGATATCACTCATTTTCACAGTCAAAGGGGAGACTGACGGTCGCAGTTACAATATTACACTGTACTGTGTTGCTTTTTATTCCGAGATTCTCCGACTCGAGAATCGGCAGCAAACTCTTCTGCCATCGAGAGACAGTGACCACTCGACTACAGAGACCTCTGTCCATACATTCGCTGCAGCAAAATCCTGGTGTTCCATCTTCCATGACGCCTCAGGCGACAACACTGGCCTCGAATTGATCATCCACGGGGCCGCGCCCTGGAGGTGCCATCGTCTAAACAGTGCCTGGAGAATGTCGGAAAATGGTCAGCCAGCGAGCTCCAGGAATGGGAATTCATCCACTGTTTGAAAAAAAAAAATACAGTTTGAGTGCCACTTGCAGATCAGGACTTCGATAGAACCCCAACCATCTAAAAAGGAAAACCAGAGATGTTAAAGAGAGGAATTTAAGCTGTTTCCTCAGATGCACTTGAAGAGTCAGCCATTTGGTCCCTCCTTAACTCTGCCCTTTTAATTCAATCCTTTTGTTGTTGTCCCATTTTTTTCCAACTCTCACTTAGATTTTTTTGATACTTGTGACATTAACATGTGTTGAACTCCTTCCAATCAATGCTTCTTTGCTCTGCCCTTCGCACTCTTTGTTCCTCTTTCCATCTCTTCCTTTCCACTCCAGCAGTGTTAGACCAGTGGACAACAACTTTTTCAACTATTCCAAAATTTCCAGATGTCCTTGTCTCCCTAAATTATTATGTATTTCAGCTTTTTTTTAGTCTTGTTTACTAGTTTGTTTCTACATTCCTGGTTCCACCCCACTTTTCTGTAGAGAACAGAAGGCTAAAAGAAATTTGATAAAGTATCGAAGATAATGACAGGTCTGGATAGAGTTGGATACTAAGAAGCTGTTCCCTTTAACAAAGGGGTCAGGGGTTAGCAGACACAAGTATGAAATAAACAACGAGAATTAACAGTGACATGAACAGTCTATATGGACAAAAAAGACTGCAGATGCTGGTGTATGGAATAAAAACAATGCTGAAAGAACTCAGTGGGTCAGGCAGCACCTGTGGCAGCAAAAGATACAAGTCAACATTTCCCATTGAAACCCTTTATCTGATTCTTACAGGTTCATTATTCAAAAAGTCAGCCTAAATTTTTGCCACCTCAGATGCTGCTTGATTTGGTGAGTTCTTCTAGTGTTGTGATGTTGTACCTTTCTACGCAGCGAGTGTTAAAGTTTGGAATGGACTGCCTGTAGCTAAGGTGGATACAGGTTGCTTTGTTGCCTTCAAACTGGAATTAGATTATTGTTGTGAGGAAACATTTGTAAGGCTACACAGTTGGTGCCAGTGGAAGGAACTAGAGTTAAAACTAATAGAGAGCTGGGGGGTGGGGTGGGGGGGGGTTGTGGAAACACAATAGACCAAAAAGCTTTCCTGTACTGTAACTACTCTGATTCCTGATCCTGACAAAAGCAGTCTTTCTCCTTATGGCAGTATTTTCTGGCCTGTCTTTCCACCTATTTTGTAGTACTTCATACCATTTTTCACCACCAGTATCTGAAACCTAGTATGTATCACCCTTTCTCTTCTGAGTATACCAGCCTTTTTTTAACAAAACATTTTTAATGTGTTCATGTACTCATGAAAACAGATGTTTTTATGTAGTAGCCTTGCAACAATTCAAGGTACAGAAAGAAAGGGATGGAGACTCGTGTTGCAAGAGTGGAGGAAGTGGGCACTCCAAAAAGAAATTCAGAGCTATGTCTAATGTGATCACAGTTTATATTATCTAAAAATATCCAAGTATGTAACTGAAATTTTTACTTAGCTTAGCCTTTGATAGTTTTTATTCCAATGCAGTATTTTATGATTATCCAGCATACTTTGACTGGGTCGTCTGAGTTTTGACAGGTAAAAACTTTTCAGAATGTACTACAATCAGGCTGCAGTTACTTGATTAAAATAAAAATATTTACTTTTGTATATTTACATGCAATGCTCACCTGTTACTTCATGCTGGAATTAAAGACAGTGTTGAAAAGAAAAATTTCAACTCCTTGTTTCAGCTCTGGATTTGTATTTTAGAAGCTATATTTTCGCTGACCATTTGTCCCAGTTGTTTTTATTAACATGTTTCTGTTTCTATTTTGAGATTAAAATATCTTTGTTGTCTTTTGCCTTTACAGGTGAATTTAAAAATGAGAGAGATTACAGAAAAGGAATTTAAACTGAAACAACAAGTTATAGAAAGTCCAAGTCACCAAAAGGTAATTTTTTTAGGCTTATCAAGTTCTTCTAGATCATTATATAGTATATTGACTGACTATTAAGTGCACTTTTCTTCTAGTTTATATAAGAAAATGTTTGTCAAGCAATCAGTCATTATATTTCATTCTTGATGCAATATTTAGTATTTAATGAAAGCAAGATACTTAGATGTACTCTTATCAAACCTTTTGTTTGCAAGGTTCATTGGTGAATTCTTCAGCAAATTACATTTTTACCTTGAACATCCACATTTAGCAGGTTTGATAAGTTTTTGTAGTTACTGTTAATTTCCTGCAATATTAAAACTTTGCAGTTCTGTTAACTTGGTGTTATATAAATTAACTATATGCTGTTTGTGCCAACATCTCAATTTGTAAATAAAGGTTGTGAGTAAGTCAAACTTTTCATCACTTGTCAATTAAAATATACTTGCAAACACATGAAATTCTGCAGAAGCTGGAAATCCAAAGCAAAATACACGAAATGCTGGAGGAACTCAGCAGGTCAGGCATTATCTATGGAAATGAGCAAACTGTCGATGAGACCCTTATACTTGTGACTTAAAGGTTAATAGTGTATATTTTAAATGAGCAAATGCACACTTGTCTTGCTGGACGTAGGGCTGTAATTAATAATTATGCACTAGAAGATGCCTTGTTACAAATTGTACTTTTGATTTTTGATGGTGTATACTTGCTTAGTGAAAGATACCTGTTTCTTATTTCTTCATCAAAGCTGACTTATTATTCTTACAGAAACAGATTTGGTCCGAATGCTATATTGATTCTGAACAGATTTTAACAGTCTTTGAAACCAGTGATGAAGTTTACACTATGGAAGCTTGAATGCCTTTGGACATGTGATTTAAAGATCTGTTTCATCCCAGAAGACTAAACTGAATAATCACTCAGTACTTCGAGAAACAATCAGCAATGGTTATTTTAGATCTTAAGACATGGGAGCAGAATTAGGCCATCTGGCCGTCGAGTCTGCTCCACCATTCAATCATGGCTGATCCTTTTATCTTCTCCTCAACCCCAGTTCCCGGCCTTCTTCCCATAAACTTTGATGCCGTGTCCAAGCAAGAGCCTATCAATCTCTGCCTTAAATACACCCAACGATCTGGCTTCCACAGCTGCATGTGGTAATGAATTCCACAAATTCACCGCTCTCTGGCTAAAGATATTTCTCTGCATCTCTATTCTGAAAGGGTGCCTCTCTATCTTTAGGCTGTGCCCTCTTGTCCTGGACTCTTCCACCATGGGGAATGTCCTTTCCCATCTACTCTGTCTCAGCCTTACAACATTCAAAAGGATTCAATGAGATCGCCCCCTCATCCTTCTGAATTCTAGCAAGTACAGACCCAGAGCCATCAAATTTTCCTCGTATGATAATACTTTTGAATGGGTTACCTCTCCAATATTGTTGAAATTGCCTGCATGCCTTCGTCAAGAGCAGATCCTCTAACAATTAGATTAAATATTTTGACGGGGTAATAAAGTTTATTGATGAGGAGTAGAGGTGGATTTCATTGACTACAAGTAAAGCGTTTGACAAGGTCTCACATGGGAGACCGGTCCAAAATTAGAGCAAGTTGGTAAATTGGATATAGAATTACTTTGCAATAGAACATGAAGGGTGATAGAAACAGGCTGATTTTGTGATTGGAAGCCTGTGCCTGGTGGTATTCCACATGGATCAATACTGGGACCCTTGCAGTTGGTAATAGACACAAATCATATGGATGTGTCTGTAGGGGATACAGTCATTGAATTAGCAGATGACATGAAGGTTAGTGCAGTTTTTCATGGTGTAAAGGAAGGGTAGTCTTGGACAACAATAATATCAACGTGTTGGTGAAATGGACTGAGAAATGGTAGGAGTTTAATCCAGGTCACCGCAAGATGATGCATTTTGTGATTTCGCATTGCAGGGTCTAAAGTTGTATTGAGGAACAGAGGACCTTGATGTAAAAGTTCAAAGTTCCTTGAAGATAACTGCACAGGTAGATATTGTGGTTATGAAGGCATGTGGGATATTGGCTTTCATTAGTCAGGGCATTGAATTGAAGAGCAGTGAGTTTGTGCTCCAATTTTATAAATCATTAATCAGACCTCAGATGAAATACTGCATGCAGTTCTAACCACCACTCTAGGAAGGATGTGATGGTGCCGGAAAGGGTGCAGAGGAGATTCATCAGGATGTTGCCTGGGATGGAGTGTTTCAGTTATTAGGAGAGACTGGGTGAGGCTACCTCTTTTTTGCCGAAATGCAGAGGAAGTTTGAGGTACATAAAATTGAAGGATATAGATAAGGTAACTGCAGCTAGCTTTTCCCCATACCGGAGGTAGATAAAACTAGAGGATATAGATTTAGGGAAAGCACAAGAGATTTAGAGGGAATCTGAGGAAGACCTTTCTCAATCAGAGTGGTGATTACTTGATATACACTGCCAGAGAAAGTGATGGAAGCAGAGTTTGTGTTGGTGTGAGTATCTGAATAGTTTGGGCATAGAAGGTTATGAGCCAAGAGCTGGAAGATGTGATTAATACAGATGGATGTGTACTGTTCAATTGAAGTCAAAAGTAGAGTTTATTGTCATATGTTCCAGTACGAGTCTGCGCAGGTCCAAGTTCACTAGTATACACATTTTAAAGTTATTATACAAGGAAGAGACTAAGGAGTAGCTTTAGTACTTTGAGATTGAGGTTTGAGATTTATAAAGGTTTATTTGGTTGCAGTATTAAGTAAAAATGTACAGTACTGTGATTTTTCAAGTTGTGGTATAACTGCATAATTATACAACCAGGTGATGGTTGTGCTCATTAGGAACAGTGTTACAAACCAAGAGCTTTGAGATTAAGTGTACTTTGTATCATTTGGCACAGCTGGACAGGACAAAATATTGGTTTGTTATAGTAGCCAAAGTACTGACGAAATAGCTTGAAGGTTTTTAATTGAAAGGATTGATATTTTGTACATTTTCCATTATTCTCTACTGTTCTTAATGTTTAATAATGCACTGTTGTTGGCCGAATCAAAGATGGGGACAAATTAGCATATAGGAGGGACATTGAAATTCTAGCTGAATGGTGCCACAGCAACAACCTCTCACACATCAGCAAAACCAAAGAGTTGGTTATTTACTACAGGAGGAGGAAACCGAAGGCCCATGAGCCAGTCCTTATCAGGGGATCAGAGGTGGAGAGGGTCAGGAGATATCAATTCCTCAGCATTATTATTTCAGAGGATCTGTCCTGGGTCCAGCACGTAAGTGCCTTTACAAAGAAGGCACAGCAGCACCTCTAGTTTATTAGAAGTTCACAAAGATTTGGCATATCATCTAAAACTGACAAACTTCTGACTGGTTGCATCATGGCCTGGAAACATCAATGCCCGTGAATGTAGCCCAGTCCATCACAGGTAAAATCCTCCCACTGCTGATCACGTCCACAAGGAGCATTGCCACAGGAAAGCTGCACCATCATCAAGGTCCTCCACCATCCAGGCCATGCTGTCTTCTCACTGCTGCCATCAGGAAGTAGATACAGGAACTTCAGGTCCCACACCACCAAGTTCATGAACATTTATTACCCAAATACCAAACTCTTGAATCAGAGGGGATAACTTCCCTTACCTCAACACTGAACTGATACCACAACCTATGGACTCACTTTCAAGGATTCTACAACTCATGTTCTCAATATCTTTATTTATTTATTATTTTCTCTTTTGTATTTGGACTATTTATTGTCTTGTGCACATTGGTTGTCCATTTCTGTTCTATGCAGTTTTTCATTGATTTTATTGTGCATCTTTGTATTTACTGTGAATGTTGATAAGAAAATAAATCTCAGGGTAGGATATTGTGACATACATATGTGTACTTGTATTAAATTTATTTTGAACTTTGAACTTTAATAGTGCACTGGGTCTGAAGGCTCAATTAACAACTGAAGAAGTGAGAATTTAAATTCAAACTTTTAAGAGACAGACATTTAAAGTCTTAATGCAAAGAAGAGAAGGCAGTAAACTCAAGTACAACCAAATGCGCTGATGTGGGAAAAATAAAGTCTATAAAGTTTAAACAGACTAGTGTTGGTATCCAGCAGGGAACAAGCGAGACTCAAGCTACAGATGGTGGACAGACTCTAAGCACCAGCAACAATGGAGACAATAAAAGATGGCAGCAATTTAATTTTATCGGCGGAACAAAAATATCAATTTTTAGACAGTGATCTGGAAAAAGATTGTACAACTAGTAAAATTAGGTAGACTATAATGTTTAATAAGTCTGGAGAAAGATAAAGAACAAAAATAGGTGGCAATGATACTTGTGTGACTAATTTTGACCAGAGAAGAGATCAGTTAAAGTGCATAAATGACGTAATTTTCATTCCTTTTTCTGCGGCACCGAACTGATCTGGCTTCTGTGTGCTTCTGCCCTGCTGGTGTGGAAGCTGGGGACCAAGGCTTGGCTTGGGCCAACTCCAGGTACTCTGGAAGTGGATCTGGGACTCATAGTGGTTTGGAGTGCTGTTGGCGTGCTTCTATTATTTGCAAGATGTGTTTTTTTTCTTTCTCTCTCTCTTTTCTTTCTTTCTCTCTTGCTCTCTCTCGCTCTCTGCAGTGGTTTTTGGTCTTTTTTTTAAATTGGGTAGTTTGAGTTTCTTGCTTTGTGGCTGCCACAGGCAGACAAATTTCAAAGTGTATAATTTATATATTCTTTGATGATAAATGTGCTTTAAATCCTGTATCTTGAATTATTTGAACTACATGGAGAAACTTTCAGACAAATTCAAATATCCATGGGTAAGGATTTAGAGTGGCTGGAAGGGTGAGCAGGTATTATGCTGCCACCTAGTGGTAAAGGTCGAAAAATGACTGGCTGGTGGCTTTCTACAGGGAAACGCCATTAGGAATGTTTCTGGGGAAACTTCAGCCTATGGCAACTAAACTCAAAACCAAGGTTACATGAATCTTGGTTGTGGAACTGCAATCTGCAGATGATGCATGCAGTTACTTACACTAAGGCTGAGCTTCAAGATTATCCACTCTCCTACTGAAGAAATTGAGAGGAAGGACATTACATTTAGCATCTTGAAGAACAAAATCCACCATCTTTCTCTCTTTGCTGTACCACAGTCCTTTCTGATAATGATTCATGATGAGATCCTGGAAAACACAAAGCACTTCCCATATTTCAGGAGCCATTCGTTAGAAGATGTAGACGATGATGAAATTTGACATAGCCTTCAAATGCTCCCTGGCAGTCTTTGGTTGAAAGAGTATCTGATTTTCGACTTAAGACTTAGTGCAAATCTCATGATGTAAGCTTTCTTGACTACTACACATTACACGCAGAACATTCCCACTTACTATTGGTAATCGCTCAAAGTGCTTAAGGAGAAGACTGGATGGTATTGAGCATGTCAAAACTGTATTGTGATCACACAGAAGCTCTGAGTAAGCAGAAGTGCACTATATCACAAACTACCCACCTACTGCTCCATTTGTATGAAGGTCTGCAGTTCCCTTGTCAGCTCCATCAGCATCTCAGAATCTATAAAGCCTGTATTGCACCAGGCTGGCAATACTTTGGAACCAGTGTCATCTTTTTGTTAAAAAACAACTTGGAAAACTAAAAATGTTTAAGGAAAATGTAGGAAATAAATTTGGCCAAGCAGAGTCAGCAAAAGAAGTGGCAAATTATAGTGTGTGAAACTAGAACTAGAGATTATGGGCCAAGACTCAAAGATGAACTGTTTAAGGAAACATGAGGGGCAGCTACTTCATTGAGGGTGGGGAGTGGAATGAAATGCCAACAGAAGAGGTGGATGTTGGTTCAATTTCAACATTTAAGAGAAATTTCGATACGTACATGGATGAGATGTGTCCAGATAGATGTGACTAGGTAGATTAATGGTTCAGCATGGACTACATGGTCTGAATGGCCTTTATCTGTGATGTAGTGTTCTCTGAGTAAGTTATGACAATTTTGTTGTGTAAGCTTTGACAGTCCTGAATTTTTTTTATAACGTTATTTCTATTTCTTGTGGACTACCTGATGTACACAACTGTGTACTTCATTTGTTTTAAACAAATAGCTTTCTTCTTGAGCAATTGCAACATTCTAGGAGAGGTGAAATGCAGCATCACCTGAGTCAGTTTTTAGACAAACATTTGCCATTCGTCTATATTCTTCTCCACTTTTTCTTATGTTTTTTGTAAGGAGAATTTTGCTTTCAGTTGTAGACCGTGTTGTGCGCTTGTGAAAAAGCAATATTTTATTAGAAGAAAAAGTATATTAGCAAATGACATTTATTCCATTGTCATGTTCTGGTGTATGTATATGCTATATATTTAACGGATGGAAAGAATATGAACTGACAAGCCTGTGAAATTGAGAGGAGAATTGGCATTCTCTTTCTGTTGCTAACTTTTCTGGTGAAAATTCCTTAAATAGATTGTTTTTTGCACTTCCTCTGACTTTACCATTCATCCTCATGGAGCAACTCTTAGCACTGTTTACTTTCTCTCTGTAACATAAGAAACAAGAAGCTTATGTAGATCAGCGGTCCCCAATCACTGGGCCGTGGACCGGTGCAGGACCGCAAAGCATGTGCTACCGGGCCGCAAGGAAACGATATGATTTGGCGATATGAGTCAGCTGCACCTTTCCTCATTCCCTGTCATGCACTGTTGAGCTTGAACGCATGCGAGGTCATTACCCACGCGTCATCCATGTCAGCGCGGGAAGGAGATCAACTCCTCGAGCTTGTAAATGACGGTGGGCTGAAAAGTATGTTTGACATAACATCCCTGCTGGCACTCTGGATCAAAGTCAAGGTTAAATATCCTGAGACAGCCACGAAAGCACTGAAAACGTTGCTTCCATTTCCAATATATCTCTGCAATGAATGTAATGAAAACTAAATTGAGGAATAGACTGGACATAAGGAACCCCCTTCGAGTATCGTTGTCTCCCATCACCCCTCGTTAGGACCGTCTTGTTGCAGGGAAACAAGCCCAGGGCTCCCACTGATTCAGCGATATTGGTGTGTTGCAATGATTTTATATGTTCATACGGGGAACATTTATGCTCTGTGTTTAATATCCAGACGTTACTTAAAATGTTATGCTTTTGACTTCTAAGTGACTTATATAACCATATAACAATTACAACACAGAAACAGGCCATCTCTGCCCTTCTAGTCCGTGCGGAATGCTACTCTCACCTAGTCCCACCGACCTGCACTCAGCCCATAACCCTCCATTCCTTTCCTGTCCGTATACCTATCCAATTTTTCTTTAAATGATAATATTGAACCTGTCTCTACCACTTCTACTGAAGTTCATTCAACACTTACTTCAAGCTCCCCTGTCCTCCCCTGATAATTAACTTACCACTATATTCATGCAAGGAAAATATGCGCTGTGCGTTTAATATTAAATTCGATAGATAAACCCTTTTAGAAACGAAATTGAGTGTATTAGCCACTTATCACCTATATTCCAGTTATGATTAATACTGCCCCCCCAAACAGAATCGCCAAAAATGATTTGTGGAAAAAAAAAATCGGCATGTACACGCACGCGCACTGGTGCCTGCGCAAGGCTTCATGGTCATTGTAGTCTTTCTCGGGGTAAACACAACGTATTTGACTGCTACTCTTGTCCATTGGCAACCCTACCCCCCTGCCCTGGGTCGGCTGGTCCGCAGTGCAAAAAAGGTTGGGAACCCTTGATGTAGATGATGGAGGAGATGATTCTGGCCTATTTTTACTTTGATTAGCCTTTATATCTTTTGATATTTAGGTATAATTGTAAACAGTGCTATGTTTGCTTAGAATGAAAATGGTACAGCTTGGATAAATGTAATTGTGCTGCCACTTTTGGGAACTTTCTCTATTTGCTGCACCTGCATGAGTATTTGCTTTTAATTGAGTTAATGTGATAACAATAATCAAAAAGGAAATAGTTACCAGTAAACATCACTTTGGAAATTTTGTTAAACTGTTCTTTTCTATGTTAATGTAAATTGGATACAGGACATGTATCAAATGCTATTCTAAACATTTTCCAAAATGTTATTATTTCATTTAAGAATTCTGGTCTAATTTAGTTGTTGTAAGCGTTTTGCATTGTCTTTATTTAAAACAGTTAGTACATACTGTGCGTACTAATGATATATATACAAAGTCAAATCAGAAATATGAACCTTGCCTTTATCTTTTTTAGTTATTCCACCATCCCAGTACATCACAATTGTAAATATTCTCTATAAAAATTAAGTCACTGATGCAATAAACTTTGTAATACTTGTTGATAATGTTTGCTAGTCAATAGGATTAGCCATCTACAAACGTTTGTAATTTGGAGTGTTTTATATTGGTCTGTGTGTGTTCTAACAAGCTTTGCTCCTTGCCTTTTGCTGTCCTTGAATTCTAACTCCTTTCCCTGCTTTTTGGGCAGTCTCCTTCAAAATGGTATTGGAAACTGGTGCCTGTAAGTGAGCCATTACATTTCTATTTATATTTCAGTTAAAATTAATTCCTCCTTTTAACAGCAGCAATAAACAACAAACATTTTCTGGTATACTGAATGTTGGAGAGCCTTATCAAATTTCTGTTTAAAAGCTACCTATGGTTATGTATGCTTGAGTTTTGTATCAGTTTTTGATTAAGAAAAAAATTGGACCTATTGTGAACTATTGGTAGGCATTGATTAAGAACTGAATGAAACAACCTCTGATTTATTTTCATCTAACATTGATACTTCAAAAAAAATTCATTTGGAGATTTTAATCATTTAGAAACATTGAAATAAAGTGAATCAGACTTTAAGTAGCCTGCTAGCCTGACACTCTGTGTAATGCTGAGGGAGTGCTGCACTGTTAGAAATGCTATCTCAGTCCAAGGTTCCGTCTGCATCAGGTGAGTTAAATGATCTCTCATTATTTCAATAATGGTCTACACGATTATCCCTGATGATCAAATTAATTGATCATGACCACATGACTCTTTGTGGGAGCAGTTGTGAATAAAGAGGCTGCTGTAGTTCCTCCTTAAAGCAGATTGCACAATTTAATTTAGTCAGTAGATATCCCATGGCTCAGATAAGTGCTCCTGACTGCACAAAGAATGTTAGTTTTGAATTCAATATCAAATGAGTTGCGATTTGAGAAATAATAAAGGAAGGGCAATTATATTTAAAAAGCAAGAGGTCTTTATTTTCATATTTTGAAAATATGCAGGAAGAATGGCTAAAGTGACATTGCACACTTGTAAAAGCTAATTTTTGGCACTAGAAAAGCTGACAATAGTGATTTACCATACTGGTAAAGTGGATAGTTGAAATGGAAGGAAAGGCCTGCATTTTGTGTTTTTAATACCTTTCACTTTCATTTCAGGACATTACAAAATACTGTACAGTCAATGATGTATCTTTTTTAACAAGTATAATTGTAGTTGTCATGTAGAAAGCTGTGCCCAACTTTCCACAAGCAGCCATGTAATAATGACTAGTTAATTTGATTATCAGAGATAAGCCTTTCTACTCTTGAAATAATGCCAGGACTAATTTCACTTCTAAAGTGCACCAGACCCTAAAGTATTTGTGCTGAAGTTTCTATTGCTCTTATCTCTGGAGTGGGAGAAGCCACTACAATTTGTCAAGTCAGACCACTTTTAACCTTTCGACTGCTAGCATGCAAGTTGTTGGAAAATTCCTTTCTCTGGTTCTCAGTGAGTTCAAATATTTTAGCAACTTCATACCATTTACTGTGTTAAGTGATGTTTCAGTTAACAAGATAACGTTTTCTGCTTCTGAAGGAGCAAGGTGTCTTGCACACCACTTTTTCCCTTTCCATGTTTTACTACATCCATCTGGTCACTGGAAGTTGCTGAATAATTTTAAATGAACACCATTACCCTCGATGTTATTTCTGTCACAGAATCCAAGCCAATATTTCAGTATGAGTTTC
Source organism: Mobula birostris (assembly GCF_030028105.1). Classification (NCBI taxonomy): domain Eukaryota; kingdom Metazoa; phylum Chordata; class Chondrichthyes; order Myliobatiformes; family Myliobatidae; genus Mobula; species Mobula birostris. The sequence continues at coordinate 20,946,232 of NC_092391.1, read as the reverse complement.
ATGATGCATTACTCAGATTTATTGTTTTGGTTGGAAGATGGTTTGTTGTTTATTGCTGAAATGCTCTATTCCAGAGAACATCACTGGGTTTTAAAAAGTGATTATTTGAAAAATACAATGTTCCTCTCAAAAAAAAAATTAAGGTTTAATGCTTTGAATATGGTTTATTAAATTAGTAGTCTGATATAAATTTTCAAACTAATTGTTGAGAACATTGGATTTACAAATGAGGCATTGGGAATTTGAGGATATTCAGTAGATTCCTTGTCAAGTATGTTTTCTCATGCAGGCACTGAATGCTACTGATTTCATTGTCAAATATGTGTGCACTGGAATCCTCTTATTCAACCATGTCCTTTTCGTCAGTTTTGTAGATGTCGAAACTATTTCAGCAAGACACTCCAAGGGACTGTCAACAACCCTCAAAGATATTCCAAACCACACCATCAGACCAGACTTTTACTAAAAGTTGTTCAATTTGGTTGCTTTCTTCAAATAGTAATTTACCTGTAATTTGCTGTGGTTTTTGACTGCAGTTCCTGGGTTATCTTTTCAAATAAAGGCACTTGATGCAAAGTTCCAAATGGAAAGTACTGTATATCTGGTGAATATACTGCATTTATGAATGATGTCAGTCATTTGTGTGCCTGAAGTTAGAGAATCAACGTTAATGTCCAAGACCACTCCTCCATTCTTCCTAACTGGTCTTCACCCTTCTCTAGCTATCAGCCATTGCTAATTTACTTTAAAATTGCACCCAAGGCCCACTTCTCAATTTATCAACCAAATGCGAGTAAGAATGAGGATAAGTCTGAGTAAGAATGAGGATTTTTGACAATTCCTGTCCTTAAACAAGGGTACTATTTTCTGCGTGCCTTGCATCTTTCAACATCCTGTCTGCTTTGTGTTGGTCTGTTTTGATGCATGCCATACCTCATTGTGTATTGGAACCAGAAGAATATGCTCAAGGTATTACAGTGTACTTTATATTTTCAAACGAAGCTTCTGGCTTTATTTTTACTGAAAGTTTACAGTTTTTGCATTCATTAATATAGAGTACTGGTAAATATATAACCAGAATGAACGCTTTATTAAACAGTCAGATGAATGCGTTTTCGTACAATTTCTGAAAAAATAATTGTGGAGCTGGGTTAATGCAGTTGTTTCTGAACTGCTATTTCATTAATTCCAATTAGAGTTTTGTAAATTCTAAATTCATTAAACCAGCTCACTATTACAGTCAACGAAGCTGTAATTTGTCACAGCAGGTTTGAAATAATAAATGTAGGTTTCATTGACAACCAATTGTTTTACATCAGAGAAGCAAAACAAACTGGGGAAAATGTTATATAGCACTTTAAAACTTATTTTTATCATTTGTACATGTAAGTAATTAAGTAATTTATTTATCTGTAAAGTCTTGTACAGCTCATCATGCATAAGGATCTGTTTACATGAATATTTTCAGAAGCTGTGGTGTTATAGTAAAATGTCTACATATGTTTTCAGAGACAGAATTTTCAAGCCACTTTACTGAGCTTGATATCCAGTTGATTCACATGGTTTATACATGTACTCTAATAAGTTGACAATGGCATCAGCAGCATTAATCACATCTGATTGCTGTATTTAATTATAGAATCAGTTATGACTACATGTGACCATAGACTAAATTTCATGTTACTACATAAAAATGCTGCACAGTATGTTAACATTAATGGGCTCTTAAAATTCTTAGCTCATGTATTTTTCTTTAAAGTATGGGTGTAAAGCAGATTGGTACTGATGAGTATCCAGAGATCCATCGAGCCAGGATAGATTAATATTTAAAATAACTCATTAAGTGAAATAGACTAAATTCATATCAGATTGATAGTAATCTTCCACAATTCTATTGCTTCAGGCTAATGATATTGCTAAAATAAAATTTCAACAAAAGGCATAACATCAATCTGCTCTGGGTTAAAGAACAAACAATTTAAAAATAATAATTAACAATTTTCATGGCAGACAGGTATCTGAAGAATGTACAACACGATACTTTGCCTTTTGTTAGGGAACCTTGGTATGTCTGCCTCACTGTAACACTGAATTATATGCTTAAGTAATGTCCAAAATTTAGTGAGACTTGCAGCCAAATCTTTTTTTGAATCTGAAGCTATTGAAAGAACAATGCTATTTTTTTCTCACACTTTGGTGTTCTTTGTGGTTGATTTCACATTCCGTTATTTTTTTTAAAAAGGGAATTTTAAATGCGTGCCAAGTGCAGAATGGTTAGCACATCTTTGGGAGCTTGAATACATCATGTCTGGACTAACAAGTACCCAATTTAGGTTGTAAAAGAAGACTTGATTTGCTAGTTCCAATTTAATATAAATTAATTTTAATCTGTAGAAGGAACTTTTCATTAAATTTATTAAAATTACAAGTAAAATTAACACAAACAAACTCTGCAACTTCAAGAAAAGAGGTGTTTGCAAAATGTACTTCTAATTTTAAAATGCATCAGCAAATAAACTGGTCTACTGTATTTTGTGGGAACAAAGCTGAGGAAAAGGTCTCAGGTGACCAACCATTCTAGGGTCATGATGGTGCATCAGGGAAGACAGTGGCAGAGACCTGAGCTCAATCCTGATTCCAGGTGCTGACTGTGTAGAGTTTGCAGATCCCCCCTGTACCTATGCAAGGTCCCCCAGTGCTTTGATTTCATGCAGATTGGTAGGTTAATTGGCTACTAAATTGCCCTTCATGTGTAGGTGAGTGGTAGTATCTGGAGCAGTTGCTGAATATATAGGAAGAATAAAATAAGGATTAATATAGGATTAGTGTAAAGTGATTGATCATCAAATAGGAAATGGTGGATTGAAAAGGCTTTTATTGTGCTATATCTCTCCATAACTTGTGACTCATATCCTTGGTGATGAAGTCATGAAGAAAATAGCATTTACCAACTGTTTTGGGGTTGAGCAATGTCGAAAACTTCAAAATATAAATTGCAATTGTTTCTTTCTTGCATGTACACACAGAAAACCCTTAAATCTTTGTTTTCTTATGTTAGGTTCGTTATCGACGGGATCACCCCTTGAGCAAGCAGTTACCATTTTTCCCTTTAATGGAGGATTTAATGAGGGATGCTTGTGATGGCTGCTCACTTCTTGCCGTTATTCACTATTACTGCCCAGAGCTCATGAAATTAGAAGGTATTCGTACCTAAAATTATGCACTATATTTATCTTTTCCTGTTGTTCCAGTGTAACAATTAGATGTGTTTTTACATACAAGTTTATATCAAATGTTTATTTTAAGCAATACATTATATGCAATATTTTTTCAACAATAATTTAAATTCTTCAATACCATTAGCTATTTCAAACTGATACTTTTAGAAATATAATGTAACAAATATAGAAAAACATCAAGTGAAAGAACTATGCATAAAAATGAAGAACTGTTTCAGGTCATCTAATCCTTGAACAAGTAATTCACTTCATTCATCTTTTATCTATTCAACACCACAGGCTCCCTAAAATACTGACTTAATCCTGGAGATCCCCTTTCCACATTTCAAAAAAAGATCATTAGTAAATATACAGGTGGCATTGTATTAGTATTTAATAAAATTAAAAATTTCAGAAATGGGGGAGGAGTGGCAAGAGGCAGAGGAGGGTAATGTTAGAACAGATCACAGTGGAATCTGAAATTCTGTGTACCTCATAACAGATGAGAGCTCCTAGTTTCAAAATAAATGACTTAAAGCTGTGTTGTTTATTTACTCTCAGCAAGGGTTTGTTGAAAAATACATCATGTACGGGGAAAATTAATTGGTTATTGACAGTTGAAAACAGTACAATTCAAAAACGCTGTGTTTAAAGTTTGTATTCATTCCTTTAAAGACTGGTTTATTTGAACATTAATTTAAATGGGATTCTTTTTGTCATTTCCTTTTCTTTGCAGATATTTGCCTGAAGGAAGTGACTTCAATTGCAGACAGCTTGTACAATATTCAGCTCCTGATAGATTTCTCAAATCATTACCTGAACAGAAGTTTCTATCTTACTCTTGAAGATATGCTATATGGCCCTACAGTGCTGAAGGTAAGGTCTAGTTGAGAATCCCTATTTAATAAGGCATTCCTTAAAGAGTCATTGTACATCTGGAGATGAAGGGTGTAAGTTCATGACTCAGTGAGGGAAGTTGTTTCTCCTCGTAACCATCTCAAATAGGTAAACACATAAAATGCTGGAGGAACTCAGCAGGCCAGGCAGCATCTTTGGAAAAGAGTACAGTTGATATTTTGGGCCAAGACCCTTCATCGGGTCTTGATGAAGGGTCTCAGCCCGAAACGTTGACTGTTCACTCTTTTCCGTAGACAATGCCTGGCCTGCTGAGTTCCTCCAGCACTTTGTGCGTGTTGCTTAGCTTTCCAGCATCTGCAGATTTTCTCTTGTTTGTTAAATGTGTAAATCCTTATTTTAAAATTGTAGCCTCTAGTTCTATATTATTCTTTACACTCATCAGTAAGATTAACATCCATTTTTTTTATATTCCAAAATTCGGTACAGTTGTAGCAAAACCACCGTAGTTTATACCAGAAGTCCAACATTTCATTGGCCACTTCCATTACGAGCTGCACCTCTCCAGTAATTTTGCTTCTCATTCAGGAATACCCAATCCTGTCTTTACAATTGTATTCTTAAGTTTCTCTCCCTTTAAATAACAATCTAGCTTTCTATTTTTTCTGCCAAAGAAAATGTTTTCACTTTTTCCCCAAACTATATTCCAATATGAAAAGCAAATAGCTGGCATAACATGGGCATCATCTGTGGAGGCAAAGGAATAGTTAACATTTAGTTCAAAGCCCTGCATCAGTGCAGAGTGAGTTTTATTTGCCATTATTAGGCAGTGTGTAAATGAAATTTCCAGGTTCTTTTTCACATGGTCATGAACCATTTGTTACAAAGAGAAATGAGTGCAGGCACCCCCCCCCCCCACCCCACTGTTGGCATCCATTTGAATTACTGAAATCAACCCTTACAGAATTCACAACTCAATATCTAAAAATATGAGAAATGGATTGAATTTCATACTTGGAATTTATATTGAGGGAACAACTAAATAAATGCATCAAAAAACTGCTAATTGAAAATAAAAATTCTTATTTTGAAAACGTAAACACGAGGAATTCTGCAAATGCTGGAAGTTCAAGCAAAACACATCAAAGTTGCTGGTGAACACAGCAGGTCAGGCAGCATCTCTAGGAAGAAGTACAGTCAACGTTTCGGGCCGAGACCCTTTGTTGCTGTTCCTTCAGTTAGTCCTGATGAAGGGTCTCGGCCCGAAATGTCGACTGTACCTCTTACTAGAGATGCTGCCTGACCTGCTGCGTTCACCAGCAACTTTGATGTGTGTTGCTTTATTATTTTGACACAGCTTCATTTTATGGAAAATTCCAATATGCCCTTTCCTGGTAATAGAATTCCCCTCCACTACATTAATGTGGTGGTGGCGGGGCGGGGGGATGGGGGAAGGTCGGGGTCACCTATAGCTTACAGATCATTTCTAGCCTTTTTGATGAATGGAATATAATTGATGAAACATTGATGGTTGGGGTCCAAGACATAATTATGTAAAATCTTTGGGTTGAGTTGATTGCCCTCTGAGAACCACAACCTTTGTGGTGGTTTTGTCTATAACTGCTGGAGATTTTACCCTGCCATCTTTAATGGGAGGTCTGGATATTGTGTCCTGCAGAGGCTGCTAATCAGACGTACTGAATGTCATGTAGCTTCCTGCGTTACAGCTGCCTTAGATGAGGAGTCAGGTGTGAGCTGTTTAAATCAGCTTATCTTATGCTTGGTCAAGTTCTTTTCATCTGTATTATAATAAACAGATGTGTGCTTAACATGAGTTTTTTCTTTATAGCCTAATGTTATGGTGTTCATTGCTGAGTTGTTCTGGTGGTTCGAAGTTGTGAAACCTGACTTTGTACAGCCAAGGGAAGTTCAAGAAATCAAAGATGGTATGTTGTTTTGAATGAATCTAAATTATCAATGTGATGTGACTGTTCGTCTTAACATTTTCTAGAGTTGCTTGATAATTTGACCATCAAAATTTGGGGCCAAGCCACAATTTTCTTGCAACTGTTTGTTCTGGATAAAAATGTTTAAAAGATATTACCTCTTGAAAGTCTAAACACACTACATAATATCAGTACCTCTCCATGATAATTACACTTTAATTACAAAGGAAAACATTCTCAACTAAGTAATATGTAATATCTACTTTCTTTTAGCTAAAACCCTCTTACAACAAAAGAACTTGCGTCCACCTCTTCCAATTTCCAATGCAACAAAAAGGAGCTTTATGGTCAGCCCAGCAAATGGTGATGTGACAGCAACTCCACCACAGAGTAGCCAAGATATTGGAACCAGGTATTGCCTGCATCCTGAAGAGTTTGTGTAAGTTTGTCTCTGTCCTCTATCTTGGCATGTCCTGAAGCAGCTTGTTTTCCAACACGGGTACAGTGTTAACTAAAAGCATATGAGTGATGGCTGCTTCTGTTAAATTTAATGGTGTGTTTGTATTTAAAGTTTTATTATATATTGTATTGGAAGTAAAATTTTGTAATACTAATCAAGTGTATGGAAAAGTTAAGCATCTAAATTATCTCATCAAATCAGGCTTTTTGTATCTTTTATCAAATAAAGCTAAGGATGTTTTTCATTTCCCTTTACATGCAGCAAAGGAAGCCCTGCCTTCAGTCCATCCCACCCACTATTGCCTTTAAGACAGAGGCAACACAAGTCTTCTTTGCCTTATGAAGATAGTCAAGGTAAGACTGTTGCAGTGCATTCAAACTGGAAAATGTCCTAGTGAATATTTAGAAGAATTTTAGAAATGCAAGAGATTGGGTATGATAGTGGTGTAGCAATGATAAGAAATCATTAATAATGCAATGGGAGCATCTTGGTGACCTAGTGGATTATTTAATGTGGTATCAGCTTGTTAATCATGTAGTTGTTTTAAATAGTTGCTTCAAATAGTTACTTTAAATCCCAACTGATTATTGCTTAACTGCCCTTCCTTTTATATTGCTCTTTGGAGCTGAAAAACAAACAAAAAAAATCTAATGACGTTATAAAACAACTTTGTGATATAATGAGTTGTCAGCTACTTTGATCATTTCTTAGTTATTGGTTATTTATATTGCTAGAATAGCGATATTTCTTTATAAGGTGAAATTCTATATCCCTGAGAACAGTAGAAACTGAACCATTAAATGTGTTGAAAGCTGAGATGGGTTGTTGGGGCTATAGGTGATTAAGGATTGTGAGCAATGACAGGAACGAGGAATTGTGGTCCAGGTTAGATTAGCTAAAAGATGTATTTAAAAAAAAGTACTCCCAGCACACAAGTTATTAATTTCCTCTCCTAAAATTATTTTAAAGAACATAGTAAAACATGATCAAATGTAAAATTAACTAATTTTTAGATTTAATTTAACCAGTTATAATTTGACATTTTATATAGAATTTGATTTAGATATCCAGATTGTCAAATGATTGTGTTTGGTTTTATTTTCAATTTTACTTTTCATTCGTTTTTACCCAGTGTTCTTGTCGATTTTTGCCAGGTATGCTCTAGAATGACCAGTCATCCTCCAATACATTGTGCAGGTGGCAATTAATTAAGCATGAACCTTGAATAAACTATTCAAATATGAGCATCAACCCACGTGGTCCTCTTGAGTATCTTGACACTGGGAAATATCATCCCTCACCAAGAATCTTGAAACCTATGAGGCCTTTTCTGCTTTCATCTAGACTGAGATGTGAGCAGAGTTGGGGTCAAGTCTGCCAGCTCCATGACTTGTATGCCAACCTGCTCCTGAATAAAGCTTTTTTTTAAATTGTCCTGAATATAGGTATGAGATCATAAACAAACACCAAATAGTGACACTAAATCTTTGTGGAGCTGTTAAAATTATCTATAATGAAAATAACTAATCCTGTTTATACTGTTTGCCAAGTTTAAATCATATTAACATCATTGCCTTTGTCATTGCAAATTATAATGTTGTGACATCAGACTCTGATATGAGACCATAAGACTATAAAGAATAGGAACAGAATATGGCTCTTTAGCCCATCGAGTCTGCGCTGTCTTTCCATCATGGCTGATTAATTATCCCTCTAAACCCCATTCTCCTGCTGCTTCCTGTAACCTTTGATAGATTCTTAATTAGCCGTGGCATCAAACTCCGCTTTAAATATACTCAAATATACTCAGTTCTAAATAGATCCACTTTATTCTGAGGCTGTGGCCTCTGGTCTTAAATTCACCTGTTAAAGGAAACATTCACTCTATCTAGGCCTTTCAATATTTGATAGGTTTCAAGGAGATTCCCCCTCATTTTTATAAACTCCAGTGAATATAGGCCCAGAGTCATCAAACACTCCTCATATGTTAAACCTTTCATTCCTGGAATAATTCTTGTGAACCTTCTCTGAACCATCTCCAATCTTTCTTGGAAAAGGGGTCAAAAGTGTGGTCTGCCCAATGCCTATATAAAGCCTCAGCAATACATCCTTGCTCTTATATTTTAGTTCTGTCAAAATGAATGCTAACATTGCATTTGTCTTCCTTATCACTGACTCAACCTGCAAGTTGACCTTTAGGGAAGCCTGCACAAGGACTCCCAGAGTCCCTTTGCAACACCGTTTTAAACTTTCTCCCCATTTAGAAAATAGTCTATCAAAGTGCATGACCATGCACCTTCCTACATTATATTCCATCTGCCGCTTCTTTGCCCATTCTCCCAATCCGTCCAAGTCCGCTGCAGACTTCCTGCTTCCTCAACACTACCTGCCCCTCCACCTATCTTTGTATTGTTTGCAAGCTTGGCCACAAAGACATCATTTCCATGATCCAAATCATTGATATATCATCTGAATATTGATATAAGACTTACTGTACATTCCTAAACCAAAAGCCGCAGATGAATCAGGTGGTACGTCATCTGCTGAAGGCTTGGTCTGTGGCATTCAAGTCTGGTGATCCAGGTCTGTACCAGAAAACCAGGTATGATTTGTGGAGGGCTATTTCAAGGGCGAAGAGACAATTTTGAATGAGATTGGAGGTGACATCGGATGTATGACAATTCTGGCTGGGTTTGCAAGACATTAATTCCTACAAAGTGAAACCCATTATCATGAATGGCAGTGATGCTTCACTACCAGATGAACTCAACACCTTCTATGCCAGCTTTGAAAGGGAGAATACAACTAAAACTGTGAAGATTCCTGCTGTACCTGATGACCCTGTGATGTCTGTCTCAGAGGCCGATGTTAGGCTATCTTTAAAGAGGGTGAACCCTCACAAGGCGGAAGGTCCCAATGGAGTACCTGGTAAGGCTCTAAAAACTTCTGCCAACCAACTGGCAGGAGTATTGAGCCTCTCACTGCTATGGGTGGAAGTTCCACTTGCTTCAAAAAGGCAACAATTATACCAGTACCCAAGAAGAATAATATGTGCTGCCTTAATGACTATCACCCGGTAGCATTCACATCCACAGTGATGAAACGCTTTGAGAGGTTGGTCACTGCTTAGCCCACTGCTCTACTCTCTCTATACCCACGACTGTGTGGCTAGTCATAGCTCAAATGCCATCAATAAATTTGCTTATGATACAACCATTATTGGTAGAATCTTGGAGATGAGAGGACATACAGGAGTGAGCCAACCAGTGGAATGGTGCTGCAGCAACAACCTTGCACTCAACGTCAGTAAGATGAAAGAACTGATTGTGGACTTCAGGAAGGGTAAGCCGAAGGAACACATACCAATCCTCAGAGGGATCAGAAGTGGAGAGAGTGAGTAGTTTCAAGTTCCTGGGTGTCAAGATCTCTGAGGATCTAACCTGGACCCAACATATCGATGCAGTTGTAAAGAAAGCGAGACAGCTGCTATACTTCATTAGGAGTTTGAAGAGATTTGGCATGTCAACAAATACACTTAAAAACTTCTATAGTTGTACCGTGGAGAGCATTCTTGCAGGCTGCATCACTGTCTGGTATGGAGGGGCTACTGCACAGGACCAAAAGAAGCTGCAGAGAGTTGTAAATTTAGTCAGCTTCATTTTTGGGTACTAGCCTACAAAGTACCCAGGACATTTCAAGGAGCGGTGTCTCAGAAAGGCAGTGGCCATTATTAAGGACCTCCAGCACCCAGAGCATGCCCTTTTCTCACTTTTTTTTTCTTTTTTTTAAAAATTTTATTTTTATTTGGATAAGGAATTCACAAGTATCATGTACTTTTTTCTCACGTATAACCTTTTCCATTTTTTTATATGTATAAAACTATAATTATGTATACATTCTTAAGTACCCATTGAGATGATATAAAAGGAAATTAGACACTTAAATAATTATGTACAGTGGTAATTCTAATCTATTAGGCTAAGTAATGGTATTAGTTGTTAAGAAAAATAGTAATAATAGTTTCCATATATCTCTTCTGGATCATTTCTACTGGTCCAAAATGTTGTATGTAAGCCTATGTAACAACCATTGTAGGTGTTTATATCCTAACTTGTTCATGCTTACTCCTGCCCCCAGACATAATTATCCAATCCCTATGTACTTATTTACTTAATTTTATCATTTTTTATCCCGTTCCCAAATCTTTTCCTTTACTTGTATTAATTCTCTGTTTTCCAAAAGAAAACAAAAAACAGTAAACATTTAGACTAGGGGTGCTTACGTTAGCAATATTACTGTGTTGATGAGAAGAGCAGTATAGATCATTAGGAGAGTCATCTAAAGTCTGCTCGCATTGGGGTTATTTATTCCAGATTTGATAAAATTTTTCTTTTTGAATTCTCAGAGAGTAAGTCAACTTTTCCATTTTAAATATTTCCAAGATAATTTCGTGCCAATCTTCTAATGTAGGTGGTATTGGATTTAGCCACTTTCTAGTGATTGATTTCTTACTTGCCGCTAAGAGGGCCTGCAGCAACTTTATATCTTCCTTCTGTTCAAGAAACAATACATGCCCCAAATAGAGTGTCTCAAAGTTCAGAGGTATCTGGGACCTAAGTACCTTAACTAATGTTCTATGAATACCTTCCCAAAATAGACTTAATTTAGGGCAATCCCAGAAAATATGAAAATGATTTGCCTCCTTGGAGCCACGCCTTCTCCAACACGTCACATTTGTATCTTTATATTTTTCCTGATATGGGGTCTTGAAGTATCTTATAATATTTTTCCAACAATGTTCTCTCCAAGTCAAAGGATTAGTCGAGGACCACTGAAAGCTGCATATCTTCCCCCAAGCCTCCTCTGAAAGTACCAACCCCGCTTCTTTCTCCCACTTCTGTTTAATATACAATATCTTTACATTTTTAGCATGGGAGAGTGCATTATATAATCGAGAAACTGATTTACTATGTATTGAACTGCAAGCCGAATTCAGAATCTTGAAAAATTCTAATTCTACTGTTGATAGTTCTGTATATCTACAACTCTGGTTAACATAGTTTCGTACTTGAAGGTACCTAAAAAAAAGTCATTGTGTTCTAGGCCATGTTTGTCCTGCAGGATTTGGAAACTTTGTAATACTCTTTAATCTATAAATGAGAGGTAGGTTGTAAGACCTTTCTTTATCCATAGTTCAAATCTTTTATCTCCTCTGTTGGGAAGGAATTCGGTATCATATGCACACCATCTGAAGAGTTTTAACATGTTATTAATTCCACATGAATTAACCACCTTCTGCCATACTTTTAATGTAAGATTTATCCAACTGTTTTTAAATTTTTCCAATTGGGCCATCAATCCTTTGTCAGCTATTGAGGCCTGTAGAGGAAAACTGTCAACTAATCCAAATTCTATTTCCTTCCATCTAGCCTTATATTCCCTATTACACCAATATAACAGAGGGGTTATCTGTGAGGCATAAAAATAATTTCTCAGGCAAGGAAGAACCATACCCCCTCCTTCCTTCCCTAACTGTAAGGTGTTACATCGAATTCTAGGTTTCTTTCCTTGCCAAATGAAGCGGGAAATCCATTTGTCCCATTCCTTGAATTGATTATCATCCACCTCCACAGGTAAAGTACGGAAAAGATACAGTAACTGAGGAAGAATATTCATTTTTATAGTATTTATCCTTGAATTTTAACTTAAAAAGGGGATAAGATTCCATCTATGCATATCTGCTTTTATCTCTGAGTGACAGCATTGAAAGATCCTTCGGCAGGGTTATTTCTAAATATTTTAATGATTTAGCTTCCCACTTAAGATCGTATGTATTCTGCAATTTTTTGGATGGTGTATAATTTAGGGACATAACCTGTGTTTTCTTTACATTTATTTTATAACCTGATATTTTCCCAAAGTCATCCAACAGTGTAAACAATCCTATAAATGATTTTTCTGGTTCACTCAGATAGACCAAAACATCATCTGCGAATAACGCCACTTTCTGTTCAATCCCTGCCACCTTGATACCTTTTACGATTTCACTCTGTCTTATTAGTTGGGCAAGCGGTTCAATATATAGTGCAAAAAGGAGAGGAGAAATTGGGCATCCCTGTCTAGTGCCTCTCTCTAAGATGAAGGAGTCAGAGAGGTCCCCATTTATCTTAATTCGGGCTGTAGGGCTGTCATATGGAGTCTGAATTACTTTAATAAACTTTTCTTGAAAGTCGAATCTTCCTAACACTCTGTATAGGAATGCCCAACTAACCGAATCAAAAGCTTTCTCAGCGTCCAATCCTACTACCATTGTCTCTTTCTCGTTCTTATTAACCTGTTCTAATATGTGTAGAGTTTGCCCTTTTCTCACTGTTACCTTCAGGTACGAGGTATAGAAGCCTGAAGCACACACACAGCTATTCAGGAATAGCTTCTTCCCCTCTGCCATCCGATTCCTAAATGGACATTGAACACTACCTCACTTTTTAAATACATATTATTTGTTTTTGCATGATTTTTAATCTAGTCAATATACATATACTGTAACTGATTTTATTATAATTTTTTTCCTATATTATGTATTGCATTGAACTGCTGCTGCTAAGTTAGCAAATATGATGTCTCATGCCGGTGATAATAAACCTGATTCTGAAAAGAAGCAGTCCCAATAACTAACCTCTGCAGAACACCACTTGTCACCGGCAGCTAAGCAGAATAGGCCACTTTTATTCCAACCCTTTGCCTCCTGCCTTTCTTCTATCCGTGCTAGTATCTTTTGTGTCATACTATTGGATTTGTTAAACAACCCCATGTGTAGCACTTTGTTAAAGACCTTCTGAAAATCCAAGTAAACAAATCCACTAACTCTCCTTTGTCTTTCCTGTCTATTGTTTCCTTAAAGAATTCTAGCAGATTTGTCAGGTTCAACCATGCTGACGTTGGCCTCCTTTATCATGGGCCTCCATCATGTAACTTCATCCTTAATAATGGACTCCAACATCTTCCCAATCACTGATTAACTGGCGTATAATTTCCTTTCTTCTGCTTCCCTCTCTTCTTAGAGTGAAGTGACATTTGCAATTTTCCAATCCTCCGGAACCATCTGAGGATCTAGTGATTCTTGTTACTAATGCCTCCACAGTCTGACTTATTTTCTCCCTCTCAAACTGCAAGGTGAACTCTATCATATTATGATCACTGTCTCCTAAGGTTCCCTTAGCTTAAGCTCCCAAATCAAATCTGGTTCATTACACAACACCCAGTCCAGAATTGCCTTTCCTCTATTGGGCTCAACCACAAGCTGCTCTTAAAAAGGTACCTCATAGGCATTCTACAAATTCCCTTGGTTGGGATCCAGCACCAACCTGATTTTACCAATCTACCTGCATGACTATTGTAACATAACCCTTATTACATGCCTTTTCTAGCTCCCATTGTAATTTAAATCCTATATCCTAGCTACTGTTCGAAGACCTGTATATAACTCGTTTCAGGGTCTTTTTACCCTATTATGTACCCCGTAACTGGGTTGCCAAACCAGCAGAAATGGACCACATGTTGGAGTCTGGTTTAACAGAAACTAATAAAGTTTTATTAAAGAAATAAGTAACACAGTACTCTAATCGTAAGGATAGAAATGCAACAGGTTAGCAATGATGAAACACACATGTACACAGAACTAGGGTAATAGGAATCAACCAAGCTCTATCGCAGTCTAGGGGTAAAATGATCAGTCTCAAGTGACGCAGAGTTCAGTTCAGCTTAGTACAGTTCGCAGTAATCGCTGTTGTGCTGTTGGAGAGAGAGAGAGAGAATGCAAATTTTGATTCAGACAGACCTTTGATGTTCTTCGCAGTTGGCTTTTGGGTGGACCCTTTTTTATGTCTTCTGTGGTTACCGACTGTGACCCCTCCGTTCCGGATACGACCGTTCTTCTGCGGTGAACCCGGCACCCAGGCAAGGGCAAATACACACATCGGGTTCCCACCGATCGTACCCTTTCACCCTGTGCGTCAATGGTCGGTTCCCGCGACCAGACCTCCAAACTCCCACCAACTTGTGGGGGCACACCGCTCTTCCAGGGTCTCGTGATCTCGTGGTGTGTGTCATGCCTTAGCCAACCTGTTCTTTTTATCCCCCTGCTGGGGTATCGCCTGTCCATCAAACTTCAAACAGTTCAGGTTCAAAGCAACCAGTCTGTCAATACTTGGAACTGTGTCCCTCTTTGTTATGTCTCTTCTCTCTCATCAGCATCAATCTTCTGATAACTTGGTTTTTCATCACAACCCTTCCAATTTCTTAACTCTAACCACAGGTTTTCTACACCTCCTGATCATATGTCACCCTTTCTTAGGAATTAATTTTACTCCCTGTCGGTCTGCTAGTCCTTTTCATGCAATGTGTAGTCTTAAATATTAAGCTCCCAGCTATGATCTTCTTTCAGTCACAACTCAGTGATGCCCTCAACACAAATTGATCTTGTGAATTGATTTTGCAGCTGCTGTTTTAAATTGTTCTGACCCTTTTAAAATCAGCACTATTACTGTTTGTGTCATGAGGTAGTGGCTGGGAACGGACCCAAGTGCAAGACACAGACACTGAAGTACTAGGGACAGGACTAGGTTACAGGGTGAGGGCTAGGACATGGACACGGAAACTGGGAACCCAGAACAGGACTGGACCAGAGAGCTGGGAGTCCGGGCTTGGACTCCGAGTCAGAGACTGGACAAGGATCCAGTACCTGGGTCTTGCCTCTGGCTCGGACCCCAGAACTAGGCAAGGATGAGACTTGGCTGGCAGGCAGGACAAGGCTGGAGTCTTCAGGCTTGAGACTAGAGACCTGGGGCGAGGCTTGAGGCTTAGGGACTTGAGGCGAGGCTTGAGGCTTAGGGACCTGAGGTGAGGCTTGAGGCTTCGGGACCTGAGGCGAGGCTTGAGGCTTAGGGACTTGAGGCGAGGCTTGAGGCTTAGGGACCTGAGGCGAGGCTTGAGGCTGAGGGACTTGAGGCGAGGCTTGAGGCTTAGGGACTTGAGGCGAGGCTTGAGGCTTAGGGTCTTGAGGCGAGGCTGGAGACCAGAGACTTGAGGCTTGGGGTCTTGAAGCTTGGCTTGGGGTGAGACTTGGCTAGAGGCTTGGGGCCTTGAAGCTCCTCCTGGGCAGGGTGCGGATCTCCACCCGATGGAGGCAAGGGACAGGAAGGGACAGAACCAACCACAGGGTAACGGCAATACGGCCTGGCTTACCCGACAGAGGCAAGGGACAGGAAGGGACAGAACCAACCGCAGGGTAACGGCAATACAGCCTGGCTTACCTGACGGAGGCAAGGGACAGGAAGGGACAGAACCAACTGCAAGGTAATAGCAAGGGACAGGAAGGGAGCTAGGTACAGGGTGGCTCCAAGACAAGACTTCAGGCAAGACGAGGCGAGGCTTCAGGCAATGCAAGGTGAGACAAGAACTTCAGGTGAGGCGAGAGTTACCGGCAAGACAAGGCGAGGAAACAGAAAGCAGGGGTAGGGATACAAGGAGTAAGGACAAGAACAATCCAGCAGCCACGCCCTGGTCTCTGGAGGTATTTATGCAGCCAGTCCCAATGAGAATCAGCTGCCTCAATTAGTGCTCAACAGGAACAGAAACAGGGTAGACTGGAAAACCTGGAGCAAGGGTCGATGGACCAGACCATGAACCGGAATGCAGACTTCACGGACCGGACCATGACAGTTTGTTTGAAATGCAAATTAATCAATGCTTAACAACTATCACAAAATGTGCTTTTATGTGTTCTCTGACACATCTTAGCGTTGATAATGCATCCATACTGGGTGTGTGAGATGTGTTTTTTTTTCAAATGTAATGTCTAAGGTACTCCGTTTACAAATTAGCTACAATAAACAACATTTTATCATGTAGACACTCTTGACTGAATATATACAATTAATGTGGGTGCTTTCATCTATTCCAGAGATGGAGTTTTTTTTATGAAAAATTTAATTTGGGTACTTGTTTGAGTTTATAGGAATGAAACATACAGAATTTGGAGAGGATCTGGCAGAATAGATGCTGACATTATGTTTCTTTTCAAAATGACATCTTGAACTGGAGAGTCCCTTGGAATTCTCTGTCCAGTGAGTTGTTGAAGCCAAGTCACTGAATATGTTCAACACTGAGATAGACAAATCTTTGGACTGGTGAGTGAGATGCAGGCATGAAAAAGGAGTTGTGAACGTTAGATGAGCCATGATCATAAAAATTTGAAGAGCAGGGTTACAGTGTTGGATTAACTGCTCCTGCCGATGTTTCTTTGGTCATCATGCATTGTTAACATTAATTTTATTTTTGTTTAGATACTCGGCATCGTTCGAATTCCCTTACTCGAGTTGACGGGCAGCCAAGAGGCTCAGTGTTGGCTTGGCAAGAAAAAAAACCAAGGTAGATAGAGAAATACCTTAAAGTTATTAGTTTACTTTTGCTTGGAAGGGACATTCTACCAAGTGGTACTTTAGTGATATTAAAATATGATTTTAAAGTTATTGCAGAAATGTCAATTATTGGTAATCTAAGCTTTTTTCTGTGAAAGATTCTGCCAGTCCGCAATCTTTGTTCCATTCTGTCTTAACTAAGCCTTATTTGAATTAGCTCATTCATGATCTACAGATATGCTCCTTCACATATAACTAAAGATTTAAGAGAAATTTTTGATTACTCTTAATAGTAAAAATGTAATATTGTAAGTTATTCACTACTGAATACTATAGTTATTTATAGTTTATAATTAATATTAGAAAACTGAAAATGTATAGACTGAAGGGGAGTTGCTTTTTAGAATAATATAAGAAGTCAAACGGGTGGGATGGGGAATTAAAGTGATGGGCAACTGGAAGCACTGTGGCACAGTACTTCATCTTCTTGCTTGTAGCTCTTGAGGCTCAAAATTTAATTATTTTAGATAACTGGCTATTTTGATATAAAGTGAACCACCTGCAAGTTTAACTCCAGTTTTCTCTATCATTAGATGCTACCTAGTTCTGCTGAGTATTCCACACATTCTACTATTATAAGACCATAAGATTAAGGAGCAGAAGTAGGCCATTTGGCCCATTGAATCTGCTCCGCCATTCAATCATGGGCTGATCTGCTTCATCCAGTCATCCCCACTCCCCTGCTTTGATTCCCTGGCTAACCAAGAGCCTATCTCTTTCTTAAATACATCCAATGACTCGGCCTTCACAGCTGCTCATGGCAACAAATTCCACAGATTTACCACCCTCTGACTAAAGTAATTTATTGGCATCTCAGTTCTAAAAGGATGTCCTTCAGTCCTGAAGTCGTGCCCTCTTGTCCTAGAATCCCCTACCATGGGAAATAACTTTGCCATATCTAATCTGTTCAGGCCTTTTAACATTTGGAATGTTTCTATGAGATCCCCCCCTCATTCTCCTGAACTCCAGGGAATACAACCCCAGAGCTGCCAGATGTTCCTCAAACGGTAACCCTCTCATTCCTGGAATCATTCTCGTGAATCTTCTTTGAACCCTCTCCAATGTCAGTATATCCTTTCTAAAATAAGGAACCCAAAACTGCACACAGTACTCTCAGTGTGGTCTCATGAGTGCCTTATAGAGCCTCAACATCACATCCCTGCTCTTATATTCTATTCCTCTAGAAATGAATGCCAACTCTGTATTCGCCTTCTTCACAACCGACTTAACCTGCAGGTTAACCTTTAGGATATCTTGCACAAGGACTCCCAAGTCCCTTTGCATCCCTGCATTTTGAATTCTCTCCCCATCTAAATAATAGTCTGCCTGATTATTTCTTCTACCAAAGTGCATGACCACACACTTTTCATCATTGTATTTCATTTGCCACTTCTTTGCCCACTCCCCTAAACTATCTAAGTCTCTCTGCAGACTCTCTGTTTCCTCAACACTACCCGCTCCTCCACCTATCTTTGTATCATTGGCAAATTTAGCCACAAATCCCTTAATATTGTAGTCCAAATCATTGACATACAGCATACAAAGTAACGGTCCCAACACAGATCCCCTGTGGAACTCCACTGGTAACTGACAGCCAGCCAGAATAGGATCCCTTTATTCCCACTCTCTGTTTTCTGCCGACCAGCCAATGCTCCACCCACGCTAGTAACTTTCCCTGTAATTCCATGGGCTCTTACCTTGCTTAGCAGCCTCATGTGCGGCACCTTGTCAAAGGCCTTCTGAAAATCCAAGTACTCCACATCTACTGCATCTCCTTTGTCTACCCTGCTTGTAATTTCCTCAAAGAATTGCAGTAGGTTTGTCAGGCAGGATCTTCCTTTCAGGAAACCATGCTGGCTTTGGCCTATCTTGTCATGTGCCTCTACGTATGCTGTAATCTCATCCCTAACAATCTATTCCAACAACTTTCCAACCACTGATGTCAGGCTAACAGCTCTACAGTTTCCTTTCTGCTGTCTCCCACCCTTCTTAGATAGCGGAGTAACATTTGCAATTTTCCAGTCGTCTGGTACAATGCCAGAATCTATCGATTCTTGAAAGATCATCGTTAATGCCTCTGCAGTCTCTCCAGCTACTTCCTTCAGAACCTGAGGATGCATTCCATCAGGTCCGGGAGATTTATCCACCCTCAGACCATTAAGCTTCCTGAGCACCTTCTGAGTCGTAATTTTCACTGCATAAGCCTTACTCCCCTGACACTCTTGAATGTCCGGTATACTGTAGACATCTTCAGCTGTGAAGACTGATGCAAAGTAAGCATTCAGTTCCTCTGCAATCTCTGCGTCTCTCATTACAATGTCTCCAGCGTCGTTTTGTATTGGTCCTATATCTACCCTCGACTCTCTTTTACCCTTTATATACTTAAAAAAAAGCTTTTAGTATCTTCTTTGATTTTAGTCGCCAGCTTCCTCTCATGATTCATCTTTTCCTTCTGAATGACCTTAGTTTCCTTCTGCAAGTTTTTAAAAGCTCCCCAATCTATCTTCCCACTGCCTCTGTCTTCCTTGTATGCCCTCTCTTTTGCTTTTACTTTGGCTCTGACTTCAGTTGTCAGCCACGGTAGTGTCCTTCTTCCCTTTGAAAATTTCTTCTTATTTGGAATATATCTGTCTTGCATTTCCCTCATTTTTCGCACAAACTCCAACCATTGCTGCTCTGCTGTCCTTCCTGCAAATGTCCCTTTCCAGTCAATTTTGGCCACTTTCCCTCTCATGCCATTGTAATTTCCTTTATTCCACTGAAATACGGATACATTAGATTTTATTTTTTCCCTCTCAAATTTCAAAGTGAACTCAATTATGTTGTGATCACTGTTCCCTAAGGGTTCCTTAACCTTAAGCACTCTTATCACCTCCGGATTATTGCACTGCACCCAATCCAGCACAGACAATCCCCTCGTGGGTTCAACAACAAGCTGTTCTAAACAGCCAACCCTTAAGACATTCTACGAGTTCTCTCTCTTGTGGTCTAGTACTAGCCTGGTTTTCCCAATCCACTTTCATGTTAAAATCCCCAACGATTATCATGACATTGCCTTTCTGATATGCCTTTTCTATCTCCTACTGTAATTTTTAATCCACGTCCCGGCTACTGTTTGGAGTCCTATGTACAACTGCCATTAGGGTCGGGTCCTTTTACCCTTGCCATTTCTTAACTCAACCCATAGAGACTCCACACCTTCTAATCCTATGTCATCTCTTTCCAATGATTTAATATTATTTCTTATACACAGAACCACACCACCCCCTCTGCCAACTAACCTATCTTCCCAATACACCGTATATCCTTGGACGTTCAACTCCCAATGGCAGCCATCCTTTGGCCAAGTTTCAGAGATGGCCACAACGCCATACTTGCCAATCTGTAGCTGAATTTCAAGATCGTCCATTTTATTTCTTATGCTATGTGCATTTAAATAAGACTCTCTCAGTCCAGTATTTGTTGCTTTCTGTTTTAACTGCACCATGTCTGTATTGCCCTGTAACTCATGCCACTGGCTTTGATTAAGCCTCATCTCCTGTCTGTTGCACGCTATCTTTGATTTATTTCTGTTTTCTCCTTCCCCAGCCCTACCTCTCCGGTTCCCACCCCCACCCCCCTGCCAAATTAGTTTAAACCCTCCCTAACAGCTCTATTAAATGTGCCCACTTGGATATTGAACCCCTTTGGGTTCAGGTGTGACCTGTCCATTTTGTACAGGTCGTACCTCCCCCAGAAGAAGCCCCAGTGATCTCATGGTTTCTTTCTGCTATCCTCATGTATTTTCCTTCATTGACATTTTTGCAGTTAAATCAACTGTAATTAGCAGCACTGCTTTCTTAAAAGGGACCAAATCAACCGTGTCACTTCAAACACAATGTTCCCTCAATTTTTGGATTCTGAATTTTTTTTGAAAGGTCATTGTGCTGAAACATTAACTTCCAAAGTTCAAAGTAAAATTTGTTATTAGAGTGCATGTATGTCACCACATACAACCTTGAGATTCTTTTCCCTGAGGTAATACTTAGCAGATTTATAGAACAGTAACTGTAAATACTGTGCAAATACTGAACAACATACTGTGCAAATGCACATATACTTAAATAGCAATAAATATTGAAAGCATGGAATAACAAGATGGAGTCCTTAAAGTGAGGCCATCGGTTGTGGGAACACTAGAAATAGAATGAGTATACTTATCCCGTTTTGTTCAAGAGCCTGATGGTTGAGGGGTAGTAACCTTTCTTGAACCTGATGGTGTGATCCCTGAGGCTGTTGTACCTTCTAACTGATGGCAGCAATGTTTTCCTCTCCACAGATGCTGTCTGATATCCTAAGTATCTCATGCAGAATATGTGAAGTCTATCAGCAAACGTGTATTATGTACACTCTTTAATCTCCTGTCTGATATTTTGTATTTTTTTCCCCCAGACCTTTGTCTCAGCCAACGCCATTTGCCCTTCACTATGCAACTGACAGTGATATAGATGTTGCTTCTGGTGATAGTATCAGCCTGGCCAGATCTATTAGCAAAGACAGTCTTGCATCCAATATAGTCAATGTAACTCCTAAGCATCAATCTCAGTTGTTTTCTCCAACTGCAGAAAGCAGTGGAAAAAGTTTGCTCAGAAATGTGGACATTGAAGATGAGGATGATGAAGAGCTAATGGCCATAATTAAGTCAAACGAAGGAATGGTTAATAATTGTAATCTTGAGTTACAAAGTGTTTCATCGAAAGCCCCAAATCAGTTTTTGCTCTCAAAATCCCCAAGGAAGCAAAATGACATTGAAGCAGGAGACCAAACTGGCGGCTTTTTCTTAGAACCTTTAATGCCTGCTGTTTTAAAACCAGCCAAGGAAAATCTCTTCATTGTTAATAAACATGAAGAATATGGAGAACGTAAATACAGATCTCCATCAGCAAAGAAAATAACTGATGGACATCTGCCTTCAACGCGCAAAAAAGCAGTGAACGCCAATGGCGAAGCAGATATTAACAGGACTTTCACTCCCATAACCAGCTCTGACTTCATGGTAGTCACTGATCCAATCACTACAGAATCTTTAAGGCACATTGAAGCACCAGGAGTTTCCATGAGTAACTTTAGGCCTTTGGCAAGCAGTAGTGTTGAAGGTTCTATGCAAGAAGAATCTGGAGGTTTCTTTCTTCATACTGGTGATGCTGAAGAAGGATTCAATGACATATCAGTGAATAATACGATTACTATGGACAGTAGTAAACCCCGTGACACAACAACATGGACTGTGAACATCCAGGATTCTGATTCAGAGGTGCTGGATATGGAAGAGGCTGTACAAGATCTAGTTGCTGACGAGGAGGACCAACGTGTAAGAAGCTGTTATAGTGGAGAAGAGGAATCTCGAAAATTACATCATGATATGAAGGTAAAAGAACATGAGGACAAAGATGATGCCAGTGGACGTTCCAGCCCTTGTTTGAGTTCAATCTCTCAGGCTAGCAGTACGTCCATGACCAGTACCAGTATTAGAATGACCAGCTTTGCGGAACGTAAATTACAAAGGCTTAACAGTACTGAGGCAAAATCTAGTGCAAGTAGTTCTCAAAAGACTACACCTGATGGGTCAGAATGTTGCCCTCTACCCATGATGACATGGAGGCAGAAACGAGAACAGAGTCCTGGTAGACAGATCAAAGATAGTGCTCAGATACTGGCCTCTGAACTAGTTCAACTTCACATGCAACTTGAGGAGAAAAGAAGGATAATTGAAGCTCAGAAGAAGAAAATGGAGGCTCTCTCTGCTAGACAGCGTCTAAAGCTTGGCAAAGCTGCTTTTTTGCATATTGTTAAGAAGGGGAAGAATGAAGGGATTCCTCAACCACTCAAGCCTGAACATTTCACAAAAGGAGCAGAATGTCCAAGTCGTGAGGAAACTGTTGCTCATGTAGCTCGACCGCTGAAAGCTGATGAAGATTTTCCAAGCCAAGAAGCCAAAGAAGATTACTTAAAACAAGCAGATGAATTAGGGACAAGAGATTTACAGGAGAAAATAACTGAGGATGATATTCAAGAGAGCATTGCTGCTGTTCGACAACGATGGTTTAGGGAACCCTCACAAGTTGGCCCTGATGTTGATAAGAACAAGATGAATTCTAATGGCGGCTGTGAGGATGTTATGGCAGATCTCGATGTGAATGAGTACAATCGTTCAATTGAAAAACTTAATGAAACTTTGAGCAATCTTCAGTTTGAGATGCATAAGCTTTCACAGCAGCAGGAACTCTTGATGAAGCTTAAGGACCAAGTACCAACAACACCTGTAACAAATACCAGTCGTACCCTGCTGGATCAGAAGAACAAGCAAGCAGTGCAGATTGTGGAACCATTATCACCCACAGGTGGTAGTCCATCACAAGCTATACGCAAGCAGCCACGCAGTATGTCGTTGAAAAGCCCCCGGGCAGGAAGGCCAACAGAGCTGAAAGTCTCTAGGGATACTAAAACGCAAGCATCTTTTCGTATTATTACACCAACACACAGTGTAGAAACTCTGCCCCACTTGCGACCTTCCCCAGGTAGTAAACCACTTAAATCTGACACTGAGGATATTGCTGTTCCTGCCACAGTTACTGCTGGGTCTTTTGATGGCAGGTCTTCTAAAGACTCTGCTGATCCCACTTCTGAAAGGACGAAGGATACTGATGGTGCCAAGCAATGTGAACAAAATAACCAGCGAACATTGATGCTCTCTGGATTTCAGAAAGACAATTATAGTTATTTCAATGATCAAATCAACACTGAGGCAGTAATTAGTACTCCAAACAAGCTTGAACACTCATCACTTAACTCTTCAGATAGTTCAGGGAAGGAGAACATTCCTATTGAGGAACAATCCAAAAACAAAGCCAACCTTATTGAAGTAGATCTCTCTGAACTAAGGGCACCAGCAGAAGGTGAAGAATGTGAAAGCCAAGGCATTTCCACCAGCCAAGTGATTTGTGAATCAGATCAGAAGTCTGGATTGGGCTTTTTTTTCAAGGTTAGTCAAACTTAATCTAGTTTTTAGGAAACTTGATTTTCACATGATGCACATCACTGGGATGATTTTTTTTCTAATAGATTCTCTTTCAAGCCTCCTTGCAGAATGTATGAAGCACAACATAAATATAGTGTATATGTACCTGCATAGTTATGAAAGTGTTGCACCAGCTGCAAGTCTGAGGGTTTTGTTGATGTAGTCCCAAGCAGTATATCAGCTTGTGGTGCATCATATTAGATTTAGATGTGTCTCATATGTCATTGGCTGATTTTTGTGCTAATTCAGTGAGAAATTACATAGTATGGTACAAGAGTGTAAAATTTGAATCGTCCAAAACACCTTGAATAGAGTATTCTAGTGTACTTCAAAGTAAATCAACTGAGGTAGTTTACTTATGCCCCTTTTGCTGTTGTTTGTCCTGAGTTGCTTTTTTTTTTAAAAAAAAAGACATTTACTGGATGATGTATGTTATCACTTGAACAGACAGGGAATTGATGAATTTCATTGTATTCTCTTCTATGTCATTAACCTTTAAATTGCTGTATTCCCACATTAAGACTACAAGGGATGTATGTACTGCTACAGTACTGTGACTTGTTTTCCATGATGCTTGCATTTTTTTTCAGGCAGGTGACAGTAATCTACGTTTTTGCTGCCTAGCCTTGCAGGACTACCTAGCTTGATTCCACTGAATTTGATGTAGCTGACTTGTATTTTTGCTCACTGTTTTTGTCTGGATCCAAATCCCTCTATACACTGCCAATCTAGAGAAAGACATTCAGTTGGCTGCATGGTCAGCTCCTAATTTGACCTCTTCACTTGACAAACTGACTAGAATTTCATTTTCATGTTTTGTTTTCCATCCAATTCACTTCATCATTCACAGTCGTCCATTGCCTCTCTATTGTGCTGCTTGATGAGCCACACTTCTTCCAAGATTGAAGTTTTTGCTGTCAGTTCCTGCCAAAATCTTTGATGCATGAAACTGGCTTTATCTTCTGTGGTGATTTATCAAGCAATTTAAAATTACTAGGACGTGGCATATAAATGGATTTCAAGATAGTTTACTTGAAGAGTGAAACCGCCTCAAAAGGTTGAATATCATTTCCCTCTGAATTTCTTTTAGGGCTGAATCAACATATTCAAACCTCTTTTCCATTTCATCCTGCATAGAGTTTCTGACTTTGCATTGCCCACTCCCAGCTAGGTGCCTGCATAGATTTCTTATCTATGTCTTTATCACACTCTTCAAATGTATACCTGATTATCTTCTAAGTTTCCATCCAATGGTGTAATAAGACATTGAAGAGAGAGAAAGAGAGAAAGGAAAGGAGAGTGTGAAGTATTTGAGGGATCTTAGGGTCTGTGTCGATAAGACACTCAAAGCTGCTGCGCAGGTTGACAGTGTAGTTAAGAAATATAGTGTGCTGGCATTATTCAACCATGGGATTGAGTTCAAGAGCCGTGAGGTAATGTTACAGCTATACAAGACCTTGATCAGACCCCACTTGGAGTACTGTGTTCAGTTCGAGTCACCTCACTACAGGAAAGATCTGGATACCAAGGAGGGAGTGCAGAGGAGAGTGGATTGGAAGGCGTACCTTATGAGAACAGGTTGAGTGAACTTGGCCTTTTCTCCTTGGAGCAATGGAGGTTGAGATGTGACCTGATAGAGGTGTATAAGATGATGAGGGGCATTGATTGTGTGGATAGCCAGAGGCTTTTTCCCAGGGCTGAAATGACTTAACACAAGGGGGCATGGTTTTAAGGTGCTTGGAAGCAGGTACCGAGGGGATGTCAGGGGTACGTTTTTCACACAGAGAGTGGTGGGTGCGTGGAGTGCACTGCTGGTGGTAGTGATGGAAGCAGATGCAGTAGGGTCTTTTAAGAGTCACTTAAATAGGTACATGGATCTTAGAAAAATAAAGGTTATAGAAACATAGAAAACCTACAGCACAATACAGGCCCTTCATGTACTTTAGAAATTACCTAGGGTTACCCATAGCCCTCTATTTTTCTCGGACCCCAAGATCCCTCTGATCCTCCATGCTGCCAAGAGTCTTACCATTAATACTATATTCTGCTATCATATTTGACCTACCAAAATGAACCACCTCACACTTATTGGTTGAACTCCATCTGCCACTTCTCAGCCCAGTTTTGCATCCTATCAATGTCCCACTATAACCCCTGACAGCCTTCCACAGTATCCACAACACCCCCAACCTTTGTGTCATTGGC
Organism: Mobula birostris; assembly: GCF_030028105.1. Lineage (NCBI taxonomy): Eukaryota > Metazoa > Chordata > Chondrichthyes > Myliobatiformes > Myliobatidae > Mobula > Mobula birostris. The sequence continues at coordinate 20,920,013 of NC_092391.1, read as the reverse complement.
AGATTTACAAACCATCACTCCACTTCCTCATCCAGGTCATTTATAAAAATCACAAAGAGAAGGGGTCCCTGCAACCCTCCAATCCTCTGGAACTTCTCCGGTCCCTGTTGATGATGCAAAGATCATTGCCAGAAGCTCAGCAATCTCCTCCCTCATCTCCCACAGTAGCCTGGGTATATCTTGTCTGGTCCTGGTGACTAATCCAAACTTGATGCTTTCCAAAAGCTCCAGCCCATTTTCTTTCTTAATGTCTGTGCACTCAAGCTTTTCAGTCGGCTGTGAGTCATCCCTACAATCGCCAAGGTCCTTTTCCATAGTGAATACTGAAGCAAAGTATTCATTAAGAACCTCCGCTATCTCCTCTGGTTGCATACACACTTTTCACTGTCAGACTTGATTGGTCCTATTCTCTTACGTCTTATCCTCTTGCTCTTCACATACTTGTAGAATGCCATGGGGTTTTCTTTAATCCTGATCGCCAAGGCCTTCTCATGGCCCCTTCTGGCTCTCCTAATTTCATTCTTAAGCTCCTTCCTGCTAGCCTTATAGTCTTCAAGATCTCTATCATTACCTAATTTTTTGAACCTTTTGTAAGCTTTTCTTCTTCTTGATTAGATTTTCAACAGCCTTTGTACACCATGGTTCTTGTACCCTACCATCCTTTCCGTCTCATTGGAATGTACCTATGCAGAACGCCACACAAATATCCCCTGAACATTTGCTGCATTTCTGCCATATATTTCCGAGAACATTTGTTCCCATTTTATGCTTCCAAGTTCCTGCCTGATAGCTTCATATTTCCCCTTACTCCAATTAAACACTTCCCCTAATTTGTCTGTTCCTATCCCTCTCCAATGCTATGGTAAAGGAGATAGAATTGTTATCACTATCTCCAAAATGCTCTCCCACTGAGAGACCTGACATCTGACCAGGTTAATTTCCGGATACCAGATCAAGTACAGCCTCTCCCCTTGTAGGCTTATCTACATATTCCTTCCTGAACACTCCTAACAAACTCCGTCCCATCTAAACCCCTTGCTCTAGGGAGATGCCAATCAATATTGGGGAAATTAAAATCTCCCATCACGACAACCCTGTTATTATTGCACCATTCCAGAATCTGTCTCCCTATCTGCTTCTCGATGTCCCTGTTACTGTTGGGTGGTCTATATATATATATCTATATATATAAAAAAACACCCAGGAGAGTTATTGTCCCCTTCCTGTTTCTAACTTCCACCCACAGAGACTCAGTAGACAATCCCTCCATGAATCCTCCTTTTCTGCAGCCGTGACACTGTATCTAATCAGCAGTGCCATGCCCCCACCTCTTTTGCCTCCCTCCCTCTCTGTCCTTTCTAAAACATCTAAAGTCTGGCACTCTAAGTAACCATTCCTGCCCCTGAGCCATCCAAGTCTCTGTAATGGCCACAACATCATAGCTCCAAGTAAGATCCACGCTCTAAGCTCATCCACTCTGTTCATGATACTTTTTGCATTAAAATAGACACATCTCAAACCATCAGTCTGAGGCATCCCTTCTCTATCACTTGCCTGTCCTCCCTCTCACACTCTACAAGCTTTCTGGATTTATGAGCCAACCACCCCTTCCTCCGCATCTTCAGTTTGGTTCCCAACTCCCAGCAATTCTAGTTTAAACTCTCCCCAGTAGCCTTAGCAAATCTCCCTGCCAGGATATTGGTCCCCCTCAGATTCAAGTCAACCCGTCCTTTTTGTACAGGTCACACCTGCCCCAAAAGAGGTCGCAATGATCCAGAAATCTGAATCCCTGCCCCCTGCTCCAATTCCTCAGCTACGCATTTATCTTTCACCTCACTCTATTCCTATACTCACTGTTGCATGGCACAGGCAGTAATCCTGAGATTACTACTTTTGAGGTCCTGTTTCTCAGCTTCCTTCCTAACTCCCTGTAGTCTGTTTTCAGGACTTCCTCCCTTTTCCTTCCTATGTCATTGGTACCAATATGTACCATGACCTCTGGCTGTTCGTCTTCCCACTTAACGATATCGTGGACGCGATCAGAAACATCCCAGACCCTGGCACCTGGGAGGCAAAGTACCATCCATGTTCCTTTCCTGCATCCACAGAATTGCCCGTCTGACCCCCTAACTATAGAATCCCCTATCACAGTTGCCATCCCCTTCCTTTCCCTACCCTCTGAGCCACAGGGCCAGACTCTGTGCCAGAGGTGCGGCCACTGTTGCTTCCCCCAGGTTGGTCATCCACCCCAACAGTACTCAAACCATGCACTAGGGAAATTCCAGGCAGTCTCTAGATTAGGTTACATGGTCGGTACAACATTGTGGGCCGAAGGGCCTGTAATGTGCTGTAAATTTCTATGTTCTATGAGAGCAAAAAGTAATTTGATAGAGTGGCAGGCAGGAGAAACGAAAAAGTGATTGAGCTGGGCTGAAGGAGAGTAACGAAGGCCAAACCAAAACAAAGAAGTATGCCTATTAGAGGTGTGAATCAGAAAAGACAAATAAAGATAGAAATTATGAGAAGGGACTTAGAACTGAATGCTCCTACTGTGAAGTGGGCTGGAATAGCTGACTACCTGAAATTCAGATGTAACAGAAATCTTGCTTTGCAGCAGCAGCACAGGCATGCAGCCTGAGATAAGGAGCATTAACAAAAAAGAAATTAAACATAGATTCTACATAACTTTTGCAAGAAGTAACAGAAATAGAAACAATAATGTCCATTTTACTGCAAAGTGATCTAGGTGGTCATGGTGTTGCTATACTGTAGTGCCATTTGGTTCGATAGTCAAATGCATGAAGGGAAGCAACTTGCTGAAACTGGTTGTGTGGGATTTAGTGGAGTTCTTTGGATGTTGACTTTTGGAGGCCGTGCCTCATATAGGTACTACCTATGTAGGGAAAATGTGCTCGTTATATACTGAGCTGAGTCAGTATTTCAGCTTTTTCATTCCTGTGTATTTGAATTGCCATACCAGATAGCTAGTCAGGGTACTTGTTTGCTGGCATTTGCTGACAAGTCAAACATCCTTAAAATCCAAAGGAAGTAAAGATCCTGGTGTGTCTTCCTTATGATTGTATCTGTGTGCTGGACCCAGGCAGGTCATCCCATATGTTAATACTCAGGAGCTCAAAACTATTGACTCTCCACTTCTGATCCACCAATATAGACTAGCACATGTTCATCCTCCTTCTCCTTTCAGCTGTCAACAATCAGTTCTTTAGTTTTACTGATGAGCAAGGGATTGTTGCATCATTGCTCAATCAGTTATCCTATTTTACTGACTTATTGTCACCTGTTATTTGTCTAACAGCAGTGAGGTCAACAGAAGGCGGTTATAATCCTGGTTTGAAGATTGGGTGTTCCTTATGTTTGTGATAGGATTCTGATATGGAGGCAAAAATCAAAGAGCTGGGGCAATAAAGAATTAAAACAGCAAATAACTGGTACTTAAGAGTTATGATTGCAATCTGGTTTGGTTTCCTCAAGTGTATAGGTGAACACATCATAAGCAGATTATTTTTGTTTCCTGAAGCAAAACGCTACAATCTTTTTGTACATTGTATACAACTAAAATCTCAATATTTAATGTTTTGTATTACTTGGTTTCGGCTCTCTGGTAACACAATGCTTTGTTTCTGTACTAACGCCACCAAGTGGAAATGTAAAGAATTGTATTTCAATGTGTTTAATTTTTAAATTAAACTCCTACACATCCTGGTGTCAAAAATGGGATAATACAACAGGTAAAATATTTACAATCAGCCCTTCTTATCTGCGAGTTCCACATGCACGAATTCAACCAACCGTGAATCGAGAAAAACCGTAAATGCTCTTCCAGCACTTGTTGTTCAAGCGTGTACAGACTTTTTTTCTTGTCATTATTCCCTAAACAATGCAGTATAACAATTATTTACATAGCATTTACATTGTATTAGGTATTATAAGTAATCTAGAGATGATTTAAAGTATACGAGAGGATGTGCGTAGGCTATCGTGGATCGGGATCGGAAAAAAAACAAGTTTTCTTATAAGTAAGTTGGAACAGGTACATCTGGCATTATTTAGCATCAGTTAGTCAAACATTTTTCTTAATATATAGCATATATTTTACCTTTCTGTGCATATAAAACACTTAAGAAACATATGTATTTCAATAATTAAACCACTGCGTTGCGTAGTAATAATTGTAGCTTTCATTGGGGCAGGGCCTTTCTCACTTTATCCCTTAAAATTGTTCCGATATTTGACCGACTGTAGCCTAAAGCTTTTCCAATGACGGATGGCATTTCACCTCTTTCCGATCGCTTTTATTATTTCCACTTTATTTTCAATCGTGATCGTGATTATTTTCGTGAACAGAAACACTGCGAATTCAGAGCTCTGCTGCCGGGTCCTAATGTCCACTGCACTGAGACAGGTTGAACAAGGTCGGGGGTTCCGCTGGGTCCTAAGGTCCACTGCATTGAGACAGGTTGAATAAGGGACTTGAGCATCCGTGTTTTTTGGTATCCGCGGGGGGTCCCGGAACCAATCCCTCGCAGAATAGGAGGGCCGACTGTATTGTTCCTGTAGTGATGATGAAAAAATGTTGAAATATTAATAGTTTGTGTAATAAAGATGATTTTTATAATCAAATAATCTAAAATGGGAAGAAAGCAAGTCATATACAGTTTTTTTTATTAGACAGCTCATTGTTTCTGAGCATATTCCAGTTTGCAAATTTCCTTTAGTAATCAATTAAATTTTAAACAACCGAAATTAGTTTAATTATAGCATTCAATGTTGTGCCTTGAAAACTAAGTCCATTTAAATACCTTTGCTCAGTAATAAGATACTCCATTTTCTATTATGCAGTATAATACTGTTGGTATCATAAAATAACCATTTTATCTAATAGCAAAAAAAAATGTGATTAGATGGAAATTATTTTGCAACCGTGTCTCGGTTGTCTTAAAAATCAAGAACAAAAGGGTTACTTAAGGGCTGAATCAGTCATTGTGCTATGCTTTGATTTGATGACAGGATGATCAGAAAGCAGAAGATGAGTTGGCAAAAAAGCGAGCTGCATTCCTGCTCAAGCAGCAGCGCAAAGCAGAAGAAGCTCGTTTACGAAGACAGCAGCTGGATGCTGAGATAGAACAGAAACGTGATGAAGCAAGGTGAGATAATAGGTTTTTAAAAAGGGATAGCAAACAAGTTTTGGATGCAGTTTTAGGTATGGTCCAATGATTTTTGTGCTGTGAACTAGAAAGTAAAGCCTTTAAGAAGCTGCTGTTTTTGTTTTTTGTAGCATCTTGCAGTTTTGCCTCGTTTCAACTTGACTGCAGAGAGGTTGTCAAAGAATGCATGAAAGAAATTGAAATGAGGCATCCACAACAATCATTGTTGTTGACTTCATCCAGAAAATGTTTGTGTTTTATGTGTCTGGGTAGAAATTCTGTATGCAGTGCAAAAATATAGACTAGTCTGTGACAGGTGAGAAATAGGAAAGGCACATCATATAATATTTACATTGTCCAAAGATTGGAAGATACAAAGGAATTTCTTGAATATATAATAGGAAAGGTACGTCGCGTTTGGCGTTTCTCTGGTTAGCGGACGATTTCCCTCCACGCCTCTCTGACGTCATGGGGAACCGCGTACGAGGCAAGTTACAGCAGTGGTTTGCCATTGCCTTCCGCCGGGTGAGTTTCCAAAGAGATCACCAGCTCGTAACCCAGCGCGGATGAAAAGCGTGCAGGGGAGCTGGTTGGATTCGAACTCGGAACCTTTCGTCCCAAAGTCCACTACGCCACAGCCTTAATGAACTTCATAGTATTAAAGCTAATACCATACATTCTCCTAGTCTTTGGATAGTATGGGTGGGGAAATGTTGAATGAAAGTATTGTTTTTGATCTGTTGCAGATTACATCAAGTTTAGTGTGCCCTTTCTTCTCCCTCTTTAATTATTGGCATGTCTTTGAGCCACTATGCTTTAATTTTTCCTTGCAGCTTTGATACCCCTTCTCGAGAGTTGCTCTTCCCTGATGGTGCCTTGATCTAACTTCTTTTCACTTCCTGGTATTTTCTTCAATCCTCTTGTGAAGCTGTTGGAACAGATTGCTATATAAGAAATGAATGGGAGTGTTCGTCAAGTAATATGACAAAATATGTGACAGTAGAGCTTGACAAAATTTTTATGTTTGCTTGTGCTTATGTTTTTAACTTTCATTAGGTGATTTTGAATTAAGGTGACCAATGTAATTTCACTTACTCTGCAACATAGAACTGTGTCAAATGGGAGGATTCTGTGATGGACTTTGTTATCTAGGAATGTTGAAATATCTTATTGAGACTCAGCTGCATCTTCTGCACAAGTTTAAACTGTTTAAAAATCTAGGTTATGTACTTAATCATAGATTTGCACAACAAATGTCCATGCTGATCTTTTTCCCTATTTGCACTAATCCCATTTGCCTGCACAAGTTCCATATCCTTCTTGGCCTTGACTATTTAATACCTGTCTGCTCCTAAGTGTAGTTATTGCATTTCACTTCACCACCACCTTTGGCAGGAAGTTAACAGTCATTAATCATTCTCAGTGTGAGAAAAATCTCCGTAAAACTCATCTTAAACTCTTGTTTTAATATCCCTACAGTGGAAAAAAAAAGTCTTAGTAGGTACTCTCTTTGGTTATAATTTTATATACCACAGTTAGTGAGTTGCCCCTCAGCCTCCTATGCTACAAGTAAAATAAACCCAGCCTATCCAATCTCTCCTCATAACTAAAATTTTCCAGTCTAGGCATCTCCTCAGTATCAAATCTTTCCTATAGTTTGGTGACCAAAACTCTAGATAGGGCTCATACTAAAAAATTTTTTAAAGTGCACAGTGTATCTGGGTCTTGCTCAGTTTCTTTCTGAGATGCCACCTACACAAGATAATTATTTTCTTTCCCTGCAGGCGTAAAGCTGAAGAGGATCGGATTCGCAAAGAGGAGGAGAAAGCACGAAGAGAGTTAATCAAACAGGAATATCTAAGACGTAAACAGCAGCAAATACTGGAAGAGCAAGGTCTTGGTAAACCGAAACCTAAAGTTAAGAAGCAACGTCCAAAATCAGTTCATCGGGAAGAATCCTACAGTGAACCACCATCAAGATATCCTTCTACTCGTAAGTCGCGATAAAGGATGAACTTAGCTCTTACGTGGTTTGTCATTTAATATGATGTAACTATATCACTGCTAGTGCATTAATGAAAAGCTGGTTTGGTTATATTTTGAGGCTTAAAACATCAGGCTGCACATGTCATTTTTGTTTGATTCCCAAGTTACTGCATCCGAGTGCTATGAGCCTCATTTCCAGAAGGCCATCATTCTACTTTTTCAGAAATCCATAAATTTTATAGTGAGATTCGGCAGTATTTGAACAATTTTGAAGTGTAACAGAAAAGTTAGGGGAAAAATCATGGTCTGCTGTATAACAAACTGTATGAAAAGAACCAAAGGATATTGGACACTCAGCTCAAACAATGTAAGTGCCATAATGAATGGCTTGAAATTCATGCCTGGCTAGTTTGTACTAGAATGATCTTCAAAATACTAGAGGGTTATTAAAATATTAGTTTTAAGGCAAAAATTGAAGTGAAAACTAGTTTTTCATTTTATTTCATAAACTTGGATATTTATTTATTTCATGAACTATATTATTTTCCAATAAAATGCTGAAATTTCTATGAAGTCATCAGTTTGTGATATAAATGCAGTTTTGTTTCATTAATAATGATGTTTGAATTGTGCTTTTTGTTTTATTTCATCTAGCTGATAATCTCAGCAGTGCTCAGTCTGGGTCCAGTCTGTCACTGGCCTCCGCGGCTACCACTGAAGCAGAAAGTGTGAATTCTGGTGGTGGCAGTGGTAGTGGTGGCTTTTCACAAAGGTAAGCATAGCATGGGTATCCCTGAATGGTGGAGGATTAAATAATTTTACATTCCTATAAATAACTACAATAATTTGCGAAAGACGGAGTATCTTATTGTTTTCATCTTACTTCCATTGACTGTACTTCACGATCTCAAAAAATTACATATAATCAAAAACAGGCAGTCACAGTCTATGCAGTTATTCTTGCCCTCGTTCCTCTTGCTTAACTGTTCATGTTGCTCCCTCCTTATCTTCCTGTTCTGTTTTTTTTTACTCAATGGATGTACAATTGTGTAAAATACAATTTTGAGTAATGCTCAACTTTTCCCTACTAAATAAGCATATCAGTATGTTCATGTGCATTACAACTATTGGTTGCTAAATGATCAGCTATTTAATTTGCTAAATATACAGGACAGACTCCATGGAGACCTTCTCAGTGTTGAGCCGAAATCAGAGTAGGAACACAGAACGAGACTGGGAGAATGCATCCACAGCCTCATCGATTGCATCTGTGGCTGAGTACACAGGTGATGTCAAAACTCTTAAGATATGTTTGAAGTTTGTCCTCGCATTGATCAAAAGTCCAGTGTTTTGTTTTTAACTGTGTGATTATCTTACAGGTCCAAAGTTATTCAAGGAGCCAAGCTCAAAATCAAATAAGTCAATAATTCATAATGCTATCACACATTGCTGTCTTGCGGGAAAAGTAAATGAGCCACAGAAAAATTCAATACTTGAGGTCAGTAACAGGAAAAAAAACATTACAAATGTGTTAAACACTCAGATCAAATAATTGTATGGTTAAAAGCTGCTGCTTCAAAGCACAAGCCATTCCTAAGCACATTGAATAGATGAGTCTTTTAAAGTAGTTTGTTTCACTTCACCTCCCTCCATTATACAGTTTCCTTTTAAATTCTTTGTTTTAATATTTCTAAAATATGTAACTAACTCAAATACTCAATTTTAAACATGATTTTGAAAAAAATACTTCAATTCAATTGAATATATCAGATTGTACAACAGAAAATTGTATTATTATCAATGTGAGAATAACTTAACTTTTGCTGGTAACATTAGGTGCACATGGCTTATACCAGATAGAAATAAATTTATTATTCCCATGGCAGAGAAGATGCTAAAGCTTGCTCTCCTTACTTGGAGTGAGACCTTTGTCTTTGTTAAAATACTTTTCCTCTATTTTTATTTCAATGGCTTCCTTCACCAGGCAGTCTCAAAAGCCATTGGCACGGCACAGTAGTTTCGTGCCGTCGAAATCAATCCTATGGCCATTACTAATGCAATGTTCTGCTTCTGCCGAATTCTCCGGGTAACCCAAGCAGATACATCTCCTGTGCTCTTTGATGCAGGTTTCTACTGTGCATCCCGTCTGGCAGATATATGCTGCTCTGCATTCACAGGGATTCCTGAGTCCCAGGTCGTCTTTGATCTGCATAAGCTGTGATTTGATCTTCCTAGCCAGTTGTGGATGGTATTAATCTAGTAATTCTTCAGGATACTGGCAATCCTTCCAGAAACTATGGAAATATCCTAATAACGAGGAGGAACCTGTTGGTACTGTCTTTCATCTCTATATTTCCAGTTTCTGGAAGGATTGCCAGGATCCTGAAGAAATTCTGTGCCGCACTAATTGCATTTGGGACTGCCTGTTGATGGAAGCTGTTGAAATAAAATTAGAGGAAAATAATTTTAAAGACAAAGTTAAGAACTGGAATTTGATTTAAAGCAAGGGAGAGCAGAAACTTGATTGGATGAGAACTAACCAATCAGTAGGGACAGACGACAGGTGTATGTATACCACTGGACTAGATATACCCAGGCATTATCTCTGATGAAGACAGCAGAGTTTGTCATTGAAACGGCAGTTGAAATCGATACCTGTACCTGGCTGGAAGCCCAAGAAGTTTATTCGTCCTATACATTGGGAAAGCTCTAGATCCTTTTTCAGTAGAATTTTGATTGATGGCTGTCCATTTCGCAAATAAAAATGTTATTGCAGCTAAACATCAAGAGGTGGGGTTGTGAATACTGCTCTAGATTCCAAAAAAATACTGCAACCTTAGATTTTGTTTGTACACAAAATCTTTGCCTCAGTTTGTCCCACATTCGATGAAGTTGGATGTGAAAATAACTCATTTCCTGGCCTAGCAACTGCTGTTACTCTGTGACTTTACGACACCAGGCACATAATACCTGAACAGCAAAATGGTTTCCAGGCAAAATAAATACTGGGAAATATGGCAAAACTACTTTTGACTTTGTCCCAGTTTAGATAGACAGCCAGTTTTACTACACACTGTATCTAAGATCTGAGAGGGAAGAAGTACAAGATTTATGTTTGTAATCAATGAAATTGTTGCATTTACAATTTAAAACTTGTTAGAACATTGTTTCTCATTTATCTTCCTAGGAGCTTGAAAAATGCGAAGCTAACCATTATATCATCTTGTTTCGTGATGCGGGCTGTCAGTTCCGAGCACTTTATGCCTATTCTCCAGACTCTGAGGAGATCCAGAAGTTAACTGGCACAGGGCCTAAAAACATTACAAAGAAGATGATCGATAAGCTTTACAAGTACAGTTCGGACAGAAAGCTGTTTAGCCTAATACCTACTAAGACCATGTCAGTCAGTGTGGACGCAATCACAATTCACAACCATTTGTGGCAAGCCAAGCGATCTGCAGTGCCAAAGAAGCAAGCAACAGGAAAATGAAAAGAATTTTTTTGCTGGTTCATTTTAAAGTTCTCCAGCAATCTAATGTTTCTCCCATTTCCTCATAGTAGATTGTGTTGAAATTGGCATTTTTTCATTTGATTTGGTGGCTATTTAGTTTTGGGAGACAGCGGATCTCTCCAGATTCTGTTGCAGATTACAGAATGGAATCTTTTATTGAATGTTTGCACAGACAGTGAAATGTTACCTATTCCACTAACAACAAAATAAGTAGTTGGTATTTTTCTGATGGATCGTCAGTCTCTAAGTGCCAACATTTGGCGGTACGTGACAGAATTCTGGCTTTGTATTCTATGCTGGTTACTCTGGCTTGTAACTGTCTTTTCTTTGCATGTGGCAAGTTTTCTAGCCAGTGGATTCTTAAAGTATTTGTGGACTGTGATTGTGAGAAGATTCCTCTGCTTTTTCTTTTCCTTCAATTCCTTTTTGGAATGGCATCACCATGGGGATTGAGGCAATGTCACAACTGGATTTGGCTTGAGGTAAACTTGTAATGAAAGGTTTTCTAACATCATTCCTGCCAATGGAAGGCCATCTTCCTATATTGGTTCAGATAGTTCTGTCCTGACTTTGGTTTATCAGGGTCTATGTGCAACAATCAGAGCAATCAGAGCAACTGCCAAGAAACTTGACAACAACTGACCTTCAGTTCTGGATGCTGCTTACCTTTCTCCATGTACTCTTACCGTGAACGGTAATGCATTGTGATATGTACATTTTGACACAGCAGTGTGACCGATGTATCAGTAGTCATTCTACTGCTGGAATGGCAATCATGCAAAGCACGTGAACAAATCTGCACAGACTGGCAGGATGACGGCGTATGCTGAGAATTGCCTCTTGGGAAATCCAATTTATTAAACACTTGAATTTGACACATTTTATACATGCCATCATTTTAGAGAGAGTCTGTGTTCTGCAGTAATGGTTGGGTGTTCTTTGTCCAGTAAGGAAGATTGTTGTAGAAGTAGTGTATTACCACACAGAGCACAGTATTGCTGTATGGAGGCACACTGAAAGGTCACAGTCAAAATTTAATGCTTTTTATTGCATTGTGCATTCTGAAAATCTTCCATCATATTTTCCAATACTGTATGAGCAGCATGCTCTTGTAAGAATGTATATTCTGTTGAACACAGCCTATTTTCTTTTGAGTGAGCAATATTTATTATATTTCATAACTAGTTATCCTGCCATTCTTGGCTAATGTCTGCAAATTGGGCATTCTCCCACCAGATGTTTATGAAACTTTTTTTTTCCTTGTTCTGGAGTTTTTAAATAACCTGTCCGGAGCTGTGTGTGTTCTGTTTAAAATAAACAAAATCTTAATATTAAGCGGTACAGTGGAAAATAATTTGAACATTCTTGAATGTGTGATCACAATGATCCTTGAAGCTGGATTCTTTCTCCCATTACATGGCAGTTTGTGCAATCACTGTAGTAAACTTAGATAAAGGTAAAGCTGCTTACAAGACACTTTTTAATTTTAACAGTGCTATCTTGTGCATGTTCATAGTCTAAACACTAACAATATGTAAACATCCTAAGCAGAAGGATTTTTCTTTTAAGAAAGCAATTTTATTTGCTACTGGCTGTGGTCAATTTTTTAATATACAAAATAAAGGACTCCAGATTTGAGCAGTGAGTTTGCAGTTATGACCATTTGCAGCAGTCCAAAGTGTGTGTGTGTGTGTGTGTGTGACCACTTAAAATGGGACATTTTGACCTGAGAAATGAAGACAGCTTTGTCTTTCGAGCAGGTCAATTTCTTTAACAAAGAACTTGTGGTTTATTGATGTAGTTCTTAGTTTTTTATATGTTTTATAGGAAAATTGTTAGATGATTTTGCTTATGCTGTCTCATCACTTTTTTTCTGAAAAAGGATTTTGTAGAAATGCAGAAATTAGCAGTTTGAGCTGTGTATTTTTAGAAGTTTTCAGTTAGAATTGGTGAGATAATCATGGAAATCTTGCATGCAAAAATGTAATTACCAGTAATGGTTTGTAAGAATCTTAACTGCAGATGAATATATTTTAATTTTTTTTGTTTTATTATTAGGGCAAAGTTACAATCCATTTTTCACTTTGGTACAGGTTAGTACACTCATTTATCCTGGCTGGTAAAATAATCAGCAAACGTTTAATTTTGCTGATTTTTTTAATGATGAGTGCATCATGCAGGGATTGAGCATTTTGATAGTTGTTTTGTGTTAATGTTTAATGCTTATTCAGTAAGGTCAGAGAGGAAATAATTAGAAATGTAACAAATTAAAGCTTTTCATCTAAGTAATTTTCGCAATGAATTGTGTTGTGTTAATATAGGCCAACACTGAGCTGTTTACAAACCAGTTTGAGATCTGTAGTAGGGGAGATTGTAATTATGCAACATTTGAGATTAATAGCCGTTGTACTAATGCCTGTGATATGTTGGACCCATATGAGATCCGGCAACTTGTGTGTGATGACTTTCTTTCTTAGCCCATGAATATCTTCAGGGGGCAGTTTAACATTCTGTTAAAGCACTTTTTAAATACATATAAAGGATAATAATAGATGTAAATATTCATTGTGCATTATTTGGTAAATTGACTTTGAAATATTTGGAACCTGGCAGTTTCAGGATGTTGAATGTACTCCAATTTTAAGAATTTGTATTTAAATTCTGCTCAGGTTGAGTAAATGCTGGTTAGAAAGCCCCAGGTGAAGTGAATTGTGTTCTAGCTTTTGTTAGCAGTGGATTACTCTTGTATTTTTATTGTTTTATAAAATGCTACATGCTTTGCCAATTTTTATTTTGGATAATACCTTTATATCAGTGCTTTATTTAACTCTCCACAAAGCTTTGCTATCTTGAAAACCTCTGAAGATCGATGAAGGTGAAAATGTAGCTATCTTCAGTCCCACAATCATAATTTAAATTTTTAAAAGCTGTATCTCCATTTCTAGTTTTGTGCCAATTAAAACTAAATTTTTCATTGTTGACAAGAAACTTTTGACAGCTTTGCTGCTGTTATTTTCAATTTAGTTCGCTTGCAACCAAAATATGTTACAGTTGTTACATCACTTAAACACTAATATACCTCCTAGTCAGAAGAGAAACTGTTTACTTTATGATCTTTGAAAATGTTAGCATAATCAGCTGTGTAAAACCACTTGGAGACTGCTTGCCAACTAGACTACTAAAGTGTAGATATTCATTCGATGGCTTCAACACCATTTGGGTATGACCAAAAGGAATTGCTATATTGGGACATCAACACTTGAAGAATTTTTACTTTTGTGATTCTCTCCAATTACAATTTGCTTATTCACAGATGCCACCTGTTGCCTGTGTGCAGGCGCTGGTTCATGTGTGCGCTCTTTGGGAAGTGAGTTAACCATCATTAATGAATAACTCCTGTGGCAGGCACAAAAGATGCATGGATATAAGGGAGAACTAGGTATGGTGGAGGGAGTGAGGGGACGAAGGGTGGGGGGGGCAGTTATGAAACTAGAAGAGAAATCCAGAACGTGTAAAGGATAATTTGCCATAGATAGGTAATGGTGTGCCCAACACTGCAGAAGAGCCCATCTAGGCACCCATGCTTAAATCTTTATTGGGCAACCTGTCCACAAAAGGGCAACAATTAAAAGTCAATGTTCAACAGACAAAATAAAATCAATGTCACAACGTCAATCCTTTAATGTTTTAATTGACTTTCTGTATGATGTACAACACTTTTATTGTGTATTAACAATGAAGAAATTTTGATTCAGTTTCTATTGGAAATACTTACCATGCTCATTGATGACATCATCAGATGCATGAATACGAAAGGGGAATGTTGTGTAAATACTGGTAGAGAGTACTGGTTACCATAGACCTTTCCATTGGTAGTGGATACAGACACTTCAAAATATGCACAGATCAATTTTGTGTGTATTATTCATGCAAAGAAAGAAAAGTTTTCTTTTAAATGCATTTTCTGGGCTTAAGTCTCCATTTGTTTGCAGTTGGGTTCTGATAACCTGAGTGGTAATTGTGTTCACATATTGTGACAGTCCTTTAAACCAATTTGCCCTTTGCTGTCCATAATTGGTAACATGAGCAGGATGGCAAGTGGAAAGAGAACTTTGCTGTATTGTGATATTTACAAGCAAAGGTCAAGATCTCCAATTTTATATACAATACCGGTAAATAGGAATTAAACTCTGCTGATGTGACCAGTTTTGATGTGAGCCAAAATGTGTATGTGTTAACACAGGATATTGGTAAATGGTATTCTTTGTAAATGAGTGACTAGCGTTGCATCACAATAGCATGTTGTATGGCTTTGTCCATCATAATATTTTAACTAGCAAAATATGCTAGAAAACTTGAGCTGAGCAAACATTGTACATCTTGCTAATGGTATGTAAATGTGTGCATTCCAAATTATGTGTTGAATTTAGGACAACAAAATGGATTGCAGAGATTTTCCTCATCGGATTATCACAACCTCCATCAGTGAACTGTAATATAGATTTTAAAGTAATTTTCATTTTTGTGGTAATTTTTTTAAAGTACGTAAATATAGAAGGACACCATGTGCTTCGGGCCATACGTTCAATTCATTGAGTTAGTTGATACATTAGCTATTTCTCTTGTTGCTTGTTACTCTAAATTTGGCTAAATTTTATTTTGGAAGCTGAGAATTTTCTATAGCTGACCAGTGCAGATAAAAGGGAGTGAAAATACTGTTGTCAATTACTATTTTACTCAGGTATTTTTGTTTTTTTAAATAATGAAAGAATGTCCATGTTCTTTGCAAATAAGATAATTTTGTAAACCATGAACAATTTTTCTGTCTTTCTATAAGTGGAGGAATAAAATTCTCTATGGTTACCCACTGTGCATAAACTGTAGAAATAAAGGCATTTGCAGTCAGAGTTAAACTTTTACCTATCCTTAATACCGTTTTGAAAATGTTCAGAGCTAAGTGAACAAATAATATCCTTGAATTTTAATACTTTTTGGACAGTTACCTTATTTAAAAGAAGTGCAATTATCCTTTATGTTGTTTTGAAACTGAGATCTTTAACAGCAAGCTGTCAGGGGCCATTGTTGTAATGTGCAAATTACCGTTTATATTGGAGTGAGCCACATACAGCGAAATTGGCTTGCACTGTTGCATTTGGTAATGTGAGTTAGGGTTGACAGTGAATTCTTGAGCTAACATACAAGTTTGTCTTCCACTCCATTTTTATTTTGTTCTCATGGTTTTGAAACAAGTGTGACAGTGAGAGTTTGTGATAAGTCATAGCATTTTGTAAATTACTGTATGGGTAGCTGATTGGAATTGTAAATATCCAAAAATACCAGAAGTTACTTTTTAGAAGGTTTTGGGTATTACCAAACAAGTAACATTAAGCAATGACATTTTTGTAATGTTATCGTGCTTATTATCATCATCACCTAAATGTTGCATACTTTTATGTTGAGTACATAAAGCCTATTTATTTTGGAAAAGCACTGAAAATTTAATAAAGAGCAGTGAACTGTACTGATCACGTCATTTGTATATTTTAATTCCCATCATTTTTTATTTGACACACTTTTGCAACATTTTTTCATGTTTGAGTTATTAAAGATGCATTACTTCATTAATTAGAGAAAAGATTGGTTTACAAACAGTATTCACCCACAAAATATAGCTGATGCAAACAATATGTGAGATCTGGGAAGCTGATGCATTTTTAGTCTCCATTCAGCATTTGAGGATGATTTCAGTAAGTGCTACATTTGGGTAAGTGTCAAGGAATGATTCAGGATACAGTCACCGCCAGTTCTATGCAAGTCAAGTACTTGATTCTGAATAAAGAAGGTAGGTGTAATTTCTCCCAGATGAAGATGAGGGGATTCAAAAGTACAAAAGACAGTATTAAGTATTTTTCTTGCTTACATGCTGCTGTAAGCTTTAGATCCTTATTGCTGCCTTTGAAAGATCACACTGGAAGTTGTGTGTGTGATTGTTCCTGCATTTATTGTTCGGATATATAACTTGATTTCTACCTACCCACCCCATAATCATCCTTAGATGTAAACTTAATTAACCTGTAACTCTGTGGAACATTTTGCATAATGTGGATTTATACTGGCTGTTTTAGTTTATTTGGTAACCCTACCTGAATCAGAAATTTATGGGTTCGAGACCCAGTCCATTGCTAGAGCATAAAAATCTCGTTAGATAGATACTTTATTGATCCCAAAGAAAATTACAGTGTCACAGTAACATTACAGATATACAAATATTAGAGCAGAAGTAAGAAAGACTATGTAAAAATAAGTTACCTCAAACAGTCTAACAGGATTTCCCCAGCTATAGGTTGACTCATTATGGAGCCTAATGGCCGAGGGTAAAAATGTCTTCATATTGTTGTTGTTTTTTTTTGGACTAGTGCAGTTGTCTTAGTTTATTACTAAAAGTTGCTCCTCTGTTCAGCCAGGGTTCAGCCATTGTCCAGAATTGCCAGGATTTTCCATAGGGTCTTTTGTTCTACCACAGCCTCCAGTGTGTCCAGTTTGACTCCTGTAACAGAGCCAGCCTTTCTAATTAGTTTATTGAGCCTGTTGGCATTACCTGTGTTGATGCTATTGCCCCAGCACACCACTACATACAAGATTGTACTGGCGACAACAGACTGGTAGAACATGGGAAGGGGAAGCCTGCATACTTGAAAGGACCTCAGTCTCCTCAGGAAGTAGAGATGACTCTAGCCCTTGTACACATCCTCTGTGTTGGTGCTTCATTCAAATCTGTCATCCAGGTGCACCCCCAGCTACTTGTAGGTCCTCTATCAACAGTAACAGGAGCAGTGCAGGCTTAGTCTTCCTAAAGTCCATCAGCATCTCCTTTGTGTTACTGATGTTGAGCTGCAGATGATTCAGCTTGCACCATTTGCAAAGTCCTCCACCAGGGCCCTATATTCATCCTCCCATCCTCCCTTTATACACCCAACTATTGCGGAGTCATCAGAGAAGTTTTACTGATGACATGACTCATTGTTATATCTAAAGTCCGAGGTATACAGGGTAAACAGAAGGGAGCCGATACAGTCCCATGTGGGGCCTCGGTGCTGCTTATAGCCATGTCTGGCACACAGCTCTGAAACTGCACAAACTGTGGTCTCCCAGTCAGGTAGTCAGTTATCCAGGATACAATGAAAGTGCCCACCTGCATTGAATGCAGCTTTTCCCCCAGCAATGAGGGCTGTATGGTATTGAAGACACTTGAGAAACCACAACATAAACCTCAGTGCTGCCTTGCTTATCCAAATGGGAGTAAGCTTTGTTCAGCAGGTGGGTGACAGCATCATCGACTCCAATGTGCTCCTGGTCGGCAAACTGCAGAGGATCGAGAACTGTTCTGACCAAGCGTTGGAGGTGAGCCAGGAGCAGCCTCTCTAGGGTCTTCATGATGAGTGAGGTTAGGGCCACTGGACGGTAATCATTCAAGGTTTTTTGGTTGGCCCTTTTTAGGTACTGGGGACAACACATAATGTTTTCCAATAGTCGGGGCCCTTTCCGGGCTGAGACTCAAATTGAGAAAGCGCTGGAGAACTGCACGCAGTGGCTCAGCACACTTTGTCAGGACCTTTGGTGCTGAGGTAGCGAAGCAGTTAGCATGACACTGTTACAGCTTGGGCATTAGAGTCTGGAGTTCAATTCTAGTGCCGTCTGTAACAGTATCTGTATGTCTTCCCCATGGAATGTGTGGGTTTTGCCCAGGTGCTCCAGTTTTCTCCCACAGTCCAAAGATATACCAGGTAGGTTAATTGGTCATTGTAAATGGTCCCATGATTTGGTTAGGGTCAAATTGGAGTTGTCAGGGTTTGCTGAGGGTGGCACGGATCAAAGGGCTGCGAGGGCCTACTCTACACTTGTATTGAATAAAATTGACTGAGGGATTGTGACACTGTTGGTGTCTTGGATGAGATATCGAAACCAAAGCTCTTCTTACTTCCCTAGTCTTGAAAATTCCATGCAATTCATTGGGGGGGGGGGCGGGGGGACAACTAATCCACTCAGTTTACATGGCCATTTTTAAAAAATCTGTCAAAATTTCTATTGTCTATTTTTCTGTGATTGCCATGTTACTGTCAATGTGACCTTACTGAATATAAAACGACTGCACAGTTCCTGCTTTACTGATATTACTCCTCATAAATAATTCATTCACTGCTGGCATTTTGCAAGAAATCTTTATCAATAATTTTTCCATTATGAAATGAAGAATGGGCTGTTGGCTAATTACTGCACAGTAGGTTCCAGAAGCATCATCTAACATCATGCCAGCCAAGAGTAAAACCTTTGCTTAGATTGAACTACCACTAGGATAGCAATATTAGTGATTTAATAGCAGATATACAGTAAATAAAGTTCAGCCTTGAAAATGGCACTGTTGGTTGAATTCTCTATGAATACAAAGGAAAAGGAGTAAACTATTTAGCCCCTTAAGTGCGTTAGAACACGGGGCAGTCTAGCACAGGAAGAGGCCCTTCAGGCCGCGATGCCTCTACTGACTGTCATGCCAGTCTATTAATGTTACCTGCCTGCACATCTGTTCCTATCTGCCTGTTCATGTGTAAACATTGTTATGGTATGAGTGCCATGGTAGTGTTGAAGTTTATGTGACTCTTATTACCGCTTGCGGCGTCTGAGTTTGGAGGAGTTTAATTCCAGCATCCTAGAACAAGGAACATAGAATAGTATAGTACAGCACAGTACAGGCCCTTCGGCCCACAATGTTGTGCCAACCCTCAAACCCTGCTTCCCATATAAGCCCCCACCTTAACCCCTATCCTCTCTAAGAAAATTCATACGTTCCTCCTGTGAGCATGTGGGTTTCCTCTGAGTGCTCTGGTTTCCTCCCACAGTCCAAAGATATGCTGGTTAGTAGGTTACTTGGTCATTATAAATAGTCTTGTGATTAGGCAAGGGTTAAATAGGTGGATTGCTGGATGGTGTGGCTGTTTGGGCTGCAAGGACCTGTTCTGCACTGTATCACTAAATAAAATAAAATTCTGCTTCTACCACCTATGCTAGCAGCACATTCCAGGCACCTATCACTCTGTAATAAAAAAAATTCTCACCCATCTCCTTTAAACTTACCCCTCTCACCTTTAACATCACCAACCTGTTTTTTAAAAAACTACCATATTTGGCCCCTCATAATTTTATGTACTTATTTCTGGTTTCCCCTTAGCCTCCAGTCCTCCAGAGTTCCACCAGGGACCTGATTTATGATCCGGCTCCTTGCATTTGCCTGGAAATCTGAAATAAAAATTGCTCAAACCTATGAGTCAGACACCATCTGTGGAAAGTGAAACAGGTGAAAGACCTTTCATCAGAACTGAGAAAAGTTATGATAAAAGCTCTTCAACCTGTAAAGTTAACTCAGTTTCTCTTTCCATGGAGTGTTCAGATGCAAGATATTTGATCTGAAAAATTAACTCTTGTTTTCCTTTCCACTGGTGCTCTCTGACCTGCTGAATAATCCCAGTATTTTCTGCATGTTCCCTGATTTCATTCATGAAAATTTTGGCTTTACATTTTAGACTGTATACCCAAGTCCTAGATTTCTCCAACTAGTAGAAATAGTTTTTCTTTCTCTGTTCTATCGATTTCAATTCATCTTTGAAATGTTCAATGAAATTTCATCTTAATATTTTCAATTGCAGAAATTCAGCACTTGTTCAAGCTCTCAATTTACTGCACACCCTCAAAGGCAAGTATATCCTTCCTAATGTCTGTAGTTTTGGCACATGTTTTACTACTGATTTTTCTAGGTCCTTCAGATATAAAGGACAGCATTCCATTGGATATATTGATTTTCTACATCTATCTGTGCACATATCTGTCTGCTTCTATTCTGTTATCACCATTTAGAAAGTTCAATTTTATTCCTTTTAGTACAAAATAGATTTCAGTTTGCAAATAACACACACAAAAAAATGCTGGTGAATGCACCATGCCAGGCAGCATCTATAGGAAGAGGTACAGTTAACGTTTCGGGCCGAGACCCTTCATCAGGGCTAACTGAAAGAAGAGATAGTAAGAGATTTGGAAGTGGGAGGGGGAGATCCGAAATGATAGGAGAAGACAGGAGGGGGAGGGATGGAGCTAAGAGCTGGAAAGTAGATTGGCAAAAGGGATATGAGGGCCTCCTCCACTGTCAAGATGAAGCTATGCTCGGGTTGGAGGAACAATACCTTATATTCCGTCTGGGTAGCCTCCAACCTGGTGGCATGAACATTGACTTCTCTAACCTCCGTTAATGCCCCACCTCTCCTTCATACCCCATCCTTTATTTATTATTATTTCTCCCCCCCCCCCATTTTTTCTCTTTTTTTCTCCCTCTGTCCCTCTCACTATAACTCCTTGCCCATCCTCTGGGCTCCCCTCCCCCTTTCTTTCTCCCAAGGCCTCCCATCCCATGATCCTCTCCCTTCTCCAGCCTCATATCCCTTTTGCCAATCTACTTTCCAGCTCTTTGCTCCATCCTTCCTCCTCCTCCTGTCTTCTCCTATCATTTCAGATCTCCCCCTCCCTCGCCCACTTTCAAATCTCTTACTATCTCTTTTTTCAGTTAGTCCTGATGAACGGTCTTGACTGGAAACGTCGACCACCTCTTCCTATAGATGCTGCCTGGCCTGCTGCATTCACCAGCAATTTTTGTGTGTGTTGCTTGAATTTCCAGCATCTGCAGATTTCATCGTGTTTCAGTTTACAAATGGTATTTTGTTTCCTAGTAGAGCTATTAGGACTTTATGTTTCAATCCCTATGGTAAGTTGGCACTCTCGATGTTGGCAGTGGGTTTGGAGTGGTGACAAGGAGGGAGGGTAGGTACGTCATCGGGGTCATCAGGTGGGCACGCTCCTTCTTTGACGTTTCATTGATAAACCCACGATGCCTCCAGAGGGCTCAACGGTGCTACCTGGCATCCCAGATACACCCATCTCAGTTCCATACCCTCCTGTCTTCATCTTGCAGCCCAGTTGTTGTCTTTCCTTTTAATCCAAATCCAATTGCTGCTTTCTTCTGCTGCATTTAACAAGGACTTGATTGCTTGTTGGAGGGAGTGACCCCTCACCCCCATCTTCTTCAATAGACTGGTCGTAGATGTAGCAACAAATCCCCTGCATCCCACTTCTACAGGGAAAATCTTGGTCTTCCGGCCATTCTGGGCAGCTTCAGTTGCCAGTTCAGAGTACTTGGTCCTTTTTCCTCTCATAAGCTTTTTCGACACTATTTTCTCATGGTACTGTCAATTCCACAATATATGCCAGCTTGGCTGTTGTGGACCACAGGACCATGTCTGGCCGGAATGTTGTAGCTGCAATGTCTGGGAGATAGGCAAGCTTTTTTTCCAAGTCCACGTCCATTTTCCAATCCTGAGCAACCTGCAAAATGCTTACATCTTTTGATGTTATATGGTGCTCTGGAGGTTGGCCTGCTGGTACAAATCGTGTGATGTGGACATTTCCTGCTGATGATTGTGGGAGAGCACTTGTGGTGATCCGCCTCTGTTCCAAGATTGATGCCAGCTGTCTGAGAACTTGGCTATGCCGCCAAGTGTACCGCCCCTGCATGAGGCTCGTGGTGCATCCTGTTAAAATGTGCCTTCGGTGCTTGACAAAGAAAGAAAGTAAGAAGATTTAATTCCAGCATTATTAAATTTGATTTTCTACCTTCAACCAGTTTGCTTGCAAGATCATAAATTGCCTTGAGTTTCAACTTTAGCTGATAGTCTGTATGATTATATCAGATGTTTTCTGGAAGTCTGTACAAATAAATGTTGCCAATTTTTACTTTAGTTATCAATCTTAAAAATTGGTTAGCTTCATGACATAATGACATACCTTTAGGATTCTGCTAATTGCAATCAATAATTTAATAGGACCAGAGGATCAATTTGCACGGAAATAGAAAATCGAATTTCAAAATGTAATTTATAATTTTTAACTGAAGGAACTTGTTTGCAGCCATAATAAGCTATTAGATATTGAAAATTAGTTATGGGCATAGTAGATTTATTAAGTTGCACCCAATACAAGGAAGCAGTAGTCTTAAAAAATGATAGTCTCGGTTTGTTTCTCAGAACTGTAGAGGTCTGTGTCATCATTGTGGTCTGCTAACTCATCTAGGTTGTGTGTACTTCCCCTTGATCTCTCCTTGTACTTGATTTTTGCCTCTGGTCTTGTATGCTCCTAAAAGATCTTGCCTTCAAATCTTACGAGCCATAGAACATAATTTTATGCAATATCGACCCTACTAATTCCTTCTCAGAATTAGTCGCCCCAGGTGTAGGCATTCCATAAATTCAGACTTTGCCACAAATGCCCTTGCTGCAGTTTTTAATTTTTCTGTTGTTCTCTGATACTGAATTAATTTATCTTGAAAACCATCCTTGACTATCAGAGCATACAAGTTGTGCGTATTCTTGCTTTGGTCTTTTTCTACATTTAGCATTACTTGGTTTCATGTTCAAAGTGGTATATTTGTAACACAGTATGAGATTTGTAATTATGTACTGGATTAATATATTCCAGTTGAGTAATACAATAGTTTTAACTGAAAATTTTAATGATTAAAACACCTTTGTATGTCAGAAACACTTCAAAAAATTACACTATTGGTTCAGGCTATCTCTTCAAAAAACCTTGCTGGCTCTGACCAACTGAAACGTACGTGCAGTTGTGGAATATACAAATCTCTCGCAGTTGCGTGTTTCTTGGATCCAGTAGAAACTGATTTTATAGATGGGAGATTGAACCGTTCATTTTGCAGATGACATCCTCATGTTGTTCCCTCTTCCCCCCACCCGACCCTCACAATAGCCATATATGCTGACATGTATGTATTTTGATAATAAATCTACTTTGAACTTTGAAATTCCATTATATCTTTTATTACAATGCTTCAAGAGTCTTCCATTCTGGGAACAGACTCATTACCTTACTAGTATGTACATTCCTTTGGGAGTCTTCTCGGAACAGCCATTATCTCTTTCTTGCTAACTTAGCTATTCCAAATAATTTATCTTTTGAAACAACAGACATACACTTATGACTCCGTAATATTATTCATCCCTACCCTTCATACTTGATGATATCGTCCCACTTTAGTATTCAGCCACTCCATCATTAATTGAAGGCATGTTTAGCAAACTGGTCACAATTCCCTAGTTTCCTTCTCACCTTCTTTAAAGGAGAATTATATGAAATTTTTCTAATCGACAGATGTGAGCCAGTGCTGACCAGAACTTTAAATGAACTAACCATATAAACGTGGCTTCATGAAACATGTATAGAGAAGTGATAAAACACATTTATGAAGAAAATTGAATCAAGCGTCCATCCTAAGAACTCAAAAGCACTCATCACTTCTATTAAATTCAATTTAAATTTTCTGTAAGAGTCTATAATATAGCAAAATTTGGTAATTAGTTACACTGAACAATTTATTGCTTTATCCATTCTAGGTATCAGAACTGCAATAGCCCATCCTCAAATTCATATGAAAATGAAGCAAACTTGTAATTGAGTTAAAATTATATTAAGGGTAAATTATATCCTGAAACATCAAAGGTTCACTCCTCACCATAGACACTGACCTGCTGATTTCCTCCAGCATTTTTGTTATTGGAGGTAAATGCTGTAAAATGAACATCAATAATGAAGCTACTTGCAATAATTAATATATACATTTTGCTTCAAAGGTTAAGTAAGATACTTTTTCATCTAGGCAATATTTGTATTTGGGAGTATAAAGCAAACTCGTCTTCTGCTGGCCTGGTTCTGGATTTTAATTTAGAGCCAAAGTTAATCTTATTTGTTGAAAAAAATGTACAATTGTACAACACGGTTACGTATAATGTTTGTTTCTGTTAGAAATAAAGCAAACAGCATTATGTATAGAAGCAACACACATAAAAGTTGCTTAAAATTCCAGCATCTGCAGATTTCCTCGTGGTTATGTATAGAAGGTGGTTAAAATGATCACACAACACTGTCAAAGTTGACTTTGTCTCCTTATTTTCCATGCTTTTAGTGTAACTTTGTTCGTAAGTCTCTGATACTGAGCCAGCTTTTTGCTCCCTCTTTAGCTCCTTCCCTCCTTGCCTTTCTCCCAAACTGTTCATTACAGTTCATTCAATCACACTTAGATGTATTTAACCCTGAAGGTCAGTTTTATCAATCAGCGTTCTTTTTTGCCTCCTTAAAATGCTTTACTCAGTACAGTCAACTGTCCTTGAGGTGCGGGCATTTTAATTCCATCTACTGAGCACACCATGCCAAACGGAAGTTTAAAAT
Source organism: Mobula birostris (assembly GCF_030028105.1). Classification (NCBI taxonomy): domain Eukaryota; kingdom Metazoa; phylum Chordata; class Chondrichthyes; order Myliobatiformes; family Myliobatidae; genus Mobula; species Mobula birostris. The sequence goes on along the minus strand of NC_092391.1, from coordinate 20,895,017 downwards.
GAACACTGCCTTGGTGTAAATTCAACCACTGTGCTTTTGGTAATTGTGTCAGCTGTCTGAATCTGGCAACATCTGAGTAATGCATTTTTGGCAAGAGTTTATGACGAGGTTGGCATCTCATATACTGTTCTCGATGGACACGGAACTTAGTGACTCCAGGTGAGTGATACATAGTGTGAGGAAAATGCTCGAACTTGTTGTTAAGTAACAGAGCACCTTGGAAATAACAGACACAAGAGACTGCAAGTGCTAGAACCTGCAGCAACAATCTGCTGGAGGAACTCAGCAGGTTAAGCAGCATCTGTTGGAGGAAAGGAACTGTCAATATTTTGTTTTAATACAGGGTTTCAATCTGAGCCTACTGTTTCTCACAAAGGTGCTGCTTACCCACCAATTTCCCCCAGCATTTTTTATTCCTGGCAGACAACGGATTTGGGCAGTCAACGAGGATTGCTGAAAGGGAAGGCACCCTTAATGAATCTTTAAAAATTATTATGAGTTGCAACTAGCAGAATAAATAAGGGTCAACCCGATGATGTATATTTGGGCTATCTGAAGCCTTTCAGAAGATGCCAAACAAAATTAGGGTGAATGGTATTGCTAGTACACTACATAGGTTGAGGAAAAGAAAACAAGTAGTCTGTGAGGCTAGGGTTAGTAAACTGGTACAGGGATCACTTCTGGGACCTCAGTTGTGCAAGATCTGTACCTATGATTTAGATGAAGGATCAGGTGTAATAACATATCCAGGTTGGAAACTAATGAAAGACTTGCTCCCATCACAGGGCCCAGACGTGAATGTGTTTGGAATATTGTGTACTAGTCTATTTTCACCATCTAAAAGATGGCTATACATGTGGAGTGCAACTGAATTGATTCCAGAAATTGTGTATTTTCCAGGTTAAGCAGACTAGGCTAGTATTCTCTAGAGCAGGGGTTCCTCACTTGGGGTCCACGGACCCCTTAGTTAATGGTATGGGTCTGTAGCATTTTTAAAAAAGGTTGGGAATCCTTGCTCTAGGCTTAAGAACGAGCAGTGACCTTGTTGAAACATAACATCCTTAAGGGGCTAAGCATGTTTTATTGTGAAATTTGTTGTCCCTGACAAGAATGTCTAGAACCAGGAAATCATTTAGGATGGAGCAGATGTAAAAGACTGGCCATATGAATGGGAGAGCAGACACGACTGAGAGGTGGGATAACGTGGCATATTCTTGTACTTATTAGGTTCATCTAATCCTACATCTGTCTTCATTTTGTTTCCAGTACAATTATTTAAATGTAACTTGTAATTCCTTTGATTTTTGCCTTGTAAGATTCCATATGGTAATTCTGTTTTTCCTTGAAATGCCATAGATGTCCAGTAGAGGGCATTGATTTCAAATTTTGATGCTGAAGGTTTAAAGAAACGTCCATTGAGAACCCGCTGAAATCTGACCAACAGAAACCAAAGTGAGCAGCAACAGTGATCCACCAAGGCTTTTAAATTTAGTATTATAATCACTGTTATTGTTATTATTTTGTTTTAGAAAAGATTTCAAGGTGCTTTGCATTTTTCTGCTGTTTTTTTGCTACAGTTATTTCTTAGGAATAAAATAAATTAATGTCGATAGTCATGAGGCCCCACTCTTGTTGATTATAATTTACTATTCATCCACCCACTTTACATGTTTAGTTATGTCTTCCTTTTGTGCTCTACAGTACATTAGCTATGCTCCAAAAGGGTAATATGCAAATTTCAAAACTGCATCTCCAATTTTGCAGTCCAAATGATCAGCGGATGGAGATGGTGAACAGCAATGTCCACTCTTGGCCTGTCTTGAATATAGTATCCTTTCACCTGTTTCCTCTGCTGTAGTTTCCCTTTAACTCACTCTAATTCTATCTGCTGTTACGTGCGCGCACACACTCACCTTTATCACAAACAGGCATATCAGTTAGGAGCAAGATTAGGCACTTGAGTTGTCAATAAAATCATGGTTGAGCTTATTGTAACCTTAGGTCCATATTGCTGCTTGTTTCTAGTCATCTATTTATCCATCTACCTTTGTTTTAAAAAGAGTTTGCTTTTACTGCCCTATAAGGAAGAATTCCAAAGACCCAATACACTCTGAAGGAGAAAATCCTTATTGTAGTCTTAAATTAGCAACTGTAGCGGTGTGCTACACACAGCGCTAGAATAACCACACGGAGTCGGTGAGTTGGAGTTGCGATAAAGAGATTTATTCAAACTTTGCGGCCTGCTTTAAAGCCTTCCAGTTCGCACCCTCCCTGGGGCGGGACTGCTGTGGGGAATGCGTATTCCCAGACCCTCTCTGCGTGTGGGATTTTCCCCCTGCTGGTGAAGATGGCCTGGCGCCCTTTTTGGGGCCGGCCCTCTGCCTGTGTGCGTTGTTTTGTGAGCCGATTCGTGTGTGCTAGCAAGTGGGTCGCCACATACCCCTCCCCCCAGAACCAGCGATACCTCCCCCAATGTCCACAGTCTGGATCGGCCTCTGTTTGGGAGGTCTGCCCCTGCGCCGCGGTGCCTGAGCCTGGACCGGCTGCGCCAAGTCCACATGGGCTGGTTTGAGTCAGTCCACCGTGAAAACCTCCTCTCTCCTCCCTGGTTCCACAACACATCTGCTCGGGCCGCCACATCCCGGAGGTCGCTGAAATCTGTGTCGAACAGCAGGCAGGCGTATGTCCTCAGGCAGTTGCTCTAGGAACGCCTGCTCAAACATGAGGCAGGGTTTGTGTCCTTCAGCCAGGGCCAGCATTTCGTTCATTAATGCCGATGGCGGCCTGTCTCCCAAACCAGCCAGGTGCATTAAGCGGCGTGCTCGTTCGTGCTGTGAGAGTCCAAAAGTCCTTATGAGCAGGGCTTTGAATGCTGTGTATTTGCCATTCTCCGGGGGCGACTGTATAAACTCCATGTCTGGGCATGGCTGCCGTGAGCTGTGGTGTCAGTACTGATGGGAAATCGGCCAGGACCCTGGTGAATTCATCGTTGGACAGCGTGCTTGTGGTAAACCATGTATATATGTTGTAACTCGGTTACCTGTCTGGACACACCCCTCTGCTGACTGCCCCTGTGGCTCCTCCCACAGAGTCCTGTATAAAGGTGTTCACCTTGCCCCTCCCCCTCAGTCCGGGGGCAGACACTTACTGTGGAGGTCGTATTGTACAGCGAATAAAAGCCTTTCAGTATTTTACCAAACCTCAGTCTTTTGGAGTAATTGAAGGTGCTTCAATTTTATTCGCTGTACGTTTTAAGACATGGAACAGGCCCTGAGACCAGAAAAATTAGACCCCGATCTGCAAATGCCTGACGCTGGAAACGCTTTTGAACTCTGGCTGGCCTGCTTCGAAGCGTATCTAGAGGAGATTAAAGCGACCGACCCCGTAGCGAAGCGCAGAGTTCTACTCTCCAGGGTCAGTCCACGGGTTTATTCGCTGATCAGAGACCAGCCGAACTACGACGGCGGGATGAACGCACTCAAAAGACAATACCTGCGGCCGATAAACAGCGTCTATGCTCGGCATCGCTTAGCGACGCGGCAACAACGCCCCGGGGAATCGAGTGCTGAGTTTGTCCGGGCCCTACAGACACTCGTGCGGGCCTGCAATTGCCAGGAGCTGCCGGCGGCGCAGCATGCAGAACTCCTAATGAGAGACGCCTTCGTCACGGGGACCAGGTCAGTGTACGTGCGCCAGCGGCTGCTGGAAAAAGCCGATCTTACCCTAAGTTCGACGATTGAGCTGGCTGATACGTTGGAGGCCGCTCTGCATAACTCCGAGGCTCTCCAGGCACGCGAGAGCCTCATGGGCGCCGCAGACCCCGCAACCTGCCGGCGAGTCGACCTCGGCTGCCGCCAGTCGTGAGTCCGCGAAGTGCTACTTCTGCAGACTGGAGAAGCACCCCTGAAACGCTGCACGACCCGACAAGCCACCTGCTCCAGCTGCGGAAAGAAGGGCCACTTCGCCAAGGTCTGTAAGTCAAAACCACGAGCGGGATCGAGCAGCGCCGCGTGCGAGACATGGGGGTCGCCATCTTCCCTGCACACTGCCACCACGTGCGAGACATGGGGGCCGCCATCTTCCCTGCACGCCGCCACCATGTGCGAGACATGGGGGCGGCCATCTTGGTCGGCCCCACCGCCTACGACCAACGGGTGCTCACGGGCCACCCCACCGCGCCGGACCAAGACAGCGACCCCACCCTGGCTTCCGTGACCCTCAACCAAAGCGCTCCCCACCAGCTCGCAAGGTCAATGATGGACATCCTGGTGGAGGGGCACAGGACAAGCTGCCTGTTTGACACAGGCAGCACGGAGAGTTTTATCCACCCGGCCACGGTGCAGCATTGTGGACTCATGATACGGCCAGTAAGTCAGAGGGTCACCATGGCCTCCGGGTCGCATACAACAGACATCGGGGGGGGGGGGGGGGGCTGTACAGCGACGCTAGTGGTGCAGGGCACAGAATATCGGGACTTTAAGTTACTGGTCTTGCCTCAACTGCTTGCCCCTGTGCTGTTGGGGTTGGACTTCCAGAGCCACCTGAAAAGCGTGACAATGAAGTACGATGGGCCCCTCCCGCCAATTACTGTCATAAATCCCCTGTTTTGTAGAGATATGTCACGTACCCCGCTGCTGACCACACACACACACTGACCCGTGCATCCCACCCAACATCATGCCAACTGCCACACTACCGACACCTTTGCGGCCTCTCCACCCTCAGGATCCCTCCCCCACCGCTGTTTGCCAACCTGACCCCCGACTGTAAACCTGTGGCAACTAAAAGCAGGAGGTACAGCGCGGGGGACAGAGCTTTCATTAAGTCAGAGGTGCAGCGGCTGCTCAGGGAGGGGGTCATTGAGGCAAGCACAAGTCCTTGGAGGGCGCAGGCGGTGGTTGTTCAGAACGGGGAGAAGAATAGGACGGTCGTGGACTATAGCCAGACCATCAATAGGTTTACGCAGCTCGACGCGTACCCTCTACCCCGCATCGCGGATATGGTCAATCAGATAGCACAGTACAAGGTGTACTCGACCATAGGTCTAAAATCCGCTTACCATCAGCTCCCCATCCGCCGGGAGGACCGCCCTTACACTGCCTTCGAGGCGGTCGGCAGGCTTTATCAATTCCTGGGCGTCCCCTTTGGTGTCACAAATGGTGTATCTGTCTTCCAGAGGGCAATGGACCAGATGGTGGACCAGTGCCAACTGAAGGCCACGTTCCCATATCTGGATAACATCACCATCTGCGGTCACGACCAGCAGGATCACGACAACAACCTCCAAAAATTTCTCCAAGTGGCCAAATCTTTCAACCTCACCTATAACAAGTGTGTATTTGGGACCACCCGACTTGCTATCCTTGGGTATGTCGTGGAGAACGGAGTCATTGGCCCTGACCCCGACCGTATGCGCCCCCTGTTGGAACTCGCTCTTCCCAATACCCTCAGAGCCCTTAAAAGGTGCCTGGACTTCTTTTCATATTACGCCCAATGGGTCTCTAACTATGCAGACAAGGCCCACCCCCTGGTCAAGTCCACCACATTCCCCCTCTCTGCCGAGGCCCACACGGCCTTCAACCGCATAAAAGGGGACATTGCCAAAGCAGCAATGCATGCGGTGGATGAGGCCATTCCCTTCCAAGTAGAGAGTGATGCCTCCGACTTTGCGCTGGCTGCTACCCTCAACCAGGCAGGAAGACCAGTGGCGTTCTTCTCTCGTACCCTTCAAGGCCCTGAAATTCGGCACTCTGCGGTAGAGAAAGAGGCCCAGGCCATAGTGGAAGCTATAAGGCACTGGAGGCACTATCTTGCCGGCAAAAGGTTCACCCTGCTAATTGACCAGCACTCAATCGTACTCATGTTTAATAATCAGCAGTGGAGCAAAATCAAAAATGATAAAATTCTGAGGTGGAGAATCGAACTCTCCACCTACAACTATGACATCATGTACAGGCCTGGGAAGCTCAACGAGCCCTCCGATGCCCTATCCCGGGGAACATGCGCCAGTGCGCAGATCGACCGGCTATACGCCCTACATGTAGACCTTGGCCATCCGGGAGTCACCCGGCTTTTCCACTTGGTCAAAGCCCGGAACCTGCCTTACTCCCTTGAGGAGATCAGGATGATGACCAGGGACTGCCAAGTCTGCGCAGAGTGCAAACCGCACTTCTACCGACCCGAAAAGGCACCACTCATCAAGGCCACCCGCCCCTTTGAGCGACTGAGTGTTGACTTTAAGGGCCCCCTTCCCTCCACCGACTGCAATGTGTACTTTCTTAACGTAACTGACGAGTACTCGCGGTTCCCCTTCGCCATCCCCTGCCCCGACACCACTACCACGTAAGTTATAAAAGCCCTGCGCAAGCTCTTCACTCTGTTCGGATACCCATGCTATATCCACAGTGACAGAGGGTCCTCGTTTATGAGTGACGAGCTGCGCCAATATCTACTGGCTAGGGGAATTGCAACCAGTAGGACCATGAGCTATAATCCCCGGGGGAATGGACAGGTAGAGAAGGAGAATGGCACAGTGTGGAAAGCCACACTCTTAGCCCTCAGGTCAAAGGGACTGCCGGTCTCCCGCTGGCAGGAGGTCCTTCCTGAGGCACTCCACTCCATCCGCTCCCTGTTATGCACGTCCACCAATGCCACCCCTCATGAGCGGCTCTTTTCTTTTCCCAGAAAATCGACCACTGGAACCACCCTACCAACTTGACTGACGTCCCCGGGGCCAGTGCTGCTCTGGAAACATGCGACGAGCAATAAATACTCCCCGATAGTCGAGAGGGTTCACTTACTTCATGCGAACCCCCAGTATGCCTACGTGGTTTTACCTGATGGGCGGGAGGACACGGTCTCCATCCGCGACCTGGCGCCCGCAGGAGCTCTGGGCCTCTACCCTGAACACTCCGTGGTGACTATTGACCCTGTACCCACCAATGTATGTACCTACGAGACACCGTGCACCCCAAACTATACAGACACCACACGACACTCCCATACCGGGCGCGACGCACACGCACGAGGGATTACCGACGCCTAACATGCTGGCACCTGAAGTCAGGCCGGAGCCAGCACAACCGCCATCGCCGGTACTACGTAGATCACAGCGACGGACCCAACTGCCTGATAGACTTAACCTGTAAATATACTTCTTGTAAATATTGTCAGTCACTTCACCCCACGGGACTCTTTTTTAAAAAAAGGAGGGGTGAATGTGGTAAACCATGTATATATGTTGTAACTCGGTTACCTGTCTGGACACACCCCTCTGCTGACTGCTCTTGTGGCTCCTCCCACAATGTCCCGTATAAAGGTGTTCGCCTTGCCCCTCCCCCTCAGTCCGGGGGCAGACACTCACTGTGGAGGTCGTATTGTACAGCGAATAAAAGCCTTTCAGTATTTTACCCAACCTCAGTCTTTTGGAGTAATTGAAGGTGCTTCAGTGATGGAGTCCAGGTGTGGGGCTGGCAACTTCGCTTCACCCAGGGAAAACGTTTGAGAAGTCTTGGCGTGGACTAGTCGCTTCCCTTGCAGGTCGACCAGCAGGCTGTGGGCTCGCAGAAAATCCGCCCCAGGAGTGGTTGGGACACGGCGGCCAGTGTGAAGTCCCACGTGAACCGGCTGGAGCTGAACTGTAGCCGCACCGTGCGGGTGCCGTAGGTTCGTATTGTGCTGCCATTTGCGGCCCTCAGGGTGGGTCCTGGTTCTCTGTTGTGGGTGTCGTAACTCGTTGGAGGTAAAACGCTGATCTCTGCTGCGGTGTCGACCAAAAATCGGCGTCCCGACTGCTTGTCCCAGACATACAGGAGGCTGTCCTGATGGCCAGCTGCCGTAACAATCGGCGGCAGCTGGGCCTTGGCGTTTCCTGGGAATTTGCAGGGTGGTCTACAGCAGCGGGCCTCTGTGCCCCACCGCTGGTGGTAGAAGCACCATTGTTCGTTGGGCTCCTCACTCCCGTCGCCGGGTTTTGTAGGCTCTGCTGCCGGGCCTGGTCTGGTCTGTCGTTGGGCACGCGGCTTGGTGATCTGTGTGACGGATGCCCCTGGCCATCTGGTGAACTGGTTTACGATAGGAGGTACCGCGCTCCTCGCGACACTGGCAGGGGCCCCACGATATCCACATGGATGTGGTTGAACCTCCGGCGGGTGGGTTCGAACCGCTGCGGCGGAGCCTTGGTGTGCCACTGCACCTTGGCCGTTTGGCACTGCATGCACGTTTTGGCCCATTCACTGACCTGTTTATGAAGCCCATGCCACACGAACCTGTTGGCGACCAGCCGGACGGTTGTCCTGATGGAGGGGTGCGCTAAGTTGTGAATGGACTCAAAAACCCGCCGGCGCCAGGCCGCCGGGACAGGGTTGGCCGGTAGCTACGTCACAAAGTAGGGTCCTCTCACCTGGGCCTACGGGGAGGTCTTGGAGCTGCAAACCGGAGACTGCAGTCCTGTAACTGGGGATCTCAGCGTCTGCCTGCTGTGCCTCTGCCAGCGCTGCATAGTCCACCCCCTGGGACAGGGCCTGTATGGTCGGTCTGGAAAGTCCGTCCGCCACGACGTTGCCCTTTCCAGAGACATGCCGGATGCCCGTCGTGTACTCAGAGATGTAGGACAGATGTTGCCGCTGGCGGGACGACCAGGGGTCGGACATCTTCGTGAATGCAAAGGTAAGCGGTTTGTGGTCTGTGAACACGGTAAAGGGCCTACCTTCTAAGAGGTACCTGAAATGTCGGATTGCCAGGTATAGTGCCAATAGCTCCCGGTCGAAAGCACTGTATTTGAGTTCGGGTGGTCGTAGGTGTTTGCTGAAGAATGCCAGGGGTTGCCAGCGACCCTCGAAGAGTTGTTCCAGCACCCCACCAACTGCTGTGTTGGATGCATCCACCGTGAGGGCAGTAGGAACGTCCATTCTGGGGTGCACTAGCATCGTGGCGTTTGCCAAGGCTTCTTTGGTTTTAACGAAAGCGGCTGCGGCCTCTTCGTCCCAGGTAATGTCCTTGCCCTTACCCAACATCAGGGTGAACAGGGGGTGCATGGTTCGGGCTGCTGAGGGGAGGAAACGGTGGTAGAAATTCACCATACCCACGAATTCCTGCAGGCCTTTGATTGTGTTGGGTCGGGGGAAGTGGCGGACTGCGTCTACCTTGGCGGGCAGAGGGGTTGCCCCGTCTTTAGTAATCCTGTGGCCCAGGAAGTCGATGGTGTCAAGTCCGAACTGGCATTTGGCCTGGTTGATTGTAAGGCCAAATTCACTCAGGCGGGAGTAGAGCTGGCGGAGGTGGGACAGATGCTCCCGACGACTACTGCTGGCTATGAGGATGTCGTCCAAATAGATGAATGCAAAGTCCAGGTCACGTCCCACCGCGTCCATTAGCCGCTGGAACGTCTGTGCAGCATCCTTTAGACCAAACGGCATTCGGAGGAATTCGAAAAGTCCAAATGGGGTGATGAGTGCTGTTTTGTGGATGTCGTCTGGATGTACTGGGATTTGATGGTATCCCCGGACGAGGTCTACCTTGGAAAAGATCCTTGCGCCGTGTAGGTTTGCTGCAAAGTCTTGAATGTGCGGCACAGGGTAGCGGTCTGGTGTTGTAGCCTCGTTCAGTCTGCGGTAGTCACCGTATGGTCTCCAGCCTCCCGTTGCCTTGGGGCAGGGGGGGAGGCCATTGGGCTGTCGGACCGTCGTATGATTCCCAATTCCTCCATCTTCTTGAACTCCTCCTTCACCAGTCGGAGCTTGTCCGGGGGAAGCCTTCAAGCACGGGCGTGGAGAGGTGGTCCCTGGGTCGGGATGTGGTGCTGTACTCCGAGGTTATCTGCCGAATGTGGAATTGTGCTTCTGCCTGTTCGAACCACAGATGGGGTCTCAGCGGCCAAAAGCTTGGCAGTTGTAACGAAACTGCGTGAACAGATGCGGCGTCGGTCATCTCTGACCCAAATATCATTTGGGCCGTCGGGGTCACCAAATGTAGCGGTGTGCTACACACAGCGCTAGAATAACCACACGGAGTCGGTGAGTTGGAGTTGTGATAAAGCGACTTATTCAAACTTCGCAGCCTGCTTTAAAGCCTTCCCGTTCGCGCCCTCCCTGGGGCGGGACTGCTGTGGGGAATGCATATTCCCAGACCCTTTCCATGCGCGGGATTTTCCCCCTGCTAGTGAGGATGGCCTGGCATCCTTTCTGGGGCCAGCCCTCTGCCTCCACGTGCTGTTTCGTGGGCCAGTTAGTGTGTGCTAGAAGGTAGGTCGCCACACAACCTTTATTTTAGACCCTTGGTTTGGAAGAAAGTTGCAAGTATCCATGTTGCATTAGGAAGATGGCATATATTGCAACTGCAGTGTCATGAGGAGAGGGAGTGAACACTAATCAGTAGATAGTGGGGCGACATCTTAGAATGGAGATGAGCGATTTCTTTAGCCAGAGAGTGGAGAATTTGTGGAATTTCTTACCACATCTGGCTGTGGAGGCCAAGTCATTGGGTATATTTAAGGCAGAGGTTGATAGATTCTTGATTAGTCTGGGCATGCAGGCTTACAGGGAGAAGGTTGAGATGGAAAATGAATCAGCTATGATGAAGTGTTGGAGCAGATTTGATGGGCCGAATGGCCCAATTCTGCTCCTATATTTTATGGTCTTGTATGGTACTTTTGCCTTGTTGATAATCTCAAATAAGTTGTAAGTTGAATCATTTCAGCCTCTAACATATATTTTTGCAAAAATATTTACATGGCTGGTCCAATTAAACTTGTTGGTGGGAGCCCACAGTGTGTCATTGGTGGGAATTCATTTCAGACTCGGGTAGTTCATAATTTTTTGGGGGGGTGGATTTGGGTGTAACTGGAGAAGCCAGCATTTATTGCCCATTCCTAATTGACCTCGATATGATGTTGGTTTTGAAACACTCAATCTTTTAGAGAAGGTACTTCGTCATTACTGTCAGCCCAAGGTACAGCAGGCAGATGAAATGATGATGATGAAGTTCCTTCTGCGGATTGCTGTTACCCAATCTTTGCACCGCAGTTGTTGCATGGTATTTACTTGACTGGTCCAGTTGAGCTGCCAATCAATAGTGATTTCCTTGATGAGGAATTTAGTGGTATTAGCACCCTTTAATGCATGAGCCGTTTGGATTCTTGCTTGTTAAGATGGTCATTGCTGGTAGTTTTATGATACAGGTGTTAGCATTCATCAGTTAATGCCTCAGTTTTGTCTAGGTCTTGTTGCATGCAGACATTGTGCGCTTCAGTAGCTGAAGAGGAGTTGCAGATGGAATTGAATACTGTGCAATCATTCCCACTCTGGCCTCATGATGGAAAAAAGGTTATTGTTGAAGCAGCTGTGATGGTTTAATGACATTTGATCCACAGTACAGAACTAAGGACCAAGCGGATCTGATTTTGTAACTTGGTTTGAGGTAGGAGAGTACACATCAGTTAACTATGCAAAAGGTAATATAGAAGTATCTCTCACTTGTGAATCTCAGTAATTAACACAGACCCTCTCTAAAAGTGTTTACTGATAACATTGAAGGTGATTTAAAAGGAACCATGAACTAAAGTATTCTGAATGGCAGGAAATACTGAGAATTTTCTGGTGTTTCTAACAAAGACTGTTAGCTGATTGGTATGGGATGATTCTCTGGGGATATACTGATTAGAGGTCCAGCCCACAGAGCTAACAGGATTTCACTCCTGAAGGCAAATCAACACCTGGAGGTGCTTGAAACCTGAAGTGAAAGAAGAAAGTGATGGAAAAACGTAGATCAGGAAGCACTTGTGAAAACAGTGTCCTCTCCCAAATGTTAACCAGAATTTTGTAATTTCAACACAGGACCATCTTTTTTGAAATTTGTATAAATGCACTGGATAATTTCCCCCTTTTAAAAAAAAGGTTAGAAATGATCCCAAACTCCCTCCCGTTTAACATGGGGGCTCTCAGCTCAGCAGGGTACTGAAAAAATGTTCATTACCATGACTGCATGTGTTTTGAAATTGCAATCACAAGTCGCCATGGTAACTTGGCAAGAGAACAGCGTAGTGTGTCAACCAAGTGACCCATGGGAAAGCAGGGAGAGGGGGGTGGTCAACATCAGATTAATGATCTGTGTTTTCACCCAAGTGGTCCCTGTGCAGTTAACACAGAGAATGTCATTAATCCTCAGTAGGTTCATGTGTTTACAAGATTGATCTTTTGGCTGAAAATTGAGGAGTTACCATAGAACCAAATCATCACACAGAAGGAAGAGAAATGAAGAATGTTTGCAATTAACCAATGCAGCAGTGCCATGTATATTCCCAGAGTTGACAAGGTATGATAAAACTGTTGTCAAACTGGAAATAATGTAATCAGGAAGCAAACAGATCTTTTGAAGTTATATATAAGGTAATAAAGTAGGACCAGTGCTTCTGTGCTGCTTGAATCTATGACCAAACTTGTTCTCATCAGAAAATGTGATGATGATGGGCTATAGTTTAATGAACCTGTTTTTATTGACTACACCAAGGGACCAGAAAGTTACTAAGAATTCATTTATATCTTTTCTCAATGATACACAACTACTGTACAAGCAAAACAACAAAGGTCTAATAAAATGCTGACATGATCCTGGATACAATAAGGAATGTCTAAATGACTCAAAAATACTCAAGAAATGAGTCCTATGTTTGTATATTTAAATCTGGATGGGTTTTGGAATATGATCTAAACATTGGTCAGGAGCATGTGTGATGCCAAATTTTAATAAGCAAAAAATCAAAACTGTCAATATATTAGTCTGTCAGTGAACTTCAATCATGCCCAAAGGAATCAATGGAAATACATTTGTAAGCAAGTCAAGAGTAGATGAGTCACTAAAGAAGGATTTGCATTTACAGTATATCCATGGGATGCTTTAAAGCAATTTTACAACAATGTTTCAGTCTAGTCACTAATAAGGATACCTGGAAATTATATTTCCTGAGATGTCGATGTGATAATGGCCAGGTAATCTGGCTTCGGTGATATTGATTGAAGAACAAATATTAATCTGGACAATATTCCCTCTGCTAAAGAAAATGCCATGAAGTCCACTAATGAAGGGAGATGAGGCAATCTCTCAACACTGATCTGAAGGGTTAGTGTGGAATTTCATGCTTGGGTTTCTACGGTAAGGTTTCATTGTTTGAACTTTAATTCAAGTGTGTTGCCAATTGAATGCTGAGTGAAAGTTTTGGAGTTGGTTGGTGGCTGTAGGTTGCCTTGGCAAAACTTGTAAAAGTTTTGACTAAATGCCAAACAATAGACTATTCAATAAGTCTTTGTAACCATAGTAGGCAGATTCTGGATGGATTTAAGTAATTAGTTGCATGCTACTCATCAAATATTTTTTTATTGATCATAATGTTTAGGAGTAACCATCAATGTTCTTGTCACCACTGTAAATCAGCATTGATGGAGCTTACCATAGGCTCATGGATGATACAAAGATTGTGCTAATAGAACAGGTGGAACATGAATTAACACGGAAATTAATGAATGAAATATTAACCTTTATCGAAAATAAGAACTAGATGAATAACTGGTACTGTTTTGATAAACTTTTAAATTTATTTTTGGAATCATTATGATCTAACAATAATATTATACACATTGTATCAAAAGGACAGACAGGTAGGCAGAGAGGGTGGGGTGGTTCTGTTGGTAAAAAATGAAATCAAATCTTCAGAAAGAGGTGACAAAGGAGCAAAGGTCTGGATGGCGTGTTGTGCAATGAAGTGGAATTAATCAGAGAGCTTAAGTGGGTAGTGACATAACATGATAGAGTTCATCCTGCAATTTGAGAAAGAGAAGCTAAAGTCAGGTGTTTCAATTTTACACTAGAGTAAAAGGAATTAGAGGCATGAGAGAGGAGTTGGCCAAAATTAATTGGAAGGGGATATTAGCAGGGATGATGGCAGAGCAGCAATGGCTGGAATTTCTGTGAGCAATTCAGAAGACACAGGATAGATACACTCTACAAACCAAAGAAGTAGTAGTAAACTAAAGGCAAAATAATACATCTGTGACTGACAAAAGCAGTCAAAGCCAACATAAAAGCCAAATAGAGGGCATATAATAGAGCAAAAATTAGTGGGAAGTTAGAAGGCTGGAAGCTTTTAAAAACCAACAGAAGGCAACTAAATAAAGTAATAAAGAAGGAAAAGATGGAATATGAAGGTACACTAGCCAATAATAAAGAAGATACCAAAAGTTTCTTCAGATATAAAGTGTAAAAAGAGAGGCGAGTGTAGATATCGGACTGCTGGAAAACTACGGATGCTTCTGCAACTGAAATGTCTGAAGGCAGATAAGTCACCTGGACCAGTTGGTCTACACCCAAGTGTTCTGAAAGAGGTGGCTGAAGAGATTGTGGAAGCATTAGTTTTGGTCTTTCAAGAATCAATGAATTCTGACATGATTCCAGAGGACTGGAAAATTACAAATGTCACTTCACTCTTCAAGAACGGAGAGGGACAGAAGAAATGAAATTATCTGCTTAACAAGTTAAGGGCCCATGGTATCACAAGAAAGATTCTATCATGTATAGAGCATTGGCTGATTGGCAGGAGACAAAGAGTGGGAATAAAGAGCCTTTTCTGATTGGCTGCCAGTGACTAGTGGTGTTCCACAAGGTTCTGTGTTGGGACCACTTCTTTTTACATTATATGTCAATGATTTTGATGATGGAATTGATGGCTCTGTAGCCAAGTTTGCGGATGATATGAGGAAGGGTGGGGGGGCAGGTGTGAAGGAAATACAAAGGCTGCAGCAGGACTTAAATAGGTTAGGAGAATGGACAAAGAAGTGACAGATGGAACACAGTGTCAAGAAGTGTATGGTCATGCACTTTGGCAGAAGAAATAAAAGAGTAGATTATATTCTAAATAGAGAGAAAATTCAAACATCTGAGGAGCAAAGGGACTTGGGAGTCCTCATGTAGGATTCCCTGAAGGTTGATTTGCAGGTTGAGTTGGTGGTGTGGATGGCAAATGCAATGTTAGCATTGATTTTGAGAGAACTAGAACAGAAAAGCAAAGATGTAATGTTGAGGCTTTCTAAGGCACTTGTGAGGCCTCACTTGGTGTAGTTTCGGGCCCCTTACCAAAGAAAGGATGTGCAAACATTGGAGTGGGTTCAAAGGAGGTTCACAAAAATGATTTTGGGATTGAAAGTCTTGCCATATGAAGAGTGTTTGATGGCTCTGGGCCTGTACTCACTGGAATTCAAAAGAATGAGGGGGATTTCATTGAAATCTGTCAAATGTTGAAAAGCCTCAATAGAGTAGACGTAGAGAGGATGTTTCCTATGGTGGTGGAGTCTAAGACCAGAGGACGCAGCCTCAGAATAGAGGAACGTCCTTTTAGAAAGGAGATGAGGAAGAATTTCTTTAGCCAGAGAATCTGTGAAATTCATTGCCACAGACAGCTGTGGAGACAGGTCGTTGGGTATATTCATGGCTGAGGTTGATCAATTCTTGATTAGTCAGGGCATGTAGGAATACGGGAGAGAAGGCAAGAGATTGGGGCCCCAAGGGAAATGGATCAGCCATGATGAAATGGTGGAGCAGACTCAATGGGCCAAATGACCTAATTCTGCTCCTATAGCTTATGATTTTAGAAACACTGAAAGCCTACAGCATAATACAGAACCTTCGGCCCACGAAGCTATGCCGAACATATCCTTACCTAAGAAATTACCTAGGGTAACCTATAGCCCTCTATTTTTCTGAGCTCCATATACCTGTCAGGAGGCTCTTAAAAGACCCCATCGTATCCACCACCACCACCATCGCCGGCAGCCCATTCCACGCATTCATCACTCTGTGTTTTAAAAAAAAATCTTATCCCTGATATTTCCTCTGGACCTACTTCCAAGCACCTTAAAACTGTGTCCTCTCATGTTAGCCATTTCAGCCCTGGGAAAAAGCCTCTGACTATCCACACAATCAATGCCTCTCATCATCTTGTACATCTCTATCAGGTCACCTCTCATCCTCCGTTGCTCCAAGGAGAAAAGGCAGAGTTCACTCAACCTATTCTCATAAGGCATGCTCCCCAATCCAGGCAACATCCTTGTAAATCTCCTCTGCACCCTTTCTATGGTTTCCACATCCTTCCTGTAGTGAGGTGACCAGAACTGAGCACAGTACTCCAACTGGGGTTTGACCAGGGTCCTATATAGCTGTAACATTACCTCTTGGCTCTTAAACTCAATCCTACAGTTGAAGAAGACCAATGCACCGTATGCCTTCTTAACCACAGAGTCAAATTGCGCAACAGCTTTGAGTGTCTTATGGACTTGGACCCCAAGATCCCTCTGATCCTCCACACTGCCAAAAGTCTTGCCATTAATATTATCATCATATTTGACTTACCAAAATGAACCACCTCACACTTATCTGGGTTGAACTCCATCTGCCATTTCTCAGCCCATTTTTGCATCCTATCAATGTCCCACTGTAACCTTTGTCAACCCTCCACATTACCCACAACACCTCCAACCTTTGTGTCATCAGCAAATTTACTAACCCATCCCTCCACTTCTTCATGCAGGTCATTTATAAAAATTCCTGAGGCACAGCACTGGTGATCGACCTCCATGCAGAATATAACCCGTCTACAGCCACTCTTGCCTTCTGTGGGCAAACCATTTCTAGATCCACAAAGCAATTTCCCCTTGGATCCCATGCTTCCTTACTTTCTCAATAAGCCTTGCATGGGGTACCTTGTCAAATGCCTTACTGAAATCCATATACACTACATCTACTGCTCTACCATCATCAATGTGTTTAGACACATCCTCAAAAAATTCAATCAGGCTCATAAGGCACGACCTGCCTTTCACAAAGCCATGCTGACTATTCCTGATCATATGACGCCTCTCCAAATGTTCATAAATCCTGCTTCTCAGGGTCTTCTCCATCAACTTACCAACCACTGAAGACTCACTGGTCTTTAATACCCTGGGCTATCTCTACTCCCTTTCTCGAATAAAGGAACAACATCCGCAACCCTCCAATCCTCCGGAACCTCTCACGTCCGCACTGATGATGCAAAGATCATCGCCAGAGGCTCAGCAATCTCCTCCCTCGCCTCCCACAGTAGCCTGGGGTACATCTCATCTGGTCCCAGTGACTTGATCCAACCTGATGCTTTCCAAAAGCTTCAGCATATCCTCTTTCTTAATATCTACACGCTCAAGCTTTTCAGTCTTATATGCTCTTGAAGATGGGTACTGTACCCTTCTTGGATGTTTGGTAGAGCATGAAGTCAATTTGCCCCACTGAGTTATTTGAACACACCAAATCAGTTGCTAACTCTTTGACCATGTCATTCCAACATCCAAGAAGCCCAATGCGACTGTATTGCTCAACTCCATTACGATTTGCCTTTTGTCTTCTGATTGCAGAGACATTTTGTAGTAGTCACATTTTTTTCAATTTAAGCCATAAATTCCTGTCGATGATTTGCATAGATAGATTAGCCCTGGGAGGGAGTTGCAACTTGATTTCTCAACCAAAGCCGTGCATAAAAAACCAGCACTTTTAAAAAAGTAACAGGGCATGGTAAGCTTCGTCATCTCTGTGTGTGGGTTTTTAGTGGCAAGTGATACTGTCCCAGGTCCCCTGCAGATCAAGGACACACACCACTGCTCATGTAAGTCAAGTAAGCGTGCATGAGTTGAAACAAGTCTTCCAACTAGGTAGACTCGCCGTTCTTCAGAATCTGCAGGGAGCTGCAGTTGCTGGTTGTTTGTGCCACGTGTGAATACAGCATAACCCAACTTTCTCCAGATGTTTTGGTTCCTGCGGACAGCGATTCAGACGCGGAACATAAACTGTAAGTGCTTGGTTTAAACAGATCACATTTTAGTATATGTTGTTTAAAATCATACTAGGGTCAACTGACAGTGGTATGATGGGTTCCAAATTGTTGGAGGTTGTACCTGATCACACTTGTCTTCAAAAGTGCCTGCACTCATACGGAAATCCTTGGCTGAAATATACGGAATCTGAATTGGAGTTCCGTGCAGCTCATCTCCATGTAGCTGGACAGTAATGCTCTTGTCACTGAATCTGCGTATAAGTTCAACGGGAGAATTCGTACGTCACCAGAGACAGATGAATCGAAACAACACAACAAAGAGCTTAATGGTTTTCTGGAAAAGGTAAAGGGTACCAGCATCGATGCTCTCAGATGGTTCCTTTTCAAGAATTAATATTGGCAGAACTGCAGATGATTTACCACAGTATCTTTCCCAATGTATTTTATCCTATTATTTAGTTAATGTTCCTTTTTTTCCACCCCCTCCTCCCAACCAATTTGACCTAAAGGTGAAAGGACGTGGGATTGATTAACCAATTCCTCTGGTAACTAAGCTGTCTATGATGATTCTTTCCTTCCTCTTCATCTCTGTCCCTGCCTCCTGCTCTTCCCCATATCTCCCACCAGCTAAAATATTTTTGGTCTCTAATTGAAGAGAGAAGTGCTTCAATATATCAACGAGGTTCAGAGTATGTTATTTGTTAAGGTACAAAGGAGGGGAAAGTTAGATTACATTGTTGGTGAAGTGAGATTTATTTTCCTGAAACCAGGAAAGATTATAGTTTGTATTCCTGACGGGATAAGCTCCTGATTCAGTGTAAGATCTTGTCCCTTGGTCTTTCAGGAAGCAAAATGCTGCTCTTCTCCTTTCAAGTTTCAGCCATCCTGTTATTTGTGGTTTTTGTTTGTATCACTGGGTTGTTTCACTTTTTTGGCAGTGTTTTCAATCAATTTTCACTTGACCACTTCCAGAGCAGCAGTTTAGTTGGAAAAATTGGAAACTTAAATCACTTTTATAAATCTCTGCAGTCGTCAGCCTTGTTTCCCATTGCTGTGACATTAGGGACAAACTACCAGCTTAAGTCTACTGAAGCATCCTTCCTCACATCCTGAGTGGGAATAAACAACAGTACCTGCCCAACCTGTAAACTCTTCTCAGGAAGCATTGAATGGCATGAAGCAACAAAAGATTGTCAGTTTTCATAATTGTTACTGACGCAACTGGAATTAAGAATAGGCCTACGTAGAGAGGATACAGAGAGAATGTTTCTTATAGTGGGGGAGTCTAGGACCAGAGGGCACCACCTCAGACTAGAGATGAGGAGGAACTTCTTAAGCCAAAGGGTGGTGAATCTGCGGAATTCATGACCACAAATGGCTAGGGAGGTTGTCTTGATCACCGGGCCGCGGACCGGTACCGGGCCGTAAGGCATGCACTACTGGGCCGCGAGGAAACGATATGGTTTGGCGATAGGAGTCAGCTGCACCTTTCCTCGTTCCTTGCCACGCCCACTACTGAGCCATTACGCACATGTCATCCATGTCAGCGCGGGAAGAAGATCAACTCCTCGAGCTTGCAAATGACGGCGGGCTGAAAAATAAGTTTGACATAACATCTCTGCCGGCATTCAGGGTCAAAGTCAAGGCTAAATATCCTGAGATAGCCAGGAAAGCACTGAAAACGTTGCTTCTATTTCCAACATATCTCTGCAATGAATGCAACGAAAACCAAATTGCGGAATAGACTGGACGTTAGGAACCCCCTTCGAGTATCGCTGTCTCCTGTCACCCCTTGATAGGACCGTTTTGTTGCAGGAAAACAAGCCCAGGAAAGCAAGCCCAGGGCTCCCACTGATTCAGTGATATTGGTGCGTTGCAATGATTTTATATGTTCATACGGGGAAAATATGTGCTGTGTGTTTAATATCTAAATGTTACTTAAAATGTTATGATGCTATTGACTTACTTATATAACCATATAACAATTACAGCACGGAAACAGGCCATCTCTGCCCTTCCAGTCTGTGCCGAACGCTACTCTCACCTAGTCCCACCGACCTGCACTCAGCCCATAACCCTCCATTCCTTTCCTGTCCATATACCTATCCAGTTTTTCTTTAAATGATAATATCAAACCTGCCTCTACCACTTCTACTGGAAGTTCATTCAACACTTACTTCAAGCTCTCCTGTCCTCCCCTGATAATTGACATATCACTATATTCATGCGAGGAAAATATGCGCTGTGTGTTTAATATTAAATTCGTTAGAGAAACCCTTTTAGAAACGAAATTGAGTGTATCAGCCACTTATCACATATATTCCGGTCGTGATTAACACCCGCCCCCCACAGAATCACCAAAAATGATTTGTAGAAAAAAGAGGCACGGACATGCCCACGCAAGGCTTCATGGTCATTGTAGTCTCTCAGGGTAAACAACGTATTTGACTGCTACACTTGTCCGTTGGCAACCCTACCCCACCAACCCCCGGGTCGGCCGGTCCGCAAGAATATTGTCAATATGAAACCGGTCCGCAGTTCAAAAAAGGTTGGGGACCCCTGGTCTTGATTAGCAAGGGTGTCACAAGTTACAGGGAGAAGGCAGAGGAAAGGAGTTGAGAGGGATAATAAATCAGTCATGGTGGAATGGCAGACTAAACTTAATGGGCTGAATAACCTAATTCTACTCCTGTGTCTTTTGGACTTATGATCTGGTAAATGTGTCTCTTCAACCCCAACCATTCACCGCTCTGCAGAGTGGTGCTGGAGTACTGAGTCGTTCCCTTAGTTGTGTCTGTTGGTTACAAGAGCTTCATTCAGGTAGATGTTATGTTTTGTAACTCCAAAACACAAAACTACTCAAAATAAAAACATGGAGCCAGGAACAGTGTGTGTAACTTGGTCTCACTTTCAGTGAAGTACGTGCATTTGATGTAGTGGTGTAATGATGGATGCCATTCATATAATTCTACATATAACCCATAACAAATTAAGCAAAAAAGAATGATTAATCAAACAATATATTTACAATTGTACACAAATATTATTGATATATTAAAAACACTACACTCCTCCCTGCATAGCTATAGACTCCAACCCAACATAGAATGCACCTCAACTCTACACACACTATACTATATAATACATTTAATATACAGACATCCACAGCATAGTAATTTTTTAATTGTCCATTAAGGCCAGTTTCAGTTTGGATGTTGCAATTTTTCTCACAAGGAATTTCATTCCTGACTGCAATTAAATTGTGCCTCTGTCTGCCTTTTCCATTGATACAGCAACTTCAACTACTCTCTTACATAGAAACATAGAAAATAGGTGCAGGAGTAGGCCATTTGCCCCTTCGAGCCTGCACCGCCATTCAGTATGATCATGGCTGATCATCCAACTCAGAACCCTGCACCAGCCTTCCCTCCATACCCCCTGATCCCTTTAGCCACAAGACCCATATCTAACTCCCTCTTAAATATAGCCAATGAACTGGCCTCAACTGTTTCCTGTGGCAGAGAATTCCACAGATTCACCATTCTCTTTGTGAAGAAGTTTTTCCTATTCTCGGTCCTGAAAGGCTTCCCCTTTATCCTCAAACTGTGACCCCTCATTCTGGACTTCCCTAACATCGGGAACAATCTGCCTGCATTTAGCTTGTCCAATCCCTTTGGGATTTTATACGTTTCAATCAGATCCCCCCCTCAATCTTCTAAATTCCAACGAGTATAAGCCTAGTTCATCCAGTCTTTCATCATATGAAAGTCCTGCCATCCCAGGAATCAATCTGGTGAGCCTTCTGTGTACTCCCTCTATGGCAAGGATGTCTTTCCTCAGATTAGGGGACCAAAACTGCACACAATACTCCAGATGTGGTCTCACCAAGGTCTTGTACAACTGTAGTAGTACCTCCCTGCTCCTGTACTCGAATCCTCTTGCTATAAATACCAGCATACCATTCGCCTTTTTCACCGCCTGCTGTACCTGCATGCCCACTTTCAATGACTGGTGTATAATGACACCCAGGTCTCGTTGCACCTCCCCTTTTCCTAATCGGCCACCATTCAGATAATAATCTGTTTTCCTGTTTTTGCCACCAAAGTGGATAACTTCATATTTATCCACATTAAATTGCATCTGCTATGAATTTGCCCACTCACCTAACCTAAACAAGTCACCCTGCATCCTCTTAGCATCCTCCTCACAGCTAACACTGCCGCCCAGCTTCGTGTCATCCGCAAACTTGGAGATGCTGCATTTAATTCCCTCATCCAAGTCATTAATATATATTGTAAACAACTGGGGTCCCAGCACTGAGCCTTGCGGTACCCCACTAATCACTGCCTGCCATTCTGAAAAGGTCCCGTTTATTCCCACTCTTTGCTTCCTGTCTGCCAACCAACTCTCTATCCACATCAATACCTTACCCCCAATACCGTGTGCTTTAAGTTTGCGCACTAATCTCTTGTGTGGGACCTTGTCAAAAGCCTTTTGAAAATCCAAATATACCACATCCACCGGTTCTCCCCTATCCACTCTACTAGTTACATCCTCAAAAAATTCTATGAGATTCGTCAGACATGATTTTCCTTTCACAAATCCATGCTGACTTTGTCCAATGATATCACCGCTTTCCAAATGTGCTGTTATCACATCTTTGATAACTGACTCTAGCAGTTTCCCCACCACCGATGTTAGGTTAACTGGTCTATAATTCCCTGGTTTCTCTCTCCCTCTTTTTTTAAAAAGTGGGGTTACATTAGCCACCCTCCAATCCTCAGGAACTAGTCCAGAATCTAAAGAGTTTTGAAAAATTATCACTAATGCATCCACTATTTCTTGGGCTACTTCCTTAAGCACTCTGGGATGCAGACCATCTGGCCCTGGGGATTTATCTGCCTTTAATCCCTTCAATTTACCTAACACCACTTCCCTACTAACATGTATTTCCCTCAGTTCCTCTATCTCACTGGACCCTCTGTCCCCTACTATTTCCGGAAGATTATTTATGTCCTCCATAGTGAAGACAGAACCAAAGTAATTATTCAATTGGTCTGCCATGTCCTTGCTCCCCATAATCAATTCACCTGTTTCTGTCTGTAGGGGATCTACATTTGTCTTAACCAATCTTTTTCTTTTCACATATCTATAAAAGCTTTTACAGTCAGTTTTTATGTTCCCTGCCAGTTTTCTCTCATAATCTTTTTTCCCTTTCCTAATTAAGCCCAATTACATGTGAGTTGTGCCATTCTATCAGGTCACCTCTCATCCTTCGTTGCTCCAAGGAGAAATTTAGGAGCCATTTTTGAATGCATTCTTGTAAGATTCCACAAACTAAATGATCTCTCAGTGCATCATTAAGCCCATCACTGAACTGACAATACTCAAAGAACTTCAATTCAACCACGTATGCTGACATGGACTCCCCCTTCCTTTTGATTTGACTTCTGAAACCTGAAGCTTTCTGCAATCAACAATGGTTTCAATTCTTAATGTTCCTGTATTAATCTCATGATACCAGCAAATCACATTTTGGCTGGTTTGCTTGAAGCAGTTAAATTGCTAAACAAACTATGCTCTTCCACCCAATGCACACTGCAAACCTGGCACTGCTCAATTTGCTCCTTATACAACAGCCAGTTATCTCTGATGCAATTTAATGCATCTATCTTTCCAATGTAGCCAGCCATTTCTGTTCTTCTCTTTTTATTTATGATTATTATCACCTGGTTCTTATGAACACGTGAATTCTATCATTTTCTTTGTTTTTAATAGTGTCTTTCTCCTCTTGTGAAGAAAAAAACATGCTGTGTTTTTTTAAACTCAACCATTTCATGCTGTGCTTCAACAGGCAGGTAGTCATGTTGGGTGTTTCTTTAAAACTCCCTCATCGCCACTGTTATGTTTTGACACTCCAAAACAAAACTAATTGAATTAAAAACATGGAACCAGGAATAGTGTCCCACACGTCAAAGTTGCTGGTGAACGCAGCAGGCCAGGCAGCATCTCTAGGAAGAGGTACAGTCGACGTTTCGGGCCGAGACCCTTCATCAGGACTAACTGAAAGAAGAGCTAGTAAGAGATTTGAAAGTGGGAGGGGAAGGGGGAGATCCAAAATGATAGGAGAAGACAGGAGGGGGAGGGATGGAGCCAAGAGCTGGACAGTTGATTGGCAAAAGGGATATGAGAGGGTCATGGGACAGGAGGCCTAGGGAGAAAGAAAGGGGGAGGGGGGGAAAAATCCAGAGGATGGGCAAGGGGTATATTCAGAGGGACAGAGGGAGAAAAAGGGGAGAGAGAAAAAGAATGTGTGTATATAAATAAATAACGGATGGGGTACGAGGGGGAGGTGGGGCATTAGCGGAAGTTTGAGAAGTTAATGTTCATGCCATCAGGTTGGAGGCTACCCAGACGGAATATAAGGTGTTGTTCCTCCAAGTTGAGTGTGGCTTCATCCTTACAGTAGAGGAGGCTGTGGATAGACATATCAGAATGGGAATGGGACGTGGAATTAAAATGTGTGGCCGGGAATAGTGTGTCTGACTTCACTTTTACTTTCAGTGAGATGTTCGCAAATGACATGGTTGCATAATGACTTAAACTATCGATGTACTTCTTACATACAACCCATAATGAATTATACAAACAATGGATGCATAATCAAACAGTATTTACAATATTACTGATATATTAAATACACAACAGTAGATGGCGCCAGTGTGTACACTCGGCATGAGTTTATGTAGCTGTAATGTTCTATAAGTTCACCCTTCCCTCATTGCTCCTCAAACCTTCCCATCAAACTCGCATGCTCCATTCTGTTCCATGTCCACCGTGTTGTTGATTGATTTTGTGCTATTTTTTTTCCCAGCGTTGCTGTCAGTGTTTTGTGTTTGGAATCTGTTGTATTCAACATGTGAAACTAGTGATCCATGTGTACAAGCAGAACACAATAAGTACTTCTGCACCTTAATACCGCATGGTAAGTACATTTATGACTGAATTATTTTTTGCAGACAACTGTAAGTAACTGTATAAAGCTCTCAATCTCTCCAATCATTTTTTGCACAAAACCTCACAAAGCAGTGATGGTAATCCTGGGCCAGAGGTGATGAAACCTTTTGTGAGTGTGTGCCCAAACTAGTGATAATCTTAAAAAAAAATCATGTGCCATGGGAATTTTGAAATTATCATTGATTAATATATTAGTAACAAAAATTATGAAGTTTTTAAGAAAGAAAATAGTTGTCCTGTTATGTGTATTAATTTTAGAAAACCTGTTCAAAAGTTAATATTGATCTTTGCAAAAGACAATTTGAAGTAAATCTAATGTCTGTACAGTATTTATTGTACCTGATATTGAACTACAAAAAAAATCTGAATGTGAAGTTTATGAGCTTTTGTGCATATCCATAATAGATCAAGGGAAGTAAAATTAACACTGTACTCTAAATGACACTTTTGCTGCACCAACAATGACAAATAATTTGTATCTGGCTAAAAACTTGGTTGTTTTGAGTGCTGTGCACGAAGTTCCGGTTTTATCAGTAAGTCCACTCCTATAATTCGACCTGACCTAGTTCACCACTGAAAATGATAACTCACATGAAGTCATGGAAGTGCTAAACTACATACAGTATTTACTGTTGTTATCACTAGATAGTCAGTGTTCACTCACAAAAAACAGAAGGAAAAAAAATGTAAGCAGAGCAAACCCATTGTCAACTGGCCCTTCTGTTTACTTTCCAAATACTGATGGGTTTATCAAGTATGTGAAGATTTCAAAACTTATCTAAAATCACATGTTTTTGCAACATATGCCACCTAATGGTATACTGATCATGAAACAAGCAAAGATCTGTCACAATGAATTGAAAATTGTTGCAGCTATGTAAGACCCTGAGTCAGACCCCACTTGGAGTACTGTGCTCAGTTCTGGTCGCCTCACTACAGGATGGATGTGGAAACAATAGAAAGGGTGCAGAGGAGATTTATAAGGATGTTGCCTGGATTGGGGAGTATGCCTTATGAGAATAGGTTGAGTGAACTCGGCCTTTTCTCCTTGGAGCGACGAAGGATGAGAGGTGACCTGATAGAGGTGTACAAGATAATGAGAGGCATTGATCGTGTGGATAGTCAGAGGCTTTTCCCCAGGGCTGAAATGGCTAGCACAAGAGGGCACAGGTTTAAGGTGCCTGGAAGTAGGTACAGAGGAGATGTCGGGGAAAGTTTTTTTACGCAGAGAGTGGTGAGTGCATGGAATGTGCTGCTGGTGGTGGTGGAGGCGGAAACGATAAGGTCTTTTAAGAGACTCCTGAATGGCTACATGGAGCTTAGAAAAAGAGGGCTATGGGTAAAGCCTAGGTAGTTCTAAGGTAGGGACATGTTTGGCACAGTCTTTGTGGGCCGAAGGGCCTGTATTGTGCTGTAGGTTTTCTATGCTTCTATCTGTCTAGCTAGCGTGACACATTTCCTGTGAAAGCATCTAACTGCTTTCCGGTTATAAAAAAATCAACCACTGCTTCATTTGACAGCTAAGATGATCATTATGTATCATGTTGTTATGGGTGGGGTTTAAAGAATCAAGGGGTAGCGTCGCATGCCAACCAAATTTTTGTGTACCATCTTGGGCATGCATGCCAATGCTACACCACCTCATCGGAGGCAGTGTGGATACTGATGGAGAAGATGAGCCAATTAATGTTGATAACCACCTTGCCAATTATAATTGTGGCTGATTTTATATGCATAAAATAGGTGGCACAGAAGCCCAGCCACTGGAGCTTGACTTGCTGTTGCAGTGCTCTGGGTAGTGTACTAATGTCCAGCACGGTGTGCTTAGAGTTTCACCCTCTCACTGTGTCGGTTTCCTTTTATTGATTTGGTTTCCTCTGACATTCCAAAAATAAGAAATGGGTTGTATTAAGTGCCTCAGCTATATCAAAAGATCTGGGAAGCAGTTGATCGATTGTGAGAAATCAAAATGGGATTAGTTTAGGTGGGGGCTGGCTGGTTAGCCTGGCCTTGATGGGGATGAATGTCCTATTTCCATGCTATATGACTCCAATTTAAATGTAATTCTGTTCCATTCTCTAATTTTTTTTCACATTTTTTCCACTTTCATTGGGAGATGACTCTGCAGTCGCTTCAAAATTTTGTTTTGTTCTTTATACTGTGAACTCTTCCTAAGTAAATTTACTTTGGAATGGAAGAAATACTCGTCCAGTTCCTCGAGTGGCAGCTCTGTCATGTGAAGCAAATGAATTCTCTGTCTCATTTGTTCAGTTTAGAAAAATGACAAGTGACCTTACTGGAACTGTTATTTATAGAGGACTGAAAGGATGTTTGCTCCACCACAAGGGAATAATTGTCTCAAAGTAAGAGTAGACCATTTTGGAATGAAACGAGGTAGTTCTTCACTCAGATTAGTATTTTTTTTGGGATTTTCTATGTAAGGGAATGTGAAATTTTGCACATAAATGTGTTTCTGGAAATTTAAGGTATCAAAGCATATGGAGATGAGGCAAGAAA
Source organism: Mobula birostris (assembly GCF_030028105.1). Lineage (NCBI taxonomy): Eukaryota > Metazoa > Chordata > Chondrichthyes > Myliobatiformes > Myliobatidae > Mobula > Mobula birostris. The sequence continues at coordinate 20,867,641 of NC_092391.1, read as the reverse complement.
ATGATATTGAGATAAAAGACCAGCCATATTCTTACTGAATGGTGCAGCAGGCCAAACAGCTCTCATCTGCATCTATTTTTTGCATGTTGTTGTTTTTGTTATGAGACATGGGCATCACTGGCAAAGCCATTGTAAGTTCTCAGTTATTACTCATCCATAACATCAGACAATTGCAATGGCCATTGGTATGGCTTTACCCATTGTTTGAAATAATATTGTCAATGACTGTTCTGTACAAAATCAATTGGTTTATGAATATTCTGTGTACTCATTCCAGTCTTAGAATTTTTGGTTTTTGTTTTGTAAAGCTCACACCATCAACATTAGCTTCTGTTTTACAATAGCTAAACACTTGTCACTTTCAAAACCATTTGTTTTTCAGCTTCATGGTATCCATCAAATATAAAACTCCTTTTGTTCAAAGTGGAGAGTGGGATTGGGTCTATCAATTACACCACGTTCAACAGTTCAAGACTTACTTCTGTCTCCAACCTAACAATCACCGACAGTGGCGTTACAAGTATTGCTCAAGGAGCTTTGAGTTCTTTCCGTAGACTCGTTGTGTTGATTCTAAACAATAATAAATTATCTACCATCAGTGCCTCCTGGTTTGCCAGCCCTGCAAGCCTGGTCAAACTTTCCTTGTTCAGGAACAGGATTCAAACAATTGATGTCACCAGTCTATCCAACCTTTCCAATCTGGTTGAACTCAATCTTTCCCAAAATGCAATAAATGATATAGCAGACCAAGGTTTTAGGAGTAACTTGAAGCTGTCCATCCTTGATCTTTCCACCAATAACCTGACTTTTCTGAGGACAGAGACTTTTGCAGGCCTTCATCTCAAGAAGTTTGGCCTTCAGGACAATCCTTGGATCTGCTCCTGTGAACTTGCAGATTTTGCAAACTTCCTAGGAGGTAATTTGTTTTCTGATTCTTGCTGACCCCTGCTAACTCGATAGTATTGAGAATTGAAGTGCAAAGTATTGTAGGCATCGGAAATATTTAACAAAGTTGTTGAAGTTAAAAGTGACTTTGTCCATGTCAGGCATCCTTTTGATCTTAATTGTTATTGTACTTTGGCATAAATAATGGCCATTTGAATGTCTGACTGGGTCATTTCAAGTCAAACTTTGCAAAGAATATTTGTCATATTACCCTATCTGGCATCTTTGATCCAGTCCAGATAAGAAAGAATGATTTTCTTCATTAAGGGACACTATTGGATCAGCTCGTATTTCTGACTGGTTTTTGGTCATGGTATTGATTTTTGCCAGTAGCATTATCATTATACTACTAGTGTCCCATATGAGCAGGTTAGGAATGTGTTATCTTTCCAAATATTGAAAATATTCAAGGTTCAATTCAATAAGTAGTTGAATGCTGAGGGAACCAAGAAATAGGGATATTAGTGAGGAAAATGGAGTTGAGACAAAGAATCTCATTGAGTGCTAGATAAGGACCAAAGGATAAATGCAGACATTGGAATGTAGCTATAAATGTATATGGATTCCAAATACTGAGTGAAAAGAATTGGAAATTCAAATGCATAATCTTGGGTGTACTAGAATAAACAAGCCAGATAGTATCTATGAAAGATGTATGTATCAGTGTAAAGTCGTAATTCCATGTCTGTGCCAATGCCTGTTAAGTTTTTGTTTATAATGTACTTTATAGTGTTTTGATACTGCACTCTGAATAATTCTGCAATGAATATTTCCAGATCTGGTTAACAAGTCTGTTGTCGATGGGTATTCAATCACTTGCCATGATCCTCCCAACTTGCAAGGCAGCCCTGTCTGGAATGTATCCGATTTTGGCTGCAAGATCAGTGCATATACAACCTGGCCCAGTCAACATGTAGCTTCTGAGAATCTGTTCCCAAAATTACTTTGGCTGCTAGGTATGTTTTGCCTTTTTTTTTATTGTGCACAAGTTTTTTGAAGCATTTCCCTTAAACTAATTTGGTTATAAGGGAAAGGTGAACTTGATCATAGCAAGCTGAATTTTCCATGAGTTGTTTCAATATCCTTGTCAATATTATACATCTTGGTGGTTCGCTGTTTGTTGGTGTTTTGTTATCTGATTTGGACCAACGATATGGTTACAATTGATGTCAATGTTCCTGCACTAGGAACACAAGGAATTAAGTCTTTCTGAAATTAATGGTATCGGGGGGAAAACACTAGCGATTAAACTTGTACCACGTACAGAGGCAAATGTTTGAGGGTGTTGGATGTCTCTGATCCCAGCCCAGGTCATCACTACAAGAGTACGAGGCCTAACCACTTCCAGCTGCTTCATCAATGACTTCCACCAGAAGGTCAGAACTGAGGATATTCATTGATAATTGCATAACACTCAATTTCATTTGAAATTCAACGGCGAATGAAGCAGGCCGTGCCTGCATGCAGCAGAGCAAGATGCCTTTTGGGCAAGTGCTAATAAGCTCTAAGTAACATCTTTACCTCAGACCACCAATGGTAATGTCCAATGAGGGAGTCTAAACTAAATGGCATTAGCGCCGTCGAGCTTTTCATCAGTATTCTGAGGGTTGCAATGGACCAGATACTCAACTGGTCTGGCAACATAAATATCTTGGCTACAAGAGCAGGGCAGAAATGAATACCCTTTGGTGATTGACTTACCTGACCTGACTCCTAAAGTTCTTTCTACCAATCACAACGTGCAAGTCATAAGCACGATGAAATACTTTACAATCACCTGGATGAGTATCTCTCAAACAACTGTGAAGAAAATTGATTTCAACCAGGACAAAGTAGCATGTGCCAAAGGCACCAATTACACTAAGTATTCATTCCCTCCATCCATTATGGACAGTCCCTATAGTGTATACCATCTACTCCGACTGCACTTTTGTAACCTGTGACCTCTACCACCATGAAAGACAAGGAATGAAGACACATGAGCATACCATGACCTGTGTGTTATTCTCCAAGTCCTACATCGACCGACTTGGAAACGCATAGCTGTGTCTTTTTTACTGGGTATATAACCTAGAACTCCTTCCCCAACACCACAGTGGAAGCACTTTCATCAGAAGGGCTGTCATAATTCAGGAAGGAGATTCACCATCTTCTCAAGAACATTTTTGGATGAACAAGCAAAGCTGGCCTTGGTAGTCATGCCTAGATATTAGAGAGTGAGAAAACACACTCCTGAGCAATGCTTGTTGAACCTTCTTGAAAGTTGTCTCTAAACAGATGAAGGATGTAGATGCGATCAGGTTTGTTACCACTGTTTACCTTCACTGGTCCACTGTGTAGGGCTCACACTTTGGTGGGGCAACCATAAAGCTAGACATACGTCATCAGCTTCAGGAAGGCTAACAGAGAAACTTTCATCACCCAACATTGATGCTGAGTATTTTCAAACCTAATACAATGTAGAACATAGAAAACTTACAGCACAATACAGGACCTTCAGCTCACAATACTGTGCTGAACATGTACTTACTTCAAAAATTACCTGGGGTTACCCATAGCCCTCTATTTTTATAAGCTCCATATACCTATCCAGGAGTCTCTTAAAAGACCCTGTTGTATCCCGCTTCCATCACTGTTGCTGGCAGCCCATTCCACACACTTGCCTCTCTCTGCATAAAAAAAAAACAACTTAGCCCTGACATCTCCTCTGTACCTACTTCTAAGCACCTTAAAACTGTGTCCTCTCATGTTAGCCATTTCAGCCCTGGGAAAAAGCCACTGACGATCCACACGATCAATGCCTCTCATCAACTTATACACCTCTATCAGGTCACCTCTCATCCTCCGTTGCTCCAAGGAGAAAAGGCAGAGTTCACTCAACCTATTCTCATAAGGCATGCTCCCCAATCCAGGCAACATCCTTGTAAATCTCCTCTGCACCTTTTCCACATCCACATCCTTCCTGTAGTGAGGTGACCAGAACTGAGCGCAGTACTCCAAGTGGGGTCTGACCAGGATCCTATATAGCTGCAACATTACCTCTCAGCTCTTAAACTCAATCCCATGGTTGATGAAGGCCAATGCGCTGTATGCCTTCTTAACCACAGAGTCAACCTGCGTAGCAGCTTTGAGTGTCCTATGGTCTCGGACCCCAAGATCCCTCTGATCCTCCACATTGCCAAGAGTCTGACCATTAATACTATATTCTGCCATCATATTTGACTTACCAAAATGAACCACCTCACACTTACCTGTGTTGAAGTCCATCTGCCACTTCTCAGCCCATTTTTGCATCCTATCAATGTCCTGCTGTAACCCCTGACAACCGCCCCCCCACATTATCTACAACACCCTCAACCTTTGTCATCAGCAAATTAATAACCCATCCCTCCACTTCCTCATCTGGGTCATTTATAAAAATCATGAAGAGAAGGAGTCCCAGAACAGATCCCTGAGGCACACCACTGGTCACCGACCTCCATGCAGAATATGACCCATCTACAACCACTCTTTGCCTTCTGTGAGCAAGCCAATTCTGGATTCACAAAGCAATTTCCCCTTGGATCTCATGCCTCCTTTCTCATCAAGCCTTGCATGGGGTACCTTATCAAATGCCTTGCTAAAGTCCATATACACTACATCTACAGCTCTACCTTCATCAATGTGTTAAGTTACATCCTCAAAAAATTCAATCCGGCTTGTAAGGCATGACCTGCCTTTGACAAAGCCATGCTGACTATTCCTAATCATATTATGCCTCTCCAAATGTACATAAATCCTGCCTCTCGGATCTTTTCCATCAACTTACCAATCGCTGAACTAAAAACAGGTAAGAACTCCTAAACTTTCCTAAGGTCTTGAAAGCCTCCACTTTCTCGAGCAAAGATCTGACCAGCTCCCTTCCACTAATACTCCCATCCATCCGAAGAACTTGTTTTTTGAATGACAACTTCTGATTCCTCTCACTTTCTACAAGAAAGACCCTTCTGGGGTACAGATGTTACTTTCAACTAAGCCTGCCTTCCTGACAATTGCCAAGTTTCAGTTTTCATTTTGGGTGAAAATCAAATTTTGCAATGTTTTCACTTGGGGCTGTCCAGAACAATGAGTGCGGGTTTGGGCAAAGGTGCGCAGCATAGAAGTGTCTCTGCTTCTCCTTCCTGCATTCACCCTACCTGACGGCACCAATGTCAAAGGGGGAAGGAAAGAAGTTTTCTTTGTTCCGTCCATTTTACGCCCACATGCTAGAGGAGAAAGAGAAGTGTGAAAATCTTTCCTTACTCTTTGAAAATTTTCATTTTTGCATACTGTGGTTCCCTTTTCTCTTGAGTGTGTTAGAAGGGCCTTTTAAAACTCATGTATTCTCACTTTGCCTCAATGTTCTTCTTTCCAGGGCTGCTTTTCATTCTCCTTCTGTTAGTTATTCCACTATTGAAAAGGAAACAGGAAAAGAAGCAGACAATACCAGAAAGGCAAACAGATAATAAACAGGAGAATGGCCTTCAAATGGAGGATCCTACTGGAAAATCTAATTTTGAAATGCAAGCAGTCAATTCATTGACAGGAGTGGAAGTGAACAAGATACACAAATCATCGCAAATAACGGGGGTTCAACTGGCAAATGAAATTCCTCCCAAGGATCTGCCGGAATTACCATGGCGTGATCAAGAGATCTCAGACATTCGTGCATCAACATCTCAGTTGTTCACTGAGAACTCGGAGCGTATAAAAAATGAGCGTGGCACAAGTAAGCAGGAAAAGGCAACATGTAATGACGATTCATCCCTTGAAAATCAGTCAGCAGGAGTCCTTGATTACGGAACAGTGAGCGGTTCAAAATCATTGTCCATGTCACCCTTCCAGAACCAGGGAGGGCTTGATTTAACCCAGAGGAAAAAGAAGGGAAGTGGCAAACCTGTAGGAATGATCATACCGTTATCCAAAATGACTACAGGCAATACTGTGAATCCTGATGAGAACCTGGCTCTCACTACCTCCGTGGTGAGTGGTAAGCAGACTGTAGTGACAAGTTCACTGAAAGGAGACAAATTAATTAAAGGTGATGCTGGTGAGATATATGATTCAAGACGTTTAATGAACAGTGTAAAGCAACATGGCAAGGGAAGTGAGATGCCTGAGAAAAATGAAAGCCAAGGAAATATTGCACAGATTGAAACAAGAGCTTTGGGTGGCAGAAGTAAGGAATCAAGCCTGAGGAATGATGAGAATATTCTGAAGTACTCCTCTGGAGCTGGCAGCCCTACTTCATTGAGAAGCGGGGGCATATCAACAACCGAAAGTGTGAGGCGAGGCCAGCTCAGCTGTGAGGTTGTCATCCTTCCAGGCTCAGTATGTGCTCCAGCCACACCAGACAATGAGGCGGTGGCTGATGCAGGCTCATCAACCAAAGATAATCCTTGGGGCAGTGACTATGGATACGCTAACCTTTTACATGAAATTGTGGAAAATCAAGGACGTCGTACCAGAGAGCGTTGGAAGCAAAGCCATCGGTTCAAAATAGCACATCAAGTCTAATACTTTCCGGTGCTTGGTTAGTAGATTAGGTTGCAAACTGAATTGAGTCTCAAAGCATTTGAAGTGAGAGATTGGACATGCATAGACAATCATGCAATGATTAATCTTGAATTATCCTGATAGTCCTTTGGGATAGTGCGAGTTAGGATAGGGCTGCACTATATTGAGTGTGTACTAACATATATGGAGGATGTACATACGAATATGTAACTGCACACACAAACAAGAGAAAATCTGCAGATGCTGGAAATCCGAGAAACACACACACAATGCTAGAGGAACTCAGCAGGCCAGGCAGCATCTATAGAAAAAAAGTACAGCTGAAGTTTCGGGCCGAAACTCTTTGGCAGGACCTTTTTCCATAGATGCTGCCTGGCCTGTTGAGTTCCTCCAGTATTTTATGTAACTGTACACATTAGCAGCATGATTAGATCAGTCAGCCTCTCAAGCCTACACTGTCATTTAATAAAACCATGGCCAACCTGATTTCACCTCAAGTTTGCATTCCTTTTTACCCATGGGAACCATTCACTTCTTGATTATCAAGCATCACACAATGCCTTCAAAATATCTAAAGGCTGTATTCTCTGTGAGGAAGATTTACAAAGGCAGTTGACCATCTGAGCAGGGATAAATGTTGCTTCCTGTCAGTCTTAAGTGGGTTCTTTTTATACTCAATGACCCCTGTTTTAGGTTCTCGTAGTGAAAATTCTCTCTATGTTCACCCTTATCCCTTCAGGATCTTGTGAATTCCACTCAAAGAGGTGACATTTGGCCAGAGTACATTGGGTTTCCATTGGGTTTCCTACCACATCCCAAAGACAATGCTGATGGGTTAGTTAGATTCTGTAAATTATCTCTAGTGCAGTTAAACGGCAAAAGGATCAAACAGGGAGTTGATGGGCACGAGAGAGAATAAGAATGTAGGATTATAGGAAGGAATGGATTAACAAAATGGCTACCTTGGATTTTATAACAAAGTAACTTCAAACATTGTGGTGGTTCTTTTAAATCTGATTTTTTATTCCGGCAACATAAACTTGTTACTTCAAAGTGTTAGACACTAATGTGAAGTTTTGAGCATGAACCAAAATCATCAATATATTTGAAATTAGATGGCTTCTCTCAATTCTTAGATAAAAGTTTGGTTTTTAGAGTAATCCCATCAATTTTGGCAGCTGTTGAGTCAAACCCAAAGTAGACCTTTTCCCACACTGCATAGGTATGTTAATCAACAGATTGGATGCTTTAGCTCTTCACTTTTCAACATATGGTGAGTGGTTCATTATTTTTTTCACTTATGACCCGGTGCCATTGAGCTACACATAGGTCACTTAGCTGTTTTAAAGAGCTGCTGTTGGGGCACACGTTGTTGTGAAGCTGAGGTTGCAAGTCTTCCAAACCAGTAAGGACAGCAGATTCACTTTTCTGATGGCCAAGAGATGGGTTTTTATAATTCAGTAATTACATGATCATTCTCAACCTTCTGAGATTGCCTTATCTCTGGCTTAAAATGGGCTACCCTTTATGTTTTAAACAGTGACCCCTGCTTCGATATCTTCCCACAAGTAAAAATTCTGTTTTATTCTTGATTGATATGATTAAACTTTAATTTCCCCACCTTCCAAGTGAAATTTGAATGAGTGCCTCCAATTAATTCGAACTTGCAGGTCAGTGAGAAAACTATTATCCCACTTGAATTTAAACAATTTCTCACTTGAGAGCTCTCAGCAATCAAATCTAGACTACCTGTCAACTGAGGCAGTATGTTACATTAATAGATTGTTGGGCAAGGGTTGGTGAACTGAATTTTTGTCACATTTATAGTCGAAAATGGTTAATTCTGAAAATGATTTGTTACTGATTAGATTTGTATAAAATATTAGAAATATGCTGGTATTTTAGTTAAATTGAGCACATTTGCTTAATTTGCAACTAGAAAGAATTGGAACTGATTTCATTTGTGATTTCTTCCTTTTTTGTATTAACTTTGTTTATTTCTGAATAAATAAATGGGTGAGACAACAAATTTCTTGAAACATGTTTACTCAGCATTTTTTTGTTTATTGTAGACTGCTTGAAGCTGAACACAAATATAATTTCAGACTACTTGTATCACGCAGGAATTTAGAGAAACAAGGAATGAACTTTTATTGAATATAATGCATTTAATTGCATCACAGTGCTGATGCTCTGCAAGAGTTCAACAAAGCCAAAAATGTTTTGTTGGTGATTTTCATTTGTACTCAGTGTCCTAGGCTTCTCATTGAACTGTGCAACAATAATCAGCCAGCATTGATGGATTCCAGTTGCCCTGATACCATTTCTCCATGACAGCAATGTCCCGGTGAAACCTTGCACCATGCTTCTCACCGAGAGCACCAAGATTTGCAGGGAAGAAGTCCAAATGGGATTGCAGGAAAGTAATCTTTAGTAACATGATGCAGTTCATGGTTTTGTATGCTTGAAGTATGTTGTTAACAACTGTACATAGTTTGGTGCTCTGTAGTTGCTGAGAAATTTTCAACGACATCCTTGAATGCCTTCCTTGCAATTTTCTTCAGTCCCACTAGAAGTTCTTTGAATTGCCTGTCATTGATAACCTGTCTGATTTTTGTACCAACAAAAATACCTTCCTTAATCTTGGCATCAGTTATTCTGACTTGATTTATAAATTGTAATAATAAATATAGGCAAATTCAAAAGAATGGTGCACGATGAGGAAATGTCATGGTGATTTTCATGATCAGCAGCCCACAATCCATGAGATACACCCAAAAGTATTCAGGAAGACAACATCATTGTTGTACAGTGTTACTTGCTGTAGTAGAAATGAGCTGTACCTTTGTTGGTGTGACCGGTGTTTCCCCTTCATTTTTGTCGTGACTGGCTTCAGTGCAAGGTGACTGAAAACATCTGGAGAACATGCTTCACAATGATTTTTAGCATATGGTAGAACCTAGACCATACTTCTCAGGAACATTTCATCTCTCTCTGCTGATTGCACAGAACCTTAGCAACATTGATTGAGAAAAGTAAGCTCAGAGACCATCCAGAACAAAAAAAATTAATGAGCTAGCTGGGCTGTTCAGAAGCTACCGTGAGTATGTGTGGAGGGGGGGGGGGTGTGAAGGTAGTTTACGGCAGTGCCATAGAGGGTAACCGTTCCTCAGGTGAAGGATCAAATACATGGCTAGCCCTTACAGAAGGAGCTCCACAAAGCTTGTACTATACTGTGCTTGAAGTGAATATTGCTCTCTGGGGACTGCCATAAGAGTGGAAAATCCACTGCAGATTTGAACACCATATTTAACTAAAGCCACCATTTACTTCCCATCATCCTCACATCAGAAAAAAATCTCTGACTTGTTTTGTGTGGTAGTTTTTAAAGTCTTCGATCGAGCAGCATCAGCTTGGTATTGTCAATTAAATAAAACAGATCACTGATATTACTTAAAATCACCTTGGTGTTTCCTGTAAAATTGTATTACCTGTGTATAACTAATTGTATTACAGGCTTTTATAATAAAACTTTCATAAAGCCTATGGTGCGTTAGTTATGAGTTCCACTGATAGCTTCTGAGTATATCTGATTGCTGAGCCTCGAAAGCTAGAGGTTCTTGGTTCAGTCTGTGATCTTTATCTGCTTTGTCTCAATCCTGTTACTCTGACTTGGAAGACTGAGGGATTGAGCTGTAAAATGTGATGTTAAAACCAATTCCTTGAGTGCTACCTCTGTGGAGGTGAAATTCACTCCAGTACTGCTCAAATGGTAGAGGAATTTTTTCAACATCTAACAAAATGATTATCCCTCAGTTGACATCACAGTGGAAATACAGTTCTTTCATTTCTGTTTTTGAATTTATAAATACCATGGCTGTACTTTAAGCATAATTTTGACATTGGATGTTAAGAAAATAAGCTGCAATTCCTGTGATCATTTGTCTATATACAATATATGGGGAAGGATATAATTGGATTGGGCTAAAATGTACCTTCCAGTTGTAATTGCTTGCTAACACTTGTGTTTATAGTTTGTAAAATGATAAAAAAGGCCACGGGTTTAGCATTGATAATTTCCCAGGAATCAATATTACTCCAAAGCAAACTCCAGAAAAATAATAATTCCCACATGACTTTAATTGAATATGCTGACCACTCAGCATCACCTTCTCTCCCGCCAACTTCCTCTCCCCATCTCCATCCAATCCAGTCCTCCAGCTAAGCAATGGGTGTTAAGCCCAATACAGCACAACCTACGTAAGACCAATACAGAGAACAATAGTACAAAGTGAGGCCATTTGTTTGTGCTTACTCTTTTTAAAGAACAAATGTGTTAGTCCCACACCTCCCTCTATCTACACACCCTGCCATTTTGTCCTTCAAGTACTTAAATCAATTCCTCTTTTAATATTACCAGTGATTCTAATATCCACTAGCTCAGTCTTAATCACTGGTTACTTGCCATGTTCACCATATCATCAAAGTGCTTCATAAGTTTTTGTATAGCCTCAAGGCATTAAGGTCTAGAACTGCTGAGAAATGTGGCAGAGATGCAAATGATTTGGTTGTGGTTTAGGGGTTTAAAACAATGACAGATGAACAAGCCAGTTGAAGAACTTTTTTTTCCCCTCGGGAGGGGAATTTGAACTACATTGCTGAAAAGTAAATCGAGCAAAATAAAAACATGTAGGTCTGGCTGCAAAGTAAATTGATATTATCGGACAGGAGAAACTTTTTCTAGTTGAAGGGATATGGAGGAAAGGCAAAAAAAACAGGCATTAAAAGGTAGAGCTTATTGATTAGTTATTTATCTTGGATCTCTGTATGGAGTAGTTATGTTTTCATCTTAAATGGACGGTTCACTTCAGCAGCTGAACAACATAATTGTAATGAAATTAGACATTGCTCTGGAAGAGCTATATGCTTATAAAATTTTCAGAAGTTTCCTTGTGGTTTAATCAGTTATTGAACTCATTAACTAAAGCAGTTAAAAATATTAGGGCATGTCCTGATGCATATACTTGCCCATCTCCCTGGAGCTGTGGAGACTTGTCAGCTCAGTTAATGTTTATACTTTTCTAACATGGCTCATTAATATCCGCACTGAACCAGAACCTGCTTGAGAATAAATTCTGCAGTTACTGAAATTCCCAGGGACCTACCCTCAAACAACAGTCAACGGGATGAGCAGCCTCAAGTGGGAACGGACCTGAAATGGTCTTGGAGGTGCTGATGGGACTCCATTTTCTAAATTGGCTTGCTACACTGAGAACAATGAAAAGTAAGTGTAATGTATCTTCATAATCAATGCCATATATTTCTACTATTTATGCTTTCCTAAGATTTTGTCCTTTATTTAAGGTTGCTCTTATACAGTGATTATAGAATCTGTTATCAAAGTATTCCTTTTGTACAGCTTTCTGACAACCTCCCTAACCAGGTGCAGTAAAATTCCACTAACTTTAGTGGTGGACTAGCAGATATTTTTGACCTTTAATACAATTTTTCACATGTAACATGGTCATATAATAATCCTTCCACTGAACCCAGTGAGGTTAACCATACAATCACTCTGGTCCTGGTTCTGGCTGAAAAGCTATACGTATTCCTGATCCCAACTTCAGCCCTCGCTGATGCTCTGCATCTGGCCCAGCATCCTACTTGCTCTCTGGATCCCTGAATTAATGTGCAGTTTAGATTATGGATAGTCAGGTTTTCTAAACAACTGGATGCCAAACTATCAAAGTTTTACTAAGAGCTTACCTGCTCTGTCACAGATTTTTAATGATGTGCAGGATGGTTTCATTTGCTGGTGTTCAAGATTGTTAGAGTCTTAGTTACTTTTTGTGGAAGGATTTGCTGCGGTTTTCAATTATTCTTGGGTATCTGAAAAGTAATGCAAGGAACTTTCGCACCTGATGGTAATAATTTTAGACTAAATAGCAGTTTGGTCTCCAATTTAGCTGTTTGTTTTTGTGATCTTCTTCTTTATCAATGATTGGCTCTACAGAAATTTCCACAGTAACTAAGAAAATTGTTGAAGGCAGAGAGGAAGATGTAGCTTCCATGGCATTAATAACATTTTTGACAAGGTCCCACTTAGTATATATAGTCATGTTGTAGTTATAGACCTGGAAACCACAGTTAGTGTTATGGTGTTATCCAGTGCTGTAGATTTAACCAGAGAATAGACAGTCTGGACTTATTCTTCTTGGAAAGTAGGAGGCTCATGGGTGACCTTGTAGCTGTCTGTAAAATTGAGGGTATAGACTGGATAGATGAGCTATTTTTGCCCTGGGAAAAAGGCACCGGCTGCCCACTCTGTCCTCTTACCATCTTGTATACCTCTATCAATTCGCCTCATCCTCTTCACTCCAAAGAGAAAAGTTTAACCTATCCTAATAAGACATGCTGTCTAATCCAGGCAGCATCCTCGTAAATATCGTCTGCACTTCCCTATAATGACACGACTGGAACTAAACACAAAACTCCCAAGATAAAAGTTAGCTTTATTTGTCACACATAATCAAAAAATACAGTGAAATGCATCGTTTGGGTCAAATCAACCCGCAAGTTTCACTACACTTCCAGCGCCAACAATTCACTAACCCTAGCCACCTTTGGAAGGTGAGAGTAAACTGGAGCACCTGGAAGAAACCCACACATGGTCACAGGAGAATATACAAACTCCTTACAGACAGTGGTGGGAATTGAACACTGATCTTACAGCTGGCTCTGTAATGGGATTGCACTAACCACCTTGCTACTGTGCTACCAGAATTTTATAGAGCTTCAACATTACCTTGCGGCTTTTGAGTTAGTGTTTGGGTAAAGGATAGATGGAAAATTGAAATTGCTGGACCTTTGTTGGGCAAAGCATATTAAATAATCTTGGGAATGTTATGGGTAAATTATTTTGGTTGAAGGTTTCCTTCCCTCATCCCAAAAAAAAAATCAGCTCAATCTCTCAACAGGTAACTTGTTCTTTCTGTGTCTCGCCCTTATGCTGTTGCGTGCTGCCGCACAGTCCTGTCCCAGCTACTGCAGCTGTGGTGACGATCTGGCTAACTGTAAGTCTGTGCCTTCACTACAGGCAGGTAAGTGAGATTTCCACTGCACTTAAGAGTTTACTAGACAAGTTCATGGGGGTGGGGGAGAGAGTGATTTAAATGGACATTTTGATAACTGAAATAGGGTGGAGGAACATAAATATTAGTAGCGGCCTGTGGGACTAAATGACTACTGTAAATTCAATGTATTTGTTTATTCTGCTGTCTCTTGCTATAAGTATTTTCAGATTTACCGACGTCCATGGCCATGATTCTGCTTCAGGGGGGATCAATCACAACAATTGAACCAAGGGCTTTCCAGAACTTCTCCAAACTGCGCTACCTGTCCGTCACTGATTTCAGACTCTCAATTTCCAGCCATGCCTTTGCTCCACCAGTGGGCAACCACAGCAGACTACAGACACTGGATCTCTCCAGAAATAGGCTACTCAGTTGTGACATCGATAGCTCAGGCTTTGCAGGCCTCTTAAATCTGACGGAGCTCAATCTGTTCCAAAATGTGCTTGATGTGCTCAATACTCTGTGGTTCTCAGAGCTGCCTTCACTCCAAAGATTAAATATTCAGCTCAATAACATTTCCTATCTCCCACCACGTGTATTTCAAACACTGAGTCTGCTGAACAAACTCAATGCATCCTCAAATCTCATCCAATACCTATCCACAGACACATTCTTTGGCCTGAATGCCCTCTCCAGCTTGGATTTATCCAACAATAAGCTCCTTTTCATTTCCAAGGATGCGTTTAAACCATTGCAAAGGCTGAACCACCTCTTTATAAATGACAATCAGCTGGTGGCATTGGCCGAGGTGCCTGCATCATTGCAGAAGATACAACTGCAAGGCAACCCCTGGGACTGCAGCTGCCAGTTGGAGATGTTGCTCATTTCATGGAGGGATGCTGTGCAGGATCCAGGAAGCCTGGTCTGTGGGAGCCCAGAGTCAGTGAAAGGAAAACTCATCCTGAATCCAGGTTACAGTTATTGCTCATCCACGTCCCCGGTACTGGAAACCCCAGCCTTGCACATCATTCCTGTCCTTAATGCTCAAGCTGCGGTTTATGGATTTATTGGTGAGATTATTATATTTTCTATTTCTTTTAAAGATATAATTCTGCAGCCCCAAGTCCCAAGGGTGGTTGGTTAATTGGCTCCTGCAAGGTAGCGTAGTGGTTAGCACAATGCCAGTACTAGTGACCCGGGTTCAATTCGTGCCGCTGCCTATAGAGTTTATATGTTCTCCCTGTGACCACGTGGGTTTGCTCTGGGTGCTCCGTTTTCCTCCCACAGTCCACAGACCTACTGGTTGGTAGGTTAATTGGTCATTGTAAGTTGTCCCTTGATTAGGCTAGAATTAAATTGATGGATTGCTGGGTGATGTGGCTTTAAGGGCTGGAATGGCCTATTCCACACTGTATATCAATAAAATTTAAAAAAAAAACGAAAATGAAATTGCGCTTCAGGCAACTTCTCAACTTGGGTCTCAAACAATTGTTTTTGTTTTGGAAGACTGCATTATCCTTTTCCGCTTAAAATGTTCCAGACAGAAATAATAATTCTACATTTTGAAGTCCAAAATTTGGACATAAATAGAGACTGTCTTGAAGGGATTTTACTGGGCCAGGGTTTGGATTATTTTCTGCAGATCAATTTGCCACTGATTGGGCCACAGATGAAGTATTTTCTACAGTTCAAGATGAAATGTTTTCATTTCAAAATAATCCTGGATTTTGTAATCTTTCCTTTTCAGGGGGGGTTTTACTGGTGGGTGCCATCTGTCTAGCTGCCTGCCTGGGTAGAAGATCCTGGCGAACGGGAACCATGAGGAGTCTCAAGATTCACAACAATGAGGCAGAAGGGAAATTAGAAACAAGAAGATCAAATGAAGCACTGATAGAATTGGATGCCAGCAAGCTGAAGGGTGTTTCCATGATTACTTCACATCAGACTATCAATGTGTTGCAAAACACTAAGGATAACCAAGTAGAACAAAGGGATGAACTCTTAAAGACTTCTACAGAATCATGGACTGCCAGGAAGAGGGAAAATAACATAGAGAAGAGCAAGAGAATGCAACCTTGTAAAACAACACCCAGTTCTCTTCATGCAGCTAATATTGCACACACAAAAAATGAAAGGACTGCAAGTCTAAACAGTGAGGTCATCAATGAAGGAAAAACAGGGAGCCAGGAAAGCACTGAAAGAGGTTTGAAATTTTGAAGGATTTTCTAACTTGTTAGACTTGCAGGTGGACTTTGATAACTGATTTTTCATCAGCTTTGCAAGAGTCATCCTTATAATGTCTGAATGTTTATCCTTTATAGAGCTTTTCAATAATATCAAACCCAAGATCAGAATTTACTACACTTCCACTTCTCATTGTCTTCTCTGTTATTTCGCAGAAGTCTAGATATCAGTTTGCTCTTTGTCAGTCAGATGGGTGGTATGGTAGTGTAGTGGTTAGCACAATGCTATTACGGCTCAAGGTATCCAAGTTTAATACCACTATCCTCTGTAAGGAGTTTGTATGTCCTCCAACTGGAATGCAGTGATTTTCTCCAGGTCCTCCATTTTCCTCCCACAGTCCAAAGACATACCACGTAGGTTAATTGGGCACTGTAAATTGTCCCGTGACAAAATTGGGGGATTGCTGGGTGGTGTGGCTGGAAGGGTCTCTTCCACGCTGTATCTCTAAATAAAATCAGGTTACCTACATTAATGCTTCTTTTTCTACTTCTGCAGAGAAAAAATCAATATGTTCAGCCACCAGCAGCTCATTTCACAACCTGCAGTTAACAAAAAAAGACGAACTGATCTCTTTAAGAACCCTTCAATCACTGAATGTTAAGACAGCACCTAATACCATCTCAGCATCTGTGCAAGATTTGCCCAGCATGTGCAAGGAAATGTCTAATGTGGCAGTTCCACATTTGCTGCCTGGGGATATTCAAACTCACATGAAATTACAAACTTTTTTGCAAAGTAACTCTAAATGCAAACCTCAAGAGAAATTACAGGATGATATTCCATGCAAAACTAATGTGTCAGAGGAAGAGGGAACGACTTTTCAAGCATCCAAGTCTTCAAATGAACCTAAAATTGATACCTTGCAGTTATTGGAGATGGATGGAAAACTCAAAGATAAACTGCCTGACCATCGAGAGATATTATCCAGAAACATTCAGAATGTTCCAAACATTAGTCTGCAGCCTCCCACCTGTCTAACAGCCAATTATCATGCATTTTCTGAAACTTCACATCAGCAGGCTAGTCATCATTATGATCAACTAAGATCAAACGCCTCTCAAAATCCCAGTTTACACGATCATAGTGAAAGCTCTCGGTTCACAAATCAACCCAAGCCAGTACCTGATGCAGACTTCAGTGAATCTGCTAAAATGGCAAAGAATAATATATCATTTATGATCGCAGCAAATGCCACCCCACTCGATGAGCAAGAGCTTACAAGACACCATTCTCCTTGCAAGCAAAAGTTTGCAATAAATATGTCAGAACATAAGTTTAATGAAATAGAAACACTTTGCAGAGACGATCCAGCTTTCAGTGGTACCAGTCAGTTGTTTGATGGAGACAGACTTGAGTTAAATAATAACCTCCCAAAAGAATCTATATTATTAGGAGGTAGTTCTGCTGGAATGGTATATAATGATATAGCAGCCAGCAATGTTATAGAAGATAAAGTGAGCCAATCTGGATCAGCTAGTACATCTTTCAGCAGGTTATTTGCATGGAGTGTACAAAGTCAACAGAATTGGAGTCAAAGTACCACAACAGTTGATTCAGCTTCAGAACATTCTGAAATAAACCACTCACAAAAGTTCACTTCAAACACCAGTACACCTAAACAATCAAGCACCAGAATAACAGACAAGGAGAATAATCTGGCTGTGGAGAAATGGACTAATAGATCTGTGACATCCTTGCAAAAAAAAAGATTTTCCAGAAACATAGCCTCAATAGATGGGAAATCCAACTTGGAGCTAGAGGGATACATTCAATATCCAGTCATTAGACATTCACAGAAATTATTGAATAAAAATGATGCAAGAGAAAGGACGGACTCTGATCGTTATAAAGAACATTTTGGCAATACAAACCATTCCAAGAAAATATACAAATCAGTTTTTAAATTAATCGATGAAACACAATTTCCACCTTCATTAGCAAAAGTTCAGAATAAAGCATTGCAAGAGGAACCACTTTTTGACATGGAGGTGAGCAGGGGTAAGCCTCATCTCCACAATGTTTTGTTTCCACTCACCACAGTCAAAAATATTAAATCTGTACAGCAATCTGAATCTTCTGGTCCCGCACTTGAATTGACTCACTTAAGTTCATTGTATAGTCGGTGGTATTATAAAAGAGAATTTGGATATAAACTTGGGAAACAAATTCAAACTGTTGTACCTGAAGGACTTGATTTAAACCCAATACCACATTTTCACCGTGAAATGAGCTTTAGCAGACCAGCTGACAATCAGACATGCACTGAGCATGAGGAAGTCACTGATATCAGAGACTGGAAGGATGTCCATTCACCCAAGCTTCATCCACCCATGCAAAAAGAGCTTTTAGCTGATGATGAATTAACAGTTATTAACTTATTTCATAATCTCAAGCAAACAGCATTTTTTTGAATAAAAGTCACAAATTCACCAGTAAATTAACAAACTTAATTTGGTAAGATTATTCATAAACTTTGCATGTTTTAATGCTCAATTATGGACTGTATAAAGATGAGTGCACTCTTCCCGTCCAAGGAAACCTTTCATTCAATTATCTTTGTGAGATTTCCATCAGTAGAGAAGTGTAACCAATGAAGTAATTTCATGAATGTATCAAACAACAACTGACATTCTCTCAGAATCAGGATAGTTTGTCTTCTATCATCATCCACTAATTGAACAAACCTGCTCAAGGTGGTTACATGCTAAGGTACAGTCAGAAAGCAGTGACCCTAGGGGTCCTCAACATTGATCCCATTAACTCTTATTTGAATGAATCATAAGAAAATCACCTGCAAGTTATAGCTCCTGTCATATCACAGCTGACACATCAGTAATCTCAGAGGAACACCATTTGGAAGAACCTTTGAATATGCTTTGGATAAGAAACTGCAATGCCAACCGTGGGATGCTGCCATCAGTAGCTTTGTTGACTACATCTAGAAGAACATAATTAGAAAGAGAACAAATGGGAAAATCAACTTGACTTCATTCTCATGGATCTACCCATCTATCAGTGACACATCTGTCCCCAAAAAGAGTTGAAAGTGTGAAAATTGCAGAGTGTGCTTGGAAACAAAATTGTTCCTCTCTTATAACTGTTCATGGTGGTGTGTGGAATTACAACCCTGTCTATTCATAATAGCTCTTGCAGCTCAAAACTGGGCATTTGTGAGATAATGATCAGTAATAGCAGCACAATACTGTGTGTATTTCACCACAGTCCACTACCCTTACATATATCCAAACATACCAAAAATCATGGCCAACCCTTATATACGAAGTGTAGAAGAGCAGTGTTTCAGCAGTACCAGATGCATGAAGTGCCAATCTCATGCTATCACAAGACAGCAAAGGCATCACACACTAGATAGAGCAAGTGATTTCATTATCCAATGAATTAGAACGAAATTAATGAATTATAGCACAGGCCCTCTGACCCACGATATTGTATGGACCTATATAAACTTACACCACGATCAACCTAACCCTTCCCTCCTACACACCCCATAACCCTCCATTTTTCTTATATCTGTATGTCTATCTAAGAGTTTATTTACTGTGCCTATTGTATCAGATTCTACCACCAACCTGGCTGTGAATTCCAGGCACCTACTACTCTCTCTGAAAGAAAAATCTGCCTCTGATGGCTCCCCTATGATTTTGTCCAATCACCTTAAAAGGATGTCATCTGGTATTGCCTGTTGTCACCGTTGCTAAAATAAACTGGTTATCCACACTCTCTGTGCCTCTCATTATATTCAACACCTCTATCCTCATTCTCCTTCACCCCAAAGAAGAAAGACCAAGCTGGCTCACCTTTTCCTCATGAGACATGTTATCTAATCCAGGGAAATCTCCTCTACGTCTTCTTTAGCTTCCATATCTTTCCTATGAGGTGACCAGAAATGAACATAATACTCAAAGTGTAGTCTAGAAAGAGTTTTATAGAGCTGTTACATTACTTCATGGCTCTTGAACTCAGCCACCCTACTAATGGAGGTCAACATACCAATTACTATCAGACCATAAGATATAAGAGCAGAATTAGGCCATTTGGCCCATCGAGTCTGGTCTGGTCCACAATTTCATCATGGCTGATCCATTATCCCTCTCAGCCCCAATCTCCTGCCTTCTCTCCATATCCTTTAATGCCATGACTAATCAATCTATCAACCTCTGCCTTAAATATACCCAACGACAGCTGCCACAGCCGCTCATGGCAACAAGTTCCATAGATTCACCACTCTGGCTAAAGAAGTTCTTCCTCATCTCCATTCAAAAGGACACGCCTCTATTCTGAGGTTGTGTCCTCTGGTCTTAGACACCTCACCATAGGAAACATCCTCTCCAAATCCACTCTATTGAGGCCTTTCAACATTTGCTAGGTTTCATTGAGATCATCCCTCATTCTTCTGAATTCCAGTGAGCAGAGGGCCAGAGCCATCAAAAGTTCCTTATGTGACAAGCCTTTCAATCCTGTAATAATTTTTGTGAACCTCCTTTGAACCCTCTCCAATGTTAGCGCATCCATTGAGATAAGGGGCCCCAAACTGTTCACAATACTCCCAAAGTGAGACCTCACCAGTGCTTTATAAAGTTTCAACATTACATCCCTGCTTTTATATTCTAGTCCTCTCAAAACGAATGCTAACTTCCTCATCACCAACTCAACCTACAAGTTGACCTTTAGGGAATCCTGTGCAAGGACTCACAAGTCCCTTTGCACTTCAGATTTTTGAATTTTCTCTCCTAAAAGGAAATAGTCTATGCTTTTATTTCTTCTATTGAAGCCTATTTCCTCAAAACTACCAAAAAAACGTCTTTGCAACTTTGATGGATATCTGGACTTAAACCTTAAGACCCTCTGTTTCTCCACAATGCTATAAATCCTTCCTTCAAATTCAATCTCTCACAGTATATCACTTCACACTTTTTTGGACTGAACATCTGTCATGTTCAGATGTTTGCTGTGGTGTCATCTGCAGATGACACAAAGCTGGGAGGCAGTGTGAAATATGCGGAGGATGTTGTGATAATGCAGGATGACTTGGACAGGTTGGGTGAATGGGTAGATGCAGTTTAATGTGGATAAATGTAAGGTTATCCACTTTGGTGGCAAGAACAGGAAGGCAGTTTACTATTTGAATAGTGTCAAGTTAGGAAAAAGGGACGTACAACGAGATCTAGGTGCCCTTCATCATCATTCACTGAAAGTAAGCATGCAAGTACAGCAGGCAGTGAAGAAAGCTAATGGCATGTTGGTCTTCATAACAAGGAAAATTGAGTATAGGAGCAAAGAGGTCCTTCTGCAGTTGTACAGGGCCCTGGTGAGACCACACCTGGAGTACTGTGTACAGTTTTGGTCTCCAAATTTGAGGAAGGATATTCTTACTATTGAGGGAGTGCAGCAGAGGTTCACGAGGTTAATTCCTGGGATGGTGGGACTGTCATATGTTGAAAGACTGGAGTAACTGGGCTTGTATACACTGGAATTTAGAAGGATGAGAGGGGATCTGATTGAAACATGTAAGATTATTAAGGGATTGGACACGCTAGAGTCAGGAAACATGTTCCCGATGTTGGGGGAGTTCAGGACCAGAGGCCACAATTTGAGAATAAGGGGTAGGCCATTTAGAACAGAGTTGAGGAAAAACTTTTTCACCCAGAGCGTTGTGGATCTGTGGAATGCTCTGCCTCAGAAGCTTTGGATGCTTTCAAGAAAGAGTTAGATAGAGCTCTTAATGATAGCAGAGTCTAGGGATATGGGAAGAAGGCAGGAACGGGGTACTGATTGTGGATGATCAGCCATGATCACAGTGAATGGAGGTGCTGGCTCAAAGGGCCGAATGGCCTACTCCTGCACCTATTGTCTATTTCTCTGCCCAGCAGTGCATCTCGTCTATATCACGTGACCTATGCTAAACTTCTCCACTACCCACAACACCGCCAACCTTCGTATCATCTGCAAACTTACTAACCCATCCTTCCACTTCCTCATCCAAGTCATTTATACAAATCATAAAGAGTTGGGGTCCCAGGCAGATCCTTGCAGAACACCACTGGTGACTGACCTCCTGGAAAAATACACTCCATATATTACCACTCTCTGCCTTTTGTGGGCAAACCAATTCTGAATCCACGTAGCCTTGTTTCCATGAATCCCATGCTTCATGACTTTCTGGATGAGCCTACCATGGGGAACACTGTCAAATACCTTATAAAATTCATAAACACCACATACAATTATCTACTATCATCAATTTGTTTTTTCACCTCCCTATAATACTCATCAGGTCATGAAGGCATAACCTGCTCCTCATAAAGCCATGCTGACTCTCTCTAATAAGACTGTGCTTCTCCAAATGCTTGTAAATCTGTCTCCAAGAATTCTTTCCATTAGTTTGTCAACCACTGGCATAAAACTCATGGGTCTATAATTCTCAGGACTGAACCCATTACCTTTCTTGAACAACATTTGTCACCCTCCAATCCTACTCCTGTGACCTGGGAGTACCTAAAGATCATTGTCCATGCTGAAACAATTTCTTTGCTCATTTTCCAGCTATCTGGGTATGTCCCATCTGGCCTCAGGGATTTATTTATCTTAATGTTTTTCGGAAGCTCCCTCACTGCCTCTTTCTGATCCTCAACATGCTCCAACACATTCGTCTGTTCTATGCTGACCTCACATTCATCAAAGTCCCTCTCCCTGTTAAGCACTGAAACAAAGTATTCATTAAAGACTTCTAGGCGTGTTTTCCCTTTTATCCCCCAGAAGTTCTACCTCCCCTGAGTCACCGCCCTATTTTTTATGCATGTACCGAACACCTTAGTTTTCCTTTATCTTGCTCACCAACGCCATCTCACATCTCCTTTTAGCTCTCTTAAGTCTCATCCCAAACTCCGTCTTGGTTTATGATAATGATCTGTAATCCTGACACATCCACCCATAAATACATCAGACGGTTAAACAAGTGGGAAGGTTCACTGAATATCCCCATCCTCAGTGATGGTGAAGAGAGCAGAGGTATTGCTGAAGCATAGCAATCGGGTTCAGTGTGGAGAACTGCAAGGCATGCCAGATCATTCGTTTTAGTTATCGAAGTTGTCATTAATCATGTTATCAAGAAACGCACCTTCAGATACTGATGGCCACTTTGGGTTCTCCCAGGACTATTATCAGTTCAGTCCAAACAGTTTAACCAAAGAGCCAAGTATCACAGGTAACAGTAACCATCACAAGACCAATAAAACTGAAGTGAAAGAATTAGAAGCAAAATACACTCCACTAGATAGAGGCATATCTAATGCAAAACCAGGCACTTGTAATTATTTGAAGCCAATTATTTTAGCCCAAGAACAACACTATAGCACTTCCTCAGGGCTGCATCTTATGTTCAACCATTGTCAGCTGTTTGAATGAAAGATTACACATGATGTTAACCTCATCTCAGTCACCACATTTACCACCAGGCTTGCTGTACATTTTGTTTGTATTTTGCTTTCTGGCATATCCATTATTTTTAATTTTTCCATAAAGATCACAGTTATTGAAAGTCAATTATTGGCTGCATGCAGCAATTTATTTTAAATGATCACATTCATGGACAATTCATTAAACAGTATAAAATTGTGACACTTCTCGTTCAAAACAATATATTACAGTAGAGAGGTACAAGAAAAAAGTCAAAAGAATTCTTTATTATCATATTAGTCGCAACTGTGGAAAAATGGGAAGTGTACTGGAAGATCACAGGCAAGGGGTATCAAATTCCATCGTACTGTCAAAATACATGGCCAAAAAGACACAGTTAGCTTATAATAACACCTGTTTTAAATGGCATGCCATATACATATGCATTTAAAAAGAACTTTTATCCCCTTCCCCCCAAGATGACATGTTGTCAGTCCAAATGTGAGGATCGAGGTGAATGGGTGAATGCAACCAAACAATCTACTTTATTAGATTTACTGTAATACATGCAAGAACATCAATCAAGTGCATCTGTTGCAACATATTCATTCAGCAGAAAGGCCAGGCTTCAGGCTTAGGAGGTGCGGTTATGTAGTTGTCAGGGGAGGAGGATGACTTTAGACACTGGATCAGAATGAGGTCTAGGCGCATCTACAATGACTTGCTGTACTGAGTTGTGAAACAAAGTGATTGGTGTCATTTTTGGTAAGTCATAATTGCTGATGCCCACATACTAAACGCATGCAGGTTTTTAAATTGGTGTCTTAAGTTGGTTTGTATATATGTAGACTGGCACTTTTCAGAGTGAATACATACTATACTAGGTTAGAATTTGGCAGTGTTTTGTTCTAAATTCTTACACTGAATCTTCATTTCTACTCTGCATCATCTCAATTCTGTTTACTAGTTTGAGTAAACTAGTTGATGTAATGCAATGCCAAAGCACCACTGATCAAGTGGGCACAAAAAATTATCAAAAAACTCACACAAGAATTATTTTCTGGTCTCTGCAAAAGCGCTTTGCTATTTTTTGAAAATATACCTTCATAGTTGTTGCCATGGTTGGTTTAAGACATGATCAGATGCAGCTTGTTTGCAAGCACCCCTTTGGTACACTGTTTAATATTCATACTGTGGCTGGGGCAGATACGCCCAGGTTGTAAAGTTGTTTCAATGTCCTCAGAAACTTGAAAGTTCCACAGCTTATGTGCAACTTGTAACTAAACAGACCTGCATCTGGAGTACCATGGGATGTGGCCTGGAGTTTTGATGGAGGGTGAGTGTGAAGACCAGGTGTCATAATTATGACAAACAAGGAGGTATTGTGGACCACATCTTCCTTGCCTTGCAATCCCGAGACACGTGAGGGACAATTGATAAACTTGTTGCAGAATTTGGAGGTTTGATATGTTTCAGTAACTGGATGTACCATACTATCTGTTCAATAAGGCAAAAAACCCCCCCACCAAATTAGCTTATTGACTACACAATAAACTAGTGTAGTTTCCATCAATCGTCCAAATCCAGCATTCTTGACTTTGGATATGGTGAGAAGAAACTATGCATGTTATTGTGAAGTTTCAGAGCCAACATCTATTACAGTATCAAGATACAGCATTATTGTCTTCTATTGCAGGGTTTTCTTTTTTTTTGTTTAAATGTTCACTACCTCCGGGTTTTCCTCTACACAAAGAGCAATGTGCAGATATCTTTAAAACTTTGTACAGCTGGAGACCAATACTTGTATCTTTGCCACTCTTTTGTAATTTGATAATGACATGTGATAATCTTAGAACAAAATAAATAAAATTCAGGTGAACTGTAACTATCACAACAGTTTGCAATACAAACATGAAAATGCCCACCCTCCATTACAACCCCATCTGTTAAAATTATTAATAATACAAATAGTTCCAGATGAATATCGGCTGATGATATCTGGACTGATTTTCTCCAGTGCATTTGTCCTGATATTCTTTTCCACATTTTTATCCATGGGGTATTATTTCTTGTTGGCAAGTAAATGATTGGCTAGTTCCATGCTCAGTTGGATTGAAGGTACCACTTTCCACTCAAGCCAGCGATGAGAAATTGCTAACTACACAAAATGTAGCTGAGGTCAAATTCCTCCTGAATACAGCATATAACAACTGTCCAAGCTGATACGAGTAGAAAAAGATCTTTAAAGCATTTGTCCCTTTGGCACCAAAGGATCCTTTTGAATTAACTCGACACAGCAACTTCGGCAACTGGACAATGGAAAATTCATGCCAAACCTGTGTACGCATTTGATTCATAGATATTATTTGGTAGAAAGTACCAACGAAGTCTGCACACTCATAATTGATATGCGACCACTTGTCCCAAGTAGGTTGAATGTAAATAAATAAACAGCATGTCCCATTATACATGGTACAAAAATATACAAAATTAGTCCACTGTCTAGACCTGAAGCTATGCATAATATATCAAGTAAACTTTCTCGTCATATGTTGCTTTAGCTTGAGTCAATGCTGATATTCAACTGGCACAGTTCCATTAAACCTGGTTGTGTTTCAGGGTCTGATGAGAGTAACATTAGTGATGTATTTCAATTTGTAAACTGGCTTGTGTCTGATAATGCAAAACTTCCGATTCCTTAAGACAAACAGAGCAGTTATGTTTCAAGGTATCAGTGTGATCATCTTCTGTGCCTAAACAGTATGTTGTCACTTTTGTAAAAATCAAAGTAGAGTCTTATAAATTGGAGTTGCTGGGGATCCACCATTCATAGTTCTGTTTCATTCCTTGCCTTCTCATTGGAAGGGAACAACCTACACGATTTGCTTTTCAGGCTGTTGGAACCAGGCTGAACATTGGCCAGTGGATCTGGGCGTATCAGGTACCTAGTCAAATGTATAATAGTCCAGTTAGCAACAGCAAAATGCTTTAATACAAGGTATTGAGACCTTCCGTCTCAAGATTAGTTTAGAAAAGCTAATAAACCATCTTTTTCAATGTGATTAACCAATAGACCTGTAGCATTTATTAAGTTATTTAGATGTGTCAGAACTACATGTTTCTTAACACAAACTCAGTGGAACTACTTTCCCAAATTGTTGGACTATCTGTTTACCACAGTTGCAGATAGTTGTCTCAGGCAGAAATGATCCTTAAACCCTTAGAAGTAAAAACAGAAAATGATGGAGATTCTCAGCAGATCAGGCAACATCTCCAGGCAGAAACAGAGTTAATATTTCAAGTCCTTGACCTTTCATTAGAACTGGGAAAAGTTAGGATGGAAGTGTGTTTACACTAACAGAAAAGGAGCACGGAATAGAAAAAAAACAATGAATGTAAACAAAAGTTCCGGTACTGGAAACTACTGGGGTAGTTTTATTCTTTTCCACAGATATTACTTGCTCTGTTGGGTTCTACCAATAATCTTACTTCAAGTTATCAGTAACTGCTATTTCTGTTATTTCAAAGTTCTATCAGGTTTCTTTTCTCTCCTGTTCTCCCTCTGCTTATCTGAACAATGCATTTATCATTAACAATTCTTCTGTACCCTCTCCTAGTCAATACCAATCTGTGCCATCAGTCTCCTCCCAATCTCCACCACATCACAGACATTCTCTTTGGTTCTCCTCATCCTTCCCCTATTTCCATCTGTTTTACTAACCTGAAACATTAACCCAATCTCCTGAGTATTTCCAATATGGTTTTATTTTTTTAAATTTATGAATATTTGTAAAACTTTAGAACTGTCATATTCACAGTACTGAGCTAGCCAAAGCTTTTGATGAAACTGTCCATTTTTGATATTTTTCTCTTTTGTCTAGCTAAACGTATTTTAAACCTTTAAAAGTTTTTAAATTGAATTTTTAAAATATTTGCTTGAATAATCTTCATTTCTAACATCCCATTAAATAATTATCTATGTGAATAAATTTGAGTTTCTATCTTATTTCTAAAGTCTTCATTTTGAATTGTCTGCTTCAGATTTGATTCCATTACCAGGGTAAAGAATTAATGGAGCAGCTATCTTCTGACTAAGTTTATTGCAATTTAATAGTGATTTTGCATACAAGCTCCATTTCACCAACTAAGCTTTTAGTCTATTCAGTATTGAGGGTGTTCTGCATTATTGAAGGTTGCCCTTGTTTGGGATACACAATCTATCACATATCCATTCAGGCGAATCTAAGACATTTTCTAGCATTATTCAAACGGCTATCCTGGACAACACTCATCTTTCCACTAATATCTACAGTATAGGTGGTCACTATTGTTTCTGGGCCTATTATAATTTTGCTGTTACATTTATCTATTAAGTGTCACAAAATTTCCAAACATTTTCAAGACTTATGAAAACCATATAAATGGAAAATTTGATTACAACTGAACAATTTTCCCAAACAAAATACTGCCAATATTTTTAAAACACTGCTAATTTTGTTTTTACTTAATAATATATCCAGTCAGGCCTTATAATGTTCTTCCACTTCAGGGTGGCCAGAATAATCAGTGCTAAAGCAAAGATCAGACTAATTAACTAAGCAGTGGCAATTAAATGCACATGCCTCTAAATGAGAAACTTGTTGACTGAAAGTCATTCTTCAGGGACAAGCACAAAAACTTAGGATGACAATTCTGTATTGTCAGTGCTGCTGTCTTTGGGGCAAGGTGTTGCGTGTTCCTTCAATGCAGATTTAAAATCTCACTGGACTTTTTCCAAAGAAGACAAGGGCTGTTCTGGCCAACATTTATCCTTCAGCCAACATCTCTACAACAGATAACCTGCCCCAGCTATGCCTGCTCTTTGTTGGCTACATAGAATAGTCCATGTTCCAAGCCTTCCCTGGTAATACCTCTCAACTCTTCCTCTGTTACACTATCGACTGCATTGGCACTGCATCATGCATCCATGCTGAGCTCATCAATTTCATCAACTTTGCTTCTAGCTGCCAACCTGTCCTTAAATTCACTTGGTTCATTTCTGACACCTCCCTCCCCTTTCTCCATTTCCGGAGACAAACTGTCAACCGATATCTTTTACAAACCTACCGATTTCCAGAGTTATCTTGTCTATACCTCTTCCCATGCTGTCTCCTGTAAAAATGCTATTCCCTTTTCTCAGTTCCTTCACCTCCACCACAATTGTTCCCTAGATGCAGCTTTCCTTTCCAGGACATCTGAGACATCCTCCTTCCTCAATGAATGGTGTTTCCCTCCCCCCACTACTGATGCTGCCCTTACCCGCATCTCCTCCATTTCCCTAATATCCATGCTCACCCCATCTTCCCGCTGTCTTAATAGTGATAGAGTTACTCTTGTCTTTACTTACCACCCCATGAGGCTCTGCATCCAACATATTACCCAATGCAACTTGTGGCATCTCCAAAGGGATCCTACCACTAAATAAATCTTTACCTCCCTCCTCCCCCCGGACATTCCGCAGGGATTGCTCCCTTCCCACTAATCACCGTCCCGGCACTTATCCCTGCAAGCAGCCCAAGTGCTACACCCTCCTATTCACCTCCTCCCTCACCTCCATTCAGGGCCCCAGACAGGCGAGGCAACACTTCACCTGTGAATCTTCTGGGGTTGTCTATGGTGTCCAGTGCTTCTGATGCAGCCTCCTCTACACTGGTGAGACCCATCGTAAATTGGGGACTGCCTCGTCCAGCACCTCCGCTCCATCCGCCACAAGTGGACCTTCCCTGCTGCCAAACATTTGAATTCTGATTCCCATTTCCTCAGGTTGGAGGACCAACACTTTATATTCCTTCTATATAGCCTCCAACCTGATGGCATGAATATCAATTTCTCCTTCTGGAAAAAAAGGAGTCTTCCCTCCCCCTCCACTCTATTCCCCACTTTGGCCTTTTACCTCTCCTCTCCTGCCTATCACATCCTCCTGGGTCCTCTCCTCCTTCCCTTTCCCCTACAGTCCTCTCTCCTCTCCCATCAGATTTCTTCTTCTCCAACCTTTTACCTTTCCTATCCATCTGGCTTCACCTATCACCTTCCAGCAAGCCTCCTTCCCCACCGCCCCCACCTTTTTATTCTGGCATCTTCTCCCTTCTTTTCCAATCCTGATGAAAAGTCTCGGCCCAAAACATCAACTGTTTATTCATTTCCATAGATGCTGCCTGACCTGCTGAGATCCCCCAGCATTTTGAGTGTGCTGCAACAGATAACCTTTGCAACCTTTCAACAGTCTGCCATTAGCTATAAAATACATGAAAGAAATAAGAGAGATGCAATATTAATGCAAGTACTTTTCCAAGAATCTTAAAACAAACTGAAATTAAGAAATTCTACTGTTATGGCATGAACAGTTAACTGCCCATTGGGAACTTATTGGAGTTATGCAGAAAAATCATTTTCCTTATTAACCAGCTCCATTGTTAATAACACCACCCGCACCATCTGATAAAATGGTCACAATATCGAGGTACATACACAATATCGTTCAGCTCCAGTCGAGTGTCAGGTGGAGGGTTAATCAGAACATACGATAATGTATTCTGATGATCATTCATCTCATCTGAAGAAAAAAATTAGAATCAGATAAAAATATTTGATAATTGAAGACAGAAAGTCCTTTCAACAAAAATTAGATTGTGTCCAGAATATCCTGAGAATCCACTCCCAAGGCTATGCTCATGATTTTCTATTTGTAGAACCATTACTCAACTATTACCAACAGCTGCCACCATGTGGCTGGCTATCAACCTCTTTCCGCGTTGAGATTTTGGAGACCCATCTCCCAGCTGCTCCACATTGCACATGAATGCCCAATAGCCAATGCACACTTAATCCACCCAGCGCAGCACAGAATAAAAGCCTCTCCCAAGGTTTGAGATGAAAAAAATTGTAAATTGCAAAATGTGAGATGAAAAATAATTGGTTTTGATTTAATAAAAAGCATTACATACAAATTAAACCTGGGAGGATACTTTTTACAAAAACTAAATGGCCGTAATAATATCAGGTTTTACTCACCTCCATACATTTGGTGCCAATGACATTATTGGAAACAGATTGTGGGAGGGTTATACAAACAAACAGCACTTAGAACTGGCAAGAGACAAGCCATTCCTTGCTGAAGTATTTTTTTCTGCAGTCTGTGGATGCTACTCAGGTTTTTTGACTCAGAGTTTAAGACAACAAGAATGAGAACAGTGGAGAAATCAAGGTACAAATGCTTCCACACAACTGATGTGCACCAAGCAACTGGATAATGAGTTCTTACTCCACTATACACTGTTATCCACAGTTATTTAATGACAGCAAAAATGATCTTGCACTGTGATTGGCCAAAATCTTGTGCCCTTTAGTTAGAAGTTTCCCACTCAAACAACTCTCTGAACAAGGACCCCTGAATCATGATTGAAAATAGCATTCCTCAATATATCAAAACAGAAGACAATTCACAAACATCTACAAAACTTGTAAAATTTGTTTAGTAAGTGTTATCCATCAACTTTAAATACAACAAAAGGACTACAGTTGACTCCTGGTAAAATCATACTTGACCCATGCACTAATTGTTCCCCACTCACTACCATCACACAAATGTTAATCACAACATATTTACCTCTAAAGCACTGTCAATCCATCAGTGTATGTAACCATATAGCTGGTACGCTTTGATAACTTTCCCCTACCCAATTAACCTGCATTGCATTGGCAAGAAAATTAGCTGCTGAAATCAGCCATGGAGCTCATACAAATCCTGAAGTGCAAATGGGCAATAGTTATGTTTTATAAGGACTCAACTGCAGTACAAGATGCATTTTGTTATAATACATATTAAATGAACATCTCAAAGAGATTAACATGAATACATTTGTGAACAGAAATTTATAACACACCTCCTGTGCTCACATTTTCCCTCCATTGATAAAAGACTCAAATGCATGGCAAACTTCATAATACTTATTTGAATAATTCCAGATCTTTTTGGACTTGTATGTCCCATTTATTGATTGAGAATCATTCACTACTTTAGAATTAAAACAGAAGATAAATAGAATTTTCAGGTGTGTTATAAAAAGTTATCACACAATGAAATCACTTTGGAACTATGCTGCCGACACCAAAGTTATGAATTGTGCAATAGCATGACGTGAACATTAAGAAATTAATTTCACTTAGACTGACCCTCACAGTTCATGGTGGTCACTCATGCAGACAGATAAGAAGCCATTAGATTTTATGCTTTTCAGTGTTCTGTATGGAGGGATGGAAATTGTGTTCATTTTCTCTGAAACTGGTGGAAATTAGATGGGTATCACAGAAGGGACTTGCCATTTCTCTGATGCATAAAAGCATAAAAAGGCCAAATTATTAGTTTACTTCACAAAAATAAGTTGTATACCCTCCAGCTGTACAGAGATGAATTTGACTGCAGCACATCAGGAGGCTAGATTTCCACATACTAACCAAGTGTAAGAACATCTAAACATCCCTCCTGAGTAAAACTAACTGCGTGCTGCCAGTCAAAATTACATTCTCAAGTGAAATCTGTGTGTCTGCTTGTATGTGTTTTATATTATTGTTTCAGCAAGTGCCACATATTCGCCGACCTAGATTTGTATCAGTGATCTGTTCTGACATTTGAACTACGTAATGAACTATGCTGTTTTAATGAGAACAAGAACTTGTAAAATTAGATGACAAATGATTGCAAAGCCACAGAATATCCCTACCTGCAAAGAATTTTGCTATTTCCCAGTTTGTTTCTTTTCCATTGGGAACATGTGCATGGAAGTGTTATGGACAAAATTTATTCTATTATCTTTTTCTGACAGCATGCTGAACATACTGTCTTCAATGGAAAATAACAAAAACATTGGCATTTAAAGACTTTTCAAAACAGCATTACTTTAGACTATGCAGAAAATTTCCCTTGGGCTACTACATCCACCTATAATTACATTTATTTATATATTGTATTTTTACTATTATTAATAAATCCTGTAACATAAATAATTCATGAATTAATTTAAAATATAAGCACAGAATTTTTATGCTCTGCTTTCACATTCACTATGTGATTAATCATAAAAATCAAAATATCCTAAGGATACATGGACAGGACAAGGGTCTTTTAGCAAGTAATCTAAAAAGTAAATGCAATTTATCAAGCTCTTTCATCATGTAAAAGGATTGTGAGAGGGGCATTATTTATTTATTAGCTTACTTAAACAGTAATTGCTTATGAAAACCAAAGGCAAAACATGTAAACAAATCATCTTAAATGTCAGATTAATAAGAATATTGTAGCCTTTATTAAAAATATGGAGTTCAAATATTGAGGTTTATTTTACATTCTACTGTGTTAATAATTCTTATTCTCTTCTAGAGCACTAGCACTGTAGGTCTCCAGTTTTCAAAAGATGGGGTTCAAGATCCAGGCTTTTCTGGCAAGTACTTTATTTTAGAAATAACTTAATTTACAACGGTACTTTCAAATTGTTTTGAATTATTCTGAAGCTATTAGTTAAGTATTACATAAAGAATGCTCTTTATTAGTGAATTCAACATTGGATTGAACTTCACACAGCAGACAATCTAGACTAATTTTAGAAACTGTAGTGCTGTTGAGCATCTGATTTAAATAATTATATTTTGGGCTGGAGGTTTTGTCAGTAACTCTGATGTAAAATTGGTCATTGGCGCAAAGAAAGATATCCTGGATGGCCTTTTGTAGAACTCTTATGAGAATTATGGAAGGAAGAAATGCAGCATTGAAATGCAATTCTTTACTCATGCATTTGTACTTGGCAGTTGATTGAATAAAGATAGGTAAATACTTCTGTTCATCATTCAATTTTTAAAATATTTTTTGCACAGTACTGTATATTATGTCTTTCCAGTTACCAAATAGCAATACTGAGCTAATACAAAGCTAAGTACTCTTATTTCTGTTTCCCAAGCACCTTCCTATTAAATGTATAGTTGCCCAATAGAATTTGGCCTGCTTCAACTGTCCACCGAAGTGTGCTACCTTGCCAGGGACCAAGTGGTATCGAAACCACGTTTCCTTCCTTGTGGCTCTACTCTTTATCTGCCCAGCTGATTGTGAAAGCAGCAAATGGAAAGTGAAAAGGGGCAGAAATAGCCACTTGCATTCCTGCACTCAAGCCAGATAATGTTTGACGACCATGTAGAGGTTGCAGTATTATTACGGCTGCCCGTTAACACATCTACCAATTTTCACTTTCACTGAAAGCAAGGAAATTTAGAGGGGGAGAGGGAAGGTGCCAAAATCAACCCCGCCATTATTTCAGTATACTGCAGTACATTTCCAGTGTTTGCTTCACTCAGAATACAAATTTAATATCAAATAATTAACAACACAAGGAATGTGTCAAAAAAGAGAAATGGAAGTGTCACTTGCTGAGCATCCCACAGCCTCCACCAGCACAGATAGACGCACAATACCACTGGATTACTGAAATATGAATGAGGTCCAGTGGTTCATGCACACAACCCCGCTCCATGGAAGAAGCCCAATCCCCTGGCAAGTACAGTGAAGGGCAACACTACCACAATCCCAGTGTGTGGCCTTGAGATATAAGGGAGCAGAAAAAATAATGTTCAAGAAGACAAAATCAATATTCAAATTGGGGCAATTTGAGATTCCTGCTCTACCACACATCCCAAGTATGTCCTATTTTTTAAAAATATTTGGCAATTATAGCAGTAATTGGTTTTAGCAGCAAAGGAAGAATTGCAAGCTATTTTGTCCTTGTATAAGAGGTACCTTGGAACAAGTTGTTTCATATGTACCAGGAGCCACCAGACGAATATCTGAAGGTCTGCTTTATCCAGTGCTGAGCCTTGCTTTAGCATAACCCAGGGTAGCTCTTTTGCAAAAAAAAATCTATGTAATATCATTGAGTACATGTATTCACAACTTGTTGATGATTGTCTAGGTCATGATCTTGAACCGTTTAAAAGATCTAATTTAATTAGATTTTTACTTGCTCAGCCAATTGAGTCTCAGTTAAGTATCCCTACTCAAGGTAGACTACCTTTTGTCCCTAGGATGGCTTTTTGACAGTCTCTTCCATAATGCACAGCCTGCTGGTCAGAGGCCGTTTCAAACAGTTGAAATTCAGTTTCATATGAATAGATAACATTAAGTTTGCAGTCAATGCAATAAAAAATGATAATCGATCATTGCATGACTACTTAAAGTGCATGTGTAAAGATCTTCTCTCTGCTATTTTAATAGTTGATAAAATGAAATGTACAAAAAATCTATTAAAACAAAGCAGCACCATTCACAATGGTGATTTCCACCCAAATATATCATTACAAATGGATTTACTTATAAACTATTTCAACTCTGTTGTTTCTTCAAATGTAAATAATAGATTGCTGACTTGGTTTCATCTTGCTATATCAAAGACACTCCTGTTTATAAACATGAAAGCTCACCTTCCCCTGAGAAGCAAATTGCAAGTTGTTTGTTGTGTATTCTTGATTATCTATCAAACCCATTGTAAAGTTATACATAATCTATATACAGTATTCCTTCATATCTTGCTGGACAATGGCATAACTTGGGATGTGTGGTAGGTATATATGCATTTCAATGTGATATTAGTAGGGTTAAACTTCCATGAAACCTTATTTGGAGCTTGTCAAACAACAAATAAAGCACACTGTATGAAAGAGATGCCAACAATTATAACAGATAACCCACAATGTTTTTCAGGTCGTCAGAGCAGGGTTAAAGAGAGAGAAGAGTTTCTAATCAGGATGGACAAGTCAATTAGAGAAGTTTGAAGTCACTCTGCCCTATATTTCAATCAATGATCTGTACTTGATCCAAGTATCAAGTAATACTGTGTACTAAGTTTGCTAGTGGTTGTGTACATCTAAACATATAGCTGTGTGGTGTATGTACATACACTGTAGCGTTTAGGCAGCAAAGTAATGATGTTTTGAAACTCATTGGTCTAGGTTCTTAACTTGCCATGTGTCACCTGCTGCAAGTTGTGCCATGTTTATAACAAGCTGCCACTTGGCAACATCCCTGGGCAGCAATCTACCTGACACCTGCAGGGAGAGCTATGAAAGATATAAACCATTCTGAAGTATTAAACAAATTATAAATCAGAGGCTGAAATGTCTTTTCTTAAAATGCCGTTTCTTTTCAACTGCCAGTCTCAGATATTTAATCCTAGTACGTAGATATACCAAATTAGATCCCTTAGAGAATACAGATCACTCAACTTGCTACTAAAGTGCTAACATTATGTTGAACCTCTTATAATAAAATAAGACAGATGTGATAGGTCTGGATCAGCTGTGGGAAGTGAGAATATCCTGGGATGTCAAATGCCTAAAAGAATGATTCTCTGGCCACAAATATTCCTTAACACATTGAGAAATATACAGTGGGCACTTCAACATGGTAAGCTGCTATGAAAGTTGGCATTTCCCATATTATACAGTGTCTGTGGAGGGTCACTGTGTTACCAGGGAGAGAATTTACCTTGCAAATATCCAAGGTTTACACGATTCATCACATCACTGGCTGTTAAATTTGCTACATCCTCTACAGAACACACACACACATATAGAAAGAGAGAACGAGATTGTAATAGTGTTCAAGATGAAGATTAGTTTATATGCTATTGATAGAGAGAAACAAAGAAAGAAGAACCTACTATGGAAAATGTAGTACATTTCCCAAGTTATCTTTTTCTTTATTTTCCTTTAACTAAAAATACCATTTTGTTCAGATTATACATCAATAATTCAACTATGTGATGATTCTTGGTACAATTAAAACATAATAATAGCTAACTCTACTTATATTATTCTGTTTGTCCAGATTATTTCACACTGATAATACATTTATCTTGAATAACACAGCAATTCTATGAACACTCTCGAAAGAAGGTTGATGAACCGTAGATACAATTACATCTAGTGGTGATAACTCTGTACCAACTGTACCACCTCTAAATTTTAAAAATAAAGTGTCAGGGCATTGGGTTTAAGTGGGTTAGTCTCAAAGCTGGAACAATAAGGTTGAATTGAATGGGTTTCTTCATGTAGTGATATTCAATATTCAGCCAACATTTCCAAATATTCATTGACTATTATCAGACAAGCAACAATGATGAGAAATGCTTTATTAATTTTCTACTGGACAGGCATGTCATCAGTGGAAAAATTTTAACTTACTTTCAGACAAATAGTGTCAGATTTTGACTGATAGTTGAAATATAAATGGTATAGTCAATAGATCTACTCAAGAATATACACTCAGTGGCTGCTTTATTAGGTACACCTGTGTGTTAATGTAAATATCTACTGTAATCAGCCAGTCACCTGGAAGCAACTAAGTGCGTAAAAGCATGCAGGTGTGGTCAAAAGACTCAGTTGTTGTTCAGACCAAACATCAGAATGGGGAAGAAATTTAATCTAAGTGACTGTGACCATGGTATGAATGTTGGTGCCAGATGAACTGGTTAGAGCATCTCAGAAACTGCTGATCTCCTGGGATTTTCATGCACAACAGTCTCTACTGTTTGCAGAAGATGATGTGTGGGTGAAAACACCTTGTTAATGAGAGAGATCAGAGGAAAATGGCCAAACTGGTTTAAGATGTCAGGAAGGTAACAGTAACTCAAATAACCATGCATTACAACAGCAGTGTGCAGAAGAACATCCCTGAATGCATAACACGTTGAACCTTGAAGGGAATAGGCTACAGCAGCAGAAGGTCACAAACATATACTCAAAGGCCACTTTATTAGGAACAGGTGATACCTAATAAAGTGGCCACTGAGTGTTACCTCCTAGTATTTTAAGTCAGGTGGATCTGGAAGATCTCAGTGCTTGAGGTAAACAGATTTTCCAATGTGTGGCTGGAACATTATTACTGTGCCAACAGCAGAAAATGATCTGTGCTCACTAATGCCTGGCAGGCATTGGCAGCTAGTTATACACCCGTCCTAACATATGGATTCATTTGCATTCAGTTGTATGCAAGGAGATGAATACCATCAGAGGCTGATACTTTTAAAGCATTCAGCACCAGGGGCTGAATTGCTCCACGTACTTTTCTCAGTCAGTGGACAAGATCATTGGCCTTGCTCAAGATGGAGGAGGAATATTGACGATGATAGTAGGGTGATAAAAAGAGGAGGGAAGGATCCATACTTCACATGGCTTCCTTAATAATTGCTCTAACTACGACTCTCTGAGAAAGGCAAAGGAATTATACAGCATTGGAACAGGTCCTTCAGATCAACGAGGGCACACCCTCCAATAAACACCCATTTTACATTAAACACATTTTATTCTCCCCAAATTTCCATCACCACCCCTGAGATTCTGCACCCTGCACCCTAGTAGTTATTTATAGCCAATTAACCTATCAATCCTCATGCCTTTGGGACGTGAGAGGAAACGGGGTATCTGAAGGAAACCACATGCAGTCAGTGGGAGAACATGTAAACTACATGTAGTCAGCACTGGAAGTCAGAATTGAACATGGTTGCTAAAGCTGTGAAGCACAAGCTCTACCAAGTATACCATTGTGCCGTCTACTTATGTATGAAAGAGTCTTTTGACAAGAGACAATTTTATCAAAACAGTTGGTAAAAAGTTCAGCAAAATTTCTCAATTGCTTTCTTAGCAAACGAGGCTTTTGATCAGGAGCTCACATTGATAATAATGACTCTTAGGCTAGTGCTAGCAGTGTTAATCTGCATTCAATTGCTGAGCATCACACTTTAAATTAATAACTATAAATTAGGTTTCAATGTGAAATAATGAAAGGCTATACTTAAATATCTCTGAATTTTTCATCATAAAATTTTAACAATTTTATAATACAGCAACATTTTCCAAAGCAGTTCTTCAAAGAAGAGAATAAGATAGAAACTACTGATTTCAATTACTGGCTAGAAAGTATTTGATTGCTCCTAAGCAGACATCATTCTCCTGTGTAAAGACAGTTTTAGAAAGAATAATTAAATTTACCATTTAGAGGATTGATAAGAATAGCGATTTTTGACCTTACCAGAGATGAGAACTTTTTACTTTGATTATTTTAACTCCCGTTAGCGATTTGCTCTATGTATTTTGCTTATCCAAACTAAACTGCAAATTTATCCCAATCTACTATCATTTGCCAAATAATCAGTCAAGACACCGGGCTGTTTTTTTTAATATTAGAAAGGAAGACAACACCCACCGTATCCCGTTGTGGGTAAACCCAAGTGCTTCATTCTGTTTTTCACCAGTTCTGACAACTCTTGTCTTTCTGATCGATGATACAGGCTCTGTCTCTGTTGGTTGATCTTTTCATCCGCTTTACTGGTGTGCTTGGTTCCTTTTCTGCTCAATTTTCGGGCCCACTGCATGCTTTTGCGCCTCAGTAATGGGTGCTCTGATTGGTCACTAGACGTTGAGTTCCGATGGCTCTTCGCCACCCAGTGGTCTTTCGCATCTTTTGTCTCCTCACACTCATCAACATTGATTGAGATCTGAGACTGAGAAAGAGAGGGAAAGTATTGACAGTGCAAAACAAAGATCATTACCTAATCTGCTGCATAATTAGAGAAGTATCAGGGGTGATGGATAAGTTTGTGGCCTAAGGTAGAAGGAGATGAGTCATTAACTTCAAACTTTCTGCTTAATCACTGAAAGAGCTGAACTGCATGTGCATGTAACGACAGCTGTATAACTCATCGTCTACCTTAGGCCACGAACTTATCAATCACCCCTGCTGTGGACACTTTCTGGAGGTCCAAGATTCGTATGCTCCACGACCGCTGGACTAAGTGTGTAAATGTAGGATGGGACTATGTTGAAAAATAAACGTGCTAGGCTTTCTAAAATTGACTCCTTCTACCTTAGGCCACAAACTTATTAATCACCCCTCGTATGCTGGCACCAGAAGTGTGGTGACACTCCTCACTGACTTGATTTGATGCAAACGATGCGTTTCACTCTATGTTTTGATGTACGTGGAGCTAATCAATAATCTTTAACTCTTTGGCAATTAGGTAACATGAAATATTCACATTATGACGACAGAGTTGCTGAGTAGATTGGACAGTCACTGCCAATCAGCATTGACTGGTCAGATGCAGATCCAAGTCTGAAGGCCGGGCGAAGTCAAGTGGCGCTAAACGGCCACTCCTTTGCTTGCCTCTTCGGAAACAACTTTACTTCTATCTTTGATATCTCTTTTTTTCCTTTTCAGGGTGTGTGTGTGTGTGAGGGGATTCTTTTGAAGACCCTAACCTGGAGTTACACTATGACTTTGGTTCTTTGCGGGAATGGGACCCACTCTCAGGGCCTCACAACTGGCTGCTTTTTGAGGATGCATCCTGGAAGACAAGTGCTCCTTCAGGGTTCTGGAATTTCGTGGCTCTGGGGACATGCTGATTCCAGGCCAGTGCCTCCGAGTGAAGTGTCGCAGGAGAACACAGAACATCAGGAGCAGCGGGTTAGCTGCCGGGGGTTGTGTGTCCGGAGGGCTGCGCCTTTTTGGTGCCGACTCTCCGGCCACAGAGCTTGGAAAAAGCGACGCAACAGACTTTTAAAATCGTATATCAGTGAGTTGTTTGTTATGTCTCCCCTGTCACTGTGAAACAGGGACAGCTCTTTTTCCTTTATTAGGGACAGAGAGAGCCTGTGGTATGTTGAATTACTAGTTGAACGAATAGTTTTTGGGTTACTGCAAGTCTGTGTCTTTACTGATGCTTTGCTGCACGCTTGAGTGCTTGTTGGAGGGTACTGATGCTTTTTTGCTGGTGGGGGTGGGGGGTGTGTTGTTGCCTTGCTACTACTTGTGTGTGGGAGCGGGGAACTGGGGGGGCTTTGGGGTTCTAACGTTTTAACTGTTACTCATTTTTTAGGGTACTCCTCTGTTTTCGTAGATGTCTGCGAAGAAAAAAAATTTCAAGATGTATATTGTATACATTTCTCTGACATTAAATGTACCTATTGAAACTAGTTGAAGTCTGTAGTCACTCGCATTTTGAATTTCCAGTCAGAGGTGTTGTCTCAGTCAGGGCTGTCCATCATTAGCCAATATCCCCACAGTTGTCGTCAGGAAGAATTGGAACATTGGTCACACTGTGCAACCTTTTAAAGGCTTGTTACAGAGGATAATTCAGGTATAACTGGGCCACATTGCCAGACCATTCAATCAGTCTATGAAGAGGTGTTAAGCAAAGAAAAGGAGGAAAGACTTGCACTACAGAGTCCTTTTTGTAGCTTCAGGGCATTCGAAACACAGTCAATGATGTGCTTTTAAATAAAGTTACTTGGAAATTGGACCATTTACATCTATTAGATTTCATTAACAGTCATTAACATCAATCAAAAAATTATCCTCTCACACACCCCTCTCTTATCTACTATTTTCCCTCTCCACTCTCATACCTGTTTCAACCCAAAATGTTGACAAACCCTTCCCTCCACAGAAGCCGCTTGACCTGCTGAGTTTCTCAGGTAGATTATTGCTATTAAAGCAACAGTCTTCTCTGAACATATTTGGTCACAATGCACCTGATTTTATGTTTGCCTAGTAGCTGACATGAACCTGACAACACCTGGAGAGCAATGGCCACCTCTGCATCTACCAACTGCTGTTGAAGGGGTGATCTGCAACATGCACTTATAATGCAGAGAAAAAGATATAAAAACAAGCAGGTGTGGGTTAAATATTACAAATATTGGATTGAAGATTTGGTCTTTATACCTTGCAGCCTCAATTTTTAATTGCTCATTGTTGTTGGCTGTTGTAATCCATGTTTATGCATAATGCACAGCAGAGATACAGGCTGGAATTTTTGCCAGTGCGATGAGCCTACAACTTGCAGGGCTGTCATGGAGAGAAGTTCTTTAAGGCTTCATCGATTATCAAGGCTTATCACAGTGAAGGCAGACATGGGGATGTCTGCTGATGATTGCATGATGTTCGAATCTATTTGAAACACCTCAGCAAGCACACCATTTCTGCAGACATCAAGATCTAGACAACATTCAAGCATGGGAGGATAAGTAGGTAATAACATTCATGCCATTCACACGTCCGCCTCCAGCTGTAAAAGGAATGAAGAGCAAAAAGACATAGTAAAGCAGCTCCTCACTTCAGATGTAGAAAACAGGTGCAATTCTGTTCTGTAAATCCCAACTGGAATTTCAGCACTGGAAGAACAGAGTTTCTGAAAGAGCCTTCCATATGTCCGAATCCACAAGTCATCTTCCGTAATTTTCATCTAAAAAGCAAAAACAAATGATTTAGTAGTAACACACACAAAGAGGCAAGATGTCCAGTCCTGATGAAGAGTCCTGGCCTGAAATGTTGACTCTTTATTCTTTTCCATAGATGCTGCTCGACATGCTGAGTTCCTCCAGCATCTGCAGAATCTCTTGTATTATCACTCAGTAAATTGGGTGGGGCAATATAGCTATAAAGCTTCAAAATCATGGATGAAAGCTCAGGGAACTTGGAGATCGTTTGTGTTTATAGATTCAAAGTTACACATTAAATGCCATTCATTCAGTTGGGCAGATAGATATTTAAAACAAGGATTACATTGGAGAATTTGGCAGCACGAGAGCATAGCAGCTAGCATAATGCTTTCTAGCACCAGCAAACCAGGTTCAATTCCCGCCTCTGCCTGTAAGGAGTTTGTGCATTCCCCACATGACTTTGTGGGTTTCCTCCGGATGCTCTGGTTTCCTCCT
Source organism: Mobula birostris (assembly GCF_030028105.1). Taxonomy (NCBI): domain Eukaryota; kingdom Metazoa; phylum Chordata; class Chondrichthyes; order Myliobatiformes; family Myliobatidae; genus Mobula; species Mobula birostris. The sequence continues at coordinate 20,825,636 of NC_092391.1, read as the reverse complement.
ACAGCCCAAAGAATTACTGGTTAGTAGGCTAATTGGTCACATGGATGTAATTGGGTGGCACTGTTTCGTTACCGCACTGTACCTAAGACAGTAGAATACTAGATTTTTATTTATTTAGGAAACCTCTGAAGTATTCAAACTAAGTTGTTAGCTGCACTACAGAACTCGACAGCTGGTGGATCATATCAAGGGGCTCAGAAGGCAGTTGGAGAGACCAGAAATTGTTCTCATGTGGTGAGGAAAATTTTAATTATAACAGAGTAACTGCAGTTGTCAATGGTTTCTGGAAAAGTGTGGTTTATATATTCAAAATGTTCCATGCAGCCAAAGTATAATTATCTGTAATAAAACATATTCAATGTCTCTTAATATATTAATTCTGAAGACCTAAGCCATCATTTATTGTCCATCTCGAAACATCCTTCAACTTTTTTGTTTTACTGTTCAATTATTTTTTTCAAAAGTGCTGCAATCAGTTTTTGCTTTGCCCCATTTTTGATATCTTTCCAGATTCTTTTTCCCTATCAGAGTATTTATGGGATGCAATTGAGGTTCACCATCTGACAGTTACACTGTAACCTGTTTGTCATGTTAGCATCCTCACAGTTTCAAATCAGTGATTCAGTGAAGCAATCTTAGCCCCATCACACATTTGCAACTCACTGCTCTCTATAACAACATCATCATTGTTTGCAACGACAAGGTGTCAATGTGCGTAGGAGAATCTAACTTGAAATGTTCCTTTAGGGGCACAATTGAGAAGCTCAGAAGGGATAGGCTGTTCAATGATAAATTCGAGGCTAATTCTTTTGTACTTTTAACATTATAAATTCATTGGAGAGAGATTTCAAAATGAGCAGTGGCAAATGGGTTCCAAAAACAGTGTCCTTCTGCAGGAAGATAAAAAGGTCAAAAAAATAAATTAAGAAATGAATTAATGGGAATTAATGTGAATTAATAGTTTGACTTTATTGTCAAAAATCCAGATTATGTAAAGCAAAAACTAGTAGCAAGATGTGGAATAGAAAAAGAGATGGATGAGACTGGGCAAAATGAGAGTATTGCAAGTTTTTGACTAGACGATTACTAAAATTAAGTCTGCAAGCCAGCACATTTGCAAACAATAAACTACATTTATTACTGGATTTTTGAAATTTATGGATTAATAAAACAAGATGTTTCAATAGATCACCAGCAGACTTTTAAAATAATTCAACCATTTAAAGTACTTACAGCACAAAGGTATCCAGAGCCAGGGGTAGTATCAAGTCCAAGTAACAACCGTGCAATTGGAATCATGTAATCTTTAACAAAAGACTGGCAAGGAATGTAGAAAGATTGAAACAATTAGTATGTTATAAAGTTAGTTTTATATTTTACATTATTTGCATACTATCTTTATTTCTTTTTCAGTTTGCTTGTTGCTACTTACAGGAACAAAGACCTTTTTAAGTCATGAAATAGAACAAAAGCAGCTGAAATGCTTTGCAACAATAACTTGCATTTATAGACCATGTTTAATTCAATAAAATGTTCACAGAAACATAATCAAACTAAGACATGTCAAGGGTCTGTTATTAAAGTTGATTAGAAGTTTGGTCATGGGGCAGTGTCTTAAAGGAGACAAAAAAAGCATAGGATTAAAGACAGACACTTCCCGAATACAAAAATGCTTTACTGTTCAATTAATTTTGCCAAAATATTGCACCCTGCTTTTGTTTTGCCCTATTTATTATCCTTAAACACAGGTGACTCTGCAGTTGCTGGAAATCCTGAGCAACACACACAAAATGCTGGAGGAACTCAGCAGGTCAGGCAGCATCCGTGGAAATAAATAAAACAATTGACGTTTTAGGCCAAAAGGGCTGGAAAGGAAGTAGGAAAGGCAACAGAATAAAAGGAGGACTAGCTAGGTGATAGGTGAAGCCAGATGGGTGGGAATGATAAAGTGCCGGAGAAGGAGGAGGGGTACCGGTGGGAATTATTTTTCCTCCCTTTCCCTCTCCTTCTATTCTCCACTCTGACTTCTTACCTCTTTTTTCACCTATCTATCACCTCCCCCTACTGTCCCTCCTCTTCACTTTCTCCCATGGTTCACTCTCTTCTCCCATCAGATTCCTTTACCCTTTACCTTCCCACCCACCTGGCATCACCTTTCACCTTCTAGCTAGTCCTCCTTCCCTCCCCTCGACACCTTTTTATTCTCCTGTCTTCCCACAACATTTCCAGTCCTGAAGAAGGGCCTTGGCTCGAAACGTCGACTGTTCCCTCATTTCCATAGATGCTGCCTGACCTGCTGAGTTCCTCCAGTGTTTTGTATGTGTTGCTCTGTTTATTATTATTCAAGATTCCTTTTTTCCATTGGAACATTTATTTTGCATCTGAGAAGTGCAAGGATTGTTACATTTAAAAAAAACCTTTCTGATGCTTAAAATGCGCTGCCATCTTCTCCTCCCGCCTGAATTATCTTCATCTACTTCAAGTATTTGCTTGTTTCCCTTAGATGATGAAATGATCTCTTGTTCACCCACTTTGTGTGGCAAACTACTCAACACCATGAAAAGAAATCTGCAACAAGAAATTTCTTGTGTTTCTCACTCAGTACAAAAACAGTAACAGAAGTGGTAAGAAGGGAGGGAGCCTTACTTTTCAATTAGCATTGTTAAACCCAATCTAGAACGAGTTGATTCTGTTCAATGGTCACTTAAAATAGCAAAATGCTTAATCTTACAACAGTGATCTCCTTCAGAGAAGGATGACAAGAATGAAACAAATGGGGAAAGATTGTGCTACATTAAGACCACCAAAAAGTCTGTGCCAATGACTTAGCATTGCTCAATAATTGACCAAAGCAATCAAAAAAAACTTCAAGCATGGAAGTGTTTATTCAATGTAATAATTCTAGCACTTTAGAAATTTTGTTTTGAAAAAAACTATGAGCACACAAATGATATGAACATGCTTGAGACTAAAAACAAAACAAAATGTAGCCAGATTGACTCATATCGTAAATAAAACCAGATACTAAGGTTGAGGAACTCAGTGAAGAGAGCAACTATTTGTATTTACTTTAATATCTAAAAGCCAAGTGGAAATACTTAGGGCAATTTTCACTTGTCTATTTCTGATAACTTTTTTCTTTTGACCCATAACATTTTTTCTCCTCTTGGTGTTGCTGAAAACACCATTCCTCATAACTGTCTCCCCAAAAACACCAGCAGTTCAGACCCCTTTCAATACTCCATACTTAAAGGAAAAATATTCAGTCCCATTCCAAAGAGAAATTGCTGGATCTCTTTCATCTCTTGTCCTTATCCACTCTTCCCACCCTCGCACCAATTATGTAAGTGACTTGTCAGCATACAATGAGCCATCTCATGTGAATTCTAAACATGACAATGATTTCAGTCTCCTGGTGGTGCTCTGAGGCAGATGGAGAGAGGCTGGCTGGTGCAGACACACTGGGATTACTTGTCTAATATGCTCAACATCAACATAATTAATTTTTAAAACTTCCTTTTTCTGTCAATGGTATGCTACTAAAGAAATGTCTTAAGATCTAAAACTCATTATCAAGTCATAGCAGACATCATGTTGCTGTAGTCTCTTAGAAAGAACTATCTAATTATTTCCACTGCCCCCCCCAATTATTCCCTTTTCATGTGTGCATGCAATGTCCTTTTGAATCTCTCTTTCAATCACCCGTGGCACCTTGTATGGGTTGTACTGGGGTCAGGTTTACATGCTCATGAACCATTGGGTTTGGGTCAGACATAGCATTAACCTGTAGCACAGAGATATGGATACATGGAAGAGACAATGAAAGAAAGAGATAATTATCTTAATGTGTGCGAGAGAGGGAAGCGAGGTGGAGGGGGAGCAAGAACAAGAAAGAGGGGGAGAATACAGTGGCATGCAAAAGTTTGGGCACCCCGGTCAAAATTTCTGTTATGTGAATAGCTAAGTGAGTAAAAGATGACCTGATTTCCAAAAGGCATAAAGTTAAAATGACACATTTCTTTAATATTTTAAGCAAGATTACTTTTTTTATTTCCATCTTTTACAGTTTCAAAGTAACAAAAAAGGAAAAGGGCCCAAAGCAAAAATTTGGGCACCCTGCATGGTCAGTACTTAGTAGCACCCCCTTTGACAAGTATCACAGTTTGTAAACGCTTTCTGTAGCCAGCCAAGAGCCTTTCAATTCTTGTTTGGGGGATTTTCGCCCATTCTTCCTTGCAAAGGGCTTCTAGTTCTGTGAGATTCTTGAGCCGTCTTGCATGCACTGCTCTTTTGAGGTCTATCCACAGATTTTCGACGATGTTTAGGTCGGCAGACTGTGAGGGCCATGGCAAAACCTTCAGCTTGCGCCTCTTGAGGTAGCCCATTGTGGATTTTGAGGTGTGTTTAGGATCATTATCCTGTTGAAGAAGCCATCCTCTTTTCATCTTCAGCTTTTTTACAGACCGTGTGATATTTGCTTCCAGAATTTGGTGGTATTTAATTGAATTCATTCTTCCCTCTACCAGTGAAATGTTTCCCGTGCCACTGGCTGCAACACAAGCCCAAAGCATGATCGATCCACCCCTGTGCTTAACTGTTGGAGAGGTGTTCTTTTCATGAAATTCTGCACCCTTTTTTCCTCCAAACATACCTTTGCTCTTTGCGGCCAGAAAGTTCTATTTTAACTGCATCAGTCCACAGGACTTGTTTCCAAAATGCATCAGGCTTGTTTAGATGTTCCTTTGCAAATTTTTGACACTGAATTTTGTGGTGAGGACGCAGGAAAGGTTTTCTTCTGATGACTCTTCCATGAAGGTCATATTTGTGCAGGTGTCGCTGCACAGTAGAACAGTGCACCACCACTCCAGAGTCTGCTAAATTTTCCTGAAGGTCTTTTGCAGTCAAACAGGGGTTTCGATTTGCCTTTCTAGCAATCCTACGAGCAGTTCTCTTGGAAAGTTTTCTTGGTCTTCACCGTTCCTGTAAACTGCCATTTCTTAATTACATTACAAACTGAGGAAACGGCTACCTGAAAATGCTTTGTTATCTTCTTATAGCCTTCTCCTGCTTTGTGGGCATCATTTATTTTAATTTTCAGAGTGCTCAGCAGCTGCTTAGAGGAGCCCATGGCTTCTGATTGTTGGGACAAGGTTTGGGGAGTCAATGCATTTATAAAGCTTTGAAATTTGCATCACCTGACCTTTCCTAACGATGACTGTGAACAAGCCATAGCCCTAACAAGCTAATTAAGGTCTGAGACTTGGTAAAAGTTATCTGAGAGCACAAATCTCTTGGGGTGCCCAAACTTTTGCATGGTGCTCCTTTCCTTTTTTCCACTCTAAAATTGTACAAAACAAAAATAATACACTAATCTTGCTTAAGATGTTAAAAAGAATGTTTCATCTGTAACTTTATGACTTTTGGAGATCAGTTCATCTTCTACTCACTTAACTATTCACAGTAACTATCTAAAAACGTGAACTTTACAAAGATTATATTTAATAGATAGTTGATCAAATGAGGAAAGAATATCTCCAGCAAACAGATCCTGAAAACATTTAATACCTAGTCTATTCCACTCTTTAAAAATTAGAGACTTCTTGCGTTCTCAACTTTATACATTGCCTAGATGTCCAGATAATAATTTAATTGATACATAATGGATCTATATCTAATATTTATAATATGTTGTTGGCATTGAGAAACATCCCGTTAGACAAAATTAAAAACCTCTGGGAACATGACTTACAGATTTCAATTGATGAGGATACTTGGAATGAAATTTTTAAACTTGTTCACACCTCTTGTTATGTGCTTGTCACTCTCTGTTACAATTTAAGGTGGTTCATAGAGCCTATATGACTAAAGATAAGCTCTCTCGTTTTTACTCAGATTTTTCTCCATACTGTTATAGGTGTAAATTTGAAGAGGCCTCTCTAATTCATATGCCTTGGTCCTGCCCACGGCTTGATAAATTTTGGAAAGAAGTATTTCAAACTTTCTCGGAGCTTTTTTAAAGTAAAATTTAAACCCAACCCTCTGACTGCCTTGTTTGGCATTGTTGGAGGAAATGATTTTACTCTTAAGCCAAATGATTTGTATATTTTGGCTTTTATCTCTCTTTTAGCCAGAAGAGTTTTGTTGCTTAAATGGAAAGATACTGCTCTGCCTACTCATGCCCATTGGGTGATTGATGTTATGTCATGTTTAAATCTAGAGAAGATTAGTGTTCTATTTCTATACCTAGACAAGATTTTTTCACATTATGGGGACTTTTTTGGAACTATTTTCACAATTTTCAATTTGGTCAGCAATGATGATGGCTATTATATGTTCGAATTTACGATTATATGTCAGAGATTATTTTTTCTTTTCTTTTAACCAAATATTGTTTGGTTTTTTTTTCTCTCTCTTTTTTTTCTATTTTGTTATGGGGTTTTGATTTTGCTTTAGATTAAAATAAAATATACCTTTTCAATATTATGGTTAATTTACAATACATAGTTATGGGGAAATTCAATCTTGTTTCTGTTTCCATACTACCATAATGTATTTTGTATTCATCTATGCAAGTAATTAATAAAAATATTGAAAAAGAACGAACTATTCACAGTAACAGAAATTTTGACCAAGGGTGCCCAAACTTTTGCATGCCATGGTATATGCAAGAAAGAGTTTGGAAGGAGGCTGGCAAATTCTATAGTTAAATGGGCCTCCAATTTGATATCTGAGCAAACTCCTACTCCAGCTCAGACCAAAAACATCCCTTTTATTGTTCAGTCAATCATTTTGCCACCGTCCTCTGGTTAATGTGATTCATGTCTGGAACCTGGGAAAAATATTATGCCATCCATTCCAATCCTTATCAATATTCAGTTCAACACAGAGAATTCAACATTCACAAAGCATAGCTCCAATTGGTTATCATACAGAAATTACTTTTACAGGGCAGCAATAATAAAGTCTTGCTGCAGCACAAATTGAAACATGGTTGTGCATTTCTGATTGAACTGATAATCTGCTTGCTAAAAAAAAAATGCAAAGAGTTCATGAATGGTGTGCACTGTGGTACAGACCTGATAGAGTAGTGTGTCCAACATACTGATACTGAACACCCTTCCAGCAGCAAATGGGAGACGGAACATGAAAGCCAAATTTGATCCCTTTTCACGTTCTTTCTGTCAGGTGACAAGAGGGGAAAATAAATGTAGTTGACTGTATTTTAGTCAGTTCAAGTAATGTCAAATCATCATCTAGAAAATCTATTGGGGTAGCATCTGAAACTTCAATTTCAAGTGGTACTATGTATGAGAATAGGGTCTATCATTGTTGGTTGCTATCAGCAGGCAGACATCCATCATAAATCAACATGCATAAACCTTACGTTTTACTGAAACCATTACAAGCAAAACTGTGGATTGTGTGGAGGTTTAACACTCTGGTTTTGGGTATTTCTGAAGGTTTCATCAGCTGACCCCCACCCAACACACTGGAGGCACTTGCTTTCCCTATGGCATCCACGCATTGTTATCTGATTGAATTCATCAAACCTAACTGTGAAACAAGCCTTCCTCATCTGTCACCTGCATTCTGTATGTATATGCAATCTATAGAATTATTGCTAAAGTGGTAAATGTTTATTTTGTAAAGTGTGTTCAGGCATATATCTGTGACTAAGTGTAGAATTTATGGGTCTGATTCCTTATCCAGAGATTTGAGCTCAAAACCTGAATTAACTCTCCAGTCCAACCCAGGACGAGTCCTTGGTGCTAGAGTTCAAAGTAAAACTTATTGCCAGTGTGCATGCATATCACCACATACAACCCTGAGATTCTTCTTCTGTGGGTATACTTAGCAAATTAGAAAGAGGCATCTTTCACACTCAGTGGTTACAGTAAGCCGCTCACTGTCTTCACTAGTGAGCACAGATTTATAACATGTTTTCATACAAAGGTAAAACACAGGTTTCCCCAGTATCCTAGGCAACAACTTCATTAAAACACAAAACAGAAAATGTTGCAAACACTCAGAAGGCCATACAGCATCCATGAAAAGAGAAATAGAGTTAAGTTTCTGGATAAAGAACCTTTGACAGAATTAGAAAACAGAAGGAGACATGAGAGACAGCAAATGCTGGACCTGGAGTGATACACACGATCCTGGGACTCAGTGGATCAGGCAGCATCTATGGGGGGGCAGAACAACAGTCGATGATTCATCTGGACTGGACCCATAATGTTGACTGTCCATTTCCCTCCAGAGATGCTGCTTGACCCTCTGAGTTCTTCAACCAACTCATGAGTTGTGAAAGGAGAAAACCAGATGGTTTTAATTTGCAGAGAGTGTGGGGAAGAGATAGACAGGACAAAGGAGATTTCTCTGATATGTGATATGAGGGTTGCATAGAGGTATCTGGCCACTGGGCTAATGGGTTACCAGAGAGTGAAAATTCAAAGCAATATAAAACCTATGAGAAGAGTGGAAGTAGTGAGAAAGAACAGGAATAAAGAAACAAAAGTTGTGAATAAAAGAGCTATAAATAATGTCATCAGCTGTGCCAATGGACAGAAAAATCTCTGCCAGTATCACTGACGGACAGAGAAAATGAGCCACTTAAAGTTGTAGAATTTGATATTAACTCTAGAAGGCTGTGACATGCTCAGACTCAATACTGAATTGTTGAGATGCCACAGTGCAGCTGTACAAAACTTTGGTTAGGCTATATTTCAAGTATTAAATGAAGTTGTGGCTGCCGGACTGTAGAAAGGATGTGACTCACCTGGACAGGGTGCAGGAAAGGTTTACAAAAATATTACCTGGATTGGAGGGGTTGAGTTATCAGGAGAGATTGGATAGGCCAGGTGAAGGAGGCTGAGAGGTGACATGACAAATTATATATAATTATGAGAAGCAGAGACAGAGTAGATAGTTAGTGTCTGCATCCCATGATAGGGGCATAGGCTTAAGGACAGAGTGTAGAGGGGATCTGAGACGCAATTCTTTCACATGAGGAGTAGTTGGTATCAGTGGAGCTACCAGAGGAGGTGGTACAGGCAGGAACAGTAACATTTAGGAAGCTTCTTAACAGGTACATGAACGAGCAGGGCACATAGGGAAACAGAATTAATGTAAGCAAATGGGGATTACTAAAGATAGGTATGATATCATAGATGAGATGGGCCGAAGGGACAGTTGCTATGCTGTACAACTATATGACTCTATGAATTCTTGACAAAGAATTTTGTGTTCCTTTCTTAGCAACAAAGAGGTGAACAAAAGTCTCACACAAACACTTCCACACAGAGTATTATCAATTTTCCCACAAGGCTTGTAGATTTAGACAAAAATCTCTTGATCCTGAGTAAAAATAGTTGTGCAGCATTGGCCTAAGGCCAATTCTATTTATAACCACTGGCTTAGCTCAATTACATCTCCCACCAAGGTTATGTCTCAGGAGAGAAGCATCTATGGCAACCAGGCACCAATTACAAACTAAATATGCTTGTAACTCCCACCCAAGGTGAACATTTAGAAACAAATAATTAATAGAAAATTCAATCAAAATATAAACGAGGAGTTACCTTTTCCAACTTGGAGAGTGCAAGTGAGTAACAGTCTTTGGCTCGAAACTGCATGAACCTCATGTTTGAGGGGTGAGTCAGTTCTGTGATGATACTGAGACTGGGGAACAACCTGGAACATGAAACACAGCAAACGACATTTGAATCCTGGCAGATGGGGATGAAGAATTGTCCATCTGTGGTCTACAGATGTATTGACTATTTATGAACCCAAAGTTAGCAATCCAACCAGTTTAGATGACACACTGTATTTTACCATGACTAGAGGTATGAGGGATAAAGTGCATCACAAAACCATGAAATAATGAAACTTTCAGAGACGTTGAGGTCTTATGGATAAAATAGCATTTTGTTAGATAAAGATTCACTTTATTTGTCACAAAAACAGAGACACATTGGGACTAGTACATTTTGGCCCAATTAAACAGTTGTCCCAATTAGCTGAAGTTTGATGGAAATAGTTAAAAAGGTATAAACAAAAAGTCAAACTGGGTGCAATTTCTTTAAAGAGAAAGAGAAGTTAAGAAGAGGAGCAGGTAAAATCCCAATTACCTTGCAATCTGACTGCAGGCAATTAACTAACCATACAAGTCAAATAATACGTCAATTACCTCATTTTAAGGCACCAGAATCTCCATTGTAGGATCATAACTTTAGGTATGGAATGCAATCAGCCTAATCTGAGGATTCCTCATATCTTCCCTAAGTCGTTAAAAGGTAGTTGATGGTCAAATTAAAACCCCATAAAACGATTTTGGGCTAAAGTGCTTTAACTATTTTCCTCCAAGTCCAAACACCATTTGAGTGATGTGTTCCTTAATCAGACAGAACACTGTGAGTAGCCACTATATTGAAATAATATCTTTACACTTCTTTCCACCAAGGTAATTTTGTGAAATACCTGTGGCACAAAAGGAAACCATTTTCCACCTGCTGGTCTACATAAATGTTTATTCTCTCCTCTCAACCCTTCATATTGCTGTGAATTTTACAATCTAACTACCTGCTAAAATGATTTCTGATTTACTTCTTAGGTGGTTCAGCACAACACTGTGTGCCCGGAGGGCCTGTTCCTATGCTGCATTCTATGTTCTATGATAGTGCCAGCTGCACAGGGATCTCCGGTGGAAAGGGGCAAAATGAGAAGGAGAAGGCCATCCAAGCCCCTCAGATTTTCTTTTGCATTGAACTAGATAATGAGGCACCTACACCTCAACCCTACTGACTATCCTTTGCCTTACATTCCTTGATAACCTGACCCAATGCTTTACTTAATGAACTGCTGGCTGGTGCTGCCAACATCAAAGGATCATGAACAATAGAAATGACCATAAAATTCCATCTCTATGAATATCATCAGTCACATTATTACATAATTAATGCATTTGAGTGCATTACATAATTAAAATCCATAAATTTTAAAATGTTTATTTCTCTCCAAATATTTGCACTGCTTGGATTTCACCATCCTGAATTACTGGCATTGTAATTTGAGTCTACAATAACACCCAAGAAAAGATCAGCCCATCAGCGCACAAGATCTCTTCTTTAGAACCAGGACCAAAGACCATTTACTTCTTTATTATGGGTGCCTATTGACTTGGAGTTTTTCATGACTTTACTTTGAACTGCCAACACTTTCGAAATTTTGTCTTTTTATTTGCCCTCATAAAATTAAGGTCCCCCAGTTCAGAAAGTATGAATATTGCTGTCCTATGAAAAATTGTATCAATTTGTGTTTCTCTAGCTCTCACCCTCTTTACAGAGCTCTACCAACGGAAAAAGATAACCTTAGTTCCTAAACACACCAAGAACAACCTTGAACTGGCCAAGTTCCTGTAACAATTCTGTTTTATTTTTGATTCCAGCAAGTGTAGTTTTGCTTGTTTTCCAAGGGTGGCCCATGTTCTTCGGGCAACAACAGTAGCAAGTCTGATCTTGCACTAAACAGTACAGTTTATTATCAGGAATCGGCAGTGAGGAAACCATGGCCAAAATGTATTTCAATGAGAAATAAGTGGAAGTGCAAGTAAAGCCAGTTTTCTTGAGAGACAGCCTGTAGGGCAGGGGTTCCCAATCTGGAGTCCACAGATCCCTTATTTAATGGTATTAGTCCGCGGCATTATAAAGGTTTGGAACTCCTGCTATAGAGTCATACAACATGGAAACAGGTCGTTCAGCTCAACTCATCCATGCTTACCATGATGCCCACTAAACTAGTTCAATTTACTTGCATTTGGTCCAATTCTCCCTAAACCCCTCCTTTCAATGTACTTATCCAAATATCTTTTGAATGTTGTTACTGTACTTGCCTCAACCACTTTCTCTCGCAGATCGTTCCACACATGCAGCACCCTCTGCCTAAAGAAGTTGCCCCTCCGTTCCCATAAGAGTAACACAGTTCACTTTCCCTCTGTTCCCAGAAATGTAACTCAGTTATGCATGTGACTGCTTTGCAAAAATGTTCTTACCGGAACATTGTTTGAACGTTGACGATGGTCTTAGCATCAGCCATGTAATCTTCCTCGGCACTCATCGTACTCTCTTTGTCCACCACTACCAGGTTATCAGCATAAATAATCCCACACTGTAGTAGATTATCTAGGCTGCGGAATATGTCCCAGAAAACAAAATCAAGAGTTCAAATGGGTGAAACACATCCCCTGCAGAAGCAGCAAAAGGGATCCATTGAATTCTTTTCATCAAATCCTCTACAGGTTTTTTTTTGTGTTTAATCATCTTAAAAATGGGAAGGGAAGATTTTCAGAAAATTGTAAAATTTTATGAAAAGAAGAATTATGCAAGAGGCCTTTAGTTAACTTCATACATATTACATTTAACTTCATATAGATTACAGACAAGCTCCCAATATCAATACTGTGTGTGTTTTTTCCCCACTTACCCCTGTAACTCTGCCCAGGTATTGCTTATTTATTCCTAATACATCAGTAAGGGTCTTTTATTGCTTGCAAAATGCCCCACTGTAATTGAATTTTTTGCCTGATTAGTGAACTTCCTGGCTCATTTCATACGGCCCCCACTGGCAGTAAAAGAAGGAATCTTCCATGTCACTGATGTGGGCACACACTCAGATTACAGAGTATGACACAATGACTCAGCCCTAATTTATTGATGGATTCCTTCAAAAGAAAAACCAAATGGTCACTTCACATGTCAACTGTAGCTAGAACAAAGAAGGGAAAAACTAAGATGAGCTCTCAATGAATTCCCTCTTTTTCATTATTCCATGGAAGTCTCAATAAAGATGGAGAAATAATCATGCATTTGCAGAAATTCACCAAAATAATTCTGAAACCTGATGGGAGGAGTCCACATAAGAAACTCTTGAGATCACTTGCCAGACCACCAATTGAAAAAAAACTGATTTGGGTTTAATTCCTCCACCAACTAATGTCCAAGTACAACATGACAGTGCAGTTGGGGAATCGACTCTGCAGCCTTCCAACAGTGTAATTACTGAAAGGAAATTGGTTTTAGAATGGTACAGTGCATGGATACTTACTTATCAATGCTTCCTGCCATGAAATAAACCATGGGGAAACAGCAGATGGCTTCCAAAAAGTGATTATCTGGCCTGAAAAACATATCATGACATAAAAATCAAAGTCAATTTACTGAAGTAAATTAATTATCAAAGTACGTATATAAGACCATAAGACCATAAAACCATAGGATATAAGAGCAGAATTAGGCCATTTGATCCATGGAGTCTGCTCCACCATTTTGTCATGGCTGATCCATTCCCCTCTCAGCCCCAGTCTCCTGTCTTCTCCCTGTATCCCCTCATGCCCTGACTAATCAAGAATATATCACCCTCTGCCGTAAATATGCCCAATGACTTGGCCTCCACAGCAGCCTGTGGTAACAAATTCTACAGATTCACCATGCTCTGGATAATGAAATTCCACCTCATCTTAGTTCTAAATGGACATCCCTCCATTCTGAGGCTGCATCCTCTGTTCTTAGGCTCCCCACCATAGGAAACATCTGCATATCTACTCTATTGAGGCCTTCCAAAATTCGATAGGTTTTAGTGAGATCTCCCCTCATTCTTCTGAATTCCAATGAACACAGGCCTACAGCCATTAAACACTCCTCATATGATAAGCCATTCAATACCGGTAACCACATAGGATTCATTTTCTTGCAGAAATTTACAGCAAAATAAAGAAATGTAACAGAATTTATGAAACAAAGACTGAAAACCATAAAACAATTTTATCTATTTAGTAAAAGCAGTTTTAATATACTAAACTTACACAATTGTAATTCTGTAACATGATTTCAATTGATGTTTTGTTTTGGTAAATTTGATGATGAAAGAAAAGAAGATTAAATATAACTACCACCAATAATGACATACTCTATACCTGTCAGGAAGTTGGCCATGAACTGCAGCAACATTGCTCCCTCATATATTATTGCTAATGGTGTCAGGTAGAGAAGAAATAGTAATGAGAATGTTTGCATTGTCATTATTTCAATCAGGTTTGCACCCCAAATCTCAAACGTGGAACAGAAGTACTGTAGTGAGATTTCATTCTGTGATGTACAATTTCCTAATAGCAACAGAATATTGTTTTATTCTTTACTATTCAATGAAGATAGGAGAGATATTGTGAGAGTGTTGTTAAAATAATTATTAGAATTTTGTTTGTTAAACAGTCCAGGAGTTTATCAGTAATTCTACAAATACAAGTAATTCTATTGTATTTTCATATTTTCCTGTAAGTGTTTGCAAGAAATTGAATCTCAAGGTACTATACGGTGACATACACGTACTTTGATAACAAATTTACTTTGAACTTTGAGGAGCAGTTTCTTCCCAACAAATACCACTGACAGCACATCAGCTACTAAACATTACATTTAAGAAGATGGGAAGCAAGACCGGCTGAGGAGGGAAAACTAAAGTACAACAGTCAACAGAGTATGGAGAGACGTAAAGATCTAATCTGAAATACTTACTCGTTTCATGTTTCTAAATATATGAATCCTTGCAAGAGGGATAACGGGGGCTTATGATGCCTCTATTTTCAGAAAGAAGTATACATTTTCAGCAGCCCATTTTATTTACATTAATAATCTGAGTTTTACAAGCTCTATGATGACAGAGGTGATACATGCTGGAAGGCAATTCCTCCTCCCACTCAGTGTTTGTAGTGTAATGATGCTTCCTTCAGTTATGCATGACTGACAGTATATCTTTTCCTAAGCTTTAAAAACTATGACAAGCAAACTTCTAAGCAAAAATAAGCCCTTCAAAACACACTGAGTCTCTCATCCAAGAAAAAGGAATGTAATTAATAAGAGAATGAGTGATTATTATGATACTAGTTACATCTAGTTCATAATTATTAAAACAAATATAGTGTTTTGTTTGTTATGTAATGTTATTAGTTTTATTTAGGATATATTCTGGTAGAGTAACATCATCCACTGATGGTTCACCTATGACAGACTAGCTACAACTGCTTTTAATGTGCTTTTGATTCTGGATTGTGCTTAGACAAGAAGTGTTTCATTTTACATAAGAGGATTCTTCTGTAAGTTAGTTTGATATTAGATACAGTGATGTATTAGGATGATGAAATTTGACTAAAATTATTTTGTTTTTAAATCACACGGTTTCCTCCAAATAAATCTTATTTATCAAGATAGTTGGCAGGATCAGATCTAATTGCACTGTTAACAAACATGATTTACCCTGCAATTTCTTGTGATGTACCATTGTTGCTAGCCATTGTTCAATGAGTTATTGTATCACAGAAAACTGTGTTGTCTTACCTGTGGGCTGAAGAGCCTGTATTGTGTTGTAGGTCTTTCTATGTTTCTTTGTTTCTAGATTCCCCCCTCATTCTTTTAAACTCCAGTGAGTACAGGTATTCTGCTCATACTCTAACCCTTTTATTTCCAGAATCATTCTCGTGAACCTCTTCAGAACCTTCTATATGACAAAAGCTAAATGGATTTCATTTTTTCAGATGTTCTGGGTTGAAAGTAAATAAACAAAAATGCACTCACGGGTTGTCCAGCAGCAACACAATAGGATTCAGCTCTTTCCTGGGCCTGTAGTATGCTCGGAGTGGAACAATGAAATTGTATAGGCCATTGCCTGCAGTCTCTGCAGACACGATGATCAGTTTGTTCTTGAACCCATAGGCTTTTGCATCTTCAAAGCTGTTGTGTCGACAGCCCTTAACAGAACAAAAGAATAAACTTCAAGTAAGGACAGATAGGTGATATGATTACCTTGGGATTCTAAAGAAGTCCCTAAGAACTGCACAGTATTTCAGAACCGATTGTGTGTGTGTGTGTATATATATATATATTTCTTAACTTTGCATTCTGAGCATTCTTATTATGGGTATGCTGGCCCAGGATTTTGTGATGGGAGGGGGAGGGGGAGAGGGGAGAGGGGGGAGGGGGAGAGGGGAGAGGGGGGAGGGAGAGAGGGGAGAGGGGGGAAGAGGAGGGGAGAGGGGGGAAGAGGAGGGGAGAGGGGAGAGGGGGAGAGGGGGAGAGGAGGGGGAGGGGAGGGGGGAGGGGGGAGGGGGGAGGGGGGAGGGGAGTGGGGGAAGAGAGGGGGAAGGGGAGGGGAGAGGGGGAAGGGGAGAGGGGGAAGGGGAGAGGGGGAAGGGGAGGGGAGAGGGGGAAGGGGAGGGGAGAGGGGAAGGGGAGGGGAGAGGGGGAAGGGGAGAGGGGGAAGGGGAGGGGATATGGGAGTGGGAAGGAGAGAAATGCTCTCCTATCTACACCTTACAGATAGTGGAAAGGTTCATCAAATCAAGAAGCAATTGATTGCTGGAAGGTACTTAGCCTCTGGCCTATTTTTTGCAGCTATGATGCTTGTGAGACTAAGTTAGTTAAATTTCTGATCAATGGTGACTCCCAGGGGATGCTGAAGATGGGATTTGGCAATCGATTTATTATCAGAACTGTTACTTGTTAATACTTATTGATGCCATGGCGTCATCTGCAAACACAATAACATTTGCCCAATTTCTTGCTAAAAAATTACTCGTAAGAGTACCTTTAGCTCTTGGGGTTTGAAAAACTTTTTTGCCACATTCTTAAAATGACTTACAAGGAAATTTCATTGCAAACCTATGTGGGTTGCATTGCTGGCTAAAATACTCTTTCAGTTTTCACATTAGCTGTATCACTGATTGAAATGCAACCTATAGTAGACTGACAATAACTTTTATCCTTTTAACAGGTAAAAGCAATGTGGAAAAATGAAAATGCACATTTTCATTCAATCGTGTTTGATCCTTTAATCTCAGGCTCCAATATCTATTTATTTGCTGCTGGAAGTTTACCAAAGAGAAGTGAAACACCAAGAAATGAAAGGTGTAATTTCATACACATCTTGTAATCAAAATGCTATCTTACAGAAATCCTGGGTGGCCATTTACCAGTACTATGTTGACATCACAATTCCCAGGAAGCAAGTGATTGATTGAGGTGGAAACATTTGGCAAAGGTTGGACTGAAAGTGTTGTCTCAACACAATGTAAATTGCTTTAAGCAAAAGCTTAAACGACTATAAAACTAAAGTATACCAGACGGTGAGAAGGTGTAGGAAGACTTCAAGACTTGTGCCCACTAATTCTCGGCTTGTTTGCTTCTTCTCCTGTTTGTATGCCTCGGGGAGTGCAGGATTTACTCAACCTGACCTGCCACTATCTTTAACTTGCTCTGTATTTTACAACTTCTACATTCCTTTGTTTACATTCTCACTTTCTAGCTGCTCCCGGTCACTCAGTGATAAAATAATTTACATTATCCCCATTGTCACTCTGGTTTTACACTACCAGAGACAGCCCGCACCCCTCCCACTTTCCCATCCACCTTACAGCTAAACAAATTTCTTTTGCCTCCTTCTCATTTCTGAAGAAGGGTCTTTGACTTGAAATATTGACATCCCAAGATGCAATCTAACCTCCTGAGAACTGTAAATATTTTCTGCTTTTAATTTCTAGCACTTGCAGTTGTTTTGAATTTTTGATTTTCATAGACACTTATTGACTGAGGCAGAGAATACAAGAACAGGAAGCTTACGCAAGAACTGTAATCACAATTATATCAAATCATAAGAACTGCTTACTATCATGTTGTCTCTCACATTGTTCAATACAAACACATCTCTTCTGCAAAGAGCAGAAGAGGTTTATGGGGATGTTGCCAGTACTGGTAAATTTTGGCTGTGAGGGAAAACTAGACAGGCTAGGGGAGTGTTCTTCAGAGCAGAGAACCGAGGGGAAAATTAATTGAAGTGAATACAAGTATGAAAGACCTAGACAGAATAAATAGAAGGGTTCTGATTTCTTTGGCGAGTAAGTCAAAATCCAACAGGCAGGGAATTAAAGTAACTTGTAGAAGGATTATGGAGGAGGTGAAGATTTAGCGTGCAGTAAGAGATCTGGAAATCATTGACCAAAAAGGGTTCCTGAGGTAGAAACCTCAACACATTTAGAAAGAACTTTAAGTTCTTTAAAAGGGTGTCAGACTAAGGGCCTGAAGTTGAATTTTGGCTGGGTGGGCTTTTTCCACAAGTCCGGACAAGATGGGCTCAGCGGCCGAATTTTTCTCATAGGTTTTCTGTGATAATCTTTTCCTGATTAACATTACAAGTAATTTACCCACACCGGTTTAATTAACTCCATCTTCATTTCCATCATTCTGATTTCACTGTAATACTTAATTTATATTTGAAAAATTATAAGCACTCACATTTGCTAACACCAACTTAATGTTAGTATAATTTTTTGCTTATTTTAATTGAATATGCAAAATTATATTTAATACGGCCCAGCTAAGACACACATTCATTTTTACCTTCCAGCTATTTGTTCAATGTCTTTGAAAGTATTTAAAAGAAACAGACATAGAGATACACAATATAGAAACAGACACTTCAACCCACCAAGTCTGAGCTATCCATCACCCACTTCCATTACCTCTACATTAATCCCATTTAAAATAATCCCTACATTCCCTTCAACCCTAAACACTAGGGGCAATTTATAGTGATGAATTAACCTACCAATCCACATGTCTCTGATATGTGGAAGGAAAGCGGAGTACCCAAAGTAAATCCATGTGGTCATCTGGAGAATGAACAAACTCCTCGCATACAGCACCGGAGATCAGGATTGTGCTGGGTCTCTGGCACCGTGAGGCAGCCCTCTACTAACTGCACCACATTTCTGGGGACATGAAGAAGAACGGTATGCTGAAAGGGGGTGATAAACTATTGTGAGATGAGGCATGTGGGGAGTATGAATACCAAATCAAACTAGTTGGCCGACATCAGTGCTGTAAGTTCATGTAATATCCAACTAATGTTCATTATCATGGTTATGTCCGTTCAGAATCTACAGATGGTGAGATCCATTACTTTTGACTAAATACCAATATTTCAGTACAAGAGGTTATATAATTATATGATTGTCCTTGATCAATAGATAGAAAACACAACAAAACTAAGTATCAGCAGAACCTTGGATTTGAAATATTTTAAAAGATCTTCATAAAGCCTATACAAAAAAAACTGATGCACTTTTTTCACCTCTTCAGCAATTGATCCTCTGCAAGTATCAGAATTAGATTTATTATCATTAACATATGTCATGAAATTCATTGTTTTGTTGCAGTACAGTACAATACATAAAATTACTATAAGTTACAGTAAAAATTCTATTAAACAAATAGTGCAAATCAGTGAGATGGTGTTCACGGAACAAACATTCTGCTTAGTCAACCAGGCACATTTTGATGATCTTACCTTATCTAATCTCAAACAGCAGAATGAAGCCTTGACAGGTAGAAGATGACAGAGAGTTGGAGAACTTCCAATGTAAGGTGAATTGGGAGGATATCCTTTCACATATCTGGATGCGAACAGAAGAAACAGGGGCTATGATTTTAATACACAATTAGAATTTGTCAGCAATATGCCCTAAACTGTTTTTCATGGAATTATTAAATATGGTAAGGTGTGATGGTGAGCATGGGCATAAAGGCTGGAAACCATGATATCAGCATTGGTTTATTATTGTCATATGTACCAACAAGATACAGTGAAAAACTTGTGTTGCATACTATTTATACAGATCAAGCCATTGCATAAAGCATTGAGCTAGAATAAGGTAAACAATAACAATGCTGTACTACCTACCAAAAGAGAGCAGTAAAGGTAAATAATACATTGTAAGATCATAATGAGATAAGATTGTGAGGCTATAATCCCATAATATACCCATAAAGGGAAATATAGCTCATTGCAGAATGCGTGGCTAATTCACTACTAATTTATGGAGTTTAAAGTTCCACTCCTGCTTTACCAAAACATTCTTAGAACTTCTTAAAATGATCACACAAAGTGATAATACACAAATGTGACAGCTGATGCTTATCAGTCAATTTTTGGATATAAAGCAAGAAAACAAAATCTTGAGGGGTTGACAGGGTGAATGTAAGGAGTATTTTTTTCTTGTGGGGGAATATAGAACAGAATTATTTTAAAATAGGAATCATCTATTTAAGATAGATGCAATATTCCAAGAAATAGTGGATGCATTAGTGATAATTTTTCAAAACTCGTTAGATTCTGGACTAGTTCCTGAGGATTGGAGGGTGGCTAATGTAATCCCACTTTTTAAAAAAGGAGGGAGAGAGAAACTGGGGAATTATAGACCAGTTAGCCTAACGTCGGTGGTGGGGAAACTGCTGGAGTCAGTTATCAAAGATGTGATAACAGCACATTTGGAAAGCGGTGAAATCATCGGATAAAGTCAGCATAGGTTTGTGAAAGGAAAATCATGTCTGACGAATCTCATAGAATTTTTTGAGGATGTAACTAGTAGAGTGGATAGGGGAGAACCAGTGGATGTGGTATATTTGGATTTTCAAAAGGCTTTTGACAAGGTCTCACACAGGAGATTAGTGTGCAAACTTAAAGCACACGGTATTGGGGGTAAGGTATTGATGTGGATGGAGAATTGGTTAGCAGACAGGAAGCAAAGAGTGGGAATAAATGGGACCTTTTCAGAATGGCAGGCGGTGACTAGTGGGGTACCGCAAGGCTCAGTGCTGGGACCCCAGTTGTTTACAATATATATTAATGACTTGGATGAGGGAATTAAATGCAGCATCTCCAAGTTTGCAGATGACACGAAGCTGGGTGGCAGTGTTAGCTGTGAGGAGGATGCTAAGAGGATGCAGAGTGAATTGGATTGGTTGGGTGAGTGGGCAAATTCATGGCAGATGCAATTTAATGTGGATAAATGTGAAGTTATCCACTTTGGTGGCAAAAATAGGAAAACAGATGAATGGTGGCCGATTAGGAAAAGGGGAGGTGCAACGAGACCTGGGTGTCATTATACACCAGTCATTGAAAGTGGGCATGCAGGTACAGCAGGCGGTGAAAAAGGCAAATGGTATGCTGGCATTTATAGCAAGAGGATTCGAGTACAGGAGCAGGGAGGTACTACTGCAGTTGTACGGGGCCTTGGTGAGACCACACCTGGAGTATTGTGTGCAGTTTTGGTCCCCTAATCTGAGGAAAGACATCCTTGCCATAGAGGGAGTACAGAGAAGGTTCACCAGATTGATTCCTGGGATGGCAGGACTTTCATATGAAGAAAGACTGGATGAACTGGGCTTGTACTCGTTGGAATTTGGAGGATTGAGGGGGGATCTGATTGAAACGTATAAAATCCTAAAGGGATTGGACAGGCTAGATGCAGGAAGATTGTTCCTGATGTTGGGGAAGTCCGGAACGAGGGGTCACAGTTTGAGGATAAAGGGGAAGCCTTTTAGGACTGAGATTAGGAAAAACTTCTTCACACAGAGAGTGGTGAATCTGTGGAATTCTCTGCCACAGGAAACAGTTGAGGCCAGTTCATTGGCTGTATTTAAGAGGGAGTTAGATATGGCCCTTGTGGCTACGGGGATCAGGGGGTATGGAGGGAAGGCTGGGGCGGGGTTCTGAATTGGATGATCAGCCATGATCATAATAAATGGCGGTGCAGGCTCGAAGGGCCGAATGGCCTACTCCTGCACCTATTTTCTATGTTTCTCTCAGTGAGTTGCAAGTCTTAGGAACTCGATTCCTCAAGCGGCAATGAAAACTGATTTTTTTTTAAGTCAATTGCAGAAAGATTTTTGACTAATAAGGGAGTGAAAGGTTATAGTAGGAAGGTGGAGCATAGAAAAGCTTCCACTCAACTCAGTCTTTGCTAAATTGGCTCAACGGACTGACAGACCAGTTTCTGCATGAGAAACAAATTATTAAACCAACATGCATTACAAGACCTGACTGTGTACAAACTAAGCACTGTGTTTTCTGTCTCACAATAGCCATTACATGTCAAAATAATTTATTGGCTATTAACTATCTTGTAACACCTTTATAATTTTAAACTAAAAAATATTTTTCTTGAAAAAATTCTACATGACCACAAGGTGGTGCTATTGGATCAATCATACGTTGGGATTTGGCTACGTTATTTTTTGAGGTTCAAATAATAACACTTATAAGAAAAATATGCTTTGGATCCAATGACTTTAACTCAGTCATAAAGTGAAAAAGATGTACCACCTCATTACATCTCAGAATGAAAGACAATTACCTACAGCACAATGATCAATATATTATAGCCAAGCTTGAACTGGGAAAAAAAGGAAAGTTGTTTAGCTTTTGGGCTTTGACCCAGTTGCTAGAATGGGTTGTGCTGTTTATGAGAACCTACATTAGAGGTTCCCAAACTTTCTTATGCCATAGACCAATACCATGAAGCAAGGAGTCCATGGACCCCAGGTTGGGAGTCCTTGATCAAGTTTAATAAGTAATTCTTAAGTTAGTTAAGTTACAGTTCAACACTATAAGGATAGCCTTCAGATTTTAATAGCTGTTCATTCAGGTATTGTGACCAAACAAAATCTACTCTTTTTCCATCATCTTATTCTGGCTTCTTCACCCTTCCTTTCCAGAACTGATGAAGAGTCTCGGCTCAAAACATCAACTTTCTATTCCTCTCCAGAACAGAGTATCTCCAGCATTTTGTGTGTGTTACTCTGCGTTGCTGTTTAGATAAGATGCCTAAGTAATTGTCCTCAAATAGGGGTTTGCATCCAGAAAAACTGAAATTTTCTATTTTTTCTTTGATCTTCCTCCTCATTTTCTTGTTGTTATCTTTTTCTTTGATATACCTCCCAACATTAACCTTGGGCTTCAAAATTCCAATTGATGTCACCTCCAAAGAATTCAGAGGTACAGTGCTCTGGCTTTTCACAAGCCTTTGTGTAAAGGTTTTGTATGAATATATCTCAGTAACCAGGCTCTAATTGAGAAACCTTGCTTTTCTATTCTGTTTTCCTTTACCGCTAAAAAGTACCGAAAACGATGAGTCACCCAGTAAATGGCTGAATGAAGCTCTTCTGTGAGTGTGTGGATTTTGAAATGAAATAGATTTGAGAATTCTCAACTTTATTTATCGTGAGCCAATCTTACAGCAAAAGCAAAACGGTTCATTACATGCAGTCACGAGGAAATCTGCAGATGCTGGAATTTCAAGCAACACACATAAAAGTTGCTGGTGAACGCAGCAGGCCAGGCGGCATCTCTAGGAAGAGGTACAGTGGCCTGTTGCGTTCACTAGCAACTTTTATGTGTGTTGCATTACATGCAGTCATTAGCTTCGCTCAAAAGGCAGGATGCCTTGACTGAAGGACAAATCTCACAGTGAGATAACAGTGGCACTTACGCTATTGAAAATTATTGAGTGCTTTGCAAGGTTGCTAAGTTGGAAACCTCATTCTGTCTCTATCCTGAATTGATAGTGTTAATTTTACGACATCATTACTCCTCATTGATCCTCAACATAGAAAACAATTTACCCAAGTCTGTCACGACCACAATAAACTGCAGAGAGTTGTGGACATAGCTCAGCACAACACAGAAACCAGTCTCCATTCCACTGTCAGTGCACAATTCATGCCATCTCAGTAAATCTGCATAATTAAAGCCCCCTCCCAACCTGGACATACTCTCGTCTCCAGTTGCATGCCTCTCCTTCACAATCAGGCAGATGATATAAAATCCAGAAAGACTGTACAAGCAGGCTGAAGGACAGCTTCTACCCTGCTATTAAACTACGACAAGACAGTCTCTTGTTATGATAAGATGAACTCTTCATCTCACAATCTACCTCGTCATGCCTTTGCACCTTATTGTCTGCCCGCACTGCACTTCCTCTGTAACACAATAGTCTGCACTCTGTTATTGCTTTTCCTTTGTAATCAATTTAAATACTTAAATTCCTCATTTCACTGAGAGAAGTATTTATCAAGAAGAGAAATCCACTTTTTCCTATTCAGTCAAATGAGGAAATTCCCATAATTGGGGAAAGAGTAAGCCGAGTTCTAATGAGCTGCTGAGCAATGATATCCCACGGGCTGTCCATCATTTCATTATTTTAGATGGAGATGGACTGTTGAAGTTGACATTTCCCTCATGCACTGATACATCTCTGCAGCCTTCTCCAGTGCAGAGCTCTTCCCAGCAACAGTCCATGACTTTGACCTTGTCTTTCATGCATACCTCCTTCCTCTGCTAATCATCAGACCTCTATCAATTCAGCCTCTACACAGAATTCCTTTGTTTAATCCCTTCTCTTGCATTATTTTCACTTGAATCACATGTCTAACATCTCCTTCTTTATCTTGGTGTCCATTATTTGCTTTCTACCAATGCAAAGCATGCAAAGGAAGAGAAGATGGCGGCGCGACACAGCTCGCAGCGGCCACTCCGGTGGTGATGTCTGTTATTTGTCAAGTAGGGTGCCGTGCACAATTCTGATTTGATGGAGACGGACATGAGAGCACGGACGAACATCTGGAGAAACTTCTGAAATGCCTGCTTCGCTGCTGCTGTGTGGTCCGGAATCTCCAGAGGAGAAGGCCCTGACTCCTCGGCTTTGCTTGTTGTTCGGCGGCCGGGGCGGGGTCAAGGCACTTGGCAGAGGATGGTGCTCGGAGAGGCTGTATCAGAGGGGCTGGTCAGAGGCTTGAAGCTTTTGGACGGACTCAGAGTTGGCTGCGGTCGGGTGCTTCCGGTGCATCGGCAGGTTGCCGGTGCTTGGAGGTTCATAGCAGAGAGAGTTTCTCCCTTCTGTCGCCTGCGTTAGATGATGGGTCGATCAGGACTTTGAGACTTTTTTTTACTGTGCTCATGGTCTGCTCTTTATCAAGTTATGGTATTGCTTTGCATTGTTGTAACTATGTGTTATAATTATGTGGTTTTGTCAGTTTTAGTCTTGGTTTGTCCTTTTTTTTTGGCAATATCGTTCTGGAGGAACATTGTATCATTTTTTAATGCATGCATTTCTAAATGACAGTAAACGAAGACTGAGTGCCCTCATAATCTAATCCTGGGTGAACAATAAATCTTCATTACCTGTGTCAATTATTAACATTTTTAAAGCAGTTGTGTGCTTAATATTGCATAAAGAGCAAGATATTTTGTGACACAAACTATGTTCCCTCTAAGCTGTGCGCATGAGCGCGCGCGCACACGTTTCCAACCGGCGCACAAAGGAAATTAATGTGCGCACAAAAGGTTAGTTACCTAAATAATATAGTAATTAATAATTATACTTATTGAAAATAATCATTTAGCTAAATGCTTCTGTTAACTAGTCAGTCGGTTTTTCAAATACCACAATGCACGTCACTAATTTACATCACCTCACCTTTCCTGTTCTGGTTTGTACAGCTGCATCACGGCGGCAGCCATTTTTGGCAGACAGTGTTCATATCGTAAAGTTTACAAAGATCTGTTTCAAATCCTGTAGATAGCTTACTAAGTTTTTATTGAAAAAGATCAGTCAAATGACCCTGTGGCTAAATACTGTCACAAGAAATTGATAAACATCACATACAAAGTAGCTTTACAGGTTTTAAGTGATGTCTTTGATGAACTGGCTCCACTGTGCAAGATTCTGCCAAAGAGTGGCCTGACACCGATTGATTCACTTCATTTTGCACGAGGCAAAATTGACAAGATAAGAAAGCAGTATCTGGGAGACAATGTTTCGTGGAGTGACAAAATTTAAAGTTTTGTTAAGCCAACAACGCGAAGAAAACGTCACAGTAGATACAAGTTCACTGTTGACTTTTATAAATAATCTTTGTGTTAATTTAGAAGAAAGGTTTCCTGAAGATGAGGTACAAGAATGGTCAGCTTTTGATTTCTCTGCAATTGCAGATTGTGACTTCACACTTGGCAATGAATTTGGCAACACTGAGCATCATAGGAAGTCATTCTTGCCTTTGGCCATCAAACTTTACAACTCCTCCCTTGGAGGGTCAGACACCCTGAGCCAATAGGCTGGTCCTGGGCTTATTTCCTGGCATAATTTACATATTACTATTTAATTATTTATGGCAACTGTAACAAAAACCAATTTCCCTCGGGATCAATAAAGTATGATTATGACAATGAATAAATTAATGCCTTATGTCTAAAATATCATGATTTTCTAGCTGAAAATACTATAATAGTTAGACAGCTAAATAATTTCAAATTTTCCGTGCAAGAAAAAATTAAATCCAAACTCATTTCAAACTTTGCTCAAATGGTGGCATTTGTGTAGATCATCGACTCGGTGAAAGACGCTCTTTGGTCGGCCCGAAACTTGATGATCTACCAGCACATGGAGATGTCCGTGAGAGAATGCTGCTGACTGGCACATTCTCAGCTGCAGGAGTACGTGCTGAGGGACGCACTGAAACTCAGTGCAGCCACCGCAAGGGCCCGGTGGGGAAGGACCACAGTATAGGTTTCTCCACCCGTGGGAGCGGGAGGGGTGGGGGGGGGGCGGGGAGTATACCCCTCAACAATGATATGCTGAGCTGAACTACTGGTGTGCCACGTGGGTGGCTATAAATACAGATATGTACTGACTATAATGGAAATGTATGTAAAGGATGGAAAGTTATTGAATGGTTTATTGTAAATATTTATTTTTGAATAAAGTATATTTTGAAATTTAAAAAAAATTTGTACTTCAAAATGAACAGTTTTGCGACCTTGCAAAGTTGATGGACATTGGGGGAACCTTTCTTGCGTCTAGTGCGGACTGTGAGCAAGGTTTTAGCCTAATGAATCAACTCAAAAACAAGCTGAGAAACCATTTAGGTGAATGTCATTTGGATATGTTAATGAGAATCAAAATCTATCAATTGAATGGAAGTTCTATTAGTCTAGATAGAGTTTACAAAGAATGGGTAAATGCCAAAGACAGGAGAGAGAAAAAAATAACTGAGTGACTTAAATATGTATGTTATTTTGTTGTTATTCTGCGCAGTTTTATGTCAAATATTTTGTAAACCTACATAAACTGTGCCATGTGTGCATTCAGTGAGCACATACTTTTGTCACAGGAAAAAAATTTGTACAACATAAGATTTTTGCACACAGACTAATAAAAATTAGAGGGAACATTGGTCATAAAGGAGAAAAAAATATTTGCGTGATATTAGAATCCCATTTGAGCATATATTAAGTGACAACTATTATTTATTACTAAACGTTATTATTCAGGAAAAACATTGAATCATAAGTTAGATGGTGCTTAACAAATAAAATAAATGAGCTAATATTGTAAGTCACAGAAAGAAGCTTGAATTCGAGTTTATAAATACTGTTTAGATACTAGGTTTTAACATGGTTTCAAATTAACTTTGTGCACAATAGTTGCCTTCATGCTTAGATTGCTGCCATATTATGACAAATTCGTATAATTACTCTATTACAGAACAAATGACACACCTATTTCCTCGCAAATCAAGACACATTTTTGGCTTTTACAGTGACTGATAATAGAACACTGTCCAACAGTTCGTCTAGTATACTCTCCTCACCTTCTATAAGAGTTACATTAGAACAGGGATTCCCAACCCTTTTTTATGCCATGGAGCCTTACCATTAACCGAGGAGTCTGCAGACCCCAGATTGGGAACCCCTGCATTTGAACATAGAACATTACAGCACAGTACAGATTCTTTGACCCACGATGTTGTGCTGATATCTTAACCTACTCTAAGATCAATCTAACTCTTCCCATAAGACATAGGAGCGAAAGTCAGCCATTCAGCCCACTGAGTCTGCTCTGACATATAATCATGGCTGATTTATTATCCTTCTCAACCCCATTCTAATGCTTTCTCCCCATAACCTTTGATACTCTTACTAATCAAGAACATCTGCTTTAAATATAGTTGGTGACTTCCTACACAGCACTAATTTTTTTTCAAACATCCATTTGCCTATCTAATGGTTTCTTAAATGTTCCTAATGTATCTGCCTGTACCACCACCACTGGCAGCGTGTTCCACATACCTACCACTCTCTGTATAAGAAACTTACCTCTGACATCCTTCCTAAACTTTCCTTCAGTCACTTTAAAATTATGCCCCCTTGTAGCAGCCATATCCACCTTGGGAGAAAAAAAGTTTCTGGCTATCCACACGATCTATGCCTCTTAACATGCCCCTTAAGGGAGCTAGGGCTTTACTCTTTGGAGAGAAGGAGGATGAGAGGAGACATGATAGAGGTGTACAAGATAATAGGAGGAATAGATAGAGTGGATAGCCAGCGCCTCTTCCCCAGGGCACCACTGCTCAATACAAGAGGACATGGCTTTAAGGTAAGGGGTGGAAAGTTCAAGGGGGATATTAGAAGAAGGTTTTTTACTCAGCGAGTGGTTAGTGTGTGGAATACACTGCCTGAGTCAGTGGTGGAGGCAGATACACTAGTGAAGTTTAAGAGACTACTAGACAGGTATATGGAGGAATTTAAGGTGGGGGCTTATATGGGAGGCAGGGTTTGAGGGTCGGCACAACATTGTGGGCCGAACGGCCTGTACTGTGCTGTACTATTCTACGTTTTAACATCTTGTACATCTCTATTATGTCATCTGTCATCCTCCTTTGCATACCTCTTTAAATCTGCTAATCCATCCCTTACAACCAAAGTTCCCAGAAAAGATATCGACAGTTCAGCCATCAAAGAGCTGGGTGACCTTCTGCAGCATGGAATGATCATCTATCCTCTAACCAAATCACTTCATGATTTCTGGCATCAGATAGAGTCCCTGCTTAACTCTTTCTGCTCCATGGGACAATCTATAGAGCAAGGAGAAAGGGGTTGGATTACCTGAGTGGCCCCTCCTTGGTACAGGCGTGATGGTTCTTCTCGCTATTTTGAGATCCTATGATGTCCTTTGTTTAATTTTAGCACTTGTGGCATTTCACGAATACTAACATTATGAATACCAGTGCACATAGCATTTTCAAAGTAAAAGGGCAATGATGTAAAAATATTTAATAAAATGCAATCTACAGACAAGAATATATTAACTGAAAGGGTGGTAGAACCAGATTTGGTAGTGATTTTACAAAAGAGATTTCCAAATTACTGAACATATAATGGTGTAAAATGAGGGAAGTATTTGACCCATTCATGCCAATGCTGGCTCTCCGAAAGAGCTATGAATTAGTCCCACTTTCCCACTCCTTCTGCAATCTTTTTCTTTTCAAGCATTTACCCAAGTTGTTTTTGGAAGTTATTATTAAATTTGCTTCCACCAAATGCAACTATTCCATTCTAACTAAAAGAATTTACAATCTAAAAATAACTTATTATCATTGCATGAAAGTGGAAACATTAATACTTCTGATTCTGGAGCCTTTATCAGGACTTGAAATGTTATCTGTTTCTCTTCCCATAGATACTGACTGACCTGCATTTTCTGTTTTATTTCAGATTTTCAGCATTTTTGATTTTCATCGTTTCTTTTCTTTATTTTTAAAGCATTGTTTCCTTTAAATACTAACATTCTGATAACACTCAGCTTCACTTACTTAATATCAAAATCCTTTCCAATTTTCCACACCTTCACAACCCATCTCTGCTGCTCTAAGGTGTAATTTGGAGAGCAGTGTGAACAAAAGACCTAACAGTTAGCTGAACTAACTCAATAGCTCTATCTAATGTCCATTTCTGAAATTCAGCAATGCCTCTGAAAATGGGTTTCCATTCACCCAATTGCTATAAAACACAAAGTTTAATAGCATTTTCCAGACTCATGACCTCCACCAGCTAGAAAGACCTGGGCAGCACAGGAATATCATTCCTTGTAAAATCACACCCAAGTCACACTCTGTTCTTTTTTCAAAATATGTTGTCATTCCTTCATCAGTTCTGGATCCATCTTCACCTTATCAACTGTATCAGTTCAGGAAAGTGATTCACCACAATCTTTGCAGAGGGCAATTAGAAAAGAGCAAAATCCATCAGCATTACCAGCACTACATACGAACAATGAAAGAATAACCGTACACCTCCCAGAACATAGTTGAGAAGGTAAGACCATAATATTCTCATCATATATATTGAACAAACACAGTTGTGCACATGCGTTTTAACTACTTTAATTTTATCAAAGGCAAAATGGCAGCTTTGCAGTATGAAAGCAGAAGTCAACAAAGGCAAATCTTTCACTAAAACATGGACAGTAATCACATCATTTGTGTTTGATTTGCAGAGTCAAGTAAAACATACAGGTGAACTAACTGCACATGATCTAATTTGTTGCTGTTGAACTAGGAATTCAAAATTACAGTTTATCACCTTAAGGAATTGCCTTCCTGCATTGTTTGCAAATACACAATTACTGTGCCGGCTCAGCACTGAAATAAGCAAATGCCGAGTTGTCCTTCAGGGTTCCCACTCAATTGCAACACAAGAACAAGAAAGGAGAACTTCAACAACACACGGATTGCTGAATGCAATTTATTGTTAGAATTTAATATCAATGACTTGACAATTTCTGTTTTTGAGTTTGACGAGGTAATAAGTGTATGGACAATCTCTACAACACTGTGCTCTAAACCCAGCTGCCGACTTATCCAAGGTAAAATATAGTCATAGAAACTATGATACAATAAAAACCAATGAGCAGCAGCGTGGGGTCCATCAGCATACCCAGGCAAAGAAAGGTTTCAAAGAACTGTAACCTTGAGATGGCACGCATCTCAACGACTCTGCTAGTTTAGCTGCTTGCAAAATGCATTGCCTCTGATAACAGGAGATGCACATTAAAAAGCCATCTTCAGAAACACCGTTACAGGCTCAGAATATTACACAAGAGCTTATCACCATTATGCTTAATAAAGGGAGCATCATAGCTGTTCACACTTCAGTTCACAACAAATACTACACAACAGAGCTCATGAGAAACTGAAGCTAAATATAGCATCCCTTCACTAAAGTTTTGGAAATTTGCTCAGTAAGCCTAGGGTGGAGATTGAAAATGGAACATGATTCAGTGCCAATTCTTTCAATGGCAGAACCACAGGAACAAAATATTCCTCAACAGTGTAAAAAAATGTCTGCCAAAAATGAGAACTACCATAATTAGTGCTTTCATTGTAACTTCAAACAATAAACATTTTAGGTGTTTTCACTTTTAATTAAAAGGAGCATCGTTTTAAACTGTTTCCATGATAGTATGGGGAGCAGAGTAGCAGAAGTAACACACATCAAAGTTGCTGGTGAACGCAGCAGGCCAGGCAGCATCTACAGATGCTGCCTGGCCTGCTGCGTTCACCAGCAACTTTGATGTGTGTTGCTTGAATTTCCAGCATCTGCAGAATTCCTGTTGTTTGAGAGTAGCAGAAGTATTTCTTTTTACACAGAGAGTGGTGAGAGCTGCAGGAGTTGTGGTAGAGGCAGATACATTAGGAACATTCAAAAACTCTTAGATAGGCATATGGATGGTAGAAAAATGGAGGGATATATAGCAAGGAAGGGTTAGATTGATCTTAGAGTAGGTTAAAAGGATATCACAACATCATGGACTGAAAGGCCTGTACTGTGCCGTAATGTTCTATTTTCAATGTAATTCTGTATTTATATATTTCTAAACTCAGAATATTCTTTTCCAATAGAGTATTGGATCTCTGCTTAAAATAATTAAATATTTTTAAGAGCATGGATACTCTGCAAGGAGTGAAACTAATTGGACTTTTGGTGACTTGGAGGATGGAATAATATACTCAGTGGCCACCTTATTACATTCATAATTTAAAAGGCAGATTAGATGTGTATTGTGTAATTAGTTGTAAGTGGAAACTAGGGACAAATTGTTGCACAACTGAAACAATGAACAAAGGCTGCTCTAAGCAATGCCTGTTGCTGATGACCACAAATACCAGCTTGTATTTGGAAATAGCATAGACATATTTAAAGAAAAATTTGTATGAGACAGACAGAAAGGAATGGAAAGATATGTCAACAGAATGATGTGAAGTGAATTAAAGAGGGACCAGGGTCATCTGAAGCATGAACACCAAAACCATACTGCTTTGAGCTATAAATTCAATCCAATTCCTTGTACAGTAATTGAAAATTTCCCTTATTTCCTTGGGTATCCCATAAAACAGCTAAATCAATAAGTGGTCACAGTTGTTTTATGAACATATTACTAAGCCAAGCAATCATCAGAAAATGAGCCAAACTTCGGCAGGCAAGAAAAATAGTTATGTAGTCAGTTAACCAAAATGTAAATCTAGAGCAGGGGTTCCCAACCCCCTTGGTTAATGGTAAGGATCCATGGCATAAAAAGGTTGGGAATCCCTGATCTAGACTAATGCAGAAAGAAAGATTAGAGATAGAGATAAAGGTAGAGATAAAGATAGAGGTAGAGACAGAGAGTATACTACCAGTTCTACCATGCCATCATGGGTATGGCCCTGCCCACCATCGAGGACATCTACAAGAAGCAATGTCTCAGGAAAGTTACATCAATCAGTAGGGATTACCACTATCTGGGCCACGTCCTCTTTTTGATGCAGTGTCAGGTAGGAGGTACAGGATCCTGTAAACACACACTGGTGTTGCTGTTCAACAACAGCTTCTTACCTACTGCCTTCAGGTTTTGAACTGGCTTGACAAACCCCAATAATACCTCAGACTATATTTTCTCTCTCTCTCTCTCTCTCTCTCAACTTGCATTAGTGTTATCTGTGGCCACTTTATTAGATACAGGAGTGGAACCTGGTCTGATCTTCTGCTGCTGTAGCCCATCCACTTTAAGGTTCAATGTGTTGTACGTTCAGAGATGCCCTTCTGCTCACCACTGTTGTAATGCATGGTTATTTGAATTACTATTGCCTTCCTGTCAGCTTGAACCAGTCCAGCCATTCTCCTCCGACATCTCTCATTAACAAGGCTTTTTCGCACACAGAACTGCTACTCACTGGACATTTTTTTCTTGTTTTTCACACCATTCTCTGTAAACTCTAGAGACTATTGTGCATAAAAATCTCAGGAGATTAGCAGTTTCTAAGATACTCAAACCACCCTGTCTGGTACCAACAATCATTCCACGGTCAAAGTTACTTAGGTCATATTTTGTTTCCACTCTGATGTTTGGTCTGAACAACTGAATCTCTGGACCATGTCAGCATGCT
Organism: Mobula birostris; assembly: GCF_030028105.1. Classification (NCBI taxonomy): domain Eukaryota; kingdom Metazoa; phylum Chordata; class Chondrichthyes; order Myliobatiformes; family Myliobatidae; genus Mobula; species Mobula birostris. Next base: position 20,792,490 of record NC_092391.1, on the reverse strand, counting down.
TTGTGCATTAAGTTTTGTGATTGGTTGGTTAGATATTTGTATTAATGAACAGGTGCACCTAATAAAGTGGCCATTGAGTTTATGCTTTAAGCCAATTAAAGATTGTTAACTTCTGTCAGTAATACACCGTGCTGCAAAATTTTCTTTCTGAACATGCTTCAAGTAGATCCAGTCAGCAAATTGGATGTTACTTTGGTTAGTAGGAACTCTGCTGCAGTCTGTTCCCAGGGACACACAAGTCAAGTCAAGTCAAGTCAAGTCTATTGTCATTTCAACCACAAACTGCTGGTACAGTACACAGTAAAAACAAAACAACGTTCCTCCAGGACCCTGGTGCTACATGAAACAACACAAAACTACACTAGACTATGTGAGACAGCACAAGGCTACACTAGACTATGTAAAACAACATAAAAACTGCAATAGACTGCAGACCTGCACAGGACTACATAAAGTGCACAAAACAGTGCAGGGCAGTACAATAATTAAAAACAAGACAATAGGCACAGTAGAGGACAAATTACAATATAATAATAAATGATGTAGATGTCAGTCTAGACTCTGAGTATTGAGGAGTCTGATGGCTTGGGGGAAGAAACTGCTGCACAGTCTGGTCGTGAGAGCTCGAATGCTTCGGTACCTTTTGCCAGATGGCAGGAGGGAGAAGAGTTTGTGTGAGGGGTGCGTGGGGTCCTTCACTATATGGTTAGCTCTGCGGGTGCAGCGTGTGGTGTAAACGTCTGTAATAGTGGGAAGAAAGACCTCGATGATCTTCTCAGCTGACCTCACTTTCCGCTGCAGGGTCTTGCGATCTGAGACGGTGCAATTCCCGAACCAGGCAGTGATGCAGCTGCTCAGGATGCTCTCGATACATCCTCTGTAGAATGTGGTGAGGATGGGGGGCGGGGAGGGTGGGAGATGGACTTTTCTCAGTCTTCGCAGAAAGTAGAGACGCTGCTGGGCTTTCTTGGCTATGGAGCTGGTGTTGAGGGACCAGGCAAGATTCTCCGCCAGGTGAACATCAAGAAATTTGGTGCTCTTAATGATCTCAACGGAGCAGCCGTCAATGTTCAGCAGAGAGTGGTCGCTCCAGGCTCTCCTGAAGTCAACAACCATCTCTTTTGTAATGACAGAAACAGTGATTCTGTATTAATTTCTGATTTCATCCACAGTCTAAAGAAAACCTAATCAAGGTCATCATCTTGAAATTAACATGGACATCTTAGACAAAGTTGTTTCATACGACACTCAATATCAAATGTTACTTTTGTTGTGTGATTGGTAATGATTACATGCCCGGTAAATAAGGTCAGGAGATACAGTACCATGCAAAATTCTTAAGAACGTATATAGAGCTAAGATGCCTAAGACTTTTGCACAATACTGTAGTAATTTTATGTATTGCATTGTACTGCTGCCATGAAAAAAAAAGACAATATTCATGACATATGTGAGTAACGATAAATCTGATTTTGATATGGGTCTCTATTATGGACTGAGAGTGGGAATGGAGCAGGGTCAGGGGAGTCATGGTTGGGAAAAAGAAGAGAGAGCGGGAAGCATCAGAGACATTCTGTAATGACCAATAAACCAAATGTTTGGTGTTCCAGTGCTGGGTGTGTCTGCATCCTTGCCACACCCCACCCCTGGCATTCCTTCTCTGCCACCTGTCCCACAGACCTCCTGCGGCACTCCTCCCTCACTATTCCCAACTTCCTTTGCTCCTGCCAGACTTACAAACTTGCCCTCACTCCAGATTGGCAACACAGTACTGCACAAAAGTCATAGGCACCGTAGCTGTATGTATGTGTCTAAGACTTTTGCACAGTATGGTAGTTTGAAAACTAACTTTCTACATGTGAAATTGATTATATGTACAGCTGTAATTCATAATTTGTGCTTGGGCAATTGTTACAAAATTTTTGTTGTGTGAACGTGATATTGGGGCATAGATTGGGATCTGCAGTTCACATCAAATTAGGGCACTGGGAAGGGTGAAGTTGGAGAAATTTGTATTCAGGTAGTGCAATATAGAAACATAGAGAACCTACAGCACAATACAGGCCCTTCGGCCCGCAAAGCTGTGCCGAACATGTCCTTACCTTAGAAATTACCTAGCGTTACCCATAGCCCTCTATTTTTCTAAGCTCCATGTACCTATCCAGCAGCCTATTGTATTCGCCTCTACCACCGTCGCCAGCAGCCCATTTCACGCACTCATTGCTCTCTGCATAAAAAACTTACTCCTGACATCTCCTCTGTACCTACTTCCAAGCACCTTAAAACTGTGCCCTCTCATGCTAGCCATTTCTGCCCTAGGAAAATTCCACACCATCAATTCCTCTCATCAGGTCACCTCTCATCCTCCATCGCTCCAAGGAGAAAAGGCTGAGTTCACCTAACCTATTCTCATAAGGCATGCTCCCCAATCCAGGCAACATCCTTGTAAATCTCCTCTGCACCCTTTCTATGGTTTCCACATCCTTCCTGTAGTGAGGCGACCAGAACTGAGCACAGTACTCCAAGTGGGGTCTGACCAGGGTCCTATATAGCTGGAACATTACCTCTCAATTCCTGAACTCAATCTCACCGTATGCATTCTTAACCACAGAGTCAATCTGCGCAGCAGCTTTGAGTGTCCTATGGACTCTGACCCCAAGATCCACACTCCCAAGAGTCTTACCATTAATACGACATTCTGCCATCATATTTGACCTACCAAAATTAACCACCTCACATTTATCTGGGTTGAACTCCATCTGCCACTTCTCAGCCCAGTTTTGCATCCTATTAATGTCCCACTGTGACCTCTGACAGGCCTCTACACTATCCACAACACCCCCAACCTTTGTGTCATTAGTAAATTTACTAACCCATCCCTCCACTTCCTCATCCAAGTCACTTATAAAAATCATGAAGAGTAGGGGTCCCAGAACAGATCCCTGAGGCACACCACTGGTGACCGACCTCCATGCAGACAATGACCCGTCTACAACCACTCTTTGCCTTCTGTGGGCAAGCCAGCTCTAGATCCACAAAACAGTGTCCCCTTAGATCCCATGACTCCTTACTTTCTCAATAAGCCTAGCATGGGGTACCTGATCAAATGCCTTGCTGAAATCCATATACACTACATTTACTCCATTACCTTCATCAATGTGTTTAGTCACATCCTCAAAAAACTTAATCAGGCTCATAAGGCACGACCTGCCTTTGACAAAGCCATGCTGACTATTCCTAATCATATTATGCCTCTCTAAATGTTCATAAATGCTGCCTCTCAAGATCTTTTCCATCAACCTACAAACCACTGACTCACTGGTCTATAATTTTCTGGGCTATCTCTACTCCCTTTCTTGAATAAGGGAACAACATCCGCAACCCTCCAATCCTCTGGAGCCTCTCCCGTCCCCATTGATGATGCAAAGATCATCACCAGAGGCTCAGCAATCTCCTTCCTCGCCTCCCACAGTAGACTGGGGCACATCTCGTCTGGTCCCGGAGACTTATCCAACTTGATACTTTCCAAAAGCTCCACCACATCCTCTTCCTTAATATCTACATGCTCAAGCTTTTCAGTCCATTGTAAGTCATTCCTACAATCACCAAGATCCTTTTCTGTAGTGAATACTGAAGCAAAGTATTCATTAAGTACCTCTGCTATTTCCTCCGGATCCATATACACTTTTCCACTGTCACACTTGATTGGTCCTATTCTCTCACGTCTTATCCTCTTGTTCTTCACATACTTATAGAATGCCTTGGGGTTTTCCTGAATTCTGTCCGCCAAGGCCTTCTCATGGCCCCTTCTGGCTCTCCTAATTTCACTCTTAAGCTCCTTCCTGCTAGCTTTATAATCTTCTAGATCTCTAATATTACCTAGTTTTTTGAACCTTTCATAAGCTCTTTTCTTGATTAGATTTACAACAGCCTTCGTACACAATGGTTCCTGTACCCTACCATCCTTTCCCTGTCTTACTAGAACACACCTATGCAGAACTCCACGCAAATATCCCCTGAACATTTGCCACATTTCTTCTGTACATTTCCCTGAGAAAATCTGTTTCCAATTTATGCTTCTAAGTTCCTGCCTGATAGCCTCATATTTCCCCTTACTCCAATTAAACACTTTCCTAACTTGTCTGTTCCTATCCCTCTCCAAAGCTATGGTAAAGGAGATAGAATTGTGATCACTATCTCCAAAATGCTCTCCCACTGAGAGATCTGACACCTTGGCAATCTGTGACCTACTGTTCATGGGCATGAATAGAATTTATAGTGAGGGGCCACTAGGTAACTTAAAGGAATACTACCTGCAGCAGATACCATTAGCACAGAAGAACTGAAAGTGTATGTATTGCTTGGAACTACACAGTCACAGTTTTATGATAAAATTCTGTTGTTGCATTTCGTAGAAGAAGTGCTGGGCAAATGCATCTCTCTGCACTATATCTAATAACTACTTTTAATACTACAACAGCTTACCTACAGCTCAGCAACGGGTGGCAGTCACAGTACTGAAGGTACAGTCTGATCAGAATACTAAAATTGGAACGTGTTCTTTACCATTGTGTACCCCACTGCCAGACTATTATTCAATGCAAAGGGAAGACTGAGCTCTTTCTGTGTCTGTTCATAGTGTTAGTGGGAGAGAACCAACATGAATACAAACCTTTTCATTTCTTCCTGGGATATGAATATAAACCATGTCACTCCTGATTAGTGAGTTTGGTAAGAACTATGGAGTTGGATACTTCAGAATTCTAAACTTACTGTATAGTCTCAGCTTCACAAAATTACTATGTATAAATTTTCATCAGCCAAGTCTTTAGCTCATAATGTGCTGCCATGAAGACTTGCGTTGCAGCAGATTTAAATTTATTTTAACAAATAATAAACGATTAAGTCAGTAAATCAGTTTTGAACAACACTGTTGTACAACAACAAACCATTGACTAGTTAGACTCAGTATGTAGGAGAAGTGCACTAGAACAGTCTTGACCTGCAAAATGCTTTATGACAAAATTGAATATAATCACTTTGTAATTGACAAAGAAATAAATGATTACTGCACAAGTACAGTCAGTTCCAACAAACATCTCTCCAAGATTTCTGAAGAATTTCTACATATTTCATTGCTGAACTTGGATACCTGAAGGCAAATCAAATTAATGTTTATTTGGAACAAGTGCATAAGTTAATTAAAAAAAATAAAACAGAGAGAGAAAAAAAAGTTCAAAGAGTCTTAATTGCAGAAGATGCAAAAAATTCCAAAGGAACTGGTACTAATTATTCAATGGATCATCTATTTTCCAGTCTCAATTTTCCATAATAGTTGATATTCTTCACTTTTCAAAACAACATCTCTAAGTCTAGATTTTTAGGTGAATTGACGTCATTTTTAATTAAAATTAACTGAAAATCAAGATTTACTGTTTAATAATGATGGCTTGAGATAATGAATGTACTAATAATCCTCTCAAGAAAACAAAAACATCCATCTTCCTTTGTCATTCCCTTCATAAAGTTACTTCATCTTTTATTGATCATCCAGCCAGTGGAACAAATCTTTCATTACTAACAGCATTGAAAATTTTCTCCTTTGAATCCTCTTTAATCAGTTTGAGAGAAAAGGCCCACAAGTTCCCATTCCTGATATAATGTCAGTGAGTTTTAACTGTATTCTTTCCTCACCTCCAATATCCTCATTATGCCAGATTTACCTGGGTTACTTTTACTTTTGACTTAATCAAAGTTTCATTTTATTACTTCCAATACCTATATTTAACATTGAACAGTACAGCACAGTACAGGTCCTTTGGCCCATGATGTTGAGAGAAATTTCTAACCTACTCCAAGATCAATCTAACCCTTCCCTCCCACATAGTCCTCCATTTTTATTTTATCCATGTGCCTATCTAAGAGACCCTTAAATGTCCCAAATGTACCTGCCTTACCACGCAGAAGTGGATTCCATACACTTATCAGTCAGTGTTTAAAAAACCTACCTGCAGGTGTCAAAGGTTATGAGAAGGAGGCAGAGGATGGGTTTGAGAGGAATAATAAATCAGCCAAGAGTGAATGATGGAGCAGGCTGAATGTCCTAATCCAGCCTCTAAGTCTTACGGTCTGAAATTTCCCCTCCCGATATTTTTCTCCAGTCACCTTAAAATTACGTCTTCTCATATTAGCCAGTACTGCCCTAGGGAAAAGGCACTGGCTGTCCACTCTTGTTTATGACTCTTATCGTCTTATACACTTCTATCAAGTCACCCCTCATCCCTCTTCACTCCAAACAGAAAAGGCCTAGCTTGCTCAACTTTTCCTCATAAAACCTGTTCTCCAATCTATGCAACCTCCTGGAAAATCTCCTCTGCATCCTCTCTAATGCTTCCACATCCTTCCTATAATAAGGCCACCAGAAATGAATATAATACTCTTAGAGTGGTCTAACAAGAGCTGCAATATTTCCTCGCACCTTGAACTCAATCCCCCAACTAATGAAACTCAACATATCAACTTAACCACCCTATCAACTTATGTGGCAAATTTGAGGGATCTATGGACATGGACTTCAAAATCCTTTGGTTCCTCAACACTGCTAAGAATCCTGCCATTAACCTTGCTCTCTGCTTTAAAGTTCGACCTTCTAACGTGTATCACCTTATATTTTTCCAGATTGAGCTCCATCTACCATTTCTCAGTCCAGTTCTGCATCCTGCCAATGTCTCATTGTAACCTACACAACCTTCTACACTATCCATAACACCACATGGGGCAGTTTGCATACAAAGTAGATGCAGTCTGCAGTGAGACTGTGAGGAAGGACAGGCAGATGATAGGGCAAAATTGCAGTCAGGGGGATGAGTTGAAGTGTAACATGATGGCAAAATCGAAAAGGATAATGAATAAAGGACTGAATGTGTTACTGTCTATTTAAATGCATACAGTATACAGAATAAGGTAGATGATTTTGTAGCACAGTTAGAAACTGGCAGATATAATATTGTGGGCATCATTGAGATGTGACTGAAAGAAGGTCATAGTTGGGAACTTAGCATCCGAGGATACACATTGTTTCGAAAGGACAGGCAGAAGAGGTGGGGTGGCTCTCTTGTTAAAAAAACAAAATCAAATCCTTAGAGCGAGGTCACATAGGTTCAGAAGATGTTAAATCCTTGTGGGTAGAGTTAAGAAATTGCAAGGGTAAAAAAAAGACACTTTTTTTTACATACAGGCCTTTGAACAATAGCCAGGATCTGGGGTACAAATTACAATGCGATATAGAAAAGGCATGCTAAAAGGACAAGTAACGGTAGTCATGGGAGATTTCAATATGCAGGTAGATTGGGAAAATCAGGTCGTGCTGGATCATGAGAGAGGGAATTTGCAGAATGCCTACAAGGCACCTTTTTAGAGCAGCTGGTGGGTTGAGCACACTAGGGGAAAGGCAATTTAGGATTGAGTGTCGTGTAATGCAACAAATTTGATTGGCTAGCTTAAGGTAAAGGAACTCTAAATGAGACAGTGAAAATAATATGATAAGATTTGCCCTGCAGTTTGAGAAGTGGAGTAAAGGGAAATACAGCGACATGACAGAGGAGCTGGACAAAGTTGATTGGAAAAGGACATTAGCAAGGATGCTGGTAGAATAGCAATGGCTGGAGTTTCTGAGAGCAATTCAGAAGGCGCAGGATAGATATATCCCAAAGATAAAGAAGTATCCTAAGGGGAGGATGACACAACAGTGCTGACAAGGGCAGTCAAAGACAGAATAAAAGCAAAAGAGAGGGCATATAATATAGCAAAATTCAGTGGGAGGTTAGAGGATTGGGAAGCTTTTAAAAACCAACAGACAGCAACCAAAGAGCCATAACAAAAGAAAAGCTAGCCAAAAATATCAAAATGGATACCAGAATTTTTTCCAGATATATAAAGAGTAAAAGAGAGGTGAGGGTAGATATTAGACTGCTGTAAAATGATGCTAGAAACGTAGGAATGGGGGACAAAGAAATGGCAGATCAACTTGTTAAGTATTTTGTGTTAGCCTTCACTGTGGAAGACAATAGCAGTATGCCAGAAATACAAGTGTTGAGGGGCAGAGGTGAGTGTAATTGTTATCAATAAGAAGGTGCTTGGGAAGCTGAAAGGTCTGAAGGTAGACAAGTCACCTGGACCAGATAAACTACACACCAAGGTTATGAAAGAGGTAGCTGAAGAGATTGTGGAGACATTAGTAATGATTTTTTCCGAATCAGTAGATCCTGGAATATTTCCAGAGGACTGGAAAATTGCAAATGTCACTCCACTCTTTAAGAAAGGAGGGAAGCAGAAGAAAGGATATTGTAGGCTAGCTAGCCTGACTTCAGTGGTTGAGAAGATGTTGGAGTCCTTTACTGAGGATGAGGTTTCAGCATACCTGGAGGCATATGATAAAATAGGCCAAAGTCAGCATGGTTTCCTTAAGGGGAAATCTTGCCTGACAAATCTGTTGGAATTCTTTGAGGAAATAAGAGGCAGGATAGACAAAGGAGGGTCAGTGGATTTAAAAACGCAAACACGAGGAAATCTGCAGATGCTGGAATTTCAAGTAACACACATAAAAGTTGCTTGTGAACGCAGCAGGCCAGGCCGCATCTCTAGGAAGAGGTACAGTCGACGTTTCGGGCCGAGACCCTTTGTCAGGACTAACTGAAAGAAGAGCTAGTAAGAGATTTGAAAGTGGGAGGGGGAGGGGGAGATCTGAAATGATAGGAGAAGACAAGAGGGAAAGGGTTGGAGCCAAGAGCTGGACAGTTGATTGGCAAAAGGGGTATGAGAGGATCATGGGACAGGAGGCCCAGGGAGAAAGAAAAGTGGGGGGAAGCCCAGAGGATGGGCATGGGGTATAGTAAGAGGGACAGAGGGAGAAAAAGGAGAGAGAGAAAAAAAGAGTGTGTGTATATAAATAAATGACAGATGGGGTACCAGGGGGAGGTGGGGCATTAGCGGAGTTTGAGAAGTCAATGTTCATGCCATCAGGTTGGAGACTACCCAGATGGAATATAAGGTGTTGTTCCTCCAACCTGAGTGTGGCTTCACTTTTACAGTAGAGGAGGCCGCGGATAGACATATCAGAATGGGAATGGGATGTGGAATTAAAATGTGTGGCCACTGGAAGATCCTGCTTTCTCTGGCGGACAGACCATAGGTGTTCAGCGGAACTATCTCCCAGTCTGCGTCAGGTCTTGTCGATGTATAGAAGGCCACATTGGGAGCACCGGACGCAGTATATCACCCCAGCCAACTCACAAGCGAAGTGTCGCCTCACCTGGAAGGACTGTTTGGGGCCCTGAATGCTGGTGAGGATGCTGGTGAGGAAGGAAGTGCAAGGGCATGTGTAGCACTTGTTCCGCTTACAAGGATAAGTTCCAGGAGGGAGATCGGTGGGGAGGGATGGGGGGGGACGAATGGACAAGGAAGTCGCGTAGGGAGCAATCCCTGCGGAAAGCGGGGGGGGGGAGTGGAGGGAAAGATGTGCTTAGTGGTGGGATCCCGTTGGAGGTGGCGGAAGTTACGGAGATTTATAATGTTGGACCCGGAGGCTGGTGGGGTGGTAGGTGAGGACGAGGGGAACCCTATTTTTAGTGGGGTGGCGGGAGGATGGAGTGAGAGCATATGTGCGTGAAATGGGGGAGATGCGTTTGAGAGCAGAGTTGATGGTGGAGGAAGGGAAGCCCCTTTCTTTAAAAAAAGAACATCTCCCTCGTCCTGGCATGAAAAGCCTCATCCTGAGAGCAGATGCAGCGGAGGCGGAGGAATTGCGAGAAGGGGATGGCATTTTTGCAAGAGACAGGGTGAGAAGAGGAATAGTCCAGACAGCTGTGAGAGTCAGTAGGCTTATAGTAGACATCAGTAGAGAAGCTGTCTCCAGAGATAGAGACAGAAAGATCTAGAAAGGGGAGGGAGGTGTTGGAAATGGACCAGGTAAACTTGAGGGCAGGGTGAAAGTTGGAGGCAAAGTTAATATAGTCAACCAGCTCAGCAAGTGTGCAGGAAGCAGCACCAATGCAGTTGTCGATGTAGCAAAGGAAAAGTTGGGGACAGATACCAGAATAGGTTTGGAACATAGATTGTTCCACAAAGCCAACAAAAAGACAGGCATAGCTAGGGCCCATATGGGTGCCCATGGATACACCTTTACTTTGGAGGAAGTGGGAGGAGCCAAAGGAGAAATTATGGAGAGTGAGGACTAATTCCACTAAACGGAGCAGAGTGGTGGTAGAGGGGAACTGGTTAGGTCTGGAATCCAAAAAGAAGCGGAGAGCTTTGAGACCTTCCTGATGGGGGATGGAAGTAAATAGGGACTGGACATCCATGGTGAAAATAAAGTAGTGGGGGCCAGGGAACTTAAAATCATCGAAAGTTTCAGAGCGTGAGAAGTGTCACGAACATAGGTAGGAAGGGATTGAATAAGGGGGGGATAAAACCATGTCGAGGTATGCAGAAATGAGTTCGGTGGGGCAGGAGCAAGCTGAGACAATAGGTCTGCCAGGACAGGCAGGTTTGTGGATCCTGGGTCGGAGGTAGAAATGGGAAGTGCGGGGTGTGGGTGCAGGGTGTGTTGGTAGCAGTGGATGGGAGATCCCCTGAGCGGATAAAGTTGGTGATGGTGTGGGAGACAATGGCCTGGTGCTCCTTAGGGGGGTCACGATCGAGGTGTAAATAAGAGGGTCAGTGGATGTTGTTTGCTTGGATTTTCAGAATACTATTGACAAGGTACCATACAAAAGGCTGCTCAACAAGGTAAGAGTCCACAGGAAAGATAATATTATGGATAAAAGATCGGCTGACTGGCAGGAGGCAAAGAGTGGGAATAAAGGGGGCATTTTCTGATTGGCTGCTGGGGTCTAGTGGTGTTCCGTAGGAGTTCGTATTGGGACCGCTTGTTTTCATATGATATGTCAAATGATTTGAATGATAGAGTTGATCGAGTTGTGGCCAAGTTGTGAATAATGCAAAGGTAGGTGGAGGGGTGAGAACTGCTGTGGAAACAGAGCCTGCAAAATGACTTGGACAGATTGGGAGAATGAGTAATGAAGTGGGCGATGGAATATAGTATAGGGAAGTGTATTGACCATGCACTTGGAGGTGTAAAGGGACTTGGGTGCCCCTGCGCAGGTTCCCTAAAGGTGGTAAAGGTGGTAAATAAAATGTTAGAATTTATTTTGAGAGGACTAGAATATAAAAGCAAGGATGTAATGCTGAGGCTTTATAAGGCATTGGTCAGACTGCACTTGAAGTATTGTGGACAGTTTTGGGCCCCTTATCTAAGAAAAGAGTGTGCTGGCATTGGAGAGGGTCCAGAGAGCTTCACAAGATTGATTCTGGGAATGAAAGGATTAATATACGAGGAGTGTTTGATGACTCTGGGCCTGTACTTCCTGTAGTTTAGAAAAATGAAGGGAGATCACTTTGAAACCTATCAAATATTGAAGCATATCAAATATTGAAAGGCCTAGATAGGGTGGATGTGGTGAGGATGTTTCCCATAATAGTGGAGTCCAGAACCAGAAGGCACAATCTGAGAATAGAGGGACATCCACTTAGAATAGAGATGAGAAGGAATTTCTTTAGCCAGTGAGTGGTAAATCTGTGGAAATCATTGCCACAGATGGCTGTGGAGGCCAAGTCATTGGATAGGTTTAAAGCAGAGGTTGTTAAGTTCTTGATTAGTCACAGTGTTAAGTGTTAGTGGCAGAAGGCTGGAGAATGGAGTTGAGAACGATAATAACTCAACCATGATGGAATGGCTTAACAAACTTGATTGGCCCAATGGCCTAATTCAGCTCCTATGATCTTACTACCAGCCTTCAAATCATCTGCAAACTTACTAACCCACCTATCAACTTCCTCATCCAGGTCACTGACAAAAATCACAAAGAGCAGGAGTCCCAGACAGATCCCTACAGAACCCCACTAGTCACCGAGCTCGAGGCAGAATATGCTCCATCTACGACAACAGGCTGCCTTGTGTGGGCAAGCTAATTCCGAATCCATGCAGCCAGGTTTCCCTGGATCCTATGCCTTCTGATTTTCTGAATGAGCCTGCCATGCAGAACCTTATCAAATGCCTTGCTATAAAACCATTTGGCTATAAGATTTAGAAGCAGAATTAGGCCATTTGGCTCATCAAGTCTTCTCCACCATTTCATCATGGCTGATCCAATTTTCTTCTCAGCCCCAGTCTCTTGCCTTTTCCCCATATCTCTTCATTCCATGACGAATCAAGAATCTATTAATCTCTGCCTTAAATATACATAAAGAATGAAATTAGGAGAGCCAGAAAGGGCCATGAGAAGGACTTGGTTGGACAGGATTAAGGAAAACCCCAAGGCATTCTACAAGCATGTGAAGAACAAGAGGATAAGACGTGAAAGAATAGGACCAATCAAGTATGACAGTGGAAAAGTGTGTAGGGAACCAGAGGAGATAGTAGAGGTGCTTAATGAATACTTTGCTTCAGTATTCACTATGGAAAAGGATCTTGGCGATTTCAGAGATAACTTACAGTGGACTGAAAAGCTTGAGCATGTAGATATTAAGGAAGAGGATGTGGTGGAGCTTTTGTAAAGCATCAAGTTAGGTAAGTCACCGGGACCAGACAAGATGTACCCAAGGGTACTGTGGGAGGTGAGGGAGGAGATTACTGAGCCTCTGGCAATGATCTTTGTATCATCAATGGGGACGTGAGAGGTTCCAGAGGATTGGAGGGTTGTGAATGTTGTTCCCTTTTCAAGAAAGGGAGTAGAGATAGCCCAGAAAATTATAGACCAGTGAGTCTTTCTTCAGTGGTTGGTAAGTTAGAACATAGAACATAGAATAGTACAGCACATTACAGGTCCTTCAGCCCACAATGCTGTGCCAATCCTCAAACCCTGCCTCCCATATAAACCCCCACCTTAAATTCCTCCATATACCTGTCTAGTAGTCTCTTAAACTTCACTAGTGTATCTGCCTCTACCACTGACTCAGGCAGTGCATTCCACACACCAACCACTGTCTGAGTAAAAAACCTTCCTCTAATATCCCCCTTGAACTTTGCACCCCTTATCTTAAAGACATGTCCTCTTGTATTGAGCAGTGGTGCCCTGGGGAACAGGCACTGGCTATCCACTCTATCTAGTCCTCTTAATATCTTGTACACCTCTATCATGTCTCCTCTCATCCTCCTTCTCTCCAAAGAGTAAAGCCCTAGCTCCCTTAATCTCTGATCATAATCCATATTCTCTAAACCAGGCAGCATCCTGGTAAATCTCCTCTGTACCCTTTCCAATGCTTCCACATCCTTTCTATAGTGAGGCGACCAGAACTGGACACAGTACAGTACTCCAAGTGTGGCCTAACCAGAGTTATATAGAGCTGCATCATTACATCATGACTCTTAAACTCTATCCCTTGACTTATGAAAGCTAACAGCCCATAAGCTTTCTTAACTACCCTATCTACCTGTGAGGCAACTTTCAGTGATCTGTGGATATGTACCCCGAGATCCCTCTGCTCCTCCACACTACCAAGTATCCTGCCATTTACTTTGTACTCTGCCTTGGAGTTTGTCCTTCCAAAGTGTACCGCCTCACACTTCTCTGGGTTGAACTCCATCTGCCACTTCTCAGCCCACTCCTGCATCCTATTAATGTCTCTCTGCAATCTTCGACAATCCTCTACACTATCTAAAACACCACCAACCTTTGTGTTGTCTGCAAACTTGCCAACCCACCTTCCTACCCCCACATCCAGGTCGTTAATAAAAATCACAAAGAGTAGAGGTCCCAGAACAGATCCTTGTGGGACACTACTAACACTACTAGTCACATCCCTCCAATCTGAATGTACTCCCTCCACCATGACCCTCTGCCTTCTGCAGGCAAGCCAATTCTGAATCCACCCGGCCAAACTTCCCTGGATCCCATGCCTTCTGACTTTCTGAATAAGCCTATCATGTGGAACCTTGTCGAATGCCTTACTAAAATCCATGTAGATCACATCCACTGTACTACCCTCATCTATATGCCTGGTCACTTCCTCAAAGAACTCTATCAGGCTTGTTAGACACGATCTACCCTTCACAAAGCCATGTTGACTGCCCCTGATCAGACCATGATTCTCTAAATGCCCATAGATCCTATCTCCAAGAATCTTTTCCAGCAGCTTTCCCATCACAGACGTAAGGCTCACTGGTCTATAATTACCCAGACTATCCCTACTACTCTTTTTGAACAAGGGGACAACATTCGCCTCCCTCCAATCTTCCAGTACCATTCCCATGGACAACGAGGACATAAAGATCCTAGCCAGAGGTTCAGCAATCTCTTCCCTCGCCTCGTGGAGCAGCCTGGGGAATATTTCGTCAGGCCCCGGGGTCTTATCCGTCCTAATGTATTTTAACAACTCCAACACCTCCTCAGAAGTTGATGGAGGAGATCCTGAAAGGCAGGATTTATGAACATTTGGAGAGGCATAATATGATTAGGAATAGTCAGCATGGCCTTGTCAAAGGCAGGTTGTGCCTTTAGAGCCTGACTGAATTTTTTGAGGATGTGACTAAACACATTAATGAAGGTAGAGCAGTAGCTGTAGTATATATGGATTTCAGCAAGACATTTGATAAGGTACCCATGCAAGGCTTATTGAGAAAGTAAGGAGGCATGGAATCCAAGGGGCTATTGCTTTGTGGATCCAGAAATGGCTTGCCTACAGAAGGCAAAGTGTGATTGTAGATGCGCCATATTCTGCTTGGAGGTTGGTCACCAGTGGTGTCATTCAGGGTTCTGTTCTGGGACCCCTACTCTTCCTGATTTTTATAAATGACCAAGATGAGGAAGTGGAGGGATGGGTTAGTAAATTTGTTGATGACACAAAGGTTGGGGGTGTTGTGGATAGTGTGGAGGGCTGTCAGAGGTTATAGTGGGACATTGATAGGATGCAAAACTGGGCTGAGAAGTGGCAGATGGAGTTCAGCCCAGATAAGTGTGAGGTGGTTCATTTTGGTAAGTCAAATATGATGGCAGAATATAATATGAATAGTAAGACTTTTGGCAGTGTGGAGATTCAGATGGATCTTAGGGTCCGAGTCCATAGAACACTCAAAGCTGCTGTGCAGGTTGACTCGTGGTTAAGAAGGCATACAATGCACTGACCTTCATCAATCATGAGATTGAGTTTAAGAGCCGAGAGGTAATGTTGCAGCTATACAGGACCCTGGTCAGTACCCACTTGGAGTACTGTGCTCAGTTCTGGTCGCCTCACTACAGGAAGGATTTAGAAACCATAGAAAGGGTGCGGAGGAGATTTACAAGGATGTTGCCTGGATTGGGGAGCATGCCTTATGAGAATAGGTTGAGTGAACTCGACCTTTTCTCCTTGGAGCGACGGAGGATGAAAGGTGACCTGATAGAGGTGTACAAGATGATGAGAGGCATTGACTGCATCAGAGGCTTTTTCTCCAAGGCTGAAATGGCTAGCATGATCAGGCACAGTTTTAAGGTGCTTGGAAGTAGGTACAGAGGAGATGTCAGGGGTAAGTTTTTTTACGCAGAGAGTGGTGAGTGCATGGAATGGGCTGCCAGCGACGGTTGTGGAGGCAGATACGATAGGATTTTTTAAGAGACTCCTGGATAGGTACATGGAGCTTAGAAAAATAACGGGCTTTGACAACCCTTGGTAATTTCTAAGGTAAGGACATATTTGGCACAGCTTTGTGGGCTGAAGGGCCTGTATTGTGCTGTTAGTTTTCTATGATCGATGTTCTATAAAGACTTGGCCTCCACAGCTGCCGTTGCAAAGAATTCCACAGATTCACCACTCTCTGGCTTAAGACATTCCTCCTATTCTCCATTCTAAAAAAGACGCCCCTCTATTCTGAGGCTATGTCCTCTGGTCTTATGATTCTCCCACCACAGGAAACATCCTTTCTACATCCACTCTATAAAGGCCTTTCACCCTTTGATAGGTTTTAATGAGGTCACCCCTCATTCTTCTGAATTCTAGTGAAAATGTGCCCAGAGCTATCAAACACTCTTCATATGACAAGCCATTCAATCCCGGAATCATTTTCACCACATCTACCGCTCCACCTTCATTAAGTTGTTCTGTTATTTCCTTGAAGAAATCTATCAGGCTGATGAGGCATGACCTGCCCCTCACAAAGCCATGCAGATTATCCCTAATCAGACCATGCTTCTCCACATGCCTGTAATTCCTGTCTATAAGAATCTTCTCCAATAATTTACCACCAATGAAATAAGACTTACTGCTCTATAATTCCCAGGATTATCGCTATTATCTTTTTTGAGAAAGGAATAACATTTGCTGCCCTCAATTCTTCCAATATCATTCTGTGGCCAGGAAGATCATCATCACAGGTGCAGCAACACCTTCCCTTATTTCTCACAGTAACCTGAGTTATATCCCATCTGGCCCCAGGGACTTATAGATCCTACTGTTTTATAAAAGTTGCAGCATATCCTCTTTCTTAATGTTGACACATTCCAGCATTACTATTCTATGTTGTTCTTTGCTGGCATCAGATTCATCAAGGTCCCCCTCACTGGTGAATACTGAAGCAAGGTATTTATTTGGGAACCTACTCCAACTCCAGATACGTTACCTTTTTTATCCCTAATTGGTTCTACCCTCACTCTAGTCATCTTCTTATTCTTTATGTACATGCAGAATGCCTTGCAGTTTTCCTTAATCCTACTTACCAAGATCTTCTCATGTCCCCATCTAGCTTTGCTGAGTCCCTTCTTAAGGTCTTTCCTGGCTATCTTATAACTCACAAGAGCCATGTATGATTCTTGCTTCCTACCAACCTTATCCTGCCTCAATGGGAAGAAAAACCTATCTGGAACTCCATGCAAGTGCTTCCTAAACAATCTGAGCATTTCCATTGTACATTTCCTTGAGTACATCTGTTCCCAATTTACACTCCTAAGTTCCTACCTAATAGCAGCATAATTTTCCCTACCTTAATTAAATACTTTCCTATACCATCTGTTCCTATCCCTGTCCAAAGCTATGGTAAAGGTCAGCGAATTGTGGCCACTGTCTTCAAAATGCTCACCAACTGAGAGATTTGTCACCTCACCAGATTGCTGCCTTGTACTATATCCAGTATGGTCTCTCCTCTAGTCAATCAGTCTACATTGTATCAGCAATCCTTCCTGGACACACAGAACAAGTTCTTCCCCATCCAAAGCTTTTGCACTAAGGAGGAGGTACCAAACAATACTAGGAAAGTTGAAGTCACCCATGACAACAACCTGCTATTTTTGGAACTTTCCACAATCTGCCTTCTAGACTGCTCCTCAGTGTCTCTGTTGTTATTGGCTGGAGGCAAGGGGATCCATAGTCATTAGAATATTCCTAGTAGAGTGATTGTTCCATTCAATATGTGAAATTAATATTTGATTTCTCCAAGTACATGTCCTAAAATCATCCAGGGCAGGTTTATGAATTGGTTCATTTATATTCCAATCTCAATGATCGTTACACTGAGGATCAGTCTGTTCCTCCATCTGCACAAATCTTTTTTTGGGACATGTCCTTTCATGTTGCGTTCCTCCCACACTTACAATTTTGCATTTCTCTGCACAGGAATTTGCCACACAAACCTTGCTGGAGAAGTCTTGCTGGAGATTTCAACAAAATTGCAAATTCATACTCATGTTTCTGTTCCTTTCCTGCTTTGTGTGATCTCTTTCCCTGTGCACATTGTTTTTTAAGATGCATAGTTGTTTTTTTTGTTTTTGTTTTTTATGACTGAGTTGTCCTTTACATCATTCATCAAAGCTAACGGCCCAGATCCTACTGAACAGCAGCTGGTGGTTCCCTTGAGAAGCACAGCCGTGCAGCATTGGACGGATCAGTAGGTTCCCAGCTTTCATGCCAATGCATTGCAATAAGCCGGAGATCAGACGCTGATACATTTTTCCTCCATATTCATCCTTCCTATTACACCATCACTGGACTCGCCACTATGTGTAGCTGCTGAGGTCTATCAAGCTAAACTCTCATTTCCAGCCCTTGCCTTTATGTCAGTCATAGGTGGCAATGTGGAATGACTCCATGGATTAGGAAGGTAAGTGCAGATGGATTTTTTTTCGGTCTTACACAATATTTATGTTTTAATTAAATTCAGATTGGTTGTGTTAACCCATCATTAACCCAACCCACCATTACATCCACATCAGCCCCTCAGCACCCTTCATCTCCACCCCATGCACTACCACTTTACACATACTTGCGCACTATGTTTTATAGGATTGCTTTTATACTTAGTGTGTTTTTATGCTTATTGGATAAAAATATATTTAATTCTGTTGATAACTATCAGAAGTATTTGGAGGCATTTGAAAAGGTCTGTGGTAGAGCCACAGGATCTATCAGTAATGACCCAGTGCTGCTTGGGGTCTGCTCCACTTCAGGTAAGGCCTGCAGGGTCAAGGCGTGAAGTTGTATTTGATTCACAGGAATGTAATAAACTTATTGTGGCAGTGGAAGTTGCAGACTTTCAGGCTGGGGATTGAGTAGTAGCTGTTAGTGCAAATTCAAGCAAGACTTGAACTTGACAAATTAAATTAAAACCAGGGAGAAACAGAGCAAATTAACAGATGTTAAAATCTGAAATGTGAGCTTCACGCCCCTTCCACTAACAATTCTATCTCTGCAATTTCTTGCATTCTTCTTCACAGTCTGTTGATCTGTTAATTGGTAAAATTAACAAACTTCAAAGTCATTGCTTTTGTACGCAGTCCAAATCATTTAAATAAACAAAAACTTACGAGCCAGTGACATCAATCTCTGAGATTCATAATACTCCCAACAAAGTTTTGTTTCTTTGCCCTATTCATGGCATGGATATTAATGCACATTTCAATTTCCTTATGTGGCACCTTATTAGGGTGCCTCTGATAAATCTGACATCCCATGTCTTTGTCCTTGTGTGTTTCTGGGCTCGCCACTATAAGTATAAATGGGTTTTAATAAATCAATAAATCAGGAGTCCATGGATTATTACTTTCCTTTGAAACAGATGTGTAGGACTGCAAATCATCTATCAAGATGTCAATTGCATCCCTCCTTTTCCCTTTAACTCTCCTAAATTTCCACTATATTCTCCTATCATTCAGTTTCCTTTTGTATTTCCCACTTCATTCATCAAGAGTATTTTTCAAAATGCTCTATTCTCTCCTTTTAATCATACCGTTGTTGCACTTCTTATATACAATCCAGAATATTTTATGACTACATTATGAATCACATACTTAAAGTGCCATGAATATCAATTTCTATAATTACTACACCCTCCCCCCCCCATTTTTCATTCCCCATTCTGGTTACTCTCTCATCTCTTCTCCTCACCAATGCATCATGCCCATTTCCCCTCCTCCTTCCCTTTACTGTATGATCCACTGTCCTCTCCTATCAGACTCCTTCTTCAGCCCTTTACCTCTTCCACCTATCACCTCTTAGCATCTTACTTCATTTCCCTCCCCCACCACCACACCCACCTTTCCCCTGAGCTGGTCTAATATGTCATCTGCCAACTTGTTCGCTTCTCCCTCTCCCCCCCCCCCATCTTCTTATTCTGGTTTCTGTCCCTTTACTTTCCAATATTAATGAACAGTCTCAGCCTGAAATGTCAGCTGTTTATTCCCCTCCATTGATGCTGCCTGACTTGTTGAGTTCGTCCATCATTTTGTGGTCATTGCCCTTTATGAGGGTGTCCTTTGATATGACGTTTCTTCTGACCAGCCAACCTGACCAGTAGGATTGCTATTCATCCAGTTGGAATTAACTGACATGCTGCCCAGGAAGTTATCTTAGTAACACATACAAAATGCTGGAGGAATTCAGCAAGACTCGGCAGGATTCGGCCTGAAATGTCAACTGTACTTTTCTCCATAGATGCTACCTGGTCAGCTGAGTACCTCCAGCATTTTGTGTGTGTTGCTTGGATTTCCAGCATCTGCAGATTCCCTTTTGTATGTTGTCTTAGTCTCTGCTTTCTCCATCTCCAAACTGATGTGAATTTAATCAAGTTATTATCACAGCTTCTCAAAAGATCTCTTGCGTTGACATCAGCTGACATGTTCCCTACTTCTGACCAAATTCAACAATACTTTGCATTTAAACAAAACAAAACACCTTAATGTGTGTTACAGGAGTGTTGCTGGAAATTGGTATTGACACAGAGCTACACATACAGAACTCATCATTTTTCTTTGCTGGATACACAGTACATTTCTAGTTATATCCTAAGAAGCTCTATCCATTCCAATAAATATTTACCTGAACCTAGTCCACCTGGGAATATTAAAGCTAATGCATAGAAACCTTAATCTTGGTTTGTTCCCTACTACACAGTGAACTATTCACAGTAATCATTTACTATTTCTCAGGCTCTATGCTTCCTAAATACACAGACTACATTTCCACAGCCAGTGAAGTGCCAAAAGTTTTTGAAATCCTGAACATGGGAGAAGGCATTAATACGAAATAGTGAAGCATTTATCTTCATGAGTTATCTTCACTATTCAATATGATTACCTTTCACCCCGAAACAATAAACCCCCTCTCCTGCACTATCGTGATTTCAGACTCAGATTTACTTATCACATGTACAGTACTCTGCAGAAATCTTAGGCACATTAGGGTGTCAAATACAGTGCTCTATTTCTCAATGTGGAGTGGAGAGCAAGTTTGTAAATCTGGCAGGAGCAAAGGACACTAGGAATGGCGAGAGTGGAGTGCCGCAGGTGGGGTGTGAGATAGGTGGCAAGGCAAGGAAACAGGAGCAGGGGGGTGGCGCAGTGCAGACACATCAAGTCCTGAGACACCAGGCAAGGTAATTTGCTTCCGAAAAATTGGTTTATTGATCATTATAGAATGCCTCTCTGATGCTTCCCTTTTCCTCCCCTCTTTTTCCCCTTTTTCTCAACCATGATTCCCCTCTACCTGCCCCCTTCCCAATCTTGTTCACAATACAGACTCAAATCAGAATCAGGTTTATCAACAGGTTCCATGAAATTTGTTTTTTTTGCATCTGCAGTGCAGTGTAATACACAATTACTACAGTACAGTGCAAAATTCTTGGGCACCCAAGCTGAAATACATATCCATTCACTTCAGAGAGGCCAAGTTTGGGAGGTGGTGTATAATGCACAGCAACTAATGTCTATTGAGGGGAAACAACCAGAATTGGCTCTCTATTCCAAAGATGTTTAGTTCTGGTCTATCCAGAACGCACTGCATTTCTTATCAGCATGTACTTCCCACTCTTCTCCAGCAAAACTGGCTCTATTCCAAAGAATCTTAGTTCTGACCTATCTAGAAATAACCGTACTTCTCAGCATCTACTTCCCACTCTCTCTAGCATTTTATCCATTTAAACAAGTTCATTGCTCTTGTAAGCTCCAAAGAAACCAAGTCCATTCAGTTGAATCTTTTGATTGAGCAACCATCCATTCTCTGAAATCAATCTAGTTGGAATGGAAAGGAAATGAATTATACCCAAAAAAGACAATTGTTTAGGGATGAGTAACTTAACTATCTAAAAAAATTGGTTATCCACGCAGAAACTAAGCATCAAAAATACTTTCTGATCATATACACAGTTCTTTAAACCTTTTCACACCAGTATAAAACCACTGACCTCTTGGTTGAAGCTGTCACTTAAAACACTGATGGACACCACAGTCACAATACAAGAGGATTGTTATTCTGGAAAGATGAAATCAAACAGACCTAAGGGATATTTTCATCAGTCTAATCGTGGCTCAGAGGTCAGTAGGAGGTTGTAAAGAAATACTGAGGGAAATGAATTGTTATGCAGCAGTGTAAGGAAGAAAGAAAAACATTCCAGTCTCAGGGGTCAGAAGAGAATCTCAACCAGTCAAAGGTTCATGTTACTGGAATGCTTCTGTGACTGAATGTTTTTAGGGATTTACAAAACCCCTCACCTACCCTCCTGGATATCAAATAGGCTACACCAAACCCAAACACAAGAAAAAAATCTGAAAAATCTTATAGCACACATTTCACAAGTATTACTTCCAAATTTATCATTAAGGTAGTTAACTCACTCTGGCGTAGGTAAGCTCTCATCATCAGACGGATTTGCCTCATCCTCTGATTGGTCACTTAAGAGATCACATGGCAAAATGGCAGCAGTGTCAGCAATTTCGAGGACAGGTGCGATGCTGGGCCTTCTACTTCCTGCTCCATTTTCTGTAGGGAGAGTCAAAGTGGTACCACTGGATGGGTGGCACTCTGTATTCTGTAGATCCATAGCAACTGTACCTTAAAAAAAACAAATAACAATAGGTTCAAAATATTAGGCAGCCAAATGCAATGAGGTTCAGCAAGCCAAGAATAGTAATAAACATGGCATGGGATAGACTCCCATCTTCAATCCAAGGCAGAGGTGAAGAGAAATGTGCCACCTCCCTTTCCCTGGATGGAGCTGCCACATAATGGGGAAAGACTACAAAAAGGAAAACAGAAGTTAGCGCATAACCTTCGAATGAATCAGTTTATTCAGTCATGTGTTCATATACCCAGTGGGTATATGAAGAGACTACAGTAATAATCACTAATGAATGTTTTGATCATGGACATACTCCTGCAAAGCTCAGCAAGTGCTACTGAACAGCCATTGTCCAATTTTGCCAATGTAAAAGTGATGCCTCGGAGCAAGGTTTGTTGAAGTAGGGTACTAGGTGAGTAGCCAGAGTGAGTCAAGGAAAGGGTATGGATATCATGCAAGTGGCTGGGAAAGATTCAGGCTGAAATTCAGGGTACCCTGTGGAGATTAGTGCATCCCTTTTGATCGGGGACTGAGAATCAGAGTAGGAATTCAGAATGATCATTGGGCTGAGGTGGGGAGAGTCAGAGAGACACAGTTGGGAAGAAGATTGTGGTAGGTGAGGAGAGCGAGGTATAAATAAGGTATAAAGAATTAACCTTATATTTTAAGGTAAATTCTTACCTACTTAAATGGAACCTCAGTCCAGCACTTGAATACTTAGTTGTCAAGCATGCAACCATGGTCACTTCTGGGAAAATTTAGTCTAATTTTCCCCGCTAGACTTCAAAAGCAGAGTCACAGAGGGAACCATGTAACAGATGTGTTTGAAAGAATTAACACCATGCATGCAAACATAACTTACATTGTTTTCAGTGGGGCCTTGATGCAGATAAATATCTATTCTAAGAAATATCTATTACAATTATTTTAATAAAATGCATTAAAGGCTGATGAGAAAGTAACTCAATTGAGAGTAGGAATGATGAAGTGCTTACTGACTGCTCTGCTTGCTTCTACCCTCTCAGACAATGAGAGCAGGTACTAGTTCCCCTTGTACCCTGAGTTCACTCATTTATCCCTTCACTACCCCACCTTTTGGCTTGGATTATCATTCGTTTTGTCATCTAATTACAATTACTAACTTTCTTATTACATACTTGTACCTAGAAATTGGAGCTGAAAAAATACTGCGCCTGCTTTTAATATGTAAATCTCACATAAAACATAAAATTCACCTTTCAAAGTGGTTTGTGATCATTTCTGGTAAAAGTCCATCAGGAATTTGAAGCTAGAGCTTCCCATTATGAGTCACTCCAAATTTCCATTGTATTCTGTGCACTTAATAATTCATCAATGCGCATGAAACTTATTGAAACATTTTGAAAGAAAGTGGATTAAAATTTTGTGTTCTTCGACTCACGATAAAATAAGGAGCAAAGCACACCATGTTAGAAATCAGATATGCCGGCATATGGTTTCACCAATGGTCGTTTTGAAGTGGTGTTGGGCCACATCATACATCTTGTGCAGGGGCATCGCTTGGGAGAGCAGAGTGATGCTTCACCTGTTTACCTCCCCTCTCCCAAAGCACACTGTCAGTGATCCACCAGTTTTAAAAGGCAGAAATGCACGACAATACTCCCTTAAAGTGGAGATGTCCCAATTTCTCTTTTTTTAATGGTGATCCTTGTCTTGCAAATGTAGATCAAAGGGAAACGAATTTCAAGCATGATCACTTCATCCACTTCTTTCTCAACCCTGCCTAAGATCTAATTCTTCCAGAAATGATGAAAGGAGTTTTACTAGAAACATTAACTCTGTTTTTATCTCCATAGACGCTGCCTTACCTGCTAAACATTTTCCAGTATTTTCTATTTTAATTAGTAATAAACCTTTGGAACCAATATCAGCAAGAAATTCCTTACAAGATATTGGTAGTTAGAAAACATGTGACATGCTTTGAACATGACACGTTTTTGAACATATCTGGATAGCTAGGAAATCTATTGGTCTAGGAGAGCCAAAATTATATGCAGTCTTTAGCAAGAGCTTCGGTATTTTGAAGAAACGTAGAGCTAAATTTTGAATATGTTTTGAGTTTCCTGTTTGTTAAACTCCTATTTACTCTATCTGATGAGGCAGTAACAATGAAAGGACAGGTAGGTAATCAGTTACTCTATCCTCCCTTGCACTCTATCACAGAATCACTCTTTACATAAGCCTCGCTGCCAACTTTTTCTTTCCCTTATGCTTTCCTTAATAGGTCATATCTGTCACCATTTCAAATTCTTATGACAGCTCAATTTCTTGAAACACTACTTCTTCCTGCACTGGTGCTGCCTGATCTGCTGAACATTACTTGCAATTTCTGTTCACTTTTCAGATTTCCAGTATGTGCCATATTTTGCCTTTGAAGTAGCTATTAGCCAGCCACTCCGTGGCTCCCTTAGTGCACTGAGTATTTAAAAGCCCCTTTTGTGCAATTTCGGTGTAAGGGAGCAGGAATACAAGACGCTGAAGGTTATATTACACAAGAGCCCTGTTTAGACGCCATTTAGACACTGCACTAAGTCCGGGCACTTCACCTCTGGAACAACAAATATACTTTGGTGGGAGTACTTATGCAATACTAGTACTCAACTATTAGCACATAAAATGTGTCTGTCACATAGGAAGACTGGATGTGACCAGAAACTTGGTGGTAGACTGGGTTTTAAGGATTGTCTCAAAATATCACAAAAAGAGATTTTGAGCTATTTTGAAATGTGGTGACTGCATTCATGTAGGGAAGAAGCTCCTACAGTAAAATGCCTGGCAATGGACTCCAAGAACTGAATGCAAAAATTCCCTGCAAAGGCTCTGTTGCATCGACAGTTGATGTTCTCTGGGAATGTTGTTTCATAATGCAAAACTAAAATACATCATTCTCCACAACCTCTTGTGTGATCTCTCTCAATCTCACCACGGGCTATGTGTGAGGACAAAAACAAAAGCATGAGTGACTGGAAACTGAGAAATTAACAAATCACTGTTAATGGCATAATTAATTAATCGGAAAATACAAGCGAATGTTGCTGGATTGACTCAGCAGGTCAGGTGTAATATGTAGGAAGAGGATCATAGTTGAAATATTGTATCATTGGTCTTTTATTACAATTATCTCATAAATAATTAAAATTCTGGGCAGTAGAATATGTAAGTATTCTGAGTATGAAAATTCAACCAAATGACGTGAAACAAAATTTTGTATTAAAAGTAATAGCTCCATATGGAAATAAAATGCTTTGTAGAAATAAGTGCAGGGGGCTAATGGTGTGGTGAATGGAAAGCAAGGTCTTGAATAATTGGCACAAGAGCCAGTAGAATATGACTGAGAGTCAGAGTCACACAGCAGGGGAACGGGCTGTTGCCAACCACTATGCACTTATTTTAATCTAATTCCATTTTATCCTTTCCATATCTTATTATCTCCCCGAATTCTACCACTCACCCCTACACACTGAGGGCAACTTACACTGATCAATTAACCTACCAACCCATACATCTTTGGATTGGGGAAGAAAACCAGACCACTCAGGGAAAAAGGGAAAAGATGCCATCTCTATAGAGACAGCGCTGCAAGTGGAGATTGAATCTTGGCTGCCGGAATGCTAAAAGGTGCGCAATTATGCTGCCAAAAAATGCCCTGCAAATGACCTAAACTTAGTCTTCTCTGATATTCATCAGTGTTTTATGGCTGAATAGTGCCAGTGCATTTCTTCACAAGTGTTTAGCCTTGTGGTCATTCTGTCTTTTAAGACATGAAAAAGCCCAGACACATAAAAACTTCATTAAGATCAACAATGCAGCCTTGATGATGCTGATTGACGTTCCCCAGCTTCAGACACCAAGGAAGGTTCAAAGCCAGTAACTTATTTGCAACTGCACATTTGCCATCAGAACTTTGAATCTGATCTTAAATATGAAGACCAACAGCTTCAATTTCCAAGAGAAATGATCTCAGGTTAGAGGTGTGAGAAGTTATTTCCTACAGGCAACCTTCACCTTTGCAGATCAAAAGTCATTTTGTGAAGTATATTAGTCAAAATGTCAGCCTATTTTATTGTCCCTATATCAGCAAGGTAGATTTCACACAAATGTAAATATCTAAGATGCAGAGTATCAAAGGACATTGCTTCGATATCCTTTGGGGGAGGGGATGTGACTCAGTTATCAGGACAGCAGTGGAGAATGAAAGTCCAGGCAGTTAAGCCTTTGCAAGTGATTCTGAGAGAAACTTTTAAGGGGAACATAAGGAAAGAAGTAGGCTTGAGATATGAATGGAGAGGGATGCAAGGATGTGAGAAGAGAAGCCTTGTCTATAACAGAGACGATGTAAGATGGCAAGGTTGAGCAGGTCAAGAAACTAAGCAGGGTAAGAATCAAGGAACTTTTATCAATCTTGTAATCAAGTAATGATTGTCAAATGACACACAAGCTAATTGCAATATTAAGACTGTTCCTTGCACAAGTTTCTTTACTGTGGCAAAAGTTACACCTATCCTGCTCTCTAAAAGATAAATTTAGTAAAATTCAAGGAGGACTGAATTTTAAAGGGTTGATTTCTGAGTCTAAGTACCACCATACATTCTTTCACTGTACTTGTTAAAACCTGGAGGTTCATTTCTAAACTGACCCTCTGACAGGATGACAAAATAGCAATAAAAAGTCGATGACCTGTAAACTAAATAATGCAATAGAAAATGTTTGCACACAATACCAATCTACTTCACTCAAAGTTTTTTAAAAATCATGAATTTATTGTGCACTCCATTTTAACTTCCTTTAACTGGCAAAGCTGAGGAGACTGGTCACACATGATGGAGTTCAATTGTATATAATATATTCTTCTGCGATTTTGGCCCATTTTATGCCCACCAACTCAATAACGTCAAACCTCACCCACAACTTCCAATTGGACCCAATCCCACTGATTTCCACCCATATCCTGCTCTTCCTGACACGATCCTCCTAACCACCAAATGGAAATTGTCAGGTACAAATTTCCGGTTTAATAAGCCTCTACACTACAGTGGTGGTTCCTGGTCATGTAGCCTATTAAATGTACGATCATAAAACTACTAGATAATTAAACAGAACTAGGCCATTCAACATTGCTTCGCCATTCAATTGTGGCTATTCTTTTTTTCTTTCCTCATTCCCATCCTCCTGCCTTCTTCCCTGTAAACATTCAACCCTTACCAATTCATCCAGGGAGACCTGGTTTGACACATTCTACAAGGCCAAAAGCGGCTATCCATTCCTTGAATGGAACTTTCCCGAACAGCATCCAATGCGGTAGAAATCATGCATTCCAACAATATGAAAGATACACTCATCTCAGGTTTCCATGATAGCTTTTTATCTGGAATGGTATGATAGTGTGGAAGGGGGGAACCATGCTCATAGCATTCCTGCAGAAAAACTTGGCAAGTTGTAGTACAGACAATACAACGAGTGTTGTAAGCAATACACCTGGCAACTTTTTCAGTAGCAGAGCTTTATTTTCAGACTATTGGAGAACACAGTGCTATCAGAACTTCCATATTACAGCACTTCTGCAGCTTCTTTAAAAGAAATTAATAATAAAAATGTTTATTAATGGATATGCAAATACCAAGCTGGGCCAGGAACTGCACTGACAAGCTCTAGTGATTGTGTCAAATTGTTTATAAAGATTCTCTGCTTCTGACAAGGTTGTCTTCATTCTAGAGCTGCAAGTCGGACTGGGTTGTTATTGCAAATGATTCATTCAATGTATGGAAATGCACGCATATGTGTTACAAAGACAATGGATTAAAATGTAATGTTTTGAAAAACAATAGTGATAAATATACCTGGCTATTTTCTTTTGTCATAAAGACAAAGGGAAACTACTCTATGATTTTGCAGAAGTGATGATAATAAATAAAAACAATATTTCTGACCACAACAATTTTAAACTATGACAAGGGTCTATTATTCTTTAACATCTGCCTTATCTGGACATTTCAGAGCCTAATTTCACAGGAAGGAACTAAAACATTACAGTACACTTTAAAGAATGTGGTGTCTACACAATTACAGCTGTTCACAGCTGATAAATTGTCTGATCCAGAATCAGACTGAGCTGGGTTCCTTGAAGGCTACTCAAATTTGTGATGTTACCTCTGGTCTAAATAGAAACTGAGCAGATGATGGGTGTATGGCATACACTGCAGTGCATCCAGAGGGAATGTTAAGAGCAATAACTTCCCAGCAGAGGAAAGGAAAGTGGAAGTGAGCGTTGATTTATGCACTTGAGGAAGGAAATGAGAAGCAACGTGAAAAAAAAATTTATTATTTTTTTTTGGACTTGTGATAGTTAACAATACACATTTGGTGTGGCATTTAGAAATGGATATAATATTCTGTCCTGAATAGTATGCAGACCAAGCAACATTTTGAATCAGTCCGCAAGATCTGACAAGGAGAAACATGAAGAAGTTACTTATTGAATTTATCAGTACCAGGGCACATCATGTGGGATCACTGAAATTAGTTTATATTATAGTGCTTTAGCTGAGGATTTTAATAAGGTAACTTCTTTTTTTGCTAAATTTATGGCAGTTGTCAATGTATAGATGTAAGTTTGTCTGTAAATGCTTAGTTAAATGTTAAAATTTTACACCATCTACAAATAGTTAATGGATAGAATCATTGACATATTACATAAATATCTAATGTCATCATGGCTTGTTAATAGATTTTTAAGGACACTTTGCACCATGCAGTTTAACTTCTGTTACACTGTTTTATCAGTCATTGCTGTCAGATGAGTGTTTACAGAATTAATAAAAGAAGTCTGATTAGAAGTTCTATCCTTGTTATTAAACAGCAATGGCAAAGAAGCTATGGAAGCTTCCCATACATAGGTGGTTAACACAAGCTCAGAACTGTGAACAGTGAAGTACCACAATAAATGGCATAATTAAACCTTTTATTTTAATTATTACTCTTTATATCTATATCATGTCAGAAAAACAAAATTAATGACTGAAAATAAAAATTGCCTTATTCTGTCTACTTACACATTGAAGAGATACACATATATCAATATGTGGCTATTTGCTCTGGGCTCCATTATCAAACCATTTCCCTGCTCCTCTACAAAAAGGACCAGGGCAGAATAAACCAGTTTCCATGAAAGTAACATTTTGAGCACTTCTGGCAACAAATGCTGCCACTGAACCTAATCATCTATCATTACTCTAAATTCCTAATTTAAATTTACTTCACAACCGGATCTATTTAGCCTGAGGTTAATGAACCAAAATCCAGGCTAATCTCATTTCTCAAACTTGTTCCAATGTCCTGTAGGTTACATATTTAGATGTACACCCAACCATCTGCTAAATATGTTCACAGTTTCTGCTTTTTTTCCATTCGTACTCATAATAGCAGACTTATGTCTCCCTCAGTATTTGCCTGCCTGACGACTAGCATTTTACATTGCACCTTACCTCTGACCAACCTAGTGTTTATCTACAAGCTCAACGTGACCCACCTGCCCTAAAACCTTACACCAATAAACAAAATCACCCTGTATGTCCTTCCTAACCATCTTGACTCTACATTGTTTCCATCAGGGTTTTTGGAAACACACTCCTAGACCTTGCCATCTTTGTACACTTCTCTACATTCTAAAATGTAGTGCATTCCCTTGCCTTTTTTGTCTTTCCCAAATGCATTACTTACTTTCCCGGCCACCTGACTAGTTCATTTATATTTCCCTGTAATCCAGAGCTTGATTCCACATTACAAGTTGCATGGCCAAGTTTTATATAATTGGAAAACTTTTTAATCATGGTTCCAATATCCAATCTAACCCAGTTTTAATTTATAAAGTCACCAAGCACTACAGCACAGAAACAGGCCTCTCTGCTCACCTAGTCCTTGCCAAACTGTTATTTGCTAGTCAAGCAAATGGTCAATACACTATCTACACCTTTCCAGTTACCAAAACACCTCTGAGCTATTATCCTTTCCTATCTGTCTCTGAGCCAATCCAAGTTAAAAGTCACTTTCTCTTCCGAGGATTTCTGCTCTTTTTGCTTTAACTGACAGGCCCAGCAACAGAGACAGCACACTCACTTGCTATCCTACGTTCCTGGTGGTGTTTGGTGCTTGCTTGCTCCCCTCTCAATCCATGCTGCTATCCTCTTGCTGCTGAGCTTACTTGACACTAGTCTGCTCAACACACGAAAATATCATATCAGATCTCAAACTGCAGATCTGCAGCAGGCATTGCATGCAGATAAAGTATCGTAAAATGGAAGAAGTTCACCACCTTTACCCAGTTAACTTTAGCAGCATTACAACAGATACACTCAGTAAATGATTTAATAGTCCAGATTCTCATCAACTAAACTGAATTTCAGTCCAAACAATTATATTCTAGATGAAATTATTGCTCTTGATTTACCTCTAATCATACTTAAATACCTTAAATTGATGGCTCAAGTTAATGACAATCTAATAGTAATCAGAATTACACATACTTCTCATCCTGTGGCATAAGTTGTTTAATGCAGCATGACTCTACTGTTATTATTTACTGTTACCTTTTATGCCTCGCTAAGGTCCCTATTTCCCTCTACACTTCAGCTGCAGTTTAGTGCGTATTCTCTTGCCTTGTTTACCCTTTCCAAAACCTCAAACTGTTCCACATTAAATACCATTTGCCACTGACCAACCAACTTGGACCATAAGGCTTAAGACACAGGAGCAGAATGAAGCCATTCAGCCCATCAAATCTGTTCTGCCAATTCTACTTTCTACCTTCCTGCAATTTACGACCATCCCTGGTTTGGATATATTGGATGGTGACCTCTCATTTCCATTAATTTAGTCAGATCTTACCATTCTCTAACATCTTTAAGCCAATTAACAAAATAATATTTTTTAAAATGCTCCCATGACTTCTTTTTTTCTGTAGATGATTTCACTGTGCTCAGTATCTTCAATTTCTGAACACATCAAAAAATCCAGGAGGGATAGAAATCTACTGAGCCAAGTGCTAGATGGAAATAAGCTAGGCACTAGATCAGATAAAAAAGGCTGGTCTTTCTGTAGCTGTATTAACATACGGAAAACAGCTATCTCTACAACCTAGTCACTATGGTTGTTTCTATATTGGTTTACAACAATGAAGGCTCTTACACAAAACTTAGTGAAATTAATTCAGGAGATGAAGGGGAAAAGCAACTGAAGATATATACTTAATGCAAATGGATAATAGTGTTCTCACACAAAGGAGGAAAGCAAATGTTGGAAATCTGAAATAAAGCAAAAAAACATGCAAAAGGCCAGTCAGCATCTGATTTGAAAAGTTCTGATGACAGTGCTCAAGTGCTAGCCTATCTTTTCCTTAAGGTGCTGCACATTTCCAACATTTGCTTTTTGTATTTAAAGATTACTGTTATTAGATTATGCTTCTAAACTAATTATCTGGCATTTTATGAGATATAGAGTATTTACTGAATAATGCACATCCATCCAATAACATTACATGCAATGCAATTGGAACTGCATAATCCAAACAATAATCCTAATTATGGCTAAAGCAGGACAAATTCAAATTGCAATGAAGTTTACAAAAAAAAAAAATCAGACAGGACTCAAAACCCTTTCAGGTGAGTTGATGTTAGGTAGTGGGAAGTACATGCATTACTTACCATAGGTTGTGGACTGGTTAACTTCACGTCACACATACAAAGGAGAAGAAAGAAGTAACAGAAAGGGAACAGTCAACGCAAACTCCATCAACAAGGTAACACCTCAAAGGAGAAGTCCTGTCTTACTTTTGCAATTGGAAAATTACATTAAAAATAGATTTAGTCATGTCAGTGGAATGACCATGTCAACTTTCAAACTTCAGAGCCTTGACTTGTTTGATAATCACCAATTGTTTGGCACCTATTCAGAGACCAATTATGATTAACTTTCATCTCAAAAATGGAAAGGAGAGTATTGGATATACAAAGTTTAGTGAATGTGCTCAACATTTTATTTTAAATTAAAAGTAAAGTTATGGAAACAGCACTGTGTTACATCTGTTGAACAAAAGCAATAGGTAAAACAGGAACAAAATTGAAGAGGGAATGTAGAGAATGAGGGGAAAAAGAAGAAAAATAGCAAAGTGATTAAATGCTTTCTATTAATCTGCAGAACTCTTAATCAATGTTAAGTGGGAGTACAACTAAGCTATTCTATGAGCAGCTCTTTACAGCTTCAGTGAATTGGAAATTTGCTGAAAGTGCTAAAACTTAAATTAAAAGTCAGACAAAACAGAGTAAAGAAATTAATCAATATTATTATAATATTATAAATGCTTTTAGAACAGTGTACTATAGTCCTTATCGTGATAACAATATTTTATTGCCAGAAATATAAAACCAGTATCCATAACCAGAAAATACAATGTAAGTTTTAATCATACTTCATTAATTTCATTATTAAATTTATTAATTAAAATCCAGTCTTCTATTCCAAATGATATTATGCCATTCAACAGGATGTGACTTTTGAATTAGTTATGACCCTTAATCTTTCTGTTATTTGTTAATTCTTCATCATAACCCGTTTTCATGTGTCTATTGTCAAATATCACTCCAGCAAACATGCATTTAACTTATTATACCAATGAAAAATGTTATTTTTCACTAAGTTGAGGTTGACTAAAAAGACAAAGATAATCCAAGTTAAGACAACCTCAAGACAACTTCTGCAACTTAACATGAAATAACTTCACACCAATTGTGAATGCACCACTTGTCATTCTCCCATCAATATTAAAGTGACTTACAGTCATAATTGAGGGAAATGCTCGATGATAAACAATTAGGGTATATTCACTATGTACAAAACGTCTCCACCTAGCAAAACAGTGCAGCAGAAATTGAAACAGAATTAAGTTAGTTCCATTTCAGATGGTGATGGCCTAGATTTCGCAGGTATATTGACAAGGAAATTTTCAAGTTCCTGAAAATGTTTGTTTCTGCAAACTTGAAATAACTTCTCAAGCTAACAAATAGGTATTTAAATACAGAAAGCCAGCTCTCAGTGATACCTGCATTTCCATGGAATGTACCATCAAAATCCTCAATTTATTTCTTTTTGCAGATCACTGAACTGATGACAATTCCAACTTGTTGTACATCACCATCTCTATAAAATCATAACAAAATTAAATTTCACCTAATAAGGGTCAGAATGAATCACCTTATAGAAACCAATGAGTTTTTGATTACGCAATTACTGTTGAAAACCTCCCAGGTTCTGAAAAATTAATTTTATATAGATTCTTATTTCTTTAGGATACTTATAAGACATATAACATAAGACATGTTATTCAGAACAATTAACAATATTTTTTTTAATGAGATTACAGTTTCTATCTTAATCTCATATAAATATTCCAATCTGTACACTGTAAATTGTTTAAAAAGTTAGCTAAAATTTATGGATGTTTTCTTTCCTGGTTTGACGCCCATTCTTCAATGCAGATGTGTGCATTAATATAGGAGCATGCAGGTCAGATACAGCTTTATATAAAATGGAAGGGAAAGCTACAACTGAAGTATTGTCTCTAGTTCCCAGTGCCACACTAGAAAAGATATGATTGCACTGGAGAGAGCACAGTGGAGATTCACTAGGAATGTAATACTAATTATGATGAAAGACCAGATAGGTTGTTTTTCTTGGAGTGAAGAGGGCTAGGGAGGGGGCTGTTAGTGGTGTAAAAAATTATGAGCGGCATAGATTGGGTGGAAACTAAGAAACTTTTCCTCATAATAAAAATCTAAAACCAGATGGCATATGGCATATTACCTACAATGAATGCACTGATACCCACGAAACATTGAAAAGTATCTTGAAATAAGCAAGGCACAGCAGTGTTAGTAAATAGGAATAGAATAGATGGATATTTATTATTAGTTTGGATGGACATAGTAGGATGAAAAGTAGTTTTCTGTGCTATATGATCCTATGACTCTATAATTGGACAAGCACACATAAACATCTGTTCCTGTTTCAAACAAATAGATAAGAATATCAATCATCTGTAATGCTGCTTGTAGAAATTTAGGGCCAAGTACTGGGGTCAGCTAAGCAAAATCAGAACGCTTCTTACCTTTGGATTAGGATCCACTTTGAAGTCACTTATCTGCCATTATTTTATATTTACTTCTGATATTATTATTTACAATTAAACACCAAAACTTTAAGCAATGAGAACATGGCAGCCCTCACATTTGAAATCCTTTACAGCATAGCCTATTTTGGGATTAAAACTTGTTCAATATTTGATCTTCATTCTTCCATTGTTCACCAGATTGATTCCTGGGATGGCAGGACTTTCATATGATGAAAGACTGGATCGGCTAGGCTTATACTCGTTGGAATTTAGAAGATTGAGGGGGGATGTTATTGATAAAATCCTAAAGGGATTGGACAGGCTAGATGCAGGAAGATTGTTCCCGATGTTGGGGAAATCCAGAACGAGGGGTCACAGTTTGAGGACAAAGGGGAAGCCTGGACCGAGGTGAGGAAAAACTTCTTCACACAGAGCGTGGTGAATCTGTGGAATTCTCTGCCACAGGAAACAGTTGAGGCCAGTTCATTGGCTATATTTAAGAGGGAGTTAGACCTGGCCCTTGTGGCTAAAGGGATCAGGGAGTATGGAGAGAAGGCAGGTACAGGGTTCTGAGTTGAATGATCAGCCATGATCGTACTGAATGGCGGTGCAGGCTCAAAGGGCCGAATGGCCTACTCCTGCACCTGTTTTCTGTGTTTCTGTGTGTTTCCACTCCAGATCAACTTAGTCTCTTGATAAGCATTACCCTAGAATAACTGATCTTCAAAATAATATTCCAGAGTGAAAAAACAAAAATACATTTTTTAACTTCAAGCATGTTCACTGAATATAATTCATTCAAAGTAAATTTATTATCAAAGTACATACATGTCACTTTATACAACACTGAGACTCATTTTCTTATGGCCATTCATAGTAAAAACAAGAAGCACAATAGAATCAATAGACCGCTCAAATCGGACAACTAATCAACGTGCAAAAGACAGCAAAATGTGCAAATACAGAAAGAAAAAAAGGAAATAATAATATTAATAACAAATAAATAAGCAATAAATATCGAGAACATGACAGGAAGAGTCCTTGAAAGTGAGTCCATTGGTTGAGGAAATATTTCAATGATGGGACGGGTGAATTTGAGTTAAATTATCCACTCTGGTTCAACAGCCTGATGGTTGAGGGTCGTAACTGTTCCTGAATCCGGTGATATGGGTCCCAAGGCCCCTGCACTCTTTTCCTGATGGCAGCAGCAAGAAGAAAGCATGCCCTGGAAGACTGGGGTCCTTGATGATGGATGCTGCTTTCATGCGACAGTGCTCCATGTAGATGTTCTCATTGGTGGGGAGGGCTATACCCATGATGGACTGGGCTATATCTACTACTTTTTGTGAGCTTTTCCATTCAAGACCATTGGTGTTTCCATACCAGATCATGAAGCAACCAGATAATATACAGTACTCTCACTACACATCTATAGAAGTTTGTCAAAGTTTTAGATAACATGCCCAAAGTTCACAAACTTTTAAGAAAACAGAGATGCTGCTGTGCTTTCTTCATAATGGCACCTACGCGCTGGATGCAGGCCAGATCCTCTGAAATGATAATACTGAGGAAATTAAAGCTGCTAACCCTTTATACCTCTGATTCCCCAATGAGAAATGGCTCATGGACCTCTGGTTTCCTCCTCCTGAGGTCAATAATCAGCACTTTGGTCTTGCTGACACTGAGTGCAAGTCTGTTGTTGCGAGTGAAAATCTATCACCACTCAGCCAAATTTTCAGTCTCCCTCCTATATGCTGATTCCTCACCACCTTTGATTCAGCCAGCGACATGGTATCGTCAGTAAATTTTAATATGGCTTTGGAGCTGTGCTTAGCCTCACAGTCATAAGTGTAAAGTAAGTAGAGCAGGGGGCTAAGCACACAGCTTTATGGTGTACCTGTCCTAATGGCGATTGTGAAGGAGATGTTTTTGCCAATCCAAGCTGACTGAGATCTGCAAGTGAGGAAATCGAGGATCCAGTTGCACAAGGAGGTATCCAGGTCAAGGTCTTGTAGCTTATTGATTAGTTTTATGGGGATTATAGTATTGAATGCTGAGCTGTAATCAATGAAGAACTATTTTCACTGTCCAGATGTTCCAGGGTTGAGTGACAGCCAATAAAATGGCATCTACTGTCATGACAGTCAGCAAATTGGAGCAGTTCCAAGTCACTTCTCAGGCAGAGTTGATATGTTTCATCAGTGGGTGTAAATGCTACTATATGATCGTCAATGACGCAAGTTACTATGTTCTTCTTAGGCACCGATATAATTGAAGCCTGCTTGAAGCAGATGGGTATTTCAGACTGCCTAAGTGAGAGATTAAAGATATCGCTGAACACTCTAACCAGCTGATCACCACAGGCCTTCGGTACTTGGTCATATACCCCATCTGGGCCAAATGCTTTCCATGGGTTCATCCTCCTGAAGGATGTTCTCATATTGGCCTCAGAGACTGAAATCGCAAGGTCATCAGAGGCTGTGGGAGATCGTGAAGGTGCCCCCATGTTTTGATGGTCAAAGCAAGCTTTAGAGCTCATCTGGGAGCAAAGCCTTGATGTCACCTATGTCGCTTGGTTTCACTTTGTAGGTGATAGCATTCAAGCCCTGCCACAATTGTCGAGCATCCTTTCGTGTTGCAAGTTTCGTCCAGAATTGCCAATTCACACGTGAGATGGCTTTGTGAAGATCGTACCTAGACCTCTTGTATTTAACTTGGTCGCCAGAAGTGAATGCCACTGATCTGGCTCTTAACAAATTGCAGATCTCATGGTTCACCCAGGCCTTCTGGTTGAGGAAGCCTCTGAATGATTTTGTGGGGACACACTCGTCTATAACTATTATTATAAAGTTTGTGACAACTGTGGTGCATTGGTTTGGATACTCTAATATGTCCTTGAACATGGTCTATTTCACTGCCTCCCACAACCAACTTTTTGTTGTTCTTACCTCTGGAGCCCTGCTCTTTAGCCTCTGATGGTATGCAGATAGGAGGAGGGCAGCTAAGTGATTCCTGAAATGCGGTCTAGGAATGGAACGGTCAGCATTCCAAACCATAGTGTAAAAGTGGTTGAGTGTGTTGGGACCGCTGGTGCTGCAGGTGATACATTGATGATAAACGGGTGGAGATTTTTTTTCAAATAAGCCAGACTGACGTCCCTGACAACGATTTGAAAAATGCCAGGGTAGGGTGTTTCTTGTTTGTTGTTTACTTAATTCATTGATTGCCTGCTTAACATCAGCCTCTGGCAGTAGGTAAACTGTAGTCAGAAATACGGAGGCGAACTCTCTTGATAAGTAGAATGGTTGGCATTCAGGGGAACAAGAGTGCGACAGGACCACTGCATCTGAACACCACAAAGGGTTGATCATTAAACACTAACTCCCAGCTTTTGCCTTCTCTGAATCAGCAGTCCATTCCATCCTGTGTATCGAGAAGCCCTCCGGTCTTACCGATACATCCAGCAAGTCCGGAGTGAGCCATGTCTCTGAGAAACAAAGAATGACGCATTCTTGCTGTGGGTTACCTACAATAGCTTGGTGAAACTGTGGGTAAGATCCTCTTGTGCATCGGTTTCACAACTTTCAGGAATTGTAGAACAATTTCTCAGGTTTGTTTTTCTGAACTAGACCAGAAATATCTTAAAATTAAAAAATCCTTTGCCTGTCTTTACCACAAAATTGACCTTTAAGCCTTTTTGATGTGTTAATACCAAATTGGAAGTTACAATAATAATAATATTATTATTTAAAAGTATTTAATATTAATATTATTTAAAATTAATTTTAACATATAATTATTACCATAAAAAGTTTAAAATGCAAAAATACTCACATACAGCCCCATGGGAAATGCACTGCATTGTTAAAGGGAAAACAGGTGTAAATGGGTTTCTATTTCAAGGCATGAAAACCACAGAATGAGGAGAAGGGGCCTCCAAGGAGAGATTTGCTGGTGGCAGGGCAAATTAGAACACAGGAATCTATTTTATAACATATATCAATGATTAATTTATTTTAATAAAACAACAATCTCCCTTTAACTCATGCTAGATTGATCATTTTCAGTGTAATGTACTTCTTGTTTTATTCAAAAATAATGATGGGATGAAGTCAGGACCAACCATTTATTTTTATTTAGTGATACAGCGCAGTGTAGGCCAGGGGTTTCCAACCCTTTTTATGCCATAGACTCATGTCATTAACCAAGGGCGTCTGTAGACCCCAGGCTGGAAAACCCTGGTGGAGACCCTTCTGGCCTCTCAAGCCTTGCCACCCCAGCAGCCTCTGACAAACCCGACTAACCCGAACCTAATTACGGGACAACTAACAATGACCAGTTCACCTAGCCGGTACGTCTTTGGACTGTGGGAGGAAACCAGAGCACCTGGGGAAAACTCACCATTCCA
Source organism: Mobula birostris (assembly GCF_030028105.1). NCBI lineage: Eukaryota > Metazoa > Chordata > Chondrichthyes > Myliobatiformes > Myliobatidae > Mobula > Mobula birostris. Next base: position 20,753,535 of record NC_092391.1, on the reverse strand, counting down.
CAGGGAGGACGTAGAGACTCCTCACAGATGGCACTAGAATTGAACAAATTCTGGAATGCCCCGAGCTGTAACAGCGCCACACTAATTGCCACGCTATCGTGCACCTGAAGCACTTGAAATGAGCTCATTCTTTGATAATTTTGTGACTTGCAGGAAATATCACGGCAAGTAAAGCACGAGTTGAGGGGTATCATGAAAAGAAATGTGTAGGGTAATTTTTCAATGCGCGTAATAGCCAAAAACAGGTAGATGTGAAGACAGATAAATGAAGAGACTATAAGACCGTAAAAGATAGGAGCAAAATTAAGCCATTTGGCCCATCTGCTCCACCATTTCATTATGGCTGACCCAATTTCCCTCTCAACACCATTTTCCTGTCTGTTCTAGGTAGCCTTTCATGCCCTGACTAATCAAGAACCTATCAACTTCCACCATAAATACATCCAATGACCTGGCCTCCACAGTCAATTGTGATAATGAATTCTACAGATTCACCACCCACTGGCTAAAGAAATTCCTCCTCACCTCCATTCTAAATAGACGTGCTTCTGTTCTGAGGCTGTGCCCTCTGGTCCTAAACTCACTCACTATAGGAAACATGCTCTCCACATCCACTTTAGGCCTTTCAACACTTGATAGGTTTCAATGAGATGCCACTTGTTCTTCTTAATTCCAGCAAGTAAAGACCCAGAGCCATCAATTGCTTCTCATTTGATAAGTCATTCATTCGCATGAATCTCCTCAGGATCCTCTCCAACGTCAGCACAAACTTACTTAGATAAGAGACCCATAATTGCTCACAATACTCCAAGTGAGGCCTTGCCACTGCCTTATAAACCTTCAGCATTACCTCCTTGCTTTTTTTTTTATTCTAGTTCTCTCGAAATGAACGCTAACATTGCATTTGCCTTCTGTACCACCAACTCAACCTGCAAGTTAACCTTTAGGGAATCCTGCAGGAGGACTCCCAAATCCCTTTGCACCTCCAAGTTTTGAATTTTCTACCTGTTTAGAAAATAGTTTACACTTTTGTTCTGTATACCAAAATGTATGACTATATTTATTTCAACTGCCACTTCTTTGCCCATTCTAAGTCATTCTGCATTATCCCTGTGACCTCCCTCCACTTATCTTCATATTGTCCACAAAGCCATCAATTCCATCATCCAAATTACTGACATATAACTTAAAAAGTGGTCCCAACACAGCCCCTGTGGGACACCACTCGTCACTGGCAGCCAACCAGAAAAGGCTCCTGTAATCCCACTCTTAGCCTCCTGCCAATCAGCCAATGTTCTATCCATGCTAGAATCTTTCCTGTAATACCATGGGCTCTAACCTTGTTAAGCAGCCTCATGTGTGGCACCTTGTCAAAGACTTCCTACAAATTCAAGTAGACAATATCCGCTGATGCTCCTTTGTCTACCCAGCTTGTTATTTCCTCAAAGAATTCCAACAGATTTGTCAGGGAAGATTTCCCCTTAAGGAAACCATAATGAATTTGGCCTATTTTGTCATGTGCCTCCAAGTACCTGGAGACCTCATCCTTAACAAGTGAGTCTAATATCTTCCCAACCACTGTGTACAGGTTAACTGCCCTAAAATTTCCTTTCTTCTGCCTCCCTCCCTTTTTGAAGAGTGAAGTGACATTTGCAGTTTTCCAGTCCTCCAGAACCATGCTAAAATCTAGTGATTTCTGAAAGATCATTACCAATGTCTTCACAATCTCTTCAGCTACCTCCTTCAGAACCCTGGGATTCAGTCCATCTGGTCTGTGTGACTTATCTACCTTCAGACATTTCATCTTCCGAAGCACCTTCTCCGTAGTAACAGCAACTGCACGTGCAACTGCCCCCTGACTCTCTCGATCTTCTAGCATACTGCTAGTGTCTTCCACATTATCATTTCAATGTGCAATTCACAGATGAAAAACAGATGGACATTCAAGGCTAACATGTCTAAAAGTGTGACAGTTCTGAGTTCAGAATGCTTACTGTCTGTCTTTTGATACATTGGTGACAAATAATTTTTGTCATATAATCAACAAACTGATTGATTACATTAGAAGTGCCCAGTGTACTTTGTTCACACTGAAAATCAAACTGTGAAGAGCATAATTACAAGCTTGTTACCAATTTTAAAATATCCTTTTCATTCCATCCTACAACCCAAAATGCAAACATTAGGGACATGGAGCAATTATCACCATATGAGGTTTGTATTGCCATTTGTAACACTATGCATATGATGTTATCACCGGCCCCAGTACTGAAGAATTAATCTTACATCAACATCTCAGTTTTATGTAGGAATTTAAGCAGATAACGATCTCTAATTGCAAACCAAATAGAAAACAAAAGAAGAAGAGGTATTAGGAACAATGAGCAACTGGTTGGTCAACAAGGTTAATCTTAGGGAAGAGAAGGTAGTGAAGGAGTTTACAGAGGTCATTTATTTTGGTCCAGGTATCACTCTCTCATGTCACAAGGTTAAAGTGAGAAAGTGACACATAAAAAGGAGGCAGCACCAATGCAATTGCAATGTAACAAATAATTTTGCCTCCTGAGAAAGAGGCAGAGAATTCCAGAAGCAGACAGCTTGTCTCTTGAGATAAATGAAATGGAATGTGAGGAAAGACCTGGGTTATGGTGCCTTAAATGAACTGACAATAAAGTGGCTGAGAAATGGGGATTAGCCAAAGGGACACGGAAACAGTCAAATATGGAAACATTAAGAGAGACTGGGAGAAAGACAAAAGAGATGGTGGCAGAAAGAGATTGAGATGGATAATGTACAGATGGCATGTGAAGCAAAATGACAGTAACAGAAGTGAGAGCATTTCAAGAAAACAAAGCGATCAAGAGAGCAATACAACAGGACAAGGTGAGACTTACAATTACACAGTCACAGCATGGAATACAGACATCAATGCCGTTTATTGCTCGAGCTGAGCGAGTACCCGGACTAAACATCTTGTAGGCCACTTTAATTATAACATCAAATATAAACCAGACTGAGCAAAGATTAAGGTAAATCTTCAATAAGATGGAATGAAGAAAGGTGGAGAATATTAGACCATAAACTCGGCAGCTGAATGCATACATATCAATAGTGAGGTGTTTAAAATAAAGGATGATCAAATACTGCAAATTAATGTACAGACACTTCCTGGCAGGTTAAGCGTTTGAAAGTATTTGAAACATTGGTGAATTTTTTCAAAAATTGAGTCTTTGCTTAACTGGAAGCCACGGTAAGTCAGTAAACACACAAGAGTAATGAACAGGATAAAGCAAATTAAGAACTGTGTAGCAGAGTTTAGACAATCTCAATATTAAAGAAGGAAGAAAGATGTAAACATCTTAGGAGTTCATTGGAGTTACTCAGAGTTAACAAAGAACCGATGATGATTGCAGCAATCAAAACTAATAAGTGCCAGACAGATAATATGTTTTAAAGTTATCTCTGGGCCAAATATGACAATTTAATAAATATATCAATTCCATACATTTGCAAAGGAGAGAGAGGGAGTCAGTGGCTAAGGTATGTAAGAGTGTGTCAGAGGGACTGAAGACAATGCACTTTGCCCTTTTCAATATTTAGCTGTAGGAAAGTTTTTCTCACCCAGTACTTGATAAAAAACAGAGAATGAATTTAGAAATAGCAGAGGAGATCAAGAAGTGGGGAAGCAAAGGTGGGTATCATTGGTACATGAAAAACAATGCTGTAATTTATCTTGCCATTTATTTATTTGTAAAACACCAGTTTCCTTATGTTTTCCACATTGCCAGTATTCTGCCACACCTTCCAAAATTTATTTTTGCAATTCCTTTAATTCCTGTAACCTCCCCTTTACCCCGCAATCTGATTAAATTAAAGGTAATGTTGTATTCTACATGAAGTGGCATCTCAAAGATAACTCATAGAACTTAATGTAGATGTTTTTTAACAAAATGTTAGAATAATGGAAGGAATGGTTAGTAACGGATAGCAAAGAACATGAATGATGGATGTTTTTATGCTGATAGATTGTGGATAGAGAAGTGCAGCAGGGACTCTTAATCTTCAATTTATATGAACAATTTGAAGATGGACAGAAGATGACTAATTAAAGTTTTTAGGTATTATCAAATTATCATTGGGAATATAAAAGATTACAGACAAAAACAGGTTTTTCAGTAGAGAACAACAGTCTTATGATGGAGATCAACACAAACAAATATCAAACAGTAGGTTTGCGAAACAACTTAGATTTGAGCCCCAAATTCTTCTCCTTTTTGCCTTATATAGTATGATTATTTCTTTGTTTTGTCATTCCTTTTGTTCTTTCCTCCCTTCTCTCTGATCCACCTCTATATCTTTAAAGACCAAGAATAGTTACTACCTCACAACCATCAGGCTCTTGAACAAAAGGGGATAACTACACTCACTTGCCCATCCATTGAGATGTTCCCACAACTAATAATTTCACTTTAAGGACTCTTTATCTTGTTACCTCATGTTCTCATTATTTATTGTTATTAATTTATATTTGTATTTGCACTGTTTGTTGTCTTCTGCACTCGGGTTGATCTTTCTTTGATCCTGTATAGTTACTATTCTATAGATTTGCTGAGTATGCCCAAAGGAAAATGAATCTCAGGTTGTATTTGGTGACATATATGTACTTTGTTAATAAAATTTACTTTGAACTTAAACTTTTTGAATTTTGAAGATCTGCAACAAGGCCATGGACCTAAACCATGTCTTGTATCTTTCTCTACAGATCCTACTTGTCTGAGTAATTCAAAGTTTTTTTGGTTGTATTTCAAATGATCACTTTTCTGAAATATTTAATTTCTGTTTTATTTTTAGTTTTCAAATTGTCTTAAATGTATTTATTTTATGAAAAATCTATATATGATTTTTAACAGCTCCGTGATATGCACCCATAAGATCATCTTACACTTGCCATCTTGTCTCATGCATTCAATCCTGATACACCCCCTCTGTTATCCTCCTTGACCCAGACATAAGATTTGCAATATAGAACACTGAATGTTGAGGATCAAGGTACATATTGAGTTTAAATCACTCACCCATACTTGCAATGATGCTGTGGACTGGTAACCTGGAAGGTCCACTGAAGATCCCCCCTGAAGTCAGGGACTGTCTCTTCTGCTTCTCTTCTTCTTTGAATATGAATGCTGAGTTCTCTTCTTTAGTGATATTAATGTAGAAGCAGATGTCTGAACTAATCATTATGTACCGAGGCCCGGGGTTGAGTAAGATGCTTTTGTTGTCCTCTCTCTTTGCACCTATCAGGCAGACACCATATCTGCAGAACAGAAGGAAACCAGGAAACACTCAGCAATTTGGATGTTAACCTACTGAGCCTGCAGTTCCAGCTCCTCAACTCACTAATTCTTCCCCATATAGATTCTCGCTTGTATTGGAAGTTCACTATGATCTCCAAAATAAGATGATTAATAGATGAACAACATTTTGGCTGTAAACATCTCTCAAAATAGTTCTGATAGCATGCATTCAAGTAAATGCTGAATTTTCAATTTGATTTAATTTCCATCACTACAGACCTCTTTCAAACCATATTAATAATTGCAGCTTAATTGCACAAAGGCATTGAGTTCATAAAAAATTTAATTTCTTTCAAAATAAAAGCAAGAAAATTATATTAAACTTTAAAGATGAGTATGACATTAATCTTCATAGCGTGGTTCAGTTAGCCTCCAGATCCCAACAAGAGATAACCTTTAAGGCAAGATTAGCTTTATTTGCCACTTGTACATCAAAACACACAGTGAAATATGTCACTTGTATAAATAATCAACACAATCCGACTATGTGTTGGGGTAGTCCTCAAGTGTTGCCATGCTTCCATTGTCAACATAGCATGCCCATAATGTACTAACCTTAATCTGTACATTTTAGGAATGTAGGAGGAAACTAGAGCACCTGGAGAAAACCTAGGTGGTCACGGGGAGAACATACAAACTCCGTACAGAGAATGGTGGGAATTGAACCCTGATTGTTGATCCATGTGCTGTCATAGCGTTACGCTAACTTCTATACTGGTTTGGCACCTCCAAAACTAGGTATCATTATATAAAGCCCAAACACCAGGAAAGCTGCAGATGCTGGAATTTCAAGCAACACACATAAAAGTTGCTGGTGAACGCAGCGGGCCAGGCAGCATCTCTAGGAAGAGGTACAGCCGATGTTTCGGGCCAAGACCCTTCGTCAGGACTAACTGAAAAAAGAGCTAGAAAGAGATTTGAAAGTACATTGTCTACTTCCCAGTATTTATGCCTTTAATCTCTACCTCTGAAAGCCTCCAATTGTTATTCATCCTGCTGAAGGGTCTCGGCCTGAAACGTCGACTGCACTCTTTTCCATAGATGCTGCCTGGCCTGCTGAGTTCCTCAGCATTTTATGTGCTGATTGCTATTCATTGCTCTTAGTGAAGATGACATTAAAGGACAATTTACTGTTCACATAACATGAATATTAAATTACATCTTATCTGTTCTGAATGCCTTTTTCTCATCCTCATTGTTATTTTTATTGCTGTACATGCAACTGTACAGAACACTGCTTCTGTTAAATACAAGAAGCTTGAAGCAGGGCTGGTAATAGAAATTGATGTCCATAAGCAGAGCCTGTAATGCTAATGATAAAATCCTGTTAATGCACAAGTAATTTGGGAAGTCCTTCTAGTGAAGAGGCTACTACTCTGCAGTGTAGAGTTTGAATACATAAAACTTAAAACATCCATTTAAATACATTAGAATTTAGATGCCACACTGCAGAATCCAAAGGTCAATCTTTAAACACATACTGAAAACAAGCATCAGCAATATTCATCGTACTGCAGCACACAGTTACAAGGTATCAAAAACTCAAGAGATTCCCAACTGATCAACTATTGCGGTGCTGAAATCCTGACACATCATTTAATGTTTACACTGGCAACAGCTTATTATGAAATGAGACAGTTTTCTTTGATTTGCACCCAGTCAGGACACTCAACATAGAACATAAGGCACTTCTTTGGCTACTCTAAGATCAATCTAACCCTTTTCTCCTACACAGCCCTCCATTTTTCTTTCATCCATCTGCCTATCTGAGAGTCTCCTAAATGCCCTTGATATTTCTGGCTCTCCCATGACCTCTGGCAGCAAGTTTAACGCATCTACTACTCACTGTATAAAAAATTTTAAGTCTGACACCATCCCCCCCCCAACTTTCCACTCATTACCTTAAAATTATAAAATCATGAACACCAAGGTTTCATATGCCCTGACCTGATTCATTCCTATTTCTATTCCACTCTGTCATTTCCCACAACATAACAGAGGTATTTCTACATACTGTCACTCCATTCCTGAATCACGTGGTTATTTGTTAAACTGTTATAAGAAGAGAGCTGATATCATCAATCAGGAAATAGCAGTTGGAATTTCTGGGACGTGTACCGAAGAAAGAGAAGCTTGAACAGCTTGCAGTGATGGGAAAAACTGATGGAAAAAATTGACGGTCGACAGCACATAACATTCATGAGCTACATCAAGGGATGGAGAGTCAAAAGTTTTGAAGAGCTTATTAGAACTTCAGATTAAAGACAGATGGAAGACCAGAATTACGCATGTCACAAGACATGGCACATAATGAACGATAGGTTAAATTACGGGTTGTCCTGTTTTGCACTCTGAGGAGCCATGCTCACTAGAACAGGTAATAAGTATCTGCAGGAAGGATATTTACAAACTAGTGCCTGTTTGTTTGTAGAGCAGCTTTTGATCACATTCGAATAAAATTATCATCATGTTGTGACTCTCACTGATAGTCTAGCTTTTAATACATTTTTTCAGTTGCCCTGAACTTGTAAATAAACTTGGCCCCATGTTGTCGGCCAGAATTCATTCAGCATGGGAAGCTAAAGTAGAGAATGTTAGAAGTGAACAGCAGGTCAGACAGTGACATTTTGGATTAAAGTCACTTAACCACGTCCAACAAAGGAGTAGCATTGTGTCCAAACAGGAGAAATATAAAGTGGACAGAAAAGTAGCAAGACTGAGGATTGTGAACAGTTTAAAATTCATCAAAAATGAACAAAGACACAGATTTAGAGAGACCATAAAAATCCCCATAAAACCATTAGATATAGGAGCAGAAAAGGTCATTCAGCCCATCAAGTCTGCTCCACCATTCAATCATGGGCTGATCCAATCCTTCCAGTCATCCTCACTCCCCTGCCTTCTCCCCATAACCTTTGATGTCCTGGCTAATCAAGAACCTATCTATCTCTGCCTTAAATGCACCCAATGACTTGGCCTCCACAGCAACAAATTCCACAGATTTACCACCCTCTGACTAAAGCAGGGGTGGCCAACCTTTTACATTCCATGCGTCAATTTTTTCATACATGAGTTCAGATGTGCCATACAACTCTCGTACCCCCATTCAATTCTTGTAAAAATGTTATAGACATATTTAGCATTTTTACATGATATATTGATTTAATATAAAAACAAGATAAACATTATTTACCTTAGTGAGACTCTTAACAAATGTATTTTGTCTTCTTTTGATTTCTTCCTTTTTCTTAATCACATATTCTTTCCGACCCAAGCACTAGCTTCAGTTTTCCTTCTATTTCAGTCTGATGTTGTGTTTTATAGAGTCTATTAAGATCATGTTTTCTATTATAGTCATAGTCATACTTTATTGATCCCAGGGGAAATTGGTTTTCGTTACAGTTGCACCATAAATAATAAATAGTAATAGAACCATAAATAGTTAAATAGTACTATGTAAATTATTATGTGAGAAAGTGTTTTCACAAACAATGCACAACCATTTTACTGATTGACCCGCCGTAAATAAGAACTCATTTTCCCACTGTTCATTGAATTCATGCTTACTATCACTTTCTGCTTTTCTTTTGCTCATTTTCTTTTGCACTGTGATGGGCAACTGAATGTAAAAACAAGGCTTAATTTTTGAAAAGGTACAAAACTGCAAATGTTCACAAAGGACAAACAAAGCACAACTCAGTGGCGCACGAGTGTCAATTGTAAACTGACTGGCAAAAACCCGCGACGCACCGCTGTTGCAGACGTCCGGCGCCTCAGGCTCAAACAAGTACCAAACGTGTGTTGAACAATTATGGAACGACTGCAGAACAAAAGTCCTTCTTTCCTAGTTTGACTCATTGAATATTTTTTAAAATTGAAAATGGATTAATGTGAAAGAGGATAACATTCGCCAAAAGATGCGCACGAAATAATAAAATCGCTAAAAATAACTGCTAAGTTTTAGACTTATTCTTAGTAAAACTCATTTTTAGCTCTAAGCTACTTGAATTCCTGTTACAGATTTTTTTTCTACAAATTGGTTTTTGGTTAATACTTTTTGCATGAGTAGGCTTACTTTTTTATTGTCATCACTGGGGTACAATGCACCACTTCAAATCATCCAATGCACCACTTTTGCCACATGTGCCATAGGTTGGCCATCCCTGGACTAGAGTAATTTCTCCACACCTCTGTTCTAAATGGATGTCCTTCAATCTTAAAGTCGTGCCCTCTTGACCGGGACTCCCCTACCATGGGAAATAACTTTGCCACATAAAATCTGTTCAGGCCCTTTAACATTCGAAATGTTTCTATGAGATCCCCCGTCATTCTCCTGAACTCCAGGGAATACAGCCCAAGAGCTGCCAGACGTTCCTCATATGGTAACCCTTTCATTCCTGAAATCATTCTCATGAATCGTCTCTGAACCCTCTCCAATGTCAGTATACACTTTCTAAAATAAGGAGCCCAAAACTGCACACAATACTCCAAGTGTGGTCTCATGAGTGCCTTATAGACCCTCAACATCACATCCCTGCTCTTATATTCTATACCTCCAGAAATGAATGCCAGCATTGCATTTGCCTTCTTCACCACCAACTCAACCTGGAGGTTAACCATTAGGGTATCTTGCACAAGGACTCCCAAGTCCCTTTGCATCTCTGCATTTTGAATCCTCTCCCCACCTAAATAATAGTCTACCCATTTATTTCTTCCAGCAAAATGCATGACTATACACCTTCCCACATTGTATTTCATTTGCCACTTCTTTGGCCATTACCCTAAATTATCTAAATCTCGCTACAGACTCTCTGTTTCCTCAACACTACCCACTCCTCCACCTATCTTTGTATCATTGGCAAATTTAGCCATAAATCCATTAATCCCATAGTCCAAATCACTGACATACATCGTAAAAAGCAGCAGTCCCAACACCGGCCCCTGTGGAACTCCATTGGTAACCGGCAGCCAGCCAGAATAAGATCCCTTTATTCCCACTCTCTCTTTTCTGCCAATCAGCCAATGCCCCATCCATGTTAGTAACTTCCCTGTAATTCCATGGGCTCTTATCTTGCTAAGCAGCCTCATGTGCGGCACTTTGTCAAAGGCCTTCTGAAAATCCAAGTACACCACATCAATTGCATCTCCTTTGTCTACCCCGCTTGTAATTTCCTCAAAAAACTGCAGTAGGTTAGTCATGCAGGATTTTCCTTTCAGGAAACCATGCTGGCTTTGGCCTATCTTGTCTTGGCTTTATAATAAGAACCTTTGTTAGTTTATACAGTATGCCCTTATATTGACTGCATGCAACTACATTTGTTTTCACTAACATTAGTCTTTTTAATGGAAGCTTTGCTAATCTACTTCGGTTAATTGCTTTGCCATTCTATTGCGCATAATAAGGCACAATGGAATGGTAATGCAATTAACCATATTGCTCTGAGGATACAAATGATTTCTCATTAATACTAGGGAACCAAAAGTCCAATGAAGAAAAATAAAAGGAATGAACATTAGTAAGGAAAAAGTGCTGTAGGAATTTACAAGGATTTGATGATTTGAGATCTAGGGAGAGTCTGAATAGGTTAGTATTTTATTCCCTGCAATGTAGGAAGGGAGGTTTAACATAGAGGTATGCAAAATTATGAGGGGTATAGGTAGGGTAAATGCAAGCAGGCTTTTTCCACTGAGGTTGGTGAGAGTAGAACTAGAGATCATGGATTAAGGCTGAAAAATTAAATGTTCAAAGGGAACTTGAGGGGGAGCTTCTTCACTCAGTGGATAGTAAGAGCGTGGAACGAGCTACCAGAGGAAGTGGTGGATGCAGGTTCGATTTCAAACTTTAAGAGAAATTTGGATAAATACATTGGTGGGAGGGCTATGGAGTGCTATAGTTCAGGTGCAGGTTGATGTGACTGGGCAGATTAGTATTCTGGCAAGGGCTGAAGGGCATTCTATATTGTAGTTCTATGGCTCTAACAGGACGGCAAGTTTAAAAATTCTTAGGTCCTGATAATCTATGTACATCCTTTGGAATGTTGGGGGGGGGGGGGGTGGTGGTTGTATCTGGTGATGGAATCCCCACTGAGGTGACAAAATTATGATGGATTTAATGTGGAATCTGGTGGAATGGAGAGGAGAAGGGGAATCCTATGCTTGCACTGGATGAGAGTCGAAGGCTGGGAATAGACGAGACACTGTTGTGTTTAAAACCCAGCAGTTGGAACAAAATTATAAATAAATACTTTGAAACAACAAACTAAAAGTGAAAAACCGAGTAGCTTACCCAAATTCCTTAATGTCAACATTATGTCCTGAGCATTACCATCAGCTTTTCTTTGTATTTACTCTGCGCAACCTTGGAGCTACAGTATGTAGGTGTAAGACAGAGAGTTTGCAGTGCAAGTAGGATGAAGAATTAAAATTACACACAAATGGAAGCTCAGAGTCACCACTGCAGACTAAACGGAGTGGATTGGCAAATAAGTCACCTGTACCGCATTAGTTTTCTTCAGTCCAGAGGACAGCACATTGTGAGCATTGAACTGAACTGAAAGAATGGCATTTGAATTATGAATAAGGTTCTTCAGTTGCAGGAAGTCTGAAGGGATACAGCATCAAAGTCAATTTGAATGCATACAGCATCAAGGTCATTCACAAAGATAGTCACTTTTAAAGAAAATCTAGTTTTCCATCACCAGCAGAATCGAATGGTGAGATCATGTTTTCTGGATTAGTCCAGTAACAAAAACATCACGCAATCTGGGGTCAGCAGTGAAAGCCTCATGTTTAAAATCCAAGGTTCCATCTAGTCCCAAAAAGAATTGTTAATCTGAACATGAACTTCACTTACTTCTTGTGAGCATGAAATGAGGCATAGGTGAAACTCTTCCCTTCGTATTCTCCAAAAAACTTGCTGTCACTGAGCTTGATATGATAGACTTCATTCCCTGAGCACCGACCATACATCCTCTGCCACTGTTCTGGGGACTGTTGTCCTTCCCTGTAACCATGAAGATGCAATCTTTAATGGGTTTCAGTTTTTCGTGAAGCATCAGTAGGCCTCGTGAGGTCTATACAAACTGAACAAGGTGAAACTCAAGGACAAGATGGCTTAGCAATTTCTATTCTCTAACTACAAGAGAATTTAAGATTGGTATTAAGCATTTCTCAGTGATACTGCATTGCTATACACTATGAAGTTTGGCAATACAAAATATACAGCAACTTGTACAACATTTGTATATTCTTTGTTCATGCTTGCATGGAATGAATGATGGGAATGGAATAGAGCCCGAAAAGCAAATTTATTGAGAGCTATGTTTCAAGGATTCAATTATAGATACTATATTTGTACACCTCAATGAACAAAATTCTCTACTGCTAGCAAAATTATTTTGCTGCATCTGCTGTATTAAATGCCAAATGGCACTTCAATTTCCTGACAATGTAATAACTAGCAACATCATCATGGATCAGTCTTTTGTGAATAACACACTAACATGTGGATGGGTTGATTCTCCATATCCTGAGCTGTTCTACCATGTTGTACGAGGGTGTTGCTGATTAGAGCAAAATTTGGCCACGTGGCCCACTGAGTCTGCTCTGCCATTCCATCAAGGCTGATTTATTATCCCTCTCAACCCCATTCTCCTGACTTCTCCGTGTAACCTTTGACACATTGACTAATCAAAACCATATCAATCTCTGTTTTCCACAGCTGTCTGCGGCAATGAATTCCATAGATTCACCACCACTTGGTTAAAGAAATTCCTCTTCATCTCTGTTTTAAATGGACGTCTCTCTGTTTTGAGGATCTGCGATCTGGTCCTACACTCACCCCCTATAGGAAACATCCTCCCCACATCTACTCTACCTAGGTTTCCATGAGAACCCCCACCTCAGTCTCCTAACTCCAGTGAGTACAGACCCAAAGCTATCAAACGCTCCTCATACATTAACCCTTTCCTTCCCTGGATCATTCTTGTGAACTTCCTCTGGACCCTCTCCAATGTCAGTACATCTTTTCTGAGATAAAGGACCCCAATGACTCACGATACTCCAAGTGTGGTCTGACCAATGCTTTACAAAACCTCAGCATTACATCCTTGCTCTTATATTATAGTCATCATTAAATTAATGCTAACATTGCATTTGCCTTCCTGACCACTAACTTCCTGACCACACAAGGACTCCCAGGTCCCTTTGCACCTCTGATTTTTTAATTTTCTCCCCATTTAGAAAATATTCCTCCTCTTTACTCCTTCTACCAAAGTGCATGACTATAAACTTCCCTACACTATATTCGATCTGCCACTTCTTTACTCATTCTCCCAATCTGTCTGCTCTTCTGCAGATTCCCTGCTTCCTCAACACTACCTTCCCCTTCACCTCTCTTTGTGTCGCCTGTAAACTTGGTCACAAAGCCATCAATTCCATCATCTAAATCACTGACATATAACATGGAAAGAAGCAGTCCTAACACCGATCCTTGTGAAACACCACTGGTCACCGAGAGCCAACCAAGACCTTTATTCCCACTCTTTGCCTCCTGCCAGTCAACCAATCTTCTATCCATCCTAATATCCTTCCTGTAATAGCATGGGCATTTATCTTGTTAAGCAACCTCCTGTGCAGCATCTTGTCAAAGGCCTTCTAAAAATGCAAGTAAATAACATCCATTATCTCTCCTTTATCCATCCTGCCTTTTATTTCCTCAAAGAATTCCAAAATATTTGTGAAGCACAATTTCCCCCTAAGGAAACCATACTGACTTTGGCCTACTTTATCATGCACCTCCAAGTACCCCAAAACCTCATGCTTAATTATGGACTCCAACATCTTACAACGATGGAAGTCAGGCAAAATGGCATATAATTTCCTCCGTCTCCGCCGCATCTGCTCTCAGGATGAGGCTTTTCATTCTAGGACGAGGGAGATGTCTTCTTTTTTTAAAGAAAGGGGCTTCTCTTCCTCCACTATCAACTCTGCTCTTAAACGCATCTCCCCCATTTCACGTACATCTGCTCTCACCATCCTCCCGCCACCCCACTAGGAATAGGGTTCCCCTGGTCCTCACCTACCACCCCACCAGCCTCCGGGTCCAACATATTATTCTCCGTAACTTCCGCCACCTCCAACGGGATCCCACCACTAAGCACATCTTTCCCTCCCCCCCCTCTCTGCATTCCGCAGGGATCACTCCCTACGCAACTCCCTTGTCCATTCGTCTCCCCCATCCCTCCCCACTGATCTCCCTCCTGGCACTTATCCGTGTAAGCGGAACAAGTGCTACACATGCCCTTACACTTCCTCCCTTACCACCATTCAGGGCCCCAAACAGTCCTTCCAGGTGAGGCAACACTTCACCTGTGAGTCGGCTGGGGTGATATACTGCGTCCGGTGCTCCCGATGTGGCCTTTTATATATTGGCGAGACCCGACGCAGACTGGGAGACCGCTTTGCTGAACACCTACGCTCTGTCTGCCAGAGAAAGCAGGATCTCCCAGTGGCCACACATTTTAATTCCACATCCCATTCCCATTCTGACATGTCTATCCACGGCCTCCTCTACTGTAAAGATGAAGCCACACTCAGGTTGGAGGAACAACACCTTATATTCCGTCTGGGTAGCCTCCAACCTGATGGCATGAACATCGACTTCTCTAACTTCCGCTAATGCCCCACCTCCCCCTCGTACCCCATCTGTTACTTATTTTTATACACACATTCTTTCTCTCACTCTCCTTTTTCTCCCTCTGTCCCTCTGAATATACCCCTTGCCCATCCTCTGGGTTCCCCCCCCCGCCCTCCTTGTCTTTCTTCCCGGACCTCCTGTCCCATGATCCTCTCGTATCCCTTCTGCCTATCACCTGTCCAGCTCTTGGCTCCATGCCTCCCCCTCCTGTCTTCTCCTATCATTTTGGATCTCCCCCTCCCCCTCCAACTTTCAAATCCCTTACTCACTCTTCCTTCAGTTAGTCCTGATGAAGGGTCTCGGCCTGAAACGTCGACTGCACCTCTTCCTAGAGATGCTGCCTGGCTGCTGCAGCAACTTTTATGTGTGTTGCTTGAATTTCCAGCATCTGCAGAATTCCTGTTGGTTATAATTTCCTTTCTCCTGCTTCCCACCCTTCTTAAAGAGTGGCATGACATTTGAAACTTTCCAATCTTCTGAAAACATAATAGAATCCAATGATTCTTGAAAGGTCATTACAATCTCTTCACGTACCTTTTTCAGAACCCTAGGGTGTATTCCATTTGGTCCAGATAACCTTTCTACCTTCAGACCTTTCAGCTTCCTAAGCACGTTCTCCTTAGTAATAGCAACTACACTCTGCTCCCTAACATGCTTGAATTTCTGGCATACTGCTAGCGTAATTTACAGTGAAAACTGACTCAAACTACTACTTAAGTTGGCCCACCAGTTTCTGTACCCCACTGCTGCCTCTCCAGTGTCATTTTCAGTGATCTGATATCCACTTATGCATCTCTTTTACTCTTTATAA
This sequence comes from Mobula birostris, assembly GCF_030028105.1. Taxonomy (NCBI): domain Eukaryota; kingdom Metazoa; phylum Chordata; class Chondrichthyes; order Myliobatiformes; family Myliobatidae; genus Mobula; species Mobula birostris. Next base: position 20,737,673 of record NC_092391.1, on the reverse strand, counting down.
AAAGTTTTGGTATCCTTTTTTTATATTGTTCGCTAGCTTACCTTCATAGTCATCTTTTTTCTCCTTATGTCTTCTTTTAGTTGTCTTCTGTTGGCTTTTAAAAGCTTCCCAATCTTCTAACCTCCCACTATTTTTTTTCTATATGTTCCCCCTTTTGCGTTGATGCTGTCTTTGACTTCCCTTGTCACCTATGGTTGCTTCCTCCCTTTAGAATACTTCATCATCTTTGGGATGTATTATCCTGCCCCCAGAAATTCCAGCCATTGTTGTTCTGCCATCAGCCCTGAAATAGTGTCCCCTTCCAATCAACTTTGGCAAGCTCCTCTCTCATGTCTCTGTAATTCCCTTTACTTCATTGTAATACTGATACATCTGACTGTATTTTCTCCCTCTCGAACTGCAGGGTAAATTCTATCATTTATGATCACTGACTCTTGAGGGTTCCTTTACCTTAAGCTTCCTAATTAGATTTGGTTTATTACACAACACCAAATCCAGAATTTACTTTCCCCTATTGAACTTAATCACATGTTGCTTTAAAAAGCCATATTGTGGGCATTCTACAAAGTCTCTCTCATGGGATCCAGCACCAACCCAATTTTCCCAATCTACCTGTGTATTGAAATCCCCCATGACTATCATGACATTGCCTTTTTACAATCCTGTTGTAATTTGTTTCTAACATTCTGGCTACTGTTTGGAGGATTATATATAACTCCTATCAAAATCCTTTTACTCTTGCGGTTTCTTAACTCTTCTCACAAGGATTTTACATCTTTTAATGTCACTTCTGCCTAAGGATTTGATTTCATTATTTACCAATACAGCCATGCCACTCCCTCTACCTCCCTGCCTGTCCTTTTAATACAATATGTATCCTTGGATGTTAAGCTCCAAATCATAAACTTCTTTCAGCCACAACCCAGTGATGCCCACAACATCATACTTGCCAATCTCTAACCACAAGATTATCTTCCTTATTCCATATACTGTGTTCCTTCAAATATAACACCTTCAATCCTGTATTCATTACATTTTTCAACTTTGCCCCATGCTACACTTCAACTCATCCCATAGACTGCAATGTTGCTCTTTCTCACAGTCTCACTACACAATGCACCTACATGTATACCTACTGCCCCACACTCAGCCTTTTCACTCTATTTCCTATCCCCAACAGCTCCAGGAAACCTGCCCACAAGAATATTAGTCCCCCTCAGGTTCAGGTGTAACCTGTCCCTTTTGTATTGGTCATGCCTCTCTCAGAAGAGATCCCAATGATCCAGAATTCTAAAAATCCTGTCTCCTGCAACAATTCCTCAGCCACGCATTCATCTGCCAAATCATTCTATTCTTACTCTCACTGGCACATGGCACAGGCATCAGTTCAGAAGTTACTACCCTAGAAGTTCCGCTTTTCAGTTTTCTACCTACCTACCTACATTCTCTCTTCAGGACCTGCTCCCATTTTTTACTTATGTCACTGGTACTAATATGCACCCAAACTTCAGACTGCTCACAATTCCCCTTTAGAATGCTGTGGACCAGATCCGAGACATCCCTGCCCCTGGCACCTGGGATGTAAAATACCATACAGGTGTCTCTTTGACATCCAGAGAATCACCTGTCTGCACCTCAAACTATCCCCTATTACTGCTCTTCTCCAACCCCTCTTCCTTCTGAGCCACAGAACCAGACTCAGTGCCAGAGATCCAATGGCCGTGGCTTCCCCTATTAGGCGGATCACTCCACACCCCCAACCGCATCCAAAGCAGTATACTTATTATCGAGGGGAACAGCCACAGGCATACTCTGCACTGGCTGCCTATTTCCTTTCCCTCTCCTGACATGCACCCAGGTACCTGCTTCCTGCAACTTAGGGGTGACTACCTCCCTGTAGTTCTTATCTATCACCTCCTTATTCTCCTGTTTAAGCCAAAGGTCATCGATCTACAGTTCTATTTCCTTAACACCATCTCTAATGAGCTGCAGCTCGGTGCACTTTGTACAGACATAGTTATCAGGAAGATTGGAGTTCTCTCAGAGTTTCAATATCTCACACAAAGAACACTATTGCTGGACCCATTCTCACTGGACTAGCTATATACTTCTGCCTGTGCTTGCCCAAACCTGTTCTCGTCGAAGCCTATTGAACCAAACCCTCCCACTACTTACACATCCCTTCTTTTTATTGGCTCACTCCTGATGAGAATTGTTCTTTTCAAATGGCTCCGACCCTGCAACAATGTCTCTCTCTCACTCACTACTTCAAATTTTCTTTGAATGAGTGACATTTAATTCCAGACACTGTCGTGGAATGAATAAAAAAACTCTATGTGTTGCAGCTTAGATAAAAAAGCATCACCTTAAAAAATTTGCAACCCCCTTACAATCATTTTACATTGAATTTCACAACATACCATACCATGACTTAATGTTCTCCAAAAGCTCCAACACTGTATTAAAAATACTAAATTAAGTCAATTAAATGCAGACAAGCTATATTATAATAAACATGGGTGCTAGGTTGTTAATGATAGAGAGCTCCATACAGGCAATATATAATTTAAATAGGAAAACTTGGTTCAAAAATATGTACAAACTACATGGTAGGATGAACTTCCATAGAATCAGCAAATCAGATGGAGAAAGGGTCCACAGAAATGGGGGCAGAAGTTTTAAATCATTTTTCAATTAACTACTGTCAACAGAAGGCAGCACTTAGATCTAGGTGACCATTAATTCAATATGAATCCATGCGCAAATCAGTGTAAACAGATTAAAACATATTTATTGACAATCTGGGCAGATTAAAATTTTCTAATGGAAGATGTGCAAAATTTTGACTTACTGTCCCCTGGATGTATGAACCAATAGCGTGATGAGAGTAGAGGTGGAAGGGCATATGCAGTTCAAGGCTAACATGGCATATTTAAACTCCTCTTCACAAACTACATGATCTACAAAAAAAAAACAAATATGAAAAATGATGTGGATACAGAAAAGCCGATTTTGTATTTGTATTTTTAATATGAGGAAATCCAGCTGTTAAATGTTTGAATCAGATACTGTATACTATCAGATTTAAACTGAAAACAGAAAAAATCCCAAAGTTTTCAGCAGATCAGAGAGCATCAATAGGAAAAGAGAATTGAAGTTTAATCTTAATGACACTTGATCAGGACTGGTTACTGATGTGCGGCATGCTAAGTATTTCCAGCATTTTCACTGCCTATTTGAGGTTTCTAGCATCTGCAGTTTCTGTGGTCAGTTTCAACAGAAATGTCAATCAAAGAAAATATCTATCCCACTAATACTTCAATGAACCTCTTATAGAGAAAGATGGACTCTTGGCCTCACACTCTACCTCGTTATGAGCATGCATTTTATCATTTACCTGCACTGCACTTTTTAGGCAATTTTAATTCTTTACTCTGCATTATAACTGTTTTATCTTATTCTTGCTCAATGTGCCATGTATTGATTTGATCTGTATGAACAGAATGCAAGACTTTTCACTGTATCTTGGTACATGTGATAATAATAAATCAATATTTGTGATATATTTACTAAATTGGTAACACTCTGGATTGGAGCAATACAAATGAAAGAAACAGTGCAATGCCATACTGGGAGTTAGGAAGCCAAGACTGCATATTGGCCACATCATAGACCAGGTGTTCCCAACCCCTTTTTATGTCATGGACCCCTACCATTAAGAGGGGTCTATGGACCCCAGGCTGGGAACCGCTGTCATCGATCAAAGCCTTCCCATTGTTATATGCTATTCAAAACCCAGAATTGGAATTAGAGAAGGGTGGATTAAAAGTACCTGAGTTAATCATATGATTGCATAGTCAGGCAACAGCAAAGTTTTCAGAGTAAACTATTACTTTACATTGCAGCATTGCAGTTGGCATCATTCAAAAGGTTAACCTACAATCCCTCTAAGTCAGCAAGCCTATATCATAACCCTACATTTCACATATATTATTGATTTTCAGTAATTTTTCATTTTTGAGTTATAAACCTTGCAAAAAGTGTAATGGACGGATGAGTGATGTCTGGTAGTATTTTGTACCAACTAGGAGCTTGGGAAAATACAGAAAATGAAAATTCCACTCACCTGCAAACTTGACATGAAACTTATTTTCAGGTTTCAGTATCTGAACATAAAGGGGGCAATTTGGGGCAAAATCCTTCACAGCCCAGGCTCTCAAGATCGTCTGATGATCCTTTAAAGTGCATAAATACCTAGTATTAGTTAGAGGTACAACAATATATTGATGATAAAAATACACTCCCCCGTGATAAGCTATTGTGATGAGCAAAGCTTCTCTTTGTTGACTCTAATGAATTCTGACAAAATATTGGGTATTTTGTTGTTTTGGTTTTCTATCACGTTGCACCACATTCCCCAAACTTAGTGGGTTTTCCTTGTAACACTCCTGTTCTTAAATTCCAACAGGATTTTAAAACCCAAAGTTGAGTTATTTTATGACTTGCATGATTGTCCTTGTAATCTTCTAAATGGTTCTTCTGATTTTCCCCGGTTCCTTAACAGAGCAGAAAAAAATTGCATTGGCCAAATTAAGGATTGTAGAGTTAGTGCAGTACCTGAGACCAGTACAGGTGGGATTTTCAACTTTACATTTACCCCTTTGGCATGGCTCAAGGCAACGCCAGAATAGAAACGTTAAATTAAGTGCTAGTATCAGTGCTAACACACTAATGGTATCAGACAGATACTCCAGATGATATTATCACTCACATTCTTTCTATGTTATCTCCGATGCAAAATGGTGCTTTCTGTATTGAGCATCAAGCCACACTTTGTAAATTGTTCTACAAGTACACTTCCTCTTCTGCTTACATGGATGCCTGATGCATCTCTTTCTCTGCCTCTCTAAACTAATAAAACACAGCTTTAATAATCTAATTAAAATGCCATCAAAATGCTCTCATGAAATGAGATTACCATAGAACTGAACCATAATGTACCTAGTCCTTCATTCAAGTGTGTGTTGTTCTATTTTGTACGGTATTAGCTTGTAACGTTGCATTCTGTCTGGATGCATGATGGTTTGGTATGGCAACTGCTATGCATACGACCACAAGAAACTGCAGAGTTGTGGACGTAGCTCAGCACATCACAGGAACCAGCCTCCCCTCACTGGACTCTGCCTATACTTCTCACTTCCTCAGTAAAGCAGCCAACATATCAAAGACCCCACCTCCCTCAGACATTCTCTCTTCTCCCCTCTCCCATCAGGCAGAAGATATAAAAGCCTGAAAGCACATACTACCAGACTCAAGGCCAGCTTCTATCCGACAGTTTCAGACACATGAACTGACCTCTTTTATGATAAGATGAACTCGTGGCTTCACAATCTAACTCGTTATGATTTTACACTCAGTCGTTTACCTGCACTGCACTTTTTCAGTAATCCTTACACTTTATTCTGCACTGTTACTATTTTACATAATCTAGCTGAATCCACTGTGTAATGATTTGATCTGTATGAATGGTATGCACGACAAGCTTTTCACGGTACCTTGGTAGATGACAATAATAAACCAGTGCCAACATCAAGCAACGCACACAAAATGTTGGAGGAAATCAACAGGCCAGGCAGCATCTACGGAAAAGAGTACAGTCGACTGTATTCTTTTCCATTGATGCTGCCTGGCCTGCTGAGTTCCTCCAGCATTTTGTGTGTGTTGCTTGAATTTCCAGCATCTGCAGATTTTCTCTTGTTTACGACAGTAACAATATCACCCTTCTACCACCAGAGGCCCTCAGAGAACTATGTAGACAATACTGCTGTAAAACTTGAAGTTGACAGAATCACGAAGATTTTATACCCATGGTTTCATTTGGAAACACACTGAAACATGGAATCAATTTAAAAGACCATATCTGGCACTTTGCTTCACGACTGGATTGGATTATCTAGTGACGGCCCAGATTGGCTGGTATACCTCAGTGTTCTGTGGATTCATCCCACCGATTCTGTGCCAGGTCAGACCCGCTGCAGGATTTAAGTACCCACTGATTTCATTGGGGATCATGGGGCATAGGTTCAGGGTTTAGTAGACAGTAGGTTACGTATTTTTCGCTAAGTAAAGTATTTTTTGCTTTGATTTGTTGTGCTTCTGCGTGTAATTTTTTTTTAACAACTTCAAGTTTAATTGCTTTAAGGTCCCCAAAAATCATGCACATTTAAAAAATGTTAAAATTGATTGAAATTTTACAGCTGGCAAAGGCTGTGGAGTCATTCTGAGGGTAGAGCTTCTGCAAAAGACTGCTAAATTCCCTGTAATTCTCCAGACAGTCCTTCCGGACTCTGCAGGGTCAGCCAGCCCAGTAACTGCTTACATCTGTTCCTGACAAGTGCAAACTGAGGGCATTCAGCACTGAATGAGGACTGTACTAGTAGGATCCAGGACATTATTTCAATTCATTCTACAGACCCAAAGTACTACAACAGGTAACTCCTGCAAGCTGTGGATATCATGGATGAGATAGAACACAGAATAGTCCAACAATGTCATGATGAACTAATTAAACTAGTAATCAAATGTCCAACTAAACTATTATCTTCTGCCTACATATCCTTCCATTTCTGGACTTTCACATGCCTATCTAAGTGCATCTTGAATGGTCCTGTCATATTTGCCTCTACCATCACTTCTGCATCTTGCAGATCGGCAGAATACTAAGGTCATGTGGATCAGACTCAATGAGTCAATTGTGCAGCAGACTCCATGGGCCATTTGGCCTAATTCTGCTCCTTTATCTTATGGTGTTGTGGAAAACCTTTGTTCCAGTTTAGCTGGGAACAACTTGTTTCCATACTAGGATAATTAAAATCTACTCCAATGATCACCCCACATTGAGATACAAAAATGTAATCATGATTTCAATGCCCAAAGCAAGAGTCAGCTAATCACTACCAAATGGGAAAACAAAAATACAATGAATAGAGTACCTGGATGTAATAGTTTTCTTAAGGCTGCCAATCATGCAGGATTGATGTAGACTTTGCAGGAATTAAAAATTAATTATCCAGGCACAATACTGTGCAATCAGAAGTATCATGCAGACATCAAGAGATCACTCTGCTTTTTTTTGCCACGTTACTTATGCCACGTGTTTGGGCAAGGTTTAATTGACACACTTTGTGGATTGGACTCTATAGTTCATGTTATGATGTGTTTCTAGTTTCTGGTTATTTCTTCTTTTATTGCTATTTGGTGCAATTTTGATTGGGCGGACTGTCTCCGTGGCCTGCAGTCAATGAATGGTACAGTGTCAAATTGAAATGAACTGAACTAAAGTGAGCATTCCTCGACTGTTTTAATGACTCTGTGGTTTGATGTTTAGTATTCTGTGATTCTCTCTCGTTTTTTGGCATTTGCATGATTTGTTCTTATTTTGCAGGTTGAGTGTTTGACATTTTCTTTGAATGGGTTTTGTAGCGGTCTGTGGGAAGATTAACCTTAGGATTGAAATGAATGATCTTTATTGTCATTATACATAGGTACAATGAAACTCTGTTTGGCTTCCTCTCAGGCAATTAAATAAAACGGTAGATTAAAAACAAGGCAGTAATAGAAAAACTATTAAATAGATAAGTAGCAGAAAATAAGTTGCAGCAGCACCAGAATATCACAGTAATGCACAAAGTGCCGTTAGTGCAAGTGTTTGAGTCCTTGTGTGTGCTCACAGTTTCAGTCATTGTTCTGTGGGAGTGGTGTGATGGAGGCCACAGCTCTGTATACAGTATATGTATTTTGATAATAAATGTATTTTGAACTTTGAATTTGATAATTATTAAAATATTAGACATGCAAAACAAGTGTGTTATGGAGTTAAAGTCAGCGTATGAGCTCTCACATGCAACCAGAGTTAGCAAATCTATTCTACACTTGTGTTAGAGACCATATGATGAAATATAAGCTTGATCCCAGAACATTTGCACATATGGTTGATTTTTCCTTTTACATAAAGATCCATAGCATAAAGTCTCCTAGCCCCACCCCCAACCCCCTCTTCACTTTCAGATTTACTGTACCGCTGCTGTACGGTCCACTTCATTTCGGCTGCTGAGAATGAAACAGGCTTCTGCGTCATCCATCCTGTCACAAGGGAAGACACACAGCATGTTGGCTTCATAATTATCCATAACCCTTCAATACACTTGTGAATCAATTCTCAGACTTTGTGACCCATACTTACCATGAAATGATGTCATAGCAATTGCTGAATCATTAAACCAGCCTCCTCAATTTCCTGAGCAGGGGTACAGCAGCTTTTACCTGTACAAGCTTTATCATGCTATTTTTGCATGATTTCTATTTATCAACTCTATTTCCCACATGTTGTATAAATTTAATTCCCTGGTGTATTGGATAAGATTTAAAACACAATTTTGTACAATGGATAGAATCTTGTATGGAAACACCAATTCCCTTGAGTGGAAAATCCTACAAAAATTCGTGGATACGGCCCAGTCCATCACAGGTACAGCCCTCCCCACCACTGAGTACATCCACACGGAGCACTGTTGCAGGAAAGCAGCTTCCATCATCAAGGACTCCCACCACCCAGGCTATGCTCTCTTCTTGCTGCTGCCATTAAGAAGGTACAGGAGCCTCAGGACCCACACCACCAAGTTCAGGAACAGTAATTACCCCTCAACCCCTTGAACCAGAGGGGGTAACTTTACTCAACTTCACTTGTCCCATCACTAAACTGTTCCCACAACTTATGGACTCACTTTGAAAGATTCTTCATCTCCAGTTCTCAATAGTTATGTTAATTTATTTAATATTATTCTTTCTGTATTTGCACAGTTTGTTGTCTTTTGCACACTGGTTATCCACCCTATTGTTGCAATTTTTCATTAATTCTATTATGGTTGTTGGATTTAATGAGTATGCCAGTAAGAAACTGTATTTCAGGGTTGTATATGGTGACATATATGTACCTTGACAGTAGGTTTACTTTTAACTTTGATGGGAAGAAAAACAAGAGAGCAAAGGAACATAATTTTCATATTAGAATCACGTTGTCTGTAAAATAAATTATGAACTTAAAATCAAGACGAGTGGAAATCTTTCACTTACTTATGAAACTCTGGCGTCTGGGATAAGTGGAGCTTTCAACTGATAAGGAGTATTTGATTATCTATCAAGGAATATGAAAATGAGGGAGAAAACTGACTTGATCTCCAGGTTAGCCAATGACTTGATTGAATTGTAGATCAGACTGAAGGTGCCGGATGCTTTCCCCCTTCCTTTTACTTTTTCTTTTGATTCAATATGCACCTCTCATCTGTTTTATTGTAAATGAGGGCTAATACTGCAGGTTAATACTTTCCTGTATCTTCTTACAACATTGAAGGAGGCCCTTTGGCTAAATGCCAGCTCACAGGGCATTCTCACGTTGAACTTTGTGAAGTTCCTTTTCTGATGTTCACACACTCCAAATCTTACTGCAAAGTCTTTGATGTGTTTCACGAAATTGTTAATTCCAAAGTCTTTTACATGATCCACCAAAATCCAGTCAGTCAGTTATCATCACTCACTCTTCTCATGTTTCAACTGGGTATCAGATCAGAAAGTGATTTCCATCTGATTGAGTCAGTTAATTTGAAAATCCAAATGCACCACCTTTTCAAGAGATGTGCAATAAACACTGACCAGAAACCAATGCCCGCCAAAACACAAAGCTCACCAAGTAACGAATCAGGGTTGTGTGTTATAGGGTGAATATTGTGGCTACAGAGCAGAGATGGTGAGGTAATTCACCTGTTAAAGGAAGACTAGTGTCTACACTGCTGTAAAACTGTGATTATTTTATGCCCATAATGTATTTATAACTATCATCTGATCACTGCATTCATCCGGAGAAATTACCCTCCTTTATTGCGAGAGTTGTGTATTTTCAGTCTTCACTTCAGTTTCCCATGCACTTTAGAAATTGGGCTTTTTTTCCATTGGGTAAATAGGGTTTAATGCACAAAGACTAAAGAGAGATTAGCTTCATTTGTCATATGTACATTGAAACATATAGTGAAATGCATCATTTTGTGTCAAAGACCATCACAGTTCAAGAATTGTGCTGGGGCCGGCCTGCAAGTGCTTCCGCTCTTCTGGCACCAATATAGCATGCCCACTACTCTCTAATCCTTGGAACGTGGGAGGAAACCGGAGTACCCGCAGGAAACCAACATGGTCACGAGGAGAGTGTACAAACTCCTTACAGTGGGAATTAAACACTGATAGGTGATCACTGGTGCTGTAAAGCGATTGCACTAACCATTATGCTACCATGCTGCCCCAATAAACTGTTAGCTCTGAATCCATCACACCACCAACTCACTGACTGGCACAGTAGATGAAGCAAGCATTCTGAATGTAGAGCTGGTCTGGCTTCTAGAGGGACAGTTCATTTTGTTTGAACATCACCTCCTATACGCAAGAAGTTTTTTGTATCTTTGCCTGCACAGTTGATATTTTATTCTGATTTGAAGCACAGTGTGGAAAGACATTTATCTCCATCCTCCCTTTATTTGCCCTTTGACAGCGATATCTGAGAGTCTTAAGATTTTGATAATATTGGTAAACACTCAGTGGATATATTTTTGAAGAAAAGTATTATGCTGAGGCTGATCTTTGTGCCACGTATTTACACTGTATAGATATGGAGTGTTACATATGTGTACTACCTTGGTTAACATCTGTTGCGAGAATAATCAGCAGCATTAGTATATTCAGGCATGTATTGAATTTAATATGGATTCTCAATATTCCTGGATTTCAGTGCTTTAAAAGGGATAGAGAGGGCGGAAAAAGGGGAGGAGGGGTGGCATTACTGGTCAGGGATACTATTACAGCTACAGAAAGGGTGGGTAATGTAGCAGGATCCTCTTTTGAGTCAATACGGGTGGAAGTCAGGAACAGGAAGGGAGCAGTTACTCTACTGGGGGTATTCTATAGGCCCCTGGTAGCAGCAGAGATACAGAGGAGCAGATTGGGAGGCAGATTTTGGAAAGGTGCAAAAATAACAGGGTTGTTATCATGGGTGACTTTAACTTCCCTAATATTGATTGGCACCTGATTAGTTCCAAGGGTTTAGATGGGGCAGAATTTGTTAAATGTGTCCAGGACAGATTCCTGTCACAGTATGTGGACAGGCCGACCAGGGGGAATGCCATACTAGATCTAGTACTAGGTAATGAACCGGGTCAGGTCACAGATCTCTCAGTGGGTGAGCATCTGGGGGACAGTGACCACCGCTCCCTGGCCTTTAGCATTATCATGGAAAAGGATAGAATCAGAGAGGACAGGAAAATTTTTAATTAGGGAAAGGCGAATTATGAGGCTATAAGGCTATAACTTGCGGGTGTGAATTGGGATGATGTTTTTGCAGGGAAATGTACTATGGACATGTGGTCGATGTTTAGAGATCTCTTGTGGGATGTTAGGGATAAATTTGTCCCAGTGAGGAAGATAAAGAATGGTAGGGTGAAGGAATCATGGGTGACAAGTGAGGTGGAAAATCTAGTCAGGTGGAAGAAGGCAGCATACATGAGGTTTAGGAAGCAAGGATTAGATGGGTCTATTGAGGAATATAGGGAAGCAAGAAAGGAGTTTAAGAAGGGGCTGAGAAGAGCAAGAAGGGGGCATGAGAAGGCCTTGGCGAGCAGGGTAAAGGAAAACCCCAGGGCATTCTTCAATTATGTGAAGAAAAAAAGGATGACAGGAGTGAAGGTAGGACTGATTAGAGATAAAGGTGGGAAGATGTGCCTGGAGGCTGTGGAAGTGAGCGAGGTCCTCAATGAATACTTCTCTTCGGTATTCACCAATGAGAGGGAACTTGATGATGGTGAGGACAATATGAGTGAGGTTGATGTTCTGGAGCATGTTGATATTAAGGGAGAGGAGATGTTGGAGTTGTTAAAATACATTAGGACAGTTAAGTCCCCAGGGCTTGATGGAATATTCCCCAGGCTGCTCCACGAGGCAAGAGAAGAGATTGCTGAGCCTCTGGTTAGGATCTTTATGTCCTCATTGTCCACGGGAATGGTACCGGAGGATTGGAGGGAGGTGAATGTTGTCCCCTTGTTCAAAAAAGGTAGTAGGGATAGTCCGGGTAATTATAGACCAGTGAGTCTTACGTCTGTGGTGGGAAAGCTGTTGGAAAAGATTCTTCGAGATAGGATCTATAGGCATTTAGAGAATCATGGTCTGATCAGGGACAGTCAGCATGGCTTTGTGAAGGGCAGATCGTGTCTAACAAGCCGGATAGAGTTCTTTGAGGAGGTGACCAGGCATATAGATGAGGGTAGTGCAGTGGATGTGATACTAAAGGCATTTGACAAGGTTCCACACGGTAGGCTTATTCAGAACGTTAGAAGGCATGGGATCCAGGGAAGTTTGGCCAGGTGGATTCAGAATTGGCTTGCCTGCAGAAGGTAGAGGGTGGTGGTGGAGGGAGTACATTCAGATTGGAGGATTGTGACTAGTGGTGTCCCACAAGGATCTGTTCTGGGACCTCTACTTTTCGTGATTTTTATTAACGACCTGCAGGTGGGGGTAGAAGGGTGGGTTGGCAAGTTTGCAAATGACACAAAGGTTAGTGGTGTTGTAGATAGCGTAGAGGATTGTCAAAGATTGCAGAGAGACATTGATAGGATGCAGAAGTGGGCTGAGAAGTGGCAGATGGAGTTCAACCCGGAGAAGTGTGAGGTGGTACACTTTGGAAGGACAAACTCCAAGGCAGAGTACAAAGTAAATGGCAGGATACTTGGTAGTGTGGAGAAGCAGAGGGATCTCGGGGTACATATCCACAGATCCCTGAAAGTTGCCTCACAGGTGGATAGGGTAGTTAAGAAAGCTTATGGGGTGTTAGCTTTCATAAATCGAGGGATAGAGTTTAAGAGTCGCGATGTAATGATGCAGCTCTATAAAACTCTGGTTAGGCCACACTTGGAGTACTGTGTCCAGTTCTGGTCACCTCACTATAGGAAGGATGTGGAAGCATTGGAAAGAGTACAGAGGAGATTTACCAGGATGCTGCCTGGTTTAGAAAGTATGCATTATGATCAGAGATTAAGGGAGCTAGGGCTTTACTCTTTGGAGAGAAGGAGGATGAGAGGAGACATGATAGAGGTGTACAAGATAATAAGAGGAATAGATAGAGTGGATAGACAGCACCTCTTCCCCAGGGCACCACTGCTCAATACAAGAGGACATGGCTTTAAGGTAAGGGGTGGGAAGTTCAAGGGGGATATTAGAGGAAGGTTTTTTACTCAGAGAGTGGTTGGTGCGTGGAATGCACTGCCTGAGACAGTGGTGGAGACAGATACACTAGTGAAGTTTAAGAGACTACTGGACAGGTATATGGAGGAATTTAAGGTGGGGGCTTATATGGGAGGCAGGGTTTGAGGGTCGGCACAACATTGTGGGCTGAAGGCCTATACTGTGCTGTACTATTCTATGTTTACTTGACTCTCCACAGTTTCACAAAAAAAAAGAGATCTCATTAAAACCTTTGAAGAAAGCTTCTGTTTTGGGTGATTTTTGATAAGTAGTTTAGGTCACTGCATTGTTGTGAGCAGACGCACAATGAGGGCAGTAGAACTGTCACCAAGTTAATATTCCCTAGAGATCACACAGGGTCTCTCTCCCTTTTGTTTCAGGGACAAATAGATGCTGCATTGATATGGCAACTCAGCTTACTTGGCTCTCATGAGATCTTGATCTTTCAAAGCAGATCCCTGCAGGTAAATGACCCGCTGGGACCAGAGAGGAATCTGTAACACTCGGCGCACCTGCAGGTCCATCTCAGTTGGGCAGAGGATGACAACATAGTAATCCTGCAACATAAAGGAGATAAACTACAGAATATGCTAAAACAGGATTAAATGAGCACAGATTAACATTGCAATTAGATCGGATATAACATAACTTTAAACAATAATCTTCCATTATTACTCATTTAAATATAAAATCTATTAACTATATTTACAGAGGTGGGCATCACAAAAGTGCCCCAAGTGACGGTTACCCCATTGCATCACGGAGGCAGTTCAAAACAGATTCACTCATCTAATTCCTGAGAAGGGAGGTTTGTCCTATCATGAACAGCCAAAGGAATAATGTCTCTATATTTTGAAGTTCAGAAGAATGAAGGTGATCATACCAAATGAAACACACAAGTAGGAGTGGCTGGGTAGATGTTGAGATGTTTCCAATGGAGTATCTCAAATTGTGGCAGAAAGTGGTGAATCTCTGAAATTCTGTACCCGAGAGTCAAAGTCAAAGTTGAAATTAATATTGTATGCATAGATGCAATGAAAAACTTACTTGCAGCAGCATCACAGGCACATAGCAGCATATAAGCAGCATTCACAAGAAAAAAAAATTAAACATAAATTATACACTATTTTTACAATAAAGAACACAATCAGAACATAATAAAACAAGTTCAATTTTGTGCAAAATGATCAGTGTTACTATACTGAGGTAGTTATTAGGATTGTGTCAGCTGGTTTAAGAACTGGATGGTTGAAGAAGGTAGCTGTTTTTGAACCTGGTGATGTAGGACTTTAGGTTTCTGTACCTCCGGTACAATTGGAGCTGCAGGATGGCGTACCCTGAATGGTGTGGATCTCTGATGACGGATTTTGCCTCCTGTACACAATACCTAATGAGTTGTGGAGGTTAGATCATTAGCGATATTTAAAGTAGATTAATATTTGAAAGATTAGGGAATTAAGGACCACAGGGGTACTGACGCAGAAAATAATTTGAGGCTTGCCACAGATCAGCATGATTGTATTGAAAGACAGGGCAGGCTGAGAGGCCGAGTCTAGCTCCTGTTTTCTCTTTAAGTGCAGTCTTGTTCTCTGTTGCAGCTAGAAGCAACTTTGAATAAATTAAAGAGCAATTTACTCATTTAAAGCTGTGCATTGCCTCCATGCTCAGAGACCTCCACTTCCCAGAATTACAACATGTTCATCCTTGTTATCAAATTCACCATGACATCTGCCACTTATGCATCTCCACCTCTATAACCTCTGTTGGCTCAACAACCTTTTAAGGTTACCGTAAATCAACAATCTTTAATTTTCATCATTCCACCTGTGAAGTTACTCCTTAAATGTCTATGCCCCTTCAACCTTCATTAAACTGTAGTTTACAATTTGCACCTTTGACCAAACACATTTGCTTATTGTCCCAATTTTAGTTCTGTGTATCAAATCGTATTTGATATCGCTCTTGTAAATTAACTTGGGATTTACTTCATTCAACAATGTATTTACATGCAAATTGCTCTCGTTAACATCCCTGAACAGAAATGCTATACAATTAAGAAGGAAATAGTCACATTAGAAGGCAGCAAAACACAAGGAAGCTGAACGTTTTCTGTGGTGCCTCAGCATGAGCCTCGAGGATAAAGGCTGAGTTTTGCTTTATATCTAATTTCATACGGAGATCACAGCTTGTTTTCTATCACTAGAGGACTCTGGACTACTCTCAAAATTAAACTGGGAGTTTCACTCTCAATAACCATTTCAAAAATCAAACACTTAAAATTATCTGAAAATCCAATTGTTAGGTTTTTCATCTATTTATGTAAAGGTCCTTTCTCTTGGGAGATATTTGTTAACTTCAATCTTTTTCCTCTCTTGCTGCTTTTGTGGTTCTCTGCTGCTGTACTCAGCCTTTTGACAAATCCAGTTCTGAAAATGGTTAAGGAAGAAAATGTAGAATCATCTGAAAATAAACCTACGTCATTGAAATCTATTTCTGGAACAAATGCTGAAGCTGGAATTGTTCTGTTAAAAGGAAAACAAATTTTCAGTAGTAAATGTTGCATAAAAATCAGCTCATAAAGGAAGAAAGGCTTGAACTCATACAATAACTTTCATGTCTTTATTAAGAAATCTCAAAGTGCTTTACCTCATATTTACAGTGAGAGTGAACAAGGCTATTGGCTATTGGATCCTTACCAACTCACAGTGGAGCAAACCTATTAAGTCCCATTTCCTTCTCCTTAATTCCCTATACACTTGCAACTTATTTTCTCTTTAAAATGCAGATCAGCTCTCCTTTCCTTTGCCCATAACGTACAGATGTCATCCACAGGTCATGAATGCCTGACTTGTATAGAGTCCATACATTTGAAGGAGCATTAGGAAGATCAACGGGATGGATTTTGTCAGCTACTGTGGGGTTGCAGGCATCTTCACTCACCTAGGATCTCATTTTGTGGCTGCATTTTTTATCTGTAAATTGGTCAATTTATGAACAGTTCACAGGAATGGAAGCCTGCTGAAATCTGGGGACAACCCGTAACAGGGATAAATTACAACTAGCATTTAACTTTCCAGATTCATCTTTGGGATGTGTGAGGAAAGCAGAAAGATTGTTTTTTTTCTAATTAAGTTTTTATGTATTTTTAAATGAATAATTTTTACTGCTTTCAATAATTCTTAATATATTTTGTCAGTCAGTTAAGCTGGGGAGCATGTTGAAGCCAGCGGTCAAGGATTTTTCAGCAGCTTTGTAGCTGTAGCTTGCTCAGGTACCACACAGGATGTTGTTTATATTGCAGAATCTTCTGCTACCCCAATGGATGCTCAGACACTTACTGTAAGTAATTTCACCTCAGCAGAACTGCACAAAGCAATTGTGTTCTATTGGACACCGATGCAAGCCCAGGTGATTCAGCTCCAATGATAAATCCTGGGCTACACAGTTGCAGTGAAAGCCATTGCCTATTTTTACCTGAAGCCTAGGATGAGCATAAAATTCATTGAGGAAATCCATCAGCAGGTCGATTTTTAAGGAGCTGACACAGAGGACAACATGTTTCTCTGTCTGCGCTCGATGCCGACTGTAATTCCCACCAGACTTCTGCCTTTCCATCCACAAGTAAACAAGCTCTTCAAACTGTGAAGAGAAAAATACTCCAAGTGACTAAGTTAGTCCTTCACTAAGCTTATCAGTGACATGAATTAGATGAAGCAATGCATTGTCTAAACAGTCACCAAACATATTAGCATTTCCCTGTACAGTAATGTCACCTTTGATTCACTTTCATGTAGGATTTTATAAGATTTGCTTATGTTGATAAAAAAAAGCTTGAGGGAAATGCAAGGAATTGACAATTTAAGAAGCCAGCTGCAGCTACTTTAAGTGAAAGAACATAAAGCAGTATAACACAGTAACAGGCCCTTTGGCTCATAATGTTATTCCAGACCAATTAAATTAGTAATCAAATGGACAACTAAACTAATCTCTTCTGCCTACACAATGTCCACTTTCTCCCATTTTCCTCACATTCATGTGCCTATCTAAACATCTCTTAAGAATCCCTGATGTATCTGCCTCTGTCACCACTCCAGGCAGCACATTAGGCACCCACCACTCTCCGTGTAAAAAAAAAGTTGCCTGTCACATCTCCTTTGAAATGACCCTCCTCACCTTAAATACATGCCCTCTGGTATTAGATATTTCAACTGTGGAAAAAAGATGCTGTCTGTCTACTCTGTCTATGCCTCTCATAACCTTCTATCAGATCTCCCCTCAGTTTCCACCACTACAGAGAAAACAACCCAAGTTTGTCCAACCTCTCATTTTAGCACATGCCCTCTAATCCAGGTAGCATCCTGGTAAATCTCCTCTGCACTCTCTCCAAGGCCCCGGCATCATTCCAATAATGGAACAGCCAGAACTGTATGCAATATCCAGATGGGGCTTTACTAGAGTTTAATAAAGCTGCAACATAACCTCTTGAACTCAATGTCTTGACTAATAAAGGCAAGTATGTCATATGCCTTCTTAAACACCCTATCAACATGTCATTAACCTATGACAGAATTTAGTTTTATCTATTCAAAGAAATCAGATGAATGCAAGCAAAAATTTGATTTCAAAAACTGGCTTGACGTCACTAAAAAAATCTATCTCTTCATATTAATATTTGTCGTTTGCATAGAGAATTGCAGATTTAAGTTGGTGATGTGAGAATATCCCATACCAGTATTAACCAGCTTTAAAGGATTTTATAATTTCTATGTTCTCCAGATTTTGTCTTCACTTTCCTAATTTCTCCGTGACATTTGATTTCAAAGCTTCAATTGATTGCTTCAATCGGGTTTCATAGTTCTGGGTACTGATGATCAAAATATGATCTGTAAAATGAAACTCTCTTTATGAATTGCAAGAGGAAGTTCCTTTCAAGATCTGGATCTATTTCTCTGACCTTCATTTAATCAGGCATTTAACTTGTGATTCAATGATTTGACTAAAAATTTTTTAAATCAATACCGTCAATGAAATCCACTGCAAATCTATAGATTATGTAAAAGTCAACATCCTCCAGGCAAAAATGAAATATATTACACTAGACCAATGTAAACCTTCTGTT
Organism: Mobula birostris; assembly: GCF_030028105.1. Lineage (NCBI taxonomy): Eukaryota > Metazoa > Chordata > Chondrichthyes > Myliobatiformes > Myliobatidae > Mobula > Mobula birostris. The sequence continues at coordinate 20,719,222 of NC_092391.1, read as the reverse complement.
TTCTGTAGTAATGGCTTTGGGTTAATGCCACATTAACTCCAGGTACAGATTTAATGGGAATTCACCAGTGATTACTTAGAAATTGCATCCTGAGCACAGGATTATTGCATTAAATATATATCGTAATTCCTTAAGAATACAGGTCTGTTTTTTATAGAATTTGATACAAATATAAATATCTAGATATTCTAAGACACACTCCGGTCCAGAAGGTGGCAGTAATGCACCTTAAAGCTGTTTGCCAGCTGCCATAAAACCTCAGAAGAAGAAATTGCAACCTAGTAGACCAACCCCTGTGCAGTAAGCAGATATGAAACATTTCCAATATTTGTCCACTTACATGAAACAAGAGCTATAGAAGCTTTCTTTGTAACCTAAGGCAGCCTACCAATGATAAGAATCTGAGATTGATACCAATGGAAAAGGTTGGGCAAGGTATGAGGAGATAATAGAAAGTGGGATGATTGACAAAGAAACAATAGGGAGCTGGCAATCTCCTTGATCACTGTGGTAAAGTTGCCAGGTGCACTCAGCCAGCCACCAGCGACCCTTTTAAGTCATAAAATTTAAAAGTTAACTCCTAAATAGTTCTGAGGCACAAGAGATTCTGCAGATGCTGGAAACCTTGAACAGCACACCATTATTGCTGGAGAAATTCAGCAAGTCAGGCAGCATCTATGAGGGAAGTAAGTTGTTAAGGTTTTGGGCTAAGACCTTTCATCAGGACTAGGGACCTTTGCAAGAGTTACTGATTAGGCAAGATGGAGACCATATTCATGACGTGTGTGTTATTTTCAAGGAAGTCTGAAGTGATTTTCTAACAGGCAACCAGATCATTGCCATGTGTAAATCTCAACACTGTTATCTTTGTCTTTGCTAAACAATTCTTAGTGTGTAGTGCACACAACTGAATGCACTGGCACCCTTTCCAAAGTGTCAGTGGAATTCTGGGTAATTGAGATCCTCACCAAGAACGTACAGTGCCTTGTAAAAGCATTCGTTCCCAACCATTTGTTCACATAAATGAGTACTTCAATCAAGGATATTGATCAATTTAACTGAGAATTTTTACTTAGGAATCACATGCTTGTTTTTTCCACAGTAAAGCCCCAAAAAACAGGGAAAATTGTAAAGTATGATCAACTAAAAATTCAAAAACTGAAATGCCAGCAGTTCAAAAGCACTCATCCCTCTTTGCTCAGCACTTAGCTGAACCGCCTCTCATAGCTGTTACAGCCAGTGGTCTTTTGGGATAAGTCTCTACGAGCTTTACACAACATGATGGAGCAAGATTTACCCATTCCTCCTTGGAAACTTGCTCAAGCTAAAGGCTGATTTATACTTGTGCATACTAGCTTGCGCCGTAGCCTACGTAAGTGGGCTACACCGTTGTCAGCATTTATACTTGTGCGTTGGTGTGTTTGCGTCGCTCTGCAATTCGGGCACATACACGCATGTGCACGCACCTGCCCATGCATGGCTTCATGGTCATGGTAGTCTTTCTGGGGTAAACAAGCTTAAAGCGAGCATCTTTTTTCGTAAAAGCAAAATGTGCCCTTCATAATTTCGGAGGTCTGTAAAGCTTTATGGAAAGCATTGCAGCCAGAGTTCCTTCCCTGCCCTTCAGTCGCCCAATGGGAAGCTATTGCAGCATAGGAGGAAATGCAATGCTACCAAGCGGACCAATCACAGTTGTTGCGGTCTGCGTTGCCGCGACGTGTAGTTACATTTTGGGAGAGGTGCGCGTCAGGCTATGGTGTAGATTTGACGTACAAGTATAAATCAGCCTTAAGTCAGGTGAGTTAGGGAGCAGCAGTGGACAGCAATATTTATGTCTTGCCAGAGATGTTCGATCTGAGTGGGCCACTCAAAGAACATTAATTTTCTACATTTGAAACCACTTGGTGGTTGCTCTGGCAGTGTGCTTTGGGACATTGCCCTACTAAAAGACAAACTTCCTGCACAGTTTGATCTTCTGGTAGAGGCTTGCAGGTTTTTATCCAAGATCTTTATGTATTTAGCAGCATTCATCTTCCCATCAATCCTGACCAGATTTCCAGTCCCTGTTGCTGAAAAGCATCCCCATAGAATGATGCTACTTCCACCATACTTTACAGTACGGATAGTGTTACCTGGGTGATGCACAGTATTAGATTTATCCCACATGTACTGCTTAATGTTGAGGCCAAAAAGTTCTACTTTAGTCTCATCTGACCACAAGACCTTCTTCCGTGTCTTTACAGTATCTTCTAAGTGACACTTTGCCAAGTCTTTACAGGCAAGGAAATATTCTTTCACCCATACTTTTACAAGGCACTGTATTCTCACCAATTCTCTACACATCATGTTCCCAATCTAACTTACTTATTTTTGGGAACTTCCTGCTGAGATATTGAAGTTGACTGGGAACTCATTCTCAGCAGGAGAAAAATACAATATTGAGATTGCCATTAATGAAACTAGGATGGAACACTGCCTCACTTTTCTTAAATGATGCCTGAAAGGCTGTTTTCATGAAAGTAGCTTGCTGCTCATCCTGTAGAAAACACTCAACTGAAACATTGATATGATCAGTAAAATAGACAATAGCAAACACATAAACAATCAAGTAGTTACAACTAGCAACATACCTGGAGAGGCAATACTACCAAAGCCACACATATCATTATGACAACAAGGAGCTGTGAAGGCCAAATATGAGGTGTCACATCACCAAATCCAACTGTAGAGAAGGTGACAATGCAGAAGTAAAGGGAATTGAAGAATGAGAGATTGTCTCCTGCTCTCTCCAAATGCTGGATTCCGCACGCTCTGGAATATCAATGGAATCGTTACAGGTTAGCATCTTGACTATACAACATCTTAATTTTCTGATGAGAATAACAGCAAAGCTTAAATGAAGGAAAGTTTACAATCTCTGAAATAGTCATGTACAAATAAAATTGTAAAACTGGAAGCTGTTATAAGACTCGAGCGATTTTCCAGATGCTGGAAACCCAGAATAACACTTACAAAATGCTGGCAGAATTTAGCAAGTCAAACAGCAGCTATGGAAAGGAATAAACACTCAACGTATCAGGCTGAGACCCTTCAATGAGACTGGAAAGGAAGGGGCAAGAAGCCTCTATTGCCACAATGAGGCCACCCTCAGGTTAGAGGAACAACACCTCATATTCCGTCTGGGTAGCCTCCAACCTGATGGCATGAACATCAATTCTAGATTATTCCTTTTCTTTTCCTTACCTGCCTATCACCCACCCCGATGCCCCTCCTCTTTCCCTTTCTCCCTTCTATCAGATTCCTTCTCCTTCAGTGTTTTACCTTTTCTACCCATCACCTCCCAGCTTCTCACTTTATCCTGTCCCCACCCACCTGGATTCACCTATCACCTTGTTTCTTTTCCTTCCCCTCTACCCATCTTCTTATTCTGGTTTCTTTCCCCCTTCCTTTCCAGCTGCTACAAGGAATGTCCTATACCATTACAGGTAGTACAACTGAGTTTTCACTCTCAGACCCTGCAATGAATTCACTGCATGCTTTAAACCTAATGTACAGATGTTCCCCGATTTACAAAATTTTGCTACAATATCAGTAACTCTATAGCTCTGATATCCTTGATTTATGATTCTATTTTTTATCATAAATTGTGTGGCACTGACTGTTTACCGTATCAAAACACCCATGGTTTACTCCATCTTTGTGAAAAATGAAAGCTTGCTTAATGTTATATTTTTCACAAATGCTTGCCTATTGTAAAACGAGGTATAATTGTACTTGCCTTCTTGGTTCACACATAAAACTGTTATTAAGGTCTATTTGTACTTTTAGGAGCTTGTAAACATTTGATAGTGTGATGATTGACACGCTCCCCTGCCTTGAAAAATTATTTTTATACCCATGGTGTACAGACTCTCACAAAAAGTTGGAGAAATTGATTTTCAAACATTGTTCCCATTTTCTTTTAACTGACTCCATTAATCCAGGCATGTTTCCAAATCCATATGTTACTAGTTGTATGCCATTTAAATACTTTATATACTTACTGTTTTATACTTTCTCATTTGGGCTCTGCGTCTCAGTGAGACCACTGCAATTTTATTTCCCTACTGAGGCTTTCTGTTCAGATACCATAGATTCCCTGCAGAGAGCACTGCACTGAAAAAGACACCAGTTTAAAGGAAATCTCTTCTGACAAACCCATAAAGCTCTGTGGGTAGCTGTCAGCAAGTTAAATGCCAAATGCCATTTCTTTACTGCTGAGTGCAAAATTTGGGACAATTTTATTGTTACTGCTTAGTGAAATGACTTTTGAGTCATTTCTTTTCTACTCCTTTGATGAGTGCAGTTACACTCATGTCCATAGGTCACCACGCTGGCTATTCTGATGCACAAGACAGGGGCCTAGAAATAGGTTTACATGAAGCTCAAAAACAAACAGTATTGCAAAGATTTTACATCAATAAAATAAGCAAGACCAACAACACCCTGGCAAAGCTACTGATCCAGCTAGAGACCACCGCGCCAGAACTGCTTCTTAAACTCCGGACCGCACCTGGACCCGACCAGCGAGGCCCACCACGTTCCCGAAGACTGCGGTCTGCTACCGTGCTGGAGTGCTTGGAGGCACGGCCCATTCCGACCAGCACCTCTCCGCAGCAGACGACCACACAAAAGTGACGGCGAAGACCTCAAGGTGCCCCAGACGCTTCCCTGGAGCGACCACCGTAAAGCCCTGTTGGTGGCCATCCACAGCTGCCGGAAGTGAGGCCTCCGCCGCCGACCTTGGAAATCGAGCCTGAGGCTCGGCTGGAGAGGAAGCCTCTGCAACAGTGACTCCGCTCCGGGACCTGACCCAATCGACAGCCCAGGCCCCCGGCAGCTGGAAGTGGCAGTGGCGCCTCCCCCATTACTCGGCCCGACCCAAAGCGTCTGACGACACGACCCACCTATCGATCCCTGCGGGATGCGTCCACCAACCTCAAAGAGCTGACAACACACTGCATCAATGGAAACCTGGAAAGATGCACTATTTACCGAGGAAGCATGGGAAAAGAGCTGGGCTGCTGGTCAGATTGAAGCTGAGGGGCTTCAGGGTCCCTATGCCCACCATCCTACTAGCTAACGTGCAAGCCATAGAGAACAAGGTGGATGATCTTAAAGGGAGACTCACCTACTGCAGGGAGATGCAAAACTGCTGTGTATTCTGTTTCACCGAGACCTGGCTCTCCCCGCCAACCCCGACTGTGCCAGCTGACCAGAGAGATTTTCAATCCATCCAATGGCCCGCACGGCATCTTTGGGTAAGACGAGGGGAGGTGGTGTCTGCCTACTGATCAACATTGCGTGGTGCTCGGACACAGTGGCACTGACAAGCTCCTGCAGCCCGGACCTGGAACACCTGTCGGTGAAGTGTTGTCCCTACTATCTGCCACGGGAATTCACCTCGGTCATACTGACAGCGGTCTACATTCCCCCCAGGCGGACGTGGAGGGTGCTCTGAACATACTGTATGCCAACATCAGTGAACTTGAGACCAGGTATCCAGAGGCTTTGCTCATTACATCCGGGGACTTTAACCAGGCCAACCTCAGAAAGTTATACCAACATGTCTCTTACCCCACTAGAGGTCCGAGTATACTTGACCATTGCTACACAGCAGTCAAGGATGCCTACCATTCCGTCCCACGACCTCACTTTGGAAAATTGGACCATCAGGCCGTACTCCTCCTCCCGGCTTACAAACAGAAACTGAAGCAGGAGGTCACAGTGTCAAAAGTAGTGTCACGTTGGACGGAGGAAACTGATGAGGTCCTCTGTGACTGCTTTGAATCGGTGGACTGGTTAGTATTCAAGGACTCGGCAGCTAACTTCGATGAGTATGCCTCAGCTGTCACGGACTTTATTTGGAATTGCACGGATGACTGTGTGTCTCACAAGACAATCCAGGTATTCCCTAACCAGAAACCTTGGATGAATTATGAGGTCAAGTCCCTTTTAAAGGCTAGAGCTGCGGCTTTTAGGTCCGGGGATACCAGTCGCTACACGGAATCCAAGCGTGAACTTCGGAAAGCCATTAAGGGCGCCAAGAGGCAATATTGAGCCAAGTTGGAAGCCCAGGCTAACCAGAGGGATGCCAGTAGACTATGGCAGGGTCTACATGTGATCACTGGGCGCAAAGGCTGGGAATATCAATAACTGTGGCGCTTCTCTTCCTGACGAACTAAACATATTCTACGCAAGATTCAAACAGAAGATGAGCGTCCCGCTCCCTCCGGATGAACCGGACCTGGTGGCATCGAGATTCATCGCCACCAAGGAGGACATTAGAAGGGCCTTCCTGAAGATAAATCCAAGGAAGGCGACGGGCCCAGATGGCGTCCCAGGACGGGTTCTCCAGACCTGTGCAAGCGAGCTAGCTGGAGTGTTTGCTGACATCTTCAACTGCTCCTTGCTTCAGTCTAAGATCCCCTCGTGTTTTAAGAAGGCAACGATAATCCCAGTGCCGAAGAAGAGCAAGGTGGCATGCCTGAATGACTATTGACCTGTGGCTCTGACATCAATTGCTATGAAGTGCTTCGAGAGATTGGTTATGACACACATCAACCACAGCCTACCGGTCAACCTCGATGCTTTACAATTCGCCTACCGGAGTAACAGGTCAATGGCGATGCCATCTCTCTGGCCCTACATTTCTCCTTAGAACACCTGGAGAATAAAGACGCATATGTAAGGCTCCTTTTCATTGACTACAGCTCTGCCTTTAATACCACCATTCCAAATAAGTTGATTCCTAAACTCCGGAACCTGGGCCTCAGCACTCAGATCTGCAGCTGGATCTTCAACTTCCTCACAGACAGGACCCAGGCTGTAAAAATAGGGGACAAGCTCTCCTCTACAATCACTCTGAGCACCAGTGCCCCACAAGGCTGTGTACTCAGCCCCTTGCTGTACTCACTGTACACCCATGATTGTGTAGCCAAGTTTCCATCAAACTCAATATATAAGTTTGCTGATGACACAACAATTGTAGGCCGTATCTTGGGTAATGATGAGTTTGAGTACAGAGAGGAAATTAAGAACCTGGTGGCATGGTGTGAAGACAATAACCTATCCCTCAACGTCAGCAAGACGAAGGAATTGGTTGTTGACTTCAAAAGGAGTAGCGGACCGCACGACCCAATTTACATCGGTGGTGCGCAAGTGGAACAGGTCAAAAGCTTTAAATTCCTCGGGGTCAATATCACAAATGACCTGACTTGGTCCAACCAAGCAGAGTTCACTGCCAAGAAGGCCCACCAGTGCCTTTACTTCCTGAGAAAACTAAAGAAATTTGGCCTGTCCCCTAAAACCCTCACTAGTTTTTATAGCTGCACCGTAGAAAGCATTCTTCTAGGGTGCATCACAACCTGGTATGGAAGTTGTCCTGTCCAAGACCGAAAGAAGCTGTTGAAGATCGTGAACACGGCACAGCACATCACACAAACCAATCTTCCGTCCTTGGACTCACTTTACACCGCACGCTGTCGGAGCAGTGCTGCCAGGATAATCAAGGACACGACCCACCCAGCCAACATGCTTTTTGTCCCTCTTCCCTCTGGGAGAAGGCTCAGGAGCTTGAAGACTCGTACGGCCAGATTTGGGAACAGCTTCTTTCCAACTGTGATAAGATTGATGAACGGATCCTGACCCAAATCTGGCCCGTACCCACCAAATATCCGGACCTGCCTCTTGGTGTTTTTGCACTACCTTACTTTCCATTTTTCTATTTTCTATTTATGATTTATAATTTAAATTTTTAATATTTACTAATTTTAACTATTTTTAATATTTAATATTTGTAATCCAGGGAGCGGGATGCGCAGAATCAAATATCGCTGTGATGATTGTACATTCTAGTATCAATTGTTTGGCGACAATAAAGTATAAAGTATAAAGTAAACTGAAGAAAGTAAACTGACAGAAGACTTGACACTGAAAGAAATCTATAAGGACAGGAATGCACACTGTCAATGGCAGCACTGCAGACAAATGACTCTCCTAGAAGTCAATACAGAAGTTATGGCGGTGGGGCAGCACGGAAACTTTTGAACCACTGAGCCAGCTCCAGCCTTCAGACTGCATCCATTTTCAAAGATTCAAAGTACATTTATTATCAAAGTTATGTAAGCAGTAAATAACCCTGAGATTCGTCTTCCCACAGACAACCACGAAACAAAGAAAACCATGGAAGCCGTTTAAAGAAAAGCATCAAACCCCCAATGCACAAAAAAAGAACAAATCATGTAAACTGCAAAATAAAGTGAAAAACACTGAATATAAAGCACTGTAACGTTGAATCAGCTTTGTGGGTTTAGCGAGTGAGACAGAAAAACTTACCGTGAATAAGTATATTAATCATTTATTTACAAATAGTAAAAATTCAACCAAACATTCATGTTCCCCAAGATACAGAAACTATAAAGCTGAATATTCGACAAACATACTCAGCTAAAAGCAAACATCCCATCCTGCAGAAACTCATTTCAGGGAGGTAGCACCCCCGCCCCCACAACCCCATATCACCCCCCCCACCCCCCCACCCCCCCCCCCCCGGTCGACTTCCAAGGGTTGATGTAATATTTTGTTTATTGATTTTGTCTAATCTGTAAACCAAGTTGAGGATATGCAGAAAATGTGACATTAAAATATGTACTTATATTTTATGATCATGTTTATTCTATTACAACTTTAAGCAAGTCTACAGAGAGTTTGGTCTCATCACGTAGGACATCAATAGAGTAGCTCCTCAGCAGCTAGCCAGCTAGTTTAAATAACGTTAGCTACACTAATGAATGAATGACACCTGTTAAACTCACCTTTTACAGTCATTTAACCCATCATGGGCAATAGAAAAGTCACTGTTGCAAACAGTGCAGCGAGCAACACTGTCATTATTTTTGAGGTCGACTGTAAAGCCCGCTTACAGAGAAAACTGATAGGTCTACTTAGCACAAAGAGAGACCAATCAGGATGCTCACTCTTGTTCTCCCTCTCAAAAAAAATCAATTTCCGGGATATTGTATAAAATTTCCGGGCATCAGGGAGCCACTATCAATATGCGGGAGACTCCCGGAACTTCCAGGAGAGGTGGGATGTCTGGCTAAAAGTGCGTGCAGAGCATAACTTTCCAATGGTTACTGTATGTGTACCAGTTGCCTTAAACAAAGGAAGAGAGAGCAAGCCCCTTTCATGTGCTGTTTTATACCTGGGATATTTGAAACTGGACACCAGGTGGCTAACCAATGGGAAAAGCAACTGCAGTTTCTAAACTAAACAATCATGATGGAAGTGACTTTTGACAGGCCGAACAAGGCCCGCTCCCACAGGACAAACACTAATCCACTAAGTCATTGAAAGAGTCCAAGCATTTTCAGTCTAGTTCAGTCAGTCCAACCCAGCGCTGTCACTCATTATCTTCAGACTGCAGATAATGATTATTTTTATAATAATCCTACCCTAACTCATTTTATTTTCTCCACACCCATCAACGTTTCCCTAGATCAGGGGCTCACAATCTTTTTTATGCCATGGAATAATACAATTAAGCAAAGGGTCTGTGGACTCTAGGTTAGGAACCACTGCCCTAGATTATATCACTCACAATTGGGGCAAATTATTGCGGCCGAACAATATACCAACCAGCATATTTTGGGATGTGGACATGAAAGGAAACCAGAGTAGATGCAGTCACTGGAGGGACGTGCAAACTCCATACAAGCAGCACTGGAGTTCAGGTTTAAATCTGGTGGGTACCTCTGTAACACCTACAAATGGAAAGTCCCTTCCCTATCTGCTTGAGCCATTCTTGACTTCTGCAATGCAGCAGTGACCAAAGTGTTGTGCAGGACACAGCAAGAGCCAGCCTGCAAGGATCGTAAGGCAAGGTTTTTGTATGAGACAGTGTCCCTGACTTCGACAGCTTTGCAGACACTTCTGTGTGGTTGTGACTTCAGGTCTGCTGTACAAGTATAATAAGCTGGGAATCAAACCCAGTGCTTACTCAACTACATTGTAAGGATACTGTATTAAGCCGCCAAATTAACAGCTCAAATTGACATATATTAGAATCATACGCAGGTTTAATATCACTGATAGATGTGAAATTTGTAGTTTAGTGATAGCAGTACAGTACAATACCTAAAATATACAATAACATATTAAGAAATTATATATAACAAAATAAATATGTTATATAAATATAATATAAATACATAATAATATATAAAATAAATGAAATATGTACTGAAAAAAGAGAACAAAAATAGTGAGGTGGTGTTCATGGGTTGGTTCACTGTCTGTTCAGAATTCTGATGGCGGAGGGGAAGAAGAAGGTTAACTGCAACAGCATTGTCATACTTGAGTAACATTGGTCTAACCAAACAGAAGGCTATGTTAAAAGTAACAGCATCACCAAAGATAAAAAGGCTCTGCTAGGACTTACTGAGGATCTCAATGAATACTCAAATACACTTCATATTTATAGCTACATAGAAAAAATGGTAGGGCATTTTGTTCTCCTCATTTGGTTAATTGCAAACGAGTTACTTCCTTGAAGAAAAGTTGTTATAAATCAACTGATTATACAAAAAAATTGAAACTTATCAGCTCACTTTGTAACATAAATTATATCACTTCCATCAACAATCTTTTTTTCTCTCAAGCAAGCTAAATCTTTACACTGCTCTTATTTTTTTATATCAACTGTTACATTATGATACTTAACCTGCAATAATTATACAGATTCTACAGTTTATCAAAAACTACAGTACAGCTTTGTTAAAGAGCTGATTATCGACTACAAGAGGAAGAAGCTGTTACCAGTCTCAGGGAATCAGAGGTGGAGTTACCATAGCAGTGGCATTATCATATCAGAGGATCTGTCCTGAGATAGTGCATAAGTGCCCTCACAAAGGCAGCATAGAAGAGCCTCTACTTTCTTAGAATTTTGCACAGGTTTGGCATGTCATCAGAAACTTTGACAAACTTCTACAGATGCACAGCAGAGAACATCCTAACTGGTTGCATCACAGCTTGGTATGGAAACACCAATGCCCAGGAATGGAAATGACAACAGAAAGTGGTGGATATGTTCAGTCCATCGAAGGTCTTCCTACCATTCAGCACATTTACATGGAGTGCTGCCGCAAGAAAGCAGTATCAATTGTCAAATCCCCTTACCATCTAGGCCATGCCCTCTTCTTGCTTCTACCATCGGACACAAGGTGCAGAAGCTACAGGTCCCTCACTACCAGGTTCAGTAATAGTTATTACACTACAACCATCAGGCTCCTGAACTGGGATGTATAATTTCACTGACCACAACTCTGAAATGATTGTGCAACATCGAGACCCTCTTTCAAGGACTCATTACAACTCACGTTCTCAGTATTACTGCTTTAAAATTTGCACAATTTGTCTTTTCACATTTGTTGTTTGCTAGTCTTTGTTTATATATAATTTTTTTAGTAAATTTTATTGGGTTTTTTTGATTCATCTGTAAATACCTACAAGAAAATTAATTTTAAGGTAGAAAATGGTAACATATACATACTTTGATAATAACATTTACTTTGAACTGTTAAAGTTGGGACTTGGCTAAAACTGGGCTAGTGGGCTTGCTGGACTCATTTAATTATTTCAACTGATACTCTGTCACACTTTTAATTCACTTTCTTTAAAAGAAAGATATTTCATAGTGGTATCCAAGGGCACCAGAGTGTTGAGTGGAGTGTGGGAATCCCAGGGCTCTCGGTTTTGATGGAATGTGGGGATACCAGGGCCCCCAGGTATTGAGGGTGATGTAGCAATTCCAGAGACTCCGGATGTGAGGGGAATGTGGGAATCCCAGAGCCCCTAGGTGTTGAGGAGAATGTGGCAATCCCACAGCCCCTGGATGTGAAGTAGGTGTGGGAATTTCAGGGTCCTGGGGTGCTGAGGGAAGTATGCAAGTTCCAGGCTCCCCATGAACTGAGGGGAATGTGGTACCCCAGGACCCTGAATTGTTGAGTGAAACACAGGGATCAACACCTGCTGAGTCAGATACCAAACCATCTGTATTTCTGAACCATTATTTAGTTTGTTATTAGTATTTCACGTCTCATCGAAAAACTATCACTGTCACCTTTAAATAAGAATTTAATATAAAAACAAATTATTGAGAGGATTCAATAACAATCTTTGAGAAATGTTATTTGGATTTATCTGAAACAATCCATACCGTCTCATAGAAATGTCAAAATTGCAAACCCAATTATGGGCCATTTGAATCTGTGTAATGACAATTAGAAGAACCTACAGCCAAGACAAATCATTTAAAAGGATAGAAAATTATATTAATCACTCTGAAATGGGTAGTAACTATACAATTACCACCACCTCGCTATTTCCTGTGATGTTAGTGCACTGTAATAAAAAACATCACCAGTAATATCACAGTAATTAACAGTGTCTGTTCTACAAAAGCTTTCTCAGAAGCTGAAATGACGCACATTACTTTAAAAACTGACAGAAGGATATATTCAGATACATCTACTGTATCTGCCCGTACTTATATTGTACCACAAACTTTTTTGTCAAAATGTTTGCATGGCTCCAGGAAACTGTGAAGTGACCTTTGCCATGCTATTGCCAAAGCAGTTGTTCTGCATTGGTCCTCTCACAGCAATAAGACTATTCGTCTCAAGTTTGATGATACTGATTGAGTGAATATTAGTCCAGCACTACACTCAAAATGCCAGAGGAACTCAGCAGGCCAGGCAGCATCTATGGAAAAGAGTACAGTCGATGTTTCGGGCTGAGACCCTTCATCAGGACACAGTCCAGGTCTCGGCCTGAAGCATTGCCTGTACTCTTTTCCATAGCTGCTGCATGATCTGCTGAGTTCCTCCAGCATTTTGTGTGTGTTGTTTGGATTTCCAGCATCTGCAGATTTTCTCTTGTTTGTGATTGGTCCAGCACTATTTGGATGCATTGTGCATCTTTAATAAATTAAGTATAATAGATAAATAAGATAGGGACTTATCTTGTATGACTTAACAAGTCATCCAAAAGTTGGCAGATACCAAAACCATGTTAACCTGAATCACTAATTCTTTTTTTTTTATTTCAGTTTTTTTGCATTACTATTTTTAATTTAACTATATATATATAGTAATTCATTTTTTTTCTATATTTATCATGTATTGGATTGTACTGCTGACACTTACTTAACAATTTTCACGACATATGCTGGTGATAATAAACCTGATTCTGATATAAGGGACTTGTAGCCAAAAATCTATTGATCTAACGGAGGAGAGTGTTACCAGATGAAATGCAAATGTCTTTTATGTACTGAGAAGCTAATTCCAAAATATAATTAGCTGCTGCTAATGGTAAAATATGATTACGCAGGAAACAACAGAAGAGGCATTAACACGACTAACGTAATTTTTGTGAATTATGGGAGGAAGGAAAGCTGTGGGAAGCAAGCAGCTTAACAAGTATCAACCATGGTTTACTAATTACACACTTTGCTTCAGAGTCAGATTTCTCAGCTTAATGTAAACATTTGGATTTGCTACGACTCACAGCCACCAAGAATGAATGATATACGAAGAGAGCTTTGACCAGCAACCAATCCAGACATCGGAAGTTTAAGAGGAGCGGATTTCATTCAGCTACAACGTTGAAGTAGATAAAGGCAGCAGCAGGTGGCGGCATTGTAATAGAGCTTTGACCAGTGACCAATCCGAACATCAGAATTTTGAGAGGAGGGGATTTCACTCAGGTCCACTGCCGGAGTAGAAAAAGGCAGCAGTAGGTCAGGGTAGCATAATAGAGCTTTGACCAGTGTCCAGTCTACATTTGAGATTGATTAGCAAGAGCAAATTAAAGGAAGGCAGGGGCAAGCGCAGTGGCCATCATCTGAGTGGACAGAGTCAGAATGGTGATCGTGAGTCATTAGCTCTTCGAGGTTTCAATCAGGGAAACCAAAGAAACGCTCTAGGTTAAGTTTTTTTTCCTTCCCTTCTTTATATATCCTCAGCTAGGACAGCAGAGATGCCAGTAAGGATAGATGAATGCTCCTCTTGTGGGATGTAGGAAGGCAAGGAGATCCCAAGTGTCCCTGACGACTACAACTGCGATTAAGTAAATCCAGCTGCAGCTTCTAACAATCTGCATTAAGGAGTTGGAGCTGGAACTGGATAAACTCTAGTTCATTCGAGAGGCTGAAGGGGTGATAGATAGGGCACACAGAGAGGTAGTTACACGGACAGTGCAGGACACAGGAAAGTGGGTGACAGTCAGGAAGGGGAAAGGGGTTAAGGAGCCAGTGCAGAGTACCCCTGTGGCCATCCCCCTCATCAACAGGTATATCATTTTGGATACTGTTGGGGGGTGAGGGTTGACCTAATAGAGGGAAGTCACAGTAGTTGAGTCTCTGGCACTGAGTCCGGCTCTGTGACTCAGAAGGGAAGTGGGGAGAAGAGGCATGCTGTGCTGATAGGGTATTCATTAGCTAGGGGAACAGGCAGGTTGTGTGGGCAAGAACAAGATTTACGGGGTACCAGGGCCCACGACATCTCAGATCAAGTCCTCAGCATTCTTAAGTGGGAGGGTGAACAGTCAGAGGTCATGGTCCACATAGCTACCAATGACACGGGCAGGACGAGTGATGAAGTTCTGCAGAGGGAGTTCAGGGAGTTAGGTGCTAAACTAAGGGGCAGCGTGCTAGTGAGGCCAGAACTAGGAAGATTATACAGTTTAACACGTGGCTAAGGGGTTGTCATAGGAGGGAGGACATAAGATTTTTGGATCTTTGGGCTCTTTTACAGGGAAGGTAGGACCTGTACAGAAAGGATAGTTTGCACTTGAACTGGAAGGGGACTAATATCCTAGTGGGAAGGTTTATTAATGCTGTATGGTGGGGTTTAAATTAGAGTTGCATAGGGATGGGAACCAGAGTGCCAGGACAGTAAGTGGAGAGGTTGTGGAGACAGATGTTGGTAAGACCTCAGACAAAGTCAGGAATCAAAAGGTTGAGCATGGTACGACTAACATCCTGAGCTAGGTATATTTCAATGCAAGAAGTACCATAGGAATGGCGGATGAGCTCAGGGCATGGATCAACAACTGGAATTATAATGTTGTAATCATAAGTGGGACTTGGTTGCAGGAGGGGTAGGACTGTTAGCTCAATATTCCAGAGTGCCGTTGTTTTAGAGTTGACAGAGAGGGAAGGATTAAAGGAGGAGGGTTGACATTACTAGTCAGGAAAAATGTCATGGCAGTACTCTATCAGGACAGACTGGAGAACTCAACTAGCAAGGCGTTATGGATGGAACTGAGAAATAAGAAAGGGGCTATAATGAGAAATAATAATGGGGCTATATTACAGACCACCCAATAATCCTAGGGATTTAGAAGAACAAATTTCTAAAGAGATCACAGACAGCTGCAAGAAACGTAAGGTTGTTATAGCAGGTGATTTTAACTTTCCACATATTGACATATTTCACATATACTGGAAAAGGACTGGATGGTATAGAGTTTGTCCTATGTGTTCAGGAAAGTTTTCTTTAATCGGTACATAGAATTCCAAACAAGAGAGCATGTGATACTGGATCTGCTATCAGGGAATGAGACAGGGTAGGTGACAGAAGTTTTTATGGGGAACACTTTACATCCAGTGAACACCATGCCATTAGTTTCAAAATAAATATGCAAAAGAGATAGGTTTGGTCAGTAGGTTGAGATTCTAAATTGGGGAAAGGGCAATTTTGATTATGAGACCATAAGACAAAGGAGCAGAAGTCGGCCATTCAGCCCATTAAGTCTGCTCCGCCATTTTATCATGAGCTGATCCATTCTCCCATTTAGTCCCACTCCCCCGCGTTCCCACCATAATCTTTGATGCCCTGGCTACTCAGATACCTATCAATCTCTGCCTTAAATACACCCAATGACTTGGCCTCCACTGCTGCCCGTGGCAACAAATTCTATAGATTCACCACCCTCTGACTAAAAAAATTTCTTCGCATTTCTGTTCTGAATGGGCGCCCTTCAATCCTTAAGTTATGCTCTCTCATACTAGACTCCCCCATCATGGGAAACAATTTTGCCACATCCACTCTGTCCATTATATCAGAAATGAACTGGAAATTGTGGATTGGGACAAGCTGGTTTCTATCAAAGTTGTACTTGGAAAGTAGGAGGCCTTCAAAAATGAATTTTTGAGAGCACAAAGTTTGTATGTGCCTGTCAGAATAAAAGGTAAACATTACTAGTGTAGGGACCCTTGGTTTTCAAGAGATATTGAGGCCCTGGTTAAGAGAAAAAAGGAGGTGCATAGCAGGTATAGGCAAGTAGGAACAAATAAGGTGCCTGTGGAGTACAAGAAATGCAAGAGAACACTTAAGAAAGAAATCAGGAAGGTTGAAAGAAGGCATGAAGTTGCTCTAGCAGACATGCTGAAGAAGAATCCTCAGGGATTCTACAGGTATGTTAAGAGCAAAAGGATTGCTAAGGACAAAATTTGGTCCTTTTGGGAGACCAAAATGGTGATCCATCGGTGGAGCCAAAACAGATGGGGTAGATCTTAAATGCATTCTTTGCATCTATATTTACTCAAACACAAACATACATACAGAGTCTATAGAAGTGAGGCAAAGCGGCATCGACCCTGTACAGATTACAGAGGAGGGAAATCAGGGTGGATAAATCCCTAGGGCCTGACAAGGTGATCCCTTGGACCCTATGGGAGGCAAGTGCAGAAATTGCTGGGGCTCTAGCAGAGATATTTAAAACATCCTCTCCTCAGTGATAGGAGAGGCACCAGAGGATTGGAGGATAGTCAATGTTGTTCCACTGTTAACAAAAAGGCTCTAAACAGAAAACAGGAAACTATAGGCCAGTGAGCCTGATATGTTGTGGGAAAGTTATTGGAAGGTATTGTAAAGGATTGGATATATAAGTATTTGGATAGACACGGACTGATTAAGAATAGCTAGCATGGCTTTGTGCATGGTAGGTCATGTCTAACCAATTTTATAGAGTTCTTTGAGGAAGTTACCAGGAAATTGGATGACGGCAAGGCAGTGGATGTTGTCTACATAGACCTTAGTAAGGCATTTGACAAGGTCCCGCATGGGAGGCTGGTCAAGAAGGTTCGGTTGCTTGGCATTCAGGATGAGGTATTAAATTGGATTAGACATCGGCTTATGGTGGAGGATTACAAAGAGCTGGGGATACGAATTGACAATAAACTGGACTGGTCAAAGAACACTGAGGCTGTCTACAAAAAGGGTCAGAGCCGCCTCTATTTCCTGAGGAGACTGAAGTCCTTTAACATCTGCCGGACGATGCTGAGGATGTTCTACGAGTCTGTGGTGGCCATTGCTATCATGTTTGCTGTTGTGTGCTGGGGCAGCAGGCTGAGGGTAGCAGACACCAACAGAATCAACAAGCTCATTTGTAAGGCCAGTGACGTTGTAGGGATGGAACTGGACTCTCTCACGGTGGTGTCTGAAAAGAGGATGCTGTCTAAGTTGCATGCCATCTTGGTCAATGTCTTCCATCCACTACATAATGTACTGGGTGGGCACAGGAGTACATTCAGCCAGAGACTCATTCCTCCAAGATGCAGCACAGAGCATCATAGGAAATCATTCCTGCCTGCGGCCATCAAACTTTACAACCCCTCCTTTGGAGGGTCAGACACCCTGTGTCGATAGGCTGGTCCTGGACTTATTTCATAATTTACTGACATAATTTACGTATTACTATTTTACTATTTATGGTTCTATTACTATTTATTATTTATGGTGCAACTGTAACAAAAACCAATTTCCCCCTGGGATCAATAAAGTATGACTATGACTATTTATGGGAGAAGCCAGGGCGTGGTTTTAGAGGGCTGCCGCTCTGACTGGAAGCCAGTGACTAGTGGTGTGCCGCAGGGATCGATGCTGGGTCCTTTGTTGTTTGTCATCTACATCAATGATCTGGATGATAGTGTGGTTATCTGGATCAGCAAATTTGCAGATGACACAAAATTGGAAGTGTAATGGACAGTGAGAAAGTTGTCATGGCTTGCAGAGGAATGATCATCAGCAAGAAAACTGGGCTAAAAATGGCAGATGGAACTTAATGCAGACAAGTGTGAGATTTTGCACTTTGCTAGGACTAACCAGGGTAGGTCTTACAAAGTGAACAGTAGGGCACTGAAGAGTGTGGTAGAACGAAGGGATCTGGGTATACAGGCGCATAATTCATCAAAAATGGTGTCACAGGTAGATAGGGTCATAAAGAAAGCTTTTGGCCTATTGGCCTTCATAAACCAATGTATTAACTACAGGCGATGGGATGCTATGTTGAAGTTGTATAAGATGTTGGTGGGGCCTAATTTGGAGCATTGTGTGCAGCTTTGGTTATCTACCTGGAGGAAAGATGCAAACAAGTTTGAAAAGTATAGAGGAAATTTACAAGGATGTTGCTGGGTCTGGAAGACCTGAATTATAAGGAAAGATTGATTAGGTTATGACTGCATTCTCTAGAACGTAGAAGGTTGAGAGGAGATTTGATAGAGGTATACAAAATTATGAGGGGTACAGATAAGGTAAATGCAAGCAGGCTTTTTCCACTGAGGCTGGGTGGGACTAAAACCAGTGGACATGGCTTAAGGGTGAAAGGTGAGAAGTTTAAGGGGAACATGAGGGAAAACTTTTTCATTTAGAGGTTTGTGAGTGTGTGGAATGAACTGCCAGCACAAGTGGTCCATGCAAGCCCAATTTAAAGATTTAAGAGAAGTACATGGGGCTAGCAGGGATATAGTCCGGGTGCAGGCCATTTGGAGTAGGCAATTTAAATGGTTTTGGCATGGACTAGACAGGCCGAAGGGCCTGTTTCTGTGTTGTACTTCTCTAATGGCTAGTTTGGGGACTGGGGTTGGATTGGTGGCTTTCCAACTGTTAGGATGATTGGCAGTGAAAGTGAGAACTTTACAATTTAATTACAAAATATAGATGTGTATACAGTAGATTTCATTTGCTAAGTATTTTCTGCTATCAGAGAGCCTCACCAACTTAGGAGCACATATTGGGTAGAGGTACACCTTCCATTTATTATACTCACAGCTCCCAAATGGTGTGGAAGGAAGGTTTCTTTTCAGCAGTAAACTCATCCCACAAAACTATGGAATGTTTAACAAGAAGTCCATTAATACCTTGATATCTTATTGTGTTGATGAGAATGTGGAGTGGTGGAGGTGAATAGCAAAATTACACGGGTTAATTTAAGGGAAAGCTAAATAAATATGAGAGAGAAACAAGAGAAATAATAGGCTGAGGTTAAGAGTAGGAGGAGGATAAGACAGACCCATGACCTCACACCTACCAATAATATGATCTTGCAGTTTACACTTCCTCTGTAGTTACACTTTATTTTGTATTTTTCTGCCTTGTTCTACCTTAATGATGTTTTGATCTATATGAACAGTATGCACAACAAGCTTTTCATTGTATTTTAGTATTATGTGACAATAATAAACCAATTCCAATAAAGCAACACATACAATCATTTGGACCAAATAGTCTATTTCTGCTCTTTATGTAACTGATGTTGAAACTTACACACCTTCAAAACTAGGAGGAATTTATTTTTGAAATATCTGAGTATTACTTATACAATTGGCTTAATGACCAGTATCCAATGATCTAGAATATTCTGCTGAAAGTGCTGTCCATTATATACCAGAATTCTACTTTCAGGTTGTTTAACAGATATAACAAAATGATGAGGTTGGACTGTGGATTCACACAGTGTGATGACTGTGTATTCATCCACATAGTATAAAAAGTCATAGAACACAAATATTATTATGTACAATGTAGCATGATGCTTTGTGTTTCGGGTTATAGAAGCCAGGAAGACAATTTGAATGGAAACTTATAACAATGATTCTCAACTAACATTAGCCTATCTACTGCTAAAACACTCTACCACATCTTTCCCTGTTTCATATTTTACTATTCTAAAAATATCCCGAGTAGTCACTCAAATTCCACTAACTTCAGCTCCTCTAAAGTTCACTCAGTGACACACAACCTTGCATCATACCTTGTTTCAGTGCACCACAGCTTGCTTTACTGAGGGCATTGGCTCCTGCTCACCAATAATTTCAGACTTAAAGTGCTCATGCATGTTTTTTTGGATCCCTTCACAGGTTCAGTTTACTCTGATCTCTTAAACCCAACTCCAACCCAAAATAATTCTCTACTACTCCTATTTTTGTTTCCTGGACCCTCTCCCCAACTCAATTATCAAAAATGCCTCCAGGTATTTCAGCTGAACATCTTCCCTGTCAACTACTCCAGCTCTCAGTCTCTCTCTGCTACCTCAGATATCACCGTAAACACAGTATCCTGTCTAAGTTTGGTCAACTTTATTTAATTAAGCCTCCTTCCTCTCCAAAGGTGGAGGACAACTACCAGAGCATTCTTCTGTTCTTTGCCGCCTCTCCAGTGGTCTTTTATAAAGCCACAGATTTTTCAGATGTTGTTTGAAGCCTCAGCCAAGCTGTTCTAATTTTGACGTCAGTATTTTGTATGTTTTTTATGTCTCAAAGTCTCCCTGAACCCTTCACCTTTTGTAGTGTTGTTATTTGTGCTAGTTCTTTTGTCTTGTGTATAAATTATCAGCTCCTTTAATTGTCAATGCTGTCAGCATCTTTTGGAAATCCTTAATCACATCCCATTCTGTATTTGTCTGTCTATCTTTAATTTTATCATGTGTTTTACATCTCAAACACAGCAACTAAACAGAGACTGGAATTTCATCTGATGTTGTAACCATATCAATTCATTTCAGCTCACCATAATAAAGCAATCATACTAAAAATAAGGCAAGCCTCAACCCAAAATTCTCAAGACAATGCACATAGAAAAACTAATTAAACAATACTTTATAAAAGTTTGTATTTATCTGACATACATTGCATCCTCTGGACACTCCAATGTATGTTGCAACCACTGAAGTAGTTCTGAATTTTAATCACCACTGAATGCAACAAATTCTGCAGCCAATTAACACTGATGTCAATTCAATTCAATTCAAATAAAGTTAATTCAATTCAATGTGTCTGCAACCAGAAATTCCCAATTTAGTCTGGTTTAGAGCAGGGGGTGAGCCGGGGGAATTAATATTTTTTTGTTGACTGCTAACATCTAAGAATGTTAATTTCTCTATTACGCTTAAGTACGCTTAAATACGCTAAGATCGCTAACACTTATTTCGTTATATCACTGGCTTTAGTTTCATTAGTTTTTTTATCATTACAAAACTGTTCATCTTTGCTGGTTTCTTAAAGGATCGACGTACATTTTTCGACTTAGAACTTCATTATTGTGGACTGCATTATACAGTGTCAACCCCCATGCTGAGTATCTGAGCAGTTTTGGTTCGTTTTCAAGTAACCACTACATTGTTTTTACTCTTAATGATGCATTTTAACCGAAACTGCTGTTTCATAATCTCAAATTACAAAGAGGACCTCTAATTAGGGATTCCATTGATGTCATTGATAATAGATTATTATTGAATGGCCAATGATTGATACTTCGGGCAACTGAATCCATTGCACTTTACAATAGAAAATGTTGAATCTGTGGTTTCATTCTCTCATGTGAATTTTTGGAGTTTTTGACAAAGCTTAGAACTTTTTTCTGCAGTAAACTTTAAGCAATGGGAGGAGTTTAGATTTCAGCAGAGGACAAAGAAGTTGTTTGAGACAGCAAAAGTAAACAAGAGCATATGCTAAACACAAGAAATTCTGCAGATGCTGGAAATCCAAAGCAACACACAAAATGCTGGAAGAACACAGCAGGTCAGGCAGCATCTCTAGAAATGAATAAACAGTCACCGTTTCGGGCCAAGGTCCTTCTTCAAGACTGGAAAGGAAGGGAAAGATACAAGAATTAAAAGCTAGAAGGTGATAGGTGAAGCTAAGTGGGTAAGAAAGTTTGAAGAGGAAGGAATCTGATAGGAGAAGAGACTAGATCATAGGAGAAAGCAAAGGAGGATGGAACCCAGGGGGAGATGATAGGCAGGTGAGAAGAGGTAAGATGTCAGAGTGGGGAAAACAGAACAAGAGTGGAAGGGGAGGGGAATTTTTTTTAACTGGAAGGAGAAATTGATAAGCATGCCATTAGGTTGGAGGCTATGTTATTGGGAACATAAATGTAGACTGTTAAAATTTCTACAAATATGTAAAAAAAATTAAAGAATTATATAGATTATGGAATAGTTCCACAGAATGGAGGGTGGCCAATGTAACCCAACTGTTTAACAGAGAGGGAGAAAGAAAAAAAATAAACTATAGGTAAGTTACATCAATAGTGGGGAAAGAGCTAGCGGCTATTATGAAGTTTAACATGTTACTTGGAAAATATCAAATAGACTAGACAAAGTTAACAAAGGGAAATTATGTTTGACAAACATACTGGAGTCATTTGATATGTGTAACCGATGGAATCGATCTAAGGTTGTTTGATGTCATTTCCAGTACATGAGTGTAAAGGAAACTGAAATGATTGTTACTCAAGATCTGATGCAACACACAAAAAAAACAAGATAAAGAACACAATAATAATAAAAAATGCAATAAATATAAGTACATAAGGTAGCTTATATATATTGATTGATTGTATGTCCATAAAGTAACTCTAGGCACAGGAGTGTCTGTATATAAGGTGATTGACAAGAAAGGAGAAAGTAGGGGTGCAGAGGGGTGGGTTAGTGTATGGAGGTGTTAATTAGCATTACTGCATGGGGTAAGTAACTGTTTCTGAGACGGGTGGTCTTGGCATGGATGCTAATAGCAGTAGGACAGACAGTCCATAAGCAGGATGGGTGGGATCCTTAATGTTACTGGCCCTTTTTTGGCACCTTTCCATATACATCCTTGATGCCAAGTAGGCTGATGCTGGTGATGCATGATTACCTGTTGTGGAGCCTTCCTGTCCACCACAGTGCAGTTTCCGCACCATGCAGTGATGCAGCTCTCTGCTGCACATCTGTAGAATGATGTGAGTATGATCCTCAGAAAGAGAATGATGTTCCTCAGAAAGTGGCGGTGTTGCTGAATTTTCCTGATTGTGCAGAATGTGTTCTAGGGCCATGGATGTTCCAGAACACAGTTGAAAACTAGTAGATGTTATTGCTTGGATTTTCATTCTTTCTTTTTCAATCTTTTTATTAATTTCAAAATATAGAAACAAAACATAGCAATAATACAAATAATATGAGATGTATTGTTACATTTAAAAAAAGAGTAATTGCAAAACCAAATAGTGGAAATTACCAAAACTCCCATACATGTAGAACTGATCACGGATAATATAAAGCAAAAAAAAAAGGAAAAAGACAAAAAAAAGAAAAAAAAAACCATCCCAAAAGAAAAAAAAACTAAACTAAAACTAAAAGACTTGGGCAAAACTAACAACTTAAAAATGGAAAAGAAGAAAACCTCAGCGTCGACGCCTCCACTCCCCTCCAACAACAGTACAGAGAAATAAAACCAGTTTGGAAATGATCAAATTACATCAAATGAAAATGCTGAATAAATGGCCTCCAAATTTTTTCAAACTTAATAGAAGGGTCATAAACTGCACTTCTAATTTTCTCCAAATTCAGACACACCATAGTTTGTGAAAACCAATGAAATACTGTAGGAGGGTTGATCTCTTTCCAATTCAACAAGATGGACCTTCTAGCTATTAAAGTAAGAAATGCAATCATCCTTCGTGATGAAGAGGTTAAATTATTTGAGTCTATCATTGGTAATCCAAAGATAGCAGTAATTGGATGAGGTTGTAAGTCTAGATTTAGGACCGTTGAAATAATATCAAAAATATCTTTCCAATATTTCTCCAATAAGGGACATGACCAAAACATGTGAGTTAAAGAAGCAATCTCAGACTGGCATCTGTCACATATTGGATTAATATAAGAGTAATAACGAGATAGTTTATCTTTGGACATATGAGCCCTGTGAACTACTTTAAACTGTATCAACCTATGCTTAGCACATACAGAGGATGAATTCACCAACTGAAGAATTTTTTCCCATTTTTCAGTCGGTATATTAATCTCAAGTTCTCTTTCCCAGTCAGCTTTAATTTTATTAGAGGCATCAGGACATAAATTCATAATTATATTATATACAATTGCTATTACACCTTTCTGAGAAAGATTTAAGTCTAAGATTTTTTCCAAAGTGTCCATTGGATATGGGTGTGGAAAATTAGGAGAGGCAGTAATTAAAAAGTTTCTAATCTGTAAATATCTAAAAAAGTGAGATCTGGGTAAGTTATATTTATTAGAAAATTGATCAAAAGACATAAAACAGTTATCCAAAAATAAATCGCGAAAAGATATTATACCTTTGGTTTTCCAATCAAAGTAAGCTTGATCCATCATGGAAGGTTGAAAAAGAAAATTTGATATAATGGGACTTGCTAGAATGAATTGATTAAACCCAAAAAATCTTCGGAATTGAAACCATATACGTAAAGTATGTTTAACTATTGGGTTATTCATTTGTTTATATGATTTAAAAGAAGTAAAAGGAAGTAAAGTTCCTAAAACCGAACCCAAGGAAAACCCTTGTAATGAATTAGATTCAAGATTTACCCAATGAGGGTTTAAAGATGCGTCCAAATCTTGTAGCCAAAATTTTAAATATCGAATATTAATTGCCCAATAATAGAATCTAAAATTTGGGAGGGCAAGTCCCCCCTCCTTCTTGGATTTCTGTAAATATCTTTTACCTAACCTAGGATTTTTATTCTGCCAAATATATGAGGAAATTTTTGAATCCACGTTATCAAAAAAAGATTTTGGGATAAAAATTGAACCGATTGAAATATATACAAAAATTTAGGCAAAATGATCATCTTAATACCGTTAATCCGACCAATCAAAGACAAAGAGATTGGGGACCATTTGGTAAATAAAAGTTTAATCTGATCAATTAAAGGTAAAAAATTAGCTTTAAATAAATCTTTATATTTTTTGGTAATTGTTATCCCTAAGTATATAAGTGAATCAGTAACCAATTTAAATGGTAAACGTCCATAAATAGGTACATGCTTATTTAAAGGGAATAATTCACTCTTACTAAGATTCAATTTGTAACCAGAAAAGTTACTAAATTGAGCTAACAGATCTAAGATAGCAGGAATTGACTTCTCCGGGTTAGAGATATATAACAACAAATCATCTGCATATAATGATAGTTTATGTATTTCATTTCCACGGGTAATACCAACAATATTTGGCGAGTCACGGATAGCAATTGCTAAAGGTTCAAGAGCAATATTAAATAGTAAAGGACTAAGAGGGCAACCTTGCCTAGTACCACGAAAAAGACGAAAAAAAGGAGATCTATAATTATTTGTACAGACCGAGGCTACCGGGGAGTAATATAACAATTTAATCCAAGATATAAATGTCAAATTAAAATTAAATTTCTCAAGAACATTAAATAAATAAGGCCATTCAACTCTGTCAAAGGCTTTCTCAGCATCTAATCAGATAATACATTCCGGGGTAGTAAGTGAGGGGGTATAAACAATATTCATTAACCTCCTAATATTAAAAGATGAATAGCAATTTTTGATGAATCCGGTTTGAACCATGGAAATAATTTGAGGTAACACCTTCTCCAGTCTAGTAGCTAGAATTTTTGAAAAAATTTTTGAATCTACATTCAGAAGAGAAATCGGTCTATAGGATGCACAATCCGTAGGATCTTTATTCTTTTTAAGAATTAAGGAAATAGAGGCTTCATAAAACGATTGTGGTAATTTACCTAAACTAATTGCTTCCTTAAATATTCTAGACAACTTACAAGAAAGAATGGAGGAAAAAAATTTTAAAAATTCCACTGTAAACCCATCGGGACCGGGTGCTTTACCGGAATTTAATGATGAGATTGCAGTTATTATTTCTTCCTCTGAAATGGAAGTTTCTAATGATAGGCAATCTTCGGGAGATAGTTTCGGAAAACTCAATTTACTTAAAAAATCATGCATGAAATTAGAATCATGAGGAAAATCAGAATGATATAAAGAGGTATAAAATTCTTGAAAGATTTGGTTTATCCCAACATGATCAACTGTGAAAGTATCATCCTGTTTGCGGATCTTAGTAATTTGACGTTTAACCGAATCAAATTTCAATTGGAATCAAGTTTCCAACGGAACTGTTTGGGACGCCTTTAAAGCTTATATCCGTGGTCAGATTATTTCCTATTCGGCCGGTTTGAAAAGACGTATTAACAATGAAATACTTCTACTGGTTGATAAAATTAAAGAAGTTGATAAAAAATATGCTATTTCTCCTAGCAAGGAGCTGTACAAACACAGAGTTGAACTCCAATTGGAACATAGCTTATTATTAACATCCTTGATCGAAAATCAATTAATGAGAACTAGAAGTGATTTTTATATTCATAGTGATAAATCGGGTAAATTACTGCTTGGATTTTCAGAAGGTCTTTGACAAAAAAAAGGTTCAATTATTAGAGTGTCTCTTGAATGTGCATGGTATTGGAGCTAACTTATTGCATGGATTTAATAATGGTGAAGAAATCATTGGCCCTTTTTGATGTGCAGGCGGCACCAAAGGGATCAGTGCATGGGCTTCACAATGCAAAGTATACATCATGATTTGGCAGAGAAAACAGAATGTGATATTCTGAAGCCTGCTGAAGGAACTGAGTAGGATTGTGCAGTGTGAGAATTAGGTAAAGAAGCTTCAAGGCAACATAGATTGAGTGGATAAGCAAACGTACTTTGGTAGTAAATATGTTCTGGTTTCTTCCACAGTCCACAGATGTACCGGTAGTTAATTGGTCATTGTAAATTATTCTGTGGTTAGGCTAGAGTTAAAATCAGTGAGTTGCTAGGTGGCACAGCTCAGTGGGCCAGAAGGCTTGTTCTGTACTATATCTCTAAATAAATACAGAAAGACAACGTAGAGTTAAATTGGGATGTGTTCATTTACTTAAGAGACTTGGGTTTTCTTATGTACCAGTCAATTATAGCACATGTGTAAGTGCAGGACATAGTTGAGAAAGCAACTGGTATGCTGCCTTTCAAATCAAAAGAATGGGTACAGGAATAAGGGTGCCTTGCTACAATTTTACAAGGTGTGGTGAAAGAACACCAGGAGTATCATGTTCATTTTTGATCTCGTTATCCAAGCAAGGAATGCAAACTGATTCTGGCATGGTGGAACAATTAAATGAGAAGTTAGTTTAGAAGAACAAGAGGAAATTTCATTGAAACACGCAAAAGTCTAGACAGACTGGCTATCAGAGGATGTTTCTCCGAAGTGAAGTATCTAGAATGAACAGTAACCATGGGACAAGTGGTTTAGGAGTGAGATGAGGTGAAATTTCTTCACTCAGAGGGTCCTGAAAATGTGAAATTCTCAGGCTAACCCCTATTGACATCAATGGATCTGGGGTTGAGAGGGTGAACAGCTTTAAGTTCCTTGGCATACACATCACCGAGGATCTCACGTGGTCTGCACATACCAGCCGTGTGGTGAAAAAGGCACAACAGCACCACTTTCACCTCAGATGGTTGAAGAAGTTTGGTGTGGGCCCCCAAATCCTAAGAACTTTCTACAGGGGTACAATTGAGAGCATCCTGACTGACTACATCACTGCCTGATATGGGAACTGTACCTCCCTCAATTGCAGGACTCTGCAGAGAGTGGTGCAGACAGCCCAGCGCATCTGTAGATGTGAACTTCTCACTATTCAGGACATTTATAGAGACAGGTGCGTAAAAAGGACCCAAAGGATCATTGGGGATCTGCGTCACCCCAACCACAAACTGTTCCAGCTGCTGCCATCCGGGAAATGGTACCACAGCATAAAAGCCAGGACCAACAGGCTCCGGGACAGCTTCTTCCACCAGGCCATCAGACTCATTAATTCATGCTGATACAATTATATTTCTGTTATATTGACTGTCCTGTTGTACATACTATTAATGCTAATTACTATAAATTGCACATTGCACATTTAGACGGAGAGATAATGTAAAGATTTTTACTCCTCTTATATGTGAAGGATGTAAGTAAAATCAATTCAATTCAATTTTGAGAGCAGTAGATGCACAGTCATTAAAATTTGAGGAGATATATTTCAAGAAAGAAAAGGCAACAAACAGTGGAAATATAGCATTGAGATGGATGACAAATTCAGATTATTTTGAATGGCAAAGCAGGCTTGAGAGACCAAATGGTTTACTACTCAATTCTATTCTCCACGTTGTTATGTGTTGCCCAGATATGAAATTTTATTATTGCTTCCCAGCAACAAATGCAATGTTTATCATTAAAAGGCATCTGCAATTGAGAAAATCTCATTTTGAATAAAATCAGTTTCCTTAAAACATACAATGTAATTTTGTTTAATTTAGTGATATAACACGGAGTAAACCCTTCCAGCACTTGGAGCTATGCCACCCAGCAACCCCAACAAACCGAATTAACCCTAACCTAATCATAGGAGAATTTACAATGACCAATTTATTTACCCAGTATCTTTGGATTGTGGGAGGAAACCAGAGGACCCGGGGAAAACCCATGCATTTCATGCGGATGACGTACAGAGACTCCTTAGAGAACAGTGACAGAAATGAACTCTAAACTCTGGAATGGCCCGAGCTGTAATAGTGTCACGCTCCAACCGCTATGCTACTGTGGTGCCAATGTAGCTACTCAATTTAAAATCATTCAAGAATTATTTATGATTTATGAGATTTTCTGAGACCCTTATCAGTCTTATGATTCACAGCATGGATATTATCCAGTTGTGACATCTTTCCAATATTGTTTAACATTTTATCAAATACACATAAAAACAGAAAATGGACAAGTAAATTGTGTGCAGTGAGATTCAGAAGTAGCACAGACAAAATGACAAAAAGAGTAGGATTTTTAAATAGCGTTTTGCTATGAAAATATTATTTATGCTCAAATTAACTTCCAGAGAGATATGCTGTGAATTGTTCATCTGCACTAGAATCTGAATTAATTACATCCCTCATTCCTATTATAACTTACAGTAATATGTTATGCCTGCATTGTACCACTGCTATAAAACAACAAATTTCACAGCTGTCAGTGATAATAAACCTGTTTCTGATTTTCATGCAATTATGAATGTGTACAATAGTCATCCACTAAACTTGGTCCAGAAAATTAAATTTATTAATTAACATCATAATTATTCTATGACTAACACTACTACTAATCAATCACTTCTGCCCAGAAAGTGAAAAATCAAAATGATGTTCATTCCGTCAGCTTCAATGTTTTGAAGATGTTAAAAAAATAGAATAAGTATTATTTTCTATCCTATATTATTTATTCACTCTCTTAATCCCGCATGTATGTTTCTGTGCTGAATCCATTCGTTCCCTCCTTCCTAGTCTTTTCCTTACTTTTTAAACCTTTAACCTATTGTCTCAGGAAACACTGTTTGTCTTGACATTCAGCAAGATCCCAGTGCCCCGATGTCCTTGAACCATTTCAGCAATTGTCTGAGCAAAAAAGTACAGAGGTAACATAACTAAAACCCTCATTCATATCCAACAAAATCTGATGCATTCTTATAATGCAAGAATTTTCAATATGAATGCTAGTGACAATCACCAAGTGATGTAACCACATGTAAATGATACTACACATCGCATCTTGAACTGATTATTGTTTATTTGCTAGCTGCTCTATACAGCACAGCATATATACATACATATATACACACATAGCGGATTCTAGTTAACTGGGACAACTCTTGAAGAACAAACACCAATTGAGAAAATAGTCAGGATTCCCTTCATTTATGCCACTTAACTGGGGCAGCAGACTTGATCAGTTTTTAACCAGTGTTAGTCGTGTGTATTTGTGCAGCCGTTAAACACTACATTGCGCTTCTAGCAAACTTTTTAAATAGTGTCAGTTGTGTGTTTTTGTGTTCAAAATGCAGTGATTTTTGTTACTGATAGTTGGTGAGAAATAAGCAGTAAGACAATTCAAAACTGTTTAGCTCACTGCAGTTTCAAGCATTCAGGCTTGGAGATGCCAGGAACAACTGAGAGTGAAAATAAAATGATTCTGCTACTTTCAAAGTTAGGAACTACAAAGAATTTGAAGGTATCGCCAATTATCTTGAATGTTACAATGAAAATGAACATTTGGAATAGGCAACTGTCAAATAACACAATAAAGTTTCCCTAAATTCCAGAGTTTAAGAGTTCAATTCTGGCACCATTCTGTAAGATATGCATGGGTTTTCCCCGGGTCCTCCAGTTTCCTCCCACAGTTCGAAGACATACCAGGTAAGTTAACTGGTTATTGTAAATTCTCCTGTGGTTAGGTTAGGGTTAATCAGGTTTGTCAGGGGTTGCTAGGGTGGCATGGCTTGAAGGGCTGGAAGGGTCTATTCCATGCTGCATTACTTAAATAAAACAAAATTACATCGTATGTTTTAAGGGAACTGATTTTATTCAGAATGAGATTTTCTCAACTGCAGATGTCTTTTAATGATGGGCTAACAAAGGATAAACACTGCATTTGTTGCTGGGAAGCAAAAATAAAATTTCGTATCTAGGCAACAGACAACAACATAGAGAATAGAAGTGAGAGCAAACTATATATATAGTTAACTGGAACACATCAGGACTAGTACATTATGGCCCAATTAAATGGCTGCCCCAATTAGCTGAAGTTCCATGGAAATATTTAAAAAGGTATAAAAAACAGAGTAACAAATTTCTTACTTAAATGAAAAGTAAAACAAATTAGAACACTACCAGTACCACTACAGTACCATAAAACTGGGTATTAGTTCTTAATAGTTATCAATGGAGGAATTCTCTGCGCCGTGTTTTTTCAATAAACTGTATGCAAGAAAGTCAATGCAGACATCTAGTCCACACAATGGATTTCTTTCATTACAATGCTTTTGATGTAGCATAGCGGTTAGCCTGACACTATTGCAGCTTGGGCCATTCCAGAGTTTGAAAGAACATGGCAGAGTTTACTGAATGAACACGACAGTGAATAATTAGTTCCACTGATAATTAGTTCCTCCATTAGTTTCGTAGTACTGTAGTGGTATAGGTATGTTCTAATTTGTTCTGTATTTTATTTAAATACATAATTTGTTACTCTGTTTTTTCATACCTTTGAAAATATTTCCATGAATCTTAGGCTAATTTGGGCAGCCATTTAATTGGGCCAAAATGTACTAGTCCCAAAGTGTCCCAATTAACTGGGTGGGTGGGTGGGTGCGTGGATATATATACACACACACACACATAAAATTTACATGTGGTATGTACCTATGCATAATGTACATATTTGCTTCATTTCAATAATAAAGTGCTTCAGGATACATCAAATTTCTCTCTTTTGAATTTGGTGTAATCATGTACATTTTCATCAACTACAGGAAATACACTGTTTCAAGATCAAGGCCAACAACTTTTAGTGACAATTCTTATGCCTTATTAAAGCTCATGGGAAAGCTAGGTTGAACAAGGAACTGAACATGCTTGAATTGAAAAGATAGATCAAATAGTATCTGAGAGATGAAGACATTTCCGCAACAGCATTGCAAACCATTTATTGTATCCTCAATTGCGTGTCAGCAATTTCTGAGCTGATAACCTTGTACCATTATTGTAGTAGTACTAGTGAATCCACATTAAAATATTCAACTGTTTAAAAATTCAGCATGAAAATTAACAGACCAAAGTCCATCTCACTGTCAACAGATTTGTATGTACAGGTTGCCTGGGAAACTTTGAAAGAAGATCTTTACTGATAGAATGCACTGCAAAAAATTGGTACTAAATATGCTCTTTCATGTAACAAATGGTAATTCAAATAGTGTTGATGGACTTTTGGGAAAACAGCTTGCATTTGATCATGAAGTGATGTAACAATTCGGCCCAGATTAACTTCCCTATTTCTTAAAATGATTAACTTCAAAATAAACTTTATTACAGATGGATTACTTGTCAAATGTGCTCACATATTGATCTTCAAGTGTAACGATTGAATATTTTACTAACTAGACAATGCTTTAGAGCCTGGCTGGTGGTGTAGTGGCATCTGCTTCCGGGTTCTCTGCTTGCACGCTTTCCATCCACACTGTGGGAAGCCTCGAGCTAGAAACTCGGCCTCGTAAAAAACAGATAAACTGCTAAAGAAACAGCATGGTTTCCGCTCGATGTGCCTCAAAGCAAGACTCATCACTATCAACATCTAGACAATGCACAGAAGCAATAAGGAAGGCTAATAGAATGTTGGGCTATATAATGCATTTAGCGGAGTTCAAGTCAAGAGACATTCTTCTTAAGCTGTATAATGTGCTTGTGAGGTCACACCCTGAATAATGTGTAAATTTTGGTCTCCATATTGTGTGAGGGATGTGAAGGCATTGTAAAGAGCCCAGAGAAGGGCAACTAGACTCACCTCAGGTGCGCAGGGTATGAGCTATGAAGAAAAATTGAAAGAATTAAATCTTTTTAGCCTAAAACTTTAGAAGAAATTGTGGTACACCTGAAATCCCCCTCCAGTACCTTTGACATTTTACCTACAACCATTTTTTAAAAATGTTTTCAGTTGCATGGCGCCAGACATTCTGCAAGTAATCAACACCTCTTCTATCAGGTTGCTTCCCAAAAGCCCTGAAAACTGCAGTTACTAAGCCTTTTTAAAAAACAGCAACCTAGATGTCTCAGTAATTAATAACTACAGGCCTATATCAAACTTGCCATGCTTAAGTAAAATCATTGAAAAGGTTGTTTATCAGCAACTTAATAGCTTTTTGGTACTATGCAACTGTATGGATGTTTTCCATTCTGGATTTTGGCAACACCACAGCACTGAGACTGCTCTGGTCAAAGTTTTAAATGACATCTGCTCAAACCACGATGACGATAAATTTCAGTTTTGGTTTTACTGGATCTTAGAGCTGCTTTTGACACAGTTGACCATGGCATACTACTGGACAGACTGGAAAACTGGGTGGGACTTTCTAGTACAGTCCTAAAGTGGTTTAAATTGTATTTACAGGACAGGCACTATTTTCTATTGATTGGTAGCTGCATATCTGACTGATGTGGGCATGTGGCCAAGTGGTTAAGGCATTAGACTAGCTACTGAAGGTCGTGAGTTCGAGCCCCAGCCAAGGGAACGTGTTATGTCCTTGAGCAAGGCACTTAATCACATATTGCTCTGCGATGACACTGGTGCCAAGCTGTATGGGTCCTAATGCCCTTCCCTTGGACAACATTGGTATCGTGGAGAGGGGAGACTTGCAGCACGGGCAACTGCTGGCCTTCCATACAACCTTGCCCAGGCCTGCGCCCTGAAGAGTGAAGACTTTCCAGGTGCAGATCCATGGTCTTGCAAGACTAATAGATGCCTCCCCATCTGACTGAACTAAAATGAATTGCAAGTGCCTCAAAGGTCCATTCTAGGGCCTCTTTGGTTTAACATATACATGCTCCCTCTAGCTCAAATCATGGTAAGCCACAAAATATCTTACCTTAATAATGCAGATGACACTCAGATTTATATAACAGTGTCATCAAGTGACCGTGGTCACAAACGATCACAAAAAAATCTGTATTGAACAAATCACTGATTGGATAAGCCAGAATTTCCTCCAGTTAAACCAAGAGAAAACAAAAATAATTGTTCTTGGTGCCCAAAAAGAATGATTAGAAGTCAGTGCTCACTTAGAATCCCTGTCGTTAGACCACAAACCAAGCCAGAAACCTTGGTGTTGTGATGAACTTCAGCTTAAATTTTAACTGCCACATTAAGACAATTACAAAGTCAGCCTACTTCCATCTTAAAAATATAGTGAGAGTTAAAGGGCTTATGGCTCAGCAAGATCTAGAAAAACTTGTCCATGCATTTATTTTTAATAGACTTGACTACTGTGATGGTGTTCTCACAGGTCTCTGTAAAAAATCTCTCAAGACAGCTGCAACTCATTCAGAACACTGCTGCTAGAGCCCTTACCAAGACCAGGAAAGTAGAACATATCACTCCAGTTCTCAGATCACTACACTGGCTTCCTGTCCATCAGAGGATTGACTTTAAAATATTACTACTGGTTTATAAAGCACAGAATGGCCTAGGGCCAAAATACATCTCCAATCTCTTGCTGCATTATGAACCTTCCTGAGCTCGCAGGTCATCTGGGGCGGGTCTGCTTACCGTCCCCAGGGTCAAAACTAAACATGGTGAAGTGGCTTTTAGTTATGTTTAGATATACTCCACATATCTGGAATAACCATCCAGAGGATTTGAAGTCTGCCCCAACTTTAAGCTCTTTTAAATCAAGGCTTAAAACTTCTCTCAAACAAGAGAAAGTCTGCTGATGCTGGAAATCTGAGCAATACACACAAAATGCTGGAGGAACTCAGCAGGCCAGGTAGCATCTATGGAAAAAAGTACAGTCAACGTTTCAGGCCAAAACCCTTCGGCAGGACTGGAGAAAAAAGGCTGAGGGATAGATTTGAAAGGTGGAGGGAGGGGAGAGAGAAATGCCAGGTGATAGGTGAAGCTTGGAGGGGGAGGGAAGAAGCAAAGAGCTAGGAAGTTGATTGGTGAAACAGACAGAAGGCCATGGAAGAAAGAAGAATGGTGGGGGGGAGAGAAGCACCAGAGGGAGGCGATGGGGCAGGCAAGGAGATAACATGAGAGAGGGACAAGGGAGTGGGAAATGGTGAAGTGGGGGGGGCAAGGAGTGGAGGCATTACTGGAAGTTTGAGAAATCGATGTTCATGCCAACAGGTTGGAAGCTACCCAAACAGAATATAAGGTGCTGTTTCTCCAACCTACATGTGGCCTTATTTCTTAAAACTTTTCTTTTCACTGCTGTGTTTAATTAAAATCTCCTGCACTGTAACATTTTTGTTAGATTTTATTCTCTTATATATTGTCTGAAATTTGATGTTTGATTTTTATATCTTGTTCTATGTAAAGCACTTTGAACTGCCTTGTATTTGAAAAGTGCTCTACATCTTGTATTTGAAAAGTGCTCTACATGATCGAAGTGTTCAAAATCATTAAGGGTATAAGTAGACGCCAGCTACTCCAGCATCAAGGATAAGGGGCCATAGGTGAAGACTGGTTAAGGAGAGATTTCAGAGTAACATCAGGAAACATTTCTTTACACAGCGAGTTGCGGACATATGGAACAAACTACCTAGTTGTGTAGTTGAGAGTAGTACCTTACAGACTTTCAAATCTAAACTCAATAGTTATTTCAACACACCAAGTGAATAGGAATGTGGCAAGCTTTGTTGGGCCAAATGGCCTGTTCCTGTCAAACACTTTCTAATGTTCTAGCCCCTGTAGAAACTCGGTGCACAACTTTTCAGGTTCTCTTTGTGGTTCAGGCAGACCAAAAGTGCTACCTGAAATAAACCTGAAAAACAGTCATCAATTTTGAACGGGGAAAATTTAAATCAGGCTCCCTTTATGCTATGGAGGGCCTCCTGTGGGGCATCTTAGTAAAAAACTATGAGTAGTTCCTTACACTATCCTTACACTAAACATAACATACATGCAAAATTTCAGATATCTAGTTTATTTTTATACTGACCAGTGCAGGAAATGAATATTCTATTTTATTATACAGTATATTATCAACATTATACAAATTAGAAAATTTCATCTGCATATATTTTTAGAATCATCTATTATTTATCAACAACACTCCTTCCCTAATGTGCAATGTCATTGAAGGCAATTGCTACTGTCAAAATCTGATTTTCTAGTACGGAATTTTCCATCACTTCAACTTTACCTCTCATAACACCAGGAAGAATTACTTTATATCAATGGCAGCAATTAACATTAAGTCACAAACCAAATTCCTACCTCTAGAGGTAAAACCTGACAATAGCTACCTATAGCATGTGAAGAGTTGGGAAGGTTGATAAGATAATAAGCTTCCTGACCAAGATTGTGTTTCATCTTCGATATACATAGGCATTTTTTCCTTTTATATTCACCAGAATGTCCACATCAGCATACAGTGAATCACAAGATATAAAACTATTCAATGCACATATATACTTAATCACTTAATAAGGATCATTGGTATTAGGAGGAATTGATTCCACTAATCTCCGCATTATTTTTGATGTGATGATTAAGCCATGCATGAAAAAATCACTATTGCTTTGCTGACTCAATGGAGCAGAAATATAAACAGACTGCATATTATTGTGTAAATGGTCAGTGTTGACTATAATTCCTGTTATATTCCTGCGCAATATTTGGTTTCAATGATTTTAATACAACTGAATATTAGGCTACAAAAACACTTCCCTTTTAGTGCTGTCTTTCTGCAGTTCCCAGCCAATTCATATCCTAACAAATACCAGCAGATGCTTCGTGTTTCAGTAAACGTGTGAAACAACACTCCCAGGACACTATGCTGATGAGAAATTAAACTTCATGGTATAAAGATACCTCTTTTAAAAAAAAACTTTCACTTGCATAGCACCTATAATATAACAAAATTCCCCTAAGGTGTTTCAAGGATCCAGCTTCAATCAGTTAAAAGGTTAGACTGGAGAAGATATGTGATTCTCCACTGGTGAGCAAAAAGTTGAGAGGAGATCCATCGTGACTTTATTTGTTCCCTGAGCGAGAACCTGTTCCCATTAATAGGGAGCTGAAAGATCAGGGGGCACAGATCTGAAATTTTGAGCAAAAGATAAAAGGCAGATCGAGGCAATTTTTAAAAATATATAAATGCTGAGATTCCTTATGATCTGGAATGTAGTGCATATAGGATGGTGTAAACAGAATCAACCAGGGCGTTTAAAAAAACTAGCAAAGTATAAGAGAGAAAACAACTTTAGAGAAGCTAACAATGGCTCAGTGGGCTAAATCGCTTCTTTCTAATGCTATAACAATTCTATGACTACAAAAATTGTAACTTGGGCTTAGAGGGAAAAGTCATGACAAATAACAAAAGCTAGGTCAGTGGAAGTTATACGTACACATCAAAGAGGAACAATTGATTCTGTAAGGAAAATATATCCTCTTTCAGCATAATACCAATCGCAAATTTACTTTTGTTTGTACCGTGGCAGAACGAGAAGCAACCTTATGTGACCAGAAAATTACTCATCTCAAAAGTTTCTAATACACTAACAATCTGAGGGTGAACAAAGCATCCCGCCTTACAAGATCAATTGAAGTATAAAAGAATTGAGGCACCATCACTAACAAGGCAATTGCACTGTAAGATCTGTTTCAGCCTTGAAGTTGGAATGGCATGATTACATTGCAAGAGCTTTGGGAATACACCAAATTGAGCACACCACATTTGATTGATTGTTTTTGTTTTCAGTTGATCATTGGTTTCCCAATGTCTTCTTTTGTCATGAGAACTTAAACTACTCTGCAGTTATTTTCAGCATTAAGGTTTAAATGACCAGATTATAAATACTTACTTTCTGATCATTGAATGTTAGTGTGAGCTGTCTTAGCTTTTAATTATTTAGGCTCAACATGAACTGATAGTATATGGGAATATATTAAGCTAAGTGACCCATCCGAACACTGGGCTGTAAAACCCACATTTGATTATAGCTTAAAACTAAGCAAATAATTATATTTATAATTAAACACAGAAATACAACTAAAGGGTTACCTATATTCACAAACAAGTCACTTCATAATGTTAAGATACTTCACACTAAATT
Source organism: Mobula birostris (assembly GCF_030028105.1). Lineage (NCBI taxonomy): Eukaryota > Metazoa > Chordata > Chondrichthyes > Myliobatiformes > Myliobatidae > Mobula > Mobula birostris. The sequence continues at coordinate 20,681,372 of NC_092391.1, read as the reverse complement.
TTTAAATTAGAGCTCCTGGAAGTTTTAATCTTTTGGCAGCAGTTTTATTGGATCAGAATTGCAAATGTAACCAGCTTTTAAAACTTTCATTTATTTAGATATACAGGACAGAACAGGCCCTACTGAGCTGCACCGCCCAGCAACCCATGAGTTAACTCTAGTCTAATCACAGGACAACTTACAATGACCAATTAACCTACCAACTGGTATGTCTTTGGACTGTGGGAGGAAATACGCACAAACTTTCTTACAGATAACTACAGAATTGAACTGAGCTTTTAAACCCTAGTTTCTGCTTAGCAACTACAGTACCTTCATTAGGTACACCTACTAGTTAATGCAAATATTTAATCAGCCAATTATGTGGCAGCAACTTAATGCGTAAAAGCATGCAGACATGGTCAAGAGGTCCAGTTGCTGTTCAGACTGAACATCAGAATGGGTAAGAAATGTGATCTAAATGACTTTAACCATGGAATAACTGTTGGCACCAGATGGTGAGGTTTGAGTATCTCAGAAACTGCTGATCTCCTGGGATTTTCACGCACCACAGTCTCTAAAGTTTACAGAAAATGGTGTGAAAAACAAAAAAAAAATCCAGTGAGCGGCAGATCTGTGGCGAAAATGATTTGTTAATGACAGGAACACGAGGAATTCTGCAGATGCTGGAAATTCAAGCAACACACATCAAAGTTGCTGGTGAACGCAGCAGGCCAGGCAGCATCTCTAGGAAGAAGTACAGTCGACGTTTCAGGCCGAGACCCTTCGTCAGGACTAACTGAAGAAAGAGCTAGTAAGAGGACTAGCTCTTACTAGCTCTTTCTTCAGTTAGTCCTGACGAAGGGTCTCGGTTTGAAACGTCGACTGTACCTCTTCCTAGAGATGCTGCCTGGCCTGCTGCGTTCACCAGCAACTTTGATGTGTGCTGCTTGTTAATGACAGAGATCAGAGGAGAATGGTCAGAATGGCTTAAGTTTACAGGAAGGTGACAGTAACCCAAATAACCACACATAACAACGGGGATGTGTAGAACAGCATCTCTGAACACATCACACGTTGAACCTTAAAGTGGATGGACTACGGCAGCAGAAGACCACATTGGGGTCCACTGCTGTACCTGCTAAAGTGGACACTGAGTGTATATGGCTCGAAAACGGCTAATTCAATTCCTATGAATTGAATTCTTTAATATAATAATCTCAAAACAAAAGGGATTTTAAAATAAATCAAATATCTTAAATGAAACTTCGTATAATGTTCATAAAGTTTATTTAAAATTGAGCATATTATTTACATCCTGTGAGAATTCTTTATTTTGATAGGCAACTCATTTCTTTCACACAGTCCCTTGTGATTGAGGATGACCGCTGCTACTGGTTTTGTAGAAACTGCGGACTTCTCCACAGATGGGGTAGGTTGATGAGGTGGTTGGATGTTGATTGTCACCAAGATGGTGCACTCCTCCTGCCACTTATGCAGTGATTCTGTGTGTCCTGAGTGCATGGCCAACACCATCCTGAATCCTCCACTTTTAGTATCATGCATCCGTGGTTCCCAAGGAATACCGAAGCGATGTTGCACATTTTCAAGAAAGCTTTCAGCGATTTCCTGAACCTTTTTTTGTTGCCTAGGTGATCTCTTCCCAGCACAGCACAGCTTGAAATATAATGCAACCAATTTCAAGACACCACAGCTGGGATCTCTGAACTAACACCTGGCACGTGGGGGTTTCTGAAATGAGCATTCTTCAAGTTTGGCTATAAACACGGTTACTTTGTGCCAGGTTCAAATTATATTGTATATGTTAGTTTGAGGTCAGTAAAACCTGTATTTGCAGAATACAATCAATGAATGATACCCTCACATTAATTAAAGACAAATTGGTCGCTTTGATCTTTATCCTGCAGCATATTGATTCTGTCTACACTTCCCAATGCTTTGAGAAAGCAGCTAACTTCATCAAGGTCCTTTCCCACCCTGGTCACTCTTTGTTCTCCCTTTTCCAGGTGGGCAGAAGATAAAAAATTGTGACAGCGACCAGACTGAAGGACAGCTTCTAGAACACTGTTATCAGACTCTTGAACAGATCTCCCAAATACTAAATGATGAACTCTTGATCTTCCAATTAATGTCATTGTGACCCTTTCACTTATTTGTCATACAATTACGCAGCATGGAACCAGGCCCTTCCTAACTCATCCATGCTGACAGTGTTGCCCAGTTACTTCATCTCATCCGCCTCCATTTGGCCCACAGCCCACTAAACCCTTCCTATCCAGGTACTTAACTAGATAGCTTTTAAATGTTGCTAATGTATTTCAACCACTAATTCTGACAACTTATTCCAAATACATATTACTCTATATGAAAAAGCAGCCCCTGACGCCCCTTTCAAATCTATTACTACTGATTTTTAAACCTAAGCCTTCTCGCTTGTAACACCTCCTCCCTGGTAAAAAGATGATGCACTTTCACCCTGCCTATGCCCATCATGACCTTCAATATCTCTATCATCCCTTAATCTCCTACGTTCCAGGGAATAATAATCAGGCAATCTGTCCTTGTAACTTAGGCTCCCACTAGCAACCTGCACTGCTCTTTCTCCGTAACTGCGACACTATACGCTGCATTCTGTTTTCTTTTTACTGCTTCACTGTAATTATGTATGGAATGATCTGTCCGGATGGCATGCAAAATTAAATCTTTTCACTGTATCTCGGTACATGTAACAATAGCAAACCAATAAAGATTACTGGTAGGAATCAATATAACTCGTGCCAAAGTATCATCTTTGGTGGGCATACTGCATTGTAGGAGTTATTGTATTGCATATTAAGAGTGACAAATTCTAGATACTACCAAACATCAAAATGTTATTACACCACAGCAGCATGTTTGATAGCCTGGAAAACTCAAGAATTAACATAATCAATGGTGCACAAAATATTTTCCCACTTACCCAGTGAACACAAGGCAGAGTAGAGTACAAATCAATATTGATACTTGGTTAAACATAGCAGACTGCGTTCTCTGAATGGCTCTGTGCAAATCGTTCTGCAGGGGTAGACAATATTTTTAGGAAATTCAGAGGATACAAATACAGATGAGAAAATGCTGCATATTTATCGAAAACAACTGATATTTTTCAAACTTTAAGGACTATTTCCATTTCTTTCATAATATCAGACCCCTCTGTTTATTGATTTATAACTGTAGGCTATGAAACTGAAACAATGCTAATTTCCAAGTCGTTCCTGCATCAAAATCAGCAACGGTAATAACTATACATAGTAGAGTAGTAGAACTACTAAGACTTGATGTTTCAATCCCTATGGTAAGTCAGCATTCTCAATGTTGGCAGCGGGCTCGGAGTGGTGACAAGGAGGGTAGGTACATCATCGGGGTCATCAGGTGGGCACGCTCCTTCTTTGACGTTTCGTTGATAAACCCACGATGCCTCCAGAGGGCTCAACGGTGCTACCTGGCATCCCAGATACACCCATCTCAGTTCCATACCCTCCTGTCTTCATCTTGCAGCCCAGTTGTTGTCTTTTCTTTTAATCCATATCCAATTGCTGCTTTCTTCTGCTGCATTTGACAAGGACTTGATTGATTGTTGGAGGGAGTGACCCCTCACCCCCATCTTCTTCAATAGACCGGTCGTAGATGTAGCAACGAATCCCCTGCATCCCACTTCTACAGGGAAAATCTTGGTCTTCCGGCCGTATTAGTATTTTAGGGACCAGAAGTGCCACAAAATATTTAACTAATATGGAGCATTTATTACAAGGAGATAATTCTATTTTTTACATCCATCAACTGGTGAGGTGAAGGAGAAGACACAGAAACAATGAGCTGGGAAGATGGTTGGGTTTCTAGTAATGGAGGTGGTTACAGTAGTAGTTATCTGCTGTGATTCAAAAGGAGCATTTTCACTTAATCAGAAACTAATGTACTGAAATATACTTCAAAGGTATAAGCAATAGTTCAAACATCAGTGCTCTGCTGAGAAGAGATGTTAAATGAAGGACCTAGCAGCCACCTACAATAGATACAAACAAAAATTTTTGTATTATTTAAGATTATTCTTCAGATATTCTGACCATGGCCTGAAATCCCCTTTGCCTCCCATTGAATATATGATCCTTCAACTGAGGCCTGATACAATTTTGTGAGAGTGATATCTACTCTATAGTAGAAAGTTTGCAAGACAGAACAGAATTTCTAGCCCAACACCTCTTGCAGTGTGCCAGCCACAATGCTACTGAAGTGTCAGGTTGGATTTGTCCTTTGAACGTAAAACTTCCTAACTGAGAATTATAGAAAAGCCCAATCCTATAATTTAATCAGGGCACAATTTGAAAAAAAAATGGGGGAAAAAAGTTACAACTTTGATCACTGACATACTTCATTGATTCAGAAATTAACAGATACCTTACGAAGAAGGATGTAATGCTGAGGCTTTATAAATCTTTGGTGAGGCCTCACTTGAAGTATTGTGAGCAGTTCTGGGCCCATTATCTAAGAAAGGATGTAGTAACATTGGAGAAGGTTCAAAGGAGGTTCACGGAAATTATTCCGGGATTGAAAGGCTTGTTATATGAGGAGCATGTGATAGCTCTGGACCTCTACTCACTGGAATTCAGAAGAATCACGAGTGACGTCATTGAAACTATCGAATGTTGAAAGGCCTCGACAGAATGAATGTGGAGAGGATGTTTCCTATGGTGGGGAATTTTAAGACCAGAGGACACAGCCTCAGAATAGAGGGGCATTCTTTTAGAATGGAGATGAGAATAATTTCTTTAGCTAGAGAGTGGTGAAACTGTGGAATTCATTGCCACAGGCAGCTGTGGAAGCCAACTCATTGGATATATTTAAGGCAGAGGTTGATAGATTCTTGATTAGTCAGGGTATGAAGGGATGCAGGGAGAAGGCTGGAGATTGGGGCTGAGAGGCTGAGAGGGAGCCACGACGAAATGGTGGAGGAGACTTGAGGGCCAAATGGCTTAATTCTGTTCCTATATCTTTATGACCTTATAAGTCTGCTTATAAAGTCGTTTTCACTACAGCCAAACAGTTCATCAAAATAACAGATAACAACTAATGAACAGAATCAATTAGCAATCTGTATGATTTGTTTATCTTTCCCCTAACTAAATAGCTAAGAGTGTATGTTGCCTAGTTACTGCACTATATGTATTCCCTCTATATTAATCTGCAAATGCATGGCTAGTTTTGCTAAATGTACTTCACTTTCAAAATATATACAGTGTGACAGATGTAATAAATCAGCACTCCCTGATCTGTATACGTTCCTGGTTCACTCACGCAAATCTTCACCACAACAATCTCATTTCAATCTTTTAATAATATTTGAAATGATTTCTTTCCAATATCTAATTAAATAATGAAAAGCAAAATTGCAAATGCTTCTACAAAAACGGTTTCTTTTCAAATGTCTGTTTCCAAACTGTTAACCAGTCCCCCTTCTTTTTGGATAGAGCAAACCTATCACTTTTTGTATTTCCATTTTCTCTAAGTGTTCAACTAGTCAGTTTGATGATTAATGGCTGATAATCCAGTCACACGGTTGTTCATGAACCAAATTAGTTTCCAAAATTAAATTTCATTTTGGCTTTTGGTTTCAAAGATATACTTGTGGCTGTTGGTGACTACAGAAGGTAGGATAGAATTGATTAATGATTACTTACAATCATGTTCTCCAGTGCATGCTTGGCCAGCCAGCAGTTTAAAAATACTGGGATGAAGAGGTTTCTTAAGGGTGCCCAGAAAATCTGCAAAGACAGGAAAAAGGCAAACTCACACACAAATGAAACACATATCAAAAATTCCCATATAATATATAGATATAAGTCAGCAAATCAAGATGCTTTGTATGGAAACAGATGCTAGACTATATAGAGATGTGGAAGACTTTGCTCTGATATTTTTTCTTTTGTAAAAGAGGAGGGAGAAGTGCAGAGATGGAACTATTCAGTGACAGTTTCCAAAGGGTTCGTCCAAGGCAGCTAAAGTTCCTGCCACCAAATTAGGCATGAAAAAAGATGTAAAACAGTGACCAGAATTATAATTATTAAATCATAATTCAAAAATACAAATTATTTCTTTTGTATTTGTCTGTTCTAGAACAAACCTTAAGTTTTAAAATTTCAGATCTTTGCCAAGTTATCAATGTACCGGATGAGGTAAATATTCTGTACACAAGTATCATTTTCTACAGAAATATCTTTATGATTCATTCTATTAAGAAACTAAAATTATGAATGCATACTGTAAGATAGTATAACATTTAGCTTATTTTGACAGCACTATATTTTTAAGGATGTTAGCTTTGGTAATGGAAAGAAATTAGTTTAGATTTGACAAGGTAATTTCAACTGGAGGTAGATGTTTAGAAATTTGGGCGTTTTATGTTCAAAGCTAGACAAATATTAACATCAGGGCTCACACATATAGAAACCTTGTCCGTGATGAACTGTGATCATGTCCAGTGAAAACTGGGAAAGTGATATCTTCCCAAGAGAACAGAAAGGGGAGCTGCTAGAGAACAAGGTAACTGAGAACTGCATAAGTAGTTTTATTTTATATTCCCATCACGAGAGGTGGAAATGGGTGAGTCTGGCCAACAGGGCTCTGGTGAGGCTGTATAGGCCAATCCCTGTACAGTGGATACAATGGACTGCAGAAATATTGATAACTCCAACCATACCATTGAATTTTGGGCGATGGAGATAGGATGTTATCAGTGGCCTATGCTCCACTGGGAGCTAAGGGCCCATGAAGAAGAAGAAAAAGTATTACTACATAATTGTTCTGTGGCTGCCAATCACCTTCTCAGGTCATGTTTATAGTTTCAGTGACTTCATCCTATCAATGACATACATTAGATATGATAAGAACTGCAGCCAATATTTTATAGGGAACTTATTTAGAGATTTAGCACGGAGTAGCCCTTCAAGCCGCACCACTCCTTACAAAGGATGCTGAGATTTAACTCCAAGGCCCTGAGCCCTATTAGTGTCATACTAACCACCACGCTACAGTGGTGCCTATGGATATAAGCTGACATTCCCAGAGAATGGAAAGTGTGCTGATTATGAACTTTCTCTCTGAGTTGGACATTGTATCTAATGAGAAAAATTATACCTAACTGTACTTCAACGAGTTTTTAAATGAACTTAACATTTTGCACTTGATAGTTTTACAAATAGTAGAGTGATGACCAAGCCGGCTGGTGACGTAGTGGCATCAGCGCCGGACTTCGGAGTGAAGGCTCCCAATTTCAAACCCAGCTGGCTCCCCAGGCACACTTTCAATCCATGCTGGGTTGAGCGTTGAGCTAGCAAATCGACCTCGTAAAAAGAGAAATTGCCTGCTACAGAAACATCAACAGAAAAAAGTTGATGGCCTATGCTCTCTCGCGAGTTTAAAAGGCAATTTCCTTTTTACAGTGATGACCAAATAGATCCTTGTTAAATGAATTTCAATTACCTGCCAATTAGAACAATGGTAAATTTATATTTCACTCTGGGGAGGAACACACTGACAACATGACACATTTCAACAACTGATAATATAAAACTCTCAAACTGGACTGCAATAAATCTTACCTTGACATAAAATATTTAAGAATTTGACCTTTGAAGTGATTGCTTGGACATAAAAAGCTGCAAATTATAATAGAGATTCAGCTTATGGATGATGCTTAGAGTGGAATAATGAAAAGCTTGACCAAGACCGCCCAACTGTGTACCTGATTGGGTTCTGAAAACCCATGCCAGTCAACCGGCTGGAGTGTTCCAGGACATCCTCCATCTCTCACTGCTGCAGTCTGAGGTTCCCACCTCCTTCAAAGGGGAAGCAATCATACCGGCGACCAAGAGCAGGGTGAGCTACTTCGACTATCATCCAATTGCACTTACGTGTACTGTGATAAAGTGCTTCAATAGATTGGTTATGGATAGCATTAACTCCTGCCTAGGCAACGTCATGGACCCATTGCAATTTGCCTACCACCACATAATGTCCACAGTGGACACAATCTTACTGGCTCTCCACTCAGCTTTAGAGCACCTAGACAACAGCAAAACTTACATCAGGCTACTGTTTATTGATTACAGCTTCACATTTAACATTATAGTCCCTTTAGTATTAATCAACAAGCTTCAAAACCTGGGCCCCTGTACCTCCCTCTACAACTGGATCGATTTCCTTATCAGGAAACCAGTCAGTGCCGATTGGTAATAACATCTCCACCTCACTGACAATCAGCACAGGTGCATCTCAAGCATATGTGCCTAGCCCACCGCTCTACTTCGTCTAAATACAGCCCAAAACACCACTGGTGTTGGTAGAATCTCAGATGGTGATGATGAGGTATGAAGGAGTTTGGCTGGTTGGCTGTTTGAGTGGTGTTACAGAAACAACCTCGTACTCAATGTCAGCAACCCAAAGACTTAATTGAGGACTTCAGGAAGAAGACGTTGGTAGAACATGCACCAGCCCTCATCGAGCAGTCAGTAGTGCAAAGAGTGAGCAGCTTCAAGTTCCTGGGTGTCAACATTTCAGAGGATCAACCCTGGGGCCTACATATTGGTGCAATCACATAGAACTCCTTCATGAGGAGATTGAGAAGATTTCTTACATTGCCAAAGAGTCTTGCAAATTTCTATAGATGTACAGTGGAGAGCATTCTGACCGGTTGCATCTCAGTTTGGTATAGAGGATTCAGAGCACATGATCGTGAGAGGTTATACAGGTTTATGAATTCTGCCAGCTCCACCATGAGCACAACCCTCCCTACCATTGAGGACACTGTCAGGAGGCAGTGCTTCTAAAAGATAGGATTCATTACGAAGGACAGTCACCATTTCTTGCACTGTATTGCTGGCATAAATCAAAAAAATTCACAAGATATATCAGTGATAATAGACCTGATTCCAATTCTGCAACAGAGGTTCATATATGAAGTGTCAAAGTTGGACTCCTCAACTACACATTATAACAGACACACCAATGGAGTTGTTGCCATGGTTAGAAACTGCTTTTCAAAACATTTCACTGCCTTTACACAGACTCTGTAATGATTCTATTGAGGTCTTATCAAACACAGACTCTGTAATGATTCTATTGAGGTCTTATCAAATCCAGTATCCTTAAAAGCTTAGAGAAATAAGGAAATTAAATTGCAGAAAATTAATTTAATAGAGATGGCATCTCCTTCAGAAATAGTTGCTGCCGGAAACTAATAGAGCAGAGATTTTCAAAAATTTATAAAGTGTCTTCTTTATATTAAGAGATCTATACTTAGCAAGGATAGATCCCACAAGAATTAATCCCACTGGCAGTTTGATTAGCTCTGTACTACAGAAAGATCTGATAACAAAATGCAGTGACTGAAAGACTGGGTATGTCACGAAAAACCATTTTGTTTTTTGTAATATAAAATCAGAAAATTGGACAATACAGCACAGTACAAGCCCTTCAGCCCACAACATTGTGCCGACCTGTATAAAACTATTCCACGATCCATCTAACCTTTCCCTCCAGCACAGCCCATAACCCTCCCTATCCTTTTTGAAACATCTAAACCCTGGATCATTCAGCAGCCGTTCCTGTCTTTGTGACTGCCAAGTCTCAGCAATGGCCACAGCATTGTAATTCCATTTACCGCTCTGTGCTCTCAGTTCACCACCGTTATTCTTAACTTCTCACATTAAACACATTTCAACCCTTCTAATTGACTGCATTTATACCCTATCCACTGCCCCTAACTTTCCTCAATCTCTCTACACATTGTAACTACCTTTATACCAACTGCTCCATGCCAACTTACTTTAAGCCCTCCCCAAAAGTTCCAGAAAACTTGCCCGCAAGAATATCGGTCCCTCATGGGTTCAGGTGTAACCTTTGGCATAGATGACACATTTCCCTGAAGAGATCCCAATCTGAAATAAATCTGCCTCCTGCACCAATTCTTCAGCCACACCTTAGCCTGCTGTACCTTCCTATCCTTATCCTCACTGGTGTGTGGCACAGGAGAGCAATCCAGAGATGACAAAGATTGAGGTCCTGCTTTTGAAGACTATATTCAGTCTTCAAGACCTCATCCCTTTTCTTAGCTATGTCATCGTTAACAATGCATTCCACAACATCTGGCTGACATGTACCACAGCCAGTTCAGAGTCTCGTTCATGTCCACAGGTGCCCAAGTGATTTGTGACAATTTTATACAAATTTAAAATTCAAAATTCAAAATGTTAGAAACACTTGGCAGATCAAGTGGCATTTGTGGAGAGAAAAAAAGCTAACGTTTCAGGCCTAAAACTTTTCATCAGTAAAGTCTGGATGAAATATTATTTACGTCAAATGTTATGGAATATTGAAGTGGAAAAGAAATAAAGAACTGGAAGAGAGACCTCGGTAATATGGCAAAGCCCCATTTTAGCTGTTAATAGGTCATATTAAACCTTATGTATTATTAAGTGCATATGCAGTTACATTCAAGAACACAGGAAATATCAATTATACTTTGCATATGCTTAAACAACATGTGAATACTGTTTGTAAGTCTATTACTTTCAAAAAAAACAACAGTTCCTGGAACTAAGTGTAGTTAGAAATGCTCTTATGTGAAGTCTGGATTGCATCAGGGAGGGAAGTAAACAAATGCAATCTTGCATTTAGGATACAATTATTTATTTAGAGATTTAGAGTGAATGTTTTACTTTAATATGAAATTAATTGTACACAAAATTATATCTGATGTGATTCCAAATATTTAACAAAACAACTTTTTTGAAATTGACCACATTAACCACCAAAAACTTGTGCCATGAGTTGTGGGTAGCTAAAACATTTTCTATTGAGTGCCTAGGTCAAGCATGGCATTATCACATGCAGAATAAACATACAACTCCATCCCAGCAATAAGCAACTTCTGTTCCGGGGTACAACACCCTTGCTGTGTGTTACCCATGATTTTTCTAAGACAGATTCTCAAGTGTGTTCTCGTACTGCCTGCATTTGTTCACCAAAATAGTTCCAATGACTCCAGTGCATTGAAGGATGTGTCACTACAAAGGAGAGAATTACAAACAAAACAAGTTTTCCTTCTAACTTCAAACAGAACCGTTCTGATGATTCAAAAGTTGGTGGAGTTGCAGACAGTAAAGGTGGTCATCAAAGGATACAACAACATATAGATCAGTTACAGATATAGTCATAGTAGTCATAGTCATACTTTATTGATCCCGGGGGAAATTGGTTATCATTACAGTTGCACCATAAATAATTAAATAGTAATAAAACCATAAATAGTTAAATAGTAATATGTAAATTATGCCAGGATATAAGTCCTGGACCAGCCTATTGGCTCAGGGTGTCTGACCCTCCAAGGGAGGAGTTGTAAAGTTTGATGGCCACAGGCAGAAATGACTTCCTATGACGCTCTGTGTTGCATCTCGGTGAAATGAGTCTCTGGCTGAATGTACTCCTGTGCCCAACCAGTACATTATGTAGTGGATGGGAGACATGTCCAAGATGGTATACGACTTGGACAATATAGGTGGGGAAGTGTCAGGTGGAGTTTAATCTGGGCAAGTGTGAAGTATTGCACTTTGGGAGGTTAAATGTAAGGGGAAAGCAGACAGTTAATGGCAGAATTAAGATACAAAAGGATCATGCGGGTCCACACCTATACTGCCCTGCAAGTGGCAATGCCAATATAAAGAGGTAAAGGTGGCATATGTCTCTCTTGCCTTCATTGCTAAGGCATAGAGTCCAAGAGTCAGTAGTCATGTTGCAGTTCAATAAAACTTTACTCAGGCCGCATTTGGAGTATTGTGTTCAGTTCTGGTTGTCCCATTATAGGAAGGATATAGGAACTTTGCAAATGGTTCAGAAGAGCTTTACCGGGATGCTGCCTGGATTGACAGGTATTAGCTACACAGAGAGGTTGGACAAAGTTGGATCGTTTCCTCTGGAGCATCAGAGGCTGAAGAGAGCCTAAATAAAGTTATGAAAGGCACAGATAGCATAGACAATCAGAATAATTTTCTCAGGATAAAGATGGTGACTTGAGAAGGCATAATTTTAAGGCAAGAGGTTTAAACAGGGTGTGCGATGCAAGTTTTAGAGTGGTTAGTGCCCGGGCATGTTATGCATATTGGTGGAACTAGATACAATAGTGCTGTTTAAGAAGCACTTAGTTAAGCAAATGAACACACAGGGAATGGAGGGATATGGATCAGATACATGCAGAAGGAATTAGTTTAATTTGCCATCCTGCTCAGCATAGACATCGTGCTATACTATGAATGATCACTGACCTGAATGTTAACTCTTTCTCTCCTGTCTGCTGAATATTTCAGTACTTAGTTTATAGGTTCACCAGCAGCTGGATTAGGATTGTTAAAATTTTATTTCACATGAATCTCTGACATCTTTTTAAGCTTTTCTAATAGTAGCTACATAACTATATTAAAGTAGCTGAGCCAATTGGTGGCTTGAAAAATCAGAAGAGCATATTTTACATTTACTTACTGTGACGATGAAAGGAACAGTGTTGATCATTTCAAGGATAAAAGGAACTCGGAAAATCTGTTCCCATATATTTCCCTGCATAAAGCAAAATGCAGTCAATTAATATTACATTATTTCTTGACATGGGTTCAACTGCTACCAACTTTGAAACTCACTAGACCACTCCATGAAGTGGCTACAAAATGCTGCAGTGCTATCTCACTAATACAATGCCTCATCAAACACTGAGAGCATGGAATCAATGACTTTATTTATTGGTCAATTTGCTTTGTTGTTCTCTGGTCTACTAATTTTATTACCGGGAAATGCAAGCACTCTGAACCAAACTTCCACATTATCTCAATGAAACCGATATTGAGATGATTTAAAGATACATTTAAATTGTTAGATTCCAGTTAATTTCAAGGTGTGTAACCACATAAGCAAGGATAACAAGGAAAAATCACTTCCAGCACATGACAAAAATCACAATTTAATCCCAGTGCATTGACTCAATTGTGATAACTGTAATAGTTTGATTACTATAACAAGTTAATTAATTTGATATTTTGTCCTGTGAAGCAGAATCTCTTCAGCATTTTATATCTTTTAGAAATTATTCACAATACGGCAACTCTGGTAACTTAAAATGTTAGAACTGACCATCCAAGGTAGGTTTGAAATTTAGTATCCATTTGCCCTTATTTTTACCTTTATTCTAATAAACAGTAATCTATCTTTAAACTGTGCTTCAATTCAAGACCTCTGATTAATAACACAAGAATGCCAAGATTATTAAAAGACTGTATAGCACATGTACTACATGGAAAAACTGCACTTATTCTACTATAGTTCTCTTTTGTGCTGTGAATGGCTGTAGGAAAAATGAATCTCAGTATTTTGTATGTCCTTTAGAGAACTGTTAAGTATGACTAATGACCACTCTGATTTTACTGATAACATCTAAGATTGCTTGGCTGAATCTACAGAGCCTGATTCCCTTCTTTCCTCAACTGACAGTCTGCAAAAATTCTTATTTGTTGAATATTGAAGAGACCATAAAACCATATGTGGGTTACACAGCAGAAAATTTTTTTAGTGGACCTTTCTAAGTGCGCATACTCAGGTTCCTCTAAAAATCAGAGATGCTACACTCAAAAATCAGGATGAATAAATTTATTGAACACTGCCAGAAAAAAATATTTGCATGAGTATTCAGTTATATTTTAGGGCACTGGCAATATTCCCATGGAGTCCCAATTAATGCAGTTGGTAAAGTATCAATAGGAATATCTCCCAACGAAAATTGTATTTGTGCATATTAACCAGTAGATAGATTAGAAGAGAATAACGTAAGAAGCAGAATGCAGTTCCCATCTTAACAGCGAAAGGAAATGAGAAGGAAAAGTTGATGCACCCTCATTGGACATGTCTTACAGGTGAGTTGATTATGGGGAGCAAGGACATGGCAGACCAATTGAATAATTACTTTGGTTCTCTCTTCACTAAGGAGGAAATAAATAATCTTCCAGAAATAGTAGGGGACAGAGGGTCCAGTGAGATGGAGGAACTGAGCGAAATACATGTTAGTAGGGAAGTGGTGTTAGGTAAATTGAAGGGATTGAAGGCAGATAAATCCCCAGGGCCAGATGGTCTGCATCCCAGGGTGCTTAAGGAAGTAGCCCAAGAAATAGTGGATGCATTAGTGATAATTTTTCAAAACTCGTTAGATTCTGGACTAGTTCCTGAGGATTGGAGGGTGGCTAATGTAACTCCACTTTTTAAAAAAGGAGGGAGAGAGAAACCGGGGAATTATAGACCGGTTAGCCTAACGTCAGTGGTGGGGAAACTGCTGGAGTCAGTTATCAAGGATGTGATAACAGCACATTTGGAAAGTGGTGAAATGATCGGACAAAGTCAGCATGGATTTGTGAAAGGAAAATCATGTCTGACGAATCTCATAGAATTTTTTGAGGATGTAACTAGTAGAGTGGATAGGGGAGAACCAGTGGATGTGGTATATTTGGATTTTCAGAAGGCTTTTGACAAGGTCCCACACAGGAGATTAGTGTGCAAACTTAAAGCACATGGTATTGGGGGTAAGGTATTGCTGTGGGTGGAGAGTTGGTTAGCAGACAGGAAGCAAAGAGTGGGAATAAACGGGACCTTTTCAGAATGGCAGGCGGTGACTAGTGGGGTACCGCAAGGCTCAGTGCTGGGACCCCAGATGTTTACAATATATATTATTGACTTGGATGAGGGAATTAAATGCAGCATCTCCAAGTTTGCGGATGACACGAAGCTGGGTGGCAGTGTTAGCTGTGAGGAGGATGCTAAGAGGATGCAGGGTGACTTGGATAGGTTGGGTGAGTGGGCAAATTCAAGGCAGATGCAATTTAATGTGGATAAATGTGAAGTTATCCACTTTGGTGTCAAAAATAGGAAAACAGATTATTATCTGAATGGTGGCCGATTAGGAAAAGGGGAGGTGCAACGTGACCTGGGTGTCATTATACACCAGTCATTGAAAGTGGGCATGCAGGTACAGCAGGCGGTGAAAAAGGCGAATGGTATGCTGGCATTTATAGAGAGAGGATTTGAGTACAGGAGCAGGGAGGTACTACTGCAGTTGTACAAGGCCTTGGTGAGACCGCACCTGGAGTATTGTGTGCAGTTTTGGTCCCCTAATCTGAGGAAAGACATCCTTGCCATAGAGGGAGTACAGAGAAGGTTCACCAGATTGATTCCTGGGATGGCAGGACTTTCATATGAAGAAAGAATGGATGAACTGGGCTTGTACTCGTTGGAATTTAGAAGATTGAGGGGGGAGCTGATTGAAACGTATAAGATCCTAAAGGGATTGGACAGGCTAGATGCAGGAAGATTGTTCCCGATGTTGGGGAAGTCCAGAACGAGGGGTCACAGTTTGAGGATAGAAGGGAAGCCTTTTAGGACTGAGATTAGGAAAAACTTCTTCACACAGAGAGTGGTGAATCTGTAGAATTCTCTGCCACAGGAAACTGTTGAGGCCAGTTCATTGGCTATATTTAAGAGGGAGTTAGATATGGCCCTTGTGGCTACGGGGGTCAGGGGGTATGGAGGGAAGGCTGGGTCGGTGTTCTGAGTTGGATGATCAGCCATGATCATAATAAATGGTGGTGCAGGCTCGAAGGGCCGAATGGCCTACTCCTGCACCTATTTTCTATGTTTCTATGTTTCTATATACTTTGATGCTTCCAAGGTACTGACCTTGCTGATACATTGAGACGTGGTAAGGAAGGTGCACAGGCTTAAACCATTGGGTATAAAAGAAGGCAGAAGTCAGTAAAGTTAAAAGTGGATATATGTGAATAAGGAAGAAAAATAATCAGGATGAGTGGAGGGGAAGATAAATATTTAGAGGTAAACTTGGAAGGTAGAGATAGGGTAAGTAAATTTTATGGGGTTGTTGCCAGGACCAGACAGCCTGAGTAATAGGGAGAGGCTGGCCAGGCTAGGTCTTTGATCCTTGGAATGATGAAGGTTAAGCAGAAACCTTAACAAAGTGTTTAAAGTTATGAGATGCTTAGTTAAGGTGGACAGGGAATGGTCCTTTCCCCAGAATACGGGGGTCCAGATCAAGGGGGTATATGTTTATGGTAAGAGGGGTAAGATTTAAAAGGGATCTGGAGGCAACCTTTTCACACAGAGGGTGATGAGGCACGGAATGAGCCGCCAGAGAAAGTGCAAAGCTAAGAGCAGAGATTCCCAACCTGGGTTCTGTGGAGCCCTTGGTTAATGATAGGAGTCAATGGCATTAAAAGAAAAGGCCAGGAACCCTTGGCTTAGAGGAATATATGGGAAAATTGGGATTAGCTAGGAGGGCATCATGGTTGGCATAGACTGGCTGGGTCGTTGGGCCAGTATTGACACTGTATTCCACTATTACTGAATTTTACTACATATTATTTGTACGAGGGGGGAGAGAGGGGGGAGAGAGGGGGGAGAGAGAGAGGAGAGAGAGAGACACACCACACAGCTGGTTCAAAACTGATAGATCGTTAGGATTATTTTGCCTGGGGTAAATAAAAGAGTGAAACACATTTGTGCAGTAGCAACAATTCTTTAATGCACGTAATT
Source organism: Mobula birostris (assembly GCF_030028105.1). Taxonomy (NCBI): domain Eukaryota; kingdom Metazoa; phylum Chordata; class Chondrichthyes; order Myliobatiformes; family Myliobatidae; genus Mobula; species Mobula birostris. Next base: position 20,664,707 of record NC_092391.1, on the reverse strand, counting down.
CTCATCTAAATGAATAAAAATCCCTTTCAAATGTTAGAACTGTTATGTGAACAGCTGTGAGTTATGGTAAGTCTGTTCATATGTGAGGCCTCATAAATTCACCCGATGGTTCTGTTCCAAAAGCTCTTCAGGATGCTTTACTTATGCTTTCAATTATCACATATTGCCTCCTTGTCAGATTTATTCACATCAACAATTTCTCTTCCATTCAGCAGTCATGGACTGCTGCATTGACCTTCTTCTGTATGTTTACCAAAGGTTCTCTTAAAAATAATTAAGAAATCTGATCAACAGACAAAATACTATAAATTTCAATTATTTATTGGAACTCCATTTATTCACCACTAGGATCTCATTTCAAATTCTGTCAGGGCAGCAGCCTGTGCTGTACTGTTCTATATTCAAAAGTTCTATAACAAATAAAATAAATAGCACCTCCCTAAATATTGGTAAAGATAGTTTCTATAAGTGCCATCCACAGTGTGCAGTCTATCTGAACGACCACCATCTTCATCAGCTTTATGAGGAAATTATGAGCATTATGAGCATTCAATATAATACAAAGGGGGATCATAACTCTGGAAACTACAGCAAAAGGGACTGTCAGATACCTCTAACAATTTTTATTAAGGTTACGTCAACTGTGTGGTACTGATGTCTGGCTTTTCCAGAGTGCAGAAGAATGGGTTATGAAACACTAAGTCCACCAACAAATGTGAACAAACATTCCAATAAACCCAATGGAAACAAAAGAATATTAAAAGATTGAGAATATATGGCCATCAGTTCTTGCATCAGAATTTGGTTTAATATTTTTTAAGCTATTTACCTTTTAAAGATGGCCTAATTTTTTTTGTTCATTAGTTACACAAATTCTTACCTTGTAACTCAGATATGTGAGAAGCATGGTCTCCAGGAAACTAATTAAAGCCACTGTAACCTGTGGGATAGATAAATGTCATGATTATGAATTAATTTGCTCTCTTGTTTGAATAAAGTTAAATGAAAATGCTCTATTTCTCCTTAAACATAATAAGAAAAATCAGTCTGCAGCATTCTAATATAGAATGTGTCAGTTATAATTACTGCTACGTGATCAGTTAAACTTGCTGCCAAACCAACACCTGATCTTAAAATTTTAATTTTATATATATAGATTCTCATTTCTTCTGAATTTAATCACAGTTAGGAGATTTTAAAAAAATCTAAAAATATTTTGCACTTATTTTCTGTTGTATCTCTGCATTCTTGCTCTTAATTCCAGGTTAACAACAAGAACGGTGGCGAAGTAGTGGCATGGTAGCTCAATGCTACTACTGCGAGAGCAACCTGAGCTGCCGTATGGAGTTTGCCTGCTCTCCATCAACATGTGGGTTTCTTCTGGATGCTCCAGCTTCAAACCACATTCCAATGATCTACAGGTTAGTAAGTTTATTTATTTATTTAGAGATACAGTGCACAACAGGCCCTTCTGGCCCAGCAACCTACCTATTTAACCCCTTCCTAATCACAGGACAATTTACAATTAACCAACTAAGTGATACATCTCTGGATAGTGGGAGGAAACTAGAGTACCTGCTCACAGGAAGGACATACAAACTTTCTTACAGACAGCGCTGGGATTGAACTCCAGGGTCCGACGCCCTGAGATGCATTAGGATTGCACTAACCGCTGCACTACCGAGGTGCCTCAGGTTAATTGGTCACATAAGTATAATTAGATGGTGCAAGCTCATTGGGATGGAAGGCCACATTATTGTGCTATTGCTCCAAATAAAAACTATAAAATAAACCATTCCCACTGTCTCTTTCTGTGGCTCAATTAAAATTAATGTAACCATTTTGATTTGGAATTTGCATATCTTAGTGAGGATGTTTCAAGACTATTATTGAAACCTTCATTGCTTTTCCTAATCTCACATACTGTAGATGCCCTGCAGAGGTGCCCTTGCTGATCAAATGCCAGACAAGAGGAACTCTGCCCTGTGGTCAGCAAGTTAAAAGCAGGTGATATCACTGAATGGAAAGTCTAAGCAGTATTTACATTAGCAATTTATCACTTTTACATCTTTGTCAACAAAAGGAAACTCACTTGATTAACTCCTGAGCCATCACTACTGTTGCCTCGATTTGAATGTGATCCATATTAACTGGATTTTCTACATCACTTCTATGTATTCATGTTCCTCCGAGAGGACCACAACATTATCGTAGGGTTTAGAGGTTTGCGTGCCTCACTGACCCAGAGAGCTATATTGGCTGGAGATAGGGCCTTGTGCTTTGGCCCTTGGTAGGTCACCATGCCAAACAGGTCAAAGGGTAGAGGCCAGACTAAAAGTGGTCTACCAGTCCTCCAGGTTCAGGGGTTCAGCTCAGGGCTAACAACCCTGTCTGGTCAAAAAAACTATTGCTACGGAAACAGCATAAAATATCATTAACAGACAGAAACGCCAGCCCTAAACACCAAGTAAGTTCTACATATTTTAATCCTGGGCATGCTTGAAGAAAGAATTTATGAACTGTCCTTAATTAGTGCAAAAGACAGACAGACTTTCCATAATTCTCCCAGTTTTCCAAGTAACATTAAGTGAAAACCAAAAAACAGCAAAATGCTGGAAATAAAATAATAAAATGTTTGAAACACTCAGCAAGTCAGGCAACATCTGTAAAAGAGAAACAGCTAACGTTTCAGGTCTGACGCCTTTCACATTACGTCTGGACCAGCTTGGTAACTAGTACAATGAAGGTTTGGTGCTTTGAGTTCTAATGAAAGGTCACAGCCCGAAAAGCCAACTCTTTGTTCCTCTCCAAAGATGCTGCCCAACTTATTGAGTTCCTTCAGCATTTTGTATGTGCTACTTTGGTATTTTGAAACTGGATAAAGCACATTTTTAGAGCAAACAACAGCAGGTTTCCCACTTCACTTGAATCATATGCACTATTATTCCAATTCTGTCTATATTTTAAAAATAATTATGTAAAACAGTGATCCATTTCCAACACATGTTTGGGGAAGATACTTGTGCACACTTTAATTTTATTCCAGGAATAAAAGCATGATAGTTACTGTGAATTGTCTGTTGGGTTGAGCTTTGCACATGAAGAAAATCCTAGTGACGCACTGGCGAGAAATGTAGGTAGAAGGAAAGTATTGTTGGTTCAGTGTTTTCCTACAACCAGAATAACTGTATGTTTGAGTGATTAAATAATAGCATGTTCAGAAATTTATCAACAAAGGAGAAGGGGGGGGGTGAAGTATGAAGCTGGGAGGGAATAGGTGGAAGAGGTAAATGGCTGAAAAAAGAGTCGGTTATTGAGGATAGTGGACCATAGAAGAAACAGAAAGAGGGGAACCAGAAGAAGGTGATGGGCAGGTGAGAAGAAGGGGTGAGAGAGTAACCAGAATAGGGAATGGGTAAGGTGGGGGGAGGGAAAAGGGGGGGGGGGAATTACGGAAGTTCGAGAAATCAATTTTCATGCCATCAGGTTGGAGGCTACCAGACGGAGTATGAGGTGTTGCTCCTCCAACCTGAGTCTGTCCTCATCATGCAATAGACGAGTCCCACATGGACAGACATTTCAGAATGGGAATGGGAAGTTGAAATGAAATGGGAGCCACAGGGAGATTCTGCCTTTTGCGGTAAATAGAGCCAGGATGCTCGACAAAGCGGGCCTTCAGTCAGGTCCCCAAATGAAGCAGTGCATTATTTTCTGATCTTTCTTAGCTAGGAGACAGTCTTGCCCCTGGAAAGCATGGCTTATAGCTAAATGTGATGCACAGTAGTATAGTAGCATGTGATTCACTGAAGTGAAGTAGTACATTTATAACCACTGAAACTGTAAATGAAGTGCAGAATTGAACATCATCCCATCTCTCAAATCAATTTTCCTAATCATACGTACATACCAAAGAATGTCAATGAGCTCTTCATGATAGATGTAGAATTTGTTATGTTGCCTATTTCGAAGATATACTCAATCCAATAAACTTTCCAACAGAACGAAAATATTCAAACATATCTGCTTGAACCAATTTTATAAAAACCCAGTTGTACTTTTGTACAAATAGAGAATGGAGTTAATCTTTCCTGCTATTAAAGTCAGATTTTATTTCTTCACCCACCTGAATCCCCCAAAGTGACAGACTTCTGTTTACCCAAAGTATAGGTGCCCTGTAAGTATAAAAAAAGAGCAAAAATTGAAATCAAGTTGACCTTTTAAATGTTAGTCTTAACCGATGAGACATACTGCAACTGTATTTCACTTCTCTATGACATTGGAATCTTGCCAGTTCTGTGGAAACTATACAAATCTAAGGTCATGGAGTCAGAATTTTAAAAAAGCAAAGAAACTGGATCATCATCCCAGCACATCCAGAGCTTTTTGCCCATCTAAACTAATCCCATTTTCCTCTATGAGGTAGTTATCTTTCTATGCCTTGCCTTTTAACTACTATATCTACATGTCTGTTAAATGTAGCAGTTGCACCTAAATCCACCACCTCTCTGTCAGCAAGTTCCAGTTATCTATCAATCAGCGTAAAAACTTTCCCTTCAAAGCTTCTTAATTTCCGTCAAATCTATGCCCTCTTAAGAGTCATAGATCACTATATTCCCTTCAGCCCAGACAGTCCATGCCAGCTATGGTGTCTACCCAGCTAGTCCCAATTTCCTGTGTTTGGCCCACATCTCTCTCTAAGGTACTCATCCAAGTACTCTTTAAATGATAATATTGTACCTGCCTCAACCACTTCCTTGGACAGCTCATTCCATACATTTACCACCTTCTGCATGAAAATATTACCCCTCAGTCCCTTTTAAACCTTTCCAATTTCACCTTAAACCTATGTCCCTAGTGTTGGACTCCCCTACCCTGGGGAAAAGACTGCTAATGTCTACCTTATCTATGTCTCTCATAATTGTAAACACTTCTATAAGGTTGCCCCTCATCCTCCTACATTCCAAGGAATAAAGACCTAGCCTGGCTAACCTTTCCTTAAAACTCAGGTCCTCTAGTCCTGACAACATCCTCCTAAGTAACACACACAAAATGCGGGAGGAACTCAGCAGATCAGGCTGAATATGGAAATGAATAACCAGTTAATATTTCAGGCCGAGACCTTTCTTCAGAACTAGAAAGGAAGAGGGGAGGGTGCCAGAATAAAAAGGTGAGGGGGAGGGGAAAAGGAAGATAGCTAGAAGGTGATAGGTGAAGCCAAATGGGTAGGAAAGGTAAAAGGCTGGAGAGAAAGGAATCTGATAGGACAGAAGATCATCCTCCTAAATCTTTTTTGCACCATTTCCAGTTTCACCACATCTTTCCTATAACAGTGACCAAAACTGTGCACGGTATTCAAAGTGCAGTCTTACCAACAACTTTTGCAATTTCATGGGGGATTCGGCAAACTAGACTAATGAGAGTACCAGTATAGCCATTGCTAGGGGCGGACGCTGTGTCAAGGCCTGACAGCGGAAGATAAACCCATGCTCAGTTCCATTACTCCCTGCCAATTAAAGTGTCAAACAAGGTTAAAACCGAGGCTGAGAGCGGAAAACAAATAGGTGTTGAGCACCATCTGCCTGCGTTTGATCCGTCTCCCTCTCTTCTCGCTACTACTGTTGGGGAGAAGGTGCAAGAATCTTGGGTCCCATGCCACCAGGTTCAGAAGCAGTTGTTGCTCTATGGCTAACAGGCTCCTACACAGGCCTCAGTGCTAAACTGACTCCACAGCTGTGTACCCACTTTCAGGAACTCTGCAGTTCATGTTCCATATGTTACTTGTTTACTCTTTTATCCCCACTATTTGTGCAATTTGTCCTCTTTTGCATATTGGATATGTGGTGATCTTTGTTGTGTGTCTTTTTTTGTGAATTCCATTGTGTTTCTTTGTTTTGTGAGTACCTGTAAGAAGATAAATTTCAAGGTTGCATATGGTATACATACTTTGATAATAAACTTGAACTTTGAACACCTCCTAATTTTGCATCATCCGTAAAACTTACTGATCCAGCCTTGTACAATCACGTTCAAATTAACGGCACTAATCCTGCAGCATATCACTACACACCAGCCAGGAAACAACTTTCAACAACCATCCTCTGCGCCAATTTTAAATTCATCTAATTAATTGTCTCTGGATTCCATGGGGGTCTAACCTTCTAGACCAGCCTATTATACAGGACCTTGTTGAAGTCTAAAAAGACAACATCCAATGCCCTTCCCTCATCTGTCTTTCTGGTTATCTCTTCAAAAAAAAAACTCTTTACCAAACATGATTCCTCTTAATCAGACTTTGTCTATCCACATACTCTTGTTTATAGTATGGGATTTTTACAAAAATCATGATCATCTATTCTATTTACACATCTTATAGTTTCATATACCTCTGTCAGATCACCCCTCAGCCTCAATCGCTGCAGGGAAAACCAACACTACTTACAGGAAGAGAATGGATAGGCACAGTCCTCCACTCCAAGAAGCACCCTACTGAATCTCTTCTTTACTCTCTCAGCACAACCATATCCTTCCTATTGTATGGTGATCCTCAAGATCTCTCCGTTCATCAGTAGTAAGATTTGAGCTGAACACCCTCACTCACATCAGTATCCATCAAAAAACACTTAAGTTTCTGTCAAACTGACTGTATATGTTTCCCAACATAAATGTGATGTCAGCACTAAGAAATGGGCAATGCAAATAGCAATTACTCCGACTGTTTCTGTGCTGGCATTAGAGTTATTTCACTAACATACATTCTAAAATTCAGTTCAAGATGATCAATTTGGGCAGTGTACCATAACAGTAATCTGTGAGTTTCTGCTTGTGGGCACACCAGTTCTTATCGATGGGTTACAAGTGGAAATAGTGAGCAGTTTCAAGTTCCTGAGCCCAGCATATTGATACACCAGCAGCTATATTTCATTAAGAGTTTGAGGAGATTTGTTATACTGTATCACCAAAAACTACAACAAATTTACAGAGATACACCGTGGATAACACTGTCACTGGTTGTATCACCATCTGGTATGGGGGGGCTACTACACAGGATCGGAAAAGGCTGTAGAGGGTTGTAAACTCAGCCAGCTCCATCATGGGCACTAGCCTCCCCATCATCGAAGACATCTTCAAAAGACAATGCCTCAATCCATCATTTAGAACCTCCACCACCTCGGCATGTCCTCTTCTCATTGTTACCATCACAGAGGTAGGTACAGGAGCCTCAAGACACACACTCAATATTTTAGGGACAGCTTCTTCCCCTCCACCATCAGATTTCTGAACAGTGTATGAACCCATGAACACTGCTTTGTTATTTTTTCCTCCTTCTTTGCAATCTTATTTAATGGTAATGGAGACTAAAAAAATAACCAGGCAGGGTATAAAACCAATAACTCTTTTCTTTGTCGCTTTTGATTTCCAGATAGATTAAAATTAGTTCTAAAAAAATAAAATTCACATCTTATTCATTCAGAAGGGAGATATCCCATTACATTGAAGATATCACATCGCCACTTTAAGCTGTTCATTTTCAATAAAATGCCATAATTTGGCTTAACAAGGCATTATTGATAATTAATTAATACTTTAAATGAAAAATTACCTTTTCTCCTTATAAGATACTGTGTTGCACAGGTAACAGGAAGTTCTCTTTACAATCCAATGGTTGTGAGCTCATGCCCTAATAGTGACTGAACTTTAATCAGATCAGACATTGACTTCAATGTATGACTGGAAATGCACACCATTGATAGATCTAACCTAACATGTTTCTTTATTAAATTGTTTTAAATATAATGTTCCTTCCTTTTTGGTAATCATACTTTTTTGGTTGCTTAAAAAGTACCAAATGAAACAAAATCAGTAGGTGGGGAAAACAAAACATTGGGATTAAAACCGCATCAATAAAAATTAAAATTCTATACATTAACCTAACCGGCTTTTCAATATCTTCTTTTCAGAAGTCTAGTTCAAGCAATTGCATTGCTAAGCATTACTTACCAGCTAATTACAATATTAGATGTTGGACGTGAAGTGTAATTCTGCTTTGAACATCCCCAACTAAGAAAAAAGTCAATAAAGAAGCAGAGAGATTAAAATACTTGTACAAAACATTATACAAAGCCAACTGTCCCAAGATACCATACAATAACTAGAATTAAAAGAAATTAAAGGGAAATAACTGGAGGTTTAAATAGGAAGGCTGCTTATGGGAAGTTACTGCAGGATTTGGATAAAAACCATTGAGAGAGGGATATTTTGTAGAATGAAATTCCACACGATACAGCAGCTCTGCATACTTCATCTGCTGTTTGTAGGAGCTGCCCAGAGTTCTAAACTTTCCACAATGCCCAGTTCCTGACAAATTATAGCTGATTCCATCATCTTTTCGGATCCTGCAATGTAGATCATAATAACAAATAAAAAGGAAATTCCCTTCACCTACTTCATTTTAGAACTTTCTTATTCTGCACCCTTTGATTTCTCCAATCTACAAATGAAAGAAGTTGGCAGCATCAACTATGGTCATTTGGGACTATACACACCTTTGAGTCAAAAGTCACATCCCATTACAAAGACAACAGCACAAAAAAAATTAGCCAGTATTCCTGTGTAGTACTGAGAAGTACAGTGCTTCTGAAGAGCAACCTTGAAGCAAAGGTTCCTTCTCCTACAACACTATTTGGAAGTTAAGTAAGGGAGGTAAACCTGATATACTGGGCCATGTTTATCTCTCAGTCAAGGACATCAAGGAACAGATTGTTATATAATCATTTCTGAGGGAGCTTGTTTAATCCAAACCAACTGCATTTCCAACTGCCAAAGTAACTATACTTCAATAGTAATCCATTGGTAATAACACACCTTTTGGACACAAGTTGATGGTATATAAATCTTTCTTTTTTGACTTTATCAAAACTGCTCATGAACTTGAATACTTTTATTAAATCTCCTCTTAAACTCTGTTCCACTTATCTCTCATGAAATCTGCCCATCATATGCACAAACGGGTAGTGTATTTGGAGAAACCTATGAAACATAATTGTAAAGCTGGAGAAAATGACATTAAATAAACTCAAGGAGTCTTATAGCATCTGTGAACTCTTTATTGAAGTCTAACTTTAGGCACAAGCATGCTCTGTACTCTCAAATTCACTGACATCCTCCTGTTAGCAAGGTACCCAGAATTTTAAACAAGTTTCTAGCTGTGGCCTAACAAGTTACTTTTACAAAGAGCCTTTAGAACACAGAAGATTGAAAAGTGCAGAAAACAATGAAGGTATTGAAGTATTCAAGAGAAGGTAAAAAAAAAGACATGAAATTCATGTGCTGGGGAAATGGGAGTTGATAAAAGTCAGAAAGCACCATGTACAGAATTATTATCAGATAAGAAAGGTGAGTACTTTCCTTAGAATGGAGGATATTAAGCTAAAAAGCAGAGTAAAGGATCAATCAAAATGCAAGGCAACAATGCTCTTCAATATCTCTAGCAGAGATTATTCTAATTACAATATATAAGTCATAATTGCAGAAGCAGCAATGGTACAACATGAAAATTATGCAATTCTTTTCTATTTTTCTGAGACTAATACTTTCATAGCAAAATTGAAATTTTATAATAAACTTTTTATAATAAAATAAATTATTTTTTAATAAAAAAATAAACTGGACTGGTCAAAGAACACTGAGGCTGTCTACAAGAAGGGTCAGAGCCGTCTCTATTTCCTGAGGACCTTTAACATCTGTCGGATGATACAGAGGATGTTCTATGAGTCTGTGGTGGCCAGTACTATCATGTTTGCTGTGGTGTGCTGGGGCAGCAGGCACCAACAGAATCAACAAACTCATTCGTAAGGCCAGCGATGTTGTGGGGATGGAACTGGACTCTCTGATGGTGGTGTCTGAAAAGAGGATGCTGTCCAAGTTGCATGCCATTGGACAATGTCTCCCATCCACTACATAATGTACTGGCTGGGCACAGGAGTACATTCAGCTAGAGACTCAGTCCACCGAGATGCTACACAGAGTGTCATAAGAAGTCATTCCTGACTGTGGTCATCAAACTTTACAACTCCTGCCTTGGACAGTCAGACACCCTGAGCCAATAGGCTAGTCCTGGACTTATTTAATAGAGTAGTACAGCACTGTACAGGCCCTTCAGCCCACAATGTTGTGCCAAACCTCAAACCCTGCTTCCCATATAAGCCCCCACCTTAAATTCCTCCATATACCTGTCTAGTAGTCTCTTAAACTTCACTAGTGTATCTGCCTCCACCACTGACTCAGGCAGTGCATTCCACGCACCAACCACTCTCTGAGTGAAAAACCTTCCTCTAATATCCCCCTTGAACTACCCACCCCTTACCTTAAAGCCATGTCCTCTTGTATTGAGCAGTGGTGCCCTGGGAAAGAGGCACTGGCTATCCACTCTATCTATTCCTCTTATTATCTTGTACACCTCTATCATGTCTCCTCTCATCCTCCTTCTCTCCAAAGAGTAAAGCCCTAGCTCCCTTAATCTCTGATCATAATGCATACTTTCTAAACCAGGCAGCATCCTGGTAAATCTCCTCTGTACCCTTTCCAATGCTTCCACATCCTTCCTATAGTGAGGTGACCAGAACTGGACACAGTACTCCAAGTGTGGCCTAACCAGAGTTTTATAGAGCTGCATCATTACATCGCGACTCTTAAACTCTATCCCTCGACTTACGAAAGCTAACACCCCATAAGCTTTCTTAACTACCCTATCCACCTGTGAGACAACTTTCAGGGATCTGTGGACATGTACCCCGAGATCCCTCTGCTCCTCCACACTACCAAGTAACCTGCCATTTACTTTGTACTCTGCCTTGGAGTTTGTCCTTCCAAAGTGTACCACCTCACACTTCTCCGGGTTGAACTCCATCTGCCACTTCTCAGCCCACTTCTGCATCCTATCAATGTCTCTCTGAAATCTTTGACAATCCTCTACACTATCTACAACACCACCAACCTTTGTGTCATCTGCAAACTTGCCAACCCACCCTTCTACCCCCACATCCAGGTCATTAATAAAAATCACGAAAAGTAGAGGTCCCAGGACAGATCCTTGTGGGACACCACTAGTCACAATCCTCCAATCTGAATGTACTCCCTCCACCACCACCCTCTGCCTTCTGCAGGCAAGCCAATTCTGAATCCACCTGGCCAAACTTCCCTGGATCCCATGCCTTCTAACGTTCTGAATAAGCCTACCGTGTGGAACCTTGTCAAATGCCTTACTAAAATCCATATAGATCACATCCACTTCACTACCCTCATCTATATGCCTGGTCACCTCCTCAAAGAACTCTATCAGGCTTGTTAGACACCATCTGCCCTTCACAAAGCCATGCTGACGGTCCCTGATCAGACCATGATTCTCTAAATGCCTATAGATCCTATCTCGAAGAATCTTTTCCAACAGCTTTCCCACCACAGACGTAAGGCTCACTGGTCTATAATTACCCAGACTATCCCTACTACCTTTTTTCAACAAGGGGACAACATTCACCTCCCTCCAATCCTCCGGTACCATTCCCGTGGACAACGAGGACAGAGGACAGATCCTAGCCAGAGGCTCAGCAATCTCTTCTCTCACCTCGTGGAGCAGCCTGGGGAATATTCCGTCAGGCCCCAGGGACTTATCTGTCCGAATGTATTTTAACAACTCCAACACCTCCTCTCATGCTCCAGAACATCAACCTTACTCATATTGTCCTCACCATCATCAAGTTCCCTCTCATTGGTGAATACGGAAGAGAAGTATTCATTGAGGACCTCGCTCATTTCCACAGCCTCCAGGCACATCTTCCCAACTTTATCTCTAATCGGTCCTACCTTCACTCCTGTCATCCTTTTTTTCTTCACATAATTGAAGAATGCCCTGGGGTTTTCCTTTACCCTACTCACCAAGGCCGTCTCATGCCCCCTTCTTGCTCTTCTCAGCCCCTTCTTAAGCTCCTTTCTTGCTTCCCTATATTCCTCAATAGACCCATCTGATCCTTGCTTCCTAAACCTCATGTATGCTGCCTTCTCCACCTGACTAGATTTTCCACCTCACTTGTCACCCATGGTTCCTTCACCCTACCATTCTTTATCTTCCTCACCGGGACAAATTTATCCCTAACATCCCGCAAGAGATCTCTAAACATCGATCACATGTCCATAGTACATTTCCCTGAAAAAACATCATCCCAATTCACACCCACAAATTCCAGCCTTATAGCCTCATAATTTGCCTTTCCCCAATTAAAACTTCTCCTGTCCTCTCTGATTCTATCCTTTTCCATGATAATGCTAAAGGCCAGGGAACGGTGGTCACTGTCCCTCAAATCCTCACCCACTGAGAGATCTGTGACCTGACCCGGTTCATTACCTAGTACTAGATCTAGTATGGCATTCCCCCCGGTCGGCCTGTCCACATACTGTGACAGGAATCCATCCTGGACACACTTAACAAACTCTGCCCCATCTAAACCCTTGGAACTAATCAGATGCCAATCAATATTAGGGAAGTTAAAGTCACCCATGATAACAACCCTGTTATTTTTGCACCTTTCCAAAATCTGCCTCCCAATCTGCTCCTCTGTATCTCTGCTGCTACCAGGGGACCTATAGAATACCCCCAATAGAGTAACTGTTCCCTTCCTGTTCCTGATTTCCACCCATATTGACTCAAAAGAGGATCCTGCTACATTACCTACCCTTTCTGTAGCTGTAATAGTATCCCTGACCAGTAATGCCACCCCTCATCCCCTTTTTCCGCCCTCTCTATCCCTTTTAAAGCACTGAAATCCAGGAATATTGAGAATCCATTCCTGCCCTGGTGCCAGCCAAGTCTCTGTAATGGCCACTACATCATAATTCCATGTATGTATCCAAGCTCTCAGTTCATCACCTTTGTTCCTGATGCTTCTTGCATTGAGGTACACACATTTCAGCCCTTCTACCTTACTGTCTTTACACCGTTTATTATGCTTCTCTTTCCTCAAAGCCTCTCTATATGTTAGATCTGGCTTTACTCCATGCACTTCTTTCACTGCTCTATCGATCTGGGTCCCATCCCCCTTGCAAATTAGTTTAAACCCTCCCGAACCATGCCAGTGAACCTACCTGCAAGGATATTGCTCCCCCTCGAGTTCAGGTGCAACCCATCCAATCTGTACAGGTCCCACCTTCCCCAGAAGAGATCCCAATGATCTAAAAATCTAAAACTCTGCTCCCTGCACCAACTCCTCAGCCACGCATTCAACTGCCATCTCCTCCATTTCTTACCATCACTGTCACGTAGCACTGCCAGCAATCCTGAGAATGCCACCCTTGAGGTCCTGTTCTTCAGCCTTCTGACTAGTTCCCAAAACTCACACTTCAGGACCTCATCCCTCTTCCTGCCTATGTCGTTGGTCCCAACATGTATCATGACTTCTGGTTGCTTTCCCTCTCGTACTAGGATGTCGTGCACCCGGTCAGAGACATCTCGGACCCTGGCACCCGGGAGGCAACAAACCATGCGGGTGTCCTTCTCACGTCCACAAAATCTCCTGTCAGCTCCCCGACTATAGAGTCTCCAATGACGCCAGCTCTCCTCTTCTCCGTCCCACCCTTCTGCACCACAGGGTCAGACTCAGTGCCGGAGGCCCTGCCACCATGGCTCACACCTGTTGGTCGTCCCCGCCAACAGTATCCAGGATGGTAAACTTATTATGCAGGGGAATGGCTACAGGGGTGCTCTGCACTACCTGTCTGCTCACCTTCGCTTCCCCCCTCTGACTGTCACCTAACGACCTGCTTCCAACAGCCTAGGTGTGACTACCTCCCTGTAGCTCTCATCTATGACTGCCTCATCCTCCCTTATGAGTCAAAGGTCATCCAGCTGCTGCTCCAGATTCCTTACACGGTCTTCCAGATTGCCCAGCCGTATGCACTTCTGGCAGATGTGACTCTGCGGGAGAAGGGAGTTCCCCCAAGACTGCCACATCTCACATGAGAGGCACATCACCATCTCAGGAGACATTGTAAAAACTAACTGCAAGCTAGCTTGTCCTCCGCCTCTTCTCGTCGAAGCCTCTCGAGTCAAAGCCTCAAAGCTCCACTCCTTCACTGGCCCACTCACTCACTGGCCACTTTCCACTGTCATAATTCCTGGCATAATTTACATATTACTATTTAACTATTTATGGTTTTATTACTATTTATTATTATGGTGCAACCAATTTCCCCCAGGATCAATAAAGTTTGACTATGACTATGACTAATTATGAACCAGTCCCACCGATCAGAATAGATCCACTAGAGGTGATGGCATACTGATGCACAAGTAGAGTGGTGTAGCCTTTACAGAACGTGGAATTGACTCTAGATCCCTCAATTAACTGAAATATAGGAAAGGAAACCTTCTGATTACCACCTACCATCTTCCCTCAACCGATGAATCACTATCACCTCACATTGAACAACATAGCAGAAATGCTAGAAGGAGCAAAGACACAGAATGCATGGTCATTGTCCATCAACAAGGGTGCTTGGTAGCACCAGCACTGACTGAGCTGGCTGATTGCTGAATGGCCACGTCACAGTACTTGTGGGTGCACATGGAGAAGACCCCACCATCATGCAGTGCAGCACTGCTATTATATTAAAATGGGGCAGACTCGGGGCAGAGCTATTGGCTTAAAACAGGGCATCCTTAAAGCACTGTGGGTAATCAGCAGAACTGCATACCACCACCCTCATGGCCCGCCATATCCCTCACTCTACTGTTACTATCAAGCCAGGGATTATCTTCAGTCAAAAAGGTAAACAATAGGGCATGTTGGAAGCAACAATAACATATAGAAAAAAACAAAGAAGTTCCAGCCAAGTGAAACTGCAATGCGGACTACACAGTATTTGTATTAAACAGTTAAACAGGGAATTCCAACCTGGGGTCCATGGACCCCTTACTTAATGGCATTGCTCCATGGCATTAAAAGAAGGTTGGAAGCCCCTGAGTTAAAACAACATGCAGTAGAGACAGTCCATGTCTGTGCGCTGCAAGACCAAGTTAACATTCAAGCATGGGTTGATATAAATTGACAAGTAAAATTTGGATCACAAAATTCCCAGGTAATGACCATCTCCAAATGAAATCTACCTTCTTACTCTTGAGTACCACTGCTAAGTTCCTCACCTTCAGCCATTTGAAGGGGTTACAACTGATCTCAAGCAGATCAGCCGCATTAAATGACTGCAATATCTTGCAGAATGGCTCAACTACTAATATTCTGAAAACTTCCCACCACCTCCAACATACATGAAAGAAACGCAAAGATTGAATATTCTCCACTTGTCTGGAGCTCAAATTCATTCAGGATGTAACATCCCTCTCACAAGGCAAACAAGTCAATCAACCTAAACATCCATTGCCTTCACCATCAACAGAGAACAGCTGCACAGTTACTACACACAAATTGCACTGCAATTACAAAGCTCAATTACTCCATCAGCCCAGCCAAGACCTGTCACTTCTACCACCAAGAAGGTAGCAGGCACATGGGAAATCCAACACTTTGCAGGTTAGTGTGCAAGTCACAAGTTACCTCATCACCCAGGCCAAGCCCTGTTCTCATTGCCACTGTCAAGGAGGTGATACAGCAGCCTTAACACAAACACAACTCAATGGTTCAGGAACAGCTTCTTCTCCTCTGCTATAAGATTTCTGAATGGACAATGAATCCATGAACACTACCTCAGTATTTTCCCTCTTTTTGCATTACTTAATTAAATGTTCTTTTATATATATATGTCTTATTGTAATTTATAGCTTTTATTATGTACTGCATTGTACTACAGCTGCAAAAAAAACTATGACATTTCCCAGTGATATTAAACCCGATTCTGATTCTGAATCTTATCTGAAAACATATTGCCATTCCTTCATCACTGATGGGTCCAATAGTTGAAACTCGCTCTTCAGCACCTCTGTGGGAGAACCATCAACATAATGACTACTGTGATTCCATAAGGCAGCTTGCCACTACCTTTTCATGGCCAGTGAGGGATGACAGTAAACTCTAGCCTCATTAACGATGCCCAAATACTGAAACATAAACAAGAAAAATACCTACATTTCAAGCAAATCAGTGGTTATAAATTGCCTTGCAACTTAAGCGCCTGATAATCAAGATGGGTAAAGGCTCCATTTTTTTACATCACCTATGACCTCCAGATTATATGGAACTGCCATCTTAGCATTAAAACAGTCCTGAAAAGTAATATTGTATATAATTTTATGTTTGTGTTTTTCTCGTGAACACTGCTTATATGGTGCTGTGTGCCTGTGATGTTGCTGCAAGCAAGCTTTTCATTGCACTTGTACATATAACAGTACATTTGACTTTGACCTGAGAAAGTCATAGAAAACTACAGCACAGAAACATGCCATTCAGCCCATCTAATTCTTGCCACACTATTTAAACTGCCGAGTCCCATCGATCTGCACCTGGACCATAACCCTCCATCCATACCCATATAACCATATAACAATTACAGCACGGAAACAGGCCATCTCGGCTCTCCTAGTCTGTGTTGAACTCTTACTCTCACCTGGTCCCACTGACCTGCACTCAGCCCATAACCCTCCATTCCTTTCCTGTCCATATATCTATTCAATTTAACTTTAAACGACAACATCAAACCTGCCTCAACCACTTCTGCTGGAAGCTTGTTCCACACAGCTACCACTCTCTGAGTAAAGAACTTCCCCCTCATATTACACCTAAACTTTTGCCCTTTAACTCTCAACTCATGTCCTCTTCTTTGAATCTCCCCCATTCTCAATGGAAAAAGCCTATCCACGTCAACTCTATCAATCCCCCTCATAATTTTAAACACCTCTATAAAGTTCCCCCTCAACCTTCTATGCTCCAAAGAATAAAGATCTAACTTGTTCAACCTTTCTCTGTAACTTAGATGAAACCTAGGCAACATTTTAGTAAACCTCCTCTGTACTCTCTCAATTTTATTGACATCTTTCCTATAATTCGGTGACCAGAACTGTACACAATACTCCAAATTTGGCCTTACCAATGCCTTACACAATTTCAACATAACATCCCAACTCCTATACTCAATGCTCTGATTAATAAAGGCCAGCATACAAAAAGCTTTCTTCACCACCCTATCCACATGAGGTTCCGCCTTCAAGGAACTATGCACCATTATTCCTAGATCCCTCTGTTCTACAGCATTCTTCAAGGCCCTACCATTTACCATGTATGTCCTATTTTGATTAGTCCTACCAAAATGTAGCGCCTCACATTTTTCAGCATTAAACTCCATCTGCCATCTTTCAGCCCACTCTTCTAACTGGGCTAAATCTCTCTGCAAGCTTTGAAAACCTATTTCATTATCCACAATTCCACCTATCTTAGTATCATCTGCATACTTACTAATCCAATTTACCACCCCATCATCCAGATCATTAATATATATGACAAACAACATTGGACCCAGTACAAATCCCTGAGGCACACTGCTACACACCGTCCTCCAATCTGACACATAGTTATCCACCACTACTCTCTGGCGTCACCCATCCAGCCACTGCTGAATCCATCTTACTACTTCGATATTAATGCCTAACGATTGAACCTTCCTAACCAACCTTCCATGTGGAACCTTGTCAAAGGCCTTACTAAAGTCCATATAGACAACATCCACCGCTTTACCCTCGTCAACTTTCCTAGTAACCTCATCAAAACATTCAATAAGATTTGTCAAACATGACCTTCCACGCACAAATCCATGTTGACAGTTCCTAATCAGACCCTGTCTATCCAGATAATTATATATACCATCTCTAAGAATACTTTCCATCAATTTACCCACCACTGACATCAAACTCACAGGCCGATAATTGCTAGGTTTACTCTTAGAACCCTTTTTAAACAATGGAACCACATGAGCAATACACCAATCCTCTGGTACCATCCCCGTTTATACCTGTTCCCATACATATACCTGTTCAAACTGTACCTGTCCATGCACGTAGCTATCCAAACTTCTCAAGTGTTGAAATTAAAATTGCATCCACAACTTGCACTGGCAGCTTGTTACGTTTGTCAAACCTCTCATAAAACCCTCTAATCCAGACAGCATTCTGGTAAGCCACACACATCAAAGTTGCTGGTGAACGCAGCAGGCCAGGCAGCATCTCTAGGAAGAGGTACAGTCGACGTTTTGGGCCGAGACCCTTCGTCAGGACTAACTGAAGGAAGAGCTAGTAAGAGATTTGAAAGTGGGAGGGAAAGGGGGAGATCCAAAATGATAGGAGAAGACAGGAGGGGGAGGGATGGAGCCGAGAGCTGGACAGTTGATTGGCAAAAGGGATATGAGAGGATCATGGGACAGGAGGCCCAGGGAGAAAGAAAAGGGGGAGGGGAGGAAAAAACCCCAGAGGATGGGCAAGGGGTATAGTGAGAAAGACAGAGGGAGAAAAAGGAGAGAGAGGAAAAGAACATGTGTATATAAATAAATAATGGATGGGGTACGAGGGGGAGGTGGGGCATTAGCGGAAGTTTGAGAAATCAATGTTCATGCCATCAGGTTGGAGGCTACCCAGATAGAATATAAGGTGTTGTTCCTCCAATCTGAGTGTGGCTTCTTCTTTACAGTAGAGGAGGCCGTGGATAGGCATATCAGAATGGGAATGGGACATAGAATTAAAATGTGTGGCCACTGGGAGATCCTGCTTTCTCTGGCAGACAGAGTGTAGGTGTTCAGTGAAATGATCTCCCAGTCTGCGTCGGGTCTCACCAATATACAGAAGGCCACATCGGGAGCACTGGACACAGTACATCACCCCAGCCAACTCATAGGTGAAGTGTCGCCTCACTTGGAAGGACTATCTGGGGCCCTGAATGGTGGTAAGGGAGGAAGTGTAAGGGCATGTGTAGCACTTATTCCGCTTACAAGGATAAGTGCCAGGAGGGAGATCAGTGGGGAGGGATGGGGGGGATGAATGGACAAGGGAGTCACGTAGGGAGCGATGCCTGCGGAAGGAAGGGAAAGATGTGCTTAGTGGTGGGATCCCGTTGGAGGTGGCGGAAGTTACGGAGAATAATATGTTGGACCCGGAGGCCGGTGGGGTGGTAGGTGAGGACGAGGGGAACCATATTCCTGGTGGGGTGGCGGGAGGATGGAGTGAGAGCATATGTGCGTGAAATGGGGGAGATGCGTTTGAGAACAGAGTTGGTGGTGGAGGAAGGGAAGCCCCTTTCTTTAAAAAAGGAGGACATCTCCCTCGTCCTGGAATGAAAAGCCTCATCCTGAGAGCAGATGCGGCAGAGACGGAGGAATTGCGAGAAGGGGATGGCATTTTTGCAAGAGACAGGGTGAGAAGAGGAATAGTCCAGATAGCTATGAGAGTCCATAGGCTTATAGTAGACATCAGTAGATAAGCTGTCTCCAGCGACAGAGACAGAAAGATCTAGAAAGGGAAGGGAGGTGTCGGAAATGGACCAGGTAAACTTGAGGGCAGGGTGAAAGTTGGAGGCAAAGTTAATGAAGTCAAGGAACTCAGCATGTGTGCAGGAAGCAGGACCAATGCAGTCGTCGATGTAGCAAAGGAAAAGTGGGGGACGGATACTAGTATAGGCTTGGAACATGGACTGTTCTGCAAAGTCAACAAAAAGGCAGGCATAGCTAGGACCCATACGGGTGCCCACAGCTACACCTTTAGTTTGGAGGAAGTGGGAGGAGCCAAAAGAGAGATCATTAAGAGTAAGGACTAATTCCGCTAGACGGAACAGAGTGGTGGTAGAAGGGAACTGGTTAGGTCTGGAATCCAAAAAGAAGTGGACAACTTTGAGGCCTTCCTGATGGGGGATGCAAGTATATAGGGACTGGACATCCATGGTGAAAATAAAGTGGTGGGGGCCAGGGAACTTAAAATCATCGAAAAGTTTAAGAGCATGAGAAGTGTCACGAACATAGGTGGGAAGGGATTGAACAAGGGGGGATAAAACAGTGTCGAGATATTCAGAAATGAGTTCGGTGGGGCAGGAGCAAGCTGAGACAATAGGTCTACCAGGACAGGCAGCTTTGTGGATCTTGGGTAGGAGGTAGAAATGGGAAGTGCGTGGTGTGGGAACTATAAGGTTGGTAGCAGTGGATGGGAGATCCCCTGAGCGGATAAGGTTGGTGATGGTGTGGGAGACAATGGCCTGGTGATCCTTAGTAGGGTCACAATCGAGGGGTAAATAAGAGGAGGTATCCGCAAGTTGTTGCTGTGCCTCGGCAAGGTAGAGGTCAGTACGCCAGACTACAACAGCACCCCACCTTATCGGCTGGTTTTATAGTAAGGTTAGGATTAGTGCGGAGGGAGTGGAGAGCAGAGCGTTCGGAAGGAGTGAGGTTGGAATGGCAACAAGGTGTGGTGAAGTCGAGACGGTTGATGTCCTGTCGGCAGTTAGCAATAAAGAGATCCAGAGCAGGCAGAAGACCAGAGCGGGGTGTCCATGAAGAGGAGGAGGATTGAAGACCGGAGAAGGCGTCATTGGTGATGGTGGGAGAGTCCTTGCTGAAGAAGTAGGCTCGGAGACGTAGCCAGCGGAAGAAGAGTTCCGCGTCATGGCGAATGTGGAACTCACTGAGATGTGGGCAAAGGTAAGGCCCTTACTGAGGACAGAGTGTTCTGCCTCAGACAGTTGAAGGTCAGGAGGGGTGGTAAAGACCCGGCACGGATGAGAGCTGAGATCGGGGGGAGGGGGGAGGCTGGGGGTGTCAGTGGAGAGGGGAGGGTTGGGGTGAGAGGAAGATGGAGCCTCTGAGGATCCAGGAGTTGACAGTGGGATCTGAGGGAGACAGGGTTGCAGAGTGGTGGTGGGTGAAGGGGAGACGGGAGTCACAATAGCAGCACATAAAGACCCGGCCTGGAGTTCAAGGCTGGAGTCGCAGTTGGTGGTTGCGCAATTGCTTTGAAGGTGTCCATGGTCGTTGCTGGAGTTCAGGTTTTGAATCTGCCCTGAGGTGTTGGAGCCGGCGAGATCAATGGCAGGAGCCGCAATCTGAAGTTCATGCCTGCTAGCATCAGAGCCAGCAGGCTCTGGCGTTTGCAGATGTAAGATCTTGCGATCCTTGCCTAACATGCCTCTTCCGCACCCTCTCCAAAACCTTGATATCCTTTCTATAATGGGGTGAAAATTTCTGGGGTGAAATGACCCACAAAAAAGGCTTGAGTACTCCAGAAGTCTTTCTCTGCTTGATGATTATGCATTTGCATTTAGACTATTCACTTCTTGTTGCAGATAATTATTCGTTGAAGTGTAAACATACTCATGGATGATGAAATTTAACTCTTAATAATCAAGATTGAATGTGGTTTCTTGCTTTATAGACAAGATTAAATAAACATGCATCACAATTACACTTGTGATTTACTATTTAACTGTTGGCCGTTGAACCTTTTTCATTTTCTCATGTTGTGGCACAGATTGAACAGTAACCTGGATTCAACAATTTTTAGTTCTAAAAAAAGTCAGAACATACATCTTTAGCCTGGTAAGTTACCATGCACATCCTCCAGTCATTCCACTGGAATCTCTTCCTCTATGCCTTCAGGGAAGCATTAACCCATTTTAAAATTATTTATTTGATGTCACCATGGAGACAGCAGGGTGAAAAAAAATTCATGATAGGTATCATAAAAGGTCAATCACTCCTTTGGTCATTCCTGAAGGTGAATGGCCTGTAGAGGGAGTATACGACAGGAAACTGTGGCTATGTGGTTATTAGTTTTCCAAGCATTCATTTTGAGCACAACAAAAAGCAACTTTTAAGTACTGGCATCACTTTGAGAATCACAGGACAAATGTAGATAGACACCAATGCCTTCTGAAGCTAGAAGGTATCCTCCTGATCCTCATCTGCACAGAATGCAATAACAGCAATATCTTTTGGCAAGGTCTTGACCCAAAACATCAACTTCAACCTTCTGCCCCCATAGATACGGTCTGACCTTAAGTTCTTCCAGTCTTCTGCGTTCCAGATCCTAGCATCTGCAATCTCTTTTGTTTCCAAACTGTTTAACTTTGCTGCAATTCCCTAATTACCCTTTGAAAGAACTCTAGTGCAGCCCTTGAGAAATTGTTAGAGGTGGTGAAGGATGCATGGCAAGACTTTGATCCACCTCATGACCATTTAGTAACTAATTTCAGACTGTTTTAATCACTGGTTCGTTCTGCTGCTGATAGGATTCCAGTCTGCAGATTCAGGGATCCAGATGTACACATTACAATGTTACTAGCTACTGCAACCAATGTTCCCTCTAAAGGCTGATTTATACTTCTGCGTCAACTGGATGCTGTAACCTACGCAAGTGACCTACGCGCGTTATGAACATTTATACTTGTGCGTTGGTGTGTCTGCGTCGCTCTGCAATTCGCACACGTCACGCATGCGCACATACCTGCCCGTGCAAGGCTTCATGGTCATGGTAGTCTTTCTTGGGGTAACCAAGTTTAAAGCGAGTGTCTTTTTTTTGTAAAAGCAAAATGTGTCCTCCATAATTTCGGAGGTCTGTAGAGCTTTATGGAAAGCATTGCAGACAGAGTTCTTACCCTGCCCTTCAGTCACTCAATGGGAAGCTACTGCAGCGTACAAGGAAAAGCGATGCCACCAAGCAGACCAATCACAGCTGTTGCGGTCTGCATTGCCGCGACGCGTAGTTACATTTTGGGAGAGGTGCGCGTCGGGCTACGACGTTGGGATCCGCGTAGACACTGCATAGGCTTCGCGGCTACGCCGTACCTACGGTGTCAAGTTGACGCAGAAGTATAAATCAGCCTTAAGGTGCACATGCACACATCATCCTTTGCTACTAGCACACAAAGGAATTTAAAATGTGCACAAAAGGACCTCGTTAGCATGTTAAGTATATTTCACGATTGTACACAATCACATTTCCTTTTCTGGTTTCTGATGTGGGTGGTGTTGACAACATGGAGTTTGTGATGATTTGTTTAAGGATTTTTAGAACTGACTTAATTATACTGTTTTTTTGGAAGAAATTATTGAATCAATAACTCAGTGCGCACACGTTGTTGCACTGGGCAAAAAGTTGTACAGCACAAGATTTTTGCGCACACTGGTCATTACAAGTTAGAGGGAATATTGCAAGCAATTTGAAATCACAGCACTTCGATTTTGGTCTGAAAGATGTAAACCTGAAACTAATCTTTCAGAGTCTTAACCGGCAGGAGTGGGAGGGGCCGGGTGGCAGGGAGTATACCCCTCAACAAAGGTGTGGTAAGGTGAACTGGAGTGCCACGTGGGTGGCCAAAAATATGGATATGTACAGACTATAATGGAAACGTATGGAAAGGATGGAAAGTTATTGAATGGTTTATTGTATATATTTATTTTTGAATAAAGTATATTTTGAAATAAAAAAAACCAAAACATGAGCTGCAGCCCCATCCAATTTTGAAGAAAATTACTTGCATAAAGTTTTGCATTTCTTTGTAAGTAATTTTGCAAGCTCCTGCGGAGAAACACTTTTGAAAATTTGAAGTACAGTGAACTCTCATTTATCCATTTAGAAATCTTATGCCATCAGCAAAATTTCTAAGCTTACCAATGAGCTCAAATAGTGACTTTTATATCAATGTTATACCAAATAAATCTGGAAAAAATTTAGTTTCTTTATATTAATATTTTGAAGTTGTGCAATTGGAGCCTGTTTAGCTGCTGCATCCTCTTTGAATATTAGGCTCTTCATGTGATAGTAAACAACGAGGAATTCTGCAGATGCTGGAAATTCAAGCAACACACATCAAAGATGCTAGTGAACACAGCAGGCCAGGCAGCATCTCTAGGAAGAGGTACAGTCGACGTTTCAGGCTGAGACCCTTCGTCAGGACTAACTGAAGGAAGAGTTAGTAAGAGATTTGAAAGTGGGAGGGGTTTGGCGAGATCCAATATGATAGGAGAAGACAGGAGGGGGAGGGATGGAGCCAAGAGCTAGACAGGTGATTGGCAAAAGGGATATGAGAGGATCGTGGGACAGGAGGCCCAGGGAGAAGGAAAAGGGGGAGGGGGAGAAAAAACCCAGAGGATGGGCAAGGGGTATAGTCAGAGGGACAGAGGGAGAAAAAGGAGAGTGAGAGAAAGAATGTGTGTATATAAATAAATAATGGATGGGGTACGAGGGGGAGGTGGGACATTAGCAGAAGTTCCTCTGACTATACCCCTTGCCCATCCTCCGGGTTTTTTCTCTCCCCTCCCCTTTTCCTTCCCCTGGGCCTCCTGTCCCATGGTCCTCTCATATCCCTTTTGCCAATCACCTGTCCAACTCTTGGCTCCATCCCTCCCCCTCCTCCTATCATTTTGGATCTCCCCCTCCCACTTTCAAATCTCTTACTAACTCTTCCTTCAGTTAGTCCTGACGAAGGGTCTCGGCCCGAAACGTCGACTGTACCTCTTCCTAGAGATGCTGCCTGGCCTGCTGCGCTCACCAGCAACTTGGATGTGTGTTGTCATATGATAGTAAGTACACGTTTTCAATTTATTTGCACTATATTTTAAATTAATACTGCTCAGCCTTAAAATACAGAAGTGTAAAGCATTATTAGAAGTGCAAAGCTAGTTCAAAGATTTATTTAAATATTTATACTTAGAATATTAGTTATTGATCTATTGTCAATTTTTGCAGCAATCCTCAGGCAACTAGCAAGCCACCAACCCTCCAACAATGCCACATGAATGCTAAATGGTTGAAACTAGACAATACTCAATAAAAACATAAAGTGCCAGAAACACACATAAAAGTTGCTGGTGAACGCAGCAGGCCAGAAGACTGGATGCAACTGTACATTTGAGAAAACATGATCAAAGGACTCTTTCAACTATAAAGCTCACTTCACCTTGAGACTATCCAACCACGTACATAACTGATCTTCTCCCCCACCCCCCACCCCCAAGTCATTCTCCTAGGAGAGGGAAAAATAAAACTGAAGCTAAATCAGGAACTTTTATATTAATGAGCATCTGCTCTTATTTTAATTCTGACCTTTCAATCAGATTTCAAAAGATCTGAAATGAGAAGTTACTCTATTCTTCTCCGTCAGACATACTACTCACATTCAGCAATCGTTCACTCAAGCAGCAATCAATGTTTGCAATATTATTCCATGTGCATGTTACTTTGTAATGAACATTGCACAAGGAAAAAACGTTTTGTTTCAAGTCGTCAGTTTTCATTGTGTATTCAAGTCCCTATATAGACCTTGAGCAGACTGGTAGGCACTTAGGTGTTCATTATTTGTTCATTTGTTATGTGCCGTTTTGCATGACGTAGGCAATCATGATCTTTCGATGACCATGGTTGTTCTCGGCAAATTTTTGTACAGAAATATTTACCATCTGGACAGTGTCTTTATAAGATGGGTCACTCCAGCCATTATCAATACTCTTCAGAGTACTGCCTGGTGCCTATGGTTGCATAACCAGGATGTGATATGCACCAGCTTCTCATACGACCAACCAATACCTGTTCCCATAGCTTTGTGTGACCATGATCGGTGGGGGGGGGGGGGGTGAGCCAAAGCAGGTGCTACACCTTGCCTAAGGGTAACTTGCAGATGAGCAGAGGGAAGGAGTGCCTTATAAATCCCTTGGTAGAGACATACCTTCACTCTGTCACCCTGCTCATTATTGGAAAACTTAATTATTGATTATCAACTCCATAGTCAACCAGGGCCTATTAATCTGTTCCAATTGACATAAATGTCTAGAAAATGGATTTCTCCCATGTTATGGAGCACTAGGTGGACATAGTGACCTAACACCAAATCTTACGTTCGCAAAAAAAGTAAAACAGCAAAGTAGTTGGATCCTCCCTTTAAGATGCATCAAAACCCAATCTCACAATTAAATAGGCAGCTGCCACATTACTTATGCATTGACTCAAAAGCAAATTGATGCTTTTCCACAGGATTTCCCATGGCAGGAAATGGGGAGGTATATCTCCAGCTGTAACCCTGATGTTTGCTCCAAGTCACAAGGACAGTAGCAGTGTTTGGAATTCTTGTAATTAATCTACTTAGCAATTCATCTAAAGATGTGTGACCTGAAGCCCTCGGCAAATGTGCACTTTGGCCTGTGCTCAGAACTGCTAACAATGAGGCTTCTCATACTAGGAACATTAATAAAATGTGATGTCGCTGAAAATATAACATTATGTATGAATAATCCCTTCAAATGAGATGTATTCTTTATTTTTACTGGGAGTTGAGTATGACGGTCATCAGGCAGAACCCTTTGAGCTGATTTCTACAAACAATTATTGCACTATGCTTGTTAATAAAATCATTGTCTGGAAAATATGATGGGGAGATGACACCTGTGTTGGGATAAATCATAACTGCTGACCCAATTTCTAATGGACATGGCCAACAGAAAACAAGCATCAACACTTTATAAGGTGTCAAAGGATTTACGCTATTTCCAAAGAAAACATGAGCAATAACTCCAATTTATACCCACCAGTGTTAAAAAGAGTTGCGGCAAATTCGGAATTTCATCTAACAGAATGGTGAAGATTACCCACCATGTAAACATGTGGGAGGTAGAAAATGACACATTCAACTTACACTGATTTTCTATTGATCTGTACATTAGGAATCACTTTAAAAAGTACAGACTTCTGGAAAGATTTGGGCCAGGAAGTGTAGCTACTATTTAGTCCTTTCTTTTGAAATTACACATTCTATACTGCTGTGATTTTATTTTATCATTAATGAAACTGGAAGCTGAGAGGGAAAGTGCAAGGAACAATGCCATTGTCCTTGGGTGGTAGGGGTAAAATTTTAAACACGTACTTTCAATTATAAATACAGACAATGGAAATATTGACAGTAGTAAGCTGATGTTTCAAAGAAAGGAATTTAAATGCACTTCAGACTTACATTTTCAATTTAGTGAGTTGAAGCGAAGCAAGGAAAGTGGAGGCTCATCTGGGGGTTAGGTGTGGGGTCACTGACTGAATGGCCTTTTCGTGTGCTGTAACTTCTAGGTTATTTTATGTAACATAATTTTAACTGTTATATTTATCTAATATCATTGTTTTAAATTTAGTGATCACTTAATTCAGGGGTTCCCAACCTGGGGTCCGAAGACCCTTCAGTTAATGGTATGAATCTATGGCATAAAAAAGGTTGCGAATTCCTGGACATAATTGATGCATGATGGAAATTCACTAGCTCTGGATTACAAAGCAGAGTTGCACCACACAGAGCCTAAAGGATATTCCAAGCGAACATACACACATTATTCAGCATATTACAACTATGACTTAGGCATAAAAACCAAAAATATTTGATAGTCTGTTTCTTTCATTAGTATCACAGTATTAACTTTGATTGAACATCTTAGTATGATCACCAACAAAGATGGAGGCGCACCAAGAAAAGTAAAATCCCTGGTGCAATGAGTCACTGCCAGTATTGTACGAGACATTTAACTAAGGATATGCATGAATTGTGATCCTAGCTGCTTTAATAAGAAGTAATATCTCACCATCCAATTCCTTCTTCAGGGTGATCCAGCAAAACTCGTACAATGTACAAAACACACGTAAGCACCTTCAAGGAGAAGTTAAAGAGGCGTATTCTTAAACCTGCAGAGAAAGAGAAAGCACCCTTTACTTTGGACTCTTTTTCAATTACTGACCTAATTAATATAGGTTGAGAAATTTATACATGCAGCTTTTTTTTAAATCAATTCTGATTAAAATGTAATTTCCAGGTCAAACTGAATCAAACTGGGAACTTGTTCAGGCCCTTTCACTTGTGATTCACATCAGCTCCAAAGCATTTCTGAGGAAATGAGATCACACTCTGTTGAAGTCTCCAGTTGGACAATCTTTGAACAATCTTTGAACAAACAGCACTAAATGGAGTAGATCCCAGCTTTTGGCTGGAAACTTCAAAAGGCCGGTTAATCCCCCTCCTTAGCCACCAATCAACTGGGGAACCCATTCCCACCCATCAGTATCATCCACAAACTTCAAAACCAATTACAACTACAACCCCGAACCCAACCAACTTCCTGATTAACCCCTAATTCATGATCATCCCAGATTTCCCAATCACACTGTCACCCTTCAATTGCTTCAATTTCCCTGACAGCTGCTGACCTAGAACCAAACTCCCTATTTGCTCCCTGCTCTTCAGCTCTCCAAACTAGCTTACTGCCCATGCAGAAAGCCACTTTGACCACAGGCTCAACTCTAAACTAAGCCAGAGCCCAAATGAACCTCTAAGCTCTGAGTATTAGAGATCTCTTCCCCATTAACCATGAATTTTGACCTCAGTCCTGGATTATTGTGATACAACCTCTAAAGGGGCAAGAATGAAGAAAAGTGCTTGAGGCCCATTGGGTATTGTTCAATACTTGGGCTTTATACACTGCTAAAATTTGGATACCAGCAATCAGAATGCTTTTGACCAAAATGCAATGACCCTTTAGTAGATCTTCACTGAATTTCTAAACCAGTGCATCAAACTGGCTCTGAACCATAATGTTATTGAGGTACTGAGTAAATAATACGTTGTCAATGGAGTTAAATCTGAACAGGAGGAATGTAATACACTATTTTTTTCTTTGATGCAGACAAAGATTCCTTTCTTAAAGAACAATTTATGGTTCTGTAAGATAACTTTTGAATCTCACTCAGAAGAATCATGAATTTGTGAAATTAGGTATTACTGATGATGAATAAAAATTTTGCACAGAGTCATATACAAGAAATATACTGAATGAGAAGTATATCATTAGTCCTCCTGAAAAGTCCGCAGAGAAGTACAAATAATTTGTTATCAGTTACAATCAGAAAGGACATTACATTACCCGAGAGGTTTTACTGATTTAGGCAATTCAAACTGCCGATATATCTAACTATGACAATATTGAAAAGAATGGTCAAGGCACAATTCTACCTTGAAATTGAGAAAACCTCACATTATCTCGTGTCAAATGGATCAGATTCAGAATCGATCCAGCAGTTCAAACCTGGTAACCTCATGGCACAGATATCATCAGCCAGCAATTTAATCCACCACATTAAGCAACCTCACAACAAAGTATATCACTCTAACATCCACATCAAATCAGGAAATCAATTTTTATTTGATTAGAGGAGTGCAAGTACAGAGTCAGACCTTGGTGTCATGTTTAATTCCAAATAAGACATCTAAAATACATCTCTTCCCAATACCTTTAACTTTCGTTTGAGTGAACATATCATGACATCTGTTTTACAGGTATACATAAAACACTTAAAACCTGTAAGAGAGCTTTCATTTTTATGCAACACACATCAAAGTTGCTGGTGAACGCAGCAGGCCAGGCAGCATCTCTAGGAAGAGGTATTTTTATTTTCATTTTTATGCTTCATTGCAGCAAAATGCTCCAAACCACTCCAAAGGAAAAATTGTGAAATGAAGTCTGAAACCAAGACAGAAAGCAAATTGGAAACCAGAAAACTGGCCAGATGATAGGTTTTAAGGAGTATCTTAAAAGAGAAGAGAAAGGTAGGGGGACCTCGAGATTTGATGAGAAGCTTCCAACACTTGCACCCAGCCAAATGAAGTTATGGTCACCAGCAGGAAATGATTAAAACTGAGAACACACTGAAGGCTGGAAGTAGAGGGAACTAAATCTTGAAGTATGCTTGGAATTTTCAAAGATTAATGGAGTGAGAAATATTTGAAAACAAAGAAATGATGTATAAAGGCCATGGTGTGAGCCAGGAAATTCTGTTGTAGCTTTATAAAACTATTGTTAAGCCACATCTGGAGTATTGTCAACAATTTTGGTCACCCTATTATAGGAAGGATGACGAGGCTTTGGAGGGGGTACAGAAGAGGTTTACCAGGGTGCCGCCTGGATTAGACAGCATGTGCCGTAACAAGAGGTTGGATAAACTTGGGTTGTTTTCTCTGGAGTCACGGTGGCTGAAGTGAGATCTGATAGAGGTTTATAAGAATACGAGAGGCATTGATAGAGTAGACAGCCAGTATCATTTTCAGATCTCAGAATCAAGCTAGATATCACTAGCATATGTCATGAAATTTGCTGTTTTGGGGCAGCAGTACATCGCAATACATATTAATAAAAACTATACATTACAAAAATAAATTATACATAGTAAATAATAACCACAAGAAATTATGCAGATGCTGGAAATCCAAAACAACGCACACAAAGTGCTAGAGGAACTCAGCAGGACTGGTAGCATCTAAAAAAATGAATAAATTAAATAAGTAGTGCAAAATGAGAGCAAAAAAAGAAAAAAGAAGAAAAGTAGTGATGTACTGTCCATTCAGAAATCTGATGGTAGAGGGGAAGAAGCTATTCCTGAAATGTTGAATGTGTGTCTTCAGGACCCTATACCTCCTCCTTAAAGACAGCAATGAAAGGAGGACATATTTGGGTGATGGGTGTCCTTAATGATGGATGCTTCTGTTTTGAGACATTGCCTTCTGAAGGTATCCTCAATGCTGGGGAGGCTAGTGCCAATGATGGAGCTGGCTGAGTTTACAACATTCTGTAGTTTTTCCCAATCCTGTGCAGTACTCCCTCCGTATCAGATGTTGATGTAACCAATTAAAATGCCTTCCACTGTACATCTGTAGAAATTTATGAGTTGGTGACATACCAAATCTCCTGAAACTCCCAATGAAATATAGCCACTGTCTTTGTAATTCAGTCAATTTGTTGGGCCCAGGTTTGAACTTCAGAGATATTGACACCCAGGAATTTGAAACTGCTCACCCTTTCCACTGCTGATCTCTCAATGAAGACTGGCATGTGTTCCCTCAACTTCCTCTTCTTGAAGTCCACAATCAACTCCTTGATCTTACTGATGTTGAGTGCAAGGTTGGTGATGCACCTCACTCTTATACACCCTCTTGCCACCATGTGAGATTCTGCCAACAATAATTGTGTGTTTGGCAAATCCATAGATGCTATTGAGCTGTGCCGACACACACAGTCATGGGTGTAGAGAGAGTGGAGCAGTAGGCTAAGCACTCACCCTGAGGAGTGTCAGTGTTGGCTGTCAGCGAGGACAAGATGTTATTTCCGATCTGACTGACTGATCCCAGGGTTGAAATGCCTAATACCAGAAGGCATACATTTGATGTGAGAGAAGGTAAGTTCAAAGGAGATATGAGGTGCAAGTTTTTTTTTAAATAGAGAGTAGTGGGTGCCTGGGGAGGTGGTAGAGGTGGATGCATTAGGTATTTTTTAAGATACACTTAGATAGGCATATGTATGTTAGGAAATGGAAGGATATAGACATTGTGTAGGCAGAGGGGATTAATTTAATTGTCCATTTGATTATTAATTTAATTGGCTCAGCACAACATTGTGGGCTGAAGGGCCTGTTCCTGTGTTCTATTGTTTGATGTTCTATTTCAAAAGAATCACCAATGGTATCCACCTTGGCCAGATGCTTCCATTTATCCCTAGGAGGCTCAGATTTTTTCAGATGTTGCTAAACAAGTAGTACAGGTTCCTTCAGACTGGAGTAAAGAATATGTGGCCTCTGGCCAAGTGGTGCAAATCCTATAATTGGAGAGGTATTATCTCAGTTTTAGATCTTCAGTCATGAATTTAAAAAAAGAATCACAAAGAGTCTTGCTGAAGGGTCTCGACCTAAAGTGTCGACTGTACTCTCTTCCGTAGATGCTGCCTGGCCTGCAGAGTTCTTCCAGCATTTTGTGTGTGTTGCTTGGATTTCCAGCATCTACAGATTTTCTCTTGTTCAGAAGAAATACCTACCAGTATTGCTGATTTTCAATATTGGTCTTCATTTGGCTGCTAAGATGCTAACTTCTGAGTCAGAAGGCTGTCGGTTTAAGATGCACTGTGAGATTTGAGCATCTTATGGAACTTGATGGGTAAATGAAAATCAAGGAAACTTCAGATGATGGAAATCTAAAATAATCTCTCCCACCTCCCTCAACAGCTTAACAAGCTACCTTTCTCTCATTCCCACTTCAGAATCAGGTTTAGTATCACTGGCATGTGTTGTGAAATTTGTTGTTATGCGCAGGTAGTACATTGCAAAAAGGAAAGGTACATCGCATCTGGAGTTTCTCTGGTTAGCGGACAATTTCCCTCCACGCCTCTCTGACGTAGTGGGGAACCACGTACAAGGCAAGTTACGGCAGCGGTTTGCCATTGCCTTCTGCTGGGTGAGTTTCCAAAGAGATTACCAGCTTGTAACCCAGCACCGATGGAAAGCGAGCAGGGGAGCCGGCTGGCTAGATTCGAACCCGGGACCTTTCGTCCCGAAGTCCGATGCTGATGCCACTACACCACCAGCCGGGTTACAGTACATTGCAATACACAATAATTAAAACATATATATATTTTTAAAAAGTTAAATTAAATAAGTAGGGCAAAAAGAGAAAAAAAAGTAGTGAGGTAGTGTTCATGTGTTCAATGTCCATTCAGAAACCTAATGCCAGAGGGGAAGAAGCTATTCCTGAATTGTTGAACATGTACCTTGGGGCTCCTGTACCTCCTCCCTGATGGTAACAATTCTGCCAAAGGACCTTCAACTTATAACATCAACTCTTGTTTTTCCTTGTGGTCTCATTTTCTGCTTCAAAGAAAGTGCTTCTATTTCAGGAGTGCAATTGCTGACTCTCTATATTAAATGTTTAATGATACATAAAGGATTCCATAACAATATATGAAACATTACGTTGCACATAAGCACATTTCCCCCCTCTTTTAAGTGGACACAGTAAACACAATGAATAACTACAATAAACCAACATCATGAGACTATTATTCGTAAAGGCTGCACTTTCTTCTTTTCACTTCTGAATCTCATTTCTGTCTGTGTAATCTTTTCTAATATTTTTATTAATTTATATAAGAATACAAAGCACAGGAAAAAAATATATATATCAATACATTATACTAAATCACATATAAAGATTCCTTACCCTATATTCATATAGGTTAATTAATTCGTAGCATTGAAATATAGTAATTTTATATTAAAAAAATCTAACCCACTACCAAGACCGAAGCTGATTAGTAAAGAAAAAAAGGAAAAAAAATTAGTCATCATCTGTGCTTTAACAACAAATCAAAGGTTTTGAAAGTAATTCAGAAAAGGTCCCCACAACGTTTGAAAGTCTTGGCTCGATTCAGAGATTGAGCATCGAATCTTCTCTAAATTTAAACATGACATCACATCACGTAGCCAATGGGCATGAATAGGAGAGGCCACATCTTTCCATTTAAGCAAGAGCGTCCTTCTGGCCATAAGAGAAATAAAAGCCAAAATGTGCAAGTCAGATGACTCCAAAATAATATCCTTTCCTCCAACAATACCAAATAAAGTGGTCAAAGGATTAGGCTTAAAGTTTACTTTGAAAAGTATCGAGAAAATTTGAAATATTTCTTTCCAACATTTTCCAAGACATGTCCAAAACATATGAATGAGTGAAACTTCTCCATTATTACATTTATCACAATACGGAGATATATCTAAATAAAAACAAGACAACTTATCCTTGGTCATATGGGCCTATGTAATCTTGTTCTGTGCAATATCATCATTATGTACGATGTCGTAGGACGTCGGCAATCATGGTCACTGTGATTGTTCTTGGCAAAAATTTGCCATTGCCTTCTTCTGAGCAGTGTCTTTACAAGGCGGGAGACCCCAACCATTATCAATTCTCTTCAGAGATTGTCTGCTTGGTGTCAGTGGTTGCATAACCAGGACTTGTGATAAGCACCAGCTGCCATATGTCCACTCACTATCTGACTCTTGGCTTCACATGACCCTGATTGGAGAGTGGTGGGGGTGGGGGAGGGCTAGGCAGGTGTTACATCTTGCTCAAGGGTGACCTGCAGGCTAGCAGAGAGAAGGAGCACCTTACACCTCCTTTGGTAGAAACGTATCTCCATCCCGCCACCCTCTGTGCAATATAGTTGAGGTATTTTTCAGTTACTCTTATAAAATAACTCTAAGTGAAATAATTCAAAATGCTTCTATGTGATGTGTTAAGACACTGTATTTATGAGTATTTTTGTAAAAATTCTGTTTGGCAACACTACTTGTTACAAATACAAGTTGGGTCAGTTTCATTCAGCATCAATCCTGGTCATGTCACTTACTTGATCTTTGGTTTTTGATGAAGAAGAGCTTGAGTCGTTCTTTGAAGGTATTCTCGTTCACGTAGAATTCCACCTGAACCCTTGGGAAACAGAAAATCGATGGTGTAACTATGCTCATGATATATGTTTTATAGTTATTTGCTCATAATAGCGATTTTACAGTTACTCAAATTTCAAAGTAAATTTCTTATCAAAGTACATACATGTCACCATATACAGTACAACCCCGAGATCTATTTCCTTGTGGGCATTCTCAATAAGTCTATAGAATAATAATCATAAAAGAAACAATAAAAGACCAATTTGATATTAAACCAGAATGCAGAAAACAACTGTGCAAATACAAAAAGAAAGAAATAATAATAAAAAAGCAATAAATATCAAGAATATGAGATGAAGGGTCCTTGAAAGTGTGTCCATTGGTTGTGGGAACACTTCAATGATGGGGCAAGTGAAATTGAGTGAAGTTGTCCCCTTTGGATCAAGATTCCAATGGTTGAAGGGTAGTAACTGTTCCTGAACCTGGTGGTGCAAGTCCTGAAGCTCCTCTACATTCTTCCTGATGGTAGCAACAAGAAGAGAGCATAACCTAGTTGGTGGGGCTCCCTGATGATGGATGCTGCTTTCCTGCAACAACACTGTGTAGATGTGCTCAACGGTGGGGAGGGCTTAATCTATGATGGATTGGACCGTATTCACCACTTTTTGTAGGATTTTTCGTTCAAGGGCATTGGTGTTTCCATACCAGGCTGTGTTGCAGCCAGCCAACATACTCTCCACTATATGTCTATAGAAGTTTCTCAAAGCTTTAGATGTCGTGCTGAATCTCTGCAAGCTCCTAAGGAAGAAGGGGCACTGCCATGCTTTCTTCATTAATTGCACATGTGCTGGGCCCAGGACAGGTCTTCCGAAATAACAACACCAAGAAATTTAAAGTTATTATCCTTCTCCACCTCTGATCCTCTGATGAGAACTGATTCAAGGATCTCTGGTTTCCTTCTTTTGATGTCTATAATCAGCTCCTTGGTCGTGCTGACATTAAGTGAGAGGTTGTTTTTATGTCACCACTCAGGCAGATTTTCAATCTCCCTCCTATGTGCTGAATTGTCACCACCTACAACAGTGATGTCATCAGCAAACTTGAAAATGGCATTGGAGCTGTGCTTAGCCACACAGTCGTAAGTGTAAAGTGAGTAGAGCAAGGGGCTAAGCTCAAAGCCTTGCGGTGCACCTGTGCTGATGGAGATCGTGGAGATTTTGTTGCCAATCTGAACTGACCGCGGTCTGCAAGTGAGAAAATCAAGGATCCAATTGCACAAGGCAGTATTAAAGCCAAGGTCTTAGAGCTTATTGGTTAGTTTTGAGGGGACGGTGGTATTGAATGTGGAGCTGTAGTCATACAGAGCATCTTGATGTATGCACCTTTGCTGTCTAGATGTTCCAGGGTTTAGTGAAGAGTCAATGAAAGTCAATGAGACGTGCTGCAAATAGGAGCACATCTAGGTTACCTCTCAGGATAAAGTTGATATGTTTCATCACTAACTTCTTAAAACACTTCATCACAGTGGATATAAGTGCTACTGGATGATACTCATAGAGGCAGGTTATCATGCTCTTCTTGGGCACTGACATTACTTGGGTACCACACACCTCCAAAGCCAGAGGTTAAAGATCTCAGAGAATGCTCCAGTCAGTTGATCAGCACAGGTGTTTAGTACTTGGCCAAGTACTCTATCTGGGCTGGACGCTTTTCATGGATTCATCCTCTTGAAGCCTGCTCTCACATCATTCACTGTATTCACAACAGTAATGACAGCACTAATTGGAGTGCATGGATCTAAGGTAATTGGTGGATAGAGTAAAAGGGAAGCAGAATATTTTTTTCTCTCCGCTCATCCTGAACCCTTCTAACCTACCCTTCCAGAGTTTATTGTGGTCTGATACCTACTACCTAAGGCTGTGGAGGAAACGTGTTATATTTTAAAATGCTTCAAGCACTGGATGTGCTTTAACTATATGACAACCAGCAAAACAGTGAAGTTGGGATTTGACTGAACGTGGGTTTTCTGGCTAGCATGAAATTAATGGGTGGATTAGTTTCTCACTTAACAATAAATTTCTGCAATTCCACTTATCAAGGAGACACCTTTAACACATCCACTTACAATTTACAATGGACTATTTGAAATGTGATGGAAAACTCTTTACTGAAACTTCCAAAAGGGAATTAAATGAGTACAGGTTTCCCCTGCCATCCGAAGGTAGAGCGTTCCTATGAAACGGTTCGTAAGCCGAAATGTCGTAAAGCGAAGAAGCAATTACCATTTATTTATATGGGAAAATTTTGTGAGCGTTCGCAGACCCAAAAATAACCTACCAAATCATGCCAAATAACACATAAACCCTAAAATAACAGTAACATATAGTAAAAGCAGGAATGATATGATAAATACACAGCCTATATAAAGTAGAAATACTTTTCCACAATCATTACTGAACTGTTCTCTGTAGCGAAAATCTCACACAAGCGCCGTTGGCAAAAACAGGTACAAGCGCTTTCCAGTAACTTTTAAGCTATGAAGCTGCCAAATCATACCAAATAACACATAAAAATACACAGCCAATATGAAGTAGAAATAATGTATGTACAGTGTACTATCACTTACTGGAATTGGGAAGACAGCGCACAGCACACTGATGATGGTGTGTTAGACTGAGTCAGGAGTTTGGGTGGTGCAGTGGCCCCCACCCTCCAGGCACCGACTGATTCCGATCCACGAAGCATGCAGGGGTCCAGCAGTAGCCAGGAGGCACACAGCACATCTTTAAGAAAAAAGCTGAAATAAACATGCTAATTAATTAGGTGCAGCCTGACACGTAATTGTCGGCCCAGATCAGTGCCGATTTCCGATTGCGTCGTCTGTGAACTGGGCAGACAATTACTTGTCGGGCAGCACCTAATTAATTAGCATGTTTATTTTGACTTTTTTCTTAAAGATGTGCTGTGTCCATCCCAGCTACTGCTGCGTTCTCCACGAATCGGTACAGTATCTGTCCGCGGCCTGGGTGGGGTGGTGGGACACTGGGGTGTCATCTCGTCCTCTGTTTCTATTAGAGCAGTCAGCTCATCTTCTCCTATGACTGGCCGCCTCGATGGTGAAGGTCAAGGTTCGTCGTCTGCTGTGGCTGATGTGGAAGGCTTGCTTGACTGCTGAGCCTCCCACATTTTTCTATCATATAGTTCTTTGTAAGGACTCAACCCATCTTGCAAGTATCCCCTAAACCTACGTACCCTTTCAAAATTAAAGTCTTATTTTATCATTGCAGCGAAAATCTCACGCAGTTGCTTCACGTTCATTTCGCTAATGAATTCGGTTTCGATTGTTATCTTTTCTTCTTCCAATTGCATCAGCTCTTCATCTATCAGTTGTTGGTCGTGGGATGCCAAAACCTCTTCAACATCATCTTCGTCAACTTCCACAAGCCAAACTCACTTTGTCCTTGCTTCGTTCACCACGATCGAAACGCTTAATTATGTCTAGTTTTACGCTAAGTAAAACATGCATTATTTCTATTTACGAGCTCTTTTAGGCTTTTCCGACACCGTAGAACTCATCTTGCAAACGACTGCTCACGGGCATGTGTTTAAGCAATGCCGTTCCGAATTCGGGGGAGGAGCGGCTGCTCGGGGTGCGCGCTGCCTTTTATCGTGCGCTGAACTTTTTATAGCGCGCTGCTTTTTCTCGTAACATTGAAAACACCTTCTGAAAGCGAAAACAGGGTACTAATGTAGGTCTTTCGTAACAGTGAGGTTTCGTAAAGCAAACGTTCGAAAAGTGGGGTACACCTGTACTTGAAATATAGTATGGGAAAAGAGCCAGGGAGAAATAATAATTTAATATTTTAGCTCTCCAAAGGACAAACCAAGCTAACGGACAAAATATGTCTATCATTCTATTATTCCAGCAGACTCTAAGGTCAGATCAAATACTTCAGATTACAGTGCCAAATTCAAAAAGAAAATTAATCCAAGTGTCTGCCTTTGCGAAGAGGATGTTTGACAGTTAATCATTGAAAGTGGAATAGCGTTGGCAAAAACAACCCTGAAGATACAAGAGTAAAAGTACTCTACAGGTTTGGAAGGAATTCTGAGGAATCAAAATACCTGCAGCTAATCTGATCAACATCATGTGCAGACAGGAATATAAAGTAACATCTTAGAAAACTGAAATGAACATTGCCAGGGATAATTGATTGAATTTCTATTTCAATATGCATACAATAGTTTATCTTCCATTGAATTTCCATTAATCCCCTGTCGGCTTCTTGGCACATAACAGTGACAAGCGTAAGCCGTTGGTTCAATGGAAGTGTGAACTGCAACAGTGGATTTTAATAGTAACCTGCAGAAAAACTTGTATCATGTATCTAAGCCCAGACAACCAAAGAAAATGGATTGTTACACCAATGTGCTTCCAAACAGACACCACAACGATAGTGTCATTTACCATAGATCAGCGGTCGCCAACCACTGGGCCACAAAGCATGTGCTACCGAGCCATGTGGAAATGATATCAGTCAGCTGTACCTTTCCTCATTCCCTGTCACGCACTGTTGAACTTGAACATAGGGTTGCCAACTGTCCCGTATTTGCCGGGACATCCCGTATTTTGGGCTAAATTGGCTTGTCCTATATTTCCCCCGCTAAGGCAGAGCGTTTCTATGAAACCTTTCGTGTCGAAATGGCATAAAGCGAAGAAGCAATTGCCATTAATTTATGTGGGAAAAATTCTTGAGCGTTCCCAGACCCAAAAAAAACCTACCAAATCATACCAAATAACACATAAAACCGAAAATAATGCTAACATATAGTAAAAGCAGGAATAATATGATAAATACACAGCCTATATAAAGTAGAAATAATGCATGTACAGTATAGTCGGGAAGATGAAGGAAAAAGCGATTTGTGGGGAGAAAAAATTGGCATGTACGTGCATGCGCACATCACACATGCGCACACATGTGCCCACGCAAGGCTTCATGGTCATGGTAGTCTTTCCTGGGGTAAAGTGTCCCAGGATTTGACGGCTACTTTTGTCCCTTATTTGGGAGTTAGAAAGTTGGCAACCCCAACTGTAAAAGACATGTTGAGGTGAGTTTAACCCTACTTGAACACCCCCCCCCCACCCCACCGGTCAGCCGGTCCGCAAGAATATTGTCAATATTAAACCAGTCCACAGTGCATAAAAGGTTGGGGACCCCTGCCATTGATTATACACAATTAAAAAATCTCCTTTCTGTATATGATTCTACCTGATTGATGCATACAAGTCTATAGAAAATGATGGCTAGGTCAGACTCAGTATTTATTGCAAATGATAGTAAAAGAAAAAAATATTCAATTTTACACAAAATATTAACCTGCAGGACAGATGAGTTCAGACAGTTCTACTTTCTTCCTCCCAACGCTGGGAGGTCTCTTATTAACTTCAGAAAATAAGATGCTTATAAATGTATTGTTGAGTCTTCACATCTATCATTTCAAGACTGCAAAGTATTTCAAATGCTTTATGCTTAGAATGCTTCACAGGAGTTGCTATTTTGTTTTGTCATTGAAATCAAGTACACATTGTAATAGCAGCAGAAATTGTTGGTCAATGGGTATCCAGGTATAATGTTATGGTCTGAAGAGTATAGGGCAGTCCAACCAGAATGGAGTTTCCAAAGTTAATTCTGTTCTTTCCCTCCTGTTTACCTTTTGCTATAACCCTCACAGCTGCTGGATGGGGACCTTTATGCCCTCCAATTTGCAAGATGCAGTGGCATAATACAGGCCACAATATTAAAATATAAAACACAGTGCTGTGTACATTTCCTATTCACATGTGGACCTTGCAAAGTGCCATGAGTGACAATCAATAACACCATGCATCATGGAAAACCATGCCATATTAAGCCATGTACTCCCTAGTAACAGAAAGCAATATACTGTATTTAGCACTGAAGAACAGAGCATGCCCATCAGTTACCACATAGAACAGCAAACACGAGAAAATCTGCAGATGCTGGAAATCCAAAGCAACACACACAAAATACTGGAGGAATTCAGCAGGCCAGGCAGCATCTATGGCAAAGAGAAAATAGTTGACATTTTGGGTCAAGACCCTTCATCAGGACTAGTCCTTATGAAGGGTCTCGGCCCAAAACATCGACTGTTTACTCTTTTCCATAGATGCTGCCTGGTGTGCTGAGTTCCTCCAGCATTTTGTGTGTGTTACATAGAATAGCACACAGGGAACTACAGTATGTTATAATATCTCCAACTCCAGCAAAGAATAACTTCATGTCCCAGCTTTTTGTCCTGTTCTGTGGTTTAATTGTGGCAGGAACATGTGACATAACTCAACATGGGCATCCTACTGAATCGCAGATGCTCACCAATTAAGTACACATGGAAGAATCGTTCCTCTTCTTGGTGCACCTTTCTGTTCATTGTCCTACCCTCCTGTATCTTCCAGTAGGATGTTCTCTGTATCGATTCACACTGTCATACTGCAGTCCATGAGCAACGACCACTTAGGTATCTATTCTGAGAGCAAATGCCATTGCAAAAGCCTCAAAATCATGGTAAGCAGTCAACCACTGGCACTCTGTGCAGTCTTTACAAGCTCTCATGACATCCAGAAGATCCAAACACAAATCGACCTACATGCAAAAACAATTGATCTTTGTTCCTCCAAGTAAACTAAAAATGCAGTCTATTGAATTCTGGTTAACTGGGCCATCAGTTGATCAAGGGAGCTGCTCATCTGGAACAGCTCTTAAAAAAAAACTATTTGAGAAAATTGATGAGATTCCTTTCGTTTTTTTTGGGACATCATGCTGCTTAATTGGGGCAGGAGACTGTTAAGAACAGGTTCTAACTAGCATTAGTCATACACACTTGTGTGTCGTTAGATTTTATTCCATGCTTAAAGCAAGTGATTTTTAAAGAGCATAAGTTGCACGTGTTTGCGTTCAAAAAGCAGTGATTTCTGTCACTGGTAGTTGACAAGAAATAAGCAATAAGACAATTCTGAACTGTTTGCTCACTGTTTCAAGCATTCAGGCTTGGAGATGCCAGAAGCAGCCAGGAGTTAAAATGAAATCATTTCTCTACTTCAATAAATGAGGGACTACAAAGAATTTGAAAGTATTGACAATCGTCTTGAATGTTACAATGAAAATAAAGATTTGGAGGATACAATCATTGATAGCATTGTATGAAGCCAGTTCATTATCTGCATTAGGTGTTCACTGATTTTGTTCATTGCATACACTTCCTCCATACAATTCCTCCATGGATACTATTAAGAACTAATACACAGTTTTACAGTACAGGTTTCCCCCGCCATCTGAAGGTAGAGCGTTCCTATGAAATAGTTCGTAAGCCGAAATGTCGTAAAGCGAAGAAGCAATTACCATTTATTTATATGGGAAAATTTTGTGAGCGTTTGCAGACCCAAAAATAACCTACCAAATCATGCCAAATAACACATAAAACCTAAAATAACAGTAACACACAGTAAAAGCAGGAATGATATGATAAATACACAGCCTATATAAAGTAGAAATACTTTTCCACAATCATTACTGAACTGTTCTCCGTAGCGAAAATCTCAACGCAAGCGCCGTCGCCAGAAAATCTCATGCAAGCGCTCTACAGTAACCTTTAAGCTATGAAGCTGCCAAATCATACCAAATAACACGCAAAAATACACAGCTGATATAAAGTAGAAATAATGTACGTACAGTATAGTACAGTATCACTTACTCGAATTGGGAAGACAGCGCAGAGCCCACTGATGATGGTGTGTTAGACTGAGTTGTTGCAGGTTGGCTGGTGCAGTGGCCCCCACCCTCCAGGCCGCCGACCGATACATTGCCGCGAGGCACGCAGGGGTCCAGCGGTAGCCAGGAGGCATCCAGCACATCTTTAAGAAAAAAGCTGAAATAAACATGCTTATTAATTAGGTGCAGCCCGGCACGTAATTGTCAGCCCAGATGAGTGCCGATTGCCGATTGCGTCACCTCTGATCTGGGCCGACATTTACGTGTGGGGCGGCACCTAATTAATTAGCATGTTTATTTCGGCTTTTTTCTTAAAGGTGTGCTGCGTGCCTTCCGGCTACTGCTGCGTTCTCTGCGTATCGGTACAGTATCTGTCCGCGGCCTGGGTGTTGGGGTGGTGGGACACTGGGGTGTCATCTCTTCGTCTGTTTCTATTAGAGCAGGCAGGTCACCTTCTCCTATAACTGCCCGCCTCAATGTCGAAGGTTGAGGTTCGTCGTCTGCTGTGGCTGACGTGGAAGGCTTGCTTGACTGCTGAGCCTCGCACATTTTTCTATCATACAGTTCTTTGTACGCACTCAAACCATCCTGCAAATATCCCCTAAACCTACGTACCCTTTCAAAATTAAAGTCGTACTTTATCATTCCAGCGAAAATCTCACGCAGTGGCTTCACGTTCATTTTGCTACAGCATTCGGTTTCGATTGTTATCCTTTCCTCTTCCAACTGCATCAGCTCTTCATCTATCAGCTCTTGGTCAAAGAGGATGCCAAAACCTCTTCAACATCATGTTCGTCAGCTTCCACAAGCCAAAATCACTTTGTCCTTATTTCGTTCACCACGATCGAAACGCTTAATTATGTCTAGTTTTACGCTAAGTGTAACACCCTTACGAGCTCTTTCAGGGTTTTTCGACACCTTAGAACTCATCTTGCAAGCAGCTGCTCACAGGCACGTATTAAAGCAATGCCGTTCCGAATCCGGGGGAGACCAGCTGCTCGGGGCGCGCGCTGTCTCTTATCGCGCGCTGATTTTTTATCTCGCGCTGCTTTTTTTCGTAACAGTGAAAACACCTTCTGGAAGCGAAAACAGGGTACTAATGTAGGTCTTTCGTAACAGTGAGGTTTCATAAAGCGAACGTTCGAAAAGCGGGAGACACCTGTATAAGGGCCTGTTTCAGTGTGTGGCTCTTTTACACCATTGGACTGGAAGACTTTTGGAGTTCAGTGCCTCGCCATAACAGAGAAAACATAGAATCAGATTCAAGTTTATTATCACGGACAAATGTCACGAAATGTGTTCTTTTGTTTCAGCAGTACAGTGCTGGACACAAAACAAAAGCCTGAAGGCACACACTCAGCAATTCAGAAATAGCTTCTTCCCCTCTGCCATCTAATTTCTAAATGCACATTGAACCCTTAAAAACTAACTCACTATTTTTTTTATTTGTCTTTTTGCACTATTTATTTTAACTTAACTATATAATAGACATATATATATATATATATATATATATATATATAGTTAACGTAACTCAGGTTATAGAGGAATTTATTTATTTATCATGTATTGCTGTTGTAAAAGTAACAAATTTCACTGTACATGCCAGTGATATTAAACCTATTTCTGATTTTGCATCTGTGCATGTTGCAGTATAACTGAATAAATAAGTAGTGCAAAAGAGGAACAGCAAGGCTTAGTTTGTGGACTGCTCAGAAATCTGATTGCA
Organism: Mobula birostris; assembly: GCF_030028105.1. Classification (NCBI taxonomy): domain Eukaryota; kingdom Metazoa; phylum Chordata; class Chondrichthyes; order Myliobatiformes; family Myliobatidae; genus Mobula; species Mobula birostris. The sequence continues at coordinate 20,620,939 of NC_092391.1, read as the reverse complement.
AAGGGGAAGAAGCTGTTCCTAAAACTTTTGGAGTGTGGGTCTTCAGGCTCCACACTCTGTGGCATGCCAGCACAGCAGTTAGCATTATCACTTTACTGTGCCCGCTGTAAGATCAGGGTTCCATACCGGTTGCTGTCTGTGAGGAGTTTGTACGTTCTCCCTGTGACCGCATGGGTTTCCTCCAAATGCTCCAGTTTTCTCCCATATTCTAAAGATTTACGGAATAGGATTACTGAGATGGGGATGCTAGAGGCACTACCTTTTGAAGATGTCCTCAGTGGTACAGAAAGTGCCCTTGATGGAGCTAAGTCTACAATCTTCTCCAGCCTTTTTCAATCCTGCGCATTGGAACTCTATGCTAGGTGGTAACACAACCAGTCAGAATGCTCTCCATGATACATCTGTAGAAATTTGCTAGAGTCTTTGGTGTCGTAGTAGACCTTGAAACTGCTAATAAAGGATAGCTGCTGGCATGCAGTTCTCCCTGATTGCATCACTGTGTTGGGCCCAAGAAACATATGAGTGCTCACTCCTGGGAACTTAAAGCTGCTCACCCTTTTCACCACTGACCCCCTCAATGAGGACTGGTACGTGTTCTCCCAACTTCCCCATTCTGATCATTCCCCTTCCATGCTTATTTGGCTTGGTGATACACCCACCTGAGAACCCTTACTTCAGAAAAGATATGCTGGCTTTGGAAGCAATACAGAGAGGGTACACCACTTTAATTCTGGAGATGAAAGAGTTGGCCTATAAAGAGAGATTGAGTCACCTGGGACTATATTTACTGGAATTCAGAAGAATAAGTGGAGATTTTATAAGGAAACATTTAAAATGATGAAAGGGATATACAAGATAGAAGCAGGAAAGTTGTTTCTACTGGTGAGTGAGACTAGAACTAGGGGACAGAGCCTCAAGTTTCGGGGGGATAGATTTGGAATCAGGAGAAACTGCTTCTTCCAGAGAGCAGTGAATCTGTGGAGTTCTCTGACCAGGGTACCTCACTAAATATATTGAAGACACAGTTGGATAGATTTTTGAATATCAGGAAAACTAAGAGTTATAGGGAAAAGTCAGATTGGTGGAGGTGAGTCCATAGCCAGGTCATCTACGTCAGTGGTCCCCAACCTCCGGTCCGTGGCCCGGAGGGTGGGGACCACTGATCTACGTTCATGTTGAATGGCAAAGCAGGCTCGACGGGCCAGAAGACCAAACCCTGCTCCTATTTCTTATGTTCTAATACATAACTACATGCTCACCTCTGAGTATGAATTTAGCGGGCTACACACCTGAATCAGAAATTTTAACAGTATTGCACTATGGCGATGTACTGAGAGGGACTGAGTTGGAAAGGCCACCAATGGAATAAACATTAAACCAAGTGCCTACCTGCCTTCTATGATATATAAAAAAATAAGTTACTCACAGTTATACCATGAAGGAGGAGAACAACAACAGGTTTACCCCAAAGATCTAATAGTTCTTCATCAATCAGGATAACAAGAAGTAAATTATCTGACTATTATCACACCATTGCTTATGGGCTTTGCTCTGTGCAAACTGTATTCCCTACATAACAACATGAAGTACATCTTTAAAATTATTTAATTGGTTGTACAGGACTTTGGAAAATCCAGAGGCGATGAAAAGTACATACATTATCTGCCATCTGTAGTTGCAGCACAGAGCTATGAAGATTAAAAATCTTCAACGGTTCAAAGGTACAATTTAATGTCATAGAAATGTATACAATATATATCCTTAAATGCTTTTTCATCGCAACCATCCATGAAAACAGAAGAGTACCCCAAAGAATGAATGACAGTTAAATGCTAGAACCCCAAAGTCCCTCCCCCCACAGCCCCCTCCCTTCATGCATAAGCGGCAGCAAGCAACCATTCCCTTCCCCCCACCAGCAAAAATAAAGCGCACCCGCTACCAGCACTCAAGTGTGAGCAAAGCAATAGCAAAGACACAGACTTGCAGTTACCCCAAAGACTACATTGTTCACCCAATAATTCAACATGCTGCAGGCTCTCTCTCTCCTAATAAGGGAGAAGGAGGTGACTTCATTTTCCAACAAGCGGGAGAGATAACAAACAACTCGCTGGTTTACGATGTTAAAAGTCCGTTACGTTGCTTTTTTCAAGTTCTGTGCCTGAAGATTGAAAAAATCCCAGGTCCCCAGGCAAACAGCAGATGTTTTGACTCCCCTAACGACACATGGATCTCCTGTGGCGACACCGACCTTGATTCGCCCGTCTCCAGTTACTCAAGATCCCAAGCTTCTAAATCCGTGCTGAAATATTAGGCCGAAACTTTGGCATGCCGAATAGCGGCCGATTACGGCACCCCGAGAGCGGGTCCCATTCCCGCAAAAAACGTAGTCAGGGTCTTCAAAAGAACCCTGAAAGGAATTTTAAAGATGGAAATAGAACTGTTTTCGAAGATGCAAGCAAAGGAGTCGTCATTGGGCGCCATAACTACATGGCTAAATCTTAGTGATTTAGCTGCAGATTTAATGGCTGCTACATAAACTGGATTCTAGGCAAGTGAAGAAGAGCCAAGAAAATTATAGGAATATCACTTTTGTGTGACTGCTAGAAGAGAACAGATTTGGGTTCAGCCAAAATTACCCGCTGATACTTCATTTTCTGGGTCTCCAGAATATTACCTGTGGGACAAGGATCTGCATAACTTAATAGGGTGGTGTGATAGCATAATGGTTAGCACACTGCTTTACAGTACAGGCAACCAAAATTCAGCTCCTGCCACTGCCTTAAAGGAGTTTGCATGTTTGCCCCTTGATCACGTGGGTTTCCTCCGGGTGTTCCAGTTTCCTCCCACAGTACAAAGACGTAGCAGTTGGTAGGTTAATTGGTCATTGTAAATTGTAAACTTAGGCTCAGATTAAATCGGGGATTGCTGGACACGCATGGCTTGAAGGGCCACAAGGGCCTATTCCACATTGTTACATATTTATTTAATTATTGGGATACAATAAGGTACAGTGCTTTCCAAAACAGTTTTCAGTCTAAGTAACTCTAAAAAGCTAATGTACAATCTAGATAATTGAAATTTACCTGCACATATCATCCATCCTGAATATTAAAAAAGTCATGAGATTCTCTTACCCCAGGAGTTGGCAATCCTGTAATTTATTAACCTGCAATTTAATTACGAATATGATGAAAGAAAAGCCAAATGTAAACAACTTCTCCTCAAAGTGGTTTCACAGTTACTTGAATAGAATTTTTTTTCTCATAAAAAGCAGTGAGACAATAATCAGATTTTTGGTTTAGGCATTGGTCAAGACACGAGGATAAACTAACTCATCCGCTCCTTTATAAAATAAAATCATGATATCATTTATTTATAAAGGACAGACAGCCCAGATTTTCAGCTCAATACTCCGGAGTACCATTAAAACCACAAGCTTCTGACTCAGGCAAGAACACCGTCAATGATTTACAGCTGACACAATATTGTGTCACATAGAGCTGATAAAAGAATTAGCTATCAGTAACTGAATTCTTTCTATTCAGCATTAGTTTACGGTAGTAGAATATGCCAATTTAAGGATAAGCTGACAACTCCAGAATCAAACATCATGCTAATGAAACTTAAGACCACTTTGTCTGAAAACCTAAATGGTATTTAGTGTGCAAGGAGTGTACTTCTGAATTTCTCCTCCAGATCCTCTGTGCGTATGATGCACAAATGGACAGAAGATTCCAGGCTTCCGTTATGATATCAAAATTATATTTCAATATCACTTGTGCATCAAGGTCTTTGACAAATGGGCCATGCACACTGAGCTTACTTCACTTTGGTTGATGGGTTCTCTAACTAAACTGAGTTCCTGGTAGGAAGCCTACGATACATTAGGTATGATTTCTTTTAAGTACTTACTGTGAAGTTCGTTCTTACTCATGAACCCCACCCCCTACATTTTTATATTCTTCACAATTGCCTCTCCAAACAACCTCAGGCTTGCCATTGGACCAGTGTTCCCTTTAGTTAACCCATAAACCATGTGATCTCAGCTTCAATCTATCACGATTCCCCTTGACCCTGTTGCTTGGTTTTCTAACTTGCTTCGTCTTTCCCTCTGGAGCTTATATCTAACTAATCCCAATATCTAAATATTTTCTTGAAATTTTCTGAAAACATCGGTTTCGCGTAATAACGATAGGCGTCCACACCAGGCGTTTTTGAAAATACCTCCATCCATAGTAAAACAGGTATTTGGGCGAATCTCCTCCTACTGGGCACGCGTAGGACACACCTACAGAAAACAAGCGAACAGGAAGCGGTATACAGTGCGTGTTTGTCCAGTTACAGACTAGAAAAATTTTAAAGGAAATTGCCAAACGACGGACAATTGTTGGCTCTTGCGCAGGAGGACTTAAAACTAAAAAAACAAATACTGGAACGTATGAAGGCAACCGACAGGGAGTTCACGGACAGTATGACTCGGCTGACGAGGAACATTGAAAAACTGACCAACTCTGTTGCAAAGGGATTTGCAATGATGAGGAATATGATGGCTCCCCCCCCCCCCCCCGGTACTTTTCACTGCCACAATACCAGCCACATAGCCACTACAATAACTACACATACGGACACACAGACCCCTGGAAACATTTCCTACAGCCACAGTCTCTTCACCGATGAAAGGGACAACAGCTACAACTAAATACAATAAGGCTTATTACTGGGCAAAAATGAAATATGCTGTTACCCCATTTGTTTGCCTTTACTTTTACCATGTCTTTCAGTATTATTTTGCTGTATTTAACATGTGCAATAAAAGGAGTTACTTGGCAAAAGTGATTTTATTTTTACCTGAGTAAAAGTGAAACTTACAATTTTCATTTTTTGGCCTTAACATTTTCACGTCTATGCTAAGCATAAGCTGCTATTTAAAAATGACATTTTGGAAGTAGTGACAATTGCACCTATTGAATGTTTGCACAAGCAATACATTAATAAAGCACCTTGTTAAATGTATAAAACATGTCTGCATCAGTGTTATCTTGTATTTCCATACAATGTTACATTAGGCTGTTACACATCTATTGTCAGATATTGTTGTTGTGGTGTTGGAGGTTGCGTTCAAGAAAAGAATGAAATGCCATGCTCCCGCCACCATCTGTTCTGGCATGTTATGACAGCGTTTTTAAAAAGCTCCGGTTATCCCGTACACACACACCGCCCAACCAGCATTTTCAGATATAAACACTCTGGGGAGCGTTTTAGAAAAGATCTATTTTTGGGGGAGGAAAACACTGTTTCAGTGTGGACAGAGGGTAAAAACGAAGAGAAAAAGCTTCGGTTATGGATTTATCTGGTCTAGTGTGGACGTAGTCTCAGTTGCTGTTCCTTTGACTGAGCTTGCAAGGTACGACAAAGATTTTTGGACCAAATTGTTAACTCGCTTGCTCCGACAACATTGTGAGGTAGAAGCAGAACAGTGGGATCTGAGAGTACAGATCCACAATTCCTTGAAAGTGGCACCACAAGCAGATCGGTTTGTAAAGAGAGCTTTTGGCACATTGGCCTTGATAAGTCAAAGTACTGAGTACAGGAGTTATATTGTATTATTGTTGTTATATTGTGTAAGATGTTGATGAGACCAAATTTGGAATGTTGTGTGCAGTTCTGATCATCTACCTACAAGAAAGATATCAATAAGATTGAAGGAGTATAGAAAAAAATTACAAGGGTGTTGCCAGGACTTGAGGATCTGAGTTATAGGAAAAAGTTTAATAGTTTCAGACTTTATTCCCTACAGTGTAGGAGAATGAGGGGAGATTTGATGGAGGTATTCAAAATGAGGGGTACAGATAGGGTTAGTGCAAGGTGGCTTTTTCCAATGAGGTTGATTTTTTTTTAATTGACTTTATTACTTACATCCTTCATATACCTGAGGCGTAAAAATCTTTACATCTTCTGTCTAAAATGTGCAATGTGAAATTTATAGTAATTTATAATAAACAGTATGTACAACAGGATACTCAGTATAACATAGAAATACAGCTGCATCAGCATGAGTTAAGCAGTCTGATGGCCTGGTGGAAGAAGCTGTCCCAAAGCCTGTTGGTCCTGGCTTTTATGCTGCGATACCATTTCCCAGATGGTAGCGGCTAGAACAGTTTGTGGCTGGGGTGACTCAGGTCCCCAGTGATCTTTCGGGCCCTTTTTTTTCACACCTGTCTTTGTAAATGTCCTGAATAGTGGGAAGTTCACATCTACAGATGCACTGGGCTGTCGCACCACTCTCTAGAACTAGAGTTCACAGGTTAATAGTGAAAGGTGAAATGCTTAAGGGTAATCTGACAGGGGACTTTTTCACTCAGTGGGTGGTGCAAGTGTTGATCAAGCTGCCAGTGGTGAATGTGGGTTTGATTTCAACTTTTTGAGAAGTTTGGATAAGTAGATAGATGGGAAGGGTATGGAGGGGTGTGGTCAAAGTCCTGGTCAACTGGACTAGGTAGAACAACAGTTCAGTATGGACTAGATGGGCCAAAAGGCCTGTTTCTGAGCTGTAGTCATTCTATGACTCTAAGTGTGAACTTGAGGAGCTTACATATGTCCACAGAATCAATAAATCTTGGACTTATAAATATATTTGTTATTATTTAAGTGGAATATAGCTCTATTTAATATTTTTAAAATGATTTTCTTTATTATAAGAGATTTTAACAGTAAATACATAATGTTAGGAATAAAAGTACAAGACTATTCAATTCTCATGTCTGCTTCAATGATCACAGTTCTTTTAACTGTGTATCACATTCCTACACTGACTGTTGTCACCAATACAAACTTCTATGCAGTGGTGTGCTGGGGCAATAGCATCAATAAATGGGTGATGCCAACAGGCTCAATAAACTGATTAGAAAGGCTGGCTCTGTTATAGGAGTCAAACTAGACACACTGGAGGCTGTCATAGAACAAAGGATCTACTGAAAATTCCAGCAATTCTGGACAATGTTTCTCACGCTCTGCATGCCATCTTGGCTGAACAGAGGAACACTTTTTGTAATAAGCTAAGACAACCGTGCTGCACCAAAGAGCACTATGAGGTCATTCTCAGCCTCGGCCATTAGGCTTTCTAATGAAGCGATCACTCCCACCTGTTAGACTGTTTGAGGTAACTTACTTTCTATTCTTTCTTACTTCTCTTCTAATATTTTATATCTGTGCACTTGTAAGGCTGCTGTGACACTGTAATTTTCTTTGGGATCATTAAAGTATCTATCTATCTAACTTCATATCTCTCAATTCCTTTAATACTTATCCACATGGATTGAGTATTCTTAGTGATAGACCCTTCACAGTGTTCTTCCTAAAGAATTCAAAACATTTACTACCCTGTGATGAAGGAATTTCTTCTCAACTCTGTGCTTTATGGTATTAATTTTATTTTGAGAGTGTGATTCCTGGTTCTCGACAACCAGATATGGGAAACAGAGATACAAGCAACTGCAGATGTTGACATCTGAAGTAAAAACGCAAACTGCTGGAGGAACTCAGAGGGAGAAGCAACATTTGTAGAGGCAGAGAACAGTTAACACTTCAGGTCGAGACCCTGGATCAGAACCAAGAACGTGAAGGGAAGATGGCCAGTACAAACAGGTGAGAGGGAGTTGTGACAGTGATGCTGGCTGGTGATTAATAGATGGATAGAGAGAGATGATGAGCAGATAGTGCTAGATGAGGTAGCTAAGTGGACTTAGGAGACATTGGTTCATGGGTGATAGGGTAGAGATGGATAAGAAGAGAGAAGAAAACGAGGCAGATGGAACCAGGTGCAGACTGGGGAGTGTGGAAGTAGAGACAGAGGCCAGGAGGTAGATAATTAGAGACATAAAAGGCTGTGGATGCTGAAATCTGATGAAGAAGGGAGATGATAAGTGAATTCAGAGAAGTTGGGAGGGGGGTGGGTGGGAATGATGGGCAGATGAAACCAAGTGCCAAAGCCAATAGTTTCTAGCTCATGATTGAGAGTGAAACACACCATTTCACATTTTTGAGGATGCCTGGCCCCTGTACACACTCCACAAATCTAAGAGGCAAGTGGAGGTTCTATACATTGACAAAACTCAGTGCTAACAAGACTATAAGAACTCATTTCATTTGGTACCAGAACATTTCTGTAGGGGTTCTGGTGAACTCCAATTTAATTCTGTGCCTGAAGGCTCTCCGAACTAAGAAAATTCCCCAACCAACCGATTTCTGTAAACTTACATTAAGAATTGTAACAGTACATTTCCTCTTCGAACTTAAGAGGATAAGTTTCATTTGTTTTAAGGCTGAACAGAAGCGCTGTGGATACATGTTCTTTAAACAAAAAGTAATAAAGACTATGATTGCACCTGCAGATAGGATGGATGAGATAAAAGCCCTCATTCTGTTCTCCAATACTAGTTATTTACTCAATATCCAATGTGTTGCCCTTAAGGCATTTATTTGACTTTGTTGGGTCTACACTTTAAATGATTTGTTGGTAACTATGTTCTAGTTAAAGTTAAAGGTTGATAATTAAGTTACAGTATAACAAAGGTAAATTCATTGTCTATGGTATATCGCAGCATGTGATGACGTCACCTACAGTTTCACCGCGTCTTATGTGTAACCTCCGGTTCGGAGAAGGTGTAAAGGTGGCTGCCATGCATGCAGCATGATCGTGAAGAGCTCTGTGTCTACCCACAAAGAAACAATATAGAAGCAACTGCGTAAGTTCCTATGAAAGTATTTAAAGTAAAAATATCAACGCGGTTTCTGTTAAGGATGCGGCGGTTGGAGCGGCGCGCATGTCGGCTTTTCAATTTCAAACACGGGGTGGGCTCGGGCCCAGCGGCGGTTTGACGGGACCCCCTCGCCTGCCACTCGGGGCGACTGGAGACACTCGCTAAAAGAAGAGCGCGGGTGGTCTCCAGAATGAAACAGACGCTGTGCATGTTTGTATTTTTTTTATCAACAGTTTTCACCATACGATGTTAATGTGGAAGAGTGAACAGTAGATGGTTAACCTTACTACGACTCTGTCTTCATTGGCTCCGGTTTAACTTGGTGTTTAGTCAGAGTTTCAACAGACTACATGAGAACATTATATTCAATTTAAATTATTTCATCAAGTGACCAAGCCTTCAATGGTTTCCCTCCAGCAAGAAAATTCTAGACATTAAACGACTTCACATTATTGAAAATTCCTAAAAACGCACAAGCCTTTGGCAATTTGTTTTTCTATGGCCCACTTCCACATCTTTCATAACTGTTCTGCAAAAGATCTAGGGATGTTTTTATCCTGTAAAGAAATCATATCAATGCAAGTAGCTACTTCTTTCCAAAATACATAATAAACAAAATTTCATTTGAGGATGTAAAGATACAGGGAAGGTCTTATAGTAGGGGTTCATAATCCCTTGGCTTAATGACATTGGTCCATGGCATAAAAAAAGGTTGGGAACCCCTGTCGTAGAAGCTCATATAGTGTGGGGAACAAAGGGCCTTTGGCCGATCAATCAGCATCAATAGTCAGTCATTTACACTAACCCTGTATTGATCCCATTGTATTGTACTCACAATGCCATCAATTCTTCTCAGATCCTACCAATTACCTAGACACTAGTGGGTGATTTACCTACCAACCCACACATCTTTGGACACCACGCTTAGAGGCCAGTGACAGAGTGAGTGATGAAGTACATCCATGGACGTTGGGCTGTCCCAAGTCAGTGGGTCCCAGGATTGTATGTCCATGTGAACAGGTGGCACATGGGGCAGTGAGTCAGCGAACCCAGAGTTCGAGATCTGGAGTTTGAGGTCCCATCATTGGCTAGTCTGGGGATCAATACTGAAGATTGAAGCTCCAAAGATCAATCAGAAGTCGAAGCCTGATGGCCAAAGCCTGGAGACTGGAAGCCTGGTGGCCTGTCTTAAGATTTGGAGGATTGTCTGTGTGGATGGGTAGAGATGTGTGGAGAGAGGAAAAGGGCTTGTTATAGTGTTGCTGTTTTGTTGCTTGTTGTAGTCCATGTTGTGTTCTCCGTTGTTCTGTTGAGCATTGTGGGCATGCTATGTTGGCACCAGAATGTGCGGATACATTTGCAGGCTACCCCAAGCATATCCTTAGGTTGTTTTGGTTGTTAACGCAAAGAGCGCATTTCACTGTATGTTTTGATATGCCTGTGTTAAATGAATAAATCTGAATCTAATATATATTAATAACGTGGACTTGGGCATTTAAGGCATAATTTCTAGGCCAAGACAAAACTTAGACAAACTTAAAACACAGTAAACTGTGAGGAAGATAGTCACCCAGTGAAACATCAACATAGGGTATAAGCCAGGTTAAACAAGTATTCAAATAAGAATAAAGGCTCCATGCTTTATAAATAAAAGCATAGAGAACAAGAGGAAGGAGCCTTGATGAACCTTAATTAAACATTAGTTCACCTCATATTAGACATTGGCTTTGTGGGAGAAGCCAGAGACTGGTAGTAGAGGGTTGTTTCTCCACTAGAGGTCTGCAACTAGTGTTGTGCCACAGGAATCGGTGCTGGGTCCTTTGTTGTTTGTCAAGTATATCAATGATCTAGGTAATAAAGTGGTTAACTGGATCAGCAAAGTTGCAGATGACACTAAGATTGAGGAAGTGAGGCAGTGAGGAAGGCTATCAAGGCTTGCAGAAGGATTATCATCAACTGAAAAATGGCAGATGGAACTTAATGCAGACAAGTGCAAAATTTTGCACTTCTTTCGGATCAACCAGTATAGGTCTTAAACAGTGAATGGTAGGGCATTGAGGAGCATGGTAAAACAAAGGGATCTGGAAATACAGGTAACACACATCAAAGTTGCTGGTGAACGCAGCAGGCCAGGCAGCATCTGTAGGAAGAGGTGCAGTCGACGTTTCAGGCCGAGACCCTTCGTCAGGACTAACTGCTCACTCTTCCTTCAGTTAGTCCTGACAAAGGGTCTCGGCCTGAAACGTCGACTGCACCTCTTCCTACAGATGCTGCCTGGCCTGCTGCGTTCACCAGCAACTTTGATGTGTGTTGCTTGAATTTCCAGCATCTGCAGAATTCCTGTTGTTTGCGTGGAAATACAGGTACATAATTTGTTGAAAGTTGTGTCAGAGGTAGATAGGGTTGTTAAGAAAGCTTTTGGCATATTGGCCTTCATAAATCAAAGTGTTGAGTAGAGAAGATGGGACATTATGTCGAAATTGTACAAGATGTTGGTGAGGCCTAATTTGGAGTATCACATGCAGTGTTGGTCACCTACCTACAGGAAATTGTAAACAAGGTTGAAAGAGTAAAGAGAAGATATACAATGATGTAAATATGAAGGGAAACTTCTTCACTCAGAGGACCGTGAGAGTGTGGAATGAGCTGCCAGCACAAGTGGTGCATGCAAGCTTGATATTAATGTTTAAGAGCAGTTTGGATAGGTGCATGAATAGTAGGGATATGGAGGGCTATGGTCCCAGTGCAGGTTGATGGGAATAGGCAGCTTAAATGGTTTTGGCATGGACTAGATGGACCAAAGGGCCAGTTTCTGTACTGTACTTCTCTATGACTCTACAGTTGCACTATAGTGTCCATTTATGGGTGACACACTTTACTAAGGATATGAAGGCTTTGGCAAGGATGCAGAAGAGATTTCTAAAGGTGGTTCCAGAAATGAAGTACTTTTGTTATGTGGATTTTTGTTTCCAAATACAGCACGTTATCAGGCCCTTCTGGCCCAAAGAGTCCTCACTGCCCAGTTACAATCATGTGACCAATTAACCTACTAACCTGTACACCTTTGGAATGTGGGAAGAAACCGAAGCATCCAGAGGAAATCCATTATGATCACAGAGAAATCATATAAACTCCTTACAGATAACGATAAAATTGAACCGGGGTCGCTGTCGCTGTGATAGCATTGCGCTAACTACTACAGTGACGTGCCACTCCATTCTCTTTAGAATAGAGACGGTTGCAAGATCTGATTTAGATATTTAGCAAATAGAGTAGCTAGACTGCAAGAGTTTGCACTGCCAGTTGGGTAAAGAACTGGAGACACTGGATTATAATGATTGGCAAAAGAGCAAAAGGTGACATGAAGACTTCATTTACACAAATATTGAGGGGCTGGAATGCAGGGTCAAGTGGAGGTAGATCTATTTGTAGTACTCACAAGGCAGCTAGATAAGTACCCTGAAAGATACAATTGGTAGGACTATTGTGATAAGATGGGTAACGAGTAGGAGTAAGTCTATCTCGAATGATCTTGCATAGAGTCAGCGTAGGCTTGATCTGCCAAACAAAGACTTTCCTGGATGTAAACATTCTGTGGTATCTGTCTTAATACAAGACTCAATAACAGAATCTACTGCCATTGTAGTGTAGAATATTGACTGCTGGCAACTAAAAGACCAGAACTAACCTTGAGCAGATCTGTTATGACAGCATGGTACCACTTCAACACAGAAAATGTTATAGACCTAGAGTTAACATAGGGATTGATTTGCCTCCATTCACTAAGTTGGCCAAAACGTCGGTGAACATATAACAAAGTTCAAGAGTTCAAAGTTCAAAGTAAATTTATTATCAAAGTACATTATGTCACCATATACAACACTGAGTCATTTTCTTGCGGCCATTCACAGTAAATACAAGGAAACACATTAGAATCAATGAAAGACTGCCCCAACGAGATGGGCAAATATCAACATACAAAGCTGTACAAAACAAGTTGTACAAAAAGAGAAAAATATCAATAATAATAATAAAAACAAGTAATTAAAATTGAGAACATGAGATGAAGAGGTATTGAAAGTGAGTCCATAGTTTGTGGGAACAGTTCCGTGACAGGGTGAGTGAAGTTATCCCCTCTGGTTCAAGAGCGTGATGCTGAGGGTTAATAACTTCCTGGTGTGGGTCTTGAGGCTCCTGTACCTCCTTCCTAATGGCAGCAACGGGAAGTGAGCATTGCCTGGATAGTGGGGGCACTTGACGATAGATGCTGCTTTCCTGCGACAGTGCTCCATGCAGATGTGTTCAATGGTGGGGAGGACTTTAACATGATGGACTAGGCTGTATCCACTACATTTTGCAGGCTTTTCCTCATGGGCATTAGAGTTTCTATACCAGGCTGTGATGCAACCAGTCAATATACTCTCCACTGCACATCTATAGAAGTTTGTCAAAGTTTTAGATGACATACCAAATCTTCACAAACTTCTCAGGAAGCAGAGGCATTGCCATGCTTTCTTTGTAATAGCACTTATGTGCAGGACCCAGGACAGATCCACTGAAATGATAACACCAAGGAATTTATATTTCTGAACATCACCACCTCTGATCTCATGGACCTCTGGTTCCTTCTCCTGTACTCAATAATCAACTCTTTGGTCTTGCTGACATTGAGTGAGAGGTTGTTGTTGTGGCATCACTGGACCAGATTTTCTATCTCTCTTCCTTCCCCCCCCCACCACCGCCACAACACATCCCAAAATGGCCAATTCTTCATCACCTTTGATTCAGCCAATGACAACCTCGGGCATGCTTGCACCTGATTTTTATTTTACTTAAAATACACCGTGAATTGATTGTTTAATGTCCACTTGATCTATAAATCAGCGAAGAGACAATTTACCGAGTGGAAGACTCACATATCATCATGAAGAAATGACACGAAACATATTAAAATATATATTAAATGTACATATAACATAGAACAGGAACAGGAACGTTGAGCCACGATGTCCACACTGAACATAATGCTGAATTAAATTAAATCTCTTACACCTACACATGATCCATTTCTCTCCATATTCAATGTCTACATAACAGTCTCTTCAACACCACTATCATATCTGTTTCCTCCACTACATCTGGAACCCTGTTCCAGCTACCTGCCTCTCTTTATGCAACAAACTTGTCCTACGGATCTTCTTTAAGCTTCCTCTCTCTCATCTTAGATGTACGCCCTTCAAGTATCTGACATTTCTACCCCGGGACGAAGATTCAGTCTATTATGCTTCTCATGAAGGTGCAACCTAACTTAAAGATTTAGAAGCAAACAACAGGAATTCTGCAGATGCTGGAAATTCAAGCAACACACATCAAAGTTGCTGGTGAACGCCGCAGGCCAGGCAGCATCTCTAGGAAGAGGTGCAGTCAACGTTTCAGGCCGAGCCCCTTCGTCAGGACTAACTGAAGGAAGAGTGAGTAAGGGATTTGAAAGTTGGAGGGGGAGGGCGAGATCCAAAATGATAGGAGAAGACAGGAGGGGGAGGGATGGAGCCAAGAGCTGGACAGGTGATTGGCAAAAGGGGATACAAGAGGATCATGGGACAGGAGGTCCGGGAAGAAAGACAAGGGGGGGGGGGACCCAGAGGATGGGCAAGAGGTATATTGAGAGGGACAAAAAGGAGAGTGAGAGAAAGAATGTGTGCATAAAAATAAGTAACAGATGGGGTACGAGGGGGAGGTGGGGCCTAGCGGAAGTTAGAGAAGTCGATGTTCATGCCATCAGGTTGGAGGCTACCCAGACGGAATATAAGGTGTTGTTCCTCCAACCTGAGTGTGGCTTCATCTTTACAGTAGAGGAGGCCGTGGATAGACATGTCAGAATGGGAATGGGATGTGGAATTAAAATGTGTGGCCACTGGGAGATCCTGCTTTCTCTGGCGGACAGAGCGTAGATGTTCAGCAAAGCGGTCTCCCAGTCTGCATCGGGTCTCGCTAATATATAAAAGGCCACATCGGGAGCACCGGACGCGGTATATCACCCCAGTCGACTCACAGGTGAAGTGTTGCCTCACCTGGAAGGACTGTTTGGGGCCCTGAATGGTGGTAAGGGAGGAAGTGTAAGGGCATGTGTAGCACTTGTTCCGCTTACACGGATAAGTGCCAGGAGGGAGATCAGTGAGGAGGGATGGGGGGGACGAATGGACAAGGGAGTTGTGTAGGGAGCGATCCCTGCGGAATGCAGAGAGAAGGGGGGAGGGAAAGATGTGCTTAGTGGTGGGATCCCGTTGGAGGTGGCGGAAGTTACGGAGAATAATATGTTGGACCCGGAGGCTGGTGGGGTGGTAGGTGAGGACCAGGGGAACCCTATTCCTCGTGGGGTGTCGGGAGGATGGAGTGAGAGCAGATGTACGTGAAATGGGGGAGATGCGTTTAAGAGCAGAGTTGATAGTGGAGGAAGGGAAGCCCCTTTCTTTAAAAAATGAAGACATCTCCCTCATCCTAGAATGAAAAGCCTCATCCTGAGAGCAGATGCGGCGGAGATGGAGGAATTGCGAGAAGGGGATGGCGTTTTTGCAAGAGACAGGGTGAGAAGAGGAATAGTCCAGATAGCTGTGAGAGTCAGTAGGCTTATAGCAGACATCAGTGGATACAGTTAGTCCTGACGAAGGGTCTCGGCCTGAAACGTCGACTGCACCTCTTCCTAGAGATGCTGCCTGGCCTGCTGCGTTCACCAGCAACCTTGATGTGTGTTGCTTAAAGATTTAGAAGTTTGGTTGATCGCCAAGCTTGGCAAAATGTTTGCAGATGTTTCAGCTCCAATTGAGAAGATGTCATCAGTGCACAGTTGAGGATGCTGTCTCCTCAGAATGCCAGCTTATATACTCCTCCAGGGCCTGAATGGATATTGATTAGAGGTCGTGATCTGGTTGGCTGGTTCAAAACACTGAACAGTTTAGCAGTAGAAGATTCTGACTGGCTACCTTTGAGAGAGGTCTGTTGGAAGTGTTTACTTCATTGTCCAGATCCTGAGATTACTGGCAATACGTTAATTCATTGACATTGTTGTCATAAACCAACTGCAACTCCGACGAGGAACCAATCAAAGCTCAAAGCGCAACGAAATGTGACTGATGGAACAAATGTTGTGTACAAAATCCAGTGTAGTGACTGCAAAAAGTACTACGCTGGTCAAACAGGAAGAAAACTATCAACCAGGCCACACGAGCATCAGCTAGCGAGCACAAGGCATGACCCACTCTTGTAGGTATCAGCTCATGAAGATGAAGAAGGACACCATTCCAATTGGATGGCAGCCAGAGTCTTGACTCAAGCAAAAACAAGAAAAGGAGAATTCCTTGAAGTGTGGTCCTCTACAGAAGGATCCATCAATAAGCACACCAACATAGAACCCTTATGGAAAAAAGGGAAACAACGTCAACAATCAATAAACCGCCAGTAATTTCAAGATCTGGAGAGTGAAGCAAACACTTCCAATGGACTTCCCTTGAAACTAGCCAATCAGAATCTTCCGCTGCTAAACTGTTCACAGTGTTTTGAATCAGTCAGCCAAATCACGAAGTTTGATCAATATTCATTCAGATCCTAGAGGAGTATGCCAAGCTTAGCGATCAATCAAGCTTCCAAATAACCAACTTGAGCTACTTATATTCTGCAATCTTTCATAACATGAAGATATTTACAACGTTAACTGAATTTATTATCCTGTGATGGAAAAAAACAGAGTAACACAAATACATTTAATTAGATTTACAGAAATTAAATATTCTAGTTCCAATTATCTGCAGTACCACAAGATACCCATGGATGGCACTGTGATGTAGCAGTACCACAACAGGCACCGTCTGTTTTGACATGAGCCTACTGCACGTTGCCTTCTGATTTACTTCGTTGACTGCTGCAGAAAGGTCATCCATGAGCCTCTACAAACCTCTTGTATATTTCACTCAAGACACCAGATTCCATGACAGTTCCTGAATGATTAATACTCTCAAGCTATTCAATAACAGCTGAAGTGTAATGTGCACCATTCCTCATCTGAGATTCAGTAGGATTATGGAGTGTAAAATCAGAACCAAACTCATCTTCCTTCCCTTGCCTATCTTGGAATATTTCATACAAACTGTCACCATTTCCTTCCTCCCATCTCAACTGATATTCAGTAACTCAGTGAAACTCAATAATTACATGTAGGAAGCTCCTGACATTAAGACGCAAAACAGACAGCAGATGCTAGAAATCTGGATCAAAAGCACAAAACGCTAGAGGAACTCAGTGGGTCAGGCAGTATCTTTGAAGGGACATGAACTATTTTTGGGCAGAGATTCTTCATCAGGACTGGGCCAAAATGTCAAACGTTCACTTCTATCCATGGATGATGTCTTGACCTGCTGAGTTTCTCCAGAGTTTTGTGTGTGTTGATGTTCATGACATTCTTGTCTGCACATGCACTCACTGAACTATTTGGGAGCCTCTAAATTTCTGCTTATATTTTGTTTCTTAACTTATCACAGTCTTATTCATCAAACATGGGGTGAAAGTAGTACAGGAAAACAGAAATGTTTTCAAATTAATTTCTTTTAAAAATGTTTTGTGGTTACTTCCCAAATGGTGCATATTTGCATATTTGCAACTCAAGTTGATTGCATTAGCAAAGCCAGAGGATGAAAGCTGGAAGTGTACAGTACACTTTGCCACTTCATTCCATTGTTGCTAGCAGATTGATAGACAGCTACCACAAGAACATTTATGTTTGTGACAAGACAATCCTATCTGTAACAGACATAGAGCAAACGGTAAATTTCATCCACAATCTTGGGTAGGATAATATACAGAAAACCTGTACATTGATATAATGCAGTGAAAATATTGCTTTTAATCAGATCCCCACTGAGATTATTTTGCTGACATATACTCCAGGGTACAATAAAATTCCTTGCTCACACAGTAGCGTAGTGTTTAGCACAACACTTTTCAGTACCAGCGACATGGGTTCAATTCTCACCACTGCCTCTAAAAAGTCTGTACATTTCTCCCGTGACTGAATGGGTTTCCTCCAGGTGCTCCGGTTTCCTTCCACAGTCCAAAGACCTACTGGTGGGTAGGTTAATTGGTCATTGCAAATTAGCTGGTGATTATGCTAGGATTAAATCAGGGGATTGCTGGTTGGTGCGGCTCAAAGGGTCGGAAGGGACTATTCCATGCTGCACCCCAATAAATAAATAAGTGAATCAAAGAGTAAATGGCACACTTGGTAATAACAAATACCATAAACATGGTGATGAATACAAAGCAACAAAATGAGCTGTGGGCAACTATGTGGGCCAGCAATGCAATTACAGGAATGAGCATTTTCAAAAGACAAGGTCAGATCAAGATGTTTTCCTACCAGCATATGGTGGCTGAAATAGCACAGACAGAATGAAGTGACTTTGTCCATGCCCTTGGGCAGTTGCTCCACATGCAAATGGCAGCCAGTACACTTGAGTGACTGATGGTGTAAATAAAACACATCATGATGTGTACTGTCTCACTATATCAAGCCTATCTCTTTGCCCTATACACAATGCAAGTGCTTGTAGACAAAATTACTACTTTCCTATTCTCTGAAAATAGCTCAGAAGAAATCACATCAGCTAGCCAATACAACCCACCTAAAGGGTAATTGCAAAAAGAGAAGCAAATCCAGAATAGGTAGGAAAACATCAGAATTGGAACCTTTGTAAGGAATTTAACCAAAACTTTGAAGTCTGGATAATTGTCATGGATGTACCCTGCAATGGATACCATAAGACAATAAGATATAGGAGCAGAAATAGGCCATTTGGCTCATCAAGTCTGCTCCGCCATTTCATCACAGCTGATCCATTTCCCTTTCAGCCCCAATCTTCTGCCTTCTCCCAGTATTCCTTCAAGCCCTGACTAATCAAGAATCTATCAACCTCTGCCTCAAATGTACCCGATAACTTGGCCTCCACAGCCACCTGTGGCAACAAATTCCACTGATTCACCAACTTCTCGCTATAGAAATTCCCCTCATCTCCGTTCTGAATGGATGTCTCTCCATACCTTGCACATGCGTTGCTTTGGACTGGTGCAAGCATGATAATAATTCTATACACTTCACAGATGACTGCTTTTAAACCAAATTTAGTTTGAAATAAAAATCAAAAGTGTTGGAAGCACTAAACTGGTCAAGCAGCATAGATTGTGACTGATGTTAACTGACCAGCTGGGTATTTTCAGCACTTTCTACAATTTTGTATTTTTACTTCAGTTAAACTTCCATGAGCAGACCTGATTCAAGTTCTGTTAATCCTAAAAGCATGCAAGTAAACTAAACAGATGACTATATTTATCACATTCCTAAATCTTTCTTACTCAGCATCCTCGTCATCACCAGCATTAAGCTGCATCTCATTTTTCAATGCGTTGACGTCAAATCCCTCCCCAACTTTTTTAAACAAATCTTTTCATGACCTCCACCATCCGATTACTATAACCTTCTATGGTTGTTGCATTCAGATTTGTCCCGTGACATTTTCCATCTGCTGTCTCCCATCCATCCTGTTGGGAGTTAGGAAATAAATTCAGTATTAGGACTCGAAGGATATTCAATGTAAAATAAATTTATTGTATATATATGTCATCATATTCTACACTGAGATTCATTTACATGTAGGCATTCACAGAAGAACAAAGAAATACAATCGCATCGATGAAAAACTACAAACAAAAATGGACAACAATTTGCAAAAGAAGGCAAATGTGCAGACAGTTAGATGGATAGATACTGAGAACAAGAGTTAGAGTATTGAAAGTGAGAAATCAGTTCTAGAATCAGTTCAGTGTTGAGAAGAGTGAAGATGTCCACACTGTTTCAAGAACCTAATGATTCAAGGGTAATAACTCTTCCTGAACCTGGGGTGTGGGACCCAAGACTCTTGTACCTCCTTTCCAAAGCCAACAGCAAGAAGAGAGCATGACCTGGATGGTGGTGGTTCTTGATAATGGATGCTGCTTTTTTGTAGCAGCACTCTTTGTACATGTGCACAATGCTGAGGAAGGACTGTGATGGACTGGGTGGCATCCACCACTTTTTGTGGGCTTTTCTGTTATTAGGCATTGGTGTTACCATACCAAGCCATGATGCAACCAATCAGGGTACTTTCCACTGTGCATCAATAGAAGTTTGTCAAAGTTTTAGATAACTTGCAGAATCTGCACAAACTAAAACTGTAGAGGCACTGCCATACCTTCTTTATAATGACATTTACATCTTGATCCCAGGATAGATCCTCCGAAATGATAATGCCAAGGAATTTAAAATTACTCTGGGTTACTTTCAGTACTAAGCACTAGTGAGAACCGGAATAGAAATATAGGCCCGGTAAATGTGTGGCTAAGGCTGGTTCAGGGGACACGGATTCAGTTTCTTGGATCATTGGGATCTTTTCTGAGACAGGGTTGACCTGTGGAAGAGGGACAGGTTGCTTCGGAATTATAGAGGATCAATATCCTGGTAGGGAGACTTGCCAGTGCTATTCAGGAGGGTTTAAAGTAGATTGGCAGGAATGGGACCTTAAACAGTAGACAGACCAATGAGAAGCTGGGCATAAAGAGTGCAGCCAATGAAGCAAGTTTAGTAGCCAGGTTAGCCAAAAGCAAAGTAAAGGGAGAGGAATGACTTCTGGTTTAAACCTCTTGCATTGAAATAAATTAAGTTTAATGAGTAAGGTGAATGAACTCAGTGTAGATTGGCTTTGGGGACTGGGATATTATTGCCTTAACAGGAACATGGATGAGAGAAGTACAGGACTGGCAGCCCAATGTTCCAGAATAAAGATGCTTAGGGTGTGACAGAGGTACAGGTAGGAGAGGAGGGGTTCACAAGAGATTATGCAGATACTGAAAATCTTAAGAATTACACACACAAAATGCTGAAGGAACTCAGTAGGTCAGGCAGTATCCATCAAGGAACATTATCGATTAGTTAACTCGAGACCCTTTGTCAGAACTGGAAAGGAAGGGGGCAGAAACCAGAATAAGAAGGTGGGAGGAGGGGGAGGAGTACAAGCTGACAGATGATGGGTGTGACCAGGTGAGGGGAAAGGAAGGTAGGTGGAGAAATGGAATGATATGTGAGAAACTAGGTTGAAGAGGTAAAGGGCTGAAGAAGGAATCTGGTATGAGGACAATAGAGCATTGAATAAAAGGGAAGGTGGTGGGGAACCAGGGAGAAATTATGGGCAGGTCATAAGAGCAGGGGAGGACGAAGAAGGGGTGACAGGCCACTAGAATGGAGGGAAAACACACAAAAATAAATATTTAGATGGGCAAGGGAAACAGAAGGGAGCGGTTACTAGAAGAAATTGATGTTCATGCCATTATGTTGGAGACTCTCCAAATGAAATACGAGGTGTTGCTCCTCCGACTTGAGTTTGGCCTCATCATGGCATTACGGCAAACCATGAGCAGGTATGTCGCTGTGGGAATGGGAAGTCAAATTGACACAAGCTATGGCTGAACGAAATACGAAATACCCCTAGAGTATCCTGAGAGGTGGGGTGGGGGAGGGGAAGATGATAGAGGGAGGATGGACATAATGGCAATGGCCAGGACTGGAAATACAATAATGAAGAGTCTCAAGCAAACAATACTAACCAGAGAGGCATTCATTGCGAAGTACCATTGCAGCAAAATCTGCAAAAATGCCTAAGGCCTCAAGATACATCAAAGCAGGTCCAACTGTAAAACAAAGGCGACTCAAATGCTGGACAGGGACTCAACATCCGGTAAGATGATGCAGAACTCCAGCCTGGAGGCAGCCCACAGAGGTGCTCCAGTACCAAAGAAGAGACCAGTGAGTGCCACCTCTGACACCATAATCCATTCATCAAGGAAAGAGTGGATCAGATGGACTAGATTATTAGACAATGCATCTTGGAAGCAGTTCAATCACAACCTGGATTGCATCTTGGAAACTACACTGGCAGGAGCTGTCTACAGAAAAATAGACTCCCTCACAGACATTGCGTTCAACTTTGCTAAAGAGCAATTTGGCCCAAGGGAGAAGAAAGGGGATCTTAAACCATCATGGCAGCCAAACAAGAGGAAAAGGAAGATTCATCACCTGAAGCGCAAGATAAAGACCCTGAACAAACAATTCAAAAAAAGTTCACCTGACGAAAAAGAAGGTGTCAAAGATCTAACCAGCAAACTGTGGGAATAGCTGCACAAGCTCAGGAGGACGGAGCAGCTGCAAAAGCAAAGAAGGGAGAAAGAGAAAAGGAGAGCGCAGTTTGTTAAAAAACCATTCAGGTTCACCAGGGCTCTTCTCAGTCAGCAAAATTCTGGCAACCTAACCAGCTCAAAGCAGAAGATAGAAGAATTACTGTGGGAATCATACAGCGATCCCCATAG
This sequence comes from Mobula birostris, assembly GCF_030028105.1. Lineage (NCBI taxonomy): Eukaryota > Metazoa > Chordata > Chondrichthyes > Myliobatiformes > Myliobatidae > Mobula > Mobula birostris. The sequence goes on along the minus strand of NC_092391.1, from coordinate 20,598,740 downwards.
GAATCAGGGACTATAATTCAATCACCCAACCAAGAACCCCAGCAACTGAGCTGAAAGCGGCAGAGCCCACAAGGCAGTAGGTCCAGGACATCATCAAGACAGCAAAGTCATCTGTTGCCACAGGACCAAGTGGTATATCCTGTGAGGTTTATAAGAAATGCCCCAAACTCCTCCAGAGGTTGTGGAAGATAATGAGGAAGATTGGGACCAAAGACTCTATCCCATCAAACTGGAAAAAGGCTGAAGAATACTTTGTTCCCAAGGAAGAAGATTCCTCCACAATCAACCAGTTTAGGACAATCTCCCACCTTAGCGTGGAGTACAAGATATTCTTCTCGGTGTTTGTGAAAAGGCTGACCTTTTACTTAATGCAGAACCACTACATCAACACATCCATCCGGAAAGGCGGCATCCCAGGTTTTTCTGGGTGCCTTGAACACATTTCAATAATCAGTCAACTGATCCGCGAGGCTAGGCAGAAGAAAGGCGACCTAACAGTCATCTGGTTAAACCTAGCTAATGCCTACAGATCAATTCCACACATCCTCATCTAGGTTGGCCTGGATCACTACCATATCCTGCCAGTAACATGAGACATGATCACCAGCTACCAAAGAGGATTCAAGCTGCACTTCACTTCATCCCAATTTACAGCCAGGTGGTAAGACCTCCAAAAAGGGATTCCAAGCAGCTGTACCATCTCCTCCATCTTGTTTGTCATTGATATGAACCTCCTCATATCAGCAGCAGCAGACGTAACCCAATATTGGAGCTCAGTATCCGAGAACCTACAATACAGGGGTTCAGGGATGACATCACAGTAGCCACTGTAACTTGTGTCCGAGTAAGATGGGTATTAGAAACCCTGGACAATGTAGCTACGTGGGCTAGGATGACCATCAGGGCCAGAATGTCCAGATGCATGGTGGTCAAAAAGGGCAAGGTTACGAGCAAGTTCAGTCTTCAAGTACAGGGAGAAGTCATTCCATCCATAGAGGACAACCTAGTAAAGTGTCTTGGAAAGTGATTTAATGCAGCAATGATGGACAGCGCCAACATCACTGACACTGTAAAGTAGACTGAAGCGTGGCTGAAGAAAATTGAGAAAACTGGACTCCCGGGTAAATTTAAGACAGGACTGTACCAACGTGGTCTTCTAACAAGGCTTTTCATGGTGTACAAGTTCCCCATGACCACTGTAGAAAGTATCAAGAGGAAAGTCGATAGCTACCTGCAGAGGTGGCTGGGGATACTCCCAAGTTTTTCTTCAGCGGGGCTCTACATAAGATCAGACCAGCTACAGCTCCCATTGTCATCAGCAGTGGAGGAGTTCAAGGTGGCAAAGTGCAGAGTTGTGTTAACTCTGAGGGGCTCCGATGACAAGCTATTAAACTTGAGCAGCAGACGCAACAAGATAGGAGTGAAAGTGGGCTGTCAACTTGGCCACAGATCAGGCAGTGAGCTCCTTGCAATTGAGAGACATCATCGGTAACCAGTGCCTGGGATGGCAAGGCCTTGACTCTGCACACTTCCAATGATGGGGGAGTGCAAGTGCAAGGGATAGGTGTGACATGGTCCAGGCAGGGGTACGGAACTGCGAAGACAAAAGGCAGTAGAGTTGGGGTCACAGGGCACCTGCACAAAATGGGATCTTCCCAAGCGCAAGATGACTTGGGCAGAGCTTTGGAGACTGGAGCCCTTCCACATTTCCTTCCTCGTGACATCTGTGTATGATACTTTCCCTGCACCATCACAGCTGCACACGAGGGCCAAGTGAGGACACTAAATGCAAGCTTTAAACAAGCTTTATTTTCATCAGGTTCAGCTGCACACATACTGTCAGGATGTAAAACAGCTTTAACACAAGGACAGTACAGGTGGCGCCACAACAAGGTCCTGTTGTCCCTTGCTGACACACTGGAGCAGGAGAGATGTAAAAAAAGACCAGCTAGCAGAAAGGTAAACAGGGCAGCCACTTTCATCGAGGAGAGGGCTGCACCAGCCATATTAAAGAGGCCTAAATCCAATCTGCTGCAAACTGCCAAATCATGCGAGATGAGGATCGATGTGGAGAGGAAGCTGCAGTTCTCAGAAGTGGTGCAAACCACTCTTCAACCAGACATTGTACTGTGGTCCACCAAAGACAAAGAAATCATCATGGTGGTGCTCAAAGTACCTGGGAGGAAGGATGCAAGGAGGCTCATGAGAGGAAGGCCCTGAAGTATCAGTCCTTAGTCCAGGAGTGCAGGAACAAAGGATGGCAGATGTGGGTATTCCTGGCAATGGAGGTTGCTGTCTTCACTGGGTCTTGATGAAGAGAACAAGAACCGAGCACTTGAAGGATGGGGGAGGAAGCAGAAAGAGCCACTTGCTGGATATGAGACAGGAAAGAGGAGTTGAGTTGGAAGTCAGGAGCAGATGGGCAGTGATTTGGCCACCACTGCTGACTCGCCAACTGTAGAGTGTAGTGATTAAGGATCAAAACACTCTAGGAAGGTTGGACACCACCTTACCAAAGGCGACAGTTACCTCATCAGGTCACTGAAGAGAACACCCCAGTGCATCGTGCAAGCAAGTTACAGTCACTTTCCCGTCAGCCTAAACCAGTCTATCCAGTCTCTTTTGACCTCTCTCATTAACAAGGTATTTTTGCCCAAAGAACTGCCACTAACTGATTGTTTCTTGCACGATTTTCTGCAAACTCTAGATACCATCGTGCATGAAAATCCCAGGAGATCAGCAGTTTCTGAGATACTCAAACCACCCCATCTGGCACCAGCAATCATTCTCAGTCACTGATATCACATTTCTTCTCCATTCTGATATTTCATCTGAACACCTGAACCACTTGACCATGTTTGCATGCTTTTATACATTGAGTTGCTGCCACTCAACTGGCTGATCAGACACTTGCGATAATGAGATGTACAGGTGTACCTAATAAAGTGGCCATTGAGTGTAATTCATTGAAAACAACATCACAGGCAGATAGGATAGTGAAGAAGATATCTGGCACACAAGCTTCAGTCAGGATATTGAGAACAGAAGTTGGAACATTATGTTGCTGTTGTCTTAAATGTTGGTGAGACTACACTTGGAGTACTGTGTACAGTTTTGGTCTCCCTCTTACATCAAAGGTATTAAACTGGAAAAAGTGCAGAAATGATTTAAAAGGATGCTGAAGGCCTGGATTATATGGAGAAGTTGGTCAGGCTGAGTCCTCATTCCTTGGAATGTAGGACATAAATGTGTGACCTTACAAAGGTGCATAAAATCACAAGCAGTATGGATAGGGAGAACACACACAGTCTTTTCCCAAGGTAGGGGCACTAAAGACTAAAGGGAATAGGTTTAAGGTGAAAGGCAAAAGATTTAAATGGGACCAGAGGGGCAACTTCTTCATGCATAGGGTTGTACAAATAAGGAATAAGTTGTCAGAGCAAGTGGTCAAGGTAATAACAACAATTAAAAGAAAGTTGGAAAATGTGACAGAGAGCTCTCGGTAAATGCACTCCTTACACATGCACATTCACACAGAGACAAACATCACCTTGTCATCCTGCTGTCATTGCACTGTGTATGTACTTCTGTGTCTTCCCCAGAATATTTTAGTAATGGGTCCAAAGCCGATTTGATGCACTCGGGTTGGTTTTATGGTGCCCTTCCTGCCATACACAGCGGAATATTCCAATTCTTTAGTAATGGGGATGTGTACATTTTATTTGTATACTGCATTTAAGCTAGATAATTCTGTTTATTTTGTAATATGTTCGAAACTACATTGTGGGGTGCATCATATTCTAATTCATGACTAGTCTTCAGTTAACTTTGTTGGTAAAGTTGCCAAATAAACAGGAACTCATCTCCTCAGTGTGAAAAATAGGGGCTGCCAGGAGTTCACACTGGAGAAGTGTAAGTACAGAGCTATCTTTGTGTTTTCTGGTAGATATCTTTTTGTAAATATTGGCAATTTTGTTTTCTCTATTTTCACTGATTTCTCTAAGTTTGATTTTTGATGCACCTAATAAACCCCATTGCACTAAGGTGCTAAGTGACTCTAAGCCATTTTTCCTTTGGGCATAACCCATATATCTAACAGATAGTTACATGGATAAGGCGTGTGGGCCAAATGGGACTTGACCAACGACCACCATGGTCGGCATGTATGAGTTGGGCTGAAACACCTGCTTCCATGAAGTATTACACTATGTCTTTATTATGCAATGACTAACTTAACTAATTTCAAAAATCTTTTCCAAACCTGTTGACCTGTTTCTCAATAGTTCATTACATACTTCTTTTCCTATTTAACAAACTAGCTTATTTTGCTTTATTCCCCTGTAAAAGGTGCCAAATAAAAACAAGCTATTGCTGTGACAATAGGTGCAAACCCAATAGTGTAAAAAATTCACTCATTAATTATGCAGCTGTGTGAACAAATTTACTGGAAGAAAGCAGCAATGGGAAATATTATTTGTATAAAGTAGGTTGCTGGAAATATACAGCAAAAGTAATTTGACCTTGCCTTGTTTAATGTTTAAATACAAAATTGAAATTATTGCAAACTGTTTATTCCTGCTATAAAACACAATGGTTTCTGCTCTCTGACAAACTTCAAATATTTTCCAGCAAAGTCTCTAAGTGACTCCAAAAAGGGCACACAAAATTTGATAAGAATAGGATTTAGGAAATCAGTAGTGTGAGAAAAATGTGAAGTGACGAAGTAAATATATTTAAGTCAGAATCATAATCAGGTTTAATATCATTGGCGTATGTCGTGAAATTTGTTGACTTTGCAACAGCAATATAATGCAATACATAATAATAGAGAAGAAAATTGGAATTTTATACACACACACACACTAGTTATTTTTATTAAATAAGTAGTACAAAAGTAGAAATAAAGTAGTGAGGTAGTGTTCATGGGTTCAATGTCCATTCAGAAATCAGATGGCAGAGGGGAAAAAGCTGTTCTTGAATTGTTGAGTGTGTGCCTTCAAGCTCCTGTACCTCTTTCCAATGAGAACAAGGCATGACCTGGGTGATGGGGGTCCTTAATGATGGATGGCGCCCTTTGGGGCATCACCCCTTGAAGATGTCCTGGATACTTCTACTCGACATGAGGCCTCATTGAGTAAATAAATGCCTTGTAGTGACTGGATCCCAACATGCATTAAAATAAGTCAAGGATGCTTAAATTATTTAAGTGCTGCTTGAGAATAAGTGGCTGAGTTGAATAAGATGAAGTCAGAATAATAGCCTAATTTCATTTCGGATCTAGAAAGCACTGCCTTAAAGAGTGGTGCAATTTGATTCAATAGTAACTTTGAAAAGAGAACAAGGAAATTTATACTTTAAAAAAAAGGAAAAACAATGAACAGTAGTAAGGAAAGAGGTTCCCCCCCTCCCCCCACCAAAAGACAGATTGAGCACACTGATCTGAAATGCTTGCAGCTGGAAGTGTTTCAGATTTTGGATTTTGAAATATTTGCATCTATATAATGTGATACCTTGGTGATGGGACACAACTCTAAACACAAAATCCATTTAGATTACATATACAGCTTATACATATATCCTGAAGGTAGTTTTATAAGTAGTTATATATAGTTTTACCCTGAAAGTATTCTAATAATTTTGAGCATGAAACAATGTATATATTGAACCATTAGAAAGGTAAGCTATCACTACCTCAGCTGCCAATCTGCATGTTAAATTTTCATCTGCAATGATCTTGGCAAATTCATCAATGAATTTCTCTGCTGTTTCATGATCAGCAGATGGTTTATCACAACAAAGCTTTAAAAATATAATGTTGTGACTTTACTTAAATTTCTGCAACCAGCTTACTGAATATTCAAATTACCTTCAATTTTCAGTTCATCATGAAAGATCTTTGCTTGTTTCATGATCAGCATATGTACACCACCAGGCTGATGAATCCACTCTTTCAACACAATCGAGATCACTTTATTTTTCATTAACTTTTATTCATTACATATGTCGGGAGGAGAAGATGGTGGCGCAACGCAGCTTGCAGTGACCACTCCGATGGTGATGTCTGTTATTTGTCAAGAAAGGTACCGTGCACAATCCTGATTTGATGGAGATGGATGTGAGAGCACGGAGGAATATCTAGTGAAACTTCTGAAATGCCTACTTCGCTGCTGCTGCTATTGTGTGGTTCAGAATCTCCGGAGAAGGGCCCGAGTCCTCAGCTTTCCCTGCTGCTCGGCAGCCGGGGCGGGGTCCAAGCGCTCAGCAGAGGATGGTGCTTGGAGAGGCTGTGTCGGAGGGGCTGGTCGGAGGCTCGAAGTTTTCAGACGGACTCAGAGTCCGCTGCAGATGGGTGTTTCCAATGGTGCTGCATCGGCAAGTTGGTGGCACTTGGAGGTTCATGGCAGGGTGAGTTTCTCCCTTCCGCCGCCTGCGTGAGATGATGAGCCTATCGGGACTTTGAGACTTTTTTTTAAAACCGTGCCCATGGTCTGCTCTTTATCAAATTATGGTATTGCTTTGCACTGTTGTAACTATACGTTATAATTATGTGGTTTTGTCAGTTTTAGTCTTGGTTTGTCCTGTGTTTTCTTGTGATATCATTCTGGAGGAATGTTGTATCATTTTTTAATGCATGCATTTCTAAATTACAATAAACAAGGACTGAGTGTCCTCATAATCTAATCTAATCTAATGTGAGATCACCTCAAAACTGTCTGCCATGCACAGAGACCTGCGCATCACCTGGGAACCTTCCTAGCGCTTTGTGGAATTTTCTATTTGTGACGTTATGTCAGAGCTCAAAATAAATTGGATTTTGGAGGTTTTCTGATTTTGAAATTTTGGATAAGGAGTGCTCAACCTGTACCACTACAGATGTGATGGATCAAAGGACTATCAGTACCATTATATGCTGGGAGTAATGCCAAATTGGATCTGGATTTCTTTACATGCAATATTTCAAGACCAGAACACTGACAGTTCAGATGCAGATGTGGATGAATGGATCTAGGAAGTGGTCCATGGTGGTTATCGGGCATGGACTTCCTAAATAGGACTCTGTGGTTAAAATACCTAGTACCCCAAACTTAGGTAAGTAAACTTTTTCTGCACTCAGTTGGACCATCTGCTTTGAAGTAGGGTGGTAGGGTGGAGATACATCTCTACCAAAGGAGGTGTAGGGCGCTCTTTCCTTGCGTTAGCCTGTGGGCTAGGTGTTGGTACTGCTTAGGATCAGGATCACATGAAGCCACAGGAGCAGATAGTGGATGGTCGTATGAGCAGCTGGTGGATATCACAAGTCCTGGATATGTGACTACTGATGCCAGGCAGAAAATCTCTGAAGGGTATTGATAATAGCTGGCAACACACACACAAAATATTGGAGGAACTGAACAGGCCAGGCAGCATCTATGGAAAAGAGTACAGTTCAACATTTTGGGCCAAGATCCCCTCAGCATGACCCTTCAGCCTCAGCCAAAACATTGACCGTACAATTTTCCATAGATGCTGCCTGGCCTGCCAAGTTCCTCTATCATTTTATGTGTGTTGCTTGGATTTCTAGCATCTGCAGATTTTCTTTTGTTTGTGAGTGATAATAGCTGGGGTTATCTGCCTTGAAAAGACACTGCCCAGAAGAAAGCAAAGGCAAATGACTTCTGTACAAAAATTTGCCAAAAACGATCATGGTCATGGGACCATGAGTACCTATGACATACGATACAGGTGATGGCTCAAAGATGATGACTTAGAAGTAAAAATTATTCCATTATTGTTTGATATTATAGGGAAGCTAAATCAATACAAAACCTGGGCGCTATTCTCCAACACCGGAAGACCCTGGACTTTGGTAAAATCATGGTTCAGTTTTAGTATTTACTTTTAAGTGTCACAAAATACAAGTTCAGACAACAATACACAAAAAAAAACTAAACTGGCACTTCAATAAATTCTACATGGCCACAGGTGGAAAACGTTCAGATGAGAGGTTAAACCAAGATCCTATTTGCGCATTCAATTGAAAGCAAAAAATCCTAAAATTTTTAAAATAACATCCAGAGTTCTGGCCAATATTTATGTTTCAATTAACATTATTATGATTATCTGATCCATTTCACACTGTAAATTTGTTACTGGGCTCTTTAACTTACAAACTGCAAGTACACTTAAATGGCTACAAGGGATATCCGGAGGTTATTAATGGTGCTCTACAAATGCAAGTCTTTGTAACATCCTGGAAGTAAACTGAGATTAAAGTGAGTGCAATGCCTCAGAATGGGTAAAAATACATGTAGTTATTTTACCAAATGATATATTATGACCAGAGAAAGTGAGGAACCAGCAAATATTACAAACATTTTTTTTGATTAGGAAAGAACTACCATGTTATGATATTATAATGGTATTATTGGATACAATCCAGTAAAATACTACTCCTATATTTTTCAGTAACCTAAACAAATGATAATCACAGAGGCATGTGCAAGAGTAGTTGGGGGAAAATAATGACGGAGGCTCCTCTAATAGCCAACTATACAAAAGAGTATAATATGAGATTATGGATGTGTATTAGCATAATATTAGAATAACAAAACATTTTTAAAAGTTATGGTACCTCAGCATCCAAAAAGGTATATCTCAATCCTTTCATATATAAATCCGTAAATTGTTTTCAAACATAATTAAAGATAAATGCTTTTTACTTTGGGTGTGCAGTCTGAGAAACCTTCATTGCGACCGGCTCCTCAGATAACTTGATGACACCATGCACCCAGATGCCAACTTTCTGCTACAGCTTACAGTAGAGTAAAATAAACAGTGGCAGAGAAAATATACGGCACAGAAATCCCTATTCTTAGTCATCAAATTCCTTTGACATTTGTAGCAAGACTCGAATTCTTTAGATATCTGTGCTAAGATATCATAGAAGCTGGCATAGTGAATCTCTTTTTGATTGCCTCCAATGCTACCACATGCTTTAAAGGGACTCCCAGTAGCACAGGAAGGTGGAAAGGCAATTTTACTCTCCATATAATCTTTTGTGATCATTAGGAGAGGCAGAATAAATGCACTTGTAATTCTTCAAATTCATTCATATATATTCATATTATGGTATATAAATTACAGTACATATGCCTTGAAGAGGTTTACCAGGATGCTGCCTGGTTTAGAGGGCATCACTATCAATAGAGGCTGGATAAACTTGGGATGTTTTCTCTGGAGGGGCGGAGGCTGAGGGGAGATCTGATAGAGGTTTATAAGATTATGAGAGGCAAACAGAGTAGACTGGGAGTATCTGTTTCCCAGGGTTGAAATGTCTAATACCAGAGGGCATGCATTGAAGGTGAGAGGGGGTAAGTTCAAAGGAATGTGACAACATGACAACAATCATTGTCATCATCGCAGCTGAATGGTTCCCAGTGAAGGTTGGTTGTAGGGGATTCGCAGCCCGTTCCTTAGCTAGAGCCTTCAGCATTTTGGGGATCGAGGGAGAGAGGAAGAGGAGAGCCATCCGCAGTACCACCGATGCGGCAGAGAGGGCCTCAAGATGGCTGTGGCTAAAAAGAGGGGAGCCATGGAGTCATAAGTAGCAAGCCACCTGGACACAAGCTGGGGTCTGATCAGCCCCAGCTGGGTCATCTGGAGGAGGGTGTATGATGTTGAAGGACCCGAAACACCCAATGATTCCAGGAACATCACTGAAGATGTGTCCAGAGGCATCAGTAGATATATGTACACAGTGAGGGATAAGTTTTTTCACTCAGAGACTGGTGGATGCCTGGAATGCACTGCCTGGTATGGTGCTAGAGACAAATATATTAGAGGTTCTTAAGTGACATTTAGATAGGCACAAGAATATGAGGAACATGGAGGAAGATGTGCATTGTGTCGGATGCAGAAATATGGGCATTGTGTAAGTAGGAGGAATTAGTGTTTGGGTGTTTTTGATGTGCTTTTTAGCTGGTTCAGCACAACGTTGAAGACTGAAGGGCCTGTACCTATATTGTACTGTTCTATGTTTAAATGTTTTATGAAATAAGCAGTATTTTACATTTCATACAAAACCATACTCAAGCGACTAGACTCAAGCTTATTAACCCCCGGTGAAGATACTAGTCTTAATTCCTTGTCAGACAAAAGAGTAAACAGAAAAGCCAGCTGCAGGTAAATTTAATTTAAAAAGATAAACATAAAAGTCATCTGCTCACTGCTGATATGCAACAGAAAATTTGAGACTTCTACAATATTGGAAATCTACACACTTTAACATGCGTAATGATTTATTTTCTAATTCTGCCATATTAATTCTGATAAGGATTTATATTTATGATAATAATATAACTGTGGGATATCCCAAAATGCTTCACAGCCTGTGAATCCATGATGACGTTTACTCACTGCTGTTTTCTAAACCATATGGCAATTATTTCACACACTACAAGGATTCACAATTAACAAGAGGCATAGACAAGTGTTTCGTGTGCAAACACACACAAAGAAACAGACACACATTGCCTTTTTAATTTTATCCAGATATTTTGTATAATCTATACAAGGTCCACCTCCATAAAGAGCTCTTTCCTTGCAGACCAGAGAAAGGAATTAGCTCATCCACCACTCTCTTCTATTGGCTTTTGGTCAGGGATGCCTCAATTCCATCCTTCTTCTCATGCCCCCCTATGGCCTATCATTGGAACCTGAGAGGCAGGCTAAAGGTTCAGTTTGAATTGCGGGTCTGCTGCATCAACAATCATTAATGCCTAACCTCTAACGTGTTCAGTGCTAATATAGGGCCCTTTCAAACTTAGGTTGCAGTCAGGTGTGGAAAAGGGAAATTGTGCCCTAAATCTGTTTGGATCATTTCAAGGGTTGGAGATCTAGCAAACAGAGATTAGGGGTCAATTTGGCACCTCAGTCTGAGATTGGGGTACTCTTGGAACCTTGTTCAGAGATCAGGAATCAGATTAGAACTTCAGCTAGGAATTGAGCTAAATCGGAATTGACTGAGAAGCTAGTTGAAATCTTGAGTGGAAGAGAAGGAAATAAGAGAAAGTAATCATGTAGGGTGAAAAAGACACAGGAATAGGAACCCTTCACAGTTCAATTCCCAATTACGGAGAAATCAGAGAAAAACTACACTACAGGAGGAGGTTATTTGGTCCATCAAGTCTGTACTGGCTCTATGCAATCCTATCTTGTTCCACTTTCCCACCTTCTCTTCACTGCTCTGCAAATTCTTTCCTTTCTTTCATTTAATCAACTCACTTTTCATCACCACCAGTAAATCCTCATCCACTTACAACCCTGACAGTTTGTTCCAGACTTTAGCCACTTTTGAATAAAAAGGTCCCTTCTCATATCAGTTTTGGGTCTATAACCAATGCCCTTTGTTCAAGGTCCTCAGGTTCCCGAGCCTTCTACCAATCGGAACATATTCTCTCTATCTACTCTGTATAGACATTCCATAACTTTAAATATTTCTTTCAGGTCCATTCCAAGGAGCACAACCACAGCTTTTCCAGTTTATCTATCTAATTGAACCTGATTCTCCCTGAAGTCATTCTGTATCTACAAATACCTTCACATATTTCCTACAGTGGTGTCCAAAACCCTTCATAATTCTCCAAAGTTTTACAAAAGGTAATTCTGAATTCCTTGTTTTAATACTTTATGTTTCAGTTTATGAAGTCCCAGATTGTGTATAGTTTCTAACCACTTTTACTTCTCAATGCATATATAATACACAGATTTCACTATTCTTGGACCTCTTTAGAACTCAGTTCTCTGGTTTCTCCTGCTTCTTCCCGTTCTTGCAACTGAAGATTAGCAGATTGATTTTTCAAGTTACATTTCATCTGTCACATGTCCACACATTCCACCAACATATGTATGTGTTTCTGAAGTCAATCACCATCTCCTTCATAGTTCACTATGCTTCCAAACTTTGTGCCATATGAAATTTTGGAACTAGCACTTTATACTACAAGCCAATGTCATTAATATATATTAGGATAAAAGCAATTTTAGTGCCAATTCCTGGGGAACTTCAGAACACATTTCCTTCCAGTCTGCAGAAAGACACTTTTCCTGAAACTTAGGTAATTGTCTATCCAGGTTGTCACTACTCCATTTATTTGTGAGCTTTCATTCAGTTAATCTAATAATTAAATTCCACTCTCCCTGGAATTTCTCCCGTCAATCTTTTCTGTATCTATAAAAACCTTCCTACATCTCCTACAGTTTGGTGCCCAAAATTGAAAATTAAAAATGTTCAGCATCCTGGACAGCACCTGTAGAGTGAAGGAAGGGGCATAATATTTCAGATTGATGATGTTTCATCAGAAGTGAAAAAGCTAAAAATCAAACATGTTTTATGGTTGCAAATAATGGAAGAGGCAGAGAGAACAAAGAGAAAGCCTGTTATAAGTTGGATATAAAGAGAAAGGAAAGACACCAAAGGTGGTTATGCCAGTTGGGATTTGGTGGTTAAGGCTTGTTAACCTCATCTAATTTGTTGAGTGGGAGGTAATGCAGACAGAGAAAAAAACTGTGCTGGAACCATGAGATATAAAACACCATAATTGCTGGAAATTTGAAAAAAAAATTGGAAATAATTTTGGAAACAATTCACAGAAACAGAGCTCTGTCATAATCCAGTGGAGACCAGCAGAATCTATTTTATCCAATCACTGAAACAGCAACCCTGGTCACATATCAGATTATAGAACCCAACTCCCACTTTTAATAGGATGAAAGGATTTCCAAGGACTTATATTCTCTTGCTGATTACTATTTCATGTAGCATCTTTTCAAAAATTTAGTACCAACTTTGTTATGAATTGATACATTCACTTCTACATGTGGTATTGAGACCAAACGTTCAGATCTGAAATATCATGCTGTCATTTAACCTCCAGTAAATTTGCTGTGCAGAACAATTTGGCAGGTGAATGCAATAGCCATAATAACTGTCAACCACAAAGAAGTGGAAATTCTTATGCCAATTGCTGTTAGATGATCTCAGCCAGAATGAGAACACTTCAACAAGCTTCAGCAATGAAACAGAAAAATAGAATTTAAAAAAATCTGCCAGGCTTCTTCTGCCTTGAATTTTGCTTGGTGATTTCCTATTATGGCTGCGGAGTAGGAGAAGGATTACTTGGAATTGCCATCCTCTCCTTTTGCTGACTACGCCTGAAGCGTATCATATTTGTCTAATCCAATTCTAATTCCACACTCACAAATAATATAAATTCATTGGGATCATCCCAAAATCTAAATACCATGAAAGCAAGAAATCACTTCAGAAAAGGAAGGAAAAATAAACTGGGGAGATGGTGTGGGAGATGCTTCCTCCGAACAGGATAGTCTTGCTTTCTGGGATGGCTGACCAGGTCAGCGCATATAAATGAAGAGGGTGGGGCAACAAGCACAAATGGCTAGACCTGATGCAAAAAGAAAGATGCAGTTAACTGAATTTGGAAAATTCTATATTAAGTCCTGCCAGATGAAAAATGAGGCATCGTTCCTTCTGTTTACTTTGAGTCTTTTAACAGCGTAAAAGGCCATACACTACAAATGTTAATTCCTGAATTGCTTTATTCCTTTTAAAGGTCATTTTGATGAAAGAACTGCAGACATTTCAACTACTTCGTTAAGTCAAATATCATTTCATTTCCCATCAATTATTTAAAAGTGCCAAGATACAATGGAACTTTAGTTATCCACATTTTGGAGGATTACAGTAATTGGGCAATCAAATGTCGATACATTCATTTATTGACTTTGATTCTTGCCATACATTTCCTGTTGATGCAGTTCTTCCAACCATTATAGCAATTGAAAACATTGCCTAGTGTGGCAGGATGTGGTTTTTACACCAAGACTAAACCAGATGCTTATTATAAGCTAAAGCCTCCTCCATCATCTGAGGGAACATTTATCAGCATGATAGCAGTCCCAGCACTCACTTACATTGGCCACATCATGCCTAGTAAAAAATGCAGATCTTTAGCTGTGCATGTTAATGAGCAAAATAAGTACCTGCCCAAAAACAAATACGATAAATATGAAGACCCTCAATAGAAACTACATTACCTGTTCAACAATGTAACAGATCATTAGTTTGTAGCAAATTGTTATTGTCCATCATTAATGCAACAATTTGGTTTATCCCTGGTGTGAACAGAACAATAGAAATTGAGACCAAATCATCTTTGCAAAAAGCCTCATTTATAAAAGTGAACTGCTGGGCTCTAACTCTGTTCTTCACATACTTTGTTTTTGTGATGAGTAAAAGGGGACATGAGTGTAATTTCAGTAGTTGCTTATTCCAGCTAAAATGGCACAAGGTGTTGGAGTAAAGCTTATTTTAGATAGAATGAGTATGTGGATCAATTTTTCCATGAAGGATTTTGGTTGTAGAAAAATATACCAATTAAAATATGAAATAGAAGTAACATTGCTATATTGTTAAAATATAGGTTACATGACACATTACTGGTTGAGCACCCCTTATCTGAAATTCCAAAATCCAAAAACTTCGGAAATCCAAAAGTCTTTTTGAGCACTGACATGACATCACAAATGGAAAATTCCACAAGGTGCTGGGAAGGTTCCCAGGCGATGTGCACATCTATGCGCAGTAGACTGTTCTGAGAAGTGACTTCAGGTACATAATGAACAGAAGATAATGATTTTTTTTAAAAACACTGCATAAAGTGAAAAATGAAGATCTCATTCATGTATTGAAAGAGTGGATTCGTCAGAGTCAGAGTGAACGTATGCTGCCTATCAGTGTGCTGAGCATGACAAAGAACTGTAATGATGAATAGAAAATTGAAAGTAATTGTGAATATTCAGCAGACTGGTTGGAGAAATTTAAAAGTCACGACATTAAGTTTTTAAAGATTTGTTGTGATGAAGCATCAGCTTGATCACAAAACAGCAGAGAAGTTCATTGTTGAGTTTGCCAATATTGTCACTGATGAAAATCTAACATGCTGAATGGCTGCATCTGCCGTGTGATGAGCGAGTGTGAGACAAAGACTGGTTAACAGTAGCACATAAATTCAGAGTCAGGAATGATGGCGATACTATACAGCCACTGACCGTCCACCTGGGCAGCTGAGGTAGTGATAGCCTACCTTTATGATGGCTCAATGTATACATTATTGATTTGTGCACAAAATTACTAAAATATCATATAAAATTGTCTTCAGGATATATATACAAGCTGTACATGTAATGTAAATGGATTTCATGTTTAGAATTGTGCTCCATCCCAAAGTTATCTCATTATGTAGATCTAAATATTTCAAGATCCAAAATCTGAAACACTTCTGGCCCAAGCGATTCAGATAAGGGATGCTCAACCTATACCGAATTATACGAAGATCCAGGCTCTATTGGATGTTGATTCTTTGGCAAAATCACTTCCACCTACACGGAAGAGGACTACAGCAACAGGGATGAGAATGGGTTCTTCATGGCTTAACTATATGATGTAAATGATTAAATAAACTAATATTCAAATGACAAGTTTACCTCAAGAACAATAAAAATAGCAGCTGACTATTTGGAATTAGACCTTTACTTCTAGAATCTTAGCCATTACAAATGTTCTCTTCATATTTTCCTTTCAAGGCCATGTATGAATTTTATAAGTTTCAATGTGATCATCTTCTTTTTCTAAACCAAGGGTTCCGAACCTTTTTTATGCCATGGACCAATACCATTCAGTAAAGGGTCCGGGTGTAGGCCCCGTTTGGGAACCACTGCTCTAAACTCAACAGGATTAATTTCACCAGGTACAACAATCCTTCAATTCCAGGAATCAATCTTGTAAACCTTCCCAAAAGTTCCTCCATCACAAACGTGTCCTTCCAGATTTGTACACAATATTGCAGATACCCTACAGAATAGTCTCCACCATTATCCTTAAATCCTCTTATAATAAAGTCCAAAAATACTCTTTGCTTTCCTAATGGCTTGCTTTATCTGTAATTTTTCAATGATCAATGGGTAGGTCATCCAGGTCCTCCGAAACTAAACACCAGCACTTTTTATCGCTATTTCAGCTTTCTCTTTTTTTTCCCAGGAATGAAAATGAAACAATTTCACTATTTGAGCAAGTTAGGAACTACATAGAATTTGAATGTATCAACAATCATCTTGAATATTACAATGAAAATGAAGATTTGAAGGTTGCAAGCGTTTCTAACTGGCATCAGGCCCGTGCACTTGTGTGGCTATTAGACACTTCACCAGGCTTAGAGCAAGCAGTTTTTAAATAGCGTACATGTTTGTGCTATGTTACTCACTTGGGCCAACTGACACCAAATTAAAAAACAGTGATTTTTGACACTACTTCATGCAGGAAGGCAGTGAAGGCAGTCCATTATCTGACTAGGTGTCTGCGCTGATTTTGTTCATTTACAGTCAAAAGAACATGGCACCGTATACTGAATGAATTCCTCCATCGATAACTATGTGGAACTAATACACAGTTTTATAGTATTGTAGTAATATTGGTAGTGTTCTAATTTGTTCTGTATTTCTAGATACATAATTTGTTACTCAGTTAAACAGCAGTTTGTCTTTTATAAACTATTTCAATGAAACTTTGGCTAATTGGGGCAGCCACTTAATTGGGCCAAAATGTACTGGTCCCTACGTATCCCAGTTAATCAGAATGCACTGTACTTTTTTTTACTAATTCTAATTCTTTTGGATTCTTTATTCACATTGGACCTATGGATCCCTATACTTTCTTGAAGGGATTCTGTCTTCATCCATGAAGACAGGCATGAAATATTTGTTTAATTTCTCTACCAGTTCGTTATTCCTAAATATTGTCCCCCCCACCCAATATAGCTTCTCCTGTTTTAGCATGTCAGACCCACATTAATCTTTTACTTTTACATATTCAGAAGTGCTTTCAGTCTGTTTTTATACCTCTCATTTGCCTAAAACACTGAATCATTATCAGCAAATTGGGTTCATTTACTCAAATTAATGTGCAAAATAGATGAAAGACAAATGCACTCTTTGAGGGCTCTGTTACTATATCTTCTGCACAAAGCAAAGAAAAAAAAATCATATGGCATATCAATGGTTTATGAACAATTTTTCGTAAATAGGGCAGCAAAAGGGACAGCATATGAACAACACTTAACAACAAGAACTTGAATTATCATAGCACCCCTTAAGATAGGAGAGCACATGACAGATGGAAATTCACAAACCAAGTGGAGATTACAAAGAAAAATCATCCAGGTTCCTGTTCCAGTTCTTTTTCAAGTGCTGTAAAGCATATAAAGAAACAGTAACAACCAATGCACGCAGCTGTAATAGGTTCACTACATGTTCAAATTCAACCACAGATTTTATACTAAACTCATAGTCAGTAGTTTTTGAGTAAATGACCACCAATTTACAAGAAAGGGGGTCAGAAATAAGCTACCAGGAGATTTTCAATTCCCATGGAATGTATCGGAGAAAGATTCAGTATCTTCAGGTCTTAGCTCAATTGGTTCTGCTCCAACCACGTCAGCAGATGTGGATTCAAGTCCCATTCCAGAGTCTTGAGCACATAATCTGGAATGCTGCTCTGCACTCTATCCAAAGCCTCCTTCTTATATGTAGTGACCAGACTGCACACAAGCCTTTAAATACAGCCTTGGCAAAGTTTTATACATCTGCAACATGACTAACTTTTGTACTCAATGACATAATCATTGATGGCAAATGTGCTGTACGTCTTCTTTATTAGCTTCATAAATACAAGAGATTCTGCAGATGCTAGAAACCTAGAGCAACATACACAAAATGCTGGAGGAACTCAGCAAGTCATTCTGAACGAGGTAACAACTCTCTCTCACTGCTCCCCCACAGTGATCTCTGTTGCCCTTTAACTCTTCTACCATGTGTTCACCTAGACTCGCTACCACAGCCACATATCCTTCCTGGGAACTTGCCATTGCTGCTATCTCGATCCACATGGAGTACATGCCAGTCCATGGCCTCCTCTTCTGCTATGATGACGCCACTCTCAGGTTGAAGCAGCAGCACCTTATGTTCTGTCTCAGCAGTCTGCAACCTGATGGCATGAACATTGATTTCTCTGACTTCTGGGCATTTTTCCCCTCCTTCCTTTCTCCACTCTAGTCTACCTTCCCACACCTCTTCTCCTCAGCTGCCTATCACCACCCCCGGTGCCCCCACCCTGTCCTTTCTCCTTCTGTCTCCTCCTATTGATTCTTTCTTCTCCAACCCTTTGCCTTTTCCACCTATCAACCCCCAGCATTCAACTTCCTTTGCCCCTCCCCCTCCCCCATCCACCTGGCTTCACCTATCGCCTTCTAGTTTGTATTCCTTCCCTTCCCTCCACCTTCTTATTCCGGGATCTTCTCCCTTCCATTCCAGACCTGATGAAGGGTCTCAGTCCGAAACATAGACTGTGTATTTGTCTCTGTAGATGCTGTCTGACTTGTTGAGTTCTTCCAGCATCTTGTGTGTTCTTTATCTTCTTTAATCACCCTATTGACTTACTCTGTTACTTTTAAAGAGGTACGGATTTGCACCCCAAGATCCTTCTGTACATCATTGCTCTTAAGAGACCTTCCATTTACTATACATTTCCTCTTGCAGTTGACCTCCCAAAATGCATCACCTCACATTTGTCTAGATCAAACACTTCTCCACCCAAATTTCCAACTGATCGATATTTTGGTGCAATGTGTTGTGAGTGCGACCAAGTCACTGGAGAAAATGGAGAATTAGTGGATACGAAAGTTGATATTTATCAAGACCAACAGATATTCTTTTGGAGGCACTCTTGGTAGAGTCCCACAAACTCAAAGTACTGTATATCACATTCTTATACCCTTAAGATCAAATGTAACATAGTAGATTCATTACAATTTCAATATTTACAATGACATTGTTTACTTCAATGTTTTGGATTGACAATGCTTCCTTTGAATTGCATATCAAGACTAGGAGACACTTCTGAATATTCAAATACCTTTGGTGAGACAAATTAATTGTAACCTTGTTGAACTTGTTTACAATGGTGCAAGCTACTTAAACCCATTACCCAAACCCTGGACTGACGCAGGCCAATTAACACAACCCTATTGTCTTAATATTTGACTGATACATATGCAAAAGTTTCGTGGTCACTATTTGGAGTCATAGAGTCATAGAAAACTACAGCATGTAAACAAGCCTTTGGTCCATGTAGTTCATGCAGAACCATTTAAACTGCCTCGTCCCATTGACAATTAAACTTGAACTTCAGTTTGGGTTTGTATGCTTCTTTGCCTTTCCTATTCAAGTGCCTGTGTAAATGTCTTAAGCACAATAATTGTGTCTGCTTCCACCACCTCCTCTCAAAAGTGTGCTCTACATATTAATCACTTAGTGTTTAACAAAACTTTCACCTCTGATCCCTTTTAAAAATCTTTCCTCTCACCTTAAACCAATATCCTCTTGTTTTTGATACTCCAACATGAGAAAATTATTCTAATTATCAAAGAAATAGAATAATTTCCTGATAAACATAAAGGCTTCTTGATGCAGGGTCTTTGCCTGAAATGTCAGCCATTTATTTATTTCCTAGATAGATGCCTGACCTGCTGAGTTTCTCCAGCATTTTGTGTGCATTGCAAGACACTCACTTAATCTTCCCTTTGCTGATTGCCAACTGGATTTATATATGTTGCAAATCGGTTATCGACAAGTTGACAGGAACAAGCTGTTTCTCTTTAAAAAGCAAAGATAAGAAAAATTAAGAAGCTACTGGTTTAAACTGTGATATCTGGAGGCCCTGCAATATTTGGAATGATTTTATTCATCATGAACTTTGTATTCTAATCTCTCTCTCATAGAGTCAGGCAATTACAACAATGCTTTTAGAGAAGATGTATGCACATCAAGCTTCCACAGTGGATTCAGTTGAATCTATTTTTATCTAATATGACAGGAATATGGCTAGCCTGTGTGCAAAGATGATTTCATATTCCACCAAATGTTATTTCTTATTGAAGTTACCTGCAATTCATCCGATTTCAATAGTTTCTGCAGCTAAAGCAATGGAGGCTAAATATCTTTGACATTTTTACCGATTAATTAAACCGTTAGCCAAAATGATGAGTGTTACACTGATGTCAAAAGTTTCTTTTATTTTTGAACAGTGCTTGTTAATCAACATCTTGCAGTATTTCAATGGCATTTTATTAAGCTTTTTTGGACATGCAGCCCATTGCAGGCACAAATATGAAAAGGCTAGTCAGCACCGCCACTCATGCGGTGTTACTAATCTTGTTGTCTATTTACCCCTCAGATGTGTCTGGGGTAATTAAAGAGAAACACTGTTCATTGAAAGTAGAGCAGAACATTATAATTTCTGTTCATCTCGATTATCTAAATCAATTGATTATGGAGTGAAAGCCAGTTGTCTGTCAAATCTCTTTGTGTGCCAATGGTAAGTGACCAAACAGAATAGGGCAATGTATTTCAATACAAATAATGAAGCAGAAGAAGTAAAAGGGCTACTGTAACCACTGGGCATCATGAAATTCAAGGTAGGAATGGAAGAGTGCATATCCTTTCAGAGCCATACAGCACGGAAACAGGTGCTTCGTCCATGCCGAGCACAATAGCTCATCCAAACTAGTCTCATTTGCCACTGTTTGGCTCATAAACTTCAAAACCTTTCCAATCCATGTACCAGTCCAACTGCCTTTTATAAGTCACTAGCGAATCTGCCTCAACAACTTCCCCTAGCAGATGATTCCACATTCTGTAGACCACCCTTTGGGTAAAAAAAATTGCCAAAGTTCTTCTTAAATCTTTCCCCTTTCACCTATGCTCTCTGGTTATCGATATCACAACTGCAGAAAAAAGACTGAGTGCATTCACCCTATTTCCCCCTTATTTTATATGTACACCTCCAAGGTCACCTCTCCACATCTACGCTCTAAGGAATAAATTCCAAACCTGTCCAACCTCTCCCTATAATTCAGTCCTTCAAGGTCAGCATTCTTATGATTTTTTTCTGCACTCCTTCCAGTCCAATAACATCCTTCCTACAGCAAGGCAACCAAAACTAAAAGCAATACTCCAAGTACGGCCTCACCAGCACACTATACAATCACACCATGAGCTCCCATGGTGTCCTGACTTATGAAGGACAGTGTGCCAAAAGCCTACTTTACCAGACTATCTACCTTTGACTCCACTTGCAGTGAATGCTGTTGTTGCACTCTAAGGTCCTTCTGTTCCAGGACCCTGCCTTTAACTGTGAAAGTCCTACCCAGATTTGACTTACCAAATTTAAAACCTCATGCTTATCAGAATTAAACTCCATTTATAATTCCTCAGCACATTTACTCAGCTGATCAGGATGACCACATAATTTTTCATAACCCTTCTTCATTGCCCATTCAACACCTATTTAGTGTCATCTGCAAACTTAACAACTATGCTTTGTACATTCTTATCTAAGCTGCTGATACAGATAACGACAATGGGATCGGCACCAAATTGGTGAGGTTTTACTTGGTTTATTGCACTATAAGACCACAAAGTTTAGGCCATGTGGTCCATCGAGTCTACCCCACTATTTCATCATGGCTGATCCATTTCCCCCTCAACCCCAATTTCTTGCCTTCTCCCTATTACCCTTCATCCCCTGACTAATCAAGAACCTAGAAACCTTTATCTTAAATATACCCAATGTCTTAGCCTCCACAACTGCTTGTAGCAACGAATTCCACAGATGCACTACTCTCTGGCTAAAGAAATCCCTCTTCATCTCTGGTCTAAATGGGCTTCCCTCTATTCTGAGGCTGGTCTTCTGGTCTTATGCTCCCACACCATAGGAAACATCCTCTTCACATCCACTCTATCGAGGTCCGTCAACAGTTGATAGGTTTCAATGAGGTCCCTCTCTCATTCTTCTGAATTCCAGTGAGTACAGGTGCAGAGCCATCAAATACTCCTCATATCAATCCCCGAATAATTTTCGTAAGCCTCCTTTGAACCTTATCCAATGTCAACACAAAAATAGTAAAAAATATTCCAAAGGTAAATTAGATTAGATTAGATTATGAGGACACGCAGTCCTCTTTTATTGTCATTTAGTAATGTATGCATTAATAAATGATACAATATCCCTCCGGTGTGATATCACAGAAACACAGGACAGACCAAGACTGAAAAACTGACAAAAACCACATAATTATAACATATAGTTACAACAGTGCAAGCAATACCGTAACTTGATGAAGAAGAGGCCATGAGCACGGTAAAAAAGTTCAAAGTCTCTCGAAAGTCCCACATCTCACGCAGATGGGAGAAGGAAGAAAACTCTCCCTGCCATACCCGTCCACAGTCCAACTCTGAGTCGTCCGAAAACTTCGAGCTCCGACCAGCCCTCTGATGCCGAGCACCATCTCTGCCGAACGCTTCGACCCCATCCCCGGTCGCCAGTAGCAGGCAAAGCCGAGGATCTTGGGACCTTCTCTCCAGAGATTCTCCATCGCACAGTAGCAGCGGCAGCGAACCAGGCATTTCAGAAGTTACTCCAGATGTTCCTCTGTGCTCTCACGGCTGTCTCCATCAAATCAGAATTGTGCACGGCCCCTATTTAACAAATACGATATCATTTCACCGGAGAGGCTACGCAATAAAAAGTGAATTACAAAGAACATTAGCGTTCGTAAATGAAGCATTTTGGGCATTTAATATCCATTTTCAGGACAAATCTAGCAAATTTAGAAATGTCACTAACTCTAGATCATTTAGATCTGGACATGAAAACTGACTCTGTTTGATACATGACTGTGGCAATTTGCACATCACATCCCAGAGGAGCTTCACCATGCAAATGTTTCACAGCAGGCCAAATAAGGAAATACTAGGACAATGACCAAAAACTTCCATAAGGAAGATAGAAAGCCTTATGGAGGGAATTCCTTATGAAGCAATTAAAATTAGGGTGCAAGAGAAACCAGAATTTGAACAGCACCCAAACCTCAAATTCAAGCCCAAGGAGACGATTGAAAAGGGAGAGCAATGGTGGAATTTGGTAGTATATTTAAGAATTTAAATACAAAAAGTAACATGGATTCTAACATTTAAAATAAAGGACAGAAAATGATGGTTTTGTTCAATCAGATAAACAATGTCTATGAACAAAGGAACAATTAACATTTCAGGTCAAGTACCCGTCAGAAATGAATGAGTTTAGATATAAAACTTTTTTTTGTGCAAACAAAGAGAGAAAGGAACACAAAAGGTCTGTGGTAGGGTGGGTGAGATGCAGGAGAAAATAACTGACAAAAGCAATGACGGTCAAAGGCAAAAATAATGGAACAAGTAAAGAAACAAAATTACTGGCTGTGGTAATGGCATTAAAAAATTCAGTAACTTTATCTAATGCTGAATTCAGTGCAATAACAATGCCCTACTATTCAATCTTAAAGTTGAACATTATCAGAACAAAGTAAAGGGTAAGGGGCAAGAATGAAGCACTGAAGTAATGAGAAACTGTTGGCTTACTTCAGAGCTGTAATAATAGCATCAAAAGAGGGTAGAAATTATAAGTATGAAACCTCAAAAGTAAGGTCTATAATGGAGTCAAGGAAAAAAGCAGAGAAATAGAGGTGATGGTCTCAGATCCAAACTAAAATTCAAAAGATGCTTACGTGGATTCAGGGAAATGCATATAACTCCAGCATTATAGACAAGCAAGAAGTGTCCTAGTAACAATGGCAAATGGGGCTATAGGCTGAACAAATCTAAGAGCTAATGAATGATTAGATATCTGGAAGAATCACTATTACAGATGCTTTTATAGAACTGAGAAACCAGACTTCAATCCATGGACTTCTGCACACCTTTTGATAAACCAAAATACTAGTATTTAACATGGGACAAGTCCAAGGTTCAAAAGTCACTTTTTGAAAACATACAATTCTCAATATTCTGACTAAAGACATCCGTTAGTCTTGCGAGACCATGGATCTGCACCTGGAAAGTCTTCACTCTCCAGGGAGTAGGCCTAGGCAAGGTTGTATGGAAGACCAGCAGTTGCCCATGCTGCAAGTCTTCCCTCTCCACGACACCAACATTGTCCAAGGGAAGGGCATTAGGACCCATACAGTTTG
This sequence comes from Mobula birostris, assembly GCF_030028105.1. Taxonomy (NCBI): domain Eukaryota; kingdom Metazoa; phylum Chordata; class Chondrichthyes; order Myliobatiformes; family Myliobatidae; genus Mobula; species Mobula birostris. The sequence goes on along the minus strand of NC_092391.1, from coordinate 20,574,567 downwards.
GCACCAGTGTCGTCGCAGAGCAATATGTGATTAAGTGCCTTGCTCAAGGACACAACACGTTCCCTCGGCTCGGGCTCGAACTCACGACCTTCGGGTAGCTAGTCCAATGCCTTAACCACTTGGCCACGTGTCCATATATTCTGACTAAAATCTATTATATCAAAAGAAATCTGACTCATCTCCTATTGATGACTTTTTAAACATGATAATATTTACAAAATGATTGATTGCTGTGTGTAATTCGATATCCAAGGATTTGAGAGTTGCTATATAACTACAAGATTTTAAACACACTGTGAACAATGATTCCCATATCTAACACCAATATATCTCCTCACCAAAACCAATCACAATCCCCTGGATCTATACCAACCCAGCCTCCAAGACCCCAGCCAGGTACCAAACGACTCCAAAGTCTGCCTACAATTTTCTATCAACACAAAAGATTCTACAGATGCTGGAAACCCAGAACAACACAAAAAATGCTGGAGGAACTCAGCTAGTCAGACAGTATCTATACTTACTGCCCATTATGCCACTGGCATTTAGGGCAGCAATGAAGATCCTCCATCTCTTCAAGGCTTCCTTCTGTCAGTAGCTCCCTCGGTTTTCACTACTATGTCATGCAAGTCCTGAGTGGAGACTCAGGAATACCACTGGACTCAGACGTAGAAGGATTTTTCGTTGCTATTTCCGTAACAATTTTGTTTTACCAGTCAGGGTTGTTAGCCCTGAGCTGAAGACTCAGACCTGGAGGACCAGTGAACTGCTCTTAGCCTGTCCCCTACCCTTTGCCATACCTGTTCGGCATGGGTGACCCAAGATCCAAAGCATAAAGCCCTGACTCCAGCCAGCATAACTCACTGAGGCACACAAACCTCCAAGCCACAACAAGGTTGTGGTTCTCTTGGAGGAGGCAGCATCTATGGAAACGAGTAAACAGTTGTTATTTTGGGCCAAGACCTCTCATCCTTTATCTATGTCAACTCGTCTGTAACACCCTCCACACGTCATTGTCCTTACCCTAACACATTTCCTGTCACTTATGAACTAAGCATACTAACCCACTTCCTTCTCTTTGCAAGCTCCACAAGAACCGAAGAAATACTTTTCACATATTAATTTCACATATTTTCACAGGAGGAAGGAGAAGATGGCGGCGCGACGCAGCATGCACGGCCGTTCCAAATTGATATCGTATCTGTGAAGTAGGACGCCGTGCACAATCCTGATTTGATAGAGAAAGACGTGAAGAAGTACAGAGGAACATCTGGAGTAACTTCTGAAATGTTTGCTTCACTGCCGCTGCTACTGCGCGATCGAGAATCTCCGGAGGGAAGGCCCCAAATCCTCGGCCTTGTGTATCCCGTTGCCAGGGCTGGGGTGGAAAAGCTCGGCAGAGATGGTGCTCGGTGCATCGGTGTTAGGGAGCTGGTCGGAGGCTCGGAGTTTTTGGGCGGACTCGGAGTCGGACTGTGGACGGATGCTTCCAGGATGCTGCATCGGCAAGTTTGCGGCGCTGGAGGTTTACCGTCTGCGTAAGATGATGGGACTTTCGAGAGACTCTGTGATTTTACTGTGCCCATGGTCTGTTCTTATCAAATTACGGTATTGCTTTGCACTGTTGTAACTATATGTTATAATTATGTGGTTTTTGTCAGTTTTTCAGTCTTGGTTTGTCATGTGTCTCTGTGATATCATTCTGGAAAAACATTGTATAATTTCTTAATGCATGCATTACTAAATGACAATAAAGGAGGACTGCGTGTCCTCATAATCTAATCTAATCTTGATTTTAATAGTGCAAGGCCTTCCTGCGCTGCAGCTTCACATGAGAAAATCTTGATTGCTTGCAAATGGCATTACATTAACGGACCTTTCATGGTAGCAAAGAATTTCTAAACTATCGTTCTTTGCAAGGTTCTCAAAAATTGGACTGTTGTTCAGTTTTTCCTAACTTCTATCTTTAAAATCTACTTGACATTACTTCATCACCTTTATTATTACTTCATCTCTATCCTCGGCAGTGTCTTGCACAATGACCTTGGCTTGTCATCATGTTTCTTACTGAAATTAGGCATACTAAATTTGCTAAGAAAAAGGTTCAATACCCACTGTGACATTGAATGAAACAGAATTATGACTTTTTCCACTTAAAAAATTAAGAACGGATAGAAATTGCAACCACTGCATCTTCATTTTACAATATGTATTTATGATGTCCGTGTTACTCTGGCATAGAAAAATTGAAAAGAAAAATTCATGTAACTATATGAAAATTAAATAACATAATAATATTGCTTATAATACATCAGTAGGATGTAAACAAGAATCAGCAACATGAACTATCTGAAACTAAGGTGCCAAGTTGACTCTTTCCAACTCACAATTCAGGTTACCACATACAATTCCTCACTTCCAAAACAAAACATTGACTCCACTTTACAGTATCAAGCTATCCATTGAGATACTTAATTTCCTTGAGGTATTTCAGTCGATCTTCAAAGACAGCAGAAAGTTATGACATAGTAAGCCAGGCTCTATGCAAGTTCCTGATCACAACTTAAGGCTTACTGTGTGATAGAGCATTCAATGAAAGGAAGTGACAGCAGTGATATTGTAAACATCACCTGTACAACCCCAGGAGAACACAATCTTACATTCTGGCATAGATCATCAAAAGGAAGTGAAGGACCAAGTTTAACGATGAATAAGAATGTTAAATTCACAGTCATTTGTTTTTATCCTACAAATTCTATTGGAGCATATATTAAGAATGTTGTAACATGGCTGTGTCAAACTTTTATTAAAATGATTTCGACCACATAACAATACAATGTGGAAGTAGAAATTGCTCAGGAATACCTCCCTTTCCCCAACCACATAATTTTTGAAACAACCATGTAAACTAAAAATCAACATGAAAGTTGGAATGTCAAAAACATATCCAACGATTACTCTGGACATACACAGCTATAATGACAATATTGAATTAACAAGTGGCTATCTAGCTGCAGTGAACACGTGCAACATGCAGATTACCAGTGAAACACGATATTCTCTATTGCTCAAATTTATCAAAAGCTAATGTCACCGAAAGCACCCATGGCTATCTGCCGAACCCAATATTCAATTGGAAAGCAGTATTATCAATGTATAAGATCTGTAAAAATAAATCAATAGTTGCTTACTATCAAACTGCTTACTGATCTTTTATTCAACGTACGAAATACATCAGGAATAGGAGCCCTGTTCTTAAACACTCCCTGCCTCTCTCGTCTTCTCAAAACCACTGAAAGCACCACATTGTCATTTAAACTAGTTTCATGCACTGGGTTTTCAACCCGTCCATTGCAGAGCTCTTGGTGAATATCTCTAAACAGAAATTGCAGTACCTTGGTCCGTAGTCACTCCCTAAAGATCCCATTCTCCGGGGAGGTTTGGGAGAAGAGTTTACATTTACATTCTTGGCGTTCTGTGTGGTTGCTTTCATCACTGCCTCTGGCTCTGAAGAAGAAGGTTTCAGTTTTGTTCCTGCCATCTTTCAGACTGCATAGAGTTCTCTCCAATTAATTTTGCACATTGACATCCACAGCAGTTATTGCTCTGCATAAAACACTGCAGGCAGCTACCACCTGGCCTTAAATCCACACGCTTCTCCCTCCGCTTGAAAGTGGAATCGTCCTAATCACCAGATTTTTTTTCCGTCGGTCTTCACGATGTAAGGAATAAAAAGGAATGCAAAATCTTGGTGTTGCTAGTCATTATGACAACAGCAGCCAGCAACTGGGAAGGAAGTACAGTATTCGACAAACACGACGGGCGAAGAGCACGTGAAATGCTACGGAACCCTGTTTCTATTGTCCACGGGCTGTAAGTGTAGGTGGAGAATTTTGCCTCATCGATACAATTAAAAGGAAAGTTACAAAAGCAATGTGCGTGCAAAAAAAAACAAAAGCATGTAGCAATGTGTGCCCTTTTCAGTTACATCATATACATAACATAAATTGTCGCTGTAAGCACAAGCACCTTCAAGCCAGTGGGGAGACAAAACCGTTACCAGACCCATTTCCGTTCACGTAACTAAAAATGTTACCGACTAGTTTATGATACTGGGTCATCCCAAATCACTTTACAGTCATCAAATACTGATTATAATTTATAAAACTCTGCTGAAGAACAGGTCGCCATAAAAAGCAGCGTGATTATGACCAATGATCTGTTCTAGCCATGTTAGTTTTGGGCTCACGTTGGCCAGAAAACTTGGGGGAAAAAAACCTTACTATCGCACTGGAGTGTCATCCTAGATGTTGTAATCATGTTCCTGACAGAGGCAAATGGACATGCAATAAGACTCAAAATATACTGTCCACACATTACCCACATTGAGAAAAATAAAACATCCCATGGTTAAAAGCCACTGAGCAATAATAGTTCAACAGCATAAATTAAAATGTTAAAAATTTATTATGATATATATTATTCAAATCTTACTTAAATTGTACTGGTTTATCGTATATGTACATCAAGTATTTAGGGATTGAATTCATTAGATCAAATGCCAAGTTTATTTTTTCTATATAGAGATACAGCACAGTAACAACCATTCTGGCCCAACGAGCACATGGCGGCCAAATTACATCCATGTGACTAATTAACTTTATCCCACAATTCTTTTGAATGTGGGAGGAAACTGGAGTACCCGGAGGAAACCCACATGGTTACAGAGTTAACGTACGAAATTCTTACATGCAGCAGCGGGTATTGAACCTAGGTCACTGCCATCGAATATAGTGTTACACTAATGCCATGCTATTGTGCCTACCCCGCCCCCACTCCAAACTTTATGTTTTTGAATGTTTGGCTCTGCAGTAAATAATCCAAAAAAGGTGTTCAATTCTGGTTATATCCTCCCCATCAGGAATGGAAGGGAAAACATCAAACACATTGCTCATTTTATTAGGTTATTACAAGAGTAGATATTCAGAGATTTATCTCTTCAGATTGCAACAAAAATAGAATTTATTCAGAATATTGTAAAACTGCAGAAATATATTTGTGAGAAATACATTGGAAACCCAAGTCAGGCATCACTACTCCAAGGATAAAATCAGAGCAACACTGTATTACAGCATAAAGATATCATCAAGTCTGATGAATCAGCCTGAAAAAGTGCTGGCTCTACTTCTTAACTTGTGTTCAGTTCTTGTCATCACATTTTAAGATGCAAGGCCTCGTATGGAACACCGTTCTATAACATTCCTCTACAGCTGCGCAAACCAGGAAATGTTCAGGAAATTTTTACACGGCCTGAAAAATGCAGGGCACATTAATAAAATTTTATGTAAAAGAAAATTCCAGCTGCATGGCAACAAAGGCTACGTGTGTGGGAGCATTTCAGTTACTGCGCAGCCGTGCACCTGTGCAGTTTGGAGGGAACAGTGTCATTCTAGTTAATTTGTCTTCTTCATTTATGACAATGTATTTGCAATAAAGGATTTCAGCAAGATGAAACACTGGATTTATTTCCCTTTGAGCCGAGAAGATTAAGGGGAAATTTGATGAACGTACTTAAATCTCAAATAGTTCCTGCAGAATAGATAAGGAAAATCAAAATGTTTATTGTGGCAGAGTGCCTGGCAGAAGTGGACAGGGATTTAGCATTATTAGAAAAGAAAGATGAAGCAACATTAGGGATGTTAAGATACTTGGGGGGTTTTCATGATCTGAACATGTTGCTTTAAAAGTTACTGGAAGCAGATTCCACAGGAAATTGGATAAACTTCTGATCACAAAAGAATTACAGACTTATGGGAAAGAGTTTGAAGTTGAACCTATTTTTTGGTTCATTTAAAGGGACTGGCAAAGGTAAAATGGTGCATGTTGCAAAATGGACCAAATGGTTTGTTCATAGCAACACACAAAAATTGCTGGAGGAACTCAGCCGCCCAGGCAGCGTCTATGGAGAAGAGTACAGTTGACGTTTCAAGCTGAGACCCTTCATTAGGGCTAGAGAAATCTGCATCTGCAAATTTTCTCTTGTTTGGGCTTGTTCATAATCTATGATTCTATCAAATATGTACAGAATAAAAGAGTTCAGGGCATCAGCATGATACAAAGTAAACAAATAACTGCATTGAAGTTAGACATAGTAAATGAGGCTCTTCATGTAATCCATTAATGTTCTCTGAGCAAGACTGGCAACAGGAACCAGGAAACATAAAAATATAATTGTTCTGATGTCAGAGAATTGTAGGCTAGAGACTGCTCTGGTTCTTTACATGCACATTATTTGCATTATGTGAATATTGTATACTTAATGCATTTTAACCAATAAGCAATGCACTGTTCCTGCAGCTTATGTCAATAAATATTGGATATTTTTAGTTAAAACTACAAGTTTTGCCCAATTTGCAGTGCTAAACTGGAACCAATCAGAATTCACTTCCTTTGAAAAACATGCAACACATTGCATCTACAAGCCATCATTACCAAATTGCATCCTCTGAAATGCATATAGCTGAGATCAGGTGAGAAACTGATCAGAGTGATAAAGATACCATTAACCCCTTTGTGATTCAACACTCCATTGATGGTGTCTATATTCACACATGGAGAATGTTCTGGTGAATTTGTCAAGCATCCCTTCACTCCAGCATGATCTCAAAAGGAAGAAAGCTGATAGCTTCAGAAATTTAGAATATCCTAAACTGTTTTTCAACCAATTTCATAACTTCAAAGTTAGCTGCTCTGTGATCAATCTATATACTGTATCTTAAAAGTAATCACATAATTTTTTAGTGATGTTAGTTGAGGAATAATTACTAACCAGGACAGAGACAGTCCTACTGCTTTTATTATATATATATATATATATATATTACTATGGGATGTAGATCTCAGAGAGCTGGGCTTAAGTTTATTCAAAAGTTGGCACCTCCAATATGTAAAACTTGGTCGACATGGAGCTTCCTGGCTAGATTTGATTCTCAGTATTATCTGTGGGAGGAAATTAACTGTTGATGTTCTGGGTCAAAACCCTGCACAACTGAGCCTACGTCCACACTAGACTGGATAAATCCATAACTGAAGCTTTTTCTCTTCGTTTTGACCCTCTGTCCACATTGAAACGGCATTTTCCTCCCCTGAAAACGGAGCTTTTCAGAAACGCTCTCCAGAGTGAATAAATCTGAAAACGCCTAATATCCGGCGTAGTGCGTACGGGGTAACCAGCTATTTTTAAACCGCTGACATGTCGTGCCGGAACAAATGGTGGCGGCAGCACGACATTTCATTGTTTTCTTGAACGCAACCTCCAACACTACAACAACAATATCTGACAATAGATGTGTAACAGCCTAATGTAACATTGTATGGAAATACAACACTGATGCAGACATGTTTTATACATTTAACAAGGTGCTTTATTAATGTATTGTTTGTACAAACATTCAACAGATCCAATTGTCACTTTTGCCCAGTAACTCGTTTTATTGCACATGTTAAATACAGCAATATAATACAGAAAGACATGGCAAAAGTAAAGGCAAACAAATGAGGTAACAGCAAATTTCATTTTTGCCCAGTAACAAGCCTTATTGCATTTAGTTGTAGCTGTCGTCCCTTTCATCGGTGAAAAGACTATGGCTGTAGGAAATGTTTCTGGACAAACGCACAATAAGACTTTCATTTGGCAATTTCCTTTTAAGTTTTTCTAGTCTGTAACTGGACAAACGTGCACCAAGTATACCGTTTCCTCTTTGCTTGTTTTCTGTGTGTCCTGCGCATGCCCAGTAGGAGGAGATTCGCCCAAATATCTGTTTTAATGTGGACAGAGGTATTTTGAAAAACGACTGGTGTGGATGCCTATCGGTTCTACACGAAACCAGCGTTTACAAAATTATCCGGTCTAGTGTGGACGTAGCCTAAGAGTGAAGAGGGCAGAAGATATAAAAGCTTGAAAATACATTCCGTTAGATTCAAGGACAGCTTCTACTCCGCTGTCATCAGACTCCTGAACAGACCTTTCATATGAAAATGTTATTGATAACTATAAAAAGTATATTGTTTATCCTTCAAAATGCATCAAATGAATAATATTCATAAAATGATATGCATAAAAATCATTATTTGTATTGGTTTATTATTGTCACATCTCCTCTCTCCACTTTTAAGTGCAGATGCAGGATCTTAACCCATTCTTCCTTCTCAACACCCCACACACAAAAATGCTGCTTGACCCACTAAGTTCCTCATGGACTGTTGCGCTAAATTCTATAATCTGGAGCTTTGTGTGACTAGTTTTGATTCTCTTTCTTGCCGCCTAACAGGAAAGAGAAGAGGCAAAAATAAGTATTTTTTTTAATGCAGCATAAGACATGACAGAAGAATCAGTGCTGGAGCCTCAACATATAACAATTTATGTAAAAAAAAATGGATGAAATTCCCAAAGGTGTGGTTGCTAAATTTTCAGAAGATGTAAAGTTTGGTAAGAAAATATGCAAGAGAAAGATTGTAAAGATGCTCCAAAGGAATATGGATAAGCTAAGTGAATAGGTAAAGATCTAGCCGATGTGTTATAATACGGGAAAATATTAAATTGCCCCATTTTCAAAAGAAGAATGAGAGACTGCAGAGAGCTGAGCTATAGAGGACTCCAAGCCTTCTAGTGCCTAACCTGCAAAGGCAGGTACAGCTGGTAATGAGCAATGCAAATATAATGTGTTTTATTTTAATACAAGCAGAGCTTCTACTTCAGTTACATAAATTGGTGTAAACCACATATAGAATTAGTCTATTTAAGGAAGGATGTTAATGCATTGGGAGCAGTTCAAAAGTATTTACTCAGTAATAACTGGAATTAGCAGACTGTCATGAGAAAACGTTTGAAAGTCCAGACATGTGTCTCTTGAGTTAACATTGAGAGGTGACTTCAGTGAAATATACAAGATCTAAGGGGATCGAGTATTAGAAAACATGCATCCTTTAGTTTTAGCTTCTTGTGAAAGCTGTTAAAGCTAGAAATCACAATATAATAATGAGAGGTTGCCTACTTACAATGGAGATGAAATAAAATACTTACTGTCTGGGAAATGAGAATCTGCAACACACACAAAATGCTGGAGAAACTCAGCAGGCCAGGTAGCATCTATGGAAATAAGTATAGTCAACATTTCGGGCCAAGACCCTTCAGCAGGACTGGAGAAAAAAAGCTGAGGAGTAGATTTAAAAGGTGGGGGAGGGGAGAGAGAACCCAGGTGATAAGTGGAACCTGGAGGGGGAGAGATGAAGTAAAGAGCTGGGAAGTTGATTGGTGAGATGAGGTGAGAGAGGGATAAGGGGATGGGAAATGGTGGGGGGGGGCGGTGTTGGGGGGTATTATTGGAAATTTGAGAAATCGATGTTCATGCCATCAGGTTGGAGGCTACCCAAATGGAATATAAGGTGTTGTTCCTCCAACCTAAGTGTGGCCTCATCACGATAGAGGTGAGCATATCGGAATGGGATTGAGAAGTGGAATTAAGATGGGAGATCCCACTTATTCTGACGGAGCGTAGATGCTCGGTGATGCGGTCTCCCAATCAGAGGATTTCTGATAAATTTTTCCCCAAAGAGGAGCGGAAGCAAGTTCTTTTTGGAAAAAAAACAGAAGTAGATATTTACTTGATAGAGAATAAAAGATAACCCTGACTAGACGACAATACAGAATTAAAGTTACAATTAAATCAGTCTTGATCTTTGCAAACAATGAAGTCATTGGCTCCCAATTCGAATTCTTTAGTTACCTGACCAGATTTGAACCTAGAACCTTTTGACTCAGAGGTGAATGTGCTACCAGTTGAACAATTAGAAGACATGGAAGCAATAAAAAAGTATGTTCAAGTCATGACAATGATTCCAAAAAAAAAGAGTAAAATTCTGTGAAAGTTGAAGATGTGAAATAGAAATACCAAAGGCTAGGCAAAAGATGTTGCTGGAGAACTTTTGATTAGGAAAATGTAATACACTGTACATTTAAAAGCTCCAAATAGGGCCAAATACACCCTATTAACTATTTGCCTGTAAAACAAAAGTAAACTTATCACATTTGAAATTGATGAATATTTAGCTAGACTCCTGCCTCTTGAATATGTATTGGAGGGCAGCATCAACATTCCTGCTGAATGTTTATAATCACATCTGTAAATTTTCATCTCTGCTGTCATTAGCCCACTCTTTTCCACCCATTAGTAAAAAAAAACACAAGATCTTCAGCTTGTATCTCAATTAATTAGAATCTGCAACACTGAGTTTTTCACTGTACTCATTTTCCTTTGTAGAAGTGGGGGGCGGGTGTGTGTGTGAGTGAGTGAGTGAGTGAGTGAGAGAGAGAGAGAGAGAGAGAGAGAAAGAGAGAGAGAGAGAGAGAGAGAGAGAGAAAGAGAGAGAGAGAGAGAGAGAGAGAGAGAGAGAGAGAGAGAGAGATCCTTCAGTGCAATGTGACACATGTACTAGGAGATTTTATTCTGTTTTACTCGATGCAGAAAGGAGGATGATGCACCCTGAGAGAGATTACAGAGATTATATATATCATGAAGGTGTTTGATTGTCAAGAAATAGAGATGTTTCCACTTAAGAGGGCAGTCAGAGTTAGGGCTCATATATACGAGGCAGTCACTAATACAGTGTATGGCGAAATAACCAGATTTTGTCTAAAAGGGGATTAGAATGCGGAATGGCTGACGCAATTGGTATAGGTATAGTTCAGGATAAGTACATGACAGAATACAATGTTGAAATATGTTGATGGAACCAAACCAAAGGAGGTTTATCTGAATTATTTACTGACATAGAACTGTTCCCTGTGGTCTAAACTCTAATTAGAGAATCAAACAAATCTGTAAATTATGGAATACTTGCTCTTCTTCTTTTCATCAAAGGCAGTGTCATAATTAGTTACAGAGCTAAGGTAATCACCTGTTTTTATTCTTTTATCTCACTAAAAGTAATCAGTACAATTTAAGCAGATTGTTTAATAAATATAATTTGGAATTGTTCAGGATAACAACAAACTATGAGCAATGGATAATAAAGAACAGGAAAATGATAAAGGAATTAATTTCCCAGCACTTATGATTGTACTATTAGAACTTAGAGTACTTGGATGATATCAGGGGAAAATAGAAAGGAGACATGGAGATGAATATTTTTTAGATTTGCATGAGTGGTTTTAGGAGATAGTTCATTTAGACAAATTAATACTTGTGATGACATCGCTGTTGTTGGCTAATCAAAGGTGCTGACGAATCAGTGAATAGGAAGGAGATTGAAAATCTGGCTGAATGGTTCTGCATTAACAACCTCTCACTCAGTGCCATCCAAACCAAGGAGCTGATTATTGACTGTGGCAGAAGGGAACTGGAGATCCATGAGCCACTCCTAATTTATAATCAGGTCTAATATCACTGGTACATGTCATGAAATTTGTTGTTTTGTGGTAGCAGTACAATACAGAATATTTAAAACTATAATTTACAATAAGAAATATATATATAAATAACAAATTAAGTAAGTAGTGCAAAAAGTGAGCAAAAAATACTGAGGTAGTGTTCACTCTCCTTTCAGATATCTGATGGTGGAGGGGAAGAAGCTTTTCCTGAAACCTTCCATGTCTCCCCTCAGGTTCCTGTACCTCCTCCTGATGGTAGCAATGAGAAGAGTGCAAGACCTGGGTGATGAGGGTTCATGATGATAGATGTCACCTTCTTGAGGCATCACCTTTTGCAGGTGTCCTTGATGCTGGGGAGCTTAGTGCCCATGATGGAAATGGCTGAGATTACAACTTTCTGCAACTTTTTCTGATCCTGTGCAGTCACCTCTCCATACCAGAAGCTGATGCAAGAATTAGAATGTTCTCCATGGTACACCTGTAGAAATTTGCAGGAGTCTTTGGTGACATACCAAGTCTCCTCAAACTCAATGAAATATAGCTGCTTTGTGCCTTAATTCCATCAATATGTTGGACCCAGGATAGACCTTCAGAGATGCTGACTTCCAGGAACTTGAAAATGCTCACCCTTTCTACTGCTGATCCCTCAATGAGGGCTGGTATGTCTTCTCTTGACTTCCCCTTCCTGAAGACCATAATCAACTCCTGGTCTTACTGATGTTGAGTGCAAGGTTGGTTTGTGACACCACTCAACCAGCTGATCTAACTTGCTCTTGTACACCTCCTAATCACCAACTGAAGTTCTGCAACAATAGTTATGTCATCAGGAAATTTATAGTTGGTATTTGAGCTGTGCTAGTTGAGTGTAGAGAGAGTAGAGCAAAGGACTAAACACACATCCCAAAGGTGTGCCAGTGTCCATTGTCACCGAGGAGATGTCATTTACAATCCACACAAACTGTAATCTCCTGGTGAGGAAGTCAAGGACCTAGTTGCAATGGGAAGAATAGTGGCCCAGTTTTGGATCAGAGGCAGAGAGAGGCAACAACTTTAAATTCCTTGCCTTTAACAGTTTTAGAGGATCTGTCCTGGGTCATCACCTAACTGCCATTACAAAGAAGGTAAGCCAGTTTTTCTACTTTCTTAGAAGTTTGCAAAGATTCAGCATATAATCTAATTCTATAGATGTGTGGTGGAGAGTATACTGTCTGGTTGCATCTCAGCCTGGTATGGGAACACCAATGTCCTTGAATAGAAAATCCTACAAAAAGCTGTGGATGTAGCCCAGTCCATCATGGGTAAAGCCCTTGTCACTGTTGAGAACATCTACAAGGAGAGCTGCTGCAGCAAAGCAGCTTCCTTCATCAAGGAACCCCAGCATCCAGGTCATGCTCTCTTCTCACTGCTACAATCAAGGAGGAGATACATAAGCCTTATGTGCCACACCACCAGCTTCAGGAACAATTACTTCCCCTTAAACATCAGTCTCGAACCACAGGGGATAACTTCACTCACCCCAACACTGCACTGGTTCCACCACATATAAACTCACTTTCAAGGACTCTTCAACTCATAGCATTGATATTTATGGCTTATTTGTTTATTTATTATTATATTTTTCTGTTTATGGATTCGTTTTGCACATTTGTTGTTTATCCATCTTTGTTGAGTACGGTTTTTCATTGATTCTATTGTGTTTCTTTGTACTTACTATGAATGCCCACATGATACAGGTTGAGCACCTATCATCCGAAATTCCAAAATCCAAAATCCTTTGAAATCTGGAATATTTTTTGAGCAATGACATGATGTCACAAATGGAAAACTCCATAAGGTGCAGGGAAGGTCTCTGCGCAACACAAACAGCTCTGAGAAGTGATCTCACATACGTGTTGAACAGAAGTTAAAGAAAAATAGAAAAACTGCATAAAGTGAAAAATGAAGATCTCAATCGTGTATTGAATAAGTGGATGCGTCAGCGTCAGAGTGAACATATACACCGCTTAATGGTATGCTGATCATGACCAACTGAAAATTGAAGCTAATTGTGAATGTTCATAGGCTGGTTGCAGAAATTTAAGAAAAGGCATGGCATTACATTTTTAAAGATTTGTGATGATAAAGCATCTGCAGATCATGAAACAGCAGAGAAACTCATTGATGAGTTTGCAAAGATCGCTGCTGATAATAATCTATCATGTGGAATGGCTGCATCAGTACACATGTGTGATGAACGAGTGTAAGACAAAGACTTCTTACCAAAAGCACATAGATTCAGAGTTGGGAATGATGGCAATATCAAACAGCCACTGACTGTTCAACCGGGCAACTGAGGTAGCGATAGCTTACTTTTCTGGTGGTTCAATGTGTACATTATTATTTCATACACAAATATATCAAAATATTATTTAAAAAACTACCTTCAAGGAATATGCACAAGCTGTATATATAATGTAAGTGGATTTTCTGTTTAAACCTGGGTCTCATCCCCAAGGGATCTCATTATATAGATGCAAATACTCCAAAACCCCCAAAAAAATTCCAAAATAAATTTACTTTGAATTTTGAAAACTCTTCATCAAGACAAAAGAGGAGGTATAAAAAAATGTTGGAGTAAGAGTTGGCAGGTGATAGGTGGATCCAGCAAAGGGGGCAAATGGCAGATAAGGATACTGATTTACCAGTCCTTTTTGCTCTCTTTGAAGTATTGATGAAGATCTCATTCTGAAAGGTTAACTATGCAATTCCTTCAATTGATGCTGCCTAACCCATTAAGTTCCTCCAGTTCCTTGTGTGTCGCTCCCAATTACCAGTATCTGTAGTCTCTTGTATCTCTTTATTTTCAATCAGTGCTTGCTTTGTTCTGTTTTTAATGATTTGGGCCCTTAGTAATGGATTCATTATCACTGAATTGAAGGGACAGAACTTGATTTTATGATGTTGTTAAGGACGAGAAGGGTTTATGCTACCCTGATTTAATGGCAGTGCAGGAAAATGTCAGAGGCGTGGATTGGTGCTCTGAGCAGTGCCTGCCCCTCCTTTTTTTCTTACCTCAATGAAACTGGAAAAGAAAAAAAGGAGCATATTATTGTCTCTGTAATTACTGCTTTAAGAAAAATAGTGCTAGTGCTCCATAATTTACAGACTCAAGTGAATTAATAGATCTCTTAAGGCTGGTTTAAATCATCCTTTCTGTTAAGGATTGAGGCAAAAGCAGGAACAGATTACCGTAACATGGTTAAACTACTGCAAATATTGATTTGTAGTCTTTTTACTATTTGCCATTTCTTTACCCTGAAGAAAACACTGGTGGAACAGTACCACAACATGAGTTACTGTTTTCATCGAAGTGGAGTAAGAAGAGAAATCTGGAAACAAAAAATGCTGAAATTGCAAATTAAATAAATTAATGTGTAGGGAATACATTCATTTAGTTTATATGTTCAAGCAAGAGAGTAAATCTGGCTGTTATCATGGAAGACAAGGAAGCTTATTATTCTCCAAGATTGGATTCTCAGAACAGAAAGAAAATGTTTTTAAAGTAACAGATGGTCTGATGATTCAGGGCTCTGCTGGATGCATTAGCCAACCCTCCAAAAAGAGAATTTTCTTTGTACATTTAACTCAAGGCATTAAGAGTGCCAAATTACTGCTGTATGTAACCGATGTTATGTTTATTTAGTTTACTTTGAAGATATTTAGCCCTGTAGTATAAACTCTTTATTTATACCCCAGGTACTTCTTTAATATAAATTTTCCACTATCAACCATGCTTCTGTGAGTACTGAGCTGTCACTGAAGTCAGAAAGTTCAGGCCTCTTCAAGGCTAAAATCTAGTTTGACACTCTATAAAAGTACAGTAGTGGAGTACTGATTGGGGCGCTGCACCATTAAAGTTCACAGTTCAGATTTAATCTGAAAGTACATGTATGTCACCATGTACAACCCTGAGATTCATTGTCTTGTGAGCATACTCAATAAATCCATAATAGAATAATAACCATAATAGAAACAACGAAAGACTTACCAACATTGGCATTCAACAGTGTGCAAAAGACAACAAAATGTGCAAATACAAAAAGAATGAAATAATAATAAATAAATAAACAAATAAGCAATAAATCTCATGATCATGAGATGAAGAGTCCTTGAAACTGAGTCCATGGGTTGTGGGAACATTTCAATGATGAGGCAAGTGAAGTTGAGTGAAGTTATCCTTCTTAGTTCAAGAGCCTGGTGGCTGAAGGGTAATAACTGTTCCTGAGCCTGGTGGTGTGAGTCCTGAGGCTCCTGTAACTTCTTCCTGATGACAGCAGCTAGAAGAAGGCATGACCTGGGTGGTGCGGTCCCTGATGATGGATGCTGATTTCCTGCGACAAAGCTCCGTGTAGATGTACTCAGTGGTGGGTAAGGCTTCTCCCATGATAGACTGGGCTGTATCCACTACTTTCTGTAAGGTTTTCTGTTCAACGGCATTGGTGTTTCCAAACCAGGCTGTGATGAAGCCCATTAATATACCTTCCACCGCACATCTATAGATGTCAGTCAAAGTTATAGGTGTCATGCCGAATCTTTACAAACTCTTAAGGAAGTAGAGGTGCTGCAGTGCTTTCTTCATAATTGCACTTGCATGCAGCGCCCAGGACAAGTCTTCCAAAATAACACTGAGGAATTTAAAGTTGCTGACCCTCTCCACCTCTGATCCTCCAAAAAAGACTAGTTCATAGAACCCTGGTTTCCTTATCCTGAAGTCAATTATCAGCTCCTTGGTCTTGCTGATATTGAGTAAGAGGTTGTTGTTAAGACACCACTCAGCCAGACTTTCAATCTACCTCCTATACACTGATTCATCACCACCTTCGATGCGCCTACGACAGTGGTGTCATCAGCAAACTTAAGCATGGCAGTGGAGCTGTGTTTAGCCACGCAGTCATAAGGATCACGTTCATAAGTGTAAAGTGAGTAGAGCAGAGGGCTAAGCACATAGCCTTGTGATGCACCTGTGCTGATGGAGATTGTGGAGGAGATGTTGTTGCCAATCTGAACTGCAGTCTACAAGTGAGGAAATCGAGGATCCAACTGCACAAGGAGGTATTGAGGTCAAGGTCTTGAAGTTAATTGATTAGTTTTAGGTTGCAATTTACCTGGACTTTCATCCTATTGAAATTGGCCTACTTCTAATTAATTTTGCTTTTGATTACTCTGTCTTTACTGTAGCTAACACAGAAATTATGATATTCTGACTACTTTCTCCTAATTTTTTCCCTCTGTAAACTTGGGTGTTCTCCACCCACTTCATTCCCTAGAATCAGATGTGGCAACATCTCCTTCCTTGTTAAACTGTTTGAGATAATTTTCTCAAACAGTTTAACATGGAAGGACATATGTAACATATTATACATATGGACCTATACATACCTGGACATATGGACACATTTCAGAAACTCTTCAACCTCTTTGCACTTAATACTCTTACTGTCCTAGATTGTACTAGAATAATATTAGTTCCCCACATCACAATTCCATAGTTTTTATGCCTCTTTATAATCTCCCATATTTGTTCCCATTTAATGACTCATGCTAGAAATTGTACATCTAGGAGCATTAGGTGATGAACCTTTTCTGAAAGAGTTTCATTTAAACAAGGTGCTGCATAAGAAGCAGAAGGATGAGCACTGTCTGTATGCAAGTTGTACCTCTCAATCTACCCTACAGTGGATACTAAATCATGGATGCTACACTTCAGAAAAAGAATTATAGTGACAAAGTATTTAAGGATAGCTCGAGGTCATTATAGTCGTCGTCGTCGTCTTCTTCGGTCGTCCATCGAAATCCGATGACAACATCCACTCCTTTAACGGTGAGATCTTTGATGACTATACAGTCCTATCCTGGACCCACAAGCTCTATTGCAGATGGGACATGTATATGTAGTAGTGGTGGTGGTAGTAGTGGTGGCAACCATGGCTGCGTTTCTCCTGGCTCTCTTCTACTGTCTTCTGATTGTTCTTTCCATCTCCAGAATATGAACCCCATCCCTACACAGTTGTCACCAAGTGGTACAGTCAGCAGCAACATCCTCCAGATCCCCGGGTCTGACCTTGCACTTCCTTAAAGAATTCTTCATCTGATCCTTATAGCACTTCTTCAGCCCTCCAGCTGAGCATCGACCATGATGTAGCTGGCCGTATAACACTCTACGGGGTAGCCGACATGGGGGCATCCTTATCACATGCCCCAGCCACTGCAGCTGACACTGGGTGATCATGGCCTCAATGATCCTGTAGTTGGTCTTTATAAGTATTTCAGTGAGAGGCACCCGCTCACTCCAAGTAATTCCCAGGATGTGCTGAAGGCAGCTTATGTGGAAGTGCTCTAAGGACTTGATGTGATGGCTGTAGGTTACCCAAGCTTCATAGCTATAAGGGAGGGTGGTGACACAGACCACTTGATGTACAGTGACCTTTGTGGAGGGACGAAGGCTCCTGTTCTGAAAGACTCTACGCCGAAGTCTCCCAAATGCAGCTGATGCCTGTTTAATGCGGCTTTGGATGTTGTTGTCAATGCCGCTATCCTCAGAGAGATGCTCCCCAGATATATGAAAGATGGCACTACTGACAGCTTTTCATCACCAACAGTGAAGGCAGGTAGAGTTGGTGGGACACTGGTACTCCATTGGCAAACCACTTCTGTCTTGGTGGCATTGACAGTCAGACCCATCCTGCTGTACGCTCTCACCACCACAGCAAGGACAATCTGAAGATCCTCCGGAGTATGGGCCACAAGAGCACAGTTGTCTGCATACTGCAGCTCCAGGACCTGCTCTCCACAGAGTTTGGTGGTTGTGTGGAGCCGCCTTATGTCAGGGGTTGCCATCTAATCTGACAACCACTGCCACACCGCTGCTGTATCTTCAATCTTGTTGTGGAGAAGCTCGGTAACACACAAGAGGAAGATGTTAAAGAGCACTGGTGCTAGCACACACCCCTGCCTCACCCCTTTGCATACAAGGAAGGGCTCAGACTCTTGTCCCCCTATGGTCACCCGAGCAGTCGTCCCATCGTGGAACTGGCGGAGGATGTTAACAAATTTATTGGGACAGCCAAACCTGAGGAGGACATCCCATAAGAGCTCTCTTTGCACAGTGTCGAAAGCTTTGGAGAGGTCAACAAAGGCCATAAAAAGGTCCTGATGTTGCTCCCGGCACTTTTCTTGAAACTGCTGGGCTGTAAAGATCATGTCAATCGTGTTCCTGTTCTTCCTAAATCCACACTGCAATTCAGGCAGCATTGACTTGGTGATGGATCAGATAAATATCTTCTGATATTCTAAAAGTTCATTCCAACAAGATACTATTTTATTTCAGAGGCTATTGATTTCCAAGTGACATCTGCCACCCAAGGATCATCGCAGCTTCACTGCCCATGTCTGGCTTATACCTTGCTGCTCAAAGCTCAGATTCTCTATTACCCAGCACTTGCCTGGCTGGAATTTGAAAACGCAATTTAATTGACAAAGTATCCTAAATTTGATAAATGAGAGCAAATCGAACTTATTTCCACAAAACTCTGGAGAAAATGTTTGACAAACATAGCTGCCACCTTGAGCTTCATTCTTTGAACTCTATCAAATACACCATGCACATGTATTCACCATATGAAGCAGACTGACTTAAAAGGGCAGCTCATCACTGTCTTCTCTAGTTCAATTAAGGCCAGGTCTTGCCAATGTCATCAAACCCCTTGAGTCAGTAAATGGACAAGAAGGTAATAGCTGTGTCAGTACTGCTAAAGGGAAAGCTGATACAATCACGGTTAATATAAAAGATTGGATGAGTCTTAAGATTAGACCGCAATTATTATTGAATTCTCCTCCACAACCTGGATAAACACGTTGATATCCTGTGGAGTCTTACGTGCTTCAGGGGTTCCATCAGGCGATGCCAGCTCAGGGCCACCCATGTTGCAATAGCTATGGACGAGATGCCAGACGAAGTTTGATCCAACCCCGGCTCCCAAACGGACAGACTAACATCAGCCCCTTCCAGACCATGCCATACAAAGCAACCTTATTGAATTCTAATGTGTAAAACTGGAAATAATCCAGTCTGCCCAAGTTACAAAGGGAAATAAATGTTCTAAAATACATTAATTTAATTCCCCAAACTAACAGTGGGAATCATCTGAGAAATGTCAATTTTCAGAACCAAGAAGCAAAACAAAGAGAATATTGCATAGCAATTTGTAATCTACAATACACAGTCCACAAAAATGGAGGAGCAGATCCAGCGATAACTTCCAAAGGGAAAAGAGAAAAGTACTTGCAGTCTTACTGAGTGAAGGAGAAAAGCACCAAGTGGATAGCTGTTACGAAGACCTGACATCAATTAAGTGCCAGCCATTGTGCATTTTCATTCTACATGTTTATAATCAGTAGTCTCTAAGATGGCAGACTCTTGCTTGACAACTTAGCTAAATAACAAATTAAGTATTAGTATAAGTTGAAAACAGCCAAGAATACATTTATTACCTAGAGACATGTTGAATCATTTGGCTGACAAATTAAGTGGGAAAATCGTGACTTGTATTAAAGCACCAGGGATTAGCAATGAGAACAAATTAAATTAACATGATCTGATGTAAAGGGCTGGAGAAATTATAACTTGATGTTAGTGTTTTTACACATCTTCATGAAAATACTCACTGCTGCAACACAAGAGCAACATCAGAATCTGCCTAGCTAGTCACATCATACTTTGCTAACATTTTAATTATCTCTCTGCGTCCATTCCGGAATAATAACTCACTGCAACATTCATTAAGCAGCAGTCTACAACAAAATCATTATTACGCCAGTTCACAAGAACAGAAATGCAGTCCAGCAGACTGGGAAATATTATTTCAAAGCAGCAAACTTCAAGGAAACTGTGAATCCAAGCTGTTACAAAGCTTGCACTCATTGTCAGCAAGACCAAGGAATTCACTGCGAACTCCAGGAAGGAGAAGTCAGGAGACCACATACCAATCATAAGGAATTTGGGGAGACTTGGCATGTCACCAAAGACTCTAGCAAATTTCTATGGATGTACAGTGGAGAGCATTCCGACTGGTTGCATCACAACCTGGTATAGAGGCTCCAACGTACAGGATTGAAAGAGGCTCCAGAGAACTGGAGACTCAGCCAACTCCAACATGGGCCCAAGCCTCCCCACCTTCAAGGAAATTTTCAAAAACGGTGCCTCAAGAAGGTGGCATCCAGCATTAAGGACCTTCATCATCTGGGGCTCTTCTTATTACTACCACTAGGGAGGAGGTACAAGAGCCTGAAGACCAACACTCAACATTTTAGGATCAGCTTCTTTTTATCTACCATCAGATTTCAGAATGATCCATAACACTTCCTTGCTCTTCCTCTTTTGCACCATTTATGATTTATTGTAACGTAAATTTTGAAATATTGTAACATAGTGATTTCTTTATGTTTTGCACCGTACTACTGCCACAAAACAACTAATTTCATGACATGTCAATGATAACAAACCTGATCCTGAATCTGAGCTTCTCATGGATACAAAGGCATCAGAAAGGCAGGACCCTGCACACAATGTATTGCATTCCTGTGTTAAAGATACCAAACAACATCCTGGGAACAAAAAAAGTAAATAGAGTAGATATTAAAAAAATACAAACCAAACTGGGGAGGGAAAAAAATATTGAAGAAATTCCTCAACATCTCATATGGACGGAGCTTTGATGGTGCTAGAGAGGAATTTCTTTAAGATCATCTGCAGAAACAGCTTAATTTCTACATTTAACATCTCTCTTTTTCCTTTTCAAGATGGAAGAGGTTCTGACGAAGACCCTGACCTACAGCTGCACTCAAACTTTGGTTCTTTATGGTGATGGTTCCTGCTCCCAGGGCTCACCAACCAGCCATTTTTTGACCCAAGGATGCGGTCTAGAAGATGATATCTCCCTCTCTCATTGTTGCTTCTCGAGTCTGAGAATTCGTGGGGGAAAAAACGGACTTTAACAATATCAGTGAGGAGTGCTTTTTGCCTTGTTAGTCTCCCCTCTCACTGTGTGATATCTCTCTGCTCCTTTATTGGGGGGGAGGAAAGGAGGAGAGGGGGGGAGAGGGAGGGGGAGAGGGAGGGGGAGAGGGAGGGGGAGAGGGAGGGGGAGAGGGAGGGGGAGAGGGAGGGGGAGAGGGAGGGGGAGAGGGAGGGGGAGAGGGAGGGGGAGAGGGAGGGGGAGAGGGAGGGGGGAGAGACACTGTGGTATGTCGAATTGTCAGGTGAACAATTCGTTTTGTTGTACTGCAGATCATGGTCTTTCTTGGGGGCTTTGCTATTGCTTGCTTGGTGGGTGGAGGGTGTTGATGCTTTTTGCTGAGGTAAATGGAGGATGGAGAGCGGTCGATGCTTTGCTGCTGTTTGTGCGTGGAGGGGCTTTGGGGTTCTAACATTTCTACTGTCACTCATCCTTCTGTTTTTGCAAATGTCTGTTAAGAACAAGAACTTCAGATTGTATATTGTATACATTCTCTGCTATTAAGTGGAACTACTGAATGATATAGATGATCAATTTACCAGGAATTCACTCCAAATTTATCACCTTCAGCAAAAAGAGATATTTGTCACAAACAGCATTTTATGTATTCATGCAACACACATCAAAGTTGCAGGTGAACTAGTCCTGACGAAGGGTCTCGGCCTGAAACGTCGACTGTACCTCTTCCTAGAGATGCTGCCTGGCCTGCTGCGTTCACCAGCAACTTTGATGTATGTTGCTTGAATTTCCAGCATCTGCAGAATTCCTCTTGTTCGTGTTTTATGTATTCATGTACATTTTGACCCATGTGATTGCTGCTAAACTTCCCTGTGTATTGCATTCTGAACATAATGTGGGGACATTCTGGGTAGATGACTTTCAAGCGAAATGAATACATTTGTTCCTCACTCCTTCAATCTCTCGTGTGTTATTCATGGCCACCTGACTTACCTGTACCACAAACATAACAGGGCAGGTCTAACTCAAACATAACAGGGCAGGTCTAACTCAAACATAAGGTTGACTAATATGTTGTAGTCAGTATCTTGGCTGTTAAGGTTAAGGTGGTAGTGGTGTTAACAGTTGGAGTGTGAAGAAGCTCACATAACCTGCAATTGGTCTAAGATTTATCACAATACTTATGGAAAGTGTCTCTCTGTAAAGGAGACTCTTAGATTCTAGGGAGTATCCCGGTATAACATCAATAGATTCATCTCCCCATTGAGGGAAGGAGAGAAAAGAAGGAAGAATGGAAATATTATGTAAAGACAATTCAGCACTTGCTTGTGGGGAAAACCTTACATAAGGAACCATGAAAGTCAACTTCCTGCAGTACCATTCTAACTGCAGTGGTTGGAAAGACATCAATGAGTGAGGAAGAATAGAAGCTCATAGCAGAATAATTTTAGAGCCAATGACGTACAGAATAACCCGTCAATGAGAGCAACCCTATCTCAAGTTTAAGGATTCAGCACAGAATACTTGCTGATTTTGTAAAGTATAACTTTGAACAGGACAACAGTTAGATTGAGCACTGAAGACTAGAATTAATTAGCAAATTGAATCTGTTATGTTAACTGCATAAATACTGTATATTGGGTATATTTTGCAACAATTGTTTTATAGAGCAAACTCTCCATACTTTATCATTAGCAGCCAAACAAAGGCATATCGTATGATTGAAACACAATCCCCAAGCTCATACATGCAGATAAAGTAACTTGTTCTTGTGCTTTGATATTTTCAATACTCCTAGTTAAGTCACAACCTTGTTAATCAATACTGTTAAGTATATCTCCAGTATAGAATGCATCAGGGAAATACAATACAGAGTCTACAAACTACACACCAAATATTTTGCATTAAAGTTTAACACCAATGAAGAATGCTGTACCTTTATATAACCCTAGATATCACAGATCATAATCAATGGAAAACAAACACAACTCTAATTAAGGGAAGCGAGATCTACCAATGCTCTAGCCAAACTAAACAGACTACACACCTACCATCACAGGAACCACAGAACAGGGAGATATTTCCTCAGATGCCTATTGGTTGTTAATGAACTTAAGTGCCCTGAGATCATGGCAACTAAGCTTTAAGTCCATATATGATAAAATGCTGCATCATTCAATTTAAAATGCAAATAAATAGAAGAAATGCTTTGAGTTGGCATTGAATGCTACAAATGCAGTTTTGAAATTGCTATTTGCTCATAAACAAATGAAAATTTCCCAAGTCACATGGGGTGAATAAAAATTTAACGATCACTGCCCCAGTGGCCCATCATTTTAATTCCATTTTCCATTCCCATTCCAACATGGCCTCCTCTTGTGCCACGATGAGTCCACCCTCAGGGAACTTTTTATTCCCTACTCTGCCCTCTTACCTCTTCCCACCTGATTATCACCTTCCCCTGGTACTCCTCCTCCTTCCCAATGGCCAACTCTCTTCTCCTATCAGATTACTTCACCTCGAGCCCTGTACCTTTCCCACCCAAATGGCTTCACCTATCACCTTCTAGCTATCCTCCTTCCCCTCCATACATCTTTTTATTCTGGCATCTTCCACCTTCCTTTCCGGTCCCAAAGAAGGGTCTCGGCCTGAAATGTTGACTGTTTATTCATTTCCATGGATGTTGCCTGACCTGCTGACTTCTTCCAGCACTTTGTGTGTGCTGCGTTGGGTTTCCAGCATCCGCAGAATTTCTTGTATTTATAAAACAGCCCTACTTCATGCTTTCAATGTTTCAATTGAGTGTGGGAGGGGGGAAGTAATGAATAGCTCTCTTACATTCTTTCTTTTAATTGGAGTGTCTGTGGGTTGAACCAGAGCCTTCCTTATAACACAAGTAGACCAGAACTTCAGAACCCGGAAATTTCAGCATCTGTACAGGAAATCTTCATTTATACCAGAAATACTTCTCAATTCCAGCCTGCTCAAGTTTATCTACTTCATTCCCCAGAAACATATCCTTTTATTCTCTCACCACCATACCAATATCTTCTCGGGTGAACATTAATCTAAACACATAGACTCATGCCCATCCCATTTTTTGGGATATAGGATGAGTGCAGAAAAGTGGTGCTGAGGTACAAGACCAGCTATAATCTTATTGAATAGTGAAAAGGACAGGAGAGACCAAATGGATTATGCCAACTTCTGGTATTCTTCTGCTAACTCGGTTTTGAAATAGAGTGGCATAATGCAGAAAAGTGACATTTGCTTATCATTATGGAGTAATGTAGTTCTTTGATGGCAAATACCCACATAATTCTACATTTAGACAAAATAATTACTCTGTCATTGAAACTGCAGCAGATACGAGAGATTTAAAAAATAAAAAAAGCAAATACAGTAAATTGCTGACATTGCAAATAGGTAGTGGTTGTATTCACAGTTTCAGACATAGAGTAACTCATAATGGTCTCATTGCACGGACTCCCACACCAAGTTTTCTTGCCCATAATGCAAAGGTCACGAATGAATATTAGTTTGGGATGTGTCAGTTGTGAATTACACATGAGAAATTAACACAGACACATTAACATAAAATATGAAATGATTCAAAGCATTAGCAAACCTTGGCAAGTATGAATGCATAAAACAAATTACAGTTGGAACATCAGAAGGCCCCTCGACAGCAGAAGTAAACAAGTTAACAGATCCTTAGTGTACTGTTATGGGGAGAAAATAAGATTCAGCAGCAGGACAGGAACTGTGGCAGTCCATATTTAAGTAGGTTTAATTTCCTTTAATTCTGATACAATATTGTTTGGAGACAAAATGCAAACACACATCCAAGAACATTTTGCAGAACATGGTTTAAAAATTACGATGAAAAACTGCTAAATATGTCACAATGATACACTGCACTGGATGCAGTGAAATACAACTCATTCCTGCCTCAAGCTGTGCAGAAAATGTCAGTGGCGAACATTTTGAAGAAGACCATAGGTACAGCTGTAGAGCTCAGCAGTCCATCTTTAATTTTATTGAACTAGATCTTTGAACGTTCCTAAAAGTTGCATTGAGGTCTATGTCCAATTAAGCAAAAATGACAATAGTTTTAATATACTGGAACTTTTGAAATATCTGTGCTTCATTTATTAATTATTTTATTTATCACTAGGTTGAGTAATAAGTAGAAGGTTAGATCCGCACACAATAATTTCTTTTGGGAAGCTTTTTAATAGAGTTGAAGGCAATTGTGTTTTTCACACAGCAGTTTAAATATAAATTCACTGTGTAATGTAACAAACTATTAATGATTCATCAGGATCATTTTCTTACAATAATTACCTTTGCGAATAGGAAAGAAATGAACCTGCATCAAATGCCCACCAAAAAACTCTAATTCACTTTGTCACTGCCGAATGTACTCTCAATCACAAGGAAAATGGAGTGTGTTGGTGGTAGTGTTGTCAAGTGGAATTTACTCATGAAAATCTGCCCAGACAGCTACTGAAATACTATTGTTTGAGAACAAGGAAGGAGAAAACAGTGAACAATAATTCAGTTAGTTTGTCAGAATAGACAAAATGCTATAAGATATTATTAAAGAGGCTGGCTGGTGTTGTAATGGCATTAGCACTGGACTTTGAGCTGAGTGGTCCTGGGTTCGAATCTGGCCGGCTGCTTGCACGCTTCCTATCCATGCTGGGTTGAGCTTCAAGCTAGCAACTCAGCCTTGTCAAAAAAGTAGACAAAATTCTAAAGAAGCAGCAAGGTTGCCGCCCGATGCGCCACAAGGCAACTGGTTGAATAGTATATTATTAAAGAATTAGTGATAGGGTAGTTAGGAAATGCTAACGGTATTCAGCAGAATAATGAATTTATGTAGGGGAAATCATGTTTGATAAATCATTTTTAAAATACCAAATGATGCATCAGACTACTCATACACTTTTCCAAGACATGCCACTGCTGGTTAAGCAATGCCTCAGTTTTAATAATTCAGCCTTGATGTCAATTCCCTCCATGACCTTGCTCCAGTGTATAACCTCCTACAGCCATATAACCTTGAGATATATTCTTTGAGCTTTCATCTTTTGAATATGCCCACTTTACTCACTCCACTATTGATGGACAGGCACAAATTTCCTGAAGTTTCTGAGTCCAACCCTCACCACCTGACTACCCACCCTCCCCTCACTCCCTGCTTCCTCTATCACCCACAAATCCTTATGTCTAGTCTACCTCTTTATTCTTTTAAGATGTTTTTTTAAAACCTACCTCTTGACTGAGATTTGGTAATCTGTGATAGACCTTCATTAAGTGGTTCAATGGCAACATTTGTTCAATAATATCCTTGCAAAATGCCTTAGAATGTTTAATTACATTAAAGTTGCCATATAACGACTGTAAGATGTTTTCTTTCTTCAGTGTATCATGATTTGCAAAAAAATATACTCAATCAACATCTCATTCTTAAGAGCTGGATTCCATTAACAGTTTAACTTGCTCAGATTCCTGGAGCCATCCTCATTAGCAAATTATGTGTTAAGAAACAGCATTAAAACCAAACAAAAGTGCTCTCTGTCAATCAGCTAATAGCATATTAAACTTGAAATGTACACATCCTGTTTTCTCTCGAAACATTAACAATGGTTTCACTAATGTTGTTTGTCAGTGTTTAAAGACTGTAAATTAATCTAGATCAAGACCAATTTCACTTCTTAAAATGGCTTTTGTTTTGAGTGCAAAGGATTGTAGGCCATTTAAGGCAGAACTACAAAGTGCGGATGGAAAGTTGGTGCAAGATGGCAGAAGCAGAGTAGGAGAAGCGGTGGATTGAAGGCAAAGGAAAAAGAAAGGAATTTGAAAAAGATTGGGCCAAGGGAAAGAAGAGGAATATGGAGGGGTAATAGACAAAAAGACAAGCTATACAAATAGAAACACAGTAAAAGGGGACTTCCTACTGTCCGTTCCACCACTGGTGTTAGGGCAGCAATGAAGGTCCTCCATCTTTGGTGGTGTTCAGGGTGTTCACCGTGTCAGTACCATCAGTCATGCAAGTCCTAGGTGGTGACTCAGGAATACCATCACGCTCAAATGCAGAAGGGTTCTTGATAGTTGTTTCTGTAAAAAGTTTTGTTTTACTAGTTAGGATTGTTTGCCTTGCACTGATGCCCTGAACTTGGAGGACCAAGAAACTACTCTTAGTCTGGCCTTGACCTTTTGACCTGTTTGGCATGGGTGACCCTACCAAGAGCCAGGACATAAAGCCATGACTCCAGCCAACTTAGCTCTCTGAGTCATTGAGGCACGCAAATGTCTAAACCCTATGGCAAGATTGAGGTCCTCTTGGAGGAAAAAAGGAGCAAATCATACAAATAACTTACAGTTTGATTTATCAGGGTATTCTAAAATGTAAAGATTAAGGATACTTTATACTTTATTGTCATTAAACAATTGGTACTAGAACATACAATCATCACAGCGATATTTGATTCTGCGCTTCACACTCCCTGGATTACAAATATTAAATATTAAAAATAGTTAAAATTAGTAAATATTAAAAATTTAAATTATAAATCATGAATAGAAAATAGAAAAATGGGAAGTAAGGTAGTGCAAAAAAACCAAGAGGCAGGTCCGGATATTTGGAGGGTATGGCCCAGATCCGGGTCAGGATCCATTCAGCAGTCTTATCACAGTTAGAAAGAAGTTGTTTCCAAATCTGGCCGTACGAGTCTTCAAACCCCTGAACCTTCTCCCGGAGGGAAGAGGAACGAGCTTTACTTGTTACATTTACATTGAAACAGAGTGAAATGTACCATTTGCGTCAATGACGAACACTATCTGAGATGTGCTTAGGGCAACCCACAGGTGAAGCTATCCACCATCCACTTCCAGTGTCAACATAGTATGCCCACAACTTACTAATTCGTATGTCTTTGGAACGTGGGGGAAACCAGAGCACCTGGAGGAAACACATGCAGTTATGAGTACAACCTCCATACAGACAGCGGCATAAATGAACCCCACATGCTGCTGCTTTAAAGCATCACACTAACCGCTACACTATGGTACCGCTGATTCAGAATGACTGGATTACTTTAAAATTATTTTCATTAGGTCCTGATGAAGAGTCTCGTCTGGAAATGTCAACTCTTTATTCCTCTCCATGGATACTGCCTGACCCACCAGGTTCCTCCAGCACGGACTCTGTGGAATATTGCAGGTACCAAAATCTGAAAAAAAATCTATTCTTTGGTGGAAGGTAGAGGCTCAACAACTTAAGAGTTGAGATGTTGTAAAGATTAGTGAACAGAGAAAGATAGAGATTAGCTTTGTCTGTGAGATGTACATTGAAACATCAAAACACAGTGAAATACGCTGTTTGCATCAATGACCAACACAGTCTGAGGACGTGCTGGGGACAGCCCATGGTGTCACCATGCTTCCAGTGCCAACATAGAATACCCACAATTTTCTAACCCATACATCTTTGGAATGTGGGAGGAAACCAGAGAGGAAACCCATGCACTTATGGGGAGAAGGTACAAACTCCATGCAGGTAACAGCAGGATTTGAACCCCGATTGCTGGTGCTGTAAAGCACTACGCTAGCTGCTACATTACCTTGCCACCATACCATTTTGAAATGAATGGATCATTTTTAATTTACATTCACTTGTCAAATGAAGTAAAAGGGAGGCCTATTTGTACACGTCAGGTGCCACTACTGTAAATGCAAACTAATGAATGAACATCTACTTTTATGGTGTTGGTTAGTCGAGGATCTTCACAAGACACTGAGAAAATTTCCTACCCCTCCTGCGCTCTCCCCCCCCCCCCCACCCCCGTACCATAGTTCACATCTACCTCAACAGAAAAACCAGGCTTATTTGATTTTTATCAGAAATATAGCATCATTGATAAAGCTGAAAACAGAAAAACACTGGGAAAGCTCGGCAGCATTAGTGGAAAGAAAAACAGCTCCCTTTGCCAAAACTGGGAAAAAGATAAGCAAATTTGTTTGCAAAGGAAAAGAAATGGGAGAGAGTTGTGCAGAACAAAAAGGAACATCATATTTAGGATGAATCAAAGTGACTCAACGATGACAGTTATCAAACATTAAATTTTTGGATTTGTGCAGTGTGTTTTTATAGGAAAGGTGGTGTGACTTGTCCGGCAAAACCAGACTTGTGCATATAGTACAAAAAGAAGAAACAGAAAATGGAAGATATTAGAAAAAGCTAAACAGGTCAGGAAGCATCTGTGGAAGAGAAATAGTTACTGTTTGAGATAAACGAAGATTGAGGTAATCACCTCAGTTCTGTACTGAAATCTCAGACTAAATGATGCTGCAGTAGGCTTTTCATTGCAGCTGTGCTTCCTGAAACGGAAACACCAATGCCCAGGAACCAAAAAGCCTATAAAAAGTGGTGGATATACCCTAGTCCATCACCGGCAAAGCATTACCATCATTGACCACATTGACAAAGACTGCTGCCTTGTAAGCAGTCTCCATCATCAAGGACCGCCAATATCCAAGGCCATGCTCTCTTCTCGCTGCTATCATCGAACACGAGCCATAGGAGCCTTGGGTCCTACAGTACCAGGTTCAGCAACTGTTATTATCCCATTGGGCTCCTGAAAGAGCATGGATAACTTCACTGGGCTCCTGAATGGGCATGGATAACTTCACTCACCTCGATTCTGAATTGATCATAAGACCATCAGATATAGGAGCAGAATTATGCCATTTGGCCCATCAAGTCTGCTCCGCATTTCATCATGGCTGATCCAATTTTCCTCTCAGCCCCAATCTCCTGCCTCCTAGTCCTTCATGCCCTGATCAAACAACACTTTAATTTCTTCTACCATAGTGAATGACCATACATTTCCTGACATAGCGTTCCATCTGCTACTTCTTTGCCCATTCTTTTCATCTGTCCAAGTCCTTATGTAGCCTCTCTACTTCCTTATAACTATGTGCCCCTCCACATATCTTCATATCATCTGTAAATTTTGAAACAAAGCTATCAATCCCATCATCCAAATCATTGTCATATAACACAAGAAAAATCAGCCTCAACGCAGACCCCTGTAGAACGCCAATAGTCACTGGCAAGCAACTAGAAATGGCTCCCTTTATTCCCACACTTTGCCTCCTGCCAATCAACCATTACTTTATCCATGCTAGAATCTTTCCTGTAA
This sequence comes from Mobula birostris, assembly GCF_030028105.1. Classification (NCBI taxonomy): domain Eukaryota; kingdom Metazoa; phylum Chordata; class Chondrichthyes; order Myliobatiformes; family Myliobatidae; genus Mobula; species Mobula birostris. Next base: position 20,543,917 of record NC_092391.1, on the reverse strand, counting down.
TAGCATGGGCTCATAGCTTGTTAAGCAGCCTCATCTATTGCACCTCGTCAAAGGCCTTCTGAAAATCCAAGCACAAAACATCAACTGATTCTCCTTTGTCACTTTTTGCTTGTTATTTCTTCAAAGAATTCTAACAGATATGTCAGGCAAGATTTTCCCTTGAGGAAACCATGCTGACTACAGCCTATTTTATCATGCTTCTCCAAATACCCTGCGACCTCATCCTAAACAGTGACTCCAACATCTTCCCAACCATTGACATCAGACTAACTGGCCTATAATTGCCTCTCTTCTGCCTCTCTCACTTCCTGAAGAGTGAAGTGACATTTGCAATTTTCCAGTCTTCCAGAACCATTCAAGAACATGGTGATTCTTGAAAGATCATTACTAAAGCCTCCACAATCTCTTCAGCCACCCCTTTCAGAACCTTGGGGTGTACACCATCTGGTCCAGGTGAATTACCTACCTTCAGACCTTTCAGTTTCCCAAGTACCTTCTCTCTTGTAATAATAATTTCACACACCTCATGACTCCTTACACCTGGAACTTCCATCATACTGCTAGTGTCTTCCACAGTGAAGACTGATGCAAAATACTTATCCAGTTCGTCTGTCATTTCCTCTCTTGTACATTTTATGAATCTGAAGAAACTTTTGATATCCTCCTTAATATTAATTGCTAGCTTATTTTCATATTCTATCTTTTCCTTCTTAATGACTTTTTCAGTTGCATTCTGTTGGTTTTTAAAAGTTTCTCAGTCCTATAACTTCCCTCTAATTTTTGCTCTATTATATGTCCGCTCTTTGGCTTTTATGTTAGCTTTGACTTTTCTTACTAGCCACGGTTGTGTCATCTTTCCTTTAGAATACTTCTTCCTTCATGAGATGTATAGGTCCTGTGCCTTCCGATTTGCTTCCAGAAATTCCAGCCATTGTTACCCTGCCGTCATTCCTGCCAGTGTTCTTTTCCAATCAATTCTGGCCAACTCCTCTCTCATGCCTCTGTAACTTCCTTTACTCTGTTATAATACTGATACATCTGACTTCAGGTTCCCCTTCTCAAATTTCAGGGTGAATTCAATCATATTATGATCACTTGCCCCTGTGAGTCATTTTACCTTAAGCTCTCTACTCAATTCCAGTTCATTGCACAACACCCAATCAAGAATAGCTGATCCCCAAGTGGGCTCAACCATGAACTGCTCTAAAAAGCCATCTCCAAAAAGCACTCTAGAAATTCCCCCTCTTGGAATCCGGCACCAACCTGATTATCCCAACCTACCTGCATATTGAGTTCCCCCATGACTATTGTAACATTGCCCTTTTGGCACGCCTTTTCTATCTCCTATTGTAATTTGTAGGCCACATCCTTACTACTATTTTGGGTCTGTATACAACTCCACTCAGGGTCTTTTTTTCCCTTGTAGTTTCTTAGATTTATCTATAATGATTCAACACCTTCTGACCCAATGTCACCTCTTTCTAATGATTTGATTTAATTTTTTACCAACAGAGCAACACCGCCTCCTCTGCCTGTCCTTTCGATTCAATGTGTTTCCTTGGACATTAAGCTCCCAGCTATAATCTTTTTTCAGCCATGATTCAGTGAAGCCTACAACATCATACATGCCAATCTGTAACTGTGCTTCAAGTTCATCTATATTATTCCAATACTGCACACATTCAAACATAACATCTACAGTCTTATATTCGCCCTTTTCGATTTTGTCCGCCTTTTACATTGCAACTCATCCTGTTGACTGTGATTTTACCCAATCAACAGCCTCTCCTCATTACACATTGCCTCTGTTTGTCAACCAATTACCTCATCTTCAGCACTACAGTTCCCATACCCTGCCAAATTAGCTTAAACCCTCCTGAACAGCCAACCTGCCCTCAAGGATAATGCCACCCTCTGATTCAGGTGTAACCCTTCCCTTTTGTATGGATCATACCTTCTCCAAAAGAGATCCCAATGATCCATAAATATGAAACCCTGGCCCCTGCACCAGTTCTCAGCCACACATTCACCTGCCAAATTATTCTATTCCTACCCTAACTGGCACCTGGCACAGGCAGCAATCCAGAGATTACTACCCTGGAGGATCTGATTCTCAGCTTTCTACCTAGCTCCCTAAAATCTCTCTTCAGAATCAGAACTAGGTTTATTATCACCAGCATGTGTCATGAAATTCATTAACTAAGCTGCTGCAGTTCAATGCAATACATAATATAGAAGAAAAAATAATCATAAATAAGTAAATCAATTACAGTATACACATAATGAATAAATTAAAAACTGTGAATAAAACAGAAACAATATATATTAAAGAAAGTGAGGTAGTGTTCACGGGTTCAATGTCTATTTTGGAATTGGACAGCAGAGGAGAAGAAGCTGTTCCTGAATCACTGAGTGTGTGCCTTCAGGCTTCTGCACCTCCTACCTGATGGCAACGGTGAGAAAAGAGCATGCCCCGGGTGCTGGGGCTCCTTAGTAATGGACGCTGCCTTTCTGAGACACCGCTCCTTGAAGATATCCTGGGTACTTCATAGGCTAGTACCCAAGATGGAGCCAACTAAATTTACGACCCGCTGCAGCTTCTTTTGGTCCTGTGCAGTAGCCCCACCATACTAGACAGTGATGCAGCCTGTCAGAATGCTCTCCACAGTACATCTATAGAAGTTGATATTTGGTATTTCTGTTGATATACCAAGGCTCTTCAAACTCTGAGCAAAGTATAGTCACTATCTTACCTTCTTTATAGCTGCGTCAATATGTTGGGAACAGGTTAGGTCCTCAGAGATCTTGACACCCAAGAAATGAAACTGCTCCTCTCTCTCCATTTCTGATCCCTCTATGAAGATTGGTATGTGTTCCTTCGTCTTACCCTTCCTGAAGTCCATAATCAGCTCTTTCGTCTTACTGACATTGAATGCAAGGTTGTTGCTGCGACACCACTCCACTGGTTGGCATATTTCAATCCTGTACGCCCTCTCATCTCCATCTGAGATTCTACCAACAACGGTTGCATCTCTCTTCAGGACCTCTTCACCTTGTCTAGCTATGGTATTGGTGCCAATATGCGCCAAGAATTGTGGCTACTCACCCTTGCCCATGCTGAGAATGCCAGGGACCCAATCAGAGACATTCCTGAACTTGGCACCAGGGAGGAAATACACCATCCGATATTTCTATCATGCCCCCAGAACCTCACCTTTGTTCCTCTGACTAAGTACTCTCCTATCAACACTGCAGTCTTCCACCTTTCTGCTCTTCTGAGCCACATCATCAGACTCAGTGACAGAGATCCTGTCACTGTGGCTCCCCCCCAGTAGGTCATTCCCTTTAATAGCATCTAAAGTTCAGTAATAAGTATACTGAGGAGAATGGCCACAGGTGTACTATGCACTGGCTGTGCATTTCCCCTCCTTCTCCTGACAGTCACCCCAGTTATGTGCCTCCTGCATTCTAGGTGTGACTACCTTTCTGTAGCTACCATCTATCACCTCCTCATTTTCCTATATGAGTCAAACATCATCGAGCTACAGTTCCTTAATACATTCTCTCAGGAGCTGCAGCTCAGTGCACCTGGTGCAGATGTGTGTATCTGGGAGGTGGAGGTCTCCCAGACTTCCCATATCCAACACAGTAAAAAACACCGCCCCTGGTGCCATTTTCACTAAACTACAATGTCCTAACAGATGAAGAATTAACAAATAAGAACAGAAAGAGAGAAACTTACCAAATACTTAATCTCACTCCAGCTTGATTGCACCCAAGTGTAATGAGCCAAAGCCACTCTAAACACTAGCACACTCAAATGAATGGCCACTCCACTTGCACCTGTGCTACTTTTATTGGCTCTCAAATTGATTCCACAAGCTACAGAATCACTTTCAAGGACAATACCATTTGTGTTCCTGGCATTTATTTATTTTATTATTTGCACAAATTGCCCTCTTCTGCACATTGGATGTTTGCTAGTCTTTAAGTATAGTCCTTTCATAAATACTATTGCAAGTTTTTATTCTCCTGTAAATGCCTGCAAGAAAATGAATCTCAATATGTGGCTACTTTATTAGGTACCCCCTATATCTAATAAAGTAGCTACTGGGTATATGTTTTTGGTCACATTTTGTGCATTCGGAGATGCCCTTCTGCCCACCACTGTCGTAACAGATGGTTATGAGTTACTGTTGCTGCCCTGTCAGCTTGAACCAGTCTGACATCTCTGATTAACAGGGTATTTTTACCCTCACCCACTCAATTGATTTTTTTTTGTTTATTGCACCATTCTCTGTAAACTCTAGAGACTGTAATGCGTGAAAATCCCAAAATATCAACTGTTTCTAAGATGTGCAAACCAACCCATATGGCACCAACAATCATTTAATGGTCAAATTTACTTAGATCACATTTCTTCCCCATTCTGATGTTTGGTCTAAACAACAATTGAACCTCAAGACCATGTCTGCATGCTTTAATCCATTAAGTTGCTGCCACATGATTGGCTGACTAAATAGTTGCATTAACAAGCAGGTGGATAGGTTTATCTGATAAAGTGGCCACTAAGTGTATATGTATTTTGACAATAAATTTACTTTGAACTTTTTGTGTTTATACCAATAAACTCAACTTGTTATAAGGCAGTAAACTTCTGCAGTATGCATAGATTTTACAGCATAGATTACACAAACTTAGCCACAGTAACTCATCACAAAAATTTAAGCACAAATTACATCCAATCCAATGAATTTTGTGATTCATTGAGCTATTTTAAAGAAAATATATTAGATATGAGAGCTTTAAACACAAAATTCTTTTTGTAATTTGTTTTTTATTGAAGTTCATCATCAAACAGACAGTTCCATAAGATGTATTTCAGACATTGTACATTTACATCATATAGTTATATATGCCACAAATCTCCACATAATATTTATGTTATGTTATGGAGGGAGGAGGAGAAGATGGTGGCGCGACGCAGCGCGCGTAGCCTCTCCTGTGAAATGATATTGTACATCTGGAGTAACTTCTGAAATACCCAGTTTGCTGCCGCTGCTACTGTGCAATCGAGAATCTCCAGAGGGAAGGCCCCAAAATCCTCAGCTTTGCCTGCTGCTGGCCACCGGGGCTGAGGTCGAAGCATTCAGCAGAGATGGTGCTCGGTGCTTGGTGTCGGAGGGCTGGTAGGAGCTCGAAGTTTTCGGACGACTCAGAGTCGGACTGTGGTCGGGTATGGCAGGGAGAGTTTTCTTCCTTCTCCTGTCTGCGTGAGATGTGGGACTTTCGAGAGACTTTGAACTTTTTACCATGCTCATGGCCTCATCAAGTTACTGTATTGCTTGCACTGTTGTAACTATATGTTATAATTATGTGGTTTTTGTCAGTTTTTCAGACTTGGTCTGTCCTGTGTTTCTGTGATATCACACTGGAGGTATATGGTATCATTTCTTAATGCATGCATTACTAAATGGCAATAAAAGGGGACTGCATGTCCTCATAATCTAATCTAATCTAATCTGAGGTATACACTTATAGAAAAGAGAGGAAAGAAAGAACAAGCAAAAGAAGAAAACTATGTACAAGTAGGGAGTGATTTTTTTTACAACATATTCATTGATTTATGAGAATAAAATCAGGTCTATGAGGTGTTATGTAGTTAAACCATTTTTCCCAGTATGAATCAAATTGTTCCAATTTATGATTAACAGATGCTGTTATCTTCTCCATTTTGTAAATGTCCATTGTAATTTCCATTCATGCATTTAAAGTTGGGATCTCCTGTGATAACCATTTCCTGGTAAGAGTCTTTTTACCAGCCACCGGCAGTATATTCTTTAAATATTTATCTTTTTTTCAACCATTCTTGAGGTATATACCCAAGATATATGGTCTTACTTTCTAAGGGTATTTCACATTTAAAAATGTCTTGTAGGGCATTGTGTATCCCACTCCAATAGTCTTTGATAACAGGGCATTCACAGAAAATATGATAATAGTTTGCATTTTGATTTCCACAATTTCTCCAGCAAACAGGGAGGTTACTATCATAATGGGATTTCTGAGAGGGTGTAATAAAATATCTTATCAAGTTTTTCCATCCGAACTTCCCCCATTTCTGTGAACTGGTACACTTCCATTGATACCTCTACATTATTGTCCATTCTTCCTCAGATATTATTATCCCTTCTTCCTTCTCCCATTTTGTTTTAATGTATGAAGTTGAATGTGTTTTAAGATTTGACAAGCCCTTATACATGCTTGAAATGATTCTACTACCGTTATCTGAATTATATGCTTTTCTAAATAGCTCTATCAAACATGTACTTGCCTCGGTTACATTTTTAACCGTCCTATTAACATACTGTCGTATCTGCAAATACCGATAAAAATCTTGTTTTTATAATAGGGGGTTCTTTTTAAGCATTTCAAAACTGAACAGTGTTCCTTCTTTCATTATATTGCGAAAAACCGTTACTCCTTTAGCTGTCCAGTCCTTAAATCTAGCATCCAGTTTATTTGGCGTAAAATCTGAGTTAAACACAAAATTCTGGAGGAACTCAGCAGGTCAAGCAGCATTTATTGAGGGGAATTAGCAGTTAATATTTCAGACCAAGACCCTTCATCAGAACGAGTAACTGTCCCAGAAGGTCCAATGTTTCTATGAACAGACCCGACAGGCCCAGTGTTACTGCGTACTCCTGTCCCAATGAACTTGTATCAGCATAACTTGACTCTATTTTGTCCCCCTTAATTCATTCCCTTCCTACCTACAATATATCCGTGACACTTCACATGCTCTCCATCAGTTCAATCACTTTCATTTCCCTGACCTCGAAATCCTATTTTCACTATGGTGCCCAGTCTCTATGCACTTCCAGCCCCCATAAGGAACTCCTTAAAGCTCTCCACTTATTTCTGAACAACAAATGTAAGCATTTCTCCTTCACCACCACCACCCTCCGCTTGGCAATACTGATTTTCACCATCAACAATTTCTCTTTTGGCTCCTCCCACGTTTTTCCTTGACCAGTCCGGATAAAGGGTTGCAGCACAAAATGTTAACTGTTTATTCCCCTCTATCAGTGCTGTTGACTTGTTGAGTTCCTCCTGTATTTTGAGCACGTTGCTTAAGACTGCCAGCATCTGCAGAACCTCTTCTGTTTATCAGGAGCTTTAAAACCTGGACGTCAAGGCTACAGAACAGCTTCTTCCCTTCTGCTTTCAGACTTCTGAACCAACCACCTTTATAACATCCCTTTCTATTGGTGCTGCTATGTTCTAGTACTCTTAATTCTACCTCAAAGTTATTTGATTATTCTCATCTCAGTATTTCTTTTCGCAACATTTCAAATTCTGCCATGTTGCTCTTGTCATTGTATTTATTGTTATGTGTACTGTTTACTAGTTTCATGTGAACAAAGAATTTCATGGCACCCTGGTGCATCTGGTAACAAACAAATCTGAAGTGCCGAGATCCCACTGTGCAGAAAACAGAAATGAGAAAACAATTATAAGACATGTTGAGTTTGCAAAACGGCTTCAAGGGGTTACAGACAAACACAGTGGGCAACACCGTGATAGGTGGAATTTAGTATTTAAAACTGCAAGGTAATCCACTTTAGTAAAACAAAACACAGAAATGCTGAGTGTTTTTTTTAAATAAGGCAGATTGGGAAATGTTGATATCAAAGGGACCTCGGTATCCTTGTATTCAGGTCACTGAAAAGTAATATGCAGGTGCAGTAGGCAAACAGGCCTACTGCACATTGGCCTTTATTATGAGAGGAGTACAAGAGCGAAGTGTCTTATCGTGTTTTTGTAGGGCCTATGCGAAACTACACCTGGAAAACCGGGTACACACTTTGGTGTTGGTGCACAAACTTGCAGTAGAGGAAATGCAATGAATATTCACCAGAGTAGTTGCAGGGATGCAAGCAGAGATTAAGCAGACAAATCTTCTTTGCTCTAGAGCACAGAAGAATGAGAGGTTATTTTATTGAAATATACAAATTCTTCAGGGTCTCGATAATTCTCCTAGCTAAGGTCTCTAGTACTATGATGTCACTATCTAAATTAAGAGGTAGGATAACAATGAAAAGAAATGTCTTTACTTTGTACATGATGAACGTTCATTTTTTTTACCTTGGAAGTCTCTGAAGGCTGAGTCATTAATTGTATCGACAACTATGATCAATAGTGCTCTGTAGATTGAAGGAAATGGGATTGGACAGGCAACTAGTATTGTGGTAGAAGATCAGCCTGTATATAAAGCAGTTCTGGAGATCACTCAGTTGATGGAGGAAGTTACAAAAAGTCAAAGTTCAAAATTAATTTATTATGAAAACACATACATGTCACCATATACAACCCTGAGATTTGTTTTCTTACAGTAAATACAAAGACGCACAATGGTATCAATTAAAAAACACATAAATGTGCAAAAAAAAGCAACCGTGAAGATACAGAAAAAAATACAAAATAACAGGTAGATAGATAGACAAACAAACAAGCAATAAGTATCGAGAACATGAGGTGAAGGGTCCTTGAAAGTGAGTCCACAGGTTGTGGGAACAGTTCAGATCACCCTGTGCTTTAAACATTTTTATCATAGCCTTGAATTAAGAGCATAGTTGCCTGTTTGTACTTGGAAGCAACTTTCTACTGCTAGGTTAGGCCTTGGATCACTTGGACAATACAGATACCTATGTCAGGATGATGTTTATTGACTATAGCTTAGCATTTAACACAATCATTCCTACAGCTTGATTTAAAAACTCCAAAACCTGGGCCTCTGTACCTCCCGCTTCAACTGGATCCTCGACTTCCTAACCGGTAGACCACAATTTGTGCAGATCAGAAACAACATCTCCACCTCACTGACAATCAATGCTGTCGCACCTCAGGGCTGTGTGCTTAGCCCACTGCTCTACTCTCTCTACACCCATGACTGTGTGTCTAGGCGCAGCTCAACTGCCATCCATAAATTTGCTGATGATACAACCATTGTTGGCAGAATTTCAGATGGTGATGAGAAGGCACACAGGAGTAAGCTATATCAGCTAGTTGAGTGGTGTCATAGCAACAACCTGATTGTGTTGGCCAAAGAACTGATTGTAGACTTCAGTAAGTGTAAGATGAGGGAACATACACCACTCCTCATCAAGGTATCAGAAGTGGAAATAGAAACATAGAAAATCTACAGCACAATACAGGCCCTTCAGCCCATAATGCTGTGTGAACATGTCCTTGCTCTAGAAATTACCTAGGGTTACCCATAGCCCTCAGTTTTTCTAAGTTCCATGTACCTATACAGGAGTCTCTTAAAAAGACCCTATCATATCCACCTCCACCACCGTCGCTAGCAGCCTATTCCACGCACTCACCACTCTCTGCGTAAAAAACTTACCCCTGACATCTCCTCTGTACCTGCTTCCAAGCACCTTAAGACTATGCCGTCTCGTGTTAGCCATTTCAGCCCTGGGAGAAAGCCTCTGACTATCCACAACATCAATGTCTCTCATCATAATATACTCATCTATAAGGTCACCTCATCCTCTGCCGCTCCAAGGAGAAAGAGCCAAGTTCACTCAACCTATTCTCATAAGGAATGTTCCCCAATACAGGCAACATCCTTGTAAATCTCCTCTGCATCCTTTCTATAGTTTCCACATCCTTCCTGCAGTAAGGTGACCAAAACTGAGCACAGTGCTCCAAGTGAGGTCTGACCAGGGTCCTATATAGCTGCAACATTACCTCTCGGCTCTTAAACTTAATCCCACTTTGATGAAGGCCAATGCACTGTATGCCTTCTTAATTACAGAGTAAACCTGTGCAGCAGCTTTGAGTATCCAATGGACTTGGACCCCAAGATCCCTCTGATCCTCCATACCGCCAAGAGTCTTACCATTAAAACTATATTCTGCCATCATATTTGACATACCAAAATGAATCACCTCACACCTACCTGGGTTGAACGCCATCTGCCACCTCTCAGCCCAGTTTTGCATCCTATCAAGGTCCCGTTGTAACCTCTGCCAGCCCTCCACACTATCCACAACACCCCCAACTTTTGTGTCATTAGCATATTTACTAACCCATCCCTCCACTTCCTCATCTAGGTCATTTATAAAAATCATGAAGCGAAGTGGGTCCCAGAACAGATCCCTGAGGCACACCACTGGTCACCGACCTCCATGCAGAATATGATCCATCTACAACCGCTCTTTGCCTTCTGTGGGCAAGCCAGTTCTGGATTCACAAAACAAGGTCCCCCATGGATCCCATGCCTCCTTACTTTCTCAATAAGCCTTGCGTGGGGTACCTTATCAAATGCCTTGCTGAAATCCATATACACTACATCTACTGCTCTACCTTCATCAATGTGTTTAGTCACATCCTCAAAAAATTCAATCAGGCTTGTAAGGCACAACCTGCCTTTGACAAAGCCATGCTGACTATTCCTAATCATATTATGCCTCTCCAAATGTTCATAAATCCTGCCTCTCAGGATCTTCTCCATAAACTTACCAAGCATTGAAGTAAGACTCACTGGTCTATAATTTCCTGGGCTATCTCTACTCCCTTTCTTGAATAAGGGAACAACATCTGCAACCTTTCCCCCTCTCATTGGAACCATCTACCATCCTTTCCCCCTCTCACTGGAACGTACCTAAGCAGAACACCACTCCAATATCCCCTGAACATTTGCCATATCTCTGCCATACATTTCCCTGAGAACATCTGTTCGCAATTTATACTTCCAAGTTCCTGCCTGATAGCTTCAAATTTCCCCTTACTCCAATCAAGTGCTTTCTTAACTTGTCTGTTCCTATCCCTCTCCAATGCTATGGTGAAGGAGATAGAATTCTGATCACTATCTCCAAAATGTTCTCCCACTGAGAGACCTGACACCTGACCAGGCTCATTTCCCAAAACCAGATAAAGTACAGCCTCTCCTCTTGTAGGCTTATCCAGATATTGTGTTAGGAAACCTTCCTGAACACACCTAACAAACTCCACTCCATCTAAACCCCTTGCTCTAGGGAGATGCCAATTAATAGTTGGGAAATTAAAATCTCCCACTACGACAACTCTGTTATTATTACACCTTTCCAGACTCTATCACCTATCAGCTCTTGATGTCCCTGTTACTATTGGGTGGTCTTTAAAAAGTTATTGACCCCTCCTGTTTCTAACTTCCACCCACAGAGACTCAGTAGACAATCCCTCCATGACTTCCTCCTTTTCTGCAGCCGTGACACTATCTCTGATCAGCAGTGCCACACCCCCACCTCTTTTGCCTCCCTCCCTGTCCTTTCGGAAATATCTAAAGCTTGGCACTCCTTCCTTCATAATTAGTCTTTAACAAACTGGTTGTTAAGCTCAGGAATTCTGGCAACTTTCAACTTGACTTCCATTTTATTTCCCATTTGAAACACTCCTTAGTTCCTGCCCCCATGACTAAACTGATCATTTGTTCCAACTTTTATCCGCAAGTGGTTCAGTATCAAATTTAATTTGATGTTTAATTTTGTGATGTAAATACCAATTATTTCCTTCCTAATGACCCATTTTCTGCAATTCAGATTCAGATCGAAACATACAGTGAAATGTGTGATTTGCATAAACAACCAACACACACACAAAGATGTGCTGGGGGCAGCCTACAAGTGTCACCACACATTCTGATGCCAACGCAGCATGCCCATCACATTCGGCAGAACAACACAGAACACAACAAAACAATATACCAGGCGGCAAAGCAACAACGGCAAAACAAAAGCCCATTCCTCCCTACCACCCATCCCCACGCATATACAACTCATTTTCCATCTGCCTGCTTCAGACTTGTGCAACTTTAAATATAAATCATCAAACTTCTACATGGCACAAGAACATTTGTGATGTTAAAATTCAAGTGAGTCAAATCTAAGCTCAGTTTGAGCAAACACCTCTAAACTTGCAAGGATTTGAATTTGGAAAGATATTTTTCCTGTAACTTTGTCACATTCAGCAATCTGTTAATTGATGAGCTCAAATTCTTTTGGTTTTCAGTATTTCATTTTGATCAATAAAGTTAAAACTCCAAAGACGTTTCTGTTAGATTAGATTAGATTATGAGGACACGCAGTCCTCTTTTATTGTCATTTAGTAATGTATGCATTAAGAAATGATACAATATTCCTCCGATGTGATATCACAGAAACACAGGACAGACCAACACTGAAAAACTAAACAAAAACCACATAATTATAACATATAGTTACAACAGTGCAACAATACCATAACTTGATGAAGAACAGGCCATGGCACAGTAAAAAAGTTCAAGGTCTCTCGAAAGTCCCACATCTCACGCAGACAGGAGAAGGAAGAAAACCCTCCCTGCCATACCCGTCCACAGTCCAACTCTGAGTCATCCGAAAACTTCGAGCTCCAATCAGCCCTCTAACACTGAGTATCGAGCACCATCTGTGCCGAACGCTTCACCCTCAGCCTCGGTCGCCAGCAGCAGGCAAAGCTGGGGATTTTGGGGCCTTCCTTCCGGAGATTTTCGATCGCACAGTAGCAGCGGCAGCGAACCGGGCATTTCAGAAATTTCTCCAGATGTTCCTCTGTGCCTTCTCACGTCTGTCTCCATCAAATCAGAATTGTGCACGGCATCCTATTTACAAATACGATATCATTTCACCGGAGAGCTGTGTGCACTGTGCCGCGCTGCCACCTTCTCCTCCCGCCCAAATTCATTAGCATTCATTTGTCTAAATGAATTTCACAGGAAACCTTGTCTGCACAAATGTCAAGTGGTATTTCAAGGTACAACAAAGGCATGTAGCTAAGATTAAATTCTCTTTGTCTTCTCACTCACAGAAAAAAAAGTCTATCAGCGGTCAGCAATTTTGTTTCACTGTGCTGATGCATACCATGCTTTGAACTATAGGCACAAGAGATTGCAGATCAGAATTTGGATCAAATAAAGAAGCTGCTGGAGGAACTCAGGAACAGGGATCATCTGTGGAGGTGAACAGATGGTTGACATTTGGGGTTGAGAGCATGCATCAGGACTAAGAGTGTAAAAAGAGGTAGCATAAAAAGATGAGGGTAGGGGCTGAGGCAGAAGCTGGCAAGCAATAGATGTAACAAACGAGGATGGGTTGATGGTCAGATGGAGCAGGTGGTGGTGGGAAGGGTGGAGATAATAATAGAGGCTGCTGGTGATTAGTGGAGACAGCAAAGGGCTGCAGATTACAGAATCTGCTAAACAAGGATGGTAATGACTGGAACTAGAAAAGAGAAGGATGGTTTTTATATGGTAGGGGAAAGGGATTGGGGACCAGCATATTGAATGTGTAGATAATAAGCAGATGGAAACAGGTGGGGAAAGGAAAAGAAACTGGGAAATATGGATGAAAGAATACAAGGGTGGATCCGAAAGGAACAGAGGGATTAAGGATTACCTGATATTAGTGAATTAATTATTCGTGTATTGGACTGTAGACTACCCAGGAAGAAGGTGCTTTTTCTCCAGCGAAATTTGTGGATCTTGTGTGTAACACGTGACTGACAAGCAGTTTCATGGCTGACAACATGAGTGTGAAGAGAACAGGAGTTGTCAAACTAATTCAGAAAAGAATGTGTGGGCATTAGTAATGAACATGAAATAGAAGCAAATTAACTGCTTCTAAGCATTTTTGACAAACATTATGATCATAAAACCAAGTTAAAATAAAAAAGCAAATTAACAGCATAAAAACTGGAGCAATAAAAGGTCCAGTTTCCCTTTTTCAAATGAAAAAAGATTTCAATCCATTTTCTATGGATTAAACATTCAACACAAGACTAGAAAAGCTAAACTTTAACATATGTTTGCAAATTTTTTATGAAGGTATTCAGATTTCTGTTGGTAATCAGTGTTGCTTGCCAATAGGTTGCTTATAGTAGGAAAGAAAATGAATATACTTTTTAGTTCAAATAGCAAGATTTAAATTGAAATTCATGTGGGCTTGGTGTAGAAATACGAAAGATATTGAAATCTGTTGGAGGAGCAACAGCTTCTATTTCGTCTAAGTAACTTCCAACCTGATGGCATGAACCTTGATTTCATGAACTTCCAGTAATTGCATTCCTCCCTTTCCTTCACCATTCCTGTTGTCTTCTCTCACCTTACCCCCTTACCTGCCCATCAACTCTCTCTGGTGTTCCTCCTCCTTCCCTTTCTTCCATGGTTTTCTGTCCTCTCCTATCAGATTTCCCCTTCTCCAGCCCTCTATCTCCTTCACCAATGAACTCCCTAGCTCTTTCCCCTCCCTTTCTCCTGGTTTCACCTATCACCTGCTACCTTTCCTTTCCAGTTCTGAAGAAGGGCCTTGCTCAAAATGTTGACCGTTTATTGTTATCCATAGTGCTGCCTGACCTGCTGAATTCCTCCAGAATTTTGTGTGTGTTGCTTTGGATTTCCAGCATCGACAGATTTTTTTTGTGTTTGAAAAAAGAGATCTCTAGAAATGAATGTCACTTGAAATTTCTACAATTTAGAACCTTTTGTGAAACACAAGTAATGCAATGCAGAGGAAAAACTATCAAGTTAGAAATGCAAAGTGTGTCTTAATTGCCTTCATGAAATATTAGAACCAATTTTAAGGAGTGCAGGAAAAAAATACTTTGTAAATTATGACTAGGAAGTCTTGTGATTTGACAGCATGATCCAGGCTGACACACCAGTTCAATGGATAAGGAATTGCAAGAGTATTCAAATCCAACTTTACACTGGGCAAAAAAATAAAATATCATCAATAATTCAGAGTAGTCTATAACCGAAACATACTTCCCAAATGATTTCAATTTCTGTTCCAGATAGAGAAAATAATTACTATTCATAATTACTACTTGCAACTAACAAATAATTAACCAATTAACTCTATAGTACATACTCATCCTCAGGGCACTTTTAAAAAGACTGCAACCAAAGAGATTGCATTTGAAGCATAATCACTACTAATGTGCTAAGTGTAGCAACCATCTTCTTCACAGCAGTAATCCCACAGCTGGATTGGATCATGTCGAGCATCACAAAACAGACACTAGAGGAATTAATGGAGGGAAATGGACAGTCAATGACATAACAACATAGTGGTTAGCGCAATGCTTTACAACAGCAACTGTAAGATTGGGTTTCAACTCGTACCACCCTCCCTGTGGCCACGTGGGTTACCCCTGGGTGCTCCAGTTTCCTCTCATATTCCAAAGATGTTCGGTTAGGGTTAGTGAGCTGTGGGATTGCTATGTTGCTGCCGAAAGTGTGTGGCACCTCAGGATTGTCAAGCACAATCCTCACTGATATGATTCAATTTCTCTAAAATTTAATAGCATTTTGACGGTGTCCAAAATTACCTTCTCTCATCCTGAGAAAATTAACTATTGATTCCTGTGGGATTATTTGCTGAGCTGCTCTGAAAATACCATTTCCTAATGGTACGATGGATTCCAAACGACGATTTTTAACATTTTTTTGCCTCCTCCATACTCTATTAGAATTGCCTATTAACTCTCATCTCCGGTGGAAGTTTGCGAGCTTCTTTGTCAAAAAATACAATATATCAAATGCCAGCTTGAACTCCTTCCCCACATCCCACTCCACCCTACTGTCTCCATCTTCATATTCTGACTTCTTCCACCTTTTTTTCCAGTTCAGATGAAGGGTTTCAGCCTGAAACGTCCACTGCTTATTTTTCTCCATAGGTACAGTTTGACCTGCTGAGTTCCTCTAGCATTTTGTATGTGTTGTTCTGGGTTTCCAGCAATTGCAGAATCTCTTGCATTTATGACTACATCTTGATCACAACAGCCTGCTACAAGATCATAGCGAAAGCTTCACGTATCAATGGTCAGAAAATAGTTTTGGCTGATGGAGCAATTCTCTCATAAAAGTTCAAAGTTGAAAATACATTTATTATGAAATAAACATTACTTCATGAATCAGTGGATTAGCAATTATTTTAAAATCAAAGAAGTAGTTCTGACCATCTGCCTGGCTTGCTCTGCTGAAACAAATAAAGTTAAATTAAACTACTTCATTCACCTATAAATTTTAAAATAGTTCTACAGTATTTATATTAGCCACATATATTATTACTTCACATTTTTTGAAAGCTTACGCACTATTTGATTCTTTGCACACATTCTTTACAACAGAAGTCCATTGATGTAGAAATCAGCAGGAAGCTTTTAAAAGTTCATTGTTGTTGAAACATAGATTCTTTTTCCTTAGCCTGATATAGGGTTGCTTATTCAGCTTTTGTTTTATTGATTTTTAAGAGACACATTGCTCCACACAGAAATACTGAAACATGTCTTTAAATAGCAAGTCTGATTCTGATGTTTTGTAAAATGTCACACTCAAAATTTTGTGGATAGTCCAGCAAACATTTTTCACCTTTACTGTAAATATATCTAATAGCCAAGAAAATGTACAGTAGATTTTATTTTATTTAGAGATAAAGCACAATAATAGGCCCTTCCGACCCAATGGCACCCATGTGACTAATTAACCTACTAACCCATACGTATTTGTGATGTGGGAGGAAACTGGAGCATTCAGAGGAAACCCATGCAGTCACGGGGAGAACATACAAACACCTTGCAGGCAGCAGCAGGAATTGAACCTAGGTCACTGGTACTGTAAAGCCTTGTGCTTACCATTATGCTACTGTACCACTCCAATCTTAATTGGATATTGGTATTTATTTCAAGCAACACTACATATCTACAGTGTTGCATCTTGGATATGTAGAATTTTTATTTAGTTTGTCTTTGGCCTCTCATTTCATTTCCTTGATATTGGGAACCAAAATTAACATCTGACTATGCTAAAGTTTAAGATTTCCTTGAATTATTGAGTATTCTTCACTATTTGGTATCGTGCCCCAAAAAGCAGCTTCATACAATTTTATCCTGAGAAGGATCTTTTTGGTGGCATTGGCTCTTCAAATGAACACAAATACCTGGATATATTGGAACTTTTCCACATTCATAACAGGTCTCTTGGTCCCCCATTGTCTTCTTGGTATTCTTTACATGTGCTTGGGGACATACTTTAACTGTTGTGTTTATATCCTGCTTTTTCAACAGACTGATTTGTAGTCTCCTGGCTAGTCACCTCTGCCCCTCATGATTTTATACTACTCTAGTGATCATTACATGCAGTGCTTTAAAACTCTTACTTCACCTCACTTGATCAACGTTAACTCCAGGACCTGCTGAAATCTCTCCGCCTTTCATCATAGTCCACAACAGATTTCTCAGTTATTTCATCATTTATAATACCTAATGCTAAATATTGTTTTTTTTTACAAGTCAGCTGCGCATCGTAGGACTCCCTTGGAGTCAAAGAGTCGCAAAAACAGTCTCTGGTCAATGCCAGCCAAGATGCCCATCAGAACTCAACCCATTTGCCCATTTTTGGCTCATATCACTCTACAGCTTTCCTATCCAAGCACCTGCATCCATAAAAGCAAACTGAGACAAATGTCGAATGCTGCTGGAAGATTATAACAGTAAAATATTGCCTTTGACCTGCCCAAAACTCATTGGTCATCCAGTGCAAGGAGATGTCTGTAAATGAATGCTGCAGAAAGGCACAGTCTAAGCTGCAGAAGGTCATGTTGAGGGATGCAAATGAAGCACAGGGCTGCCAAAAAGTCTTTCTGGGAATAGGTCATGGTACAGGGTCATCCCTCTCAAAAGTATTGTAAATATTCTAAGTAAATGCAATGATATTCTTGGTGGAGTGAATGAAGGCAATGCACTGCCATGTATTATTAAGAATACTTCAAAACCTACTTTGTTGACTGATTTTTGCTCTGCTTACATGGCTCAATTACAGTTTTTGTTTAATAAAACCTTGGTGATTTTTAACATGATAAACTGCAAGTCTCTGTTGATTAGGATAATTCAGGAGTCCAGCATTTGCTTCAGGGGAATGATGTGGTTATTTGAAAGTAGTGGAATCTCTGCTCTTTTAGGAGAGATCACATTGATTGAGTGTGCCTGGAAATGGAACCACAATATTTCTCCATTTCAGTAAATTCATAACATCTGAAGATATCTTCCAATTTTTAAAAAGAAGCTTTGTGACTTATTATTTCAGGAACACAGAGTTTCAATCCAATGACAAGATCAGTTAGCTTCACAGCTGATAAGGTGCTGAAAATTGATGTGACAAATTCGCACTGTGGCAATATCATGAGCTTTAACAGTGAAAGAACCATGAAGCATTATAAGCTTGATTGTCTTTATGCAAGATTTTTCATTTCTTAGTACTGAAGTGCTTATAGGAACATAGAAAATAGGTGCAGGAGTAGGCCTTTCGGCCCTTCAAACCTGCACCACCATTCAGTACGATCATGGCTGATCATCTAACTCAGAAACCTATACCTGCCTTCTCTCCATACCCCCGATCCCTCTAGCTACAAGGGCCATATCTAACCCCCTCTTAAATATAGCCAATGAACTGGCCTCAACTGTTTCCTGTGGCAGAGAATTCCACAGATTCACCACTCTCTGTGTGAAGAAGTTTTTCCTCATCTCAGTCCTAAAAGGCTTCCCCTTTATCCTCAAACTGTGAACCCTCATTCTGGACTTCCCCAACATCGGGAACAATTTTCCTGCATCTAGCCTGTCCAATCCCTTTAGAATTTTATATGTTTCAATTTTATAGGCTGAAATTTACTGCTATAAATGCAAATTCCTTCCATTCTTAACAGTATATTGTGTGAATAAATTGTTAAGTGTGGCAGCTGGTTTATCGATAAGAAGGATAGAAATGGAAGTATGCAATCATTAAACTATACTGGACCATAAAGAGTCTGCTTCCTGAATACTTTTGGGTGTATCTTATGGATTTTGGTCTGTTGATCATGAAAAACACAATGAAATTTCCTTATCATGCACTATTTTATTGAAATTGGCTATATTTTTACTTCAATTCATAATTTGTCAATTGAAATGTTGCCCACAATGTAAGCTAAAAAGTTTTCTACCTTGTCCATGCATGCTTAGGCCTGGTGATGCTGCATGGCAGGACAGGTCTTCAAAAGGCTATAAACTTCTATGATGGGTTTGGATATTTGAGACAGATGTTTCCCAGAATAACTGATGCCAAGGTTAAGGAAGGCATTTTTGTTGGTCATCAATGACAGGCAATTCAAAGAACTTCCAGTTGGACTGGAGAAAATTGCATGAAAGGCATTCAGGGATGTTGTTTTTTTTTTTGGCAACTACAGAGCACCAACTACATGCAGCTACTTGCAACTCACTTCAAGCATACAAAACTATGATGTGCAGCATGTTACTGAAAATTAATTTTCTATATTTCCATTAAGACTTCTTCCCTGTAAATCTCAGCACAGTCAGTGAGGAGCATGGTGAAGGGTTTCACCAGGACATTGCAGTTATGGTGAAATGGTATCAGGGCATCTGGAATTCATCAATGCTGGCTGATTATTGTTGGACACTTAGGCAAGAAGCTTTTGACACTGAGTACAAATGCAGATCATCAACTAAACACTTTCAGGTTAGTTGAATTATTGCAAGGTGTCAGCACTATTATGCAATTAAACACATTATATTCAATAAAATTAATTTCCTGTTTCTCCAGATTCTTACTTGATACAAGTAGTCTGAAATTATACTTGTGTTCAACTTCAAGAGGACTATCATAAACAAAAAAAAAATTCTGAAGCAAGATTTTTGAGAAAAATATTGTTAAGTGTTATCAAAGCAACAGAAAGTGCTTCACAGGATTTAATTCTCATTGAAATAAAGTGATCATTATTTGTAGCTGTATCTATTGATGATCAAAGAAAATGGGTTAAATTTTTCAGGACAATGGTGAATAATATTTGGGGATTAAAATATCAAGTTTTAAATTATTTAATAATTAATTAAAATGATTTTTCTTAGAAGTTCAGCAGCATCAATAGGTAGTAAAGAGTAAGTTAGTGACAAAGAAAAGTCATTGAATTGCAATATTATTTCCCTTGCCCATTTAGGATTCTATCCAATCTGCCAAATGGTTCTAGCACCTTGTTTCCAAGAAGTTCAACACAGAAATTAATTTATTTTAACATAAAGGGACAAAATTACTTCAAATACTTATTGAAAAGCATACTGTGGTCAGGAAATTGCATAGCAGAGTGATGCTTACATGCACGATGAAATACAATTTCAATTTTTAAAACTGAATAAAAGGAAAATCGAGTATTTTCTCCAAGTTTAGGAGCTTAGGTGGGATGATGGCACCTAATGGCAACTCCTTTGCTTGCACCTTCAGAAACAGCTCTATTTCTACCTTTAATATCTTTATTTTTCCCTTTCCGGGTTCTTTTTGAAGACCCTGACTTGGAGTTACACGCAAGCTTTGGTTCTTTGCGGGAATGGGACCTGTTCTTGGGGTTCTGTGACTGGCTGCTATTCAACATGCCAAGGGTTTGGCCTGAGAATCTTGGGGCTCTGGAGACAGGCAGATTGAGGGTTGGTGTCACGGCTGGAAACTCGTGTGTCTTCGAGGAGGCTGGAAATACTTTTGCTGTGGGCCCGAAGACCTGAGGTCTTTGTGATCTTTGGACACAGAGCTCGAAAAAAGCGATGAAACGGACTTTTGAGATCATAAACCAGTGGGTTGTTGTTATGTCTTCCGCTCGCTGTGAAAATGGGGGACACCTCCCTCTCCTTTGCCAGGGAGAGCGAGAACCTGTGGTTTGTCGAATTTCGGATGAAATGTAAAGCTTTTGGGTTACTTTGGTCTGTGTCTTTACTATTGCTTAGCACACGCTTGGGCTCGGTGATAGTAGCAATGCGCTTTTTTTTGGCTGGTGGGGGGGTTGTTGCTCGCTGCCGCTTACACACGGTAGGGGGGAGCTGGGGGGGACTTTGGGGTTCTCAGTCGCTCATTCTTTGGGGCACTTCTCTGTTTTTGTGGATGTTTGCGAAGAAAAAGCATTTCAGGATGTACAAAGTATATTGTATGCATTCCTCTGACATTAAATTTGATCTTTGAAACTTAGAAGTACTGGTCTGTAATTGCTCTTCTGCATTCTCTGCGTAATGGAAGGAGGGGTTAATGGCATGATATTGAGTTTGACAAGAGGAATTCATTCAGCTCAACTCCACACAAGCTCTTTACAGAGAAATCTATTCAGTAACATTGCCCCAAATATTCATCTTCAAATATTTTGTTCTCACAACACTCCCCATTCCTTTACCAGTCACTGCTATCCTTGTCCCTCCATTAATGGCAACATCTATGATAGTGATTGATACATGTTTGATCCTCAGTAGTGCAGATCTCTCATGTTTGAGGCCTGTTTTAACAACAGTTGAAGAGGACCTACCTAAACATACCCCAAGCTGGTGCTTTGAGCTCATCATGATGACTCACGCACTATTCCTTCAATTGCAACCTTCTTGCCCCTCAACACTTTCTTCTCTTGAGTGATTTCCCTATTCCAATAAAGAGCCAACCTTTCCCTACTTCCAATCTCAAGAGTGATACTCAAGATCTCCTGATCTTAAAATTAATCCTTGCCATCTACTCTACTCTCCCCACCTACTTTACTCTCCCATTACTGTCCAAACTTTGCCAAACAATCCTTAAGCCAATTCGCTATCATACCTCCCGAACTGACAAAATGCTACTGTCCAAACCATCCCCATATCTACTTTTATCTCCACCATTCACAGACCAACCAATATCACAACATCCTACAACCCTTACCAAGCCCCAATAGCTTACTATACCCTATGTCCCAACTTGCCCACTGTCACAATAGCTGACATGCCAACTTCAATTCCTCCCACTGTGTGTCAAGGATTCATGACTTAGTTCTCCTTTGCTATTCCACCATTGTCTCAAAACACCAAGAAATAAATTGCATATGCTATATCCTTAGTTAAGTCACATTCTTCAAAGGGCAACAACCATATCAGTGCCCAAGAAGAGCAGAGTGAACTGCCTCAATAACTTTTGCCCAGCTGCACTTACTTCTACTGTAATGAAGTGCTTGGAGAGGTTGATCATGGCCAGGATCAACTTCTGCCTAAGCAAGAACCTAGACCCACTGCAATTTGCATATTGTCACTAGTAAGAAATAACTTTCACAAGATCACAAGACAAAGGAGCAGAAGTAGGCTGTTCGGCCCATCGAGTCTGCTCCACAACTTTGCTCTTGTAGCCTTCAGTATTTTTAAATGAAACTCAGTAAGTATTTGATCATGTCCTTGCTAAAGTATCATCCATTCATTCTGGCTAAAGTGTCAAAGAACTTTCACATTTTGGTCTGCAATTAACTAAGAGTAAAAGGTAAATATTTGGACAAGTAACTCATCAAACTTGCCTCATGTTAGTAAGATTAAGTTTTATAAAGATATTGAATACTAAATTCCATTCATTCAATAACAAAAAGGAGGCACTGACAAACGTTTCAATACGAATTTGGCATCTGCATTCAAAAACATTACTGGTCAATAAGGAAGGAATTGCAACCAACATTCATATGACCCCCCCCCCCCCCGATAACCTCAGGCATGAGAACATACATCCTGCTGCTGTCTGTACAGTGTTTGTACATTCTCCTCATAACTGATGACCGCATTGGTTTCCTCCAGGTGCTCCAGTTCCCTCCCACAGATAAAAGACCTACTGGTTCATAGAGTAATTGGTCATTGTAAATTGTCCCATGATTAGGCTAGAATTAAATCGGGGGATTGCTGGGCAGCTTGGCTCGAAGAACTTGAAAGGCCTA
Organism: Mobula birostris; assembly: GCF_030028105.1. NCBI lineage: Eukaryota > Metazoa > Chordata > Chondrichthyes > Myliobatiformes > Myliobatidae > Mobula > Mobula birostris. The sequence continues at coordinate 20,521,115 of NC_092391.1, read as the reverse complement.
TTCCACATTGTATCTCCATAAATAAATAAATAACACATGAATTAAGAGTTGAAGTTAGCCATGTGGATCTTTAAGCCTTCACCCCAATTCAATAAATTCACAGGCATAATCTCAACTCCATATTCCCGCATTTTCTCCCCTTGCTTATTAAGAGTATGTAAAACTCTGCATTAAAACATTCAGAGACTGTTAAGATCTCCAAAGGCAACTTTCTGTTCGAAAGAAAATCCCTGAACTCTGCCTTACCTAGGCAACCCCACAACAGGTAGCTGTGAAGGCCAACGTACATAGAACATGGAAAATCTACAGCACATTACAGGCCCTTCTGTCCACAATGTTGTGCTAACCATGTAACCCACTCTAGAAACTGAATAGAATTTCCCTGGTGCATAGCCTGCTATTTTTCTAAGCTCCGTGTACCTATCTAAGAGGCTCTTAAAAGACCCTACTGTATCCACATATTGTATACCCAAGTTATTGGGTATATTTAAAGTGGAGGTTGATAGGTTGAATGGTGGACCAACTCAATGGGCTGAATGGCTTATTTATGCTCCTATATCTTATGGTCTTATTTATAAACAGTGTCCCCCCAACCTAAGTCAAGATTCTCTTACAGGAGGAAACATCCATTCCCCATATCTCAGGATCTTATATTTACCTAATGGCAATAAACTGCTGTCATAATGCTAATCTGAAAGGAACAGTGGTTAATTTTCTGAAGCAGAACAAAAGCAATGGCAATGAGATTAACGAGCAGTTAAGCAATTTTAATGGCTGGCTTTAAGCACTGCTCTGGAAGAAGGTTACTCCGGCATTGCACCATTTATTCATTAAGGTACTGGATTATTGAATGAGTTCAGTTTTCAAGTCTGAAAACATCAGTGAAAATGCTTGCTTTTAAAAAGTGATTTCATTCGAAATTCATTTATACACATCATAATCACCATTCAGTTTTCCCTTTGCTTGTTTTAGCAACTGAAATTGAAATCATTAAATAATTAAACATGTTATCACCCATATTCTATTAAAGCCTTTCCTTTCCCAGTTAATAGCTACAGAAATTAAAGTACTGTATAATTTTTCTACCAATGATATTAATCATTTTATCTTCAAAAATGCCAGTCTTAAAATTATTCAACCAAATTCTCTTTATGTCTAGGGATGGACTATTATTTTTGATAGATTGAAATTTGAATCAGACTTGAGAGCATAAATCACTATTCCTCTAACTCCACTGAGACATGGTCACAATTATCTAATACATACCAGGTATGAATTGGAGATCAATAAAGACTTCACCAATCAACTATGCAGATAGGAACTCCCTGTTGGGGAAACCCAAACAAAGTGGACTCTGTGTGCACATCAACAAAGGTTGGTGCATAAACTCTTCTGTAGTTACTGTACTGGTCACCGTTGTGTGACAATTGAACATCTTACAATTAAAAGCCAGCCATATTACATGCCCTTTGAGCGTTAACATTAAGGAAGCACTGAGAGAGCCTGAGAGTATCTACAAAATAAGGATTTTGTAGATGTTCTCCTTATAATTCACTCAGTTACTTGTATATTGTGTTTTACAGGATTGGTTTATATTTATATTGTGTTTTTAATTGAACTCTGTATACTTATTGTGCTTTTATATGTTGCATCGGAGCTGGAGTAACAATCAATTTATTCTGTTTTCACTTGGGTTTATAAACAATCTCGAATCTTTAATCTTGAATGATGGTTAAACATATTAAAAGTTTTCATGAACTTCTCTAGTTTTGACAACTTCTTGACAGCTCACAGCGGAACAGTTTCAAACAGAATTTTCCTCCAGATGTAGACAGGGGCATCCGCACATTTTTTGCTCAAATTTTATTTACCCAGTTACACTGATATTTTTATTGTGGTTATCTCAGAAGGCAGCATAACAGCAATGCAGAGCCATCTAGTGGTAGATTAGAAAACATGTTTTAAAAATCAGTCTGCAATTCTTCTACAGGACAATGGTGAGTTTTTTAAAAAAATAGTTGGTTTACAAAAATACTGAACCATGTCCCAAGATTTCTGAAACAGATTTTCAACCTTGTACAACTGCTGAGGAAAATATCAGAGATTATCCATGCCAATTACACAAATGATGGTAATACACTTGAGTCAAATTATAAACAATGAAAACATATATCAATGAGTGATTTTAAAAGTTAACAAACAATATGAGTTAAGTACATTCTGATTTGCTCTCTGTGAGAATTTTTCAATGTGTTTGACTGCTGCAGAGAGCCCCTAAATCAAATACCTCACAGTAGCTAACATTGGCAAAGGGGAAATCCACAACCCAGAGGTTGCACATCTTTAGGTAGGTTTGTATTAAGTCAGCAGCAAGTACTATTGATTTGTCCCCTCAACCTTTTCAAGAAAGCCTTGATAAATGGGATGTAACTGATGTTTCAATGACAAGCATGACTATAAATAATGCTTAAAGCATCTTATTTCCTATGAAAATAACTTCATGATCCAAACAGCAACAAACACTGCAAACAGGCAAATCCATGACAAAGTTAAATTTTGTTTTAGGAACCAAGACTTGTTAAGAATTATAATCTATTTTGCTATTAAAAACCCAGTTACATCCCAATCACTAGGTCAGAAAGGTTTTTTTTAAAAAAGGCTGAGATAGTTCATTAATCATTGTAATTTCTTCAGCTCACCAATTTCTATTGGTCTGGCCACGTTGTGTGCATCTGACCACAGACTCCCAAAACAGACAACATTATTCCAAGGCTTTTCATGTTAGCAAGTGGGGAGAGGCAAAGATTCAAGGACATGCTCAAGGATTTCTTTAAAATAATGCACAAATGAAAAATGCAACATCCTATTTGTCTCGTGGGAAACTCTAGCTCACAACAGTTTAAAGTGGAGGAGTAGCACTTATAACAAAACAGAAACTTGTGTGGAGGACACAGAAGCCCAGTATAATGGTGGAACATGGGAAAGATGAAAGATAGGGTAGTGGGGTGAGTACAGTCTGCATTCCCACACTGGCCTCCTCATTAGCTATCTCAAAACATCAAAACTTGAGTGAAAGCACATCATCCTTGATCCTGAGGGACCACTTTAAATAAGATGTCTTTTTTTAAAATGATTATGCACTGCAGTACTATCTGATGGGGAAGCAGTGAAACTAGTCATTAACTTCTGGATTTAACTGCAATCCAGACGTTGCTGTCAGACTTCATTATAACAGCGGGTGTTGATAGTCTTGGTGAGAATCATTATTGTTTTCACAAATTCCAGATCCACAATTTTTATAATCAAAAAGATCACAAACTGGACAAACATTCATTTTGTTCAGCAATCCTGGACAGGATATATTGGGGTGATACCAAATAGGATCTACAAAAGAGGGAATCATAAAATTGCCTCACTTGCTCCACCTCATTATGATTATTTCAAATATACTACCTACTCCCACTACCTACACTCCCAACCACCCCAGTGAATTTTATGTTCATTATAGTAATGACAATTCTGAGAAATAATGCATTTTATATTTTTAGGAACACAAGACTCATACACAAGTATGAATTATGGATCAATTAGGCATGCATTAAATTCACAGCCTGTGCCAAAAATGAAACATCCCCTCTTACTATTGGCTGCATCAGAGCACTATTAAGAGATACTGCATGGAAACAGGCCCTTTAACAGATCAAGCCCAAGCTGACACTCTGAGCATTAGTCTTTACACCACATTATCAATTTTATTCTCCCCACTTTGCTCCCACCACTCCCACTGCTTTTACCAGACTTGTATTGACGTCAGTGGCAAGTACTATTGATTCATCCCTCGACTTTTTAAAGACAGCCTTGATAACTAGGATGTAGCTGAGATCTTAATGATATACATGACTATAATTATTATTTAACAGTCTTTTGGTTCCTATGAATATAACTTTATAATCCAGGCAGCAACAAATGCTTAAAAGAGGTAATCCCCTACAAATTTATATTTAGTTTTAGGAACAAAGAATTTTGAGAAATATAACCCATTTTACCAGGGAACATTGATTTACTATCATTACAGAATTAACAGAGAAATCAGAATAAGAATTCTCCCAGATGGAGGGAGGCTGCAGCTCATTATCTAAAAGGTCACTAGAGGTAGGAGCCCTCATCGCATTTTAAAAGCAAAGGAATATGCACTTGAAGAAAAGTAACTTGCAGGGCTACAGAGTAAATGCTGAAAGGTGGGGGGGGGGGCAATGTTTTAGGCAAAAAATCCTGTAGTTATCGCCTTTTAATCCCTTCTTGGACACAAGGTCAACTTTAATTATTCTCATAAAGCCTTCCCAAAGCCTCCGTGAAAAAGGCAAGTATTATAAATCACAAGAGCCTCTCTTTGGAATGCATTTTTAGTCGGGGATATGTTGTTCTCAGTCTGTTTGTGTGAAAACATTGGACATGTGGTGTATCTGCTTTTCCAAAGCATAACAATCACAACTCGTTTTCATAAACTGCTTAATGTGGAAATCTGCATAAAAAAAAGGAAAACAGATTCTAGAAAGCTTAAATAAATTAGAAAACAAAGGGGACACTCAGCAGGTAGGTAATGTGTGTTGAAAGGGAAAGAATTCATTTACAAGAACACAAGCGGAGACACGATCCACTGTTGCTGATCTCGGTACATGAAGACCGAGGACACCACTTTAACAGGGACACTGCAGAGGTTGTGGCACAGCCAACCACAAAGCAGGTATGAGAATTTTTGGAAGCATATCAATGTTGATGCCATCTACAAAACCATAAGAGTCAAAGAAACACAAGCCAATAGAATTCAAAGATCAACTGAAGGGGTAGCAAATCAAGACTGAGGCACGCAAACGGAGGCCTATATAAACTTGAGTGATCCCAGAGAGAAGCACAAACTGTGCACTGAGGATGTCACCTCAACTGGTGATGAAACATCTGCAAGCTAATTGCCAAACTTGGTGAATATCGAAACAGCAAAGAAAAATAAAAACAACACTTGACACCATAAACTAAAAAAAGACTAAATAAGCTCATCAAAAAGGTTGGATCTGTCCTGGGCCACAACCTGGACTCTTTTGAGTTATTGGTGGAGAGGAGGTTACTAAATAAACTGTTATCCATTATGGACAATCTGACACATCCTCTCCATGATCAATTGAGAAAGCAGCAGGGCACCCTTTCGAACAGACTCATTCAGCTCCGCTGTCACAAGGATTTTACAGAAATTCTTTCCTACCAAATGCAATAAGCTTACACAACAAGAGAAAATCTGCTGATGCTAGAAATTCCAAGCAACACACACAAAATTCTGGAGGAACTCAGCAGGCCTGGCAGCATCTATAGAAAAGCGTATAATCGACGTTTCGGGCCGAGACCCTTCAGCAGGCAGTTCATCTCTGTGCAACAGGAGAACACACATCATTGTACAATAGCCTCTGTTTTATTATTTCATACATTATTATTTCACATTATTGCATTGGTGCATTATTATTGTGTATATTATTATTCTGTACTTTATTATTAGTTAAGCCTGCATACTGCTAAGTGTGTTTTTAAATGTTACCGCTGTAACGAAAGAATTTCCCACTTGGGATCAATAAGGTACTTATTATTATTAATAATGGATCTCAGTTCTGACACATACAGAAAATATCGAGTTATCTGAAATCATTGATTTCATATCGAGTGCCAATTACTTTAACAAAGCTTTAAGAATACCACCTCAACCGTCTTACAGTGAAGGAGGCCACATTCATATATGTCAGGGTTGAAATGAGATGGAAAATTAAAATGATAGGCAACTGGAAGTTCAGGATCTCCCTTAATGAAAATGATCTACAATGCAGAGACCCAATCAACAATTGATTTCTCCAACAGAGAAACCACATCATGAATATCGAATGTACTGCACTAGAATGGAAGAAATGCAAATAATTTGTTGCTTCACCTGGAAGAACTGTACGGGTTCCTACATGCTAACAGGAGATTAGGTAAAAGAGCAGGTCAGGTCATTTGATCGGACTCTGTCCACCTTCTTTGCAACTTAAAACTAACTTGTTTTCTCCCCTCCACAGATCTGATGAAGGTTCTTTGACCTGAGACAAATATATATCTCTTTCCAAAAATGCTGCCTGACAGACTGAGTTTTTCCAGCATCTTCTGCTTTTATACAGTACTGTCCAAAAGTCTTAGGCACATATTATACAGCTAGGGTGCTTAAGACTTTTGCACAGTACTGTATTTGTCAACATGGAGCAGGAAATAAGTTTGTAAATGAGGCGGGAGGAAAGAATGTTGGGAATGGTGAGGGTGGAGTGCCACGGGAGATTTTGGGACAGGTTATAGAGAAGAAGTGTCGGGGCAGGAGATAGCGTGGGTGCAGCAGACACACCCACCCTAAGATACCAGGCAAAGTTATTTGATTCCAAACAGCTGGTTTGATTGGTAATTTCAGAATGTTTCTCTGGTACTTCCTGCTCCCTTCCATTTTACACCAACCATGATTCCCCTCTCCTTGCCCCCATCCCACTTTCAGTCCACAATAGAGACCCATATCATAATCGGGTTTATCGTCACTCACATATGTCATGAAATCTGTTTTATTTTATGGCAGAAGTACAGCACAATACTAAAATTAGAACGTAAAATGTCTTCTTCATGAAGACATTACAAATAGACAATATGGATGTTGCTGGTTTTCTTCACACTCATTGGAGAACGCTGAGTTTGAAGCATCAAAATTGATTATGAGAATTTCTGGCAACATGACACACTGACAGTTCTGCAAAAGGTGCTCTATTAAAAGATACTGTACAGAAAATAGAAGATTAGATTTTTCTTGTTAGATATAGCTGAAAGCTACATGTCTGGGACAAGGAACCAGATACTCAGTGACAGTACATACATTGCTCCAACAAACAATTTATCCTACCACTTAACTTCAGTCAGTTCTTGAATGATGCATTACATGATGCACCCTCTTGTAACATCTACAAATACAATCAAGATTGCTGTACCTTTGATATTCCAACTGATGAGTAAAATAGCTACATTAATGAAATGGCATCAAAGAATGCAACAGAAACTTCTGTTAAAGGTGCGGTCCACAGTCAGAGAGTAGCAGATGAAGTCCATGTATTATGTGTACTGATAAGATCAGATTGGTCGATTGCAATGGCCATTAGCTATCAAAGTTCAAAGGAAGTTTATTATCAAAGAACACATACGTCACCCTGAGATTCACTTTCTAGTGGACACGCTCAATAAATCCAATAACCATAATACAATCAACGAAAGACTGCACCAACAGGGCAGACAACCAGTGTGCAAACACAAAAAGAAAGAAAACAAAGCAATAAAGTAATAAATATCAAGACCATGAGATGAAGAGTCCTTGAAAGTGAGTCTACAGGTTGAGGAATCAGTTCAGTGATGGACAAGTGAAGTTTAGGGAAGTTATTCCCTCTGGTCCAGGAGACTGATGGTTGAGGGGTAATAACTGCTCCTGAACCTAGTGGTGTGAGCCGAGGCTCCTGTATCTTCTTTCTGATGGCAGCAGTGAGAAGAGACCATGACCTGGATGGTGGAGGTCCCTGATGATGGATGCTACTTTCCTGCGACAATGTTTCATGTAGATGTGGTCAATGTTGGGGAGAGCTTTGCCCATGATGGACTTGGCTGTATCCACTACTTTGTATAGGGTTTTCTGTTCAATGGCATTGATTTTTCCATACCAGGCAGTGATGCAGACAGTCAATATTCTCACCACTACACACCTAGAGAAGTTTCTCAGAGTTTTAGATATAATGTCAAATCTTCACAAACTCCTAAGGAAGTTGAGGTGCTGCCATGGTTTCTTTATAATCATACTTACATGCTGGGCCGAGGACAGGTTCTCTGAAATGATAACACTGAGGAATTTAAAGTTGCTGACCCTCTCCACCTCTGATCCCCCGATGAGGACTGGCTCATCAATCTCTTCTCCTCCTAAAGTCAATAATCATCTCCATGGTCTTGTTGACATTGAGCGAGAGGTTGCTGTTGTGGCACCACTCAGCCAGACTTTCAATCTCTCTCCTATATGCTGATTTGTCACCACCTTTGATTCGGCCAACAACAGTGATGTCATCAGAAAACTTAAATATGGCATTGGGACTGTGCTTGGACACACAGTCATAAGTGTAAAGCAAGTAGACCAGGAGCTAAACACACAGCCTTGTGGTGCACCTGTGCTGATGGAAATTGTAGATTCTTCTCAGTTTGAAACTGCCAAGAAGTTTAGTTATTAAAAAAAGTCTCATTTTAACAAACTCAGTGGTAATTCAAGTGAACAATAGGAAGTTTGGCAATTCATTTGACAACAGAGGAACAGGGTTTGTTCAGTATCTGTGTCGCCAACATTAATGGCATCAAACAAACAGATTTGCAAATAAAGTTGCTGACTGACAAGTAGCACATTGACAAGTGAATGGATTCTGCCACAGACTGTTCAGCAATGAGTCAAGCCACTTATTCTTGTAAATTCAGCCAGAGCGCATTGTCTCATTAAAAACATTCGCTGCTGAGAGTTGAGTCACTGGAGCAAATATGGTGCAATTAGTACATAACATATAGTGTGTCTGTCTTCCCGTCAGTGGAGCATACCATAGTAGCAGGACAACTTTAATAGGAAAAAACTGGCTGAGACAACTCAAGCTAAAATGACAGATTTTGCTCAGTGTTACCTGTTCATTGATGAAATGGTGTAAAAAGAATGTTGTGAGGCAGCTATACTGGTAGAACTGATGCAAAGATAGTCTGTTGCCAGTCCAGAACAGAAATAGGATAGACTAGAACAAAATTATATTCTTGTGAAAAGTGACCAGAGTGAGTGCGCAACATCAACAGAGCTGTAGCTGTGTGAAAACTATTGAAACGCCATGAATCTAGCCATTAGTGTCAAACAATTTTCACCACGTTTTCACAAGACATCAATTCAGAATTATAGTATGTAGATTAAAGGCTTTCATATAATTGAATCTCTCCTATATCTCGCATATGTAAAATTGAGTGCTAGCAAAGATAATCAGTAGTATTTGACCATCAACACATGTAAGAGGCTCTGTTCATATACGTCAAATGGTGTGGCAGACTCAATGGGCTAAATGGTGTAATTCTGCTCCTATGTCTTATGGTCTTAATTTTGGCCATTTTCTTAGTTTACAGAACAATTCCACTAGATATCCACCTGCAGAAATCTTGATGAGGAGAAGATTGAGAATATCCTCCTTTTTCAACTACAAAGTACATTTGACTCCTGGAGTTTAAGCAGAAGAAAATGAGTCAAAAATATCTTGTTATACTAATAAGAAACAAGACAGTTTCAAGTAAGAAAGGGTTGTGCACTTAGCCTCAACTTGGCATTGCAGGAGGCTGAGGACAGACATGTTGGACTGGGAACCAAAATGGCTGGCAACCAGGAGCTCTAGACAGACACAGTGGAGTGAAGGTGTCTAGCAAAATAGTCACCCAGTTTGATCTGCTGTTACCATTCTAGTGGAAGTCACATAGAAAGCAGTAGATGCAATAAATAATGCCAGAGGATTTACATGTTAAATACTGCCCTAGATGATCATGAGTGAGGTGATGTTGGAATAGGTGTTCTACCTCTTACAGTTAAAGGGGTTATGGAGGGTACCCACATATTTCACCTTAACTTTCTCTCCAGGTTTCATATCTTTAGAAACTGAACATAGGACAGGAGTTGCAGACTGCAATGTTGATTGCTATACTTTCACTTCCTCTGTCAACTGCTGAATTAGATTATGCTTCAGGTAGTTACCAGGCACGAAAGAAACAAAGATCCTGGCATTATAAAACCAGTTTGGAAAACAGAGTTTAAACAAACATTTGATTGTAATAAAGAGAGTCAGGAAATTAAACAGTTCTTTTTATATGTACTTATATCATGTGCCAATTAGGAAGAAAGGAAATTTTCCATGTTTCAGACAATTATGGGTGCAGGTGCTATCACCACCTAGATTGAACTCTGATAGAGGTTGAACTCTACTTTGGAACTTCAGGAACAGTTATGTCATTGCGGTCTACAAAATGGAGTGTTTTCATGGACAGCACATTTCAGCTCAAGTGAGTGCTGCCAGACTGGGAATAGAAGATTGCCAGGCAGAGAGGAAAAAAAAAACAGACATGTAGTTCAGAAGACTCTTGCGAGCATCTTACTTTTCAACCAGTTCCGAATATTGATGGTTGAAAGGTTTCCCTTGGAGTCTGCAGCTGGAGGCCAACATTACAGCACCACGGACAGCTCCTTTATACAGGAAAAGATTGAGAGAACATCAGTCAAAGGGGATTTTGTAGTCAAGGGAGCAGATAAACGTGCTTGTGGTTGGAGAAGTGTTTCCAAGTGCTGTGTTGCCTTTTTGGCACTGTATAGAGGATATAACTGAGAAAATGTAGAAAATAGTGAAGAGAGAGGGTGAACAACAAAAATGTATAGTTCACATCAGTAGCAATGACATTGGTAGAGAACTAGATGCACTCTTTCAGGCAATTTTATTGGGAATAGCATTAAGCAGGATGTCAAATAACAGTGAGATGATTGAGATAAATCCAGGGGGAGATGGTGCAATGGGGATGACCTTATATTCCCGAGCAGTTAGCACCTGTGCGTGTCAGAATGATAAACCTCAAAAGATCACGGCCAATTACTTTGCAGGAAGGTTGAATGATGTTGTGGGGGTAATTGTAAATGAATTTAATAGTGCTGGGCACAAGCAAGTGTAAATAAAAAGGAGAAAAAAAAGATGCAAGAAAGATTGGAAGAGATAAATTCTATTTTCTATCTGTTTTCAAATACGTACAATGGTTGCATGTACAATATCTCTACCAATTCCTCTTGTGATTAGTGCCATATACCTTCCACACTCTGTCAGAAAAAAATCACCCTCAGGACCCTTTGAATCTCTTCCCTCTCTCCCTATAACAGTGTACCTTCTGTTTGAGACGACTCCCCTACCCTAGCAGGTAAATCTTAGAAAAGCTGCATTAATCACTGCTTCAGAGAGAGATGGAGTACTTTGTTTGGTTCTAGGTACCATATTTTAACATATGAACCTGTTAGAGAGGGTGAAGAAGGTAATTGGAAAAGAGGCTTTAGATAGTTCTGAATAGTAGCAATCAGTATTTCTTAATACATTTGACAGTTGGTTATAACAGAACCATGTTTAGTAATCTATCAAAGTTCTTTTTCACCAATTTTTAAGCCTTACAAATCTTCAATGAAGAAAGTTTTTAAAAAATAATTTCAACAAATCCATTTTCAACTGCTACCAAAATGTCTTCCTGAGACTGCAGTGAGCAATAAATTGCTGAATTGCAACTATTCTATTAAAAGCCAAGAAATATTCCTCGGACACTGAGGGTCTCCAACATTTAAAGCAAAGTGATTAATTATTTACTTATGATACTATCATTTTCCATCATATTACAAATGAAGTTAGTTATTATTCGGTATTTTAATGAAGAAAGGCCTCATATGAAAGTAGTTCTAAAGAGAGGAATTGATAAACCTTGACAGTTAATTGTTGTGGCAAATCTAATGTGAATTTACCACAAAAAAAACTTCAGTTCAATTTCTAACATAATATGACAGAGTTGTGGGATTAGAATTGAAGGCAATGCTTCTTTCTGTTAAGAATACATTCACATTTATGTAGTAAATGCAGTGGCAAAAGTCTTTAAATGAGTACAGAAATGATGAATTGTTTCAAAATATTCTCCTAACCAAAATATGAAAAATTAACTTGATTACTCAAAAAATATATAGTCAGTGGTCATTTTATTAGGTACCCCCTGTTCCTAACAGAGTGGCCATTGAGTGTATGTGCGTGGTCTTCTGATGCCATAGCCCATCAACTCCTTGAAAATCCCAGGGGATCAGCAGCTTGAGATACTCAAACCACCATGCATGGTGCCAACAATCAGTCCATGGTCAGAGTTACTTAAATCACATTTTCCCCAACTGTGAAGTTTGATCTCAACACCAAATTAACCTCTTGACCATGTTTGCATGCTTTTATACATTGAGTTGCTGCAACATGTTTGGCTGATTAGATATTTGCATTAACAAGCAGGTGCAGATATGTATCTAATAAAGTGGCTACTGAGTGTGTCTAGTTTAAAAATTTCATATTCCAATCTTCGGTCAGCTGTTGCAACAACGGAGTGGAAATAGACTGTAACTTCTCCAAACTCAAAGGAAGCTCAAAGGGGAAATAAGGAGATACAGTGGGACTCCCCTCCAAGTTGCTTTTCACCCTATATACTTCCTTCCAAAATGTCAGGAAGGAAAGTGACCATCCACCACCTATGACCATTCATAGGTGATCTAACAGAGCAACAAATTTCAACAGCACAGGCATTTAAATAGCAAGTTCAAAGTAAGTTTATTATTAAAAGGAGGCAGGGTGAAGTTAAGATGGTGCTAAACAGCAACTCTTACATCTTTATAAACAGCTTTATTTCTATCTTTGATATCTCTCTTTTTCCTTTTCAAGGTGTGGGGGGTTCTTTTGAAGATCCTGACCTGGAGTTACACTCTGACTTCGGTTCTTTGCAGGAATGGGACCCCACTCAGGGCCTCACGACCGGCTGCTTTTTGATGTCCAAGGACGCAGCCTGGAAGACGAGTGCACCTTCAGGGCTCCGGGATTTTGTGGCTCTGGGGACGTGCTGCTTCTAGGCCAGTGCCCCTGACTGAAGTGTCGTGGGAGAACATGGAACATTGGGTGCAGTGGGTTAGCTGTCGGGGGTTGTGTGTCCGGAGAGCTGTGCCTTTTTGGTGCCGGCTCTCCGGGCACAGAGCTCGGAAAAAGCAACGCAACAGACTTTTAACATTGTAAATCAGTGAGTTGTTTGTTATGTCTCTCCTCTCACTGTGAAATAGGGAAGTCTTTTTCCCTTATTGGAGGGGGAGAGAGAGCCTGTGGTATACTGAATTGTTGGGTGAACAAATAATTTTTCGGGTACTGCAAGTCTGTGTCTTTATTGATGTTTTGCTGCATTCTTGAATGCCCGGTGGAGGGTGATGATGCATTTTTGTTGGTGGGGTGGAGGGGTCACTGCTGTCCTGTTGCTTGTGTGTGGGAGGGGGAGTTGGTGGGGGCTTTGGGGTTCTAACGTTTTAACTGTCATTCATTCTTTGGGGCACTCCTCTGTTTTCGTAGAATATCTGCAAAGAAAAAGAATTTCAGGATGTATATTGTATACATTTCTCTGACATTAAATGCACCTTTTGAAACCTATTGAAAATACATACACATTACCTTGGGTAGCAGAGTAGGGGTACATTGTTATCAATAGAGGTGTAAGCTGCTCCTTCCCTCCACTAGCCTGCACCTTCAGCAAGGTGTACACCTGCTTAGCCCACACAACCCCCCCAACTAAGCTCACGTAAAGCCAAGGGTGCAAGTGGTGGATGGTCATATGGTGCATATCAGAAGTCCTGGTTATGCAACCATTGATGTTAGGCAGACAGTCTCTGAAGAATATTTACAATGGCTGGGGTCACCCATCTTGTAAAGTCACTGTTCAGAGGAAGTCAATAGCAAACCACTTCTGAAGAAAAAATTGTCATGAACAATCATGGTCAGGATCGCCTATGTCATATGACATGGCACATAATAATGCTGATGATGTGACCATTTACTACCCTGAGATTCATTTTCTTGTAGGCATTCATAGAACGTAAGAAAGTGTAACATAGAATTGTAACAGAAAGCAAGTGTAACTTATCAATATTAAGTGTTCCAGTGTAACTCACAGTAGAAGAACAGTGCAAAGTTTAACACTGAAGAAAACGAGATTATCCAAGCATTTTTCTAGCCCAAGCAAGCTATTAGTTTTCATTCAAAACTAGCTGTGAACTTGCAAACATACAAACATAAATATGATCTACAAGGCAGGTTTTCTACATACTAGAAATATATTTAATAAAATTGCAGCAGTAATGCTCAGTTTTGCAAAATAATATAACCCTTCAAGTCAGATCTTAGGAGATGTAATGCCCAAAGCTATAATTAGCTGTTTCACTCTTATGAAGACCTCAGAAATAATTACTTTAATTAACACTTCCATATTGCAGCCACTGTGATGTAGGAATTAAAGCTATCCGGACATAAACCATGTCCTTCACTGAAATGTAAACAGAGATAGCTCTTTACAATACACAATGGATGCAGCAGTGTGCCTCAACCCCATTTTGCCACAAAATGAGATATCAATCATGAAATATCTGCTGGATTCACATTGAGAAACACAAATCTGGTTGACTGACATGTTTCACAGAAGGAGATCTGCCTTACCAAACAGGGTTCATCTCAGTGAAAATGGACCCACAGTAAAGTGATCAGCTCATAAGTGTCAAACAAACCACCACCTTGGCAAGAAAGGCTGTTGGCAATGAATAAATTCAAAATTCTCAATAACTCAATTTTTGAGATAAATGTTCACTGTTTAATGAAAAATTGTGCAAAGGCACCATTAATTTGTCACATTTGTCAGGTCAGTAATAAACTTCTCTACCATTGCTTGGATGAGTGCATTCTAATAAAACTCAAAAAGCACAACATCATTCTGGACAAAACAGCCCACTGAATTAGCATTCCATCCACCAACTAAAACATAATTTCCCCAATCACCAATCCACCATGGCTGTATTTTACTTCATTTTAAAAAAATCACACTGTTATTGCGCTTACTGACAACGCCTCCCAACCCAGCAAGTTTTGCCACTGAGGAAATACCACCAGGCATGTGTGACCAGCAACATCCTGATCTGGAAAAGTTTTGCCTTGCTTTTGTTATCATGCCTACTCAATGGCATCTTGAGCAAAAGGACTGCTGAGGTTCCAAAAGAGGTTCATCATCATTGCACCAAGGAAAATTTAGAATAGATAACAAATGGTGCCCATGCCACCAATACTCACATTCAAGAAAAAGGAATTTCAAAATTTGGAACACATGATGCCATATAATTTGGGATAGATCGAATTTTTTCAATGTATTAACATCTGACAAAGGGTACTGAGCTCTAGAGTTCTGGAGCTCTAAGTAAACTGAATTCCATTTACAATTATATCAAAATCTGTGGGGAACAAAAGAGGAATTCTATTTATTTATTTATCTAGATTGAGATACAGCACAAAAGCAACCCTTGAGGGTCTTTGAGCCATGTCACCCTGCGACTCACCTTTTGAACGCTAACCTAATCACGGGATAATTTACAACGGCCAACTAACCTACTAACTGGTACGTTTTTGGACTGTGGGAGGAAACCGAAGCACCCAGAAGCCCACACGATCATGGGGAGAATGTTCAAATTCCTTACAGACGGAACTGAACTCTCATCTCTGATTTAGCATTCCACTAACTGCTATGCTACCATGGCACCCAAACATTTTCAAGTTTGAGAAAACTCGAAATTAGATGCTGTATCATAAAGTCATCGTGTCTGATTTCTGCATTGTAAAGATCCGCCAGAATTGACTGTTATGTGGATGTGAAAAAATTGATGTACAAACAATACATCTGATATAAAAATGATAAATGTTGGAAACTCTCAGAGGTCAAGCAATATCCTGGGGAAGAGAAACAGAGTTACTCTCTTGGATATAAGTTGCTGCTTTAAAGGTCTGAAATCTGAATCTTCACTGTGATTCAATATATTGCTGTAACAGGTTTGCTTTCACTTACAATGTGTCAGACCAATCTTCTGTTTCACAAATGTGGGTACTGGAAATTTGCAATGTAGATTTAGCAAAATCAAAGCACTGAAGCATGAACATATGAACTTCATATTGCACAGATTTATGAGACAGTGACATGCACTATTGTCAGATGTAATAGTATCACAACAATATTATTAGTGAAGGACTTTGAAAGATGCCTCATTAATAAAGAGAGGAAACAAGAAACTTTAAAACAGTTTTCAAACCAGATCACTCCATGAAGTGATAAAGATTTAATAATCCACTTATCACAATTGAAACCTTCGACTAATTCAAAAATTATTGTTGCATTGACCATCTTGAACATTTAATTCAAGAACAATCCAAAAGGCATAAAATTTCCCATTTTTAAAGCCACAATTATTCATCAAATAAGTTCTGACATGAAGTAACTGTGCATAAATTCCTTTTTTTTTGTCCCTTTATCCAGATTAGTCAGAAACCACCCAGGATGTAAATTCGCCTCCAAGCATTAATGCTTGCTGCCAGGGAGCCTTTTACAATGTAAATTTCACATTACAGCAGAAGATGTGGTAAACTCAGATGCTGCAGCCTCTCTGGTTCCAAACAATGGTGTAAGTGTTCATCCTTTATGACTTCTCACGATCCCAAGGCACTACTGGTTATAGAAACATAGAAAACCTACACAACACAGGCCCTTCGGCCCACAAAGCTGTGCCGAACATGTCCTTACCTTAGAAATTAACCGAGGGTTACCCATAGCCCTCTATTTTTCTAAGCTCCATGTTCCTATCCAGGAGTCCCTTAACAGACTCTATCATATCCGCCTCCACCACCGTCACCAGCAGCCCATTCCACACACTCACCCCTCTCTGTGTAAAAAACTTTCCCCTGACATCTCCTCTGTACTGACTTCCAAGCACCTTAAAACTGTACCCGATCATGATACCCATTTCAGCCCTGGGAAAAAGCCTCTGACTATCCACATGATCAATGCCTCTCATCATCTTATACACCTCTATCAGAACATCTCTCATCCTCTGTCGCTCCAAGAAGAAAAGGCTGAGTTCACTCAACCTATTCTCATAAGCCATGCTCCCCAATCCAAGCAACACCCTTGTAAATCTCCTCTGCACCCTTTCAATGGTTTCCACATCCTTCCTGTAGTGATGCAACCAGAACTGAGCACAGGACTCCAAGTGGGGTCTGACCAGGGTCCTATATAGCTGCAACATTACCTCTCGGCTCTTAAACTCAATCCCACAATTGATGAAGGCCAATGCACCGTAGGCTTTTTTAACCACACAGTCAACCTGCGCAGCAGCTTTGAGCATCCTATGGATTCAGACCCCAAGATCCCTCTAATCCTCCACACTGCCAAGAGTCTGACCATTAATACTATATTCTGCCATCATATTTGACCAATCAAAATGAACCACTTCACACTTATCTGGGTTGAACTCCAGCTGCCACTTCTCAGCCCAGTTTTGCATCACATCAAGGTCTCGCTGTAACCTCTGTCAACCCTCCACACTATCCACAATGCCTCCATCCTTTGTGTCATCAGTAAATTTATTAACCCATCCCTCCACTTCCTCATTCAGGTCATTAATAAAAAATCACAAAGAGTAGGATTCCCAGAACAGATCCCTGAGGTACACCACTGGTCACCAGCCTCCATGCAGAATATGACCTGTCTACAACCACTCTTTGCCTTCTGTGGGCAAGGCAGTTCTGGATCCACAAAGCAATATCCCTTTGGATCCCATGCCTCCTTACTTTCTCAATAAGCCTTGCATGGAGTATCTTATCAAATGCTTTGCTGAAATCCATATACACTACATCTACTGCTCTACCTTCATCAATGTGTTTCGTCACATCAGGCTCATAAGGCACAACCTGCCTTTGACAAAGCAATGTTCATAAATCCTGCCTCTCAGGATCTTCTCCATCAACTTACCAACCACTGAAGTAAGACTCACTGGTCTATAATTTTCTGGGTTATCTCTACTCCCTTTCTTGAATAAGGGAACAACACCCACAAACCACCAATCCTCCGGAACCTCTCCCATCCCCACTGATGATGCAAAGATCATCACCAGAGGCTCAGCAATCTCCTCCCTCGCCTCCCACAGTAGCCTGGGGTACATCTCATCCGGTCCCAGGGATTTATCCAACTTGATGTTTTCCAAAAGCTCCACCACATCCTCTTCCTTAATATCTACATGCTCAAGCTTTTCAGTCTGCTGTAAATCATCCCTACAATCGCCAAGATCCTTTTCCGTAGTGAATACTGAAGCAAAGTATTCATTAAGTACCTCTGCTGTCTCCGCCAGTTCCATACACACTTTTCCACTGTCACACTTGATTGGTCCTATTCTCTCATGTCTTATCCTCTTGCTCCTCACATACTTGTAGAATGCCTTGGGGTTTTCCTTAATCCTGTCCGCCAAGGCCTTCTCATGGCCCCTTCTGGCTCTCCGAATTTTATTCTTAGGCTCTTTCCTACACTACGGTTCCTGTACCCTACCATCCTTTCCCTGTCTCATTGGAAAGCACCTATGCAGAACTTCAGCAAATATCTCCTGAACAATTGCCACATTTCTTCCGTACGTTTCCCTGAGGACATCTGTTTCCAATATATGCTTCCACGTTCCTGCCTGATAGCCTCATATTTCTCCTTACTCCAATTAAATGCTTTCCTAACTTGTCTGTTCCTGTCCCTCTCCAAAGCTATGGTAAAGGAGATAGAATGCGATCACTATCTCCAAAATGCTCTCCCACTGAGAGATCTGACACCTGACTAGGTTCATTTCCCAATACCAGATCATGTACAGCCTCCCCTCTTGTAGGCTTATCTACATACTGTGTCAAGAAACTGTACTAAGAACACCAAGTACTGCAGGTCTATCCCACCAGCGAGTTGCTCAATTGCGGTAGAGCTGAGCTGGACTTGTTGTGTGCTGTGTTATGGATGGTGTGCCTGATTGTCTTAGGTATTTTTGTTGTGATTGCAAGACCTTGCTGCACACTGGCAACATAGAATACAGCAAGTCCAATTCACTGGTTCGTTGGTGGGAACGCCAGCGGGGGAGCTGTGTTGCCCTGATTGTTGCGTGAACAAGGCCCTCATGTCTCGAGGTTGCCTGTTGCAGCCAACAGGAGACACCAGATCTGACTGTGAGCTGTTGGATTCTGCACCAGGTTGGGTGCTGCCCTCCGGTGTTTGCTCGGTGGAAGACAAGTTGGATTGCGTTCAAAGCAGCTTTTCTTGGACAAGCTGAGGAACTGCTGGGGCTTGCAGAAACAAATTACTGGCATATGATTGGCTGATCAGATATTTGCATTAATGAGGTGTATAGTTGAACCTAATAAAGTGGCCACTGAGTGAAGAGCCCTGTAGAGCATTACTCACTAGATATTTTCATCTCATGCCCAACTGTTTGGTAATGGAAGTATAATCAGAATCAGGTTTATAATCACTAGCATACGTTAGAACATAGAACAGGCCCTTTGGCCCACAATGTTGTGCCATGTAACTTACTCTGAAGCTGCCTAGAATTTCCCTTGCGCATAGCCCTCTATTTTTCTAAGCTCCATGTACCTATCTAAGAGTCTCTTAAAAGACCCTATTGTATCCACCTCTATCACCTTCACTGGCAGTGCATTTCACGGACCCACCACTCTCAGTGTGAAAAACTTACCTCTGACATCTCCCTTGTACCTACTTCCAAGCACCTTAAAACTATGCCCCCTCATGTTAGCTATTTCAGTCCTGGGGAAAAGCCTCTGACTATCCACACAATCAATGCCTCTCATCATCTTATACACCTCTATCAGGCCACCCCTTATCCTCCATCACTCCAAAGAGAAAAGGCCAAGTTCACTCAACCTATTCTCATAAGATACGCTCTCCAATTCATGCAACATCCTTGTAAATCTCCTCTGTACTCTCTCCGTAGCATCCATATACTTCCTGTAATGAGGTGACCAGAACCGAAAACAGTACTCCAAGTGGAGTCTAACCAAGGTCTTAAATAGCTGTAATATTACCTCACGGCTCCTGAACTCAATCCCTTGGTTGATGAAGGCTAACACACCATACGCCTTCTTAACAAACTGTCAACCTGCACAGCGGCTTTGAGTGTACTATGGACACGGACACCAAGATCCCTCTGATCCTCCACACTGCCAAGCATCTTGCCATCAATATTATATTCTGTCTTCAAACTTGACCTACCAAGATTAACCACTTCACACTTACCTGGGCTGAACTCCATCTGCCACTTCTCACCCCAGTTCTGCATCCTATCGATATCCCACTGTAACCTCTGACAACCATCTAGACTATCCACAACACCCCCAACTTTTCTATCATCAGCAAACTTACTAACCCACCCTTCCACTTCCTCATCCAAATCATTTTTAAAAATCACAAAGAGAAGGGATTCCAAAGCAGATCCCTGAGGCACACCACTGGTCACACTGTCATAGTTCCCTCTAAGCTGTGCGCGTGTGAGCGCGCGCACACGTTTTTCAACCAGCGCACAAAGGAAATTAATGTGCGCACAAAAGGTTAGTTACCTAAAATAATGTAGTAATTAATAATTATACTTATTGAAAATAATCTTTTTGCTGTTTCTGTTAACTAGTTAGTAGTCGGTTTTTCAAATGCACGTCACTAATTTACGTCACCTCACCTTTCCTGTTCTGGTTTGTACAGCTGCATCACAGCGGCAGCAATGTTTGACGGACAGTGTTCATATCGTAAAGTTTACCAAGATCTGTTTCAAATCCTGTAGATAGCTTACTAAGTTTTTATTGGAAAAAATATTGATTCACTATGTCGAATTCAAAAGAAGCGAAGGGCGTGAACCACAAAAGAAGTGCAAATTTGTTTAAAGTTGAATGGCTTAACAAAATTGTAGAAACTGTTACACCGAAAGCTCATGAGGTCATGAATGTTCAGATATGAGAAATATTTATGTATGATTCGGGAACTAGAGTTATCTATTTGTATTGTCGTGATGTGAAAGTTGCTGGAAGATTTGCTAATGGAAAGAAGTGGGATGATATTTGGAAATCTGACTTTTTGAAGCGTCATTTGGCAAGTAAATCACATTTGAACAGTGTACAAAAGCTCAGGCAACAGAACCCATCATTACCTGTTACAGGAGTGCTATGCATGTTACGGTTGAGTGCAGATGAGCGAGAGCAAAAACGATCAAACCCAGAGGAGATCAAAGTTGAGGTACAAGAATGGTCAGCTTTTGATCTCTCCGCAATTGCAGATTGTGACTTCACATTTGGCGATGAACAAGTTAATGTCTGAAATATCATGATTTTCTAGCTGAAAATATTGTAATAGTTAGACAGTTTAATGATTTCAAATTTTCCGTGCAAGAAAAAATTAAATCCAAACCGATTTCAAACTTTGCTCAAATGGTGGCATTTGTACTTCAAAATGAACAGTTTTGTGACCTTGCACAGTTGATGGACATTGGGGAACCTTTCTTGCGTCTAGTGCGGTCTGTGAGCGAGGTTTTAGCCTAATGAATCAACTCAAAAACAAGCTGAGAAACCGTTTTAGGTGAATGTCATTTCGATATGTTAATGAGAATCAAAAGCAATCAATTGGATGGAAGTTCCTTTAGTCTAGATAGAGTTTACAAAGAATGGGTAAATGCCAAAGACAGGAGAGAGAAAAAATAACTGAGTGACTTAAATATGTATGTTATTTTGTTGTTATTCTGTGCAGTTTTATGTCAAGTATTTTGTAAGCCTACATAAACTGTGCCATGTGTACATTCAGTGCGCACATACTTTTGTCACAGGAAAAAAATTTGCACAACATAATATTTTTGCGCACACTGACTACTAAAAATTAGAGGGAACATTGGTCACTGTCCTCCATGCAGAACCCACAACCAGCCTTTGCCTTCTGTGGTCAAGCCAATTCTGGATCCACAAAGCAAGATCTCCTTGGATCCCATGCCTCATTATTTTTTGAATGAGCTTCGCATGGGGAACATTATCAAATGCCTTACTGAAATGCATATACACTACATCCACTGCTCTACCTTCATCAATGTGTTTTGTTACATTCCCAAAGAATTCAGTGAGGTTTGTAAACCATGACCTGCCTTTGACAAAGCATGCTGACTATCCCTATGTTGTGAATGTTTTTTTCTTTTGTGCAATATATAAAATATATCATAAATAACAATAAGAAATATATATTTTTTAAAAATTTAAAATGCAGTGCAAACAGAGAGAGCAAAAATAGCGAGCTAGTGTTCTTTGGTTCATTGTCCATTCAGAAATCTAATGGCGGAGGGAAAGACGCTGTTCTTAAAGTGTTGAATATGTGTCTTCAGGCTCTTGAGAAGAGGGCATACCCTGGGTGATGGGAACCCTGAAAGATGGACACTGCTAGTTTGACGAGTCACCTTTAGAAGATGTCCTTGAAGGTAGGGTAGCAAGTCTTCTGCAGCTTTTTCCAATCCTGCACAGTGGCCCCTCCTTAGAAAATGGTGATGCAAACAGTCAAAATGGTCTCCATAATACATTTGTAAAATCACCCGTGCATTTAAGCTGATCCACACCCCACAATTTTGAATTTTAAGCACGTCTAGAAGACACCAAACACGAGTGCAAGAAACGGCTATTAAGCTTCAGCATTCCAACAATAAATTAAAGAATGGGTCCAAATGCCAGTCCACAAACCCAGGCAACAAAGATACACTAGTTCTTTTTTAAATTTAAAAAATATTCTATGAAAAAAATCAAAATTGCATACAAGAGAAAACAAAGACAAAAATGTATAATGAGCTCATGATCACTGATGGCCATGTTATAAACTGAACTGTGCACAACTGCTAGCAAAATATATCTTTCTGAACAGAAAGAGCTTCCAACGTATTTGTAGCATAACTAATACAATCTCCATACAAATATTCCGCCCTCCTTATCCGTGAGGAATTGGTCCCAAGATCCCCCGCAGACGGCAAAAAACGCGGATGCTCAAATCCCTTATTTAACCTTTCTAAGTGCGGGTGGACTTTAGGACCCAGGGCAGCACGGGACCCGCCACCCTCAGTGTTTCTGTTCCGTTGACTTATAGTACCTGATACAATGTAAATGCTAAATAGTTGTTGTACTGTATTGTTTAGGGAATAATGACAAGAAAAAAAGTGTGCACGTTCAGTACAGATGCAACCATCGTAGCTCCTCTGGGAACGCTGATGCTGCCTCAGCATCAGCTGATGCTGATTCTCCCGTGGTCTTTAAGTTCTTGAGGCTGTAGCGCTTTACATAGCTAGCCAGCCATCCCTAGCACTAACACTTCCACGAATTTCAGCTTCTTTCTGCTTTATTGTACGAATGCTCGATTCGTTCTTACTGACTTTACAGCTCACTTCAGAATGCGACATGCCACTTTTCAAAAGATCTAATATTTCTAATTTCTCGGCGAGAGAGAGCACTTTATGCTCCCTCTTAGCCTTTGAGGAATTGCTTTGACCATGTAATTGCTCTTTAGGAGCCATTTTTTCACAGGAACAAAGTAGCGAACAATGCTCAAACAACGAGTGCTGGAGAGAGAACTTCTGGGTTTTCCCGATTCGCAGTTGGTTGAATTCGCGCATGCAGAACTCGCGGATAAGGAGGGCCGACTGTGATGTCCCTTCCTTAAGTTGCTTTTACATCAACTTGAGGTACAACAAATCACATGCAGAATCTTCACTGCCAAAAACTTGCATGGCAAGTTGAAAATGGAATTTCATTTAATTAACTTGCAGAAATGACACATCAGAATAATTTGGTTCTCACTGCCAAGTCTTAACGAAGTGCTAAGGAAGAATGAACAAAGAGTAATCACTTGAAATATTAAAAAAACACTTTTCATACATTAAGAGCATTTAATAATGCCTTATTGAAGTTTGCTGATGACACCACTGTCACTGGCCGAATCAAAGGTGGTGACAAATCAGCATAAAGGAAGGAGATTGAAAATCTGGCTGACTGGTGCCACAACTACAACACCTCACTCAGTGTCAGCAACACCAAGGAGCAGATTATTGACTTCAGTAGAAGGAAACTGGAGGTCAGTGAGTCAGTTCTCATTGGGGGATCAAAGGTGGAGAGGATCAGCATCTTTAAATTCCTCAGTGTTATCATATGTACAATTACAAAGAAAGCATGGCAACATCTTCCTTTGAAGTTTGTGAAGATTCAACATGACATCAAAAGCTTTGACAGACTGCTATTGTTGTCTGGTGGAGAGAATATTGACTGGTTGCCTCATGGCATGGTAGGGAAACACCAATGCCCTTAAATGGAAAATCCTACTAAAAGTAGTGGATATGGCCCAGTCCATCAAGGGTAAAGCCCTCCCCACCATTGAGCGCATCTACACAGAACACTCACAAGAAAGTAGCATCTTCCCTTCAATCTTTCCCATAACTATCGTGCATTCTAACTCCTCTTTCCTAATCACATGTCCAATGAAGTTACTTCACCTTTCATGATCTCATACATTATTTCTCTTTTTGTGCTTGCTCTGTTCATGACATCCTCGTTAGATATTCGTTTCTTCCATGATATTCTTTGCATCCTCCTCAAAAACCACATCTCTGCTGCTTCAATTTGTTTCCTCATGTTAATAGATATTGTCCAACATTCTGATCCATGTAACATAACTGGATAAATGTAACATTTCAGTACTCTGAGGCGGATTGTCATGCCTAGTTTAGTATTGGTCAGCATACTCTTCATTCTCGTAAAGGTGTCTTTTGCCATCCCTATTCTTCTTTTGATGTCCATGTTGCACCTGCCATCTGATGTCACCCAGCTTCCTAAGTAGCAAAAGTTCTGTACTTGTTTTATGTCTTTAATTAAAAAGATCACAGCCTTGAAGATAATATTGAAATACATACACTCAAGATGGTGGAGGAACTCAACAGGTCAGGCAGCACCAATGGAGAAAAATAATGAGCTGATATTTCAGGCCGAGATAATGAGCTGATATTTCAGGCCGAGACCCTTTATCAATTCTGATGAAAAGACTCAGTCCAAAACATCAGCTCCTTATTCCTCTGCATAGATACTGCCTGACCTGCTGAGTTTCTCCAGCATTTTGTGTGTGTTACTTGGGATTTCCAGCGTCTGCAGAATCTTTTGTGAAGCTGAAATACATACTGAGCATATACTCTGACAGAGCTATAGATTCAATTAACATCCATGAAAATAGTGGAGGACAGAATTCCAGTCATGAGTACTGAAAAATTACAAATATTATAGCATTCTTCAGAAATAATGTAGGTATGAACACAGGAATGAAATGTTCAGCTTATATACACTCCAACTATGTTCCACGCATCAATCTGCTTTCAGTTCATCAAAATAAATAGGGAAAGATCGAGAAATAATCTTCAGGGATAGAATTAGGACTCACTTGAAAAATAGTGAATTGATCAGAAAAAGCCAGCATGGATTTATTAAAGAGAAATCTGGCCCAATAGAGTATTTTGAGGAAGTACAAGAGAGGATCAGTGAGTGGAATGCACTTGGATTGTATATAAATGTCCAAAAACATTCGATAATGTTACACATATTTGACTCGTCATCAAAGCAAAAGGGTATGGATTAAAGATAGCACAGCAACATGGGTAGGAAACTGGCCAACTAACAGGAAGTTAGTGCTGAGAAGTTGTTTATCAGACTGGAGGGAAGTGCACAATTGAATTCCACGAAGGTCATTACTAGAACCATTCTGATTTTTAACATACATTAATGACTTGGATTGGATACACAGGGCACAATTTGCACACAGTTACAGTTATCTCAACAATCTTAGGGAAACACATTGTACAGTGAGTAAAATACTAATTCAGGAAGATGAGGAAAGGCTGGTGGATTGGGCAGATAAGATAGCACATGAAATTTTATGCTGAGGAATGTGAAATGTTATATTTGGGTAGGAGGATTAACGAGAGGCAATGTAAGCTAGATGGCATTATTCTTAAAGGAGTAACACAATGGATATCTCGGGCTGTGTGAACAGTGTTCATTGAATATGGCTTCAGCTCAAGGTTCCTATCTGTTCCACCACAATTCTTGACTCCCTTACAGGTCAAAAATTGCATCTCAGTTTTGAATAAATTCAATGATTCATCTTCCACAAGCCTCCAAGGTAAAGAATTCAACAGATTAGTTACCCTCAAGAAAGAAATTCCTCCTTCTCTCCATCTTAAATTGGTGATGACTCCCTAACCTGAAACTATGCTCCTAGTTCCAAAATTCCTCCATGATGGGAAATATCCTCTCAGCTTCCACCTTGGGAGTGATGGAGGATGAGAGGTGACCTGATAGAGGTGTATAAGATGATGAGAGGCATTGATCGTGTGGATAGTCAGAGGCTTTTTCCCAGGGCTGAAATGGTTGCCTCAAGAGGACACAGGTTTAAGGTGCTGGGGAGTAGGTACAGAGGAGATGTCAGGAGTAGGTTTTTTACTCAGAGAGTGGTAAGTGTATGGAATGGGCTGCCAGCAACGGTGGTGGAGGCAGATATGATAGTCTTTTAAGAGACTTTTGGATAGGTACATGGAGCTTAGAAAAATAGAGGGCTATATGTAAGCCTAGTAATTTCTAATCTAGGGACATGTTCAGCACAACTTTGTGGGCTGAAGGGCCTGTATTGTGCTACAGGTTTTCTATGTTTCTAACTAGCTTTCATTGTAAAGATGGACATTTTTTGTGTCCATTGTTGCACTAGTGCAGTGAAATGACTCAGAAGATTTTAACCTTATCAGAATTGTCCATAGGCCTAGGCCTAGAATCCTCCTCTTCCATCTCACACCTCCTCTTCAAAAAACACCACACTGGACCATCTTTAGATTGAAAATTTCTCTCCAATTTTCTACTACACTGGTAGTTTGTTCGCTCCCATAAGTCAGTCAGTGGTGCGCAATGTGAAGTTGGGGGGAGGTAATTCGGGAGGGAGAGGCTAACATCACACCCAAGTTGGGCGAATCCATTCATTGCTCTGAATAGGCACTTCACGCTCAACAGCCTACTCTCCTCCCCTCCATGCAATACGGCGTTCACCGATTATCAACAGCCTCCCCTATCTTGCATCAAAAACTGAGAAAGGACTCAATCAAATAAACACAGTCCGATAGCACACTGCCATATTGGGCTGAGATGCTAACGGGGTTGCTTGGTCACTGCAAGCGCCAGCATTGCGTGAAGTTCAAAAAACTATGATTGTTTTAAAATCGCAATCTCTCATGGAACCCCTAGTGACCTCTCATGGAACCCCAGTTAAGGAACCCTGTAACAGAGGGACAATATGTGGAGAATGATAATTTAAAGTTCTTTAGAATATTAGAAGGAATTAGATATATTAATGCTTAATATTTATAAAGAAGAAAATGAAATTGCTCATTCAGTATAGGTCATTTCAGCTTGCCTACAACATATAATAATACTAAAGCTCTGCACTGCTCTGTGATTTGGTGTAGCAGTCATTTAGCATTTGGCTTTGAGTGACATCCCAGCTGTCCCCGAAATACTGCAATCCTCTGGTCTCATTTCTTATTTCAAAATTAGTTTAGGGAAGAGATCTTTGTACAGGCAGTGCAGAGGTGGTTATCAAAAGTATATTAAGTTTGTGACTAGGAAAGGTCTATATTGTCTAGGTGTGCATCGGATTTTCTGGTGACTTGATAGAGGTGTATAAGATGTTAAGAAGTATAGACAGAGTGGACAGCCAGAGAGTATACCCCAGAGCTGAAATAGCTAATGCTGGAGGCCATAACTTAAGGTGATTAAAGGAAGCTATAGGGAATGCTAGAAGCAAGTTTTTTTTTACACAGTAACGCACTGCCAACAGATGGTAGTAGAGGCAGATACATTAGGGACATTTAAAAGGCTCTTAAATGGGCCGGCAGGTAGTGTAGTGGCACCAGCACCGGACTTTGAGGCGGATGGTCAAGTCTGGCTGGGTCCCAAACCAGGCAGCAGCAGTATCTGTGTGGGAAGAAAGGCAAGATAATCCCGTATCTTGCCACAAAATCCCATGGATACCTACACTATCCATGCCATGAACCGACAGTGACTTGACGGCATTTAACAACACCCTCAACAAAAAGAGGCACATGGTTGAAAGAAAAATTGATTCTTATGCGTAAGGGAAGGGCTAGATTGATCCACACTACGCCCACACTAGACCAGATAAATCCGTAACCGAAGCTTTTTCTCTTCCTTTTGAACTGAAATGGCGTTTTCCTCCCCCAAAAACGGAGCTTTTCTCAAACACCCTTCAGTGTGTGTAAATTTGAAAACGCCGATTATGCAGAGCAGTGTGGACGGGGTAACCAGAGATTTCTAAAAACGCTATCATGACGTGCCGGAACAGATGGTGGCAACAGCGCAGCATCTCATTGTTTTCTTGAGTGCAACTCTCCACAATTTCAGAACAGATGACAACGAGACTGAAGCCAGAAGAGTTAGAAATGTACTCACCAAGTACTTTGACCCATAACTTACTGAATAAGTAAGTATACTCACTTTGCCCTGTTTTCTGTCCTCGCTTGTATGAAGGTGGTTTACCTATTTATGCAAGTACTTCTCTGACAATAGATGTGTAACAGCCTAATGTAACATTGTATGGAAATACAAGATAACACTGATGCAGAAATGATTTATACATTTAACAAGGTGCTTTATTAATGCAACAGAGTTAGTCAGTGTTTCAATGCTCGTCGTCAGCCGGGTCATACAGTCCGTGAACTCCCTGCCAGTTGCCTCCATACGCTCCAGTATTTGTTTTTTTTAGTTTTAAGTCCTCCTGTGCAAGAGTCAACAGCTGTCCCTCGTTTGGCAATTTCCTTTTAAGTTTTTCTAGTCTGTAACTGCACAAACACGCACTTTCACAGTGAGATTCGACACCAAACATGTTGCTTGTTTTCTGTAGATGTGTCCTGCGCATGCCCAGTAGGAGCAGATTCGCCCAAATACCCGTTTTAATGTGGACGGAGGTATTTTCAAAAACGCTTGGTGTGGACTCCTATCGTTTTTACATGAAACCGGCGTTTTCAAAATTATCCAGTCTAGTGTGGACATTGTAGGCCAAATGGCTGAGCTGTACTGTTTTATGTTCTAATTATTTACACTTATTTCTGACTCAGAGAATTGCAGTACTGCTGTCAAGCACTGTTTTAAATGATCACTTGAAGAGAGTAATACAGTTCCATTGTGTTCCCATATCCATTCACAAATATTAATTTTATTGCTGGCCATTGGATCTAGAAACATAATCTAATATACATTCATTAGCCATTTTATTAGGTACAGGAGGTACCTAATAAAGTGGCCACTGAATAATTTATAGAGGAAAAGAAATCTGGAAGACCACTCATATAGATTTGCAAATGTATTTTAAATGTCGCAGTTGTACCTACCTTTATCACTTCCTCTGGCAGCTTGTTCTACATACTCACCTCCCTCTGTGGAAAATGTTACCTCAGGTCTGTTTTATAACTTTCTCCTCTCACCTTAAACTTACGCCCACTAGTTATAGACTCCTTTACCTGGGGAAAAAGACTGTGTTGATCTATCCTCTCTGTGCTCCTCATGATTTTATATGCCTCTATAAGGTCACCCTCTAGGGAAAACAGACCCAGTCTACCTAATCTTTACTGATAACCCAAGTCCTCCAGTCCATGCAACATTACTGTAATCTCTTGGTACCCTTTCTAGCTTAATGGCACCCTTCCTAGAACATGGTGACCTAAATTGCCCACAAAACACAAAGTGCAATGTAATCAACATACTGTCAGTATTAAATCACATCAGCCGTTTCCATGCCAACTTTCCCAGTTGATCGAGATATTGTTGTGGCCTTAGACAACCTTCTTCAGTGACCACTATACCACTATTTTTGATGTCATCTGCCTGTTTACCAATCATGCCACCTACAATCCATTTCAAATCATTAATGTGCATGATGGAGAATAAGGAACCAGGCATCAATCCCTGAGGCACACCATTAGTTACAGGTCTCCCCGTCTGAAAAGCAACCCTCCACTCTTGTGCTCTGCCTAACACCAAGCCAAGAGTGTACTAAACTGACCTTGCTCTTGTACGGTACCACACTTCAAGCTGGATCTTGCTGAAGCAGGCTAACCAACACTTCATATTAGACTTTCCTCTGCAGATTCAAGGTCATCGAAGACGATGAATTAAAGAAAAATCAAAGATTGAAATAAAACAAGAAAGGAAATACAATCCTTTTTTCTTGTACCTTTCTTGCGTAATTGATAAAATTTGGATATCAAAGCATATCAAGATCACAATAAAACAAGTGCATGCAAAAGTTAGGGGAATATTTATAAGATGAGATAGATGACAAATCTGAAACAAAGTATCAAAACCCACAGAAGTTAAACAAAATCTTCCACATACCCACATACTTGGTTAGTAGATGGATTAGCAGTTAGTGCTGCTGCCTCAAACTCCAGGGACCCAGGTCTGAGCCCGTCTTTGGTAACTGCCTGAGTGTAATTTGTATTTTTCTCTGGAGCTGCATGGGTTTCTTCCAAAACATGTTGGTAAGTTATCTGAGTACTGCAAGTTAGTGTAGGTAAGTGACAAAAGATTCAAAGGGGAATAAGGAGGGAACATGGAACTGTTCTCCTGGAAGTTAGCATGGATCTGATTAGGTCAATAGCCTCCTACTATGTCATAATGAGTATATGAACACTAAAAGCATTCCCATGGAAGAATCCAAGAAATCTAGAGTGGAAAATGTAAAATCAATAAGATCTTAACCCTGAAAAGAATACAATTCCTTAAATACTAACAGTATTGTCAACTGATTATCTAGACCTTTTTTCTCCATTTGCAAAAATATTAGATGTTCCTGTACTACAGGACATATTTGTTCTAAAAGTACTTAATGGTACAACCTTGATCGATATTTTTACTATATGAGAAATACTTCTACAAGCAAGATTTGTGACCAAAAGCAAATCTAAACTTTTGGTAAAGCTGCTCCTCCAGATTTTTTCTACCTTAAATATTTGAAGTCAGACAAACTTGATTACAAAATACAGTGAATTCCGGTTAATTAGGCCATCAGTTAATAAAGGAAGCCGCTTATTTGGGACAGCTCTTAAAGAACAAAAACTAATCGTGAAAATTGCTGGGATTGCCTTTGTTTATTTTGGACTCTATGCCGCTTAATTGGGGTAGGACACTTACTTAACAGGTTCTACCTAGCATCAGTCGTGTGCACTTGTGTGGCCATTAGATACCACACTGTGCTTAGAGGGAACAGTTTTTAAATAGCAACACTTGCACGTGTTTGTGTTCAAAAAGCAGTGATTTTTGTCATTCATAGATGGCGAGAAATAAGCAGTAAGGCAATTCAGAACTGTCTTGTTCACTGCAGATTCAAGCATTCAGACTTGGTAATGCCAGAAACCGCTGGGAATAAAAATGAAACAATTTCACTACTTCAATAAGTTAGGAAAGTCGAAGAATTAAAGTATCAACAATTAATTTGAATGTTACCGTTGGTCCCTACCAGACACTCAGCTCTCACCCGTGGCTCCAAGTTGCTGCTTGTATGTGGCCACACCCTGGTATCCTGGTACACCGTTTCAACAGGTGGGTTAAGCCAGGTGAGGGTAGCCGTCAGGTCTCATATCTCAGTGAGATAGCAAAACGCCTTTCCTAGCATGCGAAATCAGCTCCAGCGGACTGGGCGGATGAGATCTGCCATGAGATCCAATGGCAAGGAAGGTGATTCGGAAACGCTCCATGGAGAGCAAAGAGCATGACAAGACCCAGAAAAAGTCATAGTCATCCACTGTAACCAGGAAAGACCCTAGTTTGTGACGACTACCCATCCTACTGGACCTGGACTTCCAAGGTGGAGAGAGTTGAATTGCTCCAGTGCAACAGCTTTTCCACTTTAAAAACTCTCCGGCACAGTTTTCCTATCATCATCGGATATGATGGCAACCACCAGTAGTATTGGTAGTGTTCTAATTTGTTCTGTATTTCATTTAAATACATAATTTGTTACTCAGTTAAATGGTAGTTTGTGTTTTTTTTTATACCTTTTTAACTATTTCTTTGCAACTGACTATTTGGGGTAGCTGCTTAATTGGACCAAAGTGTACTGGTCATGATGTGTCCCAGTTTACAGGAATCCACTGCACTTCCACTCACCGCAAAAAAGTAATTTAAATGAGTAGTCCAAAAAGCGTCTTGACCCATAACATCAACTGTTTATCCCCTTCTATAGGTGTTGCCTGGCCTGCTGAGTTCCTCATGCATTTTGTGTCTGCTGTTCTGAAATTTCAGCATCTGGAAAATCTCTTGTGTTTAAAGCCAAGGAGAAATTTCAGAGTACAAAGCAGTGAAATAGTGAATGAAAGAAAATATATCAAATATTGAAAGGTGAAATTTTGCAAGGACAGCAACTTTCTAAGGGTTTATTTTCAAGGAGGGGTAATTAATTAACTGTAATGTCCGCTATCAAGGACAGTAGTCAGTAATTTACTGGAATATGATAAAATGAGCAAGAAGTTTCATGATTGAGGTAAAATCAAAGTGGATGTGAGTGGTCTAATTAGAGAAATAGAAAGAGACATGGTGTCAGGAATAAGGGGACACAAACTTAGTGGCCACTTTGTTAGGTACACCTTCTCATTAATGCAAATATCCAATCAGCGGGCAGCAACTCAATGCATGAAAGCACGCAGACGTTGTCAAGAAGTTCTGTTGTTGTTCAGACCAAACATCAGAACGGGATAAAACTATGATCTAAGTGACTTTGACCATGGAATGATTGTTTGTGCCAGAAAGTGTGGTTTGAGTATCTCAGAAACTGCTGACCTCCTGGGATTTTGATGCACAATTGTCTCTAGAGCTGACAAAGAATGGGTCCAAAAACACCATTAGAGGAGAATGGTCAGGAACTCAGCAGGCCAGGCAGCATCTATGGAAAAGAGTACAGTCGCCAATCCGGGCCGAGACCCTTCAGCAGGACCGGAGCAAAAAAGATGAGAAGCAGAGTTAAAAGGTGGGGGGAGGGGATGGAGGTGATAGGTGAAACAAGTAGGGGGAGGTGTGAAGTAAAGAGCTGAGAAGTTGATTGGTGAAAGAGATACAGAGCTGGAGAAGGGGGAATCTTATAGGAGAGGACAGAAGGCTATAGAAGAAAGAAAAGGGGGAGGAGCACGAGGGATGCAAAGGACAGGCAAGGAGATAAGGTGTAAAGGGAAAAGGCGATGGGGAATGGTGAAGGGGGTGGGGGCATTACCGGAAGTTTGAGAAATTGGCATTCACGCCATCAGGCTGGAGGCTACCCAGACAGAATATAAGGTGTTGTTCCTCCAACCTGAGTGTGGCCACACCGCGACAGTACAGGAGGCCATGGATAGACATATTGAAATGGGAATGGGAAATGGAATTAAAATGGGATCTCCCAGTGGCCATCCATTTTAATTCCACTTCCCATTCCAATTGTAGGGAGGGTTGGGTAGGGGTTGAGCCAGGGTGATTGTGAAGTTATCTGGGCAATGAGAAAAGGGAGGCGCACTTGAAGGGTGACAGTGTGGCAAAAAGAACAAAGACAAACACTATAGGACTTGTAAAATGCAGAGCAGGTAGACAAGAAGAGCATAGTAGCATAGTGGTTAGCACAATACTTTACAGCATCAGCGACCTGGGTTCCATTCCCTCTGTAGCCGGTAAGGAGTTTGCACGTTCTCCCAGTGACCTTGTGGGTTTCCTCCACCAGTCCAAAAACATACCGGTTGCTAGATTAATTAGTCCTTGCAAATTGCCCTATGATTAGGCTAGGGTTAAATCAGAGGTTGCTGGGTGACATGGCTCAAAGGGCCAAAAGGGCCTACTCCGTGCTGCATCTCAATAAAATAAAAAAAAATAAAGGGAAAAGCAACAAATAAATCACAGAAGAATGATTAATAAAGACAGAAATCAAGTTAGCCGAAATTATAGAATTCAATGTTCACTCCAGGAGGCTGCACGAAAGACAAGGTACTCATTGTCAAGTTTGCATTGGGCTTCACTGTAATAGTACAGAAGGTCACATACCAATAGATCAGAGTAGGAACAGCTTGGAGAATTAAAGTGGCAAACTCAGAGTCACCACAAAGTGATCATTCAGTCCACATTTGGATTCTCCAATGTAGAAAAATTCTGAATGCTGTATCCAGTATTGGATGAAATGCAAATGAATTGTTGATTCATTTGGAAACACTGGTTTCCTGGATGGTGGGAAGGGAAAAGGTAAAAGGACAAGTCTTTCATTGTCTGTTACGTAAGGGCAACTGGAGTGAGAAGGGAAAGTGTGGACCAGAGAGCCATAAAGGGAATGGCCCCTGTGAAATGCTGAATTGGGAAGAGACAGGAAGTACTATCTGGTGATAGGATCTCCTCAAAGGCGGGGAAACTGCAGAGAATAATCTGTCGAATACGGAGGCTGGAAGGTGAGGACCAGGGGAATTTTATTTTCTGCTCTGACCCAGAAGAGAGGGAATGAGATTAAAGGTATAGAAAATGGAGGGCTAAGGGCTTTGTTAATAGCTGTAAAAGGGAAACCTGCAGATGCAACCTAACCTGAGTCAGTGAAGATGCTGCACTTCAAGGAAGATTTGTGCACATCTTTGATTCTTTTCATTTTCCACCTTGTCATCTCCTCCCACAGCAGACCTTAGAAAAGGGTTGCTGTTCTAGGAATCTGATGCCTGACAGGGTCTACCCAATAAAGGCTGCTGATAATGCTAGGGATGTTGGTTACTTAATACCCCAATTTCACTGAAAGGATAAGGTTAGGTTACTATTTTGAAGAACTTTTGAATCTCCCAATGTTCTCCTCACAACTAACTGAAATAGCAACAAATTTAGCATTCATAATCCAGATTATGTGTGCCTTCATCCAGGTTATTTGTACAAACTGTAAATAACAAGTTCTTACATAAAATGTTGTGGCACACCACTTGTTATAACTCGTCAATCAGAATAGTCACCCATTTATACTTAATCTCAGTTTCCTGTTAATCTTCTATCCATACTAATACCTTCTACATGATGGTCTTTTAATTTTTTGAAGTTCAAAGTAACATTTATTATCAGAGTACATACATATCACCACATACAACCCTGAGATTCTTTTTTTGAGGACATACTCAGCATATGTATAGAATAATAACTATAAACAGAATCAATGAAAGCAAGTAGAACATAGAAGACAACAAATGGGCAAATGAAAAATAAATACCATTGCCATAGCATAAAGAGCTCCAGTAAATTGGTGAAACATGCTATAATCTTCAAAACAAAACTGCCCAATTTATCCTGTTTCCCACTAATGAATAACTTTTGAAATGAAATATTTGTAATGCAGTAAATGATGATAATGTGGGGGGGGGAACTCACTATTTCAAATTGTCCATTTGACCTGAAGCAAACCTAACCATTAGCAGTGGACCCCATCCACCCAGACATTTAGAAAATGAAGAGGGCCAAGTGAGCCAACCCTCCACACCTGTGAAGAAGCCTGCTTGAAGGACAGGCCCCAAGGAGTAACTTGACCTTGCAGACATTTAGAAGTTATTGAAATAGATATAGTTTAAAAAAAAACTACAAAATAAGTATGCATTAAAATATAAATAATTAAAATAAAGTAAAATATTTCATGCATTTATTTTTACCATAGGGCCAGCAATCCTTTTCAATATACTGAAGTCATCTTTTCTTCAAAATTCATCCAAGATCTCTATTTGGCACATCAATGCTCGCACAGTAGATTCATTATACACAAACCTGACATGTGCTAGATTTGGGATGGCTGATAGCCAGCAGCTCCAGAGGGAACAGCTAGCTTACAGGTAGCACAAATCAGGCCACTGATAAAACCAAATCACACAGTGAACACAGAACAGCCAGTTTAGTCAATTATTTCATACTATCAGTTTCACCTTAACAAAAAAATTCTCATTAATCTATCACAGATGGATTTGAAATCAGTAACACATTTTACCCACAATATTACTTTGCACAATTTTCATTTAAATAATTAAAATCTCAGTCAAATCAATATTTATTCACATCTTATAGCTGTCCTGAAGGGAGCATTTAAACATTTTATTGATATTAGCCTCGGTTTATTATTGTCACATGTACTAAGATACAGAGAAAAGCTTGTCTTGCATACTGTTTCTACAGATCAAGCCATTCTACAGTGCATTAAGGTAATGCAAGAACAATGCAGAATTAAATGTAAAAGCCACAGAGAAAGTGCAATGCAGATAAACAATAATGTGCAAGATCATAATGACATAGACTCTGAATTCAACAGTCCATCATAGATAGTGAGGTCATCAGTCCATCTTATCATACAATAGGTCTGTTCAAGAGTCTAATATCTTTCAGTTTGAAGCTGTCCTCAAGTTTAGTGATTTATGCTTTCAGGCTTGTGTATCTTCTGGCTGATGGGAAAAGGGAGAAGAGAGAATTCCAGGGTGGGTGGGGTCTTTGACTATGCTGGCTGCTTCACTGAGACCGTGAGAAGTCTAGACAGAGTCCATTAAGGGGAGGCTGGTTCCTGTGATGTGCTGAGCTGATTCCACAACTTTGCAGTTTTTTGCAGTCATGTGCAGAGCAGGTACCAGGCCAAGCCATTATGCATTAGACTGAATGCTTTCTATGGTGCCCCTATAAAAATATTGGCAAGGACAGATGGGGACATGCAAAATTTCATTAGCTTTCTGAGGAAGTAGAAGCATCTGAATTAGGGAGTGAAATTCAGTACAACACCATGAAATTTTAAATGCATATAAATGCAATACTTCATTGAAATGTATACAACATTTTAAAATGTTTTTAAAACAAGTCTATTTCAGTTCTCTTTTTGCTGTCATGGAAATACAGTGCCTATGAAAAGTATTCACCCACCCACCCGGGGCAGTTTTCATGTTCTATTGTTTTACACTATTGAATCACAGTGGATTTTATTTGCCATTTTTGACACTGATCAACTGAAAAGACTCTTCCGTGTCAAAGTGAAAACAAATTTCTGTAAATTGATCCAAATTTACAATTATTAAATACAAAATACAGTAATTGATTGCATAATTACTCATGCCCTTCAAATCAGTATTTAGCAGATGCAACTTTGGCAGCAATTACAACCTTGAGTCTATGTGGATAGATCTTTATCAGGACACTGCAATTTTTCCCCATTCTACTGCTCAAGCTCTGTCAGATTACATGGGGATTGTGTGTCCCTTTTCAACTCCAGCCAAAAATTCTCAATTGGATTGAGGTCTGGACTCTGACTTGGCAACTCTAGAACATTAACTTTGTTGTTTTTAAGACACTGTTTTGTAGCTTTAGTTTTATGCCTGGGGTCATTGCCTTGCTGGAAGGTCACAGTTTGCTCTCCAAAGTCACAGTTCTCTTTCAGACTACATCAAGTTTTCCTCCAGGATTTCCCTACATTTTGCTGCATTCATTTTATCCTCTACCTTCACAAGCCTTCCAGGCCTGCTGCAGTGAAACGTCCCCACAGCATAACGCAACCACCACCATGCTTCATGGTAGGGATGGTGTGTTTTTAATGATGTGCAATGTTTGTCTTACATCAAGCATAGCCACAAAGCTCAATTTTGGTTTCATCAGACCATCAAACCTTCTTCCCACTGATTTCAAAGTCTCCCACATGCCTTCTGGCAAACTCTAGCTGAGATTTCCTGTGAGTTTTTTTT
Organism: Mobula birostris; assembly: GCF_030028105.1. NCBI lineage: Eukaryota > Metazoa > Chordata > Chondrichthyes > Myliobatiformes > Myliobatidae > Mobula > Mobula birostris. The sequence goes on along the minus strand of NC_092391.1, from coordinate 20,483,542 downwards.
TCCAAAACTGGCTTTCTCTTTGCTACTCTCCCATAAAACTGCGACTGGTAAAACACCCAGGCAACAGTTGTTGTAGGCACTGTCTCTCCTAGCTCAGCCATTGAAGCTTGTAACTCCTCCAGAGTTGTCACAGGTCTTTTGGTGGCCCCTATCACTACTCCCCTTCTTGCACAGTCACTCACATGAGGACAGCCTGCTCTAGGCAGATTTACAGCGGTGCCATACTCTTTCCATTTCTTGATAATTAGCTTAACTGTACTCCAAGGGATATTCAGTGACTTGGAAATTTTCTTATATCCATCGCCTGATTTGTGCTTTTCAATAACCTTTTCATGGAGTTGTTGGGAGCGTTCTTTTGTCTGCATGGTGTCATTTTTGCCAGGATACTAACTTACTAGCAGTTGGACCTTCCAGATACAGGTGTATTTTTACTACAATCTATTGAAACAACTTGACTGCACACAGGTGATCTCCATTTAACTAGTTTTGTGACTTCTAAAACCAATTGGCTATACTGGTGATGATTTGGTGTGTCATATTAAAATCGGTGAATACATATGCAATCAAGTATTTTGTGTTTCATATTTGCAATTAATTTTGATCACTTTGTAGAGATCCGTTTTCACTTTGATACAAATGAGCCCCTTTCTGTCGATCAGTGTCAAAAAAGCCAAATTAAATCCACTGTGATTCAATGTTGTAAAACAATAATACATGAAAACTTCCAAGGGAGGTGAATGCTTTTTATAGGCACTGTATATCTACAGGGAGCTTTAAGAATAACTAACATTTAATTGTTCTTTATATATAACCATTTTAGATTAATTTCTCCCCCTAGGACTGCTAGCACTATAGCCTCAAAAAATAGTCCAAATTATCTGTGTAGTTCAATATCACAACACAGCTCCTGGCCCCAAATTACACTTGGGGCTTCAGTTTGTATTTGGTACTTATTAAAACACCATACTTATTAGTAAGACTAATAACCTACTGCTTATTATAACTGCTCCAACACTGAGCAATTATAAGCATCTGGAGATTTTTCATTTTCTATTAATGAACATGTAGTCAGCGATTTTTTTTTTAATGCTTAAAAGTAGCCAATTAAATGGTATGATATTATGGTAAATTGGTACATTGGTTTATTATTGTCACCTATATTAAGGCAGAGTGAAAAGAAGATCTTGCATACCATTCATACATATCAATTCATTACGATAGTGCAACGGTAAAATAATAATAGCAAGCAGAATAAAAAGTGTTCTAGGTGCCGAGAAAGTGCAGTGCAGGTTAACAATAAGGTGCAATGTCATAACAAAGTCCCTCACAATATTGGAAAAAGCTGCAGAAACTTGCAAACTCAGCTAGTTTCATCATGGGCACTAGCCTCCCCAGCATTGAGCACACCTTCAAAAGGTGATGCCTCAAAAAGCCGTACACTCAACTTTTTAGGAATAGCCTCTTACCCTCTGCCATCAGATTTTTGAACATACAATGAATCCATGTACACTACCTCTCCGAGTTTTTCTGCTTCTCTTTTTGCACTACTCATTTAATATATACATTTTTATTAACATTTAATTTTTTTAAAATTATGTACAGTATTGCACTGACTTGCTGCTACAAAACAACAAATTTCATGACACATGCCAATCATATTAAACCTGATTCTGATTCTGAGGTAGATTGTGAGGTCAAGATCCACCTTTTCATACTAGAAGACTGTTCAATAGTCTTAAACAGCAGGATAGAAACTGTCCATGAACCTGGTGGTATGTGCTATCATGCTTTTGCATTTTCTGGCTGATGGAAGGGTGAGCTGAAGGGAAAGAAGAGAGCATGTCTGGAGTGGATGGGGTCTTTGATTATGTTGACTGCTTTACCAAAGCAATAAAAAGGGTAAGCAGAGTCCGAGGAGAGTGTCTAGTTGCTTGCAGTCACAGGCACAGCAGTTGCCATTAGACATGCCTATATTATGTAGGATGACCATATAAAAACAGTACTTGGCTGTTGAGACAATTAAATATATTAAATAGAAGAATGAAGAATACAAGCAAATGTTCCATTGATAAGAGCCTGAATCAGCTTCCAAGCTGTCAACTTGGTCACCTATAATATCAAAATTAATAAAACGAACACCTTTCCCTAAAGGCTGCCCTTCATTAAGAAAATATTAAAATGACTGAGCAGTTCTCAAACATCAGGTTCCTTTAAATCTTCTCCATCTCACACTTTATATCAATGCCCTCTAGTTTTAGACTCTCCCACCCTTAAAAACAATGTGACCTTTTTAAATACTTTTAAACTTTCGATGCTAAGCTTCCCATGCTGCAAGCAAAAATGCCCATCCAGTCTCTCCTTGTAATTCAGGCTCTTCAATCTTGCTAACATCCTTTTGATTCTTTTCTGCACCATTTCTATGAGGCTAATACATCCTTTCTACTTGACGTATCTGGCAAGGCAACCAGAAAGTGTGATCTCATCAGCACCTTGTAGAGATGTAACATAATGTCCCAGCTCTTGTACTCATTGCCTTGACCAATGAAGGAAAGCTTGTCAAGCATTCTTTACATCATCTTTTCTATCTGTATCACCATGTTCAGGGAACTATAAACATAACCTTTAGGTCTTTCTGCTCTACTGCATTCCATAGCGCCCTGCCATTTATTATGTACAAATTGGCCTAGTTTAACTTAACAAGATCCATTTGTCCTAGTTAATTTCCAGCTGCCATTGTTTGGCTCACTTTCCCAGTTGTTCTAGATCCTGTTGAAGACACAGAAACCATTCTTCACTTCTCAGTATACTACCAATTTTGATGTCATTCTCAAATTTACCAACTATGACAAAAATGATCTCATTCAATTTGTTAATGTAGATAGCCAACAACAGTGGACCCAGCACTGGTCACAGACCTCCAATCTTAAAAAAAAAGCAAATCTCCACTATGATTTTCTGACTGCTTTCATCATGTCAATTTTGTATCCAATTGGCTTAGCTCAACCTGGATCCCATGTAATCTTACCTTCCAGACCAGCATGCCACATGGAACCTTGTCAACAATTCCTTTTATCCCACAGATGTACTTGAACCACTGAGTTTCTCCAGCAGATTGTTTGTTGTTGCAGATTCCAGTATCTATCATCATGTCTCAATGTAAATAATGTCCACCATCCTGCCTCATCAATCTTCTTGGTCACCTCTTCAAAAATCTCAGTCAATTTCTAAAGACGCTACTTCACACACACAAAGCCATATTGGCTATCTTTAATCAGTTGTTGCCTTTCCAAATGCAGGCAGATCCTGTCTCTCGGAATCTCCTCCAGTAACTTTCCCAACACTGATATTAAGCTCAGCTGTTTGCAGATCCATGGCTTAAGTTCCCTTATTGATTCCCTACATTTCAACTTACTTTTATTAATTCCTTCAGAGTTACTTCACTACTTTGCAGTTGCTTCATTTTGACTTTGCTTTTAGTCAGTGAACTAAAGTGCACAATTCTGATTTGATGGAGACGGACGTGAGAGTACGGAGGAAGATCTGGAAAACTGAAATGCCCACTCTGCTGCCGCTGCTACTGTGCGGTAACCGGAATCTCCAGAGCAGAAGGCCCCAAATCCTCGGCTTTGCTTGTTTCAGCAGCCGGGGCTAGGTCGAAGGCGCTCAGCAGAGGATGGCACTCGGGAGGCTGTATCGGAGGGGCTGGTCGGAGGCTCGAAGTTTTCGGACGGACGGACTCAGTGTCGGCTGTGGTCAGCTGCTTCTAAGGCATCGGCAAATTGACGGTGCCTGGAGGATTATGGCAGGGAGTTTCTCCCCTTTGCTGCCTACTATCGGGGACTTTTTTTTTACCGTGCCCATGGTTTGTTCTTCATCAAATTATGGTATTGCTTTGCACTGCTGTAACCATATGTTATAATTATGTGGTTCTGTCAGTGTTAGTCTTTGGTTTGTCCTGTTTTCTGTGATATCAATGTATCATTTCTTAATGCATGTATGCATTTCTAAATGACAATAAAAGAGGACTGAGTGTTCTCATAATCTAAGTTATTTTTGTTGTTCATCGTCATATTTGGTAAGTAATTTTCCTCTGTGCCTTATACAGACACAAATCTTGTTGAGGAGTTCTATAACGTACCAATTATATAGGAGAAAACTCATGTGTTTGGACAACTAGAATTCTTGCACTCGGATTGTCTTTGCATTGATTCTCCGTGGTGATTAAACCACAATATGTCATTTAAAATACCCTCACACGTATTCAAACCTCTTCCATCTCACTCAACTGGGGTGTATGGGGTGTCAGGGAGGGGTAGCACCTCTGGTGGGGGAACATGTCGCGATCTTTTCAAGGCGGCTAGTCCATCTTTGGTCCCCACCTGGCACTCAGCTCTCACCTGTGGCTCCTTGTAGCTGTTTGCATGCGACAGCAGCCACACCCCTGGCAACGGCTTCCACAAGCCAGCTAAACCAGGTGAGGGTTGCCGACAGATCTCAAACCCTTGGTGAGATAGGGCAATGTCTATCCCAGCATGTGAAGACAGACTCCGGCAGATTGAGCAGACGAGACCAATGGAAGGTCCAATGTTCAAGAAGGCGGTCTCTGCAAGCGTCGTGGAACATGTAGAGCACGAGACACAGAAGATGTCCTGGTCATCCACTGCACCTAGTCCCATCTCCAGTCGTCTCAACTCTTGTCTTGCCACCGGATCCAGATGGGAATTGGGAAGAGAGAGTAAGGCTGACGCTGTGCAACTCTCCCTCACCTAAATCCAAATCAAGTGCTTGTCTCGACACCAAAAGCCGGCTGGTGGCGCAGTGACATCAGCGCCAGACTCCGGAGCGAAGGTTCCCAAGTTCAAATTCAGTCCGGCCGCTTCCAGGCACACTTTCTATCCGTGCCGGGTTGAGTGTCAAGCTAGCAACTCAACCTTGTAAAAAGCACTTAATGGTGTCAAGGTCTTCATCGATGACAATGGACAAACCTTATCTCACTCAACACTCCCATAATCTTCTCCATCTTTCAAACTTTTCATGAAGCTCCAATTGTTGAAGTTCCTTCATTTCCTTTGCTCCACTGTTGGTGACTTACACTTCATCTACTTTGGTATGAAACTCCTGAACTCCTTTCTCAAATGTCTGTACATTGCTATCTGTCCCTCCATTAAAATGATTAAATTATTGGTTTTAATGTCACTTCATACCATTGGTAATACCCTCCCTGGAATATTGAAAGGACCATATCAATACAAGTTATCAATTATGTTACTTGACGTATTTTATTCCTATTTTCTTCTCATTACATGCAGCATTCTATGCCATGGCATTGCTCTCACAAGACTATTGCAAAATATGGGAGCAGAATTAGACCACGTGGCCCATCAATTCTGCCACACCATTCAATCATGGCTTATTTCTCTTTCTCTCAACACCATTCTCCAGCTTCTCTGTGTGACTATTAAAACTCTTATTAAACAAGAACATATTACTATCTGCCTTAAATACACCCAATGATGACCTCCACAGCCCTCTGTGACTACAAATTCCACAGGATTTGTAGATGAATAACCTCTAGCTGAATAAATTCCTGCTCATCTCAGTTCTGAAGAGACATGCCTTTATTGTGAGGTTGTGCCCTCAGATCGTATACTCACCTTGTAACAGAAACATCCTCGCATGTTCACTCTGTCCATGCTCTTTGGTATTCAGTAGGTTTCAATCAGATCTTCCTTCATCCTTCTAAACTCCATCAAGTACAGGCTAAAGCAGGGGTTCCCAAACTTATTTTATGTCATGGACCATACCATTAAGCTAGCAGTCCATGGACCCCAGTGTGGGAACCCAAGTAGAGCCATCAAACTCTCCTCATATGTTAAGGCTTTCATTCCCTACATTATTCCTGTGAACACTGTCTGGATTCTCACCAGACCCAGCACATCTTAACTTAGATAAAGGACCCAAAACTGCTCACAAGATCATGCCAATCATCCATAAACAGGGCAAGTAAATTAAATAATTTCATGGTAAATGGATGAATTAGACATATTGAGGGTAAAGCTCCTATTTCCCTTCAAGATATATTAGAAAATAATTTCCTTTATCTCTTGATATCCAGACCAAATCTACTGTAATTTAGTTATTTTTGACAAATATAAACAGAGACTTGAGAATTCATATACTTGCAGCAGAGATCAAAATAGAAAATGCTTATGTACTGTAATATTATATCTGACCTAGTGGACCCAATAGTGCAACAATCAGCTAGTCTCACTTCTGGTTCCTGTACATCGGCAGGACAGAATTTCTCTCAACATCTTGGTGCCACATAAATGAATTTGGGAAAAAGTGTTAACAAACTAATATTCAGTATTCATTAAATCCATCAAGTATGCAATCCACCCAGAACTGCCACAACACAAATTGCACATTTCCTTCTATATTTGTCATTCACCTTTGTTCTCCACATGCAGAATCTATGAAGGTGCACAGCATTGAATCATGGCCTGCATGGAATTCTGAATTAATATGAATCAGTGGACACATCAGAAACATTTAGAACATCTTAGTTACAGAGCTATCTAAATACAGGAAAACAGACAGCATCAAAAAAATTTGCTCATTTTCGTTACAAGTTCAGAAAGATTACAATTGCAAAATATAACTAAATATAGATTTAAAACATTAAAACATAGCCACAATGTCTCCAGCTTTACATCAATCCATTTATATAAATTTGTATTATGAATTATGGTAAACTAAATCACACATGCTGTAACAATCTGCAAAAAAAAAACTAAGTGACATTTATTATGATAATCTTTTGTGGAAATATACATTCCTCTGATACAATATATTATTTTTCTTACCCTTCCATATTATGAGAGTTGACGGTTGTCTCCTATTTGCAAGTAAATCATTTGAATAACTAAATGGGAGCCAACTAGCCTGTTATATTTTTCCTCTACAGATAGAAGAAACTGTGTTCATATACATCTTCCTTGTGACCAGAGATCAAAAAATCATGTGGGTAAATGCAGGTGCAAATTATCCAACCAATTTGTGATACAGTTCCATTAGGCTGCATGTGACCTTGATGTATTCTAATACCACAGCAAAATAAAAAAGACATACACAATCTACCAATGAGACTTCAAATAATTATTCCAATTATATTCCACTGTTTGCAAAAACAATTTCATAATTAAAATTACCACTGCAAATTAATGCAAGCCTTCACTCAGCACTTGGGTGCAGGTTTTCTGCAAGGAAGCTAAACTTACTTGTTCCATAGTTCTACAGTTTTGAGTAAGAAACTATGGTCTGTTTACATGCCTGCCTGCCACACACGTATAATTAAAACATAAAGAACGTAAGAAATAAGAGCAGGAGAAGGCCATCTGGCTCGTCGAGATGCCTTTCAATAAGATCATGGCTGATCTGGCCATGGACTCATCTCCACCCACCTGTCTTTTCCCCATAACACTTAATTCCTCTACTATGCAAAAATCTATCCAACCTTGTCTTAAATATACTTACTGAGGTAGCCTCCACTGATTCATTGGGCAGAGAATGCCACAGATTCACCACTTTCTGGGAAAAGCAGTTCCTCCTCATCTCCATCCTAAATCTACTCTACCGAATCTTGAGGCTATATTCCCTAGTTCCTACCAGTGGAACCAACTTTCCTGCCTCTATCTTATCTATCTGTTTCATAATTTTATATGTTTCTACAAGATCTCTCATTCTTCTGAATTCCAGTAAGTGCAGTCCCAGGCAACTCAATCTCTCCTCATAAACTAACCCCCTCATCTCTGGAATCAACCCGGCGAACCTCATCTGTACCGCCTCCAAAGCCAGTGCATCCTTCCTCAAGTAAGGAGACCAGAACAGCACACAGTTCTCCAGGTACGGTCTCACGAGTAACCTGTACAGTTGCAGCACAACCTGCTCTTAAATTCAATCCCTCTAGCAATGAAGGCCAACATTCCATTTGCCTTCTTGATGGCCTGCTGCACCTGCAAACCAACCTTTTGTGATTCATGTATAGGCAACATAAAAGCTACATAAATTCTTCATAATAAATACACAAACATTTGCTCTCCATGAAAGGGCTACACAAGGCATAGTAAAGTTGCAGCATTCTATTGAGTTCACTGGCTTACTTCATGATCAATCCCTCAGTCTGCACACTCGCACCTGAATTCCAGTGGAGGGTAATGAATGCTTGGTTAAGCGAGGCAAAGTGGAATGTCCAACTTTGTAAAGAAGATTAAATATGTTTTCAATATAATGGAAAATAGTTGATTTTGTACAATCAGTGAAACCTACAGAGCTGCACTTAGCACAAGTTATTATTTGTACAATATCTATATAAAGATGTCAAAGTATTCACACATATCATTTTAAAATACATTCTTGAGATATATATGTGCAGTTATTACCAGAATGTTTTAAAATAATACTCAATTCATGATGAGGTTTCCTTCTCTGGAAGTAATCATTCGTTAACTGGCAATAGGTGGTTTATTTTTATGCAAATATTTCAGATGATGTAGTTTTTAATCGGATCAATGGTGTTTTCAAGTAAAATATACTAGAGCTTAGAAATGTTAATAGTTTCTGTATTTGGTTGTTCAAGTTTGATAATTATCTTTCTAGGTAAAAGTTTCTGAATATCAAAAAGTGAACAATAATTACAATATGCTATCTGCTCAGAAGGTACAGATCAAAAAAACACACCTTCAAACTGAAGATATCTCAGTGTTCAAATACGTGCAAGGTTGAGATTCTGTACAAAGTATTTATATTACCAATTCAAGATGTGTGGTATCTCTAAAGGTTTTAATAATTTACCAGTTTTATAAATTACAGTGGGATTACATCATTTCACCCTTCAACCTATTCTAAGCCAGATCATGTATGATTGAACCAAACTCCAATGCAGCCTCTTCTACATTCATGAAACCTGACGTATATTGGGGGACCACTTTGTTGAGCACCTTTGCTCCATCCACAAGAAGCAGGATTTCCCAGTGGCAGACCAATTTTAATTCCAATCTCTGTTCCCATTCCAACATGTCCATGGCCTCATCTACTGCCATAATGAAGACACCCTCAGGTTGGAAGACCAAGACTTCACATTCTGTTGGGGTAGCCTTCAACCTGATGACATGAATATAAATATCTCAAACTTCCAGTAATTATTCCCTGTCCTCCTTTCCTCTTCTACCATTCCCCACTCTGGCTTCCCTCTTACTCATCTCCTCATCTGTCTATCACTTCTCCCTGGTGCCCCTCCTCCCATGGTCTACTCTCCTCTGCTGTCAGATTCCTCCTTCTTCAGCCTTTAACTTTTCCATCTATCACCTCCCAGCTTCTCACTTCAAACCCCTCCCCTCCCCTTCCCCACTTACCTGGCTGCACCTATCACCTTCCAGCTTGTACTCCTTCTCCCACCACCACCTTATTCTGGTTTCTCCCCCCCCCCCCCCCACTTCCCAAGTGTTGACTGTTTATTCCTTTCCACAGATGCTACCTGGCCTGTTGAATTCCTCAGGATGTATTTTATATGTTGCTCCAATTGTCTACCATTGCTTCATAATTATTTGTTCAACATGAACCTATTGATCTACAGAAAATACCAACTGATTGCATCCACTGTCCTGATGCATGATAATATTCCAGATTTACACATGCTTTTATGCAAAAAGACCTTTCGCATTTTTCACTCACAAAATGCACACCTATAAACTTAATTTGGCTCTCTTGCTCTGCATCAGTCAAGAGGGTCTCACGACAATTTGGAAAATGTTCCTGAATTTAAGATAGGTGGAATCAAAATTTTACGTATACCATCTACAGTGTGTCAAAATGTAAATTATATATTAATAAATTGTGCATAGTTTCATTAACATATTTTAAAGCTCTACAAATTAAATATGATTATGACAACAGGCAATATAGTAAGAGCCAAAAATACTTGAACTACAATAATTTGATTTAAAATGATTGCCTCATTTCAGTAGTGTCTTAGTTTCTTAAATATATTCAATCCAAAATTCTGAGCCAATCTTAATTTATATCCATTATTTAGATTAAGTTCACAATCCAGCAATTCATTCTGTAACAATGTAGTTTCCTTCCGTTGTGAAAATTACAAAAATAACATGCTATCTTTAAAAAGATCTATAATACCATATTAAGTGTCTTCAACAGACTTCAAAACTGTAAAAAAGCACTACATGCCTATTGCAGGACATAACTACCAATAAGAGATTGCAATTGCAAATTTAATCAACATTACAATCTACAGTCAGCAAATCATAACAACTTCTTGACAAGCAGACTAATAAATGATTTCTATTTTCTGCTATATATGTGGCATAAACCAAACCAAATTTGGACAGAAATTTAAAAAGTTAGCTCTGGTGCCTTAACTATTCCAAATCCCGCTTCCCAATGTCCCACTCCCAGCACCCACATTTTTCTTCAGATTATTCCATAAACATTTTGCACTGTAAAAAGATAACCTTCCCAATGCAATTTGGCTCCAGTATTCTATATTAAACTTTGGAGTTCTACACACAAATTAAAACTTCAAAAAAAAAACAAAAGTCCAACGTCGAAAGAAGACATACAGTACAGGCACTAAAACAAGGGGTGTGAACTCCCATCCAGTCTCACAGTCATCTTCATCAATCAACGCAGAATATAATTTTAGTTGAAATGTATTGTGCATAGGTGTCAGCTTCCTTACCTGTCGTCGTTCTGAAAGGACTGGTCACCCAGCAGCAAATCCCTGAACCGGTACCTGGGCGGCAGAGGTGGGACGTCGGTCTCCAGCTCGTTCATCTTCAAGGAGGAGATGTCCAAGATGACCCCGTCGCTGCTCCGGCTCTGCCCGCCACCGACGGCCGAGGGTCTGCGGAGAGAGCAGGGCGAGCGGTGAGCACGCGTCGAGGGGCAGCGCGAGCTCAGCTCCCAGACCACGGCGCGCGACGCTACCGCCGGATCCATCTCAGGGGCCCGCGGAGCGCGCTCGCCCAGTCGCGCGGCCCCGTCCCCGGCCGCGCGCACGGTCCCTGGCACCGCTGCCCCGGGCATTGCGGTGCAGAGTGGCCGCAGCCGGAGGGAGCACATCGGTGCCGGCGGGAGCGGGGAACGTTGTCCGCGAGTCGCGGGAAAGGAGGCGCAGAGTCTCCGAGTGGTGCGGGAGGGGAGTGATCCAAATGCGGCTCGTGGTGGTGCAGCGAGCGACTGACGGAGATTGATGGCGGGAGAGTCGAGGGATGCGGGTGAAGGGGGGGGGGAGAATGCAAGATGGAGAGAGACGGGTAGAGGAGGTGGTGGTGGTGGTGGTGGAGTGAGACGAGGTGGGAGATGGAGAGTTGGTGGCGTTGAGTTAGGGAGGGAGAGAGAGACGGTGTGAGTGAAGAGGGAAGGGATGGGGATTAGGGAGAAAGGCGTGCTGCGGGTTGAAGAGAGGGGGAATTGGGGTTGGAGGGCATTGAGTGAGAGAGATAGGTTGGAATGGAGCAAGACTAGTTGGGAAGAGAGGGACAGGGTGGCATGAGGGTTAGAGAGAGGCTGGGTGAGGGGAAAGCAGAAGAGATGGGATGGAGAGGAAAGGTGAGAATTTGTAGCCAGTCTGAAAGTCAGGGTGGGGGGGGGGTAATAAGGTGGGAGAACTTTGACTTGTGGGGAGTGTGTAGTGAAGAAATAGGAGCAAAGAGTGGTTGAATAATGGGGGTATGGGGGTAAAGAGGTGGTTGGTAACTTTGGAAGGAGTGAAGAGGAGGTAGAATGTGGGTAGTGGGGCAGGGCAGAAAGCATTGGGATGCAGAGAAGACTGGTATATGGAGGATGAGGTGAGAAATGTAAGGGGTATATGTGAGGCATGGGGGATTTAGCAGAGGGTGAGCCAGAGGTGCTGGGAGTGAAGAGGAAGAAGGAGTGCAGGTGACACAGGGGATCAAATGATAAAGAGGCCATTGGGGAGTTGCATGATGATTAGTGTGTGCATCAATGGCTGTGATGGGGAGGGGTCTATGGGTGGAACAGAATGAGAAGATGGTGTGGGGTGGAAGAGCAAGGAATGGAGAGGAGATGAGGAAGAGGGTGTGAGAGAGTTTTAGAGTAGTAATAGGGGAATGGGAAAGAACCACAGGAAGTAGATAAAGGGCAAATGGAAGGGAGCAGGGTTATGGAGAAGAATGAAGAGTGAGGATAGTGGGTAAGTGAAGGAGGGTTGATATCGACAAATGATGAGTAGGAAGAAGTGAGGGTGACAATTGGAAAGTACAAGCAGGAATGGTTATGATTGTTATGATGGGAAAGGGTGGAGAGATGAAGATCAAAGTGATTGCAGAGTAGCAGAGGAGTCACTGGGGTGAGTTAGATTGATGGATGAAACTGTGATATGGAGAGAAAGCAAGAGAGGGAATGGAAGACACATAAGCTGGCAACACGATGGTGTTTCTGATTGATTAGATCTCTTCCTCTACAACTGCCCATCCAGGCTGCTTTAGAATTTAATACCAATTTCTGCCTCTTTTACCAACTTTCCAGGGTGTAAATGCCACACTCTCTTCTTCAATCCTATGATCATTAACTTTAAATATATGCTCCCTTGCTCAAGTCATTCTGGCTGAGGGTTCTCATACACCTCAGTGTCCCTTCCACATCTCAGTTCGGCCAGTCTTCCTTCATAGATAATCTTTGAAATTCAAAGTAAGTTTATTATCAAAGTTTAAACTTCATCTCTGTAGCTCTTATAGAACCTTTCTAACACAATTTATCCCATAATGTTGTGACCAGAACTGAAGGCAGTACTCAAGCTGTGTCCCAATTAGCGTTGTCTTCACTCATTCTGTCTATGTAATGGCCTGGAGGATGCTTCTATTTGCAGGCACAAATCACAACATTTTGAAATGTGTTTTTATAAAACAATTGAAGCTTACAACTTTTTACCCTGCAGGTATCTAAATTGTCCAATAATAATACCATGAGCAATAAAAACTCATCTATTCCAATAAAAGTCACATTATTTGTAACCAGAAATTATTACTGATTGAAGTATTTTAGCGCAGAGCTATATTACCCAAACAGTAGGAGTTTCACAAGGTAAGAAAAATGTTTTTTTGTTTAGGGCTGAATGACTTTCATAAGAGTTCTTTGATTTGTTTTTACTTAAATGACAGAAGCAAGAGGCAATTCAAATGTTGAAGTGGCATAAGATTAGAAAAAAAAATTGACCAATCTTACAATATATATTGACTATGCTTTAATGTAGATTTAAACAGGAATGGGTCATTTGAAAGTGGGTCATTCATTCTCACCACTGGGAAATATCATTCATATCCTTCTTGGAGTGACTTGTTTTTTTTTCCTCTCTTTTTGCTATACATTAGTTCAGAATCATTACGCAGAAAGAGGAGATTTATTCCAGTGTTCTTAGGCTAGGTCATTGAAAGAGCTATCCAAATTGTTCTTTCACCATTGACCCACAGTTTTATTCTTTACAAATAATTAACCAAATCCATTTTGAAATTTATGATTGAATATGCCTTAACATCTTCTCAGACACTGCATTCCAGTGAAAAAACTTACTGTTTATTTTTTAAATATAATTGCCAGCTCCAAGTTTTTTATCAATCAGATTTGACTGATTTATTATTTTTCATGATTTTTCATCTTAGTATTTTCAGCAAATGGCTTTCAGTATCCACACAATAGTGAAGAAAATTAAACTGCTTTCTTTCATTTGAACGCCCCAGCATTCATGAGTTTCATCATTAAATCTTATTGATAGATTTGAACTAATAGCTAATGTCTATTAGTTATAACACAACATAAATTTCACTACCAAATCAAGTTTTGTAAAATCTCTTCAGTGCTCAGAATTCTCGCCAAGTATTGAGGTTGGGCTGTTCAGACAGGAAAATAACAGTTTAATCATTAGTCTATTGTGTTAGCTGCTTGCAGCAGGAGTACAAATACGAGTGTGATATACCCCTTTTCTAAAGGCAGCAGGTGCTCACAGTGGGTGGCAGCAACTCACTCCAAAAAAGTGTCACTCCTGCATGAAATTGAACAGCATCTTAGCTACTTTAAATGGGGCATTGCAGCCAGGCTGAATTCATTCTCATCCATGGTCCAGATAGAGGAGATGAAGTTGTGGACCAATATTCCCCTCCAGTGTTCAGAGATCACTATTGCAAACAATTGGTGATCAAACTTATTACTCCCCTGTCTGAATGGTTTGTCTGGGACATTAAATATTGAGCGCTAGAAGAGATTTCTCTGTGATTTTAATGTTTAGGAACATGTCTTGGAGTTAGGAAAGAACATTGCAAAATACAGAGGAAATGTGTCAAGCTTATCTATGTATCCAGGCTACCAATCCACTGATGTGGCAGACCTTAACTGAAATGATCCAGTAATTACCTCAGTTCAGGGCCAATTAGGAATGCACAATAAATTTGGTTTTCATTAACAACAGCTATGTGCCATGAGTAAATAAAGAATTAAATGTAACAAAGATGCAGCATAATACCAGGATATGTTACAAGGGAGTTTTTTTTTCCTGCTCCTAGCATTGATGCAGTGAGGCAGTAGCAGAATAATTGGGCATTGCTGTGCATAGTTCCAAGATTATTTTTGGAAAAAAAAACATGATAATTCACTTAATGGCAAGTTAAAATGGGAAGATAAGAACTCCAAGAGCAAAGCAGGGACTCAGTAACCTATAGCGACACACCTAAAGTATTCCCTCCACCTGCAAGACAGCCAGGAGTGTGATGGAAGACCAAAGCAACACATACAAGATGCTGGAGGAACTCAGAAGGTCAGGCAGCATCAATGGAAATGAATAAACAGTCAACGTTTCGAGACTGACATGTGGGGGATAGAGAGAGACAGGTGGGAAGGAGAGGGAATTTGGGGGATGGAGGGGATTGACTGAGATAGAGAGACAATTTAACTGAGAAGGAAGGGGGAAGATGCCAGAATAAAAAGGTCGAGAAAGGGGAAAGATGTTAGCTGGAAGGTGATTGGTGAAGCAGGTGGGTGGGAAAGATTAAGTGCTGGAGAAGAAAGAACCTGATAGGAGAGAAAAGTGGACCATAGGAGAAAGGGAAGGAAGAGGGGATCAGGGGGAGTAATAGTCAGGTGAGAAGAAGTATTTCTCACCTGCCTATTACCACCCCCCCCCCCCCCCACCGTTTATTCACTTCCATAGATGCTGCCTGACCTGCTGAGTTCATCCAGAATTTTGTATGTGTTGCTTTGGATTTCCAGCATCTGCAGACTTTCTTGTGTATGTGATGGAAGACGTTCACTCTCCTGGATGAATACACCTCCAACAATGCTCAGGGAACTTGATGCCATCGAGGGCAAGATATCCCATCCGCAAGCCTAAGCATTCATTCTAAGCCTAAATATTGTGCCATCTACAAAAATACTCTGTAGTTACAATCTTAGCACATTCTAAATCCACAATCTCTGCGTCAAGGTGAACCTGATCTTGGAAAAAATAACCTGCCAATGTCCATTGTACGGCTTCCACATAAAAGACAACCTTAACTCAATTGCAGCGAAAAAGGACATTGTATTGCTTAAAGGTGAAGGATCACCTTGATGTTACTGAATAACCATACAGGGTCAAGAGACTAAATAGCCTATACCTTTAACATCTGTGTCATTATGCATTCCCGATCCAACTTTATGGACGCCACCTCCCCCCAATTGCTGATGCTTCTGGTTAGGTGCATCAATCAACCTGGTCACTAAATGTAATAATGCACAAAGTCAGGAGAGCAGGAGACAATTTCCCTTAATCTGTGTATACCTCAAAGGGAATGGTTTAGAGGAGAGATTTGAAGTAATTAATGCACTCAAGAACTAACTGCACCTCCAGCCAAATTGTTCACATACAGTTAATATACTGTAATGGAGAAAATTGCCTAGGTATATTCAGTTCACACGAAGTAGAACAAATTATATCCAGCTAATTACAGTCCAACTCTCAATCATCAATAGTGTTATTATAGGAGTCATTCACTGAACAATTAAGCAGCACCCACTCTCTAAGCACCTGTCCCCAATGCCCAGCTTGTATTTTGCCAGGGCCATTGAGCTGAATTCCAGACCTGACATCAAGGCAGCATATCACCGCGTGGTACCAAAACAAAACAGAAAAGTAGATGTCAATGCATTTCAAGGCGGGTTTAACCTGTGATTAAAGTAATAACTTGCACAAAGAAAGATGACTGTAATCAATTACTTCGGCCCCAGAACATAATTGAAGAAGTATCTATGGTCAGTATGCTACACCCAGCCATTTTCTGCTACTTCCTCAAGAACCCTCCTTCATAAGTTATTTATTTATTCAGATACAGCACAGAGTAGTCCCTTCCAGCCCTTTGAACCGCAATCTCCTGATTTAACTTCATGAGTCAATTTATAATGACGAATTAACCTAAAAACCAGTACACCTTTGGACTGTTGGAGGAAACCCACCTGGTCACAGGGAAAACATACAAACTCCTTACAGGCTGCACCAGGACTTGAGCCCAGTTTATCTGTGCTGTAAAGCATTGTCCTAACCACTACACTCTGTGCTGCCCTTCATGATATCAGAAGCAGAAGTGTCCGCTGATGTGTAAGAATATTCATTTCCATTGGCAGCTGATCAAAGATTTGATTGATGCATCAGAAATGAAGTTGTTGTTGATGTCTGCAAACTGTAGGAGCTTGACAAATTCAGATATGAGCTGTTAAGTGGCAAATAACATTCTTGCCACCAAACTATCTTCAACAAGAGAGGGTTTATACACCTCATGATATTAGAACATAGAATAGTACAGGCCCCTCAGCCCACAACCTTGTGCCAAACTTTTAACCTACTCTGACATCAACCTAACCCTTCCCTCCACTTGTCTTTCATTCATGTGTCTATCTAAGAATCTCTTAAGTGTCCCTAATGTATCTGCCTCTGCCAGCGTTCCATGCACCTATTGCTCAGTAAAAAAACTGAACTCTGATATCCCGTTATATTTTCCTCCAAACATCTTAAAGTTATTCCCCCTTGTATTAACCATTTCTGCCCTGGGAAAAGTCTCTGGCTGTCCACTCTGTCTATGCCTCATTTTGTACACCTCTGCTAGGTCACCTTGCATCCTCCTTCACTCCAAAGAGAAAAACCCTAACTCACTCAACCTATCCTCATGAGACATGCTCTCTATTCCAAGTAGCACTCTGGAAAATCTCCTCTGCGCCCTCTCTTAAACTTTCACATCCTTCCTAGAATCAGGTGACCAGAACTGAATGCAATACTCCAAGTGTGGTCTAACCAGAGTTTTGTAGAGCTGCAACTTTAACTTGCACTCTTGAACTCAATCTCCCCCAACTACTGAAGGCCCTCTTAATGATCCTATCAACTTGTGCTGTAACTCTGAGAGATCTACTACCACATCCTCCATCTACTAGCACATCCATTGCTTTGGTTCATCAGTTTGGTTTGTCTCAAAGAATATTGTTCAATAATATTATCAAGATCGTTACTTTCCACATCTGGAAGTCACCATTGACCAGAAATTCAACTGGACTAGCCATATTAAAAGCAGCTCAGAGGCTAGGTACTCGACAGTTAGTGACACATCTCTCAGTGCCCCTAGAATCTTTTGACTATCTACAAATAATAAATTAAACATATGATGATGTGCTTTCCACAGATCCAACAACACTCACGTTGAGTCCTGATGAAGGGTCTCAGCGCAAATCAATGACTGTTTATTCCTCTCCTGAGATGCTGCCTGACCAGTGTTTCTCCAGCATTCCACATGTATTACTTTGTATTTCAAGCACCTGAAGAAATACTCAAGAAGTGCCATTCAGGATAAAACTACATGTTTGAGTAGGACCCAATGCATCACTGCACATATTCCCTCTTTTCAGCACGGACTCACTATGGCTAATTTGAAAACACTTTCCGGATTTCTGATCTCTACTTCTAAGTACAAAACCAGCAATTACATGGGAACACCACCACCTTCAGGTCACACACCATCCTGGAAATACACTCGGTGGCCATTTCATTAGGCACACCTGTACACCTGTTCATTCATACAAATATCTAATCAGCCAATCATGTGGCAGCAGCTCAATGCTTAAAAGCATGCAGATATGGTTCAGGTGTTGTTCAGACCAATTATCAGAATGGGGAAGAATATGATCTAAGTGACTTTGACTATGGAATGATTATTGGTGCCAGATGGCGTCATCTGAGTATCTCAGAAGCTGCTGATGAAAATGCTTTGTTAATGACAGAGGTTATAGGAGAATGGCCAGACTGGTTCAAGCTGACAGGAAGGTAAAACTAACTCAAATAACCACGCATTACAACAGTGGTGAGCAGAAGTGTATCTCTGAACACACAACACATTGAACCTTGAAGTAGATGGGCTACAGCAGTAGAAGACCACACCAGGTTCCACTCCTATGCCCAACAAAGTGGCGACTGAGTGTAGATTCATAGTTACACATCATTAAACATGCCCTTTGACCGGATTCATCCATACCAACTAGGTATCTAAGCTTATCAAGTTTTTACAGCATTTCGCCCAAATCCCTCTTAAACATTCCTATTGATGTATCTTTGCAAATGTCTTTTAAATGTTGTAGTTGAACTTACCTTTATCACCTCGCCTGGCAGCTTGTTCCACATACCCACCTCCCTCAGTGGAAAAGGTTACCCTCAGGTCCACTTTATATCTTTCCCATCTCACCCTAAAACCTATGCGCACTAGTTTTAGATTCCCTTACCTGTGGAAAAAGACTGTAGATCTACCTTCTCTGTGTTCCTCATGATGTTATATGCATCTAAAAGGTCACCCCTCAGCCTTCGCTACATTGACAACTACATTGGTGCTGCTTCCTGCACCCATGCTGAGCTCGTCAATTTCATCAACTTTACTTCAAACTTCCACCCAGCCCTCAAATTCACTTGGTCTATCTCGGACACTTCTCTCCCTTTCTCGATCTCTCAGTCTCCATCCCTGGAGACAGACTGTCCACTGACATCTTCTATAAGCCCATTGACTCTCATAACTACCTCGACTATACTTCTTCCCACCCTGCCACATGCAAAAATGCCATTCCCTATTCCCAGTTCCTCCATCTCCACCTCATCTGCTCCCAGGATGAGGCTTTCCGTTTTAGGACACCTCAAATGTCCTCTTTCTTTAAGGATCATGGTTTTCCTTCTGCTGTCATCAATGATGCCCTCACCTGCATCCCCTCCGTTTCCTGCACTTCGGCCCTCACCCCATCCTCCCGCCACCACAACAGGGACAGAATTCCCCCTGTCCTCACCTACCACCCCACCAGCCTCCGGATCCAGCACATTATCCTCCGCAACTTCCGCCACCTTCAACAGGACCCCACCACTAAGTACATCTTTCCCTCTCCACTCCTCACCGCTTTCCACAGGAATCATTCCCTCTGCGACTCCCTGGTCCACACGTTCCTTCCCACAGATCTCCCACCTGGCACTTATCCCTGTAAGCGTAAGTGCTACACCTGTCCCTACACCTTCTCTCCTGCCACCATTCAGGGCCCCAAACAGTCCTTCCAGGTGAGGTAACACTTCACTTGTAAGTCTGTTGGGTTTATTTATTGCATCCGGTGCTCCCGGTGTGGCCTCCTCTACATCAGTGAAACCCGACACAGATTGGGGGACCACTTCGTCAAGCACCTCCGCTCCGCCTGCCACAACAGACAGGATCTGCCGGTTGCCACCCACTTCAACTGTGCTTCCCATTCCCATTTGGCTATGTCTATACATGGCCTCCTCTACTGCCAGGATGAGGCTAAACTCAGGTTGGAGGAGCAACACCTCATATACCGTCTGGGTAGTCTCCAGCCCCTTGATACGAACATTGAATTCTCCAACTTCCGATAATTCCCTCCCCCTCCTTTCCCCTATCCCAGTTTCATTCTGCCCCCTCCCCCATCCCAGTTTCACTCTGCTCCCTCCCCCAGCTGCCTACTACCTCCCTTATGGTTCCACCTCCTTCTACTACCCACTGTGCTTTCCCCTATTCCTTCTTCACCTTTCCTGCCTATCCCCTCTCTGCTTCCGCTCCCCCACCCCTTTACCTTTCCCCTTACTGGTTTTTCACCTGGAACCTTCCAGCCTTCTCCTTCCCACCCTCCCCCCGCCTTGTTTATAGGGCCTCTGCCCCTTCCTTCTTCAGTCCTGATGAAGGGTTCTGGCCTGAAACATTGGCTGATTGTTTCCTTGGATGCTGCCCAACCTGCTGAGTTCCTTCAGCATGTTGTGAATGTTGCTTTCACCCCTCAGCATTCTTTGGTCTAGGAAAACAGACACAATCCATCTAATCTTTCCTGGTAGCTCAAGCCCTCCAGTCCATGTAATATTCCTGAAATATCTTTTGTATCCCCTCCAGCTTAATCTCATCCTTCCTATAACATGG
Source organism: Mobula birostris (assembly GCF_030028105.1). Taxonomy (NCBI): domain Eukaryota; kingdom Metazoa; phylum Chordata; class Chondrichthyes; order Myliobatiformes; family Myliobatidae; genus Mobula; species Mobula birostris. The sequence goes on along the minus strand of NC_092391.1, from coordinate 20,463,047 downwards.
TGACCTAAATTGTACACAATACTTGAAGTTTGATGTAGTCAACACACTGTCAGTGTTAAATCCCATCAGCCATTCCCTCGCCAACTTTTCCAATTGATCAAGACCCTGTTATATCTTTAGATAACCTTCTTCAGTGACTAATATACCACTAATTTTGGTGTGATCTGCCTGTTTACTAATCATGCTACCTACAATCTATTTCAAATCAGTAATTTGCATGACGAACAATAAAGAACCTGGCATCAATCCTACGGCAAACCACTAGTTACAGGTCTCTCCATCTGAAAAGCAACACTCCACTATTGTCTTCTGCCTCCTAACATCAAGCCAATTTTGTAACAAATTGACCTTGCTTTTGTACAGTACCACACTTCAAGCTGGATCTTGCTGAAGCAGGACAACCAACATTTCATATGAGACTTCCTTCTGCAGCCTTCAGCGCCTCCTAACTCATGAGATCCAAGGAGATGATGAATTAATGACAAATCAAAGATTGAAATAAAACAGTTCCAAGAATGGTGCAAAAAATTTTTAAAAAACACATTCAGTGAATGACAGTTCTGTGGGTGAAAATGCTTTGTTTGTCAGAAAGGTCAGAGGGGAATGACCAGACTGGTTCAAGCTAACAGGAAAGTGACAGTAACTCAAGTAACCACATGTTACCAAAGTGGTCTGCAGAAGAACATCTCTGATTGCACAACATGTCGAACCTTGAAGTGGTTGGGCAGTAGAAAACCATGAATGTACAGGAGGTACCTAATGGAGTGAGCACTGGGTGTGTATTACCATTCCTTCATAGTCATTGGGTCTAAATCCTGGCTCTCTCCATCCAACAATATTTTGAGGAAATCCTTATCAAAGAATTGCAATGGTTCAAGTAGGCTGTCCATGAATATCTTCCCAAGAGTGATTAGGAATAGACAACAAATGCTAGCCTTGCCAATGATGTTAACAATCCAAAACCTGAACGGATTTTCAATAAATCTCTCACTGACTGTCTGGATGGTTATTCTTATCTGTTAAATGAAGCTGAGTAGGGCTAAGCAAATTACAGAAAGGAAATAGGTATCAACATAATGTCACAAAAGATGGAATCTTTGACAGATTATATGGCACTGAAGTGACAGTTTGAGGATATTAAATAGGCAAGTTAAACTTGTACAGAAGTAGTTTGTAAAGAAAATAAGACTCTTTAATAGGAAACAGGATAATAGAAAAAGAATCAGTCTCAAATTGCTTTAAATAACTGTGAATGAATGCAATCACTTAAACCTTTCAAATTATGCAGAAAAGTGAGATAAATAATTCTGATTCAAGATTCAAAACATGGATTCTGGGAAATACAAATTAATGATATAAATATTGTATCAAAACTAAAGTATTTTAATTTAACACAACAATATATTTATATATTTGTGTAAATTCAGAACTACACCAAAATTTGGCAACATTGTTGTCACAATGTGTGCCGGCCATATCCGAACCCAAGTGCGGATCAAAGACAGACTCCAATGTAGAGTCAGTAACCAGAGTTTATTCATAAGGATTCCAACAGAACATCAGTGGTTCAACTGAGTGACACCACGAGATGTAACATTCTCAAAACTATGACCCCGCAATTACTGATGATCGGGCATCTGCTTAAATTATACTTGTATCACGGAATCCCCGAGCCCAACAAAATCTTAACAAGTTTAAACAGAAAGCACCAGGAGACTGCATTATAAAGAGTGAGTCACTCAAGATTAAAGCACAAAAAATGATTAACAGCTCTCATTAAACAGCAATTAACCAACTCAGATGGTCTAAGAACTTCAGAGCCCGACATGCACCGGCCCGAAGTGCCCATTATAAGTTGTATTCTTCTCTTTTTCATTTTGTATTTGTAATTTTTCTCATTTGTATTTTTTTCATTTATGAAACTTTCACCAATAAAAACACAAAATGCAGAATTTTTAACACTAAAATGCTTGGGAATTCACCAATATGAATTAGGTAAAGCAAGGAAAAAGTTTGGCTTCTAAACTTATCAACTATTATATCAACTTTCCTCCATGCCTTACACTTCCCTTTCCATTAAAACAATAAACTACTTCATGTCTGAGAGTCTCATTTAAGTTAAAGCTAAAACAACTAGGGTGAAAGAAACAAAGGTCAGATTTTTCCACACTATTAAGCCAACTGTAATAGGTGTCTTCATAGTATTTGTTTGAGAACCACTCAGAAAGAAATGATCCAAAACACAAACACAATAGTCAGATACAGAAGGGCTGTGAACTGTGTCGCAACTGAATTGATAAAATATATATACTGCTGGCCATCTGAGACAAACAGTAAAACCTGCAAATTTGTTTAGCTTCCTGGAGGGAAGTACTCAACAAGTATTTTTCAAAAAAAAATACAGCACAAAAACATTAGAAGAGAAAAGGTACAGTGCAGAAACAGATCATTCAGCTCAATCAGTGTTTAAGCTCCCTTTGAACCTCTGCTATCCTTCCCAGTCTCACTATCATCATAATCCTTTGACATCATCTCTCTCAGATACTGTATAACAAAACTTTCCCTTAGTACATCTGTCAGTGTTGAAAGAGAGCATCTTTTTGACATAAAACTTAATTAGACTTTGCAGCTTTATCTCCCCCTTTCTACATCATGTTAATTAAAAACCTTCTGTTGTTGTAGATTGTGTAGCACAATTTCTATATTAGACGTGAAGAGACTTAGATTTTTGCACGACTGAAGTAGGTATAATCTAACAATTCATAAGAAAGTTGCAATAACATAATTTATATGAAATTGAAATAACAACACACAACACTATCTATATGCAATTCCTATCTTTCTACATCCCTATACTATCTTAATAGTTATCAACCCTTTTAATTAGGAATGTTACAAGAATATAATAAATTAATGAGTATTAATGGGTGACAAAAACAAAGCATGATTTCAACTCACAAGAGGCAGAGACAATGGCACTGTTTCACACAGTGCCTTGCAGATATTAGTAATAAGGGAAGAACAGTGAGATTAACTTATAAATGTATTTATTTTATTTATTTATTGAGATAGAGCACAGAACAGACCCTTCCGGCCCTTCAAGCCATACCACACAGCAAACCCTCAATTTAACACTACCCTAATCACAGGATAACTTACAATGACCAATTAACCTACCAACTGGTACATTATTGGAATTTGGAAGGAAGCCAGAGCACCCAGAAGAAACCCACGTGGTCATGGGGTGATCATACAAATTCCTTACAGGCAGTGCAGGGAATTGAACCTGAGTTGCTGGTACTGTAAAGCATCGTGCTAATGAGAGGGCATCAAAATACCGGAAGGGTGAAATAATTTCCTTGTTTCAAAAACAAAGATTTCTGATCTGCATAAAATATTGACTAGTCCTGCCAAAGGGTTTTGGCCCAAAGGGGTGACTGTACTCTTTTCCTAGATGCTGCCTGGCCTGCTGAGTTCCTCCGGCATTTTGTGTGTGTTGCTCGGACTTCCAGCATCTGCAGATTTCCTCTCATTTGTAATCAAATATTGCTCTTATTTTCAGTGTGCTTTTGTAGTTAAATTATTAATTAGTATCTTTTTGGACAGATCACACCCAATGAATCACTTAAGTAAACAGTATCCTGAGGGAAAACATCCAATAAGTGCCTCTATTCACAGAAGAAATCAGCTGAATAGTTTGCTGTTTTCAATTTCTTTGAATTAATTGCCTCTGCAGAATACTGCACATTTTTACAATGAAAGAGAGAAAACTAACCGGAAATAAATTGTGTATCAGCATAGCCCAAGAACCCAAAGTTTTCTCAGTACCTTCTGCCTCCAATACAATTATTGCTGTTGTAAATCTAATACCTTTCCCTATGTTTAAGAACTAACATGATCCCTAACAAACCTTGGAAAGGTAATGATGAGCCACTTCCTTGAACATGAAAACACCCTCACAGTGTCTTTGGTTAGAGTTTCAGTGCTTAAGCACTGACAATGAAGAAACTATTGTATATTTCCAAGTCAAAATGGTATATACCTGGAAGAGAAATTATAGTTAGCAGTGTTTCCTGAATGATACTGTCCATTGTACTGATCTTCAACATCTGTCAGTAGCACCAATAATGACCAAGCTGGCTGAGCTGTGAAGAACATTTCTGCCAGACTAGGTCTATGGCCGAGGATGACAGAATGGATACAACAGAGATACCTATTTGCCCTCAAGATTATCTATTGTAGATTCTTCATCTGCATGTTTCAAAGCCAGAGGTCCTTTCTGGCCTCATCCAAAACTTCTAGGGTTGGGGCATATATTCTAGTACATTGGTCCATGATAGCAGCAGCAGAAGAATCATAGGGGGTTCATTAATTCTTTGGGTGGAGCTGCTGAGACTCTAAACTAGCTTATTCTTTATGACAAAACTCAGTCTGCAAAGACTGCATTCCTCTTTGGGTTTTCCCCTCCAGTTGGATCCCTGCTTTCCTTTATGATTCTGAGGTGCTTGATCAACCTGCTCCAAGATTCTCGAGGCAGTGGAAGAATAGCAGTAGTGATGTCCCCATGAAATCCTTCAAGTTCAATGAATGGTTAAGTGAACAAACATCAGTTCCTCTCCCAAGCCATCGCCAGCATTAAAGCCCCAGTCACACTCAGATTTCCACACAGGGTAGGTGAACTCAAATCATTTTAATTCTGACACCAGAGTCTTAAATTCTACTCTAAGCTCTTTCATGGGAAAGGATTACAAGGTGGAGAGAGGATAAGATTCAAAAATGTGCTCAAATCCTTCTTGAAATGTGTGGGTTTCCTCAGGGTGCACCAGTTTCTTCACACATTCCAAAGACATAGTAGTTAGTAGGTTAATTGGTCATTGTAAATCAGTCTGTGATTAGATGTGAGTTACTGGGCGTATGGCTCATTGGGTCAGAAGGCCCTTTTCCGCACTGTATCTCTAAATAAAAATTATATAACATCCCCAATGACTCATAGGAATCTCTGGCTCAGAACACTCAAAAACAAAAGACGTAGACAGTTAGCAGTGATCAGTGACCACAAACAAAAACAATGACCTGGGCTTTCCAGCATGTAACTAGTGGACATTTCTGCAGGATATCAGACAAGGAGTGTAATACAGTAAATTAGAAACCTTGAGTAGCAAAATAAATAGGGAATTGTGGGATTAATGGAAACATCAACAGGATAATCAGGTATATAAGCAAGTCTTGTTACATCATAGAGATAGCAAACTATCAAATAACAGTTGAATACTCATCTCTATATAAAAAAAAACAGCTTGAGTCTAGATGTCCTACCACAGGACAAAACACTGAGCAAGTAATATCTGGAACATTGTTTGAATTGCAGGAATTTTAACTTCAAGAATGAAGTAGCTACACTAAAAGAAAAGTTCCAGGTAAGATACTGTATATGATAACAAAAACAAAACACAAAGGGATTTATTTCTCATTATAGAAGATAAGACTTGGGGGCTTCTCCAGTCAATAATTTGTGGAAGGATATACAACTATTCAGTTGGCAGAGGACTGCAGAAGGGGAGATAAGATTCCACATAATTTAAAGGTTACAGCCTTTTCAAATGTGCAGTAAAGGAGAGCAAAAAAAAATTGAAACCGATCTGATCAGGATAGATTTGGACAAGTGTTTTAATGAAAAAAAAATATAATTGATCACAATTCTAGATTAGTAAGGAGGTAGACCAGTGGTTCTTCTAGCCTAGATATGTTTTCTTTCCTTGGCTTCCCCCTGCTATGTCTTCCATAATCAGACTCCCAGCCACAGCTTTGCAACAAATAATTGGCGGTATAGAATTGGCAGATGATTATTGATTGAAAGAGAATTAATACATTGTGTTAGCATTTTCTTTTGATGACTCATATCGGAACCAATAGTTAGATGTTCTTCCCTTTTGCTGATGATTATTCTGCAAGCATCTCCAGTAATTTCAATTTTTATTGCAGGTTAACAGTATTTACATTTTTTTAGTTTATATATTACTCCTTATATGCAGACCAGCATGTTGGTTACTTTGTAATCCAGAGGTTTGGAAAGGGTATTTTAAATCCCATTATGTAGCTATGATATTTTACTTCAGTTAATTAAGTAAATCTGGAAATGGGAGAACTGGTACCTTTGACGATATCCCTGAAATCATTACTGCTCCCTGAAGAAGAAAATCCCCTGTCTTCACATCATCTGATTTATTAGTAACTAAAATGTCAGTTGCCCTCTGAAAAACCCTAGAAATCATTTTAGTTGGAACAATAAGAGATACACATTGTATGCAAGGACACACATATCCTATGATTAAATAAATTAAACAATACATTCTAGTGACATCAGAAAAAAAATTTAAATCAGTGTCATCAGAAAAAAATAACATTGTAGAAAAGTACATCAGAATCTCGAGACTGACAATACACTGCAAATGTTCAGAATTAAAACAAAATCATGATGATTGCATTGTTATATCAAGGTGATTTGTACTGTTTTTAAATGGAATAATTATTCTACCCCAATACTCATTCGTAAGAACAATTTATGGCACTATACTCATTAAAAGAGAAAGGTTACAACATTCAGAAAAGACTGAAATTGAAACGCTCTTCTGCTCAGATGATGAGGAAAAGGAGATTGCTACAAAAACTAGGAAAGACAGGTTCAGAGTAAGCAGGAAGGGGAAAAAATTTTTTCACACAAGGGTGGTTGGAATCTGGAACATACTTCCTAAGTGGATGGTGAAATAGAGTCCTCTTACAACATTAAGAAGCATCCAGAGAATCACTTGAATTGCGAAGACACATTAAAGCTATGGACCAAAGGCTGGTAAATGGGATTAGTGAAGATGGGTAATTGATGGTTGGCATGGACATAGTGTTCTGCATGTTTCTATTATTAAAAATTACAAAGCAACTTTATGTCTTCAATGTACAGATGATAGTACTTATGATGGAAGCCACAATATAATAAATCTACTGGGAAATTTGTGGAAATTGTTTTCCTGGAAAACTGTTAAAGTTTGAATGTGCTATCATATAGAGTGGTAGAGAGCAGAGAATGAGTACATTTAAAGCCGCTGATGTAACCACAGGCTGTGGGGGAGTTAAAAGGACATACAAACAGATTTGAGTGAAGTTGGATGGGGTGATAGTGAGATGTGCACAAGGAACACAAAGACTGGTAAATACCTATTTGGCTGTATGTATAGTTTCTCTGCTTCAATTTCAATGCATTTCAATGTGGATTACATCTCCCAATTAAGAATGAATGTTCTATTTCAATTTCTGGCTGATTATAGATAACCTGATCTAATTAAATTACTTACTGCCCATTACACTAGCTGGTGTTTAGGGCAGCAATGAAGATCCTCCATCTCTGTATGTCCTGAGCCACTCAGATGTCAAGGGATTCTTTGTTGCTGTTTCTGTAACAATTTTGTTTGATCAGTCAGAGTTGTTAGCCCTGAGCTGAACCCCTGACCCTGGAGGACCAGTGGACCACCCTTTGACCTGTTTGGCATGGGTGACCATACCAAGAGCCAAAGCATAAAACACTCCAGCTGGGTCATTGAGGCACACAAACCTCCAAACCACAACAAGGTTGTAGACCTCTTCGAGGGATTTAATTAAAATGAATTACAATTTCCATGTGAAGAATCCTGTAATCGTAATGACCAAGGGGAAAGAAGTAGATTGTTTAATATTAGTATTCCTAAATCCTATGAGAGAAATGTAGATTTATATAGCTATTTACATATGTTCAGTATTCTTATTTGAAACAATAATTATGATTGTACAATGACATGGATACGCAACTGTGCTGAAAAGTAATTCTCTTCTATTGTTTTGTTGTGACGATATCATTTCCTTCCACCTCACCCAGCCAAGAAGTGTGAATCTGGGAATCAATAATCTTAATAACCTTGCAGTTTTAATGCCATCCTGTGATGTAACTCTCAAGTCCAATTTCCTAGGTTGATAAATAGCACATATTTTTGTTCTGGCACAGCCTTGTTTAAACAAGAGGACATTTCCCTTTCAGGAAACAATCTGCTCCAAATCACAATGTAACTACCTGTTTTACAATAAACTATTCATATTAATCATCAGGTTTGGAAAAAGAAATATGCTCCATGTTATTTTTCCCTTTCTTTCCCATGTTGTTTTCTGGTCTTTGGCCATAAAGTTATGTTTTCAGTTCCTAAGAAACATTTCAGTTAAATTTCTACTGTGCCATTTACATCACCCAGTTTCATCACATCTACAACCAGTTCTTTCTGATTTCTCCTTTCACACAATTTCACCCCCCCCTCCATTTTATAAAAATTATTGTGGATATTCTTCTGACACTCCAGGCTAACTTCGCATGCATTTCCTTCCACATGCATGTCTTAGAGGACAGGTTGAGTGAGCTAGGGCTTTTTCTTCGGAATGAAGGAGGACGAGTGGTAACTTGATAGAAGTGTACAAGATGATAAGAGACTTTTTTCCCCTAGGGCTGAAATAGCTAATATGAGGAGCATAATTTTAAGATGATCAGAGGCAAGTAATTTTACACAGAGAATGGCGAGTGTGTGGAACACGCTGCCAGGGTTGGTGGTAGAGATAGATACTTTAGAGACATTTAAGAGACACATAGATAAGCACATGGATACAGTAATACAAAAATGGAAGGCTATGTAGGAGGGAAGGGTTAGATTGATCCTGGGGTAGGTTAAATGTTGGCAAAACATTGTGGGCAGGAGGGCCTGTATTGTAAAGTTCTCTATTCTATGAACAGGACAGGTGCCCTGCACTTCCCATGATGCAAAAACCTGAACTTATTTCATTATCCTTTATTCAAGTTTAATTGCTTCGGAAAGCGCATCTACTGTGCAGATCCTGACCGCTATTGCTCGCTTATTTGCTTATTTTTTTTAAAAAAAAAAGTTGGCATCGTAAAACCACTACACTCATACAGAGCAGGACTACATTCTTGCTCATTGCAACTTTGCTGACTCCCACGGTATTGTTTTTGGCATTCCAACAAGGCCACTTCATCCCATTGACTTGTTTATGTTCGTGATTCTCACAAGTGATTCTGAAGAAGGAACATGATGAAAGAATCGAAGAACAAACCAACCAATCAGTCGTGACAAATTAGAGCTTTCTGTAGCACTATTGTTGTTATTTTAATTTATTCAATCATGGGAACATTAAAGAAAAATACAGGAGCGGGAATAAACCGCTTGGCTCTCCGTTTCGCTCCACCATTCTCCCAGATTACGGCCATCTTCCACCCCAGCGCCGATTCCCTGCACACTCGCCACATCCTCCAAGTCCCTTAATGTCCAAAAACCTCCCACGGATTCAATGACTGACTCTCCACAGATCTCCAGATCAGAGAAGAGTTTTCTCCTAATTCTGAATTCTCATCCACTCTGCACCAGCCAGATGGTCCCTGTAAGAAGCTGCGATAAAATCTCTTCTCATTTTTCCAGAGAACAGAATCCTAATCTCTCTTTATGCGACAACCCCAGCATGCCCAGAAACAGGGATGCTCGCTACTTTGGGAGGAATATCCTTCTTAGAGAAGGAGACCAAAACTGAACCCAATTCTCCAGGCGCAGTCACAATAAGACGCTGTTTAACTGCAGTGAGATATTTTTTTATCAAATTAAGTCAAGACAAGTTTATTGTAACTTAATTACACACATGTATGCCATCAAACAAGATGTTTCTCTGAACCAGGGTGTTAAATACAGTAGTACACATAACACACAATAACTTATGAAGGTAAAGATAAAATCCTCAGATGAATTAATTAAACAAACTGAAGTGCATAGATTAAATATTGTAGGGTACAGAACAGATTAACCAGTGACACTTCGAATGCGATGCGGCAGGGAGTTCAGAAGCCTAATGGCGTGAGGGAATAATCTTTTTTTTCTCACCCTGACGGTTCTTGTCTTCATGCATCGAAGTCTCCTGCCTGACGGTAGAAAGTCAAAGAGGATGCCGGATGGACGACCAGGATCCTTAATAATACTAAGGGCCCACGCAGCACTCTTGATAAATTTCCCCGATGGATGGTAGCGAGACCCTTATGATCCTCTCAGACGTCCTCACGCCCTTTTGAAGGACTTCCCGTCCGATGCTCGGCTGTTCCCATAACTGAACTCAAAACTTTTCAGAATAAAATACTATTTTATCCACTCGCCTTCCTAATAATTTGTTACACTTGAGTATTAGCTCTCAGTAACATGTACCGTAACATTTGCTTAAAGAAACCATTCAATGGACTAAGAAATAACTTAGTAGTAACTTAGAATTAACTAAGAAGTATCAATATTATAGTTTAATAGATAAAATGATTATTTCGTCGAACAGAAATTATAGTGTGTCTCAGACCTTGATGACTATTCAAAGAACAGCTAATCACCTGTTGGAACTTATGACGCTTAAAAATGCAGAAATAGTCTTGTCAATCTCGACACAATGGGTTGACATCTTCGGTCAATACTTGACTAATAGCGTCTTTCAGGTTTATCGGGACGGAGACTTTGATGCGGCAGTTAAACGCGTACAAGAGGAAATCTTATCACTGTTAAGGCGGCGGGAAACGGGGTGAGCGCAGTTGTTCGGGAAATGGAGGAGAAGCGGGTGAGGGCAACATCAACAGTGGAGTGAGGGAACCCCCGTTTTTCGAGTCAGGTCAATAAAGCTCGTTCAGGTTTATTGACCGGTTACGGTCACGGGCCACGTTATCAACATTACGAAAACTGAATCAATTGTTGTTCCGCTGCGATGAATAAACAACAAAAAAAAACTCGATGCAAGAAATGCTGTTTATTATTTAAGGACAAAATATGTTTCACTAGTCACGGTAGATTAATAGGGATTCCCTTTGCATTGAGCAGCTCCAAAAGCGCCAAAGTTGATGTACAAATCTGACGACGAATCGTCGATCTGATTTATTATTCAGTCCTAAAGTGTCTACCTGACCGGCGACGTATTCACACCACTCCCGTTTTGAACGGATTTAGATTACTTAATCTCTTCTTGCTGTCACACTATAGAACTGTCTCTGTTCCAGCTCTCTGATCGCACTTTCCGGTTAATTTCACTCCCCCACACTCTGCTCTTAACCCCGAAATATTCCCCATGGAGTTTCGTCAGTGATTTTGTCATCAGTAAATCTACCTATGCAAATTTATGTTAGCGTGGGGATGTCCTGGACTACAATCCCCTTAGAAAACTTGGCTTTCAAAAAGCCCCCTGTACCGTCCAGCCTCAACGAACACGGCGTGCTTTCTAAAATAAAAATGTTGGGTTCAGTTTTCAGTTTCATTAGCTCTCCACGTACGTTAAACCGTTCTCTTCCAAGAGTCCTTCTGCGGAATCCACGCCTGCCGGAATAGCGTGAACAGTAAGGAGAGAACGGCACCAAGAGGACCTGTACTTCATCCCCGAAATTTACTGCTTTCGGTAAAAGCGGTAGCTAGCTATGGAAACACTGTCGAGAAATGCCTGCAAGCACAGAGAGATTAAACATAACCAAAAGCGTGGGCACACGCGTGGACACAGAGAGTGGGAGACACACACGCACACAAAACAGAAGCACAGAGATAGACACAGAGAGAGATAGGGATGGGGTGGAGAGGGGGAAAGAGAGGTAGAGAGAGGGGAGGGAGAGAGGGAGGCAGAGAGGGAGAGAGAGAAAGAGAGAGAGAGAGAGAGAATGAATAAATACAGAGACAGACATATGCAGTCTAATGAAGGGTCTCGGCCCGAAACATCGACTGTTTACTCATTTCAATAGATGCTGCATGACCTGCTGAGTTCCTCCAGCAATTTGTGTGTGTCACATGCAGAACTATACGGAGAAAGAGACACACAAACAACACACGAACAGGGATAAAGAAATATACAGAAAAACAGTGATACACATGCGTATATACACAAAAACAGACAGAAAGATACAAATACGCACAGAGTTTGAGATATTTTAGAGAGATACACAGCGATACACACAGAAATATGCATACACACATTCTTTCTCTCTCTCTCTCTCTCTCTCTCTCTCTCTCTCACACACACACACACACACACACACACACACACACAAATAGAGCATTTACACACATCAGCGAGAACGATTTGGATCAGCGCTGTTCCCGAAAGCGCGACCTGGAACAATAGGGAATAAACCGGCGTTTACTTAAGGGAAATACTTCAAATATAATTTAGTCCCGAGTAGAGGGCAAAATTTACAAGTCCTGTAAAGATGGATTTGCCAATTAATGGAATGGGTGAGCAGTTTCCATGGAGAAGTGAGAAGAGAGAGAGCAGATACCATGGACATAAAACCACACTCGAAGCTTGAAATGAGAGGGGTGTCCTCTGGGCGGTAGTGATTTACCTGGAGGTGTGTTTATTCGACGTCCCATCATCGAAGACAAAGGACCGGTTGGTGTAACACTCGCTGCACATCTTCCCTACCGCTGCCCTGGCGTCGTGCTTTCTGCTTTCTGCCGTCGGAGTGGCCGCGAGAGTGACAGCGAGCGAGCTCAGGGCATCAGAGGAAACGACCCAGGGGAACTGAGTCACGGTGCTCGTCGACTGAGCGAGCGGCTGACTGTCCCGGGTCCGACACAACCTTCATTGCTGCCAAGCCTTCACACATAAAGCAGAGACTTGAGGGGAGAAGGAGGCGGAGGATCTCAGTGGGGATCTGGATGGTGGTGAAGTTCCTTAAGTTTCCCACGTTGAGTGTTTCCGTAAAACGGTCACAGATTCGCACCCTCCCACTGAACAGCTCCCCGACTCCGGTTACATATTCCTTTCTCGGCTGTGAAATCTGCAGGCCCTTCGCGATGAAGGGAAGAGGTTTCCTGGGGTTGAAATGTCAGTCTCAATCCCTGCACCCCACTCACTTCGAGTGCTTTAGAACTGCTTCTGTGAGTTACCCGCGCATGTCACCTGTTGAAGGGGCGGGTGCTGGCTGCAGATAATATTAATGAAAGGTGTCTCTGGCTCCAAGCGAATGCAACCGGAGGTCCCAGCTGCATACTGAGAACAATACTAATACCCAACACGCTTCTGAACGGCTAACAAAACTTAGATTGTAGAAACATCCATAAAGTATTGGAATAATGCCTGCCTGTAAATGTACGCCCGGTAGTGAGGTCTTATTTTGTTGCTTTAATTAGATGTAGTTATGTGCCCCAGATATCTAATGGAGAGGAAACCATCGGGTAGAGGAGGGTTTAAATTGCATAGTTTGCTCAGCGCGGCGGGATAATCTGGTGTTACCGAGCGATATGAGCTGTAATCCTGGCACACAGCTGAGGGTCCAAGTCCTGGAAATGAAACCAAGAAATAAATGGGTAACTGCTTCCAGATTCGATCACTTCATGGCTAGATTTAAACGCCAGCGATTATAGACTAATGGATATCCCATAACGTTCGTTCAAGGCGAACCGGAGGACTGGATACAGCAGAACTACAGTGGCCCCTCGTGGCTGTAGTTTACAATTACAAAACCATCACACTTTTTTAAATCAGTTGTCGGAGTATATCAGTTTATACTCAGTAAAGTGATGAACATTAAACGTGAGAGTGGGAAATTAAATTACGTGGAGGAAACAGCTAGCCACACATAAAGACAAGAGATCCTGCAGGGACTGAAAATCCTGAGCAACACACAAAATGCTGGAGGAACTCAGTGGGTCAGGCAGCATCTATGGAGGGGAATAAATTCTCCTTTTTCTCTCCTTCTCTCTTTTTCCTTCATTCTCTCCCTTAACATTCCACGTTCTGATTACCCGCTCACTCTTTCTTTTCCTCACATCTGCCCATCATCCTTCTTTGCTTCCCCTTCTCTTACCCTTTCTTCCACGGTACACTATCACCTCCTATTAGGTCTTTTCTTCTTCTTCTTCTTCAGCCCTTTACTTCTTCCATCCCCTCTCCCCACAACCCCCCCCCACCCACCCACCTTCCCCCTCACCTGGTCTCACCAATCATCTTCCAGCTTGTACTCAGTGCTCTCTCCCCAATTTCTTACTCTGGCTTCTTTCCCCTTCCTTTCCAGCCCTGATGAAGCATCTCAACCCGAAGTGTTGACTGGTTATATTTCCCTCTATAGATGCTGCCTGACTTGTTGAGTTCCTCCAGCACTTTGAGTGCTTTGATCCATACATATATATTTTAAAATAATTCTTTGATATTTCTTACAGCATAACTGAAAGAACATCATAGTAGCATGACTCACTCCTTTGCAACTTTTGGTGACGAAACCACCAATAGAAAATTGAGGTTCTTTTCATCTCTCATGGATACTGATTAGGAAGATCAATATCTCAACAGTGGGTAGTTTTGGTGAGTTCAACCTGCGGAGTAGGTACCTCAGATCCCTCTATTCCTTTTGTAATTTTGTGTACCAACCCCATGTCTCTTTCCCTGTGAACATACTCCACAAACACAGATAATTAATACAAACGTCCGAGTGCATAGAACATCCTCTATTGAAGATGCTCATTGCAAACACCACCATATTTTAACTTATTTTCACTTCCTTTGCTTGCTAATGCCATATTGTACTTCTTAGTCACTAATTAAAGTAGATCAGAAATCTGGAGTCCAACCTGCCCTTCCAAATCATTTGCCTCAGTTGTGGACTTTTTGCTGAAGCCTTAATGAATGCTAAACAGGATTTGGTGTGAATGTCTGAAGTAAAACTGGGATTAAGGTAGAATTAATACTGAATACTGTAATCGGCATGGATTTAGTGTGCGGAAGGACCTGTCTCCATTCTGTACACCCCTATCAATCTAATATAAACTGGCCATATAAGGAGATGCATCATTGTGGAGAGAAGTTTTAACCATACTCACAGGTTTGTTTAATGCAGATCATGATAGCTACACCCTGTGGTGACAAACATTTTTCCTCACTGGCTGCCAGGCGCTTAAATTCTGCTACAGTTTATTGCATAAAATGTCTGCTGCTGAAATATTCTTTCTTTGTCAACCAAACATACTCAGTTTTCCAGAGCAAAGTTGAAAGTACATTTATTATCAAAGTACACGTATGTTACCATGTACAACCCTGAGATTTGTTTTCTTGCGGGCAATCACAGTGAATACAAGAAACACAACAGAAATACTGATAGACGCAAACACGAGGAAATCTGCAGATGCTGGAAATTCAAGCAACACACATCAAAGTTGCTGGTGAATGCAGCAGACCAGGCACCATCTCTAGGAAGAAGTACAGTCGATGTTTCGGGCCGAGACCCTTTATCAGGACTAACTGAAGGAAGAGTTAGTAAGAGATTTGAAGGTGGGAGGGGGAGGGGAGATCCAAAATGATAGGAGAAGACAGGAGGGGAAGGGATGGAGCCAAAAGCTGGACAGGTGATTGGCAAAAGGGATATGAGAGGATCATGGAACAGGAGGCCCAGGGAGAAAGAAAAGGGTGGGGGGGGAACCCAGAGGATGGGCAAGGGGTATAGTGAGAGGGACAGAGGGAGAAAAAGGAGAGAGAGAGAGAAAGAATTTGTGTATGTAAATAAATAACGGATGGGGTACGAGGGGGAGGTGGGGCATTAGCGGAAGTTAGAGAAGTCAATGTTCATGCCATCAGGTTGGAGGCTACCCAGACGGAATATAAGGTTCCTCCAACCTGAGTGTGGCTTCATCTTTGTAGTAGAGGAGGCCGTGGATAGACATATCAGAATGGGACGTGGAATTAAAATGTGTGGCCACTGGGAGATCCTGCTTTCTCTGGCGGACAGAGCATAGGTGTTCAGCGAAACGATCTCCCGGTCTGCGTCGGGTTGTTTTCCACACCCAACAGGATGGAAAACAACCAATGTGCCAAAAGGACAAAAAACTGTGCAAATACAAAAAGAAAGAAAGAAAAATAAATAAATAAATAAATAAATAGATAGATAAATAAATAAATAGTTAAGGGATAGATATCAAGAACATGACATGAAGAGTCCTTGAAAATGAGTCCATAGGCTGTGGTTGAATGATGGGGTAAGTGAAGCTAGTATAGTTATCCTTTTTTGGTTCAAGAGCTTGATGGCTGAGGGGTAATAACTGTTCCTGAATCCAGTGGTACAAGTTCTGAAGGACGTGTACCTTCTTTCAGATGCAGCAGTGAGAAGAGAGCATGACTGGATGGTGGGGTGGGGGGGTGGGGGGGTGAGTTCTTGATAATGGATGGTGTTTTCCTGCAACAGTGCTCTGTGTGGATGTGCTCAGTAGTGGGGAGGCCTTTCCCTGTGATGGACTGGGCTGGGCTGTATCCACTACTTTTTACAGTTTTTTCCGTACAAGGACATTGATGTTTCATACCTGGCCATGATGCAACCAGTCAATTTATTCTCACCTCACATCTATAGAAATTTGTCAATGTTTTATATGACATGCCAAATCTTCACAAAGCTCAAAAGGGTAGAGACACTGTCACATTTTCTGTTTGCATTAATCTTCAATGAGCCCAACTTTTCCTTTTCATTGAGCTTTCATTTGATCTACAAATTACACTCAGTGGCCACTTTATTGGGTACATGAGGTGACCTTCTGCTGCAGTAGCCCATCCGCTTCAAAGTTCAACGTGTTATGCATTCTGAGATGCTCTTCTGCACACCGCTGTTGTAATGCATGGTTATTTGAGTTACTGTCACCTTCCTGTCAACTTGAACTAGTCTGGCCATTCTCCTCTGAGCGCTCATTAACAAGGCACTTTCACCCACAGAACTGCCACTCACTGGATCTTTTTCTGTAAACTCTAAATAATGTTGTGCATAAAAATCTCAGGAGGATAGCAGTTTCTGAGATACTCAAACTACCCTGCTTGGTACCAATGATCATTCCCACAGTCCAATTCACTAAGATCACATTTCTTCCCCATTCTGTTGCTTGGTCTGAACAACAACTGAACCTCTTGACCATGTCTGCGTGCTTTTATGCATTGAGTTGCTGCCACATGAGTAGATGATTAGATTTTTGCATTAACGAGCAGGTACACAGCTGGACCGAATAAAGTGATCACTGTGTGGATCTTGTGTATGTTTCCAATAATGGAATAATGATTTCTCAATAGGGACTATCTGTGTGGATTCAACATCGTAACCCTCACACTCAAAGCTTTAGTGGCATTGTGTCAATGTCCACACAGCTGGGTGCCATTTGTGCATATTTCGTATCATTATTTGTTCCAGTTGCATACTGATGACAAAAGGGAAAATTTTGTGTTTCTCAAAGATATAGTGACACATTTGATCACTCCGCTGTAATGAAGGACATGTACACCTCTTAGCATTAGAGTGGCATTTACGATATGTGAGAGCGTCACACATTTAAACACTTTGGAGCCATGTTGTGTTGCATAAGTGGTCAATTGAATGAGTCACCTTTTAAGCCAAATAAGTGACATTTGGCAGGTCTACTAACAATGTTGCAACGATTCTGACTTTGGGCATGATAGTGGACATATGAACAGTATGCTACAAGACTGAGTGTGAGGGATTTGCACGCTGTGCCTGTGAAATAGGATCTGGGTTTGCACACCACGCCTGCTGTATGGAAGCTTCTCTGGGTCAATGCTTGTATTCAGTTTTATTAACCCACAGTGAGAACGGGAAAAATCAGAGGTAAGAGGCCTGGCTGGTGGAAAATGAAGAGAAAATAATCAGTTTTGTTTTTACTTCTCCCTAACTCTGGGTTGTACAGTAATCACTTGGGACATTTAAGACTTCCCGCACAGATCTAAAATTGAGTCTCACCAAACTACCCCCAACTTGCAATCATGGAGTCTCATCATCTCCAATCTGCTGCTCTCCCTGCTTTCGACTTCTCAAATTCATCTTGTGACTTATTTGATATCTTGGCACCACAATATGAGACCCAAAACCAGAGACATGAAGCCAGGTGTCAACACAAGTACACATCGTATTGCAGGAGTCTATACATCCAAATGTAACGTAATATTGTTAACTTACATAACATCACCTAGAACAGGAAAGCCATCATAACCTTTAAAAAAGAATTATGTATTTATTCCTTCTCCTCTGCCTGGTCCCAATCACTCCCTATTCAACTATTGATCCACTTTGGTTTTGAATATTTAAATTCAATTTTATTTTTTCAGATGTACTTCAAAAATACAGTGAAGTGTGAAGTTTGTGTTAACAACAAACACACCAAAGGATGTTCTGGGGCATCCTGCAAGTGTCGCCACACATTCCAGCGCCAACATATTATACCCACAATGTTCAGCAGAACAACACAAGCAACAACAACAGTACAAATCAACACACCAACAGCAAAATAAACGCCTTTCCTACCCATACACTCCTCAAAGACAGACACCTCTGCAGCCCCTAGACAGGCCGCCTCCAGGTCCCCAGTCCTTGACCTCTGACCCTGGTTACCTGGGCCCTGATGACTCAAAATTACAAACCATATGTTTACCTCATAATTACAAGCTATGTGTTTACCTGTGTTTCTCTCTTCCCATGGTAATCCTTTCAGAAATATATATGTCTAAGGAGCCAAAACATTTATCTAGTTAATAGAACAAAATTATAGCGATCAACAAAAGATCAAAGGAATGTGTATTTCCCTGGCTGACTTATGTTTTAAGCATAGATGCGCAAATAGTTAAACTTGCAAAGAATATTGCTGATGAATCTACATCAATTGCGCTTTCTGGCAAACATTTTAGATCATCACAATTCACTATAAAATATGTCTTCTCCTCTTTTTCAGTTGCTTTATCCCACAGTAAATAGAGAATGGAACACAGAGCCCTCTGTGCCAGACTCAATCTTTTGTATTTTCAGCAACAAACAATCAGCAGGTCAAGTGGCATCTGTGGGAGCGAAGGAATTGTCAATCTTTTGGGTCAAAATCCTGGCCTTGACTCTAAAAGTCAATAATTCCTTTCCTCTCACAGATGCTGCTTGATGTGCTGAGTACCCCCAGCATATTGTCTGCTGCTCTGTTTCCAGCATCTGCAGTCTCTTGGGTCTGCGTTGTATTTTCAGATGGTCACTCAAACAGCAAAACAATCACAATATCAGACTGGAGAATACATTATTGAACTTGTTATTTAAATTTTAATACCCTTCTCTTTGGAAGGGTGGAGATTGATTGAGTTTAGATAACACTAACATGGCATTGTTATAAATTACATTGTAGGATCGTCTGAAATTATAAATGATACTCATAATAATGATAGCTCATTCCGCTATAACATGAACATTTTAAACCCAGAAGGTATATAGATGCAAACACGAGGAATTCTGCAGATGCTGGAAATTCAAGCAACACACATCAAAGTTGCTGGTGAACGCAGCAGGCCAGGCAGCATCTCTAGGAAGAGGTACAGTAAGTTGGTTAAGATTGTCCTTTGTAATGTGTTTATACAATGATTAAATTAAATCAGTGTACCAGTTCAACCCAGTACTTGGCTAGCTAATTCTGTTAGGATTATGATAATAGATCCTAAACCCCCACTAGAAAATCAACTAAACCTGTGCTATGCTATACCTCTTACCAAAGTACAAATGTATGTCAATGGAGACTGATGTTCAATACTGGGCAGTCAATAACATTTCTAGTACAACAATGTTTAAACATTGGTACACTGAAGAAGGGGAAGTTAATAGTACAGGAATGTTTTATAAGGATGAAGATTTTGGGAGGAAATCTGCTCCATTCCTTATTATCATCAGAAGTGCATCACACAGAATTCAGCGAAGGGAGTTTAAAGGATATGCAGCTTTGCCCTGTGCACTGTATCTCCCTGCCACAAGTTTCAGAGGTCTGCATTCAGACAGATAATTCCCTGCAGTTACACTTCACCGACCACAACATCCTTTTGTGCAGTCAGTTACGACCTGTGTGCAGTCATTACTGGCCTGCTGACAGCCAGCAGCTTGTAATGGCCCAAGCACACTGGAGTAGAGACCTGACACAGGAAAAATTTCTAAATGTTAAAACGGGTGAACAATTTTTTCACCCACTTTTTTGAACAGTTGTGTTTTATTTTTGCAGTTTACCACAGTGGGCTCAGTACCATACAAGGTAAACTCCAAATTGTAGGCAATGGTATTTTCACCTGCAGGGAGGAGCAAAATTAGAAGCCATTAATGTAAGATTGTCACTGTGGAACCAAATGGTGATTTCAGATGAAAATACTTTATCCTCTTAGTGGTGAGAATGTGAAGCTCCTCAGGACTGGGGGTAACTGTGGCAAATGATATAATGTGTACATGAAGGAAGTGAACTAAACAGATGAGAGTGAAGAGAATTTATGTGACGCTGACAGAGTTGGCAAGGAACAAAATGCGAGCTAGAAAGACTAGAAAAGTAGAGTACACTTACAATGGTGAAAGATTGAGAACTGTTAGTGATAGTACTCAAAGGAACCTCCATGTCAGTTTACATGGATCACTGAAAGTTAACATGCAGATCAGCACGCAAGTAGGCTTGTAAACATTATATTGGTCTTCACCACAAATTGAAAAAGTAAAATTGTCTTGAAGCAATTATATGGGACCAGAGGAGATTGCTCCAAGAACATTATGTGCTGACCTGGTCTCATTAGATCAGCACGGTAGTGTAGCAGTTAGCACAACACTTTGCAGCACCGTCTGTGAGATTGGGATTTGATTCCCACTGCTGTCTGCAAGGAGTCTGTACGTTCTCCCAGTGATTCTGTGGATTTCCTCCAGGTGCTAGAATTTTCTCCCACACTCTAAACATAGAAACATAGAAAATAGGTGCAGGAGTAGGCCATTCGGCCCTTCGAGCCTGCACCACCATTCAGTACGATCATGGCTGATCATCCAACTCAGAACCCTGTACCTGCCTTCTCTCCATACCCCCTGGTCCCTTTAGCCACAAGGGCCATATCTAACTCCCTCTTAAATATAGCCAATGAACTGGCCTCAACTGTTTCCTGTGGCAGAGAATTCCACAGATTCACCACTCTCTGTGTGAAGAAGTTCTTCCTCATCTCGGTCCTAAAAGGCTTCCCCTTTATCCTCAAACTGTGACCCCTCGTTCTGGACTTCCCCAACATCGGGAACAATCTTCCTGCATCTAGCCTGTCCAAATCCTTTAGAATTTTATACGTTTCAATCAGATCCCCCCTCAATCTTTTAAATTCCAGAGGAGTATAAGCCTAGTCAATCCAGTCTTTCATCATATGAAAGTCCTGCCATCCCAGGAATCAATCTGGTGAACCTTCTTTGTACTCCCTCTATGGCAAGAATGTCTTTCCTCAGATTAGGGGACTAAAAATGCTCACAATACTCTAGGTGTGGTCTCACCAAAGCCTTGTACAACTGCAGCAGCACCTCCCTGCTCCTGTGCTCGAATCCTCTTGCTATGAATGCCAGCATACCATTCGCCTTTTTCACCGCCTGCTGTACCTGCATGCCCACTTTCAATGACTGGTGTACAATGACACCCAGGTCTCGTTTCACCTCCCCTTTTCCTAAAGATGTACAGTTAGGGTTAATGAGTTGTGGGCATGCTATTTTGGCACGACCAGTGTGCCAGATGTTGAAGGGTGTGAGGGAAGAGAAGTGAGAGTAGTTACTATTACAACGGAGAAGGTGCTCAAAAAGCTGAAAAAAACCTAAGAGTACTTAAGTCACCCAGACCAGATGAACTGCACCCTAGGATTCCGAAAGAGGTAGTGGTAGAGATTGTAGAGGATTAGAAATGAACTTTCAAAAATCATTGGACTCTGGCATGGTGCCTGAGGACTGAAAAATTGCAGATGTCACTCCATTCTTTAAGAAAGGAGGAAGGTAGCAGAAAGGAAATTATAGACCAGTTAGCCTGACCTCAGTGGTTGGGAAGATGTTGGAGACAATTGTTAAGGATGAGGTTATGGAGTACTTGGTGACACAAGACAAGATAGGACAAAGTCAGCATGGTTTCCTTAAGGGAAAATCTTGCCTGACAAACCTGTTGGAATTCTTTGAGGAGATTACAAGTAGGATAGAAAAAGGGATGCAGTGGATGTTGCATGTTTGGACTTTCAGAAATCCTTTGACAAGGCGTCACACTGGAGGCCGCCTACCAAGTTAAGAGCTCATGGTCCCACAAGAAAGTTACTGGCATGATTAGAGCATTGGTTGATTGGTAGGAGACAATGAGTGGGAATAAAAGGATCCTTTTCTGGTTGACTGCCAGTGACTAGTGGTGTTCCGCAGGGGTTGGTGTTGGGACCACTTCTTTTTATGTTGTATATCATTGATTTAGATGATGGAAGAGATGTCTTTGTTGCCATGTTTGCAGATGATGTGAAGATTGGTGGCAGGGCAGGTACTGTTGAGGAAACAGGTCGGCTGTAGAAGAACTTAGACAGATTAAGAGAATGGGCAAGAAAGTGGCAAATGAAATACAATGTTAGAAAATGCATGGTCATGCACTTTGGTAGTAGAAATAAATGTGCAGGCTATTTTCTAAATGGGGAGAAAATCCAAAAATCTGAGACGCAAAGGGATTTGGGAGTCCATGTTCAAAACACCCTAAAGGCTAACTTGCAAGTTGAGTCAGTGGTAAAGAAGGCAAATGCAATGTTAGCATTCATTTCAAGAGGACTAAAATACAAGAGCAGGGATGTGATGCTGAGGCTTTATAAGGCACTGGTGAGGCCTCACCTTGGGTATTGTGAACAGTTTTGGGCTCCTTATCTAAGAAAAGATGTGCTGGCATTGGAGAGGATTCAGATGAGGTACACAAGGATGAATCCGGGAGTGAAAGGGTTATCATACAAGGAGGGTTTGATGCCTCTGGGTCTGTACTTGCTGGAATTTAGAAGGATGGGGGCGATCCCATTGAAACTTTTCGAATTTTGAAAGGCCTAGACAGAGAAGATGTGGAAAGGATGTTTCCCATGGTGGGAGAGTCTAGGACAAGAGGGCACAGCTTCAGGATAGAGGGACATCCATTGAAAACAGAGATGCGGAGAAATTTCTTTAGCCAGAGGATGGTGAATTTGTGGAATTTGTTACCACAGGCACCTGTGGAGGCCAGGTCATTGGATGTATTTAAGGCAGAGCTTGATACGTTCTTAATTGGACACGCCATCAAAGGTTACGCAGAGAAGGCCAGGGAGTGGGGCTGAGGTGGGAAAAAGAGGATCAGCCATGATTGAATGGTGGACCAGGCTCAATGGGCCAAATGGCTTACTTCTGCTCCTATGTCTTATGAAAGTGTGGTGACACTTGTGGGCTGCCCAGTTCAATTGTCCCTGATTTGATTTGATGCAAATGATGCATTTCACTGTATGTTTCCATGTACATGTGACAAATAAAGCTTATCTTTAGATCTTTAGGCTATACCTGCAATGGAAGGAGTGCAACTAAGGTTCACCAAATTAATCTGTGGGATGGGGGAGAGATTAAGTTGAATCGGCTTTTGCTCTTGAGTTAAAAATGAAAGGTGATCTCGTTGAAAAGTACAGAATCCTTATAGGGTGCTGCAGGATAGGTCCAAGGATAATGTTTCCCCTAGCTGGGTTCTTTCGGGCTAGGATTCACAGGGCCAGCAATTCAGGACTGAGATGACAAGAAGTGTTACTTTTTTATTTTTTGTTTTTTTGTATTTGCTCAGTTTGTCTTCTTTTACACATTAGTTATTTGCCAGCCTTTATTTGCAGGTAATTTTTCAGTGATGTTTTTGTACTCCTTTGTCCTACTGTGAATGCCCGCGAGAAAATGAATCTCAGGGTGGTGTATGGTGATATCCACGTACTTTGATAATAAATTTACTTTGAACTCCCAGAAGGCAGTGAACATTTGGAATTTTCCAGTGAAGAAGGCTGCAGAGGTTCAGACACTGATTACGTTCAAATTGGAAATTAATAGATTTTCAGATGCTGAAGGAAATAGGATTAGCAGAGGAAAGTGACACTGAGGCAAAAGATAAGTCATGATCTTATTGAGTTGTACAGAAGATCGAGGGGCTGAAAGGCTCACTATATTGAGCCTTTTCGACATAGTGAGATCTCTACTCAGGATGCGGGTCTAGGATGGAATTCTCTTTGTGACATCTTTTTTCCCCTATTTAAGATTGCTTCATGATGTATTTGAGATTCGTTATTGTATTTGAGAATGTTCCATGTTCATAAAGTCACTGAAGAGGGGTTGGGCAGAAAAAAGTAAAGGACACCTCCTCCATATAATCCTGCCTTAAAAGTACAGTAGTACGTTGACTCATTCAGTATCACTGTGTGTCCGACAGAGTGATCAGCAGCACTGGGGCTCCACAGGGGACTGTCTTGTCTCCTTTTCTCTTCACCATTTACACTTCGGACTTCAACTACTGCACAGAGTCTTGTTATCTTCAGAAGTTTTCTGATGACTCTGCCATAGTTGGATGCATCAGCAAGGGGGATGAGACTGAGTACAGGGCTACGGTAGGAAACATTGTCACATGGTGTGAGCAGAATTATCTGCAGCTTAATGTGAAAAAGACTAAGGAGCTGGTGGTAGACCTGAGGAGAGCTAAGGTACCGGTGACCCCTGTTTCCATCCAGGGGGTCAGTGTGGACATGGTGGAGGATTACAAATACCTGGGGATACGAATTGACAATAAACTGGACTGGTCAAAGAACACTGAGGCTGTCTACAAGAAGGGTCAGAGCCATCTCTATCTCCTCAGGAGACTGAGGTCCTTTAACATCTGCCGGACAATGCTGAGGATGTTCTACGAGTCTGTAGTGGCCAGTGCTATCATGTTTGCTGTTGTGTGCTGGGGCAGCAGGCTGAGGGTAGCAGACACCAACAGAATCAACAAACTCATTCGTAAGGCTAGTGATGTTGTGGGGATGGAACTGGACTCTCTGACGGTGGTGTCTGAAAAGAGGATGCTGTCCAAGTTGCATGCCATCTTGGACAATGTCTCCCATCCACTACATAATGTACTGGGTGGGTACAGGAGTACATTCAGCCAGAGATTCATTCCACCGAGATGCAACACAGAGCGTCATAGGAAGTCATTCCTGCCTGTGGCCATCAAACTTTACAACTCCTCCCTTGGAGGGTCAGACACCCTGAGCCAATAGGCTGGTCCTGGACTTATTTCCTGGCATAATTTAAATATTACTATTTAATTATTTATGGTTTTATTACTATTTATTATTTATGGTGCAACTGTAACGAAAACCAATTTTGCCCAGGATCAATAAAGTATGACTATTTATTGCTGTACACATTATGGTAAATTATTTTTCGGAAACCTTGCATTCTTGCCTGTGCACCGAATGAGAGCAGCTTGATGAGCCTTCTTAGTATAGTAATAGCTCAACCCAGAATGGGGGTCTGGTTCACCTGTTTGTTTTTGGAGGGGCGGGGGGAATATATGATAATGGAGAATTAAGTCTTAAACCTGTGTAAAATATAGCAAAAAATCACAAATGTACACAGGTTTAGGTGTAACACTCTTCTATTTAAGATTCTCCCGCCATCTCCACTGGCTTGCTGATGTGACTAGAACAAAAATTGAAGACTATCAGAGATCTGCGTACCACTAAACAATCTCTCATCCTGGCTTATCAGCCTGTTTTGTTCTTTGGTAGTGGATGTGCAGCTGTTGTGTTTTTTTAGCACTCACTGCATGTCACAGCATAGCCGTGTGAGATATTTCAGCCTGTAAATCTCTCTGTGGGCCACGGATGAAGCAGTTGTCTAAACGTTGCACCCAGTGCCACAGCATTAGCTCACAAAACAGACACGAGCAAGTAAAAACATCAGCAGTCTGACTAAACTAGGGGAATTCTGTATTCATCAGAACATAAAATAGCACTGAAGTAGAATTTCCAACTGCCAAATCAACCGTCCATTATGTTGTTGACATCATCAAACAGTGGTTGAAAGACCAGACAAAAGGGAGAAAAAAAATGACATGATATATGAGCAGCACCTGGTGGAGCTCTGTATCAGATGGATGTTTCAGCCTTGTTTGAATCATTAATGTAACTTATTTTTTTGACAATAATGTTTTAATACTCAGAAATGAACTGTTGATGACTAGACACAATTTATTATTAACATAAGAGATTCTGTAGATGCTTGAAATCCACACACACAGACAGAGACAGAGACACACACACAATACTGGAAGAACTCAACAGATCAGGCAGTATCTATGGAAGGGAATAAACAGACAACATTTCAGGCTGAGACCCTTTATCAGGACGGTAAGGGTCTCGGACCAAAACATCATTGACTATTCACCCTTTTCCATAGATGTGACCTGACCTGCTGAGCTCCTTCAGCATTTTGTGTGTGTTGCTCACAATTTATTATTGTCACCTGCTGTATAAGCTGTGAAAAATAAAACACATTCAAGCCTGTGGTTGGTTGGCTTTTTTATGTTATTGCTAAAAAGCTATAGACTATAATAGAAGTTATTAGGTGCACAAATTGCAGTGAACTACCTGTCTGAAAAATTGATGGCAGTCATCTACCCAGACATTAAACTTTGGTCATTCATTCGGATCATGTCACCTGAATTTAATTTATTTAAAGCTACAGCTTGGAACAGGTTCTTCCAGCCCAGTGAGCCACAACACCCAGCAACCCTATTCAACACTAGCCTAATGACAGGATAATTTACGATGAACAATTGATCTATTAACTGGTACATCTTTAGACTGTGGGAGCTCTCGGAGGAAACCCACGTGGTCATGGGGAGAAGGTACAAACTCCTTATAGCCGGCGCCAGAATTGAACTCTGAACGCCCTGAGCTGTGCTGCGCTAACAACTGCGCTACTGTGAATCTGACTCAGGTAGTAAGGTAGAGTGTGGGGATGTCTTTCCAGAGGTAGGACAATCCTGATGATCTTAATGCAGTTCATCAGTGTATCTACACTCCATAAGCATCAGCTTACCGGACACATGGCTGCCATTAAACGCCTCAGCTCAGTAGAAACAATGGACCGAAATAAATCCACTCCACTGTAATCCACTTTCTAATATCTCGAATACTTTACTAACCTGTTGGCTTGTTTGCTCATCTCTTACTGGTGATGCATGCCCTATCCTGATGTTCTGGCTCTTTCCACTCCTAAAATATACCCACACCAGCGTCATTTAAAGATTACTTTTACCTGTCACAAGTCCGTACTTTGAAACACACAGTGTCATTTTGCACCAACAACCAAGGATTGCGCTGGGCCAGCCCACAGGTGTCGCCATGCTTCCAGCACCAACATAGCATACCCACAACTCACTAACCCCAAATGTACATCTTTAGAATGTGGGAGGAAATGCACGCGGTCATGTGGAGAACATACAAACTCCTTACATGCAGCGGTGGGAATTGAACCCTGATCGATGACCGCTGGTGCTGTAAAGCAATTGTGCTAACTGCTAGGCTACCATCCTGCCACCTCTGCACTTAACCATTCATCGAATCTATCTGTATCTTCAGCAACCTCCATTTACATGATGTCTTTGTCATAGCTAAAGAAAGACCCTAGAGATCTGATGGAGCCATGAGAAGAGATGAAGGAAAGCCACGCAGAGAGGGAAGAAGCATTCTATAACTGACGTATCCTGAATTTACTGGGAAGGAGTCTCATTTCAGAGTAAAGCCTTCCTGATACATTTTGCTGGGATGTCAGTTGGAGATGGTGTGGCCACCCACAACGCTCCTTATGAATTTGCCAAAAGTAATTTTCTCAATGTAATGGACATTTTTAAAAATAACTTTCTCATGGGGGAGCGTCGACTCAGACCATGAGTCTGCCACGAGAGGCCTGCGTCAGGCATTTTCATGCCCTACAAGGCACAGATTGGAAGTCTGTGTGGACCCCCTCCCCCCCTCAACATTCCCTCCCTTGTTATACCCACAACCTTTAGAGTTCAGTGATTCTGAGACCTGCCTGGCTTGCATCCACAGATGTCTGTTCAGAGCTTCTTTTCAGAGGCTCTTGAAAATAATCTCACCGGATTATTTTCATCTGTTCACATTGACCTCATGTGAGGTTGGAACAGTCAGACCCTGAATGCAGCTGTCTATGAAATTGTCATGGGGAAATATAAGAAATAAGCTGATAGTTATGTGGCGAAATGTTTTTGCAAACCTATAAGCTCAGAAATTAGTTTGGGACTCTTGTTTTCTACTAACCTTGCTGCAGCCAGATCCATCCCAGAACCCAGAGTGATTTGGTACATTAACACAAGAGATTCTGCAGATGCTGGAAATCCAGAGTAAAACACGCAAAATGCTGGAGGAACTCAGCATATCATGGAGAGGAATAAAGAAGCAATGTTTTGGGCTGAGACCAGTCTTGATGAAGGGTCTTGACCCAAAACATCAACTTTTTATTCCTCTCCATAATTGCTGCCTGACCTACTGAGTTGCTCCAGCATTTAGTAAGTGTTACTTTGGCACATTAAGTTGAGGTTCATTACCTGTAGAACATCCTGCATGCAACCAGCTGAATACAGGGTCGGAAACTTGGATCATCATTCCAACACAATAATCTACCCTAGTGAGTTCAGAAAAGTCTCCTGTGAACATCATTGCTGTCCGGAAGCATTAATAGTGAGAATGGGGGTTAAATAACACAGAGTATGGATCTATGGTAGCACTAGGTCTTTGAGCTCCACGTACTTCAGAAGTAGAGGTCTGGCACATCAGGACAGACATTCCTTAATGACAATGCTGACTTTGGTAGTAGGTACCAGTGTATAATTGCTGGAAGGTCCATCCCATTGCACTGGTTCAAAGTGGCAGTCATATTCATACCACAGAGCTGTGCCTCGGTAGCGGCTAGCGTTAATAGAATCGGTTGGCTATTACAGCGCCAACCAATCCTCGATCGGGGGTTCCATTCCCGCCGCTGCCCGCAAGGAGTCCCCCCCCCAATGACCTCCGGGTTTCTTTGCTCATTCCGAAGAGCTGCGATAGGGTTACAATCAGTGAGCTGGGGGCACGTTGTGGTGGCACCAGAAGCGGGCTCCCCCAGCTTATGTATTTGACACAAAACGACGCATTTCACTGCGTATTTCAATGTTCACGTGACAAAGAAAGCTAACCTAATCTATCTAAAATATGCAATAAGACGTTTTATAAAGATAAAATGTGAGTTGCGATTACTTTATTGACTTCACTTTGGAACGTGACAATGAGACATTGCAGATGCGTGTTCCGATGCTGATGCTGCACGCAGTATGGGAGGTTATTTTCAAACAGCAGGGTGACCTCAAGGCGACACGGCGGACGTCGCCGTGTTTTCCGATAGTTTGCATTAATGTGTCCAATAAATCCCTCTGCCTTGCTTCGATCAGAAACCTGCAGGTGTACTTTTTAATTTTTTTATTACTCCCGTTCGTTACGTGCCGTGTCGTATGAATGGGAGATCATGGTCTTTCCACCACCATGATTGTTGTTGGCACGTTTTTGCTCAGAAGTGGTTTGCCATTGCCTTCTTCTGGGCAGCGCCTTTACAAGGCGGGTTACCCCAAGAAATATCAGTGCTCTTCAGAGATTGTCTGCCTGGTGTCAGTGGTCGTATAACCAGAACTTGAGATATGCACCAGCTGCTCATACAACCATCTACCATCTGCTCCCTTGACTTCACGTGTCCCTGATTGGGAGGCTAGGCAGGTGCTACACCTTGCCCAAGGGTGACCTGCAGGCTAGCGGAGGGAAGGAGCCGTTTACACCTCCTTTGGTAGAGCCGTATCTCGACCCCGCCACCCACACTACTCTACCAGTGGGCGGGGGAGGAGGCCACCACTGCTCTCAAAGCTTTTGCCCATCCGTTGAGCTGAGGCTGGAGTGGGAAACAGACGGGGTAACCAACCAGAACCGGTCCGAGCTGCCTCCGAGACCCGATTTTAGTGGAACAACAGCAGCTGCCCGATCCTGGGAAAACAAAGGCGGCGGGTAATGGGAACCTCCCACACCCCACCCAAACACAGCTGGCAGCTGTCACTCTGTTTGCAAGTTCTGTTGATGAGTTCGGACCACCGCTTACAAAATGAAACCGGTTGGAAGCAAAGGCCGCTGTTGATTCTGGCGCCGGGCTTTGCCCCCGCCCTGTCTCTCCGACCTCCAGATCCCCCCGGTTCTAGGGCTGCGGAGATACCTGCCTCTCCCGTTCCATACTGGGCGCCTGGGGCTTGCGAGGAGAAGCGAAGGCGTCGGCACTGGTCCCGGAGATGGTGGTGGAGGAAAACGTGAACAGACAGAATGGCGTGGGAGCGGGAAGGAGAACGACAATGATAGGTGAGGGAAACCTCGAGAAGGACGTTGTGGACAGAGGGCAGGAGCTGTTCAAAACAGTCACTTCGTCCTCACAGCTGTGGCGGGGGGGGGGGGGGTCACATCGAAGAAACCTAATGCTGCCTGCCAGGTTGGAAGAGGTGCCTCACCCAGAGGGGTGTCTAGGATAGTGGATGTGGGAGAAAGGAACTACACCTTCTCAAGCTGCAGGGGAAAGTGTCAGAGGATGGAGAGTGATGGACCAGGGGAATCACAAACAGCGTGGTTCCTGTGGAAAGTGGAGAATATGGGGAAAGGGGAGAGTGTGACTGGTAGTGGGATGACATTGTAGCTGGCAGAAACAGCACGGCAGAAAATGGTGGGGTGAAAGGCAGGACCAAGGGAATCTGTCCTGTCTGGGCAAGGGGTGGGGGGGGGGGCGGGGCGAAGAGACTGCAGGGAATGTATGTGGGCACCTCATCAACTTTGGCAGAGAGAAAGCCACATTTCTGGAAGGAGGAGCCTCAACTCAAGATGTGGAGATTCAACTCAATGGCATTGATATTCGATTTTTCAATTTCATGTAACCTTAGTGTTCTCCTCCCCCCACACGTCCACTCATCCACCTAGTTTCCTTTGTCTTCATCTCTTCCTTCCTCCTCTCCCTCCTGGTTTCAATAGACAATAGGTGCAGGAGTAGGCCATTCGGCCCTTCGAGCCAGCACCGCCATTCACTGTGAGCATGGCTGATCATCCACTATCAGTATCCAGTTCCTGCCTTATCCCCATAACCTTTGATCCCACTATCTTTAAGAGCTCTATCCATCTCTTTTTTGAAAGCATCCAGAGACTTGGCCTCCACAGCCTTCTGGGGCAGAGCATTCCATATATCCACCACTCTCTGGGTGAAAAAGTTTTTCCTCAACTCCGTTCTAAATGGCCTACCCTTAATTCTTAAACTGTGGCCTCTGATTCTGGACTCACCCATCAGCGGGAACATGCTTCCTGCCTGCAGTGTGTCCAATCCCTTAATAATCTTATATGTTTCAATAAGATCCCCTCTCAGCCTTCTAAATTCCAGAGTATACAAGCCCAGTCGCTCCAATCTTTCGACATATGACAGTCCCGCCATCCCGGGCATTAACCTTGTGAACCTACGCCGCACTCCCTCAATAGCAAGAATGTCCTTCCTCAAATTTGGAAACAAAATTGCACATAGTACTCCAGGTGTGGTCTCACCAGGGCCCTGTACAGCTGCAGAAGGACCTCTTTGCTCTTATACTCAATTCCCCTTGTTATGAAGGCCAGCATGCCATTAGCTTTCTTCACTCCCTGCTGTACTTGCGTGCCTGCTTTCAGTGACTGATGTACAAGAACACTTAGATCTCGTTGTGCTTCCCCTTTTCCTAACTTGACTCCATTTAGATAATACTCTGCCTTCCCGTTCTTACCAACAAAGTGGATAACCTCACATTTATCCACATTAAACTGCATCTGCCCACTCACCCAGCCTGTCCAAGTCACCCTGCATTCTCATAACATCCTCCTCACATTTCACACTGCCTCCCAGCTTTGTGTCATCGACAAATTTGCTAATGTTACTTTTAATTCCCTCATCTAAATCATTAATATATATTGTAAACAGCTGCGGTCCCAGCACTGAACCCTGCGGTACCCCACTGGTCACCGCCTGCCATTCCGAAAGGGACCCGTTAATCGCTACTCTTTGTTTTCCGTCAGCCAGCCAATTTTCAATCCATGTCAGTACTCTGCCCCCAATACCTTGTGCCCTAATTTTGCCCACTAATCTCCAATATGGGACTTTATCAAAGGCTTTCTGAAAGTCCAGGTACACTACATCCACTGGCTCTCCCTTGTCCACTTTCATAGTTACATCCTCAAAAAATTCCAGATTAGTCAAGCACGATTTCCCCTTCATAAATCCATGCTGACTGGGACCAATCCTGTTACTACTATCCAGATGTGTCGTAATTTCATCTTTTATAATTGACTCCAACATCTTTCCCACCACTGACGTCAGGCTAACTGGTCTATAATTCTCTGTTTTCTCTCTTCCTCCCTTCTTGAAGAGAGGGACAACATTAGCCACCCTCCAATCCACAGGAACTGATACTGAATCTATAGAACATTGGAAAATGATTACCAATGCGTCCACGATTTCTCAAGCCACCTGCTTAAGTACCCAGGGATGCAGACCATCAGGTCCCAGGGACTTATCAGCCTTCAGACCCAACAGC
Organism: Mobula birostris; assembly: GCF_030028105.1. NCBI lineage: Eukaryota > Metazoa > Chordata > Chondrichthyes > Myliobatiformes > Myliobatidae > Mobula > Mobula birostris. The sequence continues at coordinate 20,430,528 of NC_092391.1, read as the reverse complement.
CTATCCAACGCCATTTCCTGCCTAATATAAATTTCTTTCAATTCATCCATTACCCTAGGTCTTTTGGCCACTATTACATCTGGGAGATTGTTTGTGTCTTCCCTAGTGAAAACAGATCCAAAGTACCTGTTCAACTCGTCTGCCATTTCCTTGTTCCCCATAATAAATTCACACGCTTCTGTCTTCAAGGGCCCAATTTTGGTCTTAACTATTTTTTCCTTTTCACATACCTAAAGAAGCTTTTACTATCCTCCTTTATATTCTTGGCTAGTTTACCTTCGTACCTCATTTTTTCTCCATGTATTGCTTTTTTAGTTACCTTCTGTTGCTCTTTAAAAGTTTCTCAGTCCTCTGGCTTCCCACTCGTCTTTGCTATGTTATACTTCTCTTTTATTTTTATACTGTCCATTACTTCCCTTGTCAGCCACGGCCTCCCCTTACTCCCCTTAGGATCTTTCTTCCTCTTTGGAATGAACTGATCCTGCACCTTCCGCATTATTCCCAGAAACACTTGCCATTGCTGTTCCACTGTCATCCTGCTAAGGTATTGTTCCATTGAACTATGTCCAGCTCCTCCCTCATAGCACCAAAGTTCCCTTTGTTCAACTGTAATACTGACACTTCCGAGTTTCCCTTCTGCCTCTCAAATTGTAGATTAAAACTTATCATATTATGGTCACTACCTCCTAATGGCTCCCTTACCTCTTTTCATCTATCATCCCCTCCCATCTTGGATCCACCCATCACCTACTATCTTCTATCCCCTCCCTGACTGTGCAATCTTTCCTGTTCCATCAGCCCTGATACAGGGTTTCTACCTGAAACATCAACTTACAACTTTTGCCTCTGCAGATGCTGCTCAACCCACTGAGACTTTCTGGCTATTGGTTCTATTTTGTTCCAGATTGCAGGACCTGCCATCTCTCTTATCTTGGAAGGTTAGGTAGTCTTGATATTGGTGTTTAACACTCATAGTTACAATGACCTCCTACTATCCACTAGCACTTCATCTCTACTCTGTAGCCATTACTACAACACCCTGGGGAGCAGAGAACTGGACTTGTCCAAAGTTCAGAAACACTTCTGCTGCCCTCTCACTCTCCATCAAGAGGATACTTCCATCAGATCTTTTGGGAACTGGAACTGGAAGATGTTAAGATGTTATTCCTTCACTATGTGTGCCCACGACTATAGCCACCAAAACTTTGCCTGCTGCCTAAAATCATTTGTAGAAAGAGCTTGAGGTGAGGTCATAGTTGTTTTTTTTTACTGTGACTTACACAGAATGTCTTACCTGCAAAGTGACATCCAGAGGCGTTCTGCCCAGAGGTATTTGTTGCGTAGCCTGTGGTTGAATTGGCTGGTCCAGGTCAGGTTAAAGTTGTCTTCATTTGACTGGCTTTAACAGTCAAAGCTTGGGGCTGGGGATGGGAGAAACTTGTCCTTGGCTAGGTCTCCATTCTTTCGTTCCACTAATGCAAGTGTCACTCACTGGCACGGGCACCTCTGCACTTCGTACCAACCTCAAATCAAAACTTGCATGCAGTGCAGCTGAGGTGATAACAGCACCATTGTACTCAGGGGCTGCTGGAGGTGGATTGTCCACATGCAATGTTAGTGAAACAGTAAGACAGCTAATGACAAAGACTACAATGTAGCGCAGTTGCGGAAGCCAAGTGAAAAATGCGGGCTCAACCAGAAATATTGAAAGGCCTGCTAATGTCTCCCCAGGGATGGAACAGAATCAGATTCAGATTTATTTATCAAATGTACATCGAAGTATACAGTGAAAGGCAATGTTTGTATTAGCAAACAACACGCCCAAGGATGTGCTGGGGGCAGCCCGCAAGTGTTGCCACACGTTCTAGCGTTAACATAGCATGCCCACCATGATTGGCAGAGCACAGAACACAGCAAAACAGAACATACAGAGCAACAAAACAGCAACGATGAAACAAGCGCCGTTCCTCCCTCCCACTCACCCACCCACATTCATAGTCCTCTAACCACAGGACAGGTCATCTTCTCCCGCCTCCAGCAGTCTCGTGGATTTGCATACACTGGGACTTTGACTTCACCCAGCGGACTCGAAGAAATTCACAGGCTAAGGGCTTCGTCACTGCTCTGCATACCAGAGGTATAATGGGAGCTGAAATGAGAAGGTGATTGAGAACCACCTTCTTGCCAACTGAGTGGCCGACAAGGCTCCTCCAGAAGGGCACTGTAGTATATCTGGAGTAAAAATATAGCCAGACCAATAAGAACGAGAGGCAAGGCTTCCCAAATTACTGATAGAGGTCTTATTTATAGACTCTTTAATGAAACAAATCTAAGTGCACTAGATGCTGTGCTGGGATTTGACCTCCTGCTTCCAGATCATTACTCAGACTTCTATCATTAGTCCAGTAACTTAAACACAATCCCATCTTGTTCACAGTCTGGACATCTGTTGCTGATCACTACACTGGAAGATAAGATTGATGCCTCAGCTGGGAAAATGTAAGGCTGAGGGCTTAGACACCTGAACCCTCTGTAACCCAAAGTAGCAATGCAGGCAGCAGTGTCATTTGACTAGATCAGAGCCAAGAGCAAAGGGCTGCAGGAGACAGAAATAGCACCACTGGACAAACAATATAGCCTTGCATCTTGATTGGAAAGATCATGTTGGCCCAATTGCAAGTTCTTAGTACATATTCATCAAAAAGGCCAAGAGATAGTGTTAGGTAACTGATCATTTCTATGTCTCGCTAAAATTAACAAAAATCATAAAATAATCTTGTTTAGGATTAACTCACCGATACAGTTAGCCAGTCGCTCGCCTTACATTTACGACTCACGTCTGAAAGTCTGGTTAATCCTGTTGGGGTATCAAGTGTGAGTTTCACAAGTGTTGTATTATTCCAATTTTAACTTTCATCTCTCTCTCCCCGACACACGCAGAGTAGTTTTCTCTATGTCAGTGCACTGCTCTGTATCTCAGACTGGTGCTCTCTCTCTCTCTCTCTCTCTCTCTCTCTCTCCACTGCACTGCACGAGCTGGTGCTCCGCCCTCTCACACACAGACTGTGCTAAGATGGGCTTTTAGATATCTAATATGTTTTTGCTGGGCACTTTGCATTTGTTGTCCTTGTTTTTTTTGTAAAACACCTGCTACATCTGGGTGCAATTAAACCGTTGCCGTATATTTATAAAACAAGCTATTGTGAATCAGTCACTAAGATTCAGTACCAATCAAGCAAGATATCCTTTGAGTTGAATTTCCACTCAGCTGCCTTTACCCAAAGCAATTCAATAATTTTCAGCAACAAACAGCAAAGATCAGCTGCAGCTGTTTCTGTTATTTTGATTGTTTTCGGCCTGTAATTCACTAGTAAATCTATTATCCATTGATATGGGAAACTTCATAATTTGCATTTATCAAGTGTCTTTAAAGGAGTACATAAAATAATTCAAAACTCATCTTGCTCAGTCGTTAAGTCAAGTCTGACTCTTCGTGACCTTGTGGACCGGAGAGGGTACAGAGGGTTTTCATGGCAAGATACGGAAGTAGATTGCCAGGTCTTTCTCCCACGCAGATACTGTTGCTGCCCAGGTTGGGACCCGGCTGGGTTTGAACTCAGGACCTTCTGCCTTGAAGTCTAGTGCTGATGCCACTACACCACCAGCCAGCCCACAAAGCTCATCCCAGGTAGAATGTTTTCAAAGGGATTGTGATGCATGAACTCAGGATTACAAAGAGTGACGGCCATAGCTATGGTCAAAGGTTGAGGTGTAGTCCGTACATTTCTTATGGAGCGTGTTGTATGATATGGGCAACAATGGTCTTTCCATGACCACGATTGTTCTTGACAAAATTTTTCTACAGAAGTAGCTTGCCATTGCCTTCTTCTATGCAGTGTCTTTACAAGATGGGTGACCCTGCCATTCAGAGATTGTCTGCTTGGTGTCAGTGGCTGCGTAACCAAAACTTGTGTTATGTAACAACTGCTTATGTGATCACCTACCCCCATGGCTTCACATGACTCTGATCAGGGCCTAAGCAGGTGCTGCACCTTGCCCAAGGGTGACCTGCAGGTTAGCGTTGGAAAGGAGCACCTTATACCTCCTAGGGTAGAGATGTGTCTCCATCCTGTCACCCAATTGATCACTATAGGAGACCCAAATCCCAGTATTAAAGGCTAGAGTTGATGGCTCCAGATGAAAAAGAGCACTTTACATCTTCTTTGGTAGAGACGTACTTCCACCACACCACTGAGATTTAGGGGCATCTTAAAAAGGAGGGAGGCAGGGAGAATTGGAGATTTAAGGAGGGTATTTTCTTATAAGGTGGTTTACCCAGTGGTGGAGCAATCAAACGTAATGGTGCACAAATTTTCTGATTTGGCATATCGTAGAAGGTGCAGGGGTTGTAGGGGCTAGCAGACATTACATAGCTGTTGGAGGTCAAAGAGAATGGGAGGAATTGAAACAATTATTTTGAAACCGAGATCCATTATAGATCAGCAAATACAGATCCAGTGGGTGAACAGGATGGTAGGAGGGAAAGTAACGTGGGTTACTCTCCTCCTCCAATCTGCTGACTCAAAGTTCAAAGTAAATTTATTATCAAAGTACATATATGTTACTTGAGATAATTTCTTGCAGGCATTTACAGAAAAAAACTATAGAATTAACAAAAAAACTATACATAAACAAAGACCGACAAACAACCAACGTGCAAAAGAAAATAATCCTGAGAACATGAACCATAGGGAGCCCTTGACAGTGAGCTTGTCTGCTGTAGAATCAGTTCACAGTCGTATGATCAAAGTTATCCCCGCTGGTTCAGGAGCCTGATGATTGAGGGGTAATAAATGTTCCTGAACCTGGTGGTGTGGGATCCAAGGCTTCTGGACCGTCTGCCCAGTGGTAATAGTGAGAAAAGGGCATGGACTGAACGGTGGGAGTTTTGGATGACGGGTGCTGCTTTCTTGTGGCAGTGCTCCATCTAGATGTATTCAATGGTGGGGAGGGCTTTATCTGTGATGGACTGGGCTGTATCCATCATTTTCTGTAGCCTTTTCCATTCCTGGACATTGGTAGTTCAATACCAGGCCGTGATGCAAAGAACGAAGCTACTCTCCACTGTGCATCTATAGAAGTTTATCAGAGTGGTGACATGCCAAATCCCTCACTCACTCATCCCTCCCCACTGATCTCTCTCCTGCAAGTTGACCACCTGCCCTACACCACCATCCAGAAACCCCAAACAGTCCTTCCAGTTGAGATAACACTTCACCTGCGTGTCTTTTGGTGTCATCTTTTGTACCGGTTGCTACAGGTGGGGCCTCCTCCACGTTGGTGAGACCTGACATAGACTGGGGGAAGCACTTCACCGAGTACCTTCATTCTCCACGGTAGAAAGCAGGATCTCCTAGTGGCTACTCACTTCAATTCAAACTTCCCATTATAACATATCTAACCCTTGCCTCTAGTGACATGATGAGGTCAAACTCAGGTTGGAGAAGCAACACCTCATTTTCCATTTGGGTAGCTTCCAATCTGATGGCATGAGCATCAAATTCTTGAACTTCTAGTAATTATTCCACTACCCCCCTGCCTTTTTCCATTCCCAATTCTGGTTACCCTCTCACTCCTTCTCTTCTGCCATCACCTCTCTCTGGTGCCCCTCCTCCTTCTCTTTATTCTGTGGTCCACTGTCCTCCTCCATTAGATTCCTTCTTCTTCAGTTATTTAACTCTTCTACCTGTCATGTCCCAGCTTCTCCTTTCATCCTTCCTCCCTCATCCACGTACCTACCCTCTCCCTCACTGGACTCGTCTATCCCCTGTCAGTTTACCCTTCTTCCCCTTCTCTCCAGTCCTGTTGAAGGGATTCAGCCTGAAACGTCAATGGTTGATTCCCTCCATAGACACTGCCTGACCTGTTGAGCTCCAGAATTGTGTATTGCTCCAATTTCTTCCACCTTTCACTCCTCCTGTCTCAACTTTGTCTTCCCTCATCATCACTTCTGAATTTAATCCCCCTTACCTATCCCTCACCCACCACACTATTGCTTCTAGTCATGGATATGCTAAATCACTGCTGCAAAATTGAACTCTACAACAAAGAGACTGAAGATAATTTGCTCTTTAATGAGCAATAGATTCACCTACACATGAAGAGCACGAAAAAGATGGGAGGAGATCTCACTGAAGCTTACAAAACTCTTAATGGGTTTGACATCCAGGGAGGATGTTTCCTCTGACAGAGTCTACAACCATGGGGCACACTTTGATAGTAAGAGATCGGCCACGTAGGACTGAGAGGAGACATTTTTTTTGCTGAGCTTAATGAACTTTTGCAATTTTCTATCCTGAACTAAAACCCAGTGTTCTTGGGTATTAAATATCAAAGGATATGAGGTAGTGCTGGAAAATAATAATGAGGCAGAAGATCTTAATGAATGGCGGAGGAAGTTTGGTGGGTCATATAGCTTACTCCTGCTCTGACTAAAGTGCCATGCATGCATATTACAATTGTATTAGTTGGAATCAAATTTCATTTTGCATTAGTTGGAAACTAACTCCTCTTTCAGTTTTAATTAAAAGCAAAGAATCTGCTTGTTAATGGATTTCCAACTTACTGCATCCAAAAGAAATTATTTTTGCATAATGAATTTTGTCTGTAGCTCCAAGCTACACAAACAGATGAATAAGAAACTAGAGAAGCTAATTAAATAACTCTTAGCACCAGGAAATGTTTGTCAGGATTGTCAGTGGTAAGCAGCAGGCTGGCGGCATAATACTTGTGGTTGAGTAAGAGACAAGAGTCAAAATACAAAGATAAAAGAATTATAAATCTCTGAATCCTTGAGCGTGGATGGCTTTGCCAAGTTGAAATAGGAAAACTTCAAATTCTCTGCTAATATCACAACTTCCACCTTCCCGTGCCATCATCCTGCACCACTACCCTGTTCTTGAAATATTTTTTCCTGGGTGAATTTAGATCTATTCCCCTTTAAAACGCTTTCTCCACTTGACTATATTGCCCATTCCTTTCAACCTTACAAGACCATAAGACATAGGAGCACAATTAGGACATTCGGTCCATTGAGTATGCTCTGCCATTTCATCACTGCTGATCCATTTCCCCCTCAGCCCCAATCTCCTGCCTTCTCCCGTAACCTTTCATGTCCTGACTAATCAATAACTTATCAAACCTCCACCTTAAATAATCAAATGAACTGATCTCCACAGCCATCTATGGCAACGAATTCCACAGATTCAATACCCTCTGGTAAAAGAAATTCCTCCTCATCTCAATTCCAAATGGACGTCCCTCTATTCTGAGTTTGTGCCCTTTGGTCCTAGACACTCCCACCATAGGAAACATCCTCTCTTCATTCACTCTGTCTAGGTCTTTCAACATTTGATAGGTTTCAATGAGATCCCACCTCATTCTTCTAAATTCCAATCAGAAAAGGCCCAGAACCACCAATCGCACCTCATATGATAACCCTTTCATTCCCGGAATCATTCATTCATTCATGTTGATTGCTAACACCACTGATATAAAACACACAGGAGGTCAGGCAGCATTAACACAAGGCCCGATGAAGGCTCTCAGCCTGAAATGTTGACTGTTTATTCCCCTCCACAGACGCTGCCTGAATTGCTGACATCCTCCATCATTTTGTGTGTTGCTCAAACTCTGACGGAGGGTATCTGATCTTTAATGTGAACTTCACCTCTCTTTGCACAGAAGCTGCCCATTGGAAGAATTTTAAAACGTAAACACAAGGAATTCTGCAGATGCTGGAAATTCAAGCAACACACATCAAAGTTGCTGGTGAACGCAGCAGGCCAGGCAGCATCTCTAGGAAGAGGTACAGTCGACGTTTCGGGCCGAGACCCTTTGTCAGGACTAACTGAAGGAAGGAAGAGCTAGTAAGAGATTTGAAAGTGGGAGGGTGCGGGGGAGATCCAAAATGAGAGGAGAAGACAGGAGGGGGAGCTCTGTCCCTCTGACTATACCCCTTGCCCATTCTCTGGGTTTTCCCCCCCTCCCCCTTTTCCTTCTCCCTGGGGCTCCTGTCCCATGATCCTCTCATATCCCTTTTGCCAATCACCTATCCAGCTCTTGGCTCTATCCCTCCCCCTCCTGTCTTCTCCTATCATTTTGGATCTCCCCCTCCCCCTCCCACTTTCAAATCTCTTACTAGCTCTTCCTTCAGTTAGTCCTGACGAAGGGTCTCGGCCCAAAACGTCGACTGTACCTCTTCCTAGAGATGCTGCCTGGCCTGCTGCGTTCACCAGCAACTTTGATGTGTGTTGCATTGGAGGAATTTGTGTCTTTAACCTGCAGCCTGAATCTGTCATTTACTTGGGGCCTAGCCTGTCCCCTTGGTTACAGCTCAGATCAGGACAGCACATAAAGATAATCTCTTGTACAGAAGTGGTGAACTCTCAAAAAAGTTGGGTTTTTTTCCCCAGGCCTTTTACAGAGCGCATTTCGAGTGAGAGCTCAAGGATATTCCACTGATGCAAGACCTCCAGCAAATTATAATATTTGTGTTACAACAGTTACAAGCAGATTTGAATAACCCACACTTTGTGCAATTTTACCCATTTTCCCTGCAACTGGCTACTCTCATTACGGTCTTGCCCTCTGTCCTGGCTCATCTTATCTCAGCATCAGTTCCAAGCAAATTTATTATCAAAGTATGTGGTCAGTATGTCACATATAAGCCCTGAAATGCATTTCCTTTTGGGCATACACAGTAAATCCAAGACACACAATAGAATGAATGAACGACCACACCCAACAGGACAGGCAAACAACCAATATGCAAAGGATGACCAACTGTGCAAATACAAAAGAGAAATAAATAGATAAATATTGATCACATGAGATGAAAGGAACCTGAAAGTGAGCCCATAGCTTGTAGGAACAATTCAGTGATGGGGTGAGTGAAGTTGGATGAAGTTATCTACACTAGTTTAAGAGCCTGATAGTTGAGGGACAGAAACTGTTTCTGAACCTGGTGGTACAAGTCCTGGAGTGCCTGTATTTTCTTCTGGATGGCAGCAATGAGAGGAGATCATGTCCTGGATGGAAGGGTTCCCTGATGATGGATGCCACTTTCCTGCAACAGTGCTCCTTGTAGATGTGCTCAATGGTGGAGAGGGCTTTACCCGTGATGGACTGGGCCATATCCACTACTTTTTGTGAGCTTTTCCATTCAAGGACATTGGTGTTTCCGTAACAGACCGAGATGCAACTGATCAATATACTCTCCACCACACATCTATAGAACTTCATCAACCTTGCTGAATCTTTGCAAACTCCGAATTAGAGGCACTGCTGTGCTTTCTTTGTAATGGCACTTGCATGCTGGGCCCAGGACAGATCATCTGAAATGGTAACACTGAAGAATTTAAAGTTGCTGACACTCTCCACCTCTGATCTTCCGATGAGAACTGGCTCTTGGACCTCTGGTTTCCTCCTCCTGAAGGCAATAATGAGCTTCTTGGTCTTGCAGACATTGAGTAAAAGGTTGTTGTTGTGACACAACTCAGCTAGATTTTCAATCTCCCTCCTATATGCTAATTCGTCACCACCCTTGTTTCGGCCAATGACAGTAGTGTTGTCAATAAAGTTAAATATGGCTTTGGAGCTGTGCTTAGCCTCACAGCCATACGTACAAAGCAAGCAGAGCAGGGGGCTAAGCACACAGCTTTGTGGTGCACCTATACTAATTGTGAATGTGGAGGAGATGTTGCCAATCCAGACTGACCAGAGTCTGCAAGTGGGAAATCAAGGATCCAGTTGCACAAGGAGGTATTGAAACCAAGGCCTTGATGTTTATTGATTAGTCTTGTGGGAATGATTGAATGCTGAGTTGTAGTGCATTAGGAGCATCCTGATGTGTGCATGCTCACTGTCCAGATGTTCCGGGGTTGAGTGAAAAGTCAATGAGATGGCACCTACTGTGGACCTGTTGTGACAGTAGACAAATTGGAGTGGATCCAAGTCGCTTCTCAAGCAGGAGTTGATGTTCCATCACTAACCTCTCAAGGCACTTCATCACAGTGGATGCAAGTGCTATTGGATGATAGTCATTGAGGCAGGATACCACGTTCTTCTCAGGCACCTGCTTAATTAAAGCTTGCCTGAAGCAAGTGGATACCACTGACTGCCAAAGTGAGGGTTTAAAGATATTAGTGAGCACTCCAGCCAGTTGATCATCACAGGTCTTCAGTACTCGGCCATGTACCCTATCTAGACTGGCTGCTTTTGGTGGGTTCACCCTCCTGGAGGATGCTCTCAGGGACTGAACTCACAGGGCATTAAAGACTGTGGGAGGTTTGTGAATGTTCCTCTATGATTTAATGGTCAAAGCGACCATAGAAGGTATTGATCTCATCTGGGAGCAAAGCCCTGATGCTGCCAACAATATGTTGCTTGGTTTCACCTTGTAAGAGGTAATAATATGTAAACTCTGTCACAGCTATCGAGTATCCTTCAGTGTTTCATGTTTGCTCTGTAACTTGCCACTTTGCAAATGAGATGGCTTTCCCGGATCATACCCAGACCTCCTGTAACTTACTTGGTCATTGAACCTGAATGCCACTGATTTGACCCTCAGCACATTGTGGCTGTCCTGCACTTAAGTCATATTCTAACCTCCATTTGGTTATCTCTGCTGTAGCCAGCTATGTCCTGTAATCTAAACACCTCACTGCTCTCAGTTATGACTATTAAGCCACTTCCACTACTGCCTATTTTCCCATCTTCCATTTCTAATTCATATGACACTTCAGTTAAACACATTTCAAACTTTCCCAGTTCTTAAGATTCATTCTTCTCTGCCTGATTCGCAGTGCCTGCAGTTTTCTAGATTTTCATTTACCGGTACCAGTGATAGTGTTCCTGCAATACCCGCTGCCAGCAGTAGATGGCACATCTGCCCCAAACAACAAGAATTCTGCAGATGCTGGAATTTCAAGCAACACACATCAAAGTTGCTGGTGAACGCAGCAGGCCAGGCAGCATCTCTAGGAAGAGGTACAGTCGACGTTTCAGGCCGAGACCCTTCGTCAGGACTAACGGAAGGAAGAGTTAGTAAGAGATTTGAAAGTGGGAGGGGGAGGGGGAGATCTGAAATGATAGGAGAAGACAGGAGGGGGAGGGATGGAGCCAAGAGCTGGACAGGTGATTGGCAAAAGGGATATGAGAGGATCATGGGACAGGAGGTCCTGGGAGAAAGACGGGGGGCGGGGGGGGGGAACCCAGAGGATGGGCAAGGAGTATAGTCAGAGGGAGAGAGGGAGAAAAAGGAGAGTGAGAGAAAGAATGTGTGTATAAAAATAAATAACAGATGGGGTACAAGGGGGAGGTGGGGTATTACCGGAAGTTAGAGAAGTCGATGTTCATGCCATCAGGTTGGAGGCTACCCAGACAGAATATAAGGTGTTGTTCCTCCAACCTGAGTGTGGTTTCATCTTTACAGTAGAGGAGGCCGTGGATAGACATGTCTGAATGGGAATGGGATGTGGAATTAAAATGTGTGGCCACTGGGAGATCCTGCTTTCTCTGGCGGACAGAGCGTAGGTGTTCAGTAAAGCGGTCTCCCAGTCTGCGTCGGGTCTCACCAATATATAGAAGGCCACATCGGGAGCACCGGATGCGGTATATCACCCCAGCTGACTCACAGTTGAAGTGTCGCCTCACCTGGGAGGACTGTTTGGGGCCCTGAATGGTAGTAAAGGAGGAAGTGTAAGGGCTTCCCTTCCTCCACTATCAACTCTGCTCTCAAACACATCTCCCCCATTTCACGTACATCTGCTCTCACTCCATCCTCCCGCCACCCCACTAGGAATAGGGTTCCCCTGGTCCTCACCTACAACCCCACCAGCCTCCAGGTCCAACATATTATTCTCCGTAACTTCCGCCACCTCCAACGGGATCCCACCACTAAGCACATCTTTCCCTCCCCCCACCTCTGCTTTCCGCAGGGATCGCTCCCTACGCAACTCCCTTGTCCATTCGTCCCCCCCATCCCTCCCCACTGATCGCCCTCCTGGCACTTATCCTTGTAAGCGGAACAAGTGCTACACATGCCCTTACACTTCCTCCCTTACCACCATTCAGGGCCAAACAGTCCTTCCAGGTGAGGCAACACTTCACCTGTGAGTCGGCTGGGGTGATATGCTGTGTCCGGTGCTCCCAATGTGGCCTTCTATATATCGGCGAGACCTGATGCAGACTGGGAGACCGCTTTACTGAACACCTACGCTCTGTCCGCCAGAGAAAGCAGGATCTCCCAGTGGCCACACATTTTAATTCCACATCCCATTCCCATTCTGACATGTCTATCCACGGCCTCCTCTACTGTAAAGATGAAGCCACACTCAGGTTGGAGGAACAACACCTTATATTCCGTCTGGGTAGCCTCCAACCTGATGGCATGAACATCGACTTCTCTAACTTCTGCTAATACCCCACCTCCCCCTCGTACCCCATCTATTATTTATTTTTATACACACATTCTTTCTCTCACTCTCCTTTTTCTCCCTCTGTCCCTCTGACTCTACCCCTTGCCCATCCTCTGGGTTCCCCCCCCACCGTCTTTCTCCCCGGACCTCCTGTCCCATGATCCTCTCATATCCCCTTTGCCAATCTCCTGTCCAGCTCTTGGCTCCATCCCTCCCCCTCCTGTCTTCTCCTATCATTTTGGATCTCCCCCTCCCCCTCTCAAATCTCTTACTAACTCTTCTTTCAGTTAGTCCTGACGAAGGGTCTCGGCCTGAAACGTTGACTCTACCTCTTCCTAGAGATGCTGCCTGGCCTGCTGCGTTCACCAGCAACTTTGACATCTGCCCCAGCTGGGTTTGCTCTGCATACCACCATCTGTTGGCCAAGAATGGTTAAACGCGAGTAAATTTTGAATTACATCGCAGGCTGCCTTTTCAGAAGAACTTCAAAGTTCAGCGTAAACTTTATGATCAAGGTACATATATGTCACCATATACTATTGAGATTCATTTTCTTGCCAAATTCTTACAGTGAATACAAAGAAATACAATAGAGAAGAACAAAAGATAAATGGTGCAAAAATACAAGAAGAAATAATAAATAAATAAATAGATAAGCAATACATGTCAACAACTCGAGTTGTAAAAGTCCTAAAAAATGAGTCCATAAGTTGTGGAATCAGTTCAGAATTGGGGTGAGGGGAGTTATCCACTTTGCTTCGGTTTGCGGGGTGGACGGGTGAGGTGTGTGAGATCCATGAAAAGAATTTCAAAGCATATGATCTGGATATACAACCACCAGTGATGAGCAAAACAAATACTGTTTAAAATGTTTGTTTATTATACGCAAACATTTGCATATTGTTCTAGTCAGTAGACAATGCAGAATTTGAATATCAATCTGTGCTTAAGATGTTATCTGTAATAATTCATGGAAAAACTAGCCCATTGAAGTAACTTGACCAATTACGACAGAGTAGGGACAATCAAGATGTCAAAACATTAAAATACGTTATAAAAGTATAGAGCACCTGCAGTACACATCTCAAAAGAAGATTGGCAAATTTTCTCAGGCTCTGAAGGCCAAATTGTGAACTGCACTCAGTTCTGGTCACCTCACTACAGGAAGGATGTGGAAACCATAGAATGGATGCAGAGGAGATTTACAAGGATGTTGTCTGGATTGGGGAGCCTTATGAAAACAGGTTGAGTGAACGCAGCCTTTTCTCCTTGGAGTGACGGAGGATGAGAGGTGACCTGATAGAAGTGTACAAGATGATGACAGGCATTGATTGTGTGGATAGTCAGAGGCTTTTTCCCAGCACTGAAATGATTGCCACAAGAGGACACAGGTTTAAAGTGCTGTGGAGTAGATACAGAGATGTCAGGGCCAAGTTTTTTTTTCTTCGCAGAGAGTGGTGAGTGTGTGGAATAGGCTGCTGGCAATGATAGTGGAGGCAGATACAATTGGTAAAGGTGCTGAGGAAGAGGATTTCTTGGAATGTATGCGGGATGGTTTTTTGAACCAACATGTCGAGGAACCAACTAGAGAGCAGGCTATTCTAGACTGGGTTTTGAGCAATGAGGAAGGGTTAATTAGCAATCTTGTCATGAGAGGCCCCTTGGGTAAGAGTGACCATAATATGGTGGAATTCTTCATTAAGATGGAGAGTGACATAGTTAATTCAGAAACAAAGGTTCTGAACTTAAAGAGGGGTAACTTTGAAGGTATGAGTCGTGAATTAGCTAAGATAGACTGGCAAATGACACTTAAAGGATTGATGGTGGATATGCAATGGCAAACATTTAAAGATTGCATGGATGAACTACAACAATTGTTCATCCCAGTTTGGCAAAAGAATAAATCAAGGAAGGTAGTGCACCCGTGGCTGACAAGAGAAATTAGGGATAGTATCAATTCCAAAGAAGAAGCATACAAATTAGCCAGAAAAAGTGGCTCACCTGAGGACTGGGAGAAATTCAGAGTTCAGCAGAGGAGGACAAAGGGCTTAATTAGGAAGGGGAAAAAAGATTGAGAGAAAACTGGCAGGGAACATAAAAACTGACTGTAAAAGCTTTTATAGATATGTAAAAAGGAAAAGACTGGTAAAGACAAATGTAGGTTCCCTACAGACAGAAACAGGTGAATTGATTATGGGGAGCAAGGACATGGCAGACCAATTGAATAATTACTTTGGTTCTGTCTTCACTAAGGAGGACATAAATAATCTTCCAGAAATAGTAGGGGACAGAGGGTCCAGTGAGATGGAGGAACTGAGGGAAATACATGTTAGTAGGGAAGTGGTGTTAGGTAAATTGAAGGGATTAAAGGCAGATAAATCCCCAGGGCCAGATGGTCTGCATCCTAGAGTGCTTAAGGATGTAGCCCAAGAAATAGTGGATGCATTAGTGATAATTTTTCAAAGCTCGTTAGATTCTGGACTAGTTCCTGAGGATTGGAGGGTGGCTAATGTAACCCCACTTTTTAAAAAAGGGAGAGAGAAACCGGGGAATTATAGACTGGTTAGCCTAACGTCGGTGGTGGGGAAACTGCTGGAGTCAGTTATCAAAGATGTGATAACAGCACATCTGGAAAGCGGGGAAATCATCGGACAAAGTCAGCATGGATTTGTGAAAGGAAAGTCATGGTCTGAGGAATCTCATAGAATTTTTTGAGGATGTAACTACTAGAGTGGTTAGGGGAGAACCAGTGGATGTGGTATATTTGGATTTTCAAAAGGTTTTTGACAAGGTCCCACACAGGAGATTAGTGTGCAAACTTAAAGCACACGGTATTGGGGGTAAGGTATTGATGTGGATAGAGAATTGGTTGGCAGACAGGAAGCAAAGAGTGGGAATAAATGGGACCTTTTCAGAATGGCAGGCAGTGACTAGTGGGGTACTGCGAGGCTCAGTGCTGGGACCCCAGTTGTTTACAATATAGATTAATGACTTGGATGAGGGAATTAAATGCAGCATCTCCAAGTTTGCGGATGACATGAAGCTGGGCGGCAGTGTTAGCTGTGAGGAGGATGCTAAGAGGATGCAGGGTGACTTGAATAGGTTGGGTGAGTGGGCAAATTCATGGCAGATGCAATTTAATGTGGATAAATGTGAAGTTATCCACTTTGGTGGCAAAAATAGGAAAACAGATTATTATCTGAATGGTGGCCAATTAGGAAAAGGGGAGGTGCAACGAGATCTGGGTGTCATTATACACCAGTCATTGAAAGTGGGCATGCAGGTACAGCAGGCGGTGAAAAAAAGCGAATGGTATGCTGGCATTTATAGCGAGAGGATTCGAGTACAGGAGCAGGGAGGTACTACTGCAGTTGTACAAGGCCTTGGTGAGACCACACCTGGAGTATTGTGTGCAGTTTTGGTCCCCTAATCTGAGGAAAGACATCCTTGCCATAGAGGGAGTACAAAGAAGGTTCACCAGATTGATTCCTGGGATGGCAGGACTTTCATATGAAGAAAGACTGGATGAACTAGGCTTGTACTCATTGGAATTTAGAAGATTGAGGGGGGATCTGATTGAAACGTATAAAATCCTAAAGGGATTGGACAGGCTAGATGCAGGAAGATTGTTCCCGATGTTGGGGAAGTCCAGAACGAGGGGTCACAGTTTGAGGATAAAGGGGAAGCCTTTTAGGACTGAGATTACGAAAAACTTCTTCACACAGAGAGTGGTGAATCTGTGGAATTCTCTGCCACAGGAAACAGTTGAGGCCGGTTCGTTGGCTATATTTAAGAGGTTAGATATGGCCCTTGTGGCTACAGGGATCAGGGGGTATGGAGAGAAGGCTGGTGCAGGGTTCTGAGTTGGATGATCAGCCATGATCATAATAAATGGCGGTGCAGACTGGAAGGGCCGAATGGCCTACTCCTGCACCTATTTTCTATGTTTCTAATAGGGTCTTTTAAGAGACTTTTGGTTAGGTACATGGAGCTTAGAAAAATAGAGGGCTATGGGTAAAAGCCTAGTAATTTCTAAGGTAGGGACATGTTTGGCACAACTTTGTGGGCCGAAGGGCCTTTATTGTGCTGTAGGTTTTCTATGTTTCTAAATTTAAAATGTGCCAGAGAAACACTGTTCCCTACAAGTTGCACTGGTGTAACTGAAATGCTCCCACACACATAGCCCTTGTTGCCACACAGCCGAATTGTTTTTATATGTTTATATAATTTTGAAATTTATGTTAATACAATTTTGAAACACCATTTTATTGTTAATATAATCCATAATTTTTCTAAATAAATATGCAACCTTTACTTTGAAATATTTGAGAGCTTCAACGTATTTACATTATCAGTATCTCAAGTTACAACACTGTTACAAATTGTAACTATAAACACAGAATGGAAGTTGGTAGCTCATTGACAATAAATTGTCAGCCCACTGAATGCCAATGCCATCTGGTCAAAACATTTTACTTTAACCATTGTGCCTGTCAGTGATTTTGACTGACTGACGTAGCTTATTTGTGTTGTGAGTTGTGGTTTGTGTTTGTCTGATGTGGATATTACCAAAAAAAAAGTATTTAATGGCTGTGCAGTTTTTAGTCCATGTAAAAAATATTTCTGCTCAAAGCAATAGTTGTCTTGCACAGCAATAATAAAAAATTAGAGGGAACATTGCAATCAACTTTTACTGCAGCTGAATGCATGCTCCTTCTCCCAGTGTCTTACCTGCAGTTTATGTCAATTGCTCGCCCATTGCTTCTAACCACTGAACTGGTTATAATCTGTGACTCCAGACACATCCATGTGGTGTAGTCTTAACCTGTCCCTTAATTCAGGGACAATGGTCAGCACTGCCAATGACTTCCATATCCCATTACAGATAAATGAACAAAATTCAGCAAACCTTGAAGACTTTCTTGTCTTGCTCCAAAGGAATTACTGCTTCCCACATGGAGTTTGTTCTATTGTAAAGTTTCTTTCCACTTACATCTCTGACACCTCCAATTCCTTCTGCCACTTCAAAGGTTTCCAGCTCTTATCATCTCCCAGGGCACTGATACTTCCATCCCTCAGCAGGATACTGAGTGCTTTTCAAACAGGAGATGCCAAACCCCCTTCACTACCTCCCTGTTGCAGCTGGAGAAAGAGGTTCCTTATGTAGGGTTTCACCCCAAAATGACAATCCCTTCTTTCCCAAAGATGCTGTTCGACATGCTGAGTTCCACCAGTAGATTGTTTGTTACACAGTGATCAACCTTTCCTTTATCTTTACTCCCTTGACCTCAAACCTTCCTCTTTACCCAACATGCCCAGTATTTCCAGCTTTTTCCTGTTTGTATAACATTACAATAGATTGTTCAAATGTAACTTCCAAATGAAAAATCCCACAATTACCAACTCTCATTTAAAAAGTAAAGCAGGAAACAGAATACAAAGTGGTCAAATGTAAAAACATTTTAATACAGACACAATCATTCCTTTGATGGAGTCTTGCCAGAGCTGTTCATTTATTCCAGTTCCAATCATTTTGTGTGCTTTGATAAACTTCAGAATAAACACACCAAGTTTGTGTTTGTTGCATCTTCCACTAGTTCAATGTCCTGATTATGCACAAATCTGTGTGCTACAAGTTGCAAAATATTGAAAGCTGCTTCTAGATTTTATGCTCCTTCCATCCTTATGCATGTGTTGAAAAGATTTAAATATCAAAGGTAGTAGTTACAGGGAGTGTATCAGAGGATTTCTAGCTTGGCTTCCCAAATCAAGCAACTGCATTCCTCAGAAAACGGTCAGTCATTCTTTTCTTTTCCAATATTTTTACTAATTTCTTACATAAAATACAGAGTACATTAGAATATATATTGATTATAATATAATGAAATCACAGATAAGGTGTAATTACCCCATAGCCATATAAAATTAAAGCATCATATTGAAAAGCAATAATTATATTATTACAAAAAAAACCTAAACCCACTACCAGAAAAAACAGCTGTTAGGTTAAAAAAAAAAGGAAAAGATCCTTAACATATAGTAGAACATATTATTTGCCAACATCTGTGCTTAATAGCAAATCAAAGATTATGAAAATAATTCAAAAAAGGTCCCCACAATGTTAAAAAAAAAATCTTGTCTAGGTTCGGAAATTGAAACATGCATTTCTCTAAATTTAAGCAAGACATAATATCATTTAACCAATGAGTACGAGTAGGCGGAATGGCATCCTTCCACTTAAGCAACAATGGCCTCCTGGCTATAAGAGACATAAAGGCCAAAATATGTAGATCCTGTTTCTCCAAAATAATATAATTTCCTCCAACAATACCAAATAAGGCCGTCAAGGGATTAGGTTTAAAATTTACTTTAAAAAGCACCGAAAAAATTTGAAATACTTCCTTCCAATATTTTTCAAGACTCTGACAAGTCCAAGACATATGGATTAGTGAAGCTTTTCCATTATTATATCTATCACAATAGGGAGATATATCCAAATAAAAACCAGACAGCTTATCTTTAGACATATGGGCCCTATGAACCACTTTAAATTGTAGAAGGGAATGACAGGCACATAACGAAGTAGTATTAACCAATTTTAAAATTTCATTCCAAATGTCCTTGGAAATTGAAATCTGTAAATCTTGTTCCCAAAGATTTTTAATTTTATCTAAAGGAATGTTTCTCATTCCCGATAACATACCATAAATATTAGAAATAGATGCAATTTGGAAGGGTTTCAAATTAAATATTATATCATGTAAATTTTTATCTGGACTTTTAGGAAATGTATGAACTTGAGAACGCAAAGAAGTCTCTAATTTGTAAATAACGAAAAAAGTGAGTTCTCGGTAGGCTATACTTAACTGACAGCTGTTCAAATGAAGAGAGAGTATCTTCAACAAATCATAATAACATTTAATACCCAATCTATTCCACTCTTTAAAAACTACATCAGACATAGACGGATTTTTAAAAAAGTTAGAAAAAATGGGTCTGGAAAGTGAAAAACTCAATAAACCAAAATATTTTCTAAATTGTATCCAAATCCTCAAAGTGTGCTTAACTACAAAATTATCAGTTAAATTACTTAAAGATAAATGAATTGCGGATCTGAGAAGAGAAATAATAGAGAATTTATTAACAGAATTAGCTTCTAAAGAAACCCAGATCCAACAGTCCTCTCGATTAATATAATATAACCAAAACATCAGATTTCGTATATTGACTGCCCAGTAATAAAACCTGAAATTGGGTAAGGCTAAACCTCCCTTCTTTTTAGCTTTTTGAAGATGAACTTTATTTAATTGAGAAATTTTATTCTTCCATATACAAGAAGATATAATAGAATCCAAAGAATCAAAAAAGGATTTAGGAATAAAAACAGGTATGGCCTGAAATAAATATAAAAATTTAGGCAAAATATTCAACTTAATAGAATTAATTCGACCAATCAACGATAGAGAGAGAGGTGACCAATTTGAAAGTGCCTCCTTAACATAATTCAGAAGTGTAAAAAAAATTTTCCTTAATAAGGAATTTATAATTCCTAGTAATTGTTACACCCAAATAAGTAAATTGATTTCTTACAATTTTAAAAGGAAGATTAGTATTAACTAATACCAAATTATTCAAAAGAAAAAGTTCACTCTTATGAAAGCTAAGTTTATATCCAGAGAACTGACTAAAGCAGGAAAGTAAAGAAAGTAGAGGAGGTAAAGAAGACTCCACATTAGAAATGTACAGCAAAAGGTCGTCAGCATAAAGCAAAACTTTATGGGTAATACCCCTCCTTAAAATACCAGTGATATCATTAGATTCCCAGAAAACAATAGCTAAAGGTTCTAAGACCAAATCAAAAAGCAAAGGACTCAAGGGACAACTCTGACTAGTTCCGCATAAAGTTTGAATGGTTTAGAGTACTGAGCACTAGTAAGAACCTGAGCAGAAGGAGATAAATAAAGTAATTTAATCCATTGAATAAAATCGGGCCCAAAGTTAAAATTTTCTGAAGTTTTAAATAAATAATTCCATTCAACCCGATCAAAGGCTTTCTCAGCATCTAAGGATATCACACATTCCGAAATCTCTTTAGAAGGGGAATAAATAACATTCAATAAATGACGAATATTAAAGTGGGAGTATCGATTTTTGATAAATCCAGTCTGATCATCAGAGATAATAGATGGCAAAATATTTTCAATCCTACGAGCCAAAAGTTTAGATAAAATTTTACTATCAACATTAAGTAAGGAAATAGGCCTATAAGAAGAACGTTCAATTGGGTCCTTATTCTTTTTAAGAATAAGTGAATTAGAGGCTTCATAAAAAAATTGTGGCAACTTACCTAATTTAAAAGAGTCAGAAAGGACAGAATAAAAATGAGCTATAAGCAAAGAGGAAACAGCCTTACAAAGCTCTCCAGAAAATCCATCAGGACCCGGAGCCTTCCCCAAGTGCAAAGAATGAACAACCTCAGCAATTTCCTCATAGGAAATAGGTTGATCCAACAATTTTCGAATATCATCAGAAAGTGTAGGAATGTTTAATCGATCTAAGAAATTATTCATTAGAGTGTTATCTTTAGGAGGATCAGAACTGTAAAGTTTAGAGTAGAACTCGCTAAAAGCATCATTTATTTCTAAATGATCAGATATTTTATCACCATTAGCTTTACAAATTCCGGTAATTTGACGTTTAACTATAAAAGTTCTTTAACTGGTTAGCTAATAGCTTACCCGTTTTATCTCCATGAACATAAAATTAACTTTTATCTTTTAAAAGTTGCATTTCAATTGGATAAGTTAAGAGCAGATCATATTTAGTTTTAATTTCAACACGTCTTTTGTATAAAACAGGATCTGGAGCCAAAGCACATTTTTGGTCTAATTGTTTCAACTGATTGGCTAACTCAATTCTCTCCTTATTAGCTTTTTTTCCTAACACTAGCGGTAAAAGAAATAATTTGACCACTAATATAAGCCTTAAAAGCATCCCATAAAATAAGACTAGCAGTCTCTTCTAGCGTATTCTCTTCAAAAAAGAGAATAATGTGTCTCTCCAAAAATTTTTTAAATCTTTATCTGATAACAGAGTTGAATTAAAATGCCAGAATCTATTTATTTGGGAGATACCCGGAAGATTTAAAGACAAAAACACAGAAGCATGATCTGAAACAGCAATTTCTTTATATTCACAGGATTGAACTAATGGAATCAATTGGCTATCAACAAAAAAAAAATCAATCGTGGAATATGTACGATCAACTTGAGAAAAAATGAGTACTCTTTATCTGTTAGATGTAGAAAATGTCAAACATCAACAATATCACATTTCATTAGAAAAGATTGGATAAAGGAGGCAGATCTACTACAATTGTTTAGAAGAAGAACGATCTAAAACAGGATCTAAACAGTTGAAGTCTCCTCCTAAAATCAAAGAATATAAACTTAAATCTGGTAAAAACCAAAAAAAAGTTCAAAAAAGCCTGGATCATCTATATTTGGGGCATACAAATTAGCAAAAACTATTAATTTATTATCTAATTACCCTGAAACTATAACAAAACTCCCGTTGGTATCAGACACTACATCATGTTGAACGAAAGAAACTGAATTGTCTATAAAAATCTAAACTCCTCTTGCCTTATCCTTCCAACGTCTGAAACAACATAAATTATCACATTTACGAACATGTGTTTCTTGTAAAAAAAATAAATGAGACATTCAATTTCTTAATACAATTAAATATGTTATTACATTTCACAGGATGGTTTAATCCTTTCACGTTAAAACTAAGTAAATTAGAAATATGATCCATTTTAAATATTGCTTAAAGGAGATGTTTAAATAAAAACTGCTGGAATATATATTAAATCCAAACAATTAGCTTTTAAAAAAGTAACCAAGCAACAAATGAAGCTAAGAGAACCAAACAGCTGATAGAAAAAAAAAGAAAATCGCCCCCACCCCCTGCCCAAAGAGAGAAAATTGACCAAAGGGCAGTCGACAACTAAACCTATCATGCCTCCCACAACAATCTACTGGCTGAGCTCCAAAAAAGATATCAAGGCAAAACTGCTTCCAACAAGACATAACAAAAAAGAGCAAAATTAAACATATTAAACAAAACCTCAGAATTATAGTATAAAAATATTAGAAAGAAATATGAAAGCTCAAAACATTTTAACTTAGAAAGTATTAACACAAAGAAAACTTACTAATATCAAATCCTTTATTTTCTAAACAAGGGGATAAAAATACAAAAACAAATTAGATAAGAAGGTATGCCAAGAGTAAAAAGCATAATTGTTCATAAAAGAAAGTGACGAGCAGTTAAACTGCTGATTTTAAAAAAAGGATCCATCAGGCAGACACAACATAAATTTGTGTAAAGAGTTGTTGAACAGTTAAACTTCTGAAATCAATTCGGCACTCAAGAAATCCTGCACTTCTTCGGTCAAACGAATCCATCTGTGAGAGCCATTTTCCAAAATGATTCTAAGACGAGCAGGGTATTGAAGAGAGGGTTTAAAACCTTTATTATACAGCTCAGACATGACTTTTTAAAGTTTGAAGCGTTCATTCAACACCTCAGGTGAAAAATCTTCCACAATTCTGAACTTGTGGTCTTCATAATCAATCATACCTTTCCAACGAGATTCATGAATTAAAAGTTCCTTTGTTTGAAAGTAGTGAAGACAAATTATCATTGAATGAAGGTGTCCTCCCGGAGGTGGTCGTCATAAAGGCGACCTGTGAGCTCAGTCTATCTTAGGTGGAGATTTAAAAATATTCGGAAATAATTTAGCCAAAAGGTTTGCAAAAATTTCCGAAGGCTGATTACCTTCCAGTGTCTCTTTAAAACCCAGAATACACAGATTATTTCTTCTGTTCCTATTTTCTAAGTCGACAATCTTCTGTCTAAATGTTTCATTAAACTTTAACTGTTTATCACAGATCTGTTCCAGGTCGTCAATCTTCGCATCGAACATCGTCAGAGTTCTCTTTTATCCGTTTATCATGTTCAATTAAAGTTTTTTGAATAGAATCCAATTTTTCATCCATCCGTTTAAATTCAGCACTGAGTTGTTGGAACTCCTCCAAAAGTTCATTTTTATGCTTCCGAAGTGTTACCATAATCGATTCCAAAGTTACAGGAGGGTCCTCTGCTTTTTTAGTAACTTTAGCATGACTCATCATAAAGCAATATTGTGTTTAAAAGTAAGTTTTTAAAACAGGTTTGAAGCAGCAAATTTAAAAGAGTAGGAGCACCTATAAAAGCACTGCTACTCCATCAACAGCCAGTAGAGAAGTGAAATATTCTCTTCTTAGAAAATAGTCTTGCCGATAGGCATCTATGCAAGGTACAAAATGTCATGAAACAGTTAATACATGAAATCCCATCTTTGTATGTTTCACTTTCCCTTTTTTTTGTGTCTTGCTACCCAAAATCATCTCTTGCTACAACGACAAAATAAATTACTTGGTTAAAAATTGACAGAAATAAAATGTAATCTAGCTTTGGTAGGCAAGAATAGGCAGAAAGGTACCTGGAACAAAGCACATAGGATCACACAGCATGGGAAATGCAGTCCTTCTGGGACCAACTGAAAGCTCTCACAGGCCAACTCAGTCGGCTAGAGAATCCTTTGTTATCTGTGTTTGGGCATGAAGCCACTTCCAGCAAGGTAGCACATACTGAATGTGAGCAATACTGGGCACAAGCCCATTGAAATGCGCTCATGGCAGGATGTGTCCATAGATAAAACTGTACAGTGATTTGTGACCGGCAGTGTCAGACAGAAAGAGAGAGGATGAATACTGATCTAATTGTCCCAATGGTACAGTAGAGGATGCTCTTTGCAGCTTGGATTAAGGCACACTATTTAGGGAGAATACAGGAAGTTTTCTATACATACAGCCCAAAGTACAACTGGAACACCACTAAAACGCTGGAGGAACTCGGCAGGTCAGGCAGCATTAATGGAGGAGAATGGACAGTCGATACTTAGAGTCAAGGCCCCAGATGAAGAGACTTGCTGATACTTCAAGTCAAGACTCCAGATGAAAGGTCAGGCAGCATTAATGACAGGAAGTGGACAGTCAAAGAGACCCTTCATCTGGAGTCTTGACTCAAAATATCGACTGTCCATTTTCCTACACAGATGCTGCCTGACCCACTGAGTTCCTCCAGCTTTTTGTGTGTGGCTCCAGATTCTAGTATCTGTAGTTCTTTATGTCTACTGTACAAATGACCAGGTGTATCTTTAAATAAAATTTTTTAAAAAACAGATAAAGGCCATAAGACATGGAAGCAGAATTAGGCCATTCAGCCCATCGAGTCTGCTCTGCCATTCTATCATGGCTGATCCCATACATCTGCCATCTTGTCACATTCTTTGATCCGACTGATCAGGAAACAATCAACTTCTGCCTTAAATATACCCACTGACTTAGCCTCCACCATAGTCTGTGGCACAACATTCCACAGATTCACTACTCTCTGGGTAATAAAATTCCTCCTTATCTCTGTTCTAAAAGGACACCCCTAAATTTTGAGGCTGTGCCCTCTAGTTTTGGATATTCCCAGCATAAGGAAACATCTTCTCCACATCCACCCTATCTAGTCCTTTCAATATTCAGTAGGTTTCAATAAAATTTTCCCACATTCTTCTAACTTGCAGTGAGTACAAGCCCAAAGCTGCCAAATGCTCCTCATATGTTAACCACTTCATTCCTGGAATCATTCTCATAAACCCCCTCTGGACTATCTCCAATGACAACACATCCTTTCTGAGACATGGGACCCAAAACTATTGACAACACACCAAGTGCAGCCTGACTAGTGCCTTAAAGGGTCAGCAGCATCTCTTTGCTTTGATATTCTACTCCCCTTAAAATAAATGCCAACATTGCATTGCCTTCTTTACCACACTCAACCTGTAAATTAAGCTTCTGGGAGTTTTGCATGAGGATTCCCAAGTCCCTCTGCACTTCTGATGTTTGAACCTTCTCCAACTTTAGATAATAGTCCACACTATTATTCCTTTTACCAAAATGCAGTATCATACATTTCTCAACATTGCATTTCATCTGCCACTTTTTGGCCCATTCATCCAATTTGTCCAAGACCAATAAAAGGAGAGAAGTAGATGCAAAATAAAAATGGTACTACAATGACAAAATAAAATCATTACATATCCAAGTAGTAAGAGCAAAAAACAAAAAGACCAACGTTTATATCAGAAAGGAAACATTTTACAGGATAGCCAGAATTTAATAAAACTCAAGCAGGCAACATGAGGTCAGTATGGGGCTTCGACCATACTCAAAATTGGGCAAGGCTTTTGAAACAAAAGGGCACGTAGTAATGTAAATGCTATGGAGTTTGTTGAAGATAATAAATTAATTCTTTAAGTTTCCTTTTCTGACTTAAAGGACTGATCTGTGCTCTGTCCAATTGAATGTGTATCAAGCAATTCAGGGCTCGTTCAAATCCCAAAATGAAAGAAACCTCTTGAGGTAGGAGAATGGGTTTGGAAGGGATAATAGATAAATCAGCCATGATGACAATGGACTGAATGGCTTAATTCTGCTCCTATGTTTTATGGTCTTTATTATTACAAAACCAACAAGTGGACATTATTTTCAACATAAGGACCTCATCAAAACATAAGTAGGAATGGGAAAGGTCAGCACAGATAACAACATTTTGAACCCAGTGGCCTGGCTTAATGTAAGACGTCCATTTGTAACGGAAAACCATCCAGAATAATGAGATCAAAATTCTGCTTTTTAAATATATTGCATCTGACTTCCATTTGGATAATGTCATCAGTAGTATTTATTAGATTTAATCTGGTCAGTTGAAATTTATTTTCTCACTAGTCATATGGAGAGTAGACTTCCCACATTGAATATTAGAGAAAACTAAAACACAAACATAAAACAAAGATAAAGTTGCATCATGTAACTTAGCCCTGAATCTCTGTAGAATCTCCAAAGTCATTTCTCAATTTACTACAACCCAAAACCAAAACCCACAGAATATTTGAACGTTATGATACAACTCAGTGTCTCTTGTACAGAGATCCTTTCCAAATGAAATCTTCAACACCACTGAAGAACAGATCAATTACTTAGGAAACCTTATTAGGAATGCAGAATTGCAGGATAAAGCAGCACGACACAAGCCTTGCCTGAAAGTCCATTCACCATTCTGCAGATTCATTATGTGGCTCCAAGCTAACAGAGGTGTCATTGGAATGAAGCAGGTGTTTGAATTGCATTCTGCAGGTTAGGTCACAGACTAGATAGGGACTGATGCTATCGAACTGATATGTAGAAGCAGGTCATACAGCACTGCAGGTCAAACATCATGACTTCACCCCTTCAGCTGTGCCAGCTCTCCTTACAAGCCTTCCACAACAATACTTATGATCCTGTGACCTACCATTCCCTCCAAACATGGCCAGCACAGGTTATAGGCTCCAGTTTGCATCGATCCTAGAGCAACTGTGCTTCTAAGCTATGTATACAGAGTTCAGGAAACGCAGGTGTGACAGAGTACCAGGTACAGGTCACCAGCTGGGATGTGAGAAGACGATGTTATACAGCTTCGCCCACTGAGCAAACACATCCTTCTCAGTGATGAAGCGATGGTGATTCCCCCTCTTGGCTTTTTCATTCCCAATGTATGTCATGCATTCATCTGGACCTTTCGGCTCATAATAATGATAGGGTATTCGCTTGTGTTGAGGCTTTCTGTTTTAAAAAGAAATCGCATTAGTTTTATCAATAGGTAAAACATTTAACTGAGTATGGCAATAGAAACAGGAGCCAATAACATTTTCAACTGTTAGGGCATATGGCAAATATTAACTTCAGCAACCTGAACTTTAGACCTGAACATGGATTGTAGATTAAATTTAAAATGCAGTCCTGGAGCTGTGGACAGCAGGTAACTGAGAAACCAGACAATGCTGATTAATATTAATTTTTGGGTAGCTGGAGTGTGGGTGCAAAGAAGATGGTGTGAAAATTATATGTAACTCAAAGGAAGCATTGTAGATGCATTGTAAATATAGAATTTTCCACTCCCTAAGCACAGCAGCTTCAGACCCTTCACTTCTTCAGCTGAGAATACCAACAAACGCAGACTGAAGAAAGAACCTAGTCTATCTTACTGGACACTTCTTCTCTCCCAGTACAAGATATAGGTTGGAAGCTTATCTAAAACACAACAGTAATCCTGGGTTAGGTCATCACAAGGGCATTTTCACACTGCCATTTTCACTCACATTTTCAAACTTTGTGAGGCAAAGTTTGTGTTGTTGCTTCCTGAATTTGGTGCTCGTATTGCAGTACCCAAAGCTCAAGTTCAGCCAAAAAAACTGAATATGTTGGAAAAACTCAGCAAACTAAGCAGCATCTGTGGAAAGAGAAACTGAGAGCAATACATATTTCATCGCTTCTCTTTCCACAGATGCTGCTGATCCCATTAAATATTTCCAACATTTCCATTTTTATTTCATATTTCCAGCTTTTGCTGTTTTTTAAAAAAATTCTCAAGTCCCATTAGCTTTAGTTGTCACATGTACATCAAAACATAGTAAAGTTGCTTAGTTTGCATCAAATGAAATCAGCGAGAATTGTGCTGGGGGTAGCCCATAAGTACAGCCAATATAGCAAGCCCACAATTTACGAACTCCAGAATGATTACTATTGACAATTCAGGCATCACACTGTAGGAATGATGACAAGATTTTGGAGAAGATGCCCAGAAGATTTGCTTGACTGACAACGGATGAGGTACCTCAGCTATGTAGTGAGTTTGGAGAAACCAGGCCTGATCAGATAGGGGTGTTAAAAATCTTAAGATTTTCAGTGGAGTAAATAAGGATCATTCCCCTCCATCTCCATCCAGTGACCAGAAATTCATAGGGTATTTACCAAAGCAAGTGGTAACATTAGTTAAAAAAAATGATTACATTGTAAGTTACAATTGGAAGTGCACCAACTGATTAAATTAGCTTCCATACCCTATGACATACAAGCAGGAAAGAATTCTTGGTGGCAAAACAAAATTACTGGGCTGTGGGCAATGAATGACGGAAGTGGGATTAACTGGAAAAGGTTAGTAGTTGACGTAAAATGGGCCAAATGACAAGGATGCATTATTTCTAACTCTTGATTCTAGCTACAACATTTAAATGTATTAGTTCAATTCTTAACTGCATAAAACATGCCCTTTGTCATCATCTCAGAGCAACAAGTAATGCAACTGGAGAATAAGGATTTGTGATCAATTAGAGGGATAATATCTGAGGAATCACTTAACAGAAAGCATTACTGCAGGGGAGAAATGCCAGATATGGCACTTAGTATTTTTATGCAATTATACATGTCATGTCACTAGGCTACTATTCCACATAAGAACAACATATTGCCTGAAAATGGATGGGGTTATTGGAGGAGAACAACATGGGAGGATTTTGATTTAAAATGAATAGGGAAGAAACAGGTTGGTAAATATTTGAAAGAAAATGTTAGTCTCCAACATTCACAGCTTCAAAAGAACAAGTGTTAAGGACACTTTTCACAATATTGAATCTCAGTCCCTCTCCTACCCAATGGGTTAGAAGGTACAGCAGTAGCTGTTGTGATACTAGTCCCACTTGCTTGCTCCACCCTGGCATGAAGCTGGTGTAGCAGCTCTGAAGATGAGCACGTACCTGCAGTGACTGGGAGGAACCATTCCATACACATGGACACTGTCGCAGAGCTCAATAGCAATCACCATGGTGAACCAGCCTGTGCTCAGCCAGGAATGCGATTTCTTTCTTCAAAGTCAAATAAGAAAGAAAATCAAATCCCATTAATAATGGGATCCACAGAACAGAACAGAACAGGCCATGCAGCTCAAAGTCTACGCAAGTGCTTACATTCCACACTGACCCAGCTCAGCAACTCAAACCCATATTCACTGATGAAGCGGTACAAACTTTAGTTACCCAGATCAAGACTCGCAAGAGATATGTGGTAAAGATCCACACAAAGTGTTCCTTAATAAGCCCAATGCCACAGGGATTCAGGGTTACACTCAGAAAGAAACAAGAAAATGATTTAAAAGAAAATAATGGAAGAAAATGATAATGACCACATGCACAGGGTGCTTTGTTAGGGTAATGGCACACCACATGTTGCCATGCATGTAATGTTAAACGAAATGCTATTGTGGCTGCGTATAGTGAACACACAAACTCCTGTCCGATAAGAAAGATGATGACTGGTTAATTCTCCCTTCTAGCGTGCCCTCACACTACTTGGTTACACAATGGAACATCTTACACACAATTTAACTCCTCCCCACTCACTATTTTGCAGATGATAAATCTTCCCTTTGTCACAAAATGTTATGTTGCTTCAGCAGTATTGTTTGGCAAGTCAGCTTGCTTCTGTAAATACAAAGCCACCTTATCACTAAACCACCGGGTGATACAGTGACCCTAGGTGGCCGACAGTGGTGTTAATGCCAATTTATAATTTATATCATGCAGCCAATGTAAGGTAGTTGCCACTGTAAAAGCAAAACAACTTCTAGAGCATGCAGATCACATTTAATGAATTTCATAACATATGCCAGTGATATTAAACCTGATTCTGAGTTGGCAAAACACACATGTAGGAAGAACACCAGTTGCTGAGACACAATACACATTAGAAAATGTGTGTGTTCGACAATGAGTAATATATGTACCATGAATTGAGACAGAGTTGGATGAAATTAAAAGAAAGTGCAGGGCAGTTTTGGGAGGGAGGAATCAATGGTTGTACAAATTTACAACCACAATCAAATGCCCTGTTGGAACACGGTCATTAGGCAGCAGAGGTTGTCCACACAAACACAGAGAATGGCCACAGGCACAGCGAAACTAGGAACAGAGCATGAGACCTGTAATTGAAAGATGTAATGAAGGTGTAAAAATTTACAAGAGAAAGATTCATTTCAAAGGGCTGCATATACATTGTCATAATACCTGTCTCTCCCAGTTTCCCTCTGAAATAAATCATCGAACTGCTGCATCCTCTTGGGAGCAATGATGTACGTGGAGACATTTGGGAACAACGAGCCCACTTGGTGAATGAGTCTGTAGATGCCGCCTTTTCTGTTCTGCATTTTCTGCGGAGGCCCCCAGAAGATAAAGACCATTTCTTGGCTTCTGTTAAGGAACTCCTGGGGTTTCCTCATCACCCGGAAAACACTGGAGTGCGCGACAACCCGCAGCGTTGTTTTATTCCCCACATCCTTCTCGTATCCAGAGGTAGGTGCATCATTCATACGAATGATGCACTCAGTCTCGTCAATCTCTGACCCAACCTCACTGCCAAGCAAGTGGCTGGAGCTGGTGACAAGTGCGCACGACCCACAGTGGAGCTTCATCGTCTGAAACAGAGCGACAGGGCGTTACTGGCGTCAAAGTGTCAGTCATTAATCAGGTGTCAAAGTGACTATCACTAATGCGGTTGCCTCTCAAGATGATATCGTGGAGAGGGAAGGTGGATTAACATTTCAGTGGGGTGGGGGGGGCAGAAGAGAGAGAAGAAAATGACTTTATTTTAAATTTTCCAATTAAGGGGCTTGGGCCATTTGCTCTGTACTTCTGCCTTTTCCTGGAGATCACATAGCCAATAAAATAGTGGAGAGGTGGGGGAAGTGGGCAAGAGCGGCTCAGAAAGGAAAACGTGTTTAACTATGAAGCTTCAGTGTCAGATGTAGGGACTAAGTTTGATGAACTGGAGATCACTGTAAGTTGTCACAGAGAGTCACCTGAAAGAATTCATGCAACACACACAAATGCTGGAGGAACTCAGCAGGCCAGGCAGCATCTATGGGAAAAGAGTACAGTCAACATTATTCCTTCCCATAGAAGCTGCCTGGCCTGCTGAGTTCTTGTGTGTGTTGCTTGGATTTCCAGCATCTGCAGGTTTCCTCTTGTTTGTGAAAGAATTCACCTCCTGTTCCAGCCTGTACTCAGCTAGTTAGCTTTAACATCCTACAGAACAGCTTCTTCAGTGCACCATATCCAACTATCAGCACTATTCCTTTGCTTCACCTTCACCTCCTCCACCAACTCTTTCCCCCTGCACGTATCCACCTAACTCCCTTTTGAAGGTTACCTATAGGCCTGCTTTCACCAGGTCAACAAGGAACATTTTTCAGAATCACAAGTTGCAAATTTATCTTTGCATCCTCCAATGAATTCAAGTCCCTTGGCACATTGACCATTGTAAATAGTGTTAATTGATGCATGACAAAGATTAGTCAACCCTTGGGATTTTCTCAATAAAATCATTAAGGCCTAAGAGCAGAATTAGGCCTTATGACCCACCGTCTGATCCAACACTCCACAACCTTTGACACCCTTACTAGTCAAGAAACTGTCAACCTCCGTTTTAAATATAGCCAATGAATTGTCTCCACAGCCATCTGTGGTAATGAACTCCACAAAATCACCTTTTTCTGGCTGAAGAAATTCCTCCACTCTACACCGAGTCGGTGCCCTCTGGTCCTAGAATCCCACTATTTGAAACATCCACCCCATCTTGGCCTTTCAATATTGGGTAGGTTTCAATGACATCCTGCCTCATTTTTCTAAATTTCAGTGAGTACTAGTCCAGAACCATCAAAATTTCCCCATAAATGAACTCTTTCTTTCCCGCAATCATTTTTGTAAATTTCCCCTGGATCCTCTCTGTTGTCAGTCAATCCTTTCTTAGATACGGGGCCCAAAACTGCTCACAATACAAGGGTCACATGGTTAGAAAATACCCATTAAGGCAAAGACAAGATGAGGTCTCATTGTCACAGGCTGACTGGTGAATTCCAGGTACTTTACTCCAGGTACTGACACCCTGCATGGTCAGTACTTAGTAACACCCCCCTTAGCAAGTATCACAGCTTGTAAACACTTTCTGTAGCCAGTTAAGAGTCTTTCAATTCTTGCTTGGGATTTTTTTTGCGCATTCTTCCTTGCAAAAGGCTTCTAGTTCTGTGAGATTCTTGGGCTGTCTTGCATGCACAGCTCTTTTGAGGTCTATCCACAGATTCTCGATGATGTTTAGGTCGGGGGACTGTGAGGCCCATGGCAAAACCTTCAGCTTGCGCCTCTTGAGGTAGTCCATTGTGGATTTTGAGGTGTGTTTAGGATCATTATCCTGTTGTAGAAGTCATCCTCTTTTCACCTTCAGCATTTTTACAGACAGTGTGATGTTTGCTTCCAGAATTTGCTGGTACTGAATTCATTCTTCCCTCTACCAGTAAATGTTCCCTGTGCCACTGGCTGCAACACAAGCCCAAAGCATGATCGATCCACCCCCATGCTTGACAGTTGGAGAGGTGTTCTTCTCATGAAATTCTGCACCCTTTTTTCTCCAAACATACCTTGGCTCTTTGCGGCCAAAAAGTACTATTTTAACTGCATCAGTCCACAGGACTTGTTTCCAAAATGCATCAGGCTTGTTTAGATGTTTCTAAGGTTACTTAGGTCCCAGATACCTCTGAACTTTGAGACGCTCTATTTGGGGCATGTATTGTTTCTTGAACAGAAGAAAGATATAAAGTTGCTGCAGGCCCTCTTAACGGCAAGTAAGAAATCAATCACTAGAAAATGGCTAAATCCAATACCACCTACATTAGAAGATTGGTACGAAATTATCTTGGAAATATTTAAAATGGAAAAGTTGACTTGCTCCCTGAGAACTCAAAAAGAAAAATTTTATCAAATCTGGAATAAATGGATTGAATATATAACCCCAATGCGAGCAGACTTTAGATGACTCTCCTAATGATTTATACTGCTCTTCTCATCAACACAGTAATATTGCTAACGTAAGCACCCCTAGTCTAAATGTTTGTTTTTTTTGTTTTCTTTTGGAAAATAGAGAATTAACACAAGTAAAGGGAAAGATTTGATAAAAAAATGAAAAAATTAAGTAAATAAGTACATAGGGATTGGATAATTATGTCTGCGGGCAGGAGCAAGCATGAACAAATTAGGATATAAACACCTACAATGGTTGATACATAGGCATTAATACATACATACAACATTTTGGACCAGTGGAAATGGTCCAGAAGGGTTATATGGAAACTATTATTACCATTTTTCTTAACAACTAACTCCATTACTTAGCCTAATAGGTTAGATTTACCACAGTACATAATTATCTATTTAAATGTTTATTTTCCTTTTATATCATCTCAATGTGTACTTAAGAATGTATAAATAATTGTAGTTTTATACATATAAAAAAATGGAAAAGGTTATATCTGTGAAAAAAGTACATGATATTTGTGAATTCCTTATCCAAATAAAAATAAAATTTAAAAAAAAATGTTCCTTTGCAAACTTCTGACACTGAATTTTGTGGTGAGGACGCAGGAAAGGTTTTCTTCTGATGTCTCTTCCATAAGGGTTACATTTGTGCAGGTGTCGCTGCACAGTAGAACAGTGCACCACCACTCCAGAGTCTGCTAAATCTTCCTGAATGTCTTTTACATTCAAACGGGGGTTTTGATTTGCCTTTCTAGCAATCCTACGAGCAGTTCTCTCGGAAAGTTTTCTTGGTCTTCCAGACCTCAACTTGACCTCCACCACTCCTGTTAACTGCCATTTCTAAATTAAATTATGAACTGAGGAAACGGCTACCTGAAAATGCTTTGCTATCTTCTTATAGCCTTCTCCTGCTTTGTGGGCATCATTTATTTTAATTTTCAGAGTGCTAGGCAGCTGCTTAGAGGAGCCCACGGCTGCTGATTGTTGGGACCAGGTTTGAGGAGTTAGGGTATTTATAAAGCTTTGAAATTTGCATAATTTGGCCTTTCCTAACAATGATTGTGAACAAGCCATAGCCCTAACAAGCTAATTAAGGTCTGAGACCTTGGTAAAAGTTATCTGAGAGCTCAAATCTCTTGGCGTGCCCAAACTTTTGCATGGTACTCCTTTCCTTTTTTTCTCCCACTCTAAAATTGTACAAAACAAAAATAATACACTAATCTTGCTTAAAATGTTGAAAAGAATGTTTCATCTTTAATTTTATGAGTTTTGGAGATCAGTTCATCTTCTACTCACTTAACTATTCACAGTAACGGAAATTTTGACCAGGAGTGCCCAAACTTTTGCATGCCACTGTATACTAAATGTTCTTGCACTACCTCATTATTACTTTATTTTGAATATTTTGCCATTTATAGTAAATTTATCATTTCATAGTAGTAGTCATAGTCATACTTTATGGATCCCGGGGAAAATTGGTTTTCTTTACAGTTGCACCATAAATAATAAATTGTAATAAAACCATAAATAGTAATATGCAAATTATGCCAGGAAATAAGTCCAGGACCAGCCTATTGGCTCAGGGTGTCTGACCCTCCAAGGGAGGAGTTGTAAAGTTTTATGGCCACAGGCAGGAATGACTTCCTATGACGCTCTGTGTTGCATCTTGGTGGAATGAGTCTCTGGCTGAATGTACTCCTGTGCCCAGCCAGTACATTATGTAGTGGATGGGAGACATTGTCCAAGATGGCATGCAACTTGGACAGCATCACTGTATACTGCTGCACAGGAACTGATTTCATGTTATCTAACAATGATAATAAATCTGATTCTGATTAACCTCTGCCTTTGTGGAAGGTTTGCACTATATCAATCACAAAAGTTTAACTAACTGGCCTGCAATTACTTTATATATCCCTTTTTTTTTAAGGCACAATATTAGCAGGTTTTCCATCCACTCATTCTGGTCATGTGACCAGAAAGACAGTCAAAGCTTTTGCTATCCTAACAAAAGATGTTCTACAATTCTGATGAAGGCTTTCCTGTAGGCTGTCAGTTTGGGAGAACATATTTCAGAGTCCCATGTTTATACGTCGGCAGATTTCACAGAAATCAAAGAGTGGAGACATTTCCTCACCTTGTTTCCTGAAACTGGAAGATAACCATCTTTTGTAACCCATTTCTTTAAACTTGATGGTGCATGACTCAAAACATCATAGACAAAATGTCCTTTATAATTTATGGAGTTGTTGCCACTGCTGGAATTATAGATGATCAGGAGAGTGGCCAATATGAAGATCACTACAGCAATTGCAAATCTCTCAGGCTGCAATGAAATCACAAGGAAGAATGAGTTTGCAAGATGTACAGGATTCTGGCAACAGACAACAGCTATTCAAATAATGATCTGCCACATTTATTTTTGAGAAAATAAGGATGGTGCCTGCACCAGTTTCAAATTGCCTAATTTTTTCTTCTCACCATCCTGAGAAATTACAGGTTAGCAATTGTTACGGGACACAAAGGTTTGGACCTAAATAACAACCTTAGCTCTTTCAGTATCGTATTTTCATTTCAAGAGATCCACATAACAGAGAGTCATACATCTATAACACTGCAAATTACTGCAATGTGCAGACAGCATTTATAATCTACATTTACGTAGTGCCCCTTGATGCCCCTAGAGCACTGAACAGTACCCGACATTTACCCTCAAAGGAAATTAGTTATTTTATTAGTGGAGAGGTTTTACGAACATTTTAATGCAGCAGAGAAGACGACTAAAATTGCTGAAGGAAAGATGACTGCCAGTGGTGAGTTTAAAAATTGGGTACATTCAGTTATACAGAATTGGTGTAGCACAGAGATCTCAGAGGGCACTTTGGCTACCGGAGTTACATAGATGAAAATGAGAGGGGGAAAAGTGATGTATGGACATACTTGCAAACTAGGAAGAGGAAATGCAAAGCAATGATTGTCCAGGAGCCAACATAGATCATTGAGGACATGGATAATGGATATGTTCACATGAATAAATGAAGAGGAATGTGAAACAACATTTTGTTGGCAAGAGAAACCTTGCAATGTTGTTGCTAAAAACTGCAGAGAATACAGGAAGGTTAAGAACAGTATATCAAGAATATAACTAACATCCGCATTACAGGCCTTTCGGCCCACAATGTTGTGCCAACCACGTAACCTACAAATTCCAAATAATTATAGTAATTCCATATCAAGGGAATTTTGTGGAATCTACTTAAAACACTAAGTCAACATCAGGTGAATCATTGAGGCCAATTCCAGATACCAAAATATTGCAGGTCATGAAAGTAACAGATATAGTTTAAGAGTTGTCCTGGTCTTGGGGATGGTTTTTATTCATTATTTATCAACATACAGCCCTTCAATCTCCTTCAAATTACATGACAATTTACAATGTCCAATTAACATACCAAATGGTATACCTTTTGGACTGTAGGAGGAAACCAGGGCACCCGGAGGAAACCCATGCGGTCAGGGTGAGAACGTACAAACTCCTCACAGGCAGTGGTGGGAATTGAACCCCGGTCACCTGTCCTGTAAACCATTGTGCCCCCTAATCACAACATTGCCGCGTCGGATGGTGTGATACGGTTACATGGTTAGAGCACAGAACCAGGAGTTTTACTCTTGAAACAAGAGCAGCTAAATTAGAAACACAAGAGATTCTGCAGATACTGGAAATTTAGAGCAACACACACAAGATGCTGGAGGAACTCAGCAAGTCAGACAGCATTGATGGATGGCGATAAACAGTCGACGTTTCAGGCTGAGACTTTATCCCCCTCCCAAGCTCCTCCAGCACTTTGTGTGAGTAGCTAAACTATAACTTGTTAGGTGTTTAAAATCATGAAACGTTTAAACAGAGTAAATAAATATAAAAAGTGTTCCCATGAGTTAGGGATTAACTGCAAGCAGATAAAGAGAAGACAGTCAAATGAGCAAAATATTAGAATTTCTTCCTTAAAAATGTAATGACTGATTAAGAATTGGAATGCACTGTATGATATTAAAATTAATAGTAGTCCTTTCCAAAGGAAAGCAGGATAATAGTAGAAAGTGTGTGGATAACTAGGCTACTCTTCTGAAAGACCTCGTGCAGATTCAATAGCCAAAATGTCACTGTTTTGTGCTATATATTACAATTCCATACTAGCTAAAAGAATGGATTGTGCCTGGTTTAAAAAAAAGTTGCTTTAATTATATGCTCAATAAATACCAAAAGACATGACAAAAAGAATGTTTCAGAAATTGAGAAGCAAGGAGCCTTGGAAATACAGACTAACATTTGTAAAGTAGATTGAAGGTCCTGAAAACAAAGCTCTTGCTGAGTTTTTAAAAGCAATTGCTGTTATGGAGACAGTAAACACCTCACCGTATTTTTCATGTCGTTTGAGGCCATTAGCAGCAGCACTACACCTGTGAACGTTGCATCCTCACCTCAAACGTGCCTGGAATGAAAGAAAACAAGGTCTAAACTTGCACAATAGAAACTGAAAAAAACATTTCTGCCCAACCTTGACTGACTCAAATAATTAGAAACACAAGAATTAAAAGTGCTAGAAACACTCAGCAGGCCACGTAGCATCTAGAAAAAAAGAGAAAGGGTTAAAATTTTGAGTTTAATATCCTTCTTCAGAATTGGAAAATAGAAACCAGGTTGAGCTTAAGTTGTGGCAAGGGTGGGGGAAAAGAGACCAATCAGACAATGGGACAGGGTGAGGCCAGGCTGCTGTGGGAGAGGCTGTAAACAATGTCATACAGTCAAAGGGTAAATGGTGGAGAGTGAGGGAGAGAAAACCTGGACAAAGGAGTTGTTAGATCTGGGGATAATGTTATCTAGAAAGTTCCTCAGAAGTCAATGAGGTGCAAATCATAAGGTTAAAGCCATTTTATTAGCTTTCAAAAAGTACAGAGAATGCAGACATTCAAAAGCTATTAAGAGCTCTTCTCTTACTGCTGGCATTTAGGGTAGCAATGAAAGTCCTCCATCTCTGGCGATGCTCAGGACCTCCTTCATGATGTCAGTAGCTTCCCCTCAGTTTTCACTACTGTCAGTCATGCAAGCCCCAGCTGGAGACTCAGGAATACCATCACACTCAGATGTAAAAGGGTTCTTCTCATTGCTGTTTCTGCACAATTTTGTTTGACCAGTCAGGGTTGTTAGCTCTGAGCTGAACCCCCGAACCTGGAGGACCCGGGTTAGTTTGTCTTCTACCTTTTCATCTGTTTGGCATAGGTGACCTTACCAAAAGCCAAAGCACAAGGCCCTGAATCCAGCCAACGTAACGTAGCTCTCCGGGTCATTGAGGCTCGCAAGCCTCCAAACCACGACAAGGTTGTGGTCCTCTTGAAGAATTAAGAGCTAACCATACCATTTAAAATCTAAACATTTAAATTCATGTCTTTACTTTTAAAATTGCATTCTGCTTACAGCCACTCCGTTCTGTTGAAGTGAATGGAGTTACATGAACCTTGCCACAGCGTGAACCTGGAGCAGACTTCCCCAGAGTAACTGCTTGGAATCTATAGGAAGCTGGCACTGACACTGGACTCTGTTAGAATTCCGACATCCAGGCACAGCCGCCAAACCATGCTTACAAGGAAATCCTAAACCTTTTCTCCATGCAACTCTTCAGTTACTAGAATTTTTCAGAAAATCCTGTGTGAATATATTTTAAAATGTACTCATTAAAGATTAGTACCAAACTATAAAGCACTAATGCCCAAGTTACACTGAGGCTAACTTGCTGTGTTATTCAATTAAGATACTGAGCAAGAGTGAGATCTTCCCTAAACCCATCTAGGCTAATCTTAAACAAAGGAATACAGGGAGTGCCGGAAATACTTAGCATGTCAGGCAGCTTTTATGGAGAAAGCTACCCAACCAGTATTCAAGACAATGACCATTTGTCTTAAGACAATCCTGAAGTAAACCATGCATTTGGTGGCCAAAAGACAAATACCTGGTTTCTGGTTTAAAAAAAAGACTGAACAACAAAACAAACCAAAGAAGAATGGACTTCTTGAAAAAGGAGAAACTGAATGGAGATGGGAAAAATATCTAGTCCGAATTGAAATATTTTTAAGACAGGCCTAAGTTCACAAATGGCACTCACCTTGCTGTAAAATATCTTTTCCTTCTAAAACTGCTTACAAATGATATTATTCATTTACCGTTTGTGATGCAAAATTTTATATTCTGCAAAATACTTTCAAGCCTTAAAAGAGGGAAGATTTTATAATCATTTAGTTCTATCAAGCGACACAGTTAAGCTATTTTCCAAGCTCTCAAATTCTTTATTATTTCACCATCATGCTAACCTTAACCTGTGAAAATCTTAAGGATGTCCAGAAGGCCATTGTTCGACTTCAAGTATGACAGTATCCAGCCACAGCCTTTCTCCTTAGTGACCCATTATTCTTGGTAGTGTCCTGGCCTACCTTTAGTCAAGAAGAAAAGAAAGCTTACCTAGTCAAGAAGAAAAGAAAAGCTTACAAAAGGTTCAGAGAGCTAGGTAGTGTTAGAGGTTTAGAAGATTATAATGCTAACAGGAAGGAGTTTAAGAAGGAAATTAGGAGAGCCAGAAGGGGCCATGAGAAGGCCTTGGTGAGCAGGATTAAGGAAAATCCCAAGGCATTCTACAGTATGTGAAGAGCAAGTGAAAGAATAGGACCTATCAAGTGTGACAGTGGGAAAGTGTGTATGGAACCGGAGGAAATAGCAGAGGTACTTAATGAATACTTTACTTCAGTATTCACTATGGAAAAGGATCTTGGTGATTGTAGTGATGACTTGCACTGGACTGAAAAGCTTGAGCATGTAGATATTAAGAAAGAGAATGTGTTGGAGCTTTCGGAAAGCATCAATTTGGATAAGTCACTGGGACCAGATGAGATGTACCCCAGGCTACTGTGGGAAGCGAGGGAGGAGATTGCTGAGCCTCTGGCGATAATCTTTGCATCATCAATGGGGACGGGAGAGGTTCCGGAGGATTGGAGGTTGTGGATGTTGTTCCTTTATTCAAGAAAGTGAGTAGAGATAGCCCAGAAAATTATAGACCTGTGAGTCTTACTTTAGTGGTTGGTAAGTTGATGGAGAAGATCCTGAGAGGCAGGATTTATGAACATTTGGAGAGGTATGATTAGGAACAGTCAACATGGCTTTGTCAAGGGCAGTTCGTGCCTTATGAGCCTGATTAAATCTTTTGAGGATGTGACTAAACACATTGATGAAGGAAGAGTAGTAGATGTAGTGTATATGGATTTCAGCAAAGCATTTGATAAGGTACTCCATGCAAGACTTATTGAGAAAGTAAGGAGGCATGGGATCCAAGGGGACATTGCTTTGTGGATCCAGAACTGGCTTGCCCACAGAAGGCAAAGAATGGTTGTAGACGGGTCATATTCTGCATGGAGGTCGGTGACCAGTGGTGTGCTCAGGGATCTGTTCTGGGACCCTTACTCTTCGTAATTTTTATAAATGACCTAGATGAGGAAGTGGAGGGATGGGTTAGTAAGTTTGCTGATGACACAAAGGTTGGAGGTGTTGTGGATAGTGTGGAGGGCTGTCAGAGGTTACAG
Organism: Mobula birostris; assembly: GCF_030028105.1. Taxonomy (NCBI): domain Eukaryota; kingdom Metazoa; phylum Chordata; class Chondrichthyes; order Myliobatiformes; family Myliobatidae; genus Mobula; species Mobula birostris. The sequence goes on along the minus strand of NC_092391.1, from coordinate 20,389,587 downwards.
CGGGACACTGATAGGATGCAAAACTGGGCTGAGAAGTGGCAGATGGAGTTCAACCCAGACAAGTGTGAAGCGGTTCATTTTGGTAGGTCAAATATGATGGCAGAATATAGTATTAATGGTCAGACTCTTGACAGTGTGGAGGATCAGAGGGATCTTGGGGTCCGAGTCCATAGGACGCTCAAAGCTGCTGCGCAGGTTGGCTCTGTGGTTAAGAAAGCATACAGTGTATTGCCTTCATCAATTGTGGGATTGAGTTTAAGAGCTGAGAGGTAATGTTGCAGCTATATAGGACCCTGGTCAGACCCCACTTGAAGTACTGTGCTCAGTTCCCGTCGCCCCACTACAGGAAGGATGTGGAAACCATAGAAAGGGTGCAAAGGAGATTTACAAGGATGTTGCCTGGATTGGGGAGCATGCCTTATGAGAATAGGTTGAGTGAACTCGGCCTTTTCTCTTTGGAGCGACGGAGGATGAGAGGTGACTTGATAGAGATGTATAAGATGATGAGAGGCATTGATCATGTGGATAGTCAGAGGCTTTTTCCCCGGGGATGAAATGGTTGCCACAAGAGGACACAGGTTTTAAGGTGCTGGGGAGTAGGTACAGAGGAGATGTCAGGGGTAAGTTTTTTTTTTACGCAAAGAGTGGTGAGTGCGTGGAATTGGCTGCCAGCAACGGTGGTGGAGGCGGATACGATAGGGTCTTTTAAGAGACTTTTGGATAGGTACATGGAGATTAGAAATATAGAGGGCTATGGGTAAGCCTAGTAATTTCCAAGGTAAGGACATGTTCGGCACAACTTTGTGGGCCAAAGGGCCTGTTTTCTATGTTTCTGTATTATTTTATTTCACTGTGTTGTACTATACTGTGTGCAGATTTATTTTCCAGGATAGCCTGCTCAAGTTCATGCTTTAAACTGTTGGGGCAGACTGATCGTAACAACAAGCATGCTCACACACAAGTGCATGCACACCATTCCTTTAACACAAGTACAACAAAACCAACAGCAGCACACCAGTATACATCTCTAATGTACAAAAACTAAAAATCCAGCTTCTTAGCCAGCTCAAAGTAGGTTCCGTTTCTTTGTCAGACTACCCGAATGTTTTATCACACACTCTGAAACCTGTACTGAATCCAACTAAGGCACAACTGTCCTGACCAGTAGTTCAGCATCGCCAGTAGGTTAATTTACATGATTATCTTGGATCTGATCAGTTAAATTCAAGCAACTGTCTCTTGTTATGCAAACTTCTATCTTGGTTTCCAAACTCTCAGAATGAGATCACTTTGCAAAGTTAGCTAAGAACATGATATTACTCATTTTGTTTGAAAACTTGTTCCTTCTCTGGTGTTAAGAGTGACATTTTGACCTAGTTCTATGATTATGCCAAACTTTGTTGACAACATGCTTGAGTCTTTTCAGTCTTCATTATGAGTTCTGCGGACATGTGCTCTCTGGAGTTATGTGATGTTATTTAGAAATACAAATAGTTGGTCAAGTAAACAAAAAAAAGGCCAGTGAGCGGCAGTTCTGAAGGTGAAAACGCCTTGTTAATGAGAGAGGTCAGAGGAGAATGGCCAGACTGGCTCAAGCTGACAGGAAGTGAACAGTAACTGAAATAACCACCCACTACAACAGTGGTGCAAACAAAAGAGCATCTCTGAATATATAGTACGATGAACCTTTAAGTGGATGTGCTACAAAAGCAGAAGACCACAGACGTACACTCAATAGCCACTTTATCACGTACGGAAGATACCGAATAAAGCCTGTCCAATCAGGGTAAGAATATGAACCCACATATACAGAGGAGAAAAGAATGTTCATGCTTAACATGAACTACAGGTACATGGTGGAAGTTGCATTTCACCAGCCTTAAACAAACAGCTACAGCGAGAAGCTCACGGGGATGGTATCAAAATAAACAACCAAGTGAAAAATCACATACCTGCTGCCCAAGCATTGTTGCAAAAGCCCCAGTGACACTTCTGGACCCATGCAGAGACATGCTGTCCTTGCATGCATGTACTGAAAGCATACATCCTTTATCAAGAACCCCCGCCATCCAGGCCATGCCCTCTTCTCACTGCTGCCATTGGGAAGGAGGTACAGAATCCCTCAGTCCTACAACACCAGGTTCAAGAACAGTTATGACCCTTCAACCATCAGGTTCATAAACCAGTGTGGAAACTTCACTCACAACACTGCACTGATCACTGAATGCAATCTTGGGACTCACTTTTAATAACTCTACAACTCCTGTTCTCATTTTGATTTACTTATTTTATTTATTAATATTACTTTTTTAATGTTTGTCTTCTTTTGCACATTGGTTGTCAGTGTGTTTAGGTTTTGATTGTATTTCGCTGTTCTGTGAATACCTGCAAGGGTATGAATCTCAGGGTGGTATACGGTGACATATATGTATTTTGATAATAAATTCACTTCTGAGACCACAAACATTCTCAATTGTTCAAATACACTTTCACTTTTGCAAAGCTGTGATTAATACACCTTCACATTCACAGTGACCAATGACAAGCAGATGTTTCTGAATAACTATTAAAGTTCAATCTGATTAATTAATTAATTGACATACAGCACGGATTAAGCCCTTCTGTCCCTGTGAGCCACACCACCAAGTAACCCCCAATTTAACCCTAGCCTAGTCACGGGACAATTTACGATGTTCAATTAACCTTCCAACCGGTACATCTTTGGACTGTGGGAGGAAACTAGGGGTTCACAAGGCGAATTTACAAACTCTTCCAGGCAGCTGCAGGAATTGAACCTGGCTCGCTGGAATAGTAAAGCGTTGTGCTAACCACTACGCCCAATAGGAATACTCACTCTTGGTAAACAATATCCAACCTGCAGCAACAACATGGAGTCAGTCTTAGGTGGATAACAATTCACATCCAGGTATAGAATTCCACTAGTCACGAGGGAAGGTTGACAGTGGAAAACTATGAAAAGTTACCATGGGTACTGGGATACTCAGCACAACACTGAACAAGTATTACTTATAATGTTGTATCTGCCTTACCCCACCCACATGCCCACCTTGCCCCAGTTTACCAACCTCCAAGTCATTAGGTATATTTAAAATGGAGATTGATAGATTCTTGATCAGGAAGGGCATCAAAGGTTACAGGGAGAAAGCAGGAGAATGGGGTTCCGAAGGCTAATAAATCAGCCATGATGGAATGGTGGAGCAGACCCAAAGTGTCGAATGGCCTAATTCTGCTCCTGTGTCTCATGGTCCTCGCCTACAAATATAAGCTAAAGCAGCGCGCGCAGCTCTACACTGAAATGATATTGTTTCTGTTAAATAGGGGCTGTGGACAATTCTGATTTGATGAAGACAGACGTGAGAAGCAGAGGAACGTCTGGAGAAATTTCTGAAATGCCCGGTTCACTGCTGTTCTTACTGTGTGATCGAGAATCTCTGGAGGGTAGGCCCCAAAATCCCTGGCTTTGCCTGCTGCTGGCGACCGAGGCGGAGGTCGAAGCATTCGGATAGAGGTGGTGCTCGGTACTTGGTGTCGGAGGGCTGATCAGAGCTCGAAGTTTTCGGACGACTCAGAGTCGGACTGTGGTCAGGCATAGCAGGGAGAGTTTTCTTCCGTCTGTGTGAGATGTGGGACTTTCGAGAAACTTTGAACTTTTTTACTGTGCCATTGACTGTTCTTCATCAAGTTATGGTATTGTTGCACTGTTGTAACTATATGTTATAATTATGTGGTTTTGTTAGTTTTTCAGTCTTGGTCTGTCCTGTGTTTTTGTGCTATCACACCGGAGGAATTTTGTATCATTTCTTAACGCATGCATTACTAAATGACAATAAAAGAGGACTACGTGTCCTCATAATCTAAACTCTGACGAGGCAAATATATTTTGTTCACAGGGAAATGTGGTCACAGGCATGCAACATTGCCAACAAAAATAACAGTGCCACATGCTGGACGTTCTTATCCTTTGCAATTTAAAGAATCCAATCTGTTGGAATGGCCACTGACATGGGTGCCATTTGTCTAAATCCCACCTCTACACGACCTTGGAATAAAACAAACTGGTGACATACAAAAAGACAATTTGATTTTTTTTAAAAGCTGAAGTCTGCTTTGTCATCAGATTTGGCCATGCTGCATTTGGGCTCTGGCTGTAGGATCTTAGGAGCTGTGATCCACTCCTTTGCAAAGTCAGGAGAGCAGAATTACTACTTCTGTCAAGTAAAGTCTTCCATTGGAATAGATCTGCCCATAAATGGGCAATTCCTGAGCACCAGTTTTCTCTATTGAGAGCTGACCGAGAGAGATGGGGATCTTAATGTTCTTTCTGTACAATTGTTTAAAATAGTTTTCAAAACAGTTCAGAAGTGATTTTATTTGCATGTAAAAAGTTAACTTAAACAGAAATTGTGACACCCGATAGCCCTAGTGTGGTGCTTCTGTTTGTTGGTACACCCAACTACAAGCTAAAACACTGCCTTGTCTGGTATCTTGTATCAAAGTGGTTGTCGTTATATGTTTTGTGTGGTAGTGTAGTGGGCAGTGCTTGTCGCTCTCATTTTCAGCTTCCACCACTGGCTGGCAGTCTTGTAAAACGGCGAGTTGAACGTGTAAGTCTCTCCCTGCCTCTCCAACCGCAAGCCTCACGTAGTGCTTCCTTGGTGGCACCACGCGGAAACTGAACCCCTTGTGGACCCAGGCTGAACTACAGAGGATGGGGAGGAGGTCTGGCCCCTGCACATGTAGCACACAGGTCCACCGGCATGTGGACACACCCTGGTGCTTGTGAACCACATCCCCAGCTATGGATAAATAGCCCCACTGCCTTGTGGGCAGCCTCGGGAGAGATGAAGGCTACAGGAGTAAACGCAGACAGCAAATCCGGAGTGGAGCCCCTAAGGCAGCTGGACGTCATTGAACATCCTCCTGGCAGCTCCTGCAGCCAAGCTGGTGCCGAGCGTATCGCTTCACAAGCTTTCCTTTGGACTACACCAATGAGGCTGGGAGGGGGATCTTGACGACTGGGCATCTCAGGATCTCCATACCTTCTGCCCAGGCTTGTGATGATCATCACCCATTGTCCTTTGAGACAGACGGATACCAACCAACCAGGTACAACACTTCCTGGCACAACTGCATGGCTTGAAAGAATGCGGAAAAGAGAGAGAAGAAAAAAATCAGCAAACTATGCAGTAACAAAACTGCCATACAGCTCAGGAGAAAGCCCCATTTCTTTATAGCACTGTCCTCAATATCTATGTTGGCTCACAGAGCAATTCTATTCCATCACCGTGCTCTTTGTGATATATTCCCAATCCCGCCTCCAGATTCTACCACTCATTTACAGTACACTAGGAATAATTTACAGTGATCAATTTACCTGTCAATCTATAGGTTCTCTTTGATGTCGGAGCTCCTCAAGGGAAACCATGAGGCTATGGCAGAATGTACCAACTCCACTCACAGTCGGCGGTAGTGGTCGTGATGGAGCCCAGGTCACTGGAACCGAGAGGCCGCAGATCTGCTAAGTGCGCCTCTGTATCGTCTGTATAAGGATTGAAGACTGTGCATCGTCCTTTACTTCAAGTTTTAAACTAGTCACAAAATCACACGCACAGCAGGCTGAACCAGAATCTGAGCCACAATCTCTTACAATCCTGTACTTAACTCCCACTTCCACCCCTCCCCCATCTTCCTTGCAATTTCCTTTTGAAAGTTTTTATTCAATCTTTTTTATACTAGTGGCTGCCAGCCTGGGGCCCAAAGACCCTTCGGTTAATGGTCCATGGCATAGCTGGGAACACAACAAAGCCTGCAGATGCTGGAGATCCAAAGCAATACACACAAAATGCTGGAGGAACTCAGCAGGTCAGGCAGCATCTGTGGCAAAAGGGTGAATAGTCGACACTTCGGGTCGAGACCCTTCATCAGGGCTCACAAAGGGTCGACAGTTTACTTTTTTCCACAGATGCTGCCTGACCCGCAGAGTTCTTCCAACATTTTGAGAAAGTTGGGAACCCCCATTTTAGACCATGTGTACCAGGCCATACTAAATTGCTCTGCAAAATAAATTTTTATTGTCACTCCAGCAATGCTCTTAAACCTGATCTCCGATTATTAGCAACAATTATTCACTCCAACAAAAATCCTCACAATATAATTTAATTCCCATGCAGTAGGCTTCAACATTTCTAGACTAAAAATATGAAGACTACCAAGGTAAAGAAGAGCCTGGAAAAATAACAAAATTATTTATGTAGCATAAAGTATCAGGTCCTGTGGAGAGAGTCACTCACAGTCTATGACTTTACTACAGCAACATTACCCCATTAACAAATCTGCAAATTACTCCCTGGAACCCAGCACCCCTTCAGATGTTGCTCCCAACACAGCAGTTCTGCATCGAGCATTTATGATCTGTCCCATTCTCAGAGTCAGCTACAGAACTGAATAAAGGCTAGAAAAGACAAACAAAATGCCAGTAAATAAATAAAAGGAGCACCTACAAAAGTAAACAGAGGCATCCGCAAATAGAGTCATAGTCAGAGAAAACTACAGCACAGAAACAGGCCCTTCGTTCCATCTAGTCCATGCCGGAACCATGTAAACTGCCTAGTCCCATCGACCTGCAACGGGACCATACCCCTACCATACATGCATCTATCCAAACTTCGCTTAAACGTTAAAATCGAATCAAGCTCGCATGCACGACTTGCGCTGGCAACTCATCTCAAACTTTCACGACCCTCTAAATGAAGTTTCTCCTTATATTCCCCTGAAAAATTTCACTTTTCACCCTTAACCCATGACCTTTGGTTGTAGTCCCACCTACCCTCAGTGGAAAAAGCCTGCTTACAGTTACCCTAGCTATACCCCTCCATTTTATATACACTATCAAATCTCCTCTCAGTCTTCCAGGTTACAAGGAATACAGTCCTAACCTATTCAATCCTCCCTTACAACTCAGGTCCTCCAGACCCGGCAACATCCTTGTAAATTTTCTCTGTAATCTTTCAACCTTACTTATATCTTTCCTGCAGGTAGGTGACCAAAACTCGACAAATGTGTGAGCATGAAGTTGATAAATATATACAGCTCTTCCATTCCTGAGTATGGAAATGGACTGTTATCTAATGGCAAAGAAAGGCCACAGATACACTTAGGGCAGCAATCAATATCCTAAATTAGTCATTTCCAGTTCAATGCATTCTCTTTTGCAGAAGTGTACGAAAATGAACCAGACTATTCACAGCCTCAACATTACAAAGAATTCTGAGAATAGTCTCAGACCACATAATGGAGCCATTAGCATGATTGCCCAACTTCAACTGCATCATGGTACCCATTTCCGCCTCTGCCTCGGTTCACTTCTTGCTAAAGCTCTGATGCACACGATTGTTTTCTGTAGGTGTTACTCTCATCTGCAACAGGCAGCCTTTGTTTTACCCTCCAACAGCTTACAATTTTGCCGGCCACCTCCTATCCTGGACCGGTTTCCAATGAACCATCATGTCAACCTTCACAAACTCTAAGGAAAGCAATGCTTAGTTTGAAACTTCCAAACCTGCCACCTTTGTTTCTAAGGAACTCACCCCCCAGTACCTCCAACCTCCTTCAAGACACCTGGTTCCCTCCATTTTTTTTTTAGCTCAATCAAAAATAAATTGCCTCACCGTTGGTGGCTATGCCGTCAGCTGCTAAAGCTGGAAGTTCTGGAATGTCCTCATTAAATCTACTCATCCTTTGCCATCTCAAGGTAAGCCTGCCTTTTTGACCAGCATTTTGAATTACCTATCCTGTTTGGGTGGCAGGGTGGAGAGAGGCCTCTGCCAAAGAAGGTGTAAGGTGCTCCTCCCCTCCGCTAACCTGCAGGTCATCCTTGGGCAAGATGTAGCGCCTGCTCAACCCCCCGACCAGGGTCACGTAAAGCCATGGGAGCAGGTGGTGGATGGTCATATGAGCAGCTGGTGCATATCACAATTACTGGTTATGCATTCACCCCACCAAAGCAAAGCAATCTCTGAAGTGTATTCATAATGGCTGGGGGTCACCCGTCTTGTAAAGACACTGCACAGAAGATGGCAATGGTAAACTGCTTCAGTAGAAAAATTTGCCAAGAACAATCATGGTCAAAGACTGTGATTGCCCATGTCATATGACATGCACATAATAATGACAATTCTGCTTTATATGTGAGGGGGTATTAAATCTTTGTTTGGTTACTCTCCTATGAATTACTTTGAGGAGGCTTACAGAAGGCAGGGTGGGATACATAGAAGATTCTTGGTTTTAGTCATACTCAGGCCCCATCCCTCAACTACATTTCCGGTATATTGACAACTGAATTGGTGGTACTTCCTGCACTCATACAAAACTTTAAAATGTTCCACCCTGCTCTCACCTTCACATGGTCTATTTTTGACTCTTTCATTCCCTGGATCACTCGTCTCCATTACAGGGGGTATGGTAGCCACAAACATCCATTGCAAGCCAACATATTCCAAGGGTTTTGGCCCGAAGCGTCGACTGTACTCTTCCATCGATGCTGCCTGGCCCGTTGAGTTCCTCCAGCATTTTGTGTCTGTTGAACATACTCCAGTTATTTTGACAATATTTATCTCCCACCCTGCTTCCTGCAAAGACTGCACTGCATTCTTGCCGACCTTTTCTTGTTGAACTTGTTCCAATGACCAGGTGGCTCTGAGCAGCTTTCTTTTTCCCTGAATAGTGATTTCCCCTCTCCCATAGGTGACAAAGCTGTTAAGCACATATCATTGATTTCCTGCACTTCCACTCTCAACGCCTCTTTCTGAGCAGAACAAATAAAGTGTTCCCTTGGCCCCTCACCTTCTATCCCAGTGGCAAAAACGTGCAGGGCTGGATGGCTAATTTCTGTGCTACACAGCTCCAGTTCTCAAAACCCTCCGAGACATGGGGGAAAAAAAAACAATCGCGTCTTAAATGGGCAACCCCTGATTTTTAATGAGTGATCCTCTGTTCAAATTTTCTCAAAAGAGACCCTCCCCTCACTCATCCTAGCACGACAGCTCAGGATCTTGTATGTCCAGTCAAGGTACCGCTTACTCTTCCACATCCAGCAGATACAAGCCTAGGCGATCCAACAGTTCCTTATGAGACAATCCACCCATTCCAGGTTATCAGTTGGGCAATCTCACAGCTTTCAATGCATATACATCCTTTCTTAAGTACTGAAACCAATACAATACAATACAAAGGAATCCCAATGTTGACTCAACAATGCCCTTTATAACTGCAGCATAACCTCATGATTTACTCTCACGTCTAATTTCACTGAAAATAAACAATAATCTGTTATCTTTTCTATTTGTTTTAGCTATATCATCCTTTTGCAACTACAGCTTTACTATCTCTCACCATTTATATAGTATGCTTCTCTTATTTTCCTTCTGCTATAATGGCAAAATTCCTACATTATACTCTGCTTTCCAGATCTTTGTTCACTCACCATATTCCTTTGTAGTCAACTTAATTCTATTTCACAACATACTTTCCTACCCAGGTTTGCATCATCAGCATACATGGCAATCATAACTTCAGTCCTTTCATCCAGGTCATTTATATAAAGCAGTGATTCCCAAAATGGGTGATATCAATTTATATTGCTTCAGTATTCACTACAGAAAGGGATCTTGGCGGTTGTAGGGATGACCTACAGCTGATTGAAAAGCTTGAGCATATAGACATGAAGAAAGAGGATGTGGTGGAGCTTTTGGAAAGCGTCAAGTAGGATAAGTCTCCGAGACAGAACGAGATGTACCCCAAGCTACTGTGGGAGGCGAGGGAGGAGATTGCTAAGCCTCTGGCAATGATCTTTGCATCATCAGTGGGGACGGAAGAGGTTCTGGAGGATTGGAGGGTTGCAGATGTTGTTTCCTTATTCAAGAAAGAGAGTAGAGATAGCCCAGAAAATTATAGACCAGTGAGTCTTACTTCAGTGGTTGGTAAGTTGATGGAAAAGATCTTGAGGGGCAGGATTTATGAACATTTGGAGAGGCATAAAATTATTAGGGATAGCCAGCATGGCTTTGTCAAAGGCAGGTCGTGCTTTACGAGCCTGATTGAATTTTTTGAGGATGTGACTAAACATCTTGATGAAGGTAGAGCAGTAGACATAGTGTATATGGATTTCAGCAAGGCATTTGATAAGGTACCCCATGCAAGGCTTATTGAGAAACTAAGGAGGCATGGGATCCAAAGAGGACATTGCTTTGGTGATCCAGAATTGGCTTGCCCACAGAAGGCAAAGAGTGGTTGTAGATGGGTCGTATTCTGCATGGTGGTCAGTGACCAGTGGTGTGCCTCAGGGATCTGTTCTTGGACCTTTTCTCTTTGTGATTTTTATAAATGACCTGGATGAGGAAGTGGAGGGATGGGTTAGTAAATTTATTGATGACGAAGGTTGGGAGTGTTGTGGATAGACTGGAGGAATGTCAGAGGTTACAGCAGGACATCGATGAGAAGTGGCAGATAGAATCATACCAGATAAATGTGAGGCTGTTAATCTTGGTAAGTCAATTATGATGACAGAATAGAGTATTAATGGCAAGATTCTTGGCAGTGTGGAGGTATAAAGGGATCTTGGGGTCAGAGTCCATAGGACACTCAAAGCTGCTGCGCAGGTTGACTCTGTGGTTAAGTAGGCATATGGTGCATTGGCCTTCATCAACCATGGGATTGAGTTTAAGAGCTGAGGGGTAATGTTGCAGCTATATAGGACCCTGGTCAGACCCCACTTGGAGTATTGTGCTCAGTTCTGGTCACCTCACTACAGGAAGGATGTGGAGACTATAGAAAGGGTGCAGAGGAGATTGACAAGGATGTTGCCTGGATTGGGGAGCATGCCTTATGAAAACAGGTTGAGTGAACTTGGCCTTTTCTCCTTGGAGCATCAGAGGATGAGAGGTGACCTGATAAAGGTGTATATCTACGCTGATTTTTTTGGTTCCAAGGCTCTTAAAGTGACTGATGTGAAAGCTGTAGATATTTCTTCAAATGGGACAGGAAGTGAATTGTTGAGGTGGTATTATCAGCTGGTCTCACAGGGCCTTCATGTGCTTCTGATTGATGGTTCTGAGATTCTCAATACAACCATAACACTTAGGAGTAGAATTAGGCTATTTGGCCCACCAAGTTTGCTCCACTATTCTGTAACCTTTGATGCCCTTTTGAGCAGTTTTGGGCTCCTATACCTAAAAAACAATGTACTGGCAATAAAGAGAATCCCAAGGAAGTTCATGAAAATGATCACGGGAAAGGAAGTGTTAATTTATGAGGAAATTTCGATGGCTTTGGAACAGTACTCACTGGAATTTAGAAGAACAAGGGTAGGGGTGGATCTCATTGAAACCTACTGAATATTGAAAGGCCTAGTTGATGTGGAGAGGATGTTTCTAATACTGGGAAGAGTCTAGGACCAGAGAGCACAGACTCAGAATAGAAGCACGTTTCTTTAAAACAGAGATTAGGAGAAATTTCTTTAGCCAGAAAATGGTGAATCAGTGGAATTCATTGCCACAGATGACTGCAGAGGCGAAGTCATTGGAGGTTGATAGTTCCTTGATTAGTAAGGGGTCTCTTCTAGAGAAGGTTACAGCGAGAAGGCAGGAGAATGAAGTTGAGAGGGAAAATAAATCAGCTATAATCAAATGGTGGAGCAGACTCAATGGGCCAAATAACCTAATTCTGCTTCTGTGTCTTATTGTCTTTAGAGCAAAACTTCACCTGTGAATCCACAGCAAGTTTAGAATCACCAGATCTTGCTGTTTCCCTTGCCATTACAGGTTCTGCTGATTTTAATTGGCATCAAAACCTACACATAGTCTAAACTACAAAGTATGACAGAAGTCACTGTAACCTGCCAGGTTTCTGCACACCTTTTCAAATTCAAGAGGCACATAGCGCAGAGCACAACCAGGGAGATGAGCACTCTGCCTCTACTAGCACAGCTCAGGTATGGGCAGAGCCCAAGTCAGAGCTAATTATCTAATAAACATCTGACTGCACTGCAGATGGTTAGTCTAATAGCGGTGTTATATTTCTTTTACACTACACAGAGTGCCAAACCATGAATATTTGGATAGTGCACAAGTGTAGTTCTCAGTTACAAGATCCCTTTTCATCCTGCTTTGATGGATATATTTGAATTCTGTCCAGATTAAGGCCTAGTACCTTCTATGATTATCTCTGCAAGTCTGCTGGGATAGTTGAAGGCCCAATGTCTGCGTGTTGGATGCAGGGCAAAGAATATAGTCTGTCTTGGGGTTAGAGCGTTCTGTACGAGTGTGGGTGGGAGGAACAGGGACTTGCTTTGCTGAACATTGTGGGCATGCAATGTGGCACTGGAATGTGTGGGTGTGTTGGTTGTTAATGCAAGCATCACATTTAATTGTATGTTTCAATGTACGTGTGATAAATAAACTTGAATCTTCACTCTCGAGTTGATTTATTGCCAAGACAGTGCAGCCAAGGTAGGGGGTTGGCTAAGAATAAACAATCTATATAATACTAAAACTCTATGATATGTCTGACTGTCTGATTGTGACTCTAATTAGCGCAAATGGTGCATTACAGCGGCACTTTTTTTGGCTAAATCGAATTAAAATGCGCTAACTTACAGAATGCAGGCAAAGTTCAGGGTTATATATTCGTATAAAATTGCTCATTCGCAAAAATCAACAGGCTTCCTTTTAACCCGAGAGGCGATCCGCCACCATAGAAATTGGGACGCGACAGCCGCACGCATGCGCATGACCAGCCTCAGCAGTGACACCTACCAGAGCAAAAAGGCAGGGCAGCTCTATTTCGAGTGGTTACATTCTGCTAATCACCATCAGCATGTGCAGGATTGGGACAGATCTAACTGCCACCCATCAATAAGAGATAATTAAATCTTACTGTAATGACATACTTCGAGACACCCATAAAACCCTTTGCTGCAGTCAAAGGACAGCGATGACTATATCACGTCCATTTAGGAGAGCACCAACCATATCATCAACAATAATCAGCATCCTTTGGTGTCACTGCTTCATATCTTCTATCCAGCGTTAGGGTAAAAAAAAATGGTCAGCCTAATTATGCCGCATGGTCAAGAGATGACACCAAACGTCGTCGGGAAGCGGCAAGGAAAGGGAGAGAACAAGAATCGGCTGAGGCCAGGGCTGCAGGATCAAAGAGTCAGGACAAAAAAAGATGAGAGAAGAAGAGACAGAGGAGGAGAGGCATGCACATCTCCAGGATCAGAGACAAACAACAAACAGCAGAAGAGATGAAGAGACGGGGGATGAAAGGACTGTACGTCTCCAGAAGGGTGGCAGATAAACCAGAAATGATGCCATCACAAGTGTCCTTCATTAAATGAGGAGCAGCTATATTTGCTTTGCTATGTGTCGTTCTTCTTTAATAAACTGAGGTTTTCTACTTCAGTTTCCAAAGCAAAGTGATACCAATAGCATTCAGGAAAATTTAATGTTCATTCTGGTCACATCAGACTGCACTACCCTTCTCTCAAAGGGTGCCCCAACGGGTCACCCCATTGTCTAGTTATTTACTAAAATACAAACTTACAAGGAAACTATTGCTTTCAGTGCTTGAAAAACTCAGGTTCCTGATGCTTTTATCTTAATGAAAAGTTTTTCTGTACTATTACACTGAAGGTCCGTCCTGAGTTTGTATTTATTCATATAAAAGACACCTTTCGTTGCCATGCTTTGAGTAGACTATTTGGCACATCAACTTCAGCAATGCAGACACAAGAGAGACTGCAGATGCTGGAGATCTTGAACAACATACACAAAATGCTGGAGGAACTCCGATGGTCAGGCAACATCTACTTTGCTGAGTTCCTCCAGCATTTTGTATGTCTTGCTCATGAACGCAGAGCTTTCCTATTTCTCACTTCTTCACCCGCAATCCTAAATCAGGTAGAAGATAAAATCATTCTGACGCATCCCAAGAGTCCTGATGCATTCCCCAATCCCAGCCACGGAATGATTCAATTTCATCTGCTTCTCCTTGGATACAGAAACCTCAAAGCTCTCAGCTTACTGGCTGAGAGTGAGAGAGATGGTTCTATCTGTTTATCAAGACACTGCTTAGAGCTTTTAAATTCTTTGGATACCAGATGAATTCTGCAAATTTAATTATCAAGCACGCCTTCAGTTCTGGCATCCATGCTTTGGACAAATTAGATTGGATCAAGTTAGAATTTGGTTAGACTATCTGCAACAATCTCCATCACCAATTCCATATCAGTGCCATAACCCACTTTTTGAATAAAGAAATTACTTCAGAAAATTGTACAAAATTAGTCGAACTTGCCTTATCACAGGTAGGATCAAAATATGGCATTTAATTTAAAAGTTAAAAGCAATTGTGACAAACAGATTAAAAATCGACATATTTTGTGCTGTAGCACACCGCTACTTCTACAATGCGCCTTCACTCCTCTCCAGGTTCGTTTGGTAACAACACCCTCCTGCACTGTTGCCTTTGCAGATGGAACTAGACTGCTCTTGCAGGGAGAATGAGCACGTTGGGTCAAATTGCTTCCATCCACACAGCATGGATTCAACATTTGCCACAAGGTAGCACGGCTTAATTTTGTTTAATCAGAAATATACAATTATGTCCCATAAATGTTGCTTTGATTCACCCCAAAACCCGAAGTCAGATCACAATATGCACTTCCGAACCTATGGCCCTCCACTGGTGATGCTGACCCTCACCTGCTAATCCAGTAGCTGAACATTCACCAGACAATCCTTGCCCCTCAACCCCAATCATCACCCAAAAACACACACTCCAACACGTGCAGCCCCATCTCAACCCTGACCTTGACCCCCATGCACACCCCGCCTCCCAATTCCCAGAAAGTTATCACACACAATTGGTCCTGCCTTACCATTCAGCACTACTGAACCACTTTTACTTACTTAATGCCCGCCATGCCTGGGCAGCGATGAAGGTCCTCCATCCTTGGCACTGCTCAGGGCTTCCTTCATCATGCCAGTAACTCCCTTTCAGTTTTCTCTACTGTCAGCCATGCAAGTCCCAGATGGAGACTCAGGAATACCGTAGAAGGAATTCTTCACTGCTGTTTCCTTAACAGTTCTGTTTGACCAGTCAGGGTTGTTAGCCTTCTGAACCTGAAGAACCAGAGGATCACTCTTTATCTGGCCTCTACCCTTTGATCTGTTTGACATGGGTGACCCTACCAAGAGCCAAAGCATAAAGCCCTGACTCCAGCCAGCATAGCTCTCCAGGTCCAGGTCATGCAAGCCTCCAAACCATGCTAAGGTCATGGTCCCCTTGGAGGACTGAATCACTTTGAAGTACTTAAAATTGAAGGCAGTAAATCCACCCTCACATCAAGGAACAACTGGCAATGGAAATTGAGTGCATCCATTATCCTGACCAGATCAATGGGAAGGCAATCAAACAGAAACAAGACCAGGAATTAACATTGTCTTGGCTTCAGAGAGATGACGTTGTATGAAATTCAATAAATCGGGTAAGTGGATGAGTGAAAAAACGAGAGTTATCCTAGTGCCCTGCCAACTGCAGCCTGCATTTTTATCTAGCAGCTTCAACACAACTTTTAACTTTAAGATTGCTCCACATGTACAATAATCCAACAAAAATTTGACGTATAGCCAGCCACAAAGGAAAATACAGGACAAATGATCAAACGCTTGATCACAGAGTAATTTTTCTACCTTGAGTGTTCTTGGAGTCTGTGATATGCTATCCAAAGAGGTGATGGAGGCAAAAACTCTCACAACATTTAAGCATCTAGAATCACACGTTACCGTCGGTAAAATCCTACAAAAAGGTGTTGGATTCAGCCCAGTACGTCATGGGTAAGGCTCTCCCAGCCATTGAGCACATCTACATGAAACACTGGTGTAGGAGAGCAGTGGCCATCAAAGATTCTCACCACCCAGGCCTTGTTCTTTTCTCACTGCTGCCATCAGGTAGAAGGAACAAGAGCCTCAGGACTCGCACCACCAGGTTCAAGAACAGTTACTACCCCTCAACCATCAGGCCCTTGAACAAAATGGGATAACTACACTCACTTGCCCATCATTGAGATGTTCCCACAACCAATGATCTCACTTTAAGGACTCTTATCTTGTTATCTCATGTTCTCATTATTTTTTGCTACTTATTTATATTTGCATTTGCACAGTTTGTTGTCTTCTGCACTCTACTTGACCTTTCATTGAATCTTGTTACAGATTTGCTGCATATGCCTCTAGAAAAAGAACCTCAGGGTTGTATGTGTATGTACTCCGATAACGAAATTTACTTTGAACTTTAAATAGGATTAGTGTAGATAAGTGACATGGACATGGTGGGTCAGAGGGAATCATCACATGACTAAATTCTGGAAGATTGCAACCAGTGCATCCACCATCTCTGTAGACACTTTATTAATTCAAGATTCAAGGTTGTTTAACATCATTTCCAGTACACAAGTATAAAGGAGAACAAAATTATTGTTCAATTGCAGCACAATAAAAGATAAAGAACACAATAAATAAAAAACAATAAATATAAATGCATAAGATAGATTGAATGCATGTTCACAAAGTGATGCTAGGTGATGCTAAATCAGGATGCCTGTACAGAAGGTGACTCTGACAGGAAATGATAAAGTAGTGGTGGTGGGGGGTGTGGACATGTTGATCAGTCTTACTGCTTGGGGAAAGTCGTGGCTTTTGAGTAATACACTGGGACTTAGGGAATCAGGTCCCAGGTACTCCTCAGCATTGTTTGCCCAAAGACGATTATTAAGGAATTTGAAAACAAGGATGAGTATTTTGAAATCATGGTATTGCTGGATCAAAGTCACCTTTAAGGCAACAAACAGGGGCCAGGCATAAATCAGGATTTCCTGTGCATAAAGATAAAGGTTGCATTTTTCTGGGTGACCCTTTCCCTAGGAGTCATCAGCAAAAACAGAATTGGTCCTTTAAGGGCTGTTGCACCAATGAGTACACATCAACACAAAGTCACGGAATCAGAGTAATACAGCATTAGAAACAGGTCCCTCAGCCCTGCAGGTCCATGTGGACCACAGCATCCTCCTCGTCAGTCCCAGTTACCTGTGTTCAGTCCATGACCCAAGGTCTTCCCCTCCAGGTACCTACTCAAATGCCTCTTAAATGTTGCAAGTGTATCCACCTCGATCACTACCTCAGGCAGCTCACTCAAGGGACTCAGCTCTCTGTGGAAAAAGTTACCCCTCAGGTCTATTAAATCTCCCCCTTCTTATATTGTATCTGTGCTCTCTCTTTTTGGAATCCCCAAATGTGACCATCCAACTCAAAACTTTATAAACTTCTTTGAGGTCCCTCTCTTGCTCTATGCTCCAAGGAATAAAGATCCAGCATGGGCAACCTCACCATTAAACTCAGGCCCTCTATTCCAGGCAGCATCCTTGTAAACCTCTTCCGCACCCTCTCCTACTTGACAGCCTCTTTCCTATAACAGGGTGATCAATACTGTACGCAGTACTCCAAGTCTCACCAACGGCTTACATAACTGCAACATACTGTCACTATTCATAGACTCAATGCCCTGACTGATGAAGGCCAGCATTTCTACACCACCTTATCTACTTGTGCGGCAACCTTCAGCGAACTGAGCACTCATACTCCCAAGGTCCCTCTGTTCCACAACCCTGCCACTCACTCAATACGTCCTACTCTTGTTTGAATGTCAAAATACATTAACCTATGCTTACTTAAGTTGAAATCCACCTGCCATTCCTCAGCTCATCTCCCTAACTATTCACAATTGAGAGAGGGGGAAGACCTACCAGGGGAAGCTGTAGTGACCGGGTCCCTGGCTCTGTGGCTCAGAAGGCAAGTGGGGGAGAAGAAGAGTGCAGCAGTGATAGGGGATTCTATAATTAGAGCAGAAAACAGATTCTGTTATCGTTTAAGAGATACCCGAATGGTATGTTGCCTCCCACATGCCAGAGTCAGGAATATCTTGGATCAGGTCCACAGCATTCTAAAGGCAGCCGGAAATTGCAGTACATGTTGTTACCAATGACATGGGTAGGAAAAGGGAGGAGGCTGAAGAGAGAATATCATGAGTTAGGCAGAAAGCGAAAAACAGGATCTCCAGTGTAGTAATCTAAATTGCTGCCTGTGCCACATGCCAGCCAGGGTAAGAATAGGATGAATACACAGCTGAAGAACTGGTGCAGTGGGCAGGTTAATTTCTGGATCATTGGGATCTCTTCTGGGGAAGGTACGACCTGTACAAAAACGACAGGTTACGCCTGAACCCAAAGGGACCAATATCCTTGCAGGCAGGTTTGCCAGAGCTGTCGGAGAGGGTTTAAACTAATTTGGCAGGGGGATGGGAACCAAAGTGACAGAGCTGAGGATGGGCAGTGGGTATACAAGTAGATGCAGTGTGTAGTGAGACTGTGAGGAAGAACAGACAGATGATAGGGCAAAACTGCAGTCAGTGGAATGAGTTAAAAGTGTAACAGGGGGCCAAAAGCAAAAACGGTGATGAATACACAACTGGTGTTATATTTGAATGTACACAGTATTTATAAAGTAGATGATCTTGTCACGCAGTTGGGGGTTGCCAAGTATGATGTTGTGGGCATCACTGAGTCAGGACTGAAATTAGGTCATAGTTAGATCATGGGAGCTTAGCAGTCATGGAAACAAATTGTATTGAAAATACAGCCAGCTAGACAAAATGGGTGGGGTGCCTCTATTGGTTTAAAAAAGATAAATCAAATTCTTAGAAACAGGTGACAATGGGCCAGCTGGTGGTGCAATGACATTGGTGCTGGACCCGGTAGCGGAGGTTCCCGGGTTCGAAATCAGTCGGGTCCACTCCCGAGTACGCTTTCTATCCGTGCCAGGTTGAATGTCGAGATCGCAACTCGACCTCGTAAAATAAAGGGAAAAATACTGCGAAAATGTCTGTGTGAGGAGTGGCGTGCCCCACAGTCTCTCTCTCTCACTCTGCGCCTTGTAAAAAAAAGCCATGAAAAAGACATCATCAAGGACGCACGCACACGCAGACACACACACACACAGACGCGCACGCACGCAGGAAGGCACACACCAAAAAAGAAAAGAAAGAAAGAAAGAATCAGGTGACAAAGGATCAGAAGATGTAGAATCCTCGTGGGGAGGGTAAAAATACTGCAAGGGTAAAAAGACCCTGATGGGAGTTATATACAGACCTCCAAAGTAGCCAACATTGGACTACAAATTACAACAGGAGATAGAAAATGTACAGAAAAAGGGCAATGCTGCAATAATCTTGGGGGAATTCAATATGTAGGTACTTTGGGAAAATCTGGTTGGTGCTTGATCCCAAAAGAGGGAATTTGTAGCATGCCTATGAGATAGCTTTTTAGAGCAGTTTATGGGCGAGCCCACCAGGGAATGGCAATTCTGGATTGGGAATTATGTATTGATTTGGATTTGATTAGGAAGCTTAAGATAAAGGAAGCTGTAAGAGACAGTAATATAATGAATTCACCCTGCAGTTGAGGAGAAGCTAAAATCAGTTTAGTCAGTATTATAGTGGAGTAAAGGGAATTACAGAGGCATGAGAGAGGAGCTGGCCGAAGTTAATTGGAATTGGACATCAGCAGGGAGGACTGCTGAAAAGCAATGACTGGTGTTTCTGGGGGAAAATTGGAAGGGACAGGTTAGATACATTCCAAAGATTAAGTATTCTAAATGGAGAATAAGGCAACTGTGGCTGACAAAGTCAGTCAGAGACAGCATAAAACCAAAAGAGAGAGCATATAAAAGAGCAAAAATCAGTGGGAAAGTAGAGGATTGCGAAGCTTTTAAAAACCCACAGAAAGCCATAAAGAGAAAAGTTTAAATATGGAGGTATCAAATAATATAAAAGATAAAAAAACATTTTTCAGATATATGAAGTGTAAAAGAGAGACGAGTAGATATTAGACAGCTGAAAATGACACTGGAGGGGTAGTAATGGGGACAAAGAAATGGTGGATGAACTGATTAAATATTATGCATCAGTTTTCACTGTGGAAGACACTAGCAAAATGCCAGAAACGTGAGTGTCAAGGGGTAGAAATGAGTGTTACTAAAATTACTAAGAAGGTATAGTGCTTGGGAAGCTGAAAGATCTGTGGGCAGGCAAGTGACCTGAACTGACCAGATGGACTATGTCTCAAGGTTCCAAAAGGGGGCACTTAAGCGATCATGAAGGCATTAGTAATGATCTTTCAAAATTAATAGGTTCTGGAATGGTTCCTGAGGACTGGAAAATTACAAACATTATTCAACTCTTTAAAAAGGGAGGGAGGCAGTAGATAATTATAGGTCAGCAACACACATAAAAGTTGCTGGTGACATCTCTAGGAAGAGGTATAGTCTACGCTTCAGGCCGAGACCCTTCATCAAGATCTGCAGATTTCTTCATGTTTGCATAATTATAGGTCAGTTAGCTTGACTTCAGTGGTTGGAAAGATTTGGGAATCTATTATTAAGAATGAGCTTTCAGGGTCCTTGCAGGCACATGTAAAATAGGCCAAAGTCAGTATGGCGTTCCAAAGGGGAAATCTTGCCTGACAAATCTGTTGGAATTCTTTGTGGAAGTAACAAACAGGATAGACAAAGGAAAGTCAGTGGATGTTGTTTATTTGGATTTTCAGAAGGCCTTTGCCAAGCTACCACACATGAGGCTGCTTAGAAAATGAAGAGCCTATGGTATTAAGCGAAATATACCAGAATGGATAGAAGATTAGATGACTGGCAAGAGGCAAAGAGTGGGAATAAAGGGACCTTTTCTGATGGGTGCCAGCGACTAGTGGTGTGCTACAGGGCTCAGTATTGGGACTGCTTTACACGATGTATGTCAATGATTTGGATGAAGGAATGGATGGCTTTGTGGCCAAGTTTGCAGAGGGTAAGTGGAAGGGCAAGTTGCTTTGAGGAAACAGACTGGGAGAATGGGTAAAAAAAAAAGTGGCAGACGGGATATAATGTAGTGAAGAGCATGCACATGTACTTCGGCAGAAGGAATAAACGTGTGGACTGTTTTGTAAATGGGGAGAAAATTTTTAAAAATTGAGGAGCAGAGGGCTTGGGAGTCCTCATGAAGGATTCCCTAAAGTTTCATTTGCAGGTTGAGTCGGTAGTAAGGAAGGCAAATGCACTGTTGGCATTCATTTCAAGAGGACTAAAATACAAAAGCAAGGATGTAATGCTGAGGGTTTATAATGCATTTGTCAGATCGCACTTGGAGTATTGTGAACAGTTTGGGCCCCCTATCTAAGAAAAGGCCTGTTGACATTGGAGATAGTCCAGAGGAGATTCACGAGATTGATACCAGGAATGAAAAGGTTAACATACGAGAAGCATTTGATGGCTGGGAGGAGGGGATCTCACTGAAATCTACTGAATATTGAAAGGGCTGGCTAAAGTGGACGTAGAGAGGATGTTTCCTTTCATAGGGGAGTCTAGGACCAGAGGGCACAGTCTCAGAATTGAGAGATGTCCACTTAGAATGGAGATGAGGAAAATTTCCTTTAGCCAGAGGGTGACAAATCTGTGGAATTCTTTGCCACACACAGTCGTGCAGGCCAAGTTCTTGATGGGACACAGCATGTAAGTTTACAGGGAGAGGGGCTGGGGAGGGGGAAGAAAGGATCGGCCACGATTGAATGGAGGAGCAGACTTGACGGGCCAAATGGCCTAATTCTGCTCCTATGTTTTATGGTCTACAAGAACCTCTCCAATTTCTTCCCTGGCCTCACAGGTCTGGAACCGCATTTGGTCAGGCCCTAGGAATTTGTCTGCTTTAATTTGTATTCTGTGATATGCATATGGTCCAAGACCTCACTACCTGTTGCCCTCATTGCTTTGGCTTTCATGATATTCTCATTAGTAAACACTGAGGAGAACTAGACATTAAAATTCTTGGCCATTTCCTATTGCTCTACAAATAGGTGACCTTAATGCCCTTCAAGGGGATCCAGTCTCGGCCAAGTCATCTTTTTACTATTAACATAACTAGGGATTAACTTTAACCTAGACTGCCAAATCCATCTAATAGCCTCTTTTTTTCCCCCTCCAGATTTCCCTCTTACATCGGTTCTTAAACTCTATGTTTGTCGAGGGACTCACTCATACCCAATTGCCTAAATGTGATGGACGCTTCCTTCTTGTTCCTGACCACAGCCTCGATAGCAGTGACTAGTGGGGTACCGCAAGGCTCAGTGCTGGGACCCCAGTTGTTTACAATATATATTAATGACTTGGATGAGGGAATTAAATGCAGCATCTCCAAGTTTGCAGATGACACGAAGCTGGGCGGCAGTGTTAGCTGTGAGGGGGATGCTAAGAGGATGCAGGGTGACTTGGATAGGTTGGGTGAGTGGGCAAATTCATGGCAGATGCAATTTAATGTGGATAAATGTGAAGTTATCCACTTTGGTGGCAAAAACAGGAAAACAGATTATTATCTGAATGGTGGCCGATTAGGAAAAGGGGAGGTGCAACGAGACCTGGGTGTCATTATACACCAGTCATTGAAAGTGGGCATGCAGGTACAGCAGGCGGTGAAAAAGGCGAATGGTATGCTGGCATTTATAGCAAGAGGATTCGAGTACAGGAGCAGGGAGGTACTACTGCAGTTGTACAAGGCCTTGGTGAGACCACACCTGGAGTATTGTGTGCAGATTTGGTCCCTAATCTGAGGAAAGACATCCTTGCCATAGAGGGAGTACAAAGAAGGTTCACCAGATTGATTCCTGGGATGGCAGGACTTTCATATGAAGAAAGACTGGATGAACTAGGCTTGTACTCGTTGGAATTTAGAAGATTGAGGGGGGATCTGATTGAAACGTATAAAATCCTAAAGGGATTGGACAGGCTAGATGCAGGAAGATTGTTCCCGATGTTGGGGAAGTCCAGAATGAGGGGTCACAGTTTGAGGATAAGGGGGAAGCCTTTTAGGACTGAGATTAGGAAAAACTTCTTCACACAGAGAGTGGTGAATCTGTAGAATTCTCTGCCACAGGAAACTGTTGAGGCCAGTTCATTGGCTAAATTTAAGAGGAAGTTAGATATGGCCCTTGTGGCTACGGGGATCAGGGGGTATGGAGGGAAGGCTGGTGCAGGGTTCTGAGTTGGATGATCAGCCATGATCATAATAAATGGCGGTGCAGGCTCGAAGGGCCGAATGGCCTACTCCTGCACCTATTTTCTATGTTTCTATCTCTCATACGCCAAGGTTTCCTGAGCTACCTTTCACCCAAATGGAACATGAACACCCTGGATTCTTGATATGACTCTTTCAAAAGCTTCCCATGTACCAATTGTTCCTTTGCCTTTAAAGAGTCACCCAGCCAGCTCCAGCTAGATCCTGCCTAATGCCCTCAAAGTTGGCCCTGCTCCAGTTTAACTTTAGTACTTTAAAGCAGTGAACCTGTTCTGCTTTTTACCGTATTTATTTTAAAGACAACAGAATTGTGGTCACTGAATCCAGCTGCCTCTTCAGCATGGCTCATAAATAAGAATACAAAGAGAGTAGGCCACTTGATCTTGCCTCACCGTTCAATAAAATTGTGGCCTCACTGTAAGGTTTCTTATTGCAAGGTGGTTTGAGAGATTTTAAAGCATGAAGGGGTGCATTCTCAATGCAAAATTTCATAGAATGACAAATGGCTTGAATATTTGAATAGAAATCTTTATCTTTCACCAACTAACAAACATGTTTGTGAACAAGTGAAATTGAGGGGGGGGGCATGATGCCAAGGTTTGCTGTTCAGAAATTGATGCCCACGGGAGAATTACATTTTACAAGCACAAACCATTTATTATGGGCTGAATGTGAAAGTTCTTCCTCCCCCTCAATGTTCACACTTTAACTCTTTCTTCCCCAAAATCTTAAAAAATGTTGAACTCATGCTCAAATTGAAAAAAAAAACTGTTGGTAATAGATACCTGAAATGAAATCAGAAAATACTGGAAATATTCAGCAAGTCAGGTAGCAGCGTTGGAGAGAAAAAGTGAAATAAACCCCTCCGGGATGAAAATCCTGAAACAGCAGAAGCCAAAATTCTGAGATAAAGTTCTGATGAAAGGGTCTTTAAACTGAAAGGATAACTATTTCTCTTTCCCCGATACTTCCTGCTTTGCTGAGTGTATCCAGTAATTTGATTTTAAATTAGAAAACAAGGATAAATCAGGGCTGAGGGTGGGGAAGACAAACAAAAACTGTCAGTGACTAGATAGAGAACAAGGGAGACTAAATGAAGCAAATGGTGGCACCAACCTCACCAGCATTTTCTTTGGAAGCAAGGATTCAGGACCAAGTTAATAACATTGGGAAATAAAAATAGGATGAACAAGTAAACCAAAACCAATACCAATTTCACACCACAACTTAGTCCATATTAACCCCTGAGGGCAAGGACTACAGTTATTTTCCTTTGCCAACTCGGCTCCCGTTTGAGAACATCGAAAACCCAACTCAGGGCTTGCCCTCCCTTCCAAGCACCACGCAGCATGCCAAAACCGTCCAAGCTGCCGTCTAAACCGCCCGCATCGGCTGCTCACCATGGCGAGCGGATCACCTGCGCAGCGCTCCCTCAGCCGCAGCCGAGCTGCCTTCTCGCCAGTCCCCGAAACCGCTTGGTGACGGCACATACCCCTTTCACCAGTGTCCCACTCCGCTTCCCCCAGCCAGTGACTCACGGAGATTCCCCCAACCCCGGCCGCAGAAGGCGAGTCACTACGCCGCACAGCCGCATTTCTCCCCCGTTCCCGTGACCGCGCTTCGGCCGGCTACCCGGGCGCGCGCCCGCCTTCGTGCACGGCCATGATCCTGCCTGTCGCGGCACCGCAACGGGTTCTCCACAAATTTCACATCGGCCGTCACTAGCAGAGATGGAATGTGATTTGAAATGTAAGAAAAATGTTTATTGAGAGGCGGCAAGGAAACCATAAGGATTCCAAAACGTAAGTCCTGGCACCTTAAAATTAAATGAGCATGAGAACTCTCAGCCTGTCAGGCAACAGCTGGCGGGGAGAGAAGGAAGCAACACACATAAAAGTTCCTGGTGAACGCAGCAGGCCAGGCAGCATCTCTAGGAAGAGGTGCAGTCGACGTTTCAGGCCGATACCCTTTGTCAGGACTAACTGAAGGAAGAGTGAGTAAGGGATTTGAAAGTGGGAAGGGGAGGGGGAGATCCAAAATGATAGGGGAAGACAGGAGGGTGAGGGATGGAGCCAAGAGCTGGACAGGTGATAGGCAAAAGGGATAAGAGAGGGTCATGGGACAGGAGACCTAGGGAGAAAGAAAAGGGGGAGGGGGGAAAAACCCAGAGGATGGGCAAGGGGTACAGTCAGAGGGACAGAGGGAGAAAAAGGAGACAGAGAAAAAGAATGTGTATATAAATAAATAACGGATGGGGTATGAAGGGGAGGTGGGCCATTAGCAGAAGTTTGAGAAGTCAATGTTCATGCCATCAGGTTGGAGGCCTCCGGGTCCAACATATTATTCTCTGTAACTTCCGCCACCTCCAGTGGGATCCCACCACTAAGCACATCTTTCCCTCCCCCCCTCTGTTTTGCGCAGGGATCGCTCCCTATGCTGCCTGGCCTGCTGTGTTCACCAGCAACTTTGATGTGTTGCTTGAATTTCCAGCATCTGCAGAGTTCCTCATGTTTACGACAGAAGGAGGTTACCGTTTTAGGCCAGTGACCCATCTGTTTATTTTCAGATCCCCAGGATCTGCACTTCATTTCATTTCAACCTCAACATCGGCAAAATCAAAGAGCTAATTATTGACTATAGTAGTCCTCAATAAGGGGATCGGAGGTGGAGAGAGTCGGTGACTCTAAATTCCTTGGCATTATCACATCAGAGGATCTGTCCTGGAACCATAAAGAAGGCATGACAGCACCTCTACTTTCTCAGAAGTTTGCATAGATTTGGCATGGCATCAAAAACTTTGACCGACTTTTATAGATGCAGAGTGGAGAGTATCCTGACTGGTTGCTTCATGGCCTTCAAGAAGTGGTGGACACAGCTTAGACCATCACAGGCAAAACCCTCCCCTCCATTGAGCACACCTACAGGGAGCGCTGCCACAAGAAAGCATCATCCATCATCAAGGACCCCTGCCTTGCCCCAATCATCCAGGCCATGCTTTCTTCTCACTGCTGCCATCGGGAAGGAGATGCAGGAGCCTTAGGTTTAGATCATAAGATCAGATCATAAGATACAGTAACAGAAGTAGGCCATTCAGCCCATCGAGTCTGCTGTGCCATTCAATCATGGGCTGATCCAATTCTTCCAGTCATCCCCACTCCCCTACTTTCACCCCATACCCATTGATGCCCTGGCGAATCAAGAAACTATCTATCTCTGCCTTAAACACAACCAGTGATTTGGACTCCACAGTCGCTCATGGTAAAACATTCCACAGATCTACCACCTTCTGACTGAAGTAATTTCTCTAATCTGTATGTCCTTTTGTAACCTCTCAATTTCCTCAAAACGTCCTGTCCCTCCAACTGACTTGGTATCATCCGCATCTTTGCAACAAAGCCATCAATTCTGTCATCAAAGTCATTGCCATATAACATAAAAGAATCGGTCCCAACACAGATCCCTGTGGAACACCATTAGTCACCAGCAGCCAATCAGAAAAAGTTCGCTTTATTACTATTCTTTACCTCCTGCCAATCAGCCACTACTTTTTCCATACAAGAATCTTTCCTGCAATATCATGGGCTCATAGCTTGATAAATAGCCTCATGTGTGGCACCTTGTCAAGAACCTTCTGAAACTTAAGGTGCACATCATCAACCGATTCTCCTTTGTCCATCTTGCTTGTTACTTCTTCAATGAATTCAAAGACTTTCAACGTACTTGTCAGGCAAGATTTTCTCTTGAGGAAACCATGCTGAAAATGACCGAAAATACCCTGAAAACACATCCTCAACATCCGACTCCAATATCTTCCCAAAGAGTGATACAGTTATTACCCTATAACCATCATACTCCTGAACCAGTGTGAATACCTTCAGTCATCTCAACTCTGATTTGATTCCATAACCAATGGACTCACTTTGAAAGACTCTACAGTTATAGAATTATAGACCAGGGGTCCCCAACCTTTTTTACAATGCGGACCGGTTTCATGTTGACAATATTCTTGCAGACCGGCCGACGGGGCGGGGGGGGGGGGGTGGCGCGGGATGGTTGCCAATGGACAAGAGTAGCAGTCAAAACGTTGTGTTTGCCCAGAGAAAGACTACAATGACCATGAAGCCCTGCGCGGGCACCAGCGCGTATGCGTGACTTGCGCATGTATGCACGTGCCCATTATTTTTCTACAGATCGTTTTTGGCGATTCTGTTCGGAGGGGGGTGTTAATCACGACCGGAATATTGGTGATAAGTGGCTAATACACTCAATTTTGTTTCTAAAAGGGTTTATCTAACCAATTTAATATTAAACACACAGCGCATATTTTCCTCGCATGAATATAGCGATAAGTCAATTATCAGGAGAGGACAGGGTAGCTTGAAGTAAGTATTGAACGAACTTCCAGTAGAAGTGTCAGAAGCAGGTTCGATATTATCATTTAAAGTTAAATTGGATAGGTATATGGACAGGAAAGGAATGAAGGGTTATGGGCTGAGTGCCGGTCGGTGGGACTAGATGAGAGTAGCGTTCGGCACGGACTAGAAGGGCAGAGATGGCCTGTTTCAGTGCTGTAATTGTTATATGGTTATATAAGTCAATAGCATCATAACATTTTAAGTAACGTTTGGATATTAAACACAGCGCATATTTTCCCCGTATGAACATATAAAATCATTGCAACACACCAATATCGCTGAATCAGTGGGAGCCCTGGGCTTGTTTCCCTGCAACAACACGGTCCTATGGAGGGGTGATGGGAGACAGCAATACTCGAATGGGGTTCCTTATGTCCAATCTATTCCGCAATTTAGTTTTCGTTACATTCATTGCAGAGATATGTTGGAAATGGAAGCAACGTTTTCGGTGCTTCCGTGGCTATCTCAGGATATTTAGCCTTGACTTTGATCCAGAATGCCGGCAGAGATGTTATGTCAAACATACTTTTCAGCCCGCTGTCATTTGCAAGCTCGAAGAGTTGATCTCCTTCCCGTGCTGACATGGATGACGCGCACGTAATGACGTCGCGTGCGTAATGGCTCAACAGTGCGTGACAGGGAATGAGGAAAGGTGCAGCTGACTCCTATCGCCAAATCATATCGTTCCCTCACGGCCCGGTAGCGCATGCTCTGCAGCCCGATATCGGTCCGCGGCCCGGTGGTTAGGGACCGCTGGTCTAAACCCTGCCACAACTGTTGAGCATTCTTCGTTGATTCAAATTTGGTCCAGAATTGCCACTTCTCGTTGTAGTGATAGGGGATTCGTCAGTTAGGGGAACAGACAGGACATCCTGTTGGCGAGTGCGAGGGTCCCGGATGGTATTTTGCTTCTCAGATGCCAGGGTCTGGGACATATTTACACCGCACGCTGTCGGAGCAGTGCTGCCTGGATAATCAAGGACACGACCCACCCAGCCAACACACTTTTCCTCCCTCTTCCCTCCGGGAGAAGACTCAGGAGCTTGAAGACTGGTATAGCCAGATTTAGGAACAGCTTCTTTCCAACTGTGATAAGACTGCTGAACGGATCCTGACCCGGATCTGGGCCGTACCCTCCAAATATCCGGACCTGCATCTCGGTTTTTTTGCACTACCTTACTTTCCATTTTCCTATTTTCTATTTATGATTTATAATTTTAAATTTTTAATATTTTCTATCGATTTGTAATCCAGGGAGCGGGAAGCGCAGAATCAAATATCGCTGTGATGATTGTACGTTCTAGTATCAGTTGTTTGGCGACAATAAAGTATAAAGTATAAAAGTTTCTCAGGTCAAGTCCTCAGCATTCTTAAGTGGAGGGTGAACAGCCAGAGGTTGTGGTCCATGTAGATACCAATAACATGGGTAGGATGAGTGACGAGGTTCTGCATAGGGAGTTCAAGGAGTTAAGTGCTAAGTTAAAGGGCAGGACCTTCAGGGTTGTGACCTCTGCATTGCTACTTATGCCACATGATAATGAGGCCAGAACTAGGAAGATTGTACAGTTTAATACGTGGCTAAGGAGTTGGTGTAGGAGGGAGGGCAAAATAATTTTGGATCATAGGGCTCTCTTCCAGGGAAGGTGGGACCTGAACAGAAGCGATGGTTTGCACCCCGAACTGGAGGGGGACTAATCTCCTAGCGGGAAGGTTTGTTAATGCTGCAAGGTGGGGTTTAAACTAGAGCTGCAGGGGGATGGGAACCAGAGTGCCAGAACAGTTAGTGGAGATATTAGTGAAGCCAGATATTAGTAGGACCTCAGACAAAGTTAGGAATCAAAAGATTGAACAAGATGTGACTAGTGTCCTGAGCTGCATATATTTCAAGGCAAGAATTTTTTGTAGGAAAGATGAATGAAGGTGAGGTAGTTGGTTTACAAACAGAGGCAATATGCAGTGAGGAGGGGCTGTTGATAGGGCAAAATTGCAGTCAACAGGATGAGTTGCAATGTAAAAGGTAGACACAATCAAAAAGGTTGAATACAAGACTGAAGGTGTTATATTTGAATGTATGCAGTATGTGGAATAAGGTAGATGAATTTGTAGCAGTTGCAGATTGGCATGTATGATGTTAAAGGCATCACTGAATTATTGCTGAAAGAAGATTGTAGCTGGGAGCTTAATGTCCAAGGATACTCATAGTATCGAAAGTTCAGGCAGGAAGACAGAGGGGATGACATTACTCTGTTGGTAAAAAATGAAATCATATCATGAGAAAGAAGTGACATAGGGTCAGAAGGTGTTGAATCATTGTGGATAGATTAAGGAACTGCAAGGGTAAAAGACCCTGATGGCAGTTGTATACAGATCCCAAACAGTAGCAAGGATGTGGTCTACAAATTACAATGGGAGATTGAAAATGCATGCCAAAAGGTCAATGTTACCTGCATTTCAATATGCAGGTAGATTGGGAAAATCAGGCTGGTGCTGGATTCCAGGAGGGGAAATTTCAGGAATGCCTATGAGATGGCTTTTTAGAGCAGCTCGTGGTTGAGCCCAGTTGGGGGTCAGGTGGTCTGGATTGGGTGCTGTGCAATAAACTGGAATTGATCAGAGAGTTTAAGGTAAAAGAACCCTTTGGGAATGGTGATCATAATATGATCGAATTTGAGAAGGAGAAGCTAAACTCAGACGTATCAGTATTACAGTGGAGTAAAGGGAATTGCAGAGGCATGAGAGAGGAGCTGGCCAGATTGATTGAAAAAGAACACTGGCAGGAATAATGGCAGAGCAGCAATGGCTGGAATTTCTAGAAGCAATTTGAAAGCGACAGGATATATAAATCCTAAAGAGGAAGAAATATTCTAAAGGCAAGATGACACAACTGTGGCTAGCAAGAGAAGTCAAAACCAACATAAAAGCATATAAGAGAGGGCATATAAGAGAACAAAAATTAGTGGGAAAGTTGAGGATTGGGAAGCTTTTAAAAACTAATAGAAGGCGACTAAAAAAGTCATTAAAAAGGTAAAGATGGAATATGAAAGTAAACTAGGCAGTAATATTATAGAGGGTACTGAAAGTTTCTTCAGATACATAAAGTGTAAAAGAGAAGCAAGAGTGGATATCAGACCACTGGAAAACGATGCTGGAGAGGTAGTAGTGAGGGATGAGGAAATGGTAGACAAACTGAATAAGTATTTTGCTTCAGTCTTCACTGCAGGAGACATTAGCTGTATGGTGGAAGTTCCAGGTGTCAGGAGTCATGAATTGTGTGAAGTTCCATTGCTAGAGAGAAGGTTCTTGGGAAACTGAAATATTTGAAGGTAGATAAGACATCGGGACCAGATGGTGTACACCCCAGGATTCTGAAAGAGGTGGCTGAGGAGATTGTGGAGGCATTTGTAATGATCTTTCAAGAATCATTAGATTCCGAAGTGATTCCTGAAGACTGGAAAATTGTTAATGTCACTCCACTCTTCAAGATGGGAGAGAGGCAGAAGAAAGGAAACTATAGACTAGTCTGACCTCAGTGGTTGGGAAGATGTTGGAGTCAATTGTTAAGGATGAGGTCTCAGGGTACTTGGAGTCATATGATAAAGGAAAAACTTTTCCTCAAGGAAAAATCCTGCCTGACAAATCTGTGGAATCTTTGAAGAAATAACAAGCAGAATTGACAAAGGGGAAATTAGTTGATGTTATGTACTTAGATTTTCAGAAGGCATTTGACAAGGTGCCACACATGAAGCTGCTTAACAAACTGCAAGCCCATATTATTACAGGAAAAATTCTAGCATGGATAAAGCAATGGCTGATTAGCAGGAGGCAAAGAGTGGGAATAAAGGGAGCCCTTTCTGGTTGGCTGCTGGTGATAAGTGGTGTTCCACAGAGACCTGTGTTGGGACCAATCATTTTAACTTTATATGTCAGTGAATTGGATGACGGAATTGATGGCCTCATTGCAAAATTTGCAGATGATATGAAGGTAGTTGGAGAGGCAAATAATTTTAAGGAAGTGGAGAGGCAGATAATTTTAAGGAAGTAGAGAGGCTACAGAAGGACTTAGATTAGCAGAATGGGTGAAGAAGTGGTAGATGGAATACAGTGTTGGGAAGTGTATGGTCATGCACTTTGGTGGAAGAAATGAAAGGGTTGATTATTTTCTAAATGGAGAGAAAATACAATAAACTGAGATGTAAAGAGACTTGAGAGTCCTTGTGCACGATTCCCTAAAGGTTAATTTGCAGGTTGAGGAAGGCAAATGCGATGTTAGCATCCATTTCAAGAGGACTAGAATATGAAAATAAGGGTGTAATGTTGAGACTTAATAAAGCACAGGGGGAAGCTTCACTTGGAGTATTGTGAGCAGGTTTGGGCCTCTTATCTTAGAAAGGATGTGGTGAAACTGGAGAGGGTTCAAAGGAGGTTCACGAAAATGATTCCAGGTGTGAACGGCTTGTCATATGAAGAGTGTTTGATGGCTCTGGGCTTGTATTCACTAGAAATCAGATGAATGAGGGATGACCTCATTGAAACCTATTGAATGGTGAAAGGCCTTGATAGAGTGGATGTGGAGAGGTGCAGTTGTGAAGCCAATTAGCTTCAACACATTAAGTTTCATTTCTGACATCATTTTCAACAAAGCTTCAAAAATATCTGCTCCAGTAACCATGTCCTTCATAGGAATTAATTGAATAAACTCTTCAAAAATTTGAAAAGTTGAGGTCACTCCTCGCACAAACACTGCAAGTTGAGCAGTGTCTCTCAAGTCTGTACTCTCATCAAATGCAATTGAAAAAAAATGCTATTCATTGCAGGCATCCCTTAAACAACTTTTAACATCTGCTGACATTTCTTCAACTCGCTGTGTGATCGTTCTTGCTGACAGGCTGCAAATAAAGATTTCTTTTCAGGACAAACAATATCCACCACTGCCAGTAAACATTCTTTGACAAACTCTCCATTTGTAAAAGGCTTCATCTTTTCTGCAATACGTTTTGAGACTTTGTAGTGTCATGTACACCGTGACGGGTTAAAGAACCAGCAAAAATAGAAAACACTTTGGAGTCTGGTATTGCTATTCACTAATACTATTTATTAGTAACTATGCAATACAGTCATATAAGTTCAAATATATTAAACAGGTTAGCAAAGATTATATGTATATAAGTGTGGAAATATAGAAACCAAGCTTCTTCAAGCCCAGGGGTAAATGGATACAGTCTTACGGTGATGAGTAAAGTTCAGTTCAGTTCGTGGTATTGAGTTGAGTAGTGATGGAGAGAGAGAGGTGTTGTGGTGGTTCGAGAAAGCCAATGCCATCGATTCTTCCCGTTGTCCTCCGAAATCCTTTAGAAGTCACCGAATGTGACCGCAACAAGGGGACCGTTCTTCTGTGGTGGAATTATCAACCCAGGCAAGGGTTGGAAACACTTAATAACTCCCCACCAGTCACACCTTTCCCACACTGTGAGAGCCACTGATCGATTCTCCAAAAACCCACCTTTCTGTGGGCACAACAAAGCTCATGCAGTGTCCAAAATCATGTGTCTGTCTTTCTACCAGCTGACCTATTTATCTCACCATGCTGAACACCAGCTATCCATCAAGTCGCTCCTCCCTTCTCTCTCTGTAGGAACACAGAAGCTGGCAGTGTCCTTGCAAAAGTGTAAACATGCTGCAGAGAAACCATAACACCATCTCCAAGCAGGCTTCGTCCCTCTCTTAATAACAAGGTGTTTCTGTTGTACAGCTCCCTCTCTCTTTTTAAAGGCACAGTCCATAGAAAATATGAACCCTAGGGGTACATAGCAGTAGCTGGCACAGGTATTTCCTTCATTTTCACTGCTTTTTCAGCACTCAGTGTCTACCTTCCTGTGTTTTGCATTCATTGCCATTGGAATTTTTTTCTTTGATTTTATTTCGAAACGCGAGTTATTGAACAAGTATCGTATCACATGTAAATATCTGGATATTTAGCGTGGATTTCTCGTTAAAACACAGTGACGCTGTTTCTGTTTACAAATTTGAACATCCCATCTGAAAACCTGCATGTGCACGGAGAGTATCTAATACATATTAATAGGGTAGTCTGCCTTCCCGTCATTTGTATATACCAGTGTTCGGTTTGGAACAAAACGGAACCTGGGGCCAGTGTAACAAGACGCCATACATGTCCATCAGTGTGGTGGCATGAAACACTCAGAATAAGGAAAAATCGCTCGCGGGCCAGATAAGCATAGTATCCCAATATTTGCTCGTGGGCCATAGATTGCCTACCCCTGCCTTATCCTAATATAACAGTGGCCTAGTGTGCTGGGACCTCTAGTGCTGTGGGTTATATGCTGATGGCAATTGGGCAGGCTTTTCTTCAAACAAGCCTGGTTGAAATCCCCGACTGTGATTTGAAGTGCGTTGGGATAGACTGTTTGTTGTTTAGAGACGGCATCATGCGGTATCTCAAGCGCTTGAATATAGTCTGTCACTAGTGGTATGTTACCTGCAGCCAGGATTATGGAGAAGAACTCCCTAGCTAACAAGAACGGATGACGTTTGACCATTAGGTGTTCAGGTTTGTGGGAACATGAGTTCGACAAAACTGGTTACATCGGAGCACCACTGAGAGTTTATCAGGAAACATACACCTCCACCTTGTGCATTTTCTGAATCAGCGGATCGGTCAGTCCAGTGAGTCAAGAAGCCTTCCGGTCTGCTGTAAGCCACATTTCAGTCAAACATGGAACGCAACAATCTTTCATTTCCATCCGATACAGCAATTTCACTTTCAGGTCCTCATTGTTGTTCTCCAGCAACCGCACATTTGCCAACAAGATGCTGGGTAGAGGAGGTCTCATCCCTCTGTGTTTCAGCCTGGCTTGGAGTCTCCCCCACCCCCCACCCTTCTGCCTCACTTCTGGCCATGGCGATGAACCTGTTTACTTGAGAGTTACGTCTGCTGAGTCCTTTCTAAGATTGTGAAATCTGTAGATCATTAAGTTGATTTAAAAGTACATTGCTTAAAAGGAAATCACGTGCTGCAGATTGCAGTGGGAGAAATTCAAAGGAGGTATGTTGAGAAGTATTGTATGTTGCCTGCAGAAGTCACTGGTTCTTGGGCTGAAGAAGTAGCATGCTTTTTTTTAAAGAGTCCTTAAAATATGCATAGGTAACATCTAGCTTTCTTCTTTTCCGAAATTATGTTTGTTTGTAGAGTAGGAATATAGTTTTAATCATAAAGCCCTATAATAATAATAATAATAATAATAATAATAATAATATTCTCCTATGCTTCACTGATGCATCTGCTGGCAATCTTGCCATTTCTTTAGTGCTTATGTTTTACGAGGCTGAGTTGCTAACTCGATGCCCAACCCAGCACGGATGGAAATCAAGCAAGAAACCAGCCAGATTAAAGCCCCTAGAATCTTACAGATTACTAACTGACTCTTTGAACCATTTCATCTATGCCAACCATCAAGTACTGCCTATACTAATTCCTTTTTGCTTGCACTTAGTCTATAGCCTTCTCACATGCTTAGTTCTCAAATGCTGTGAAACTTTTTTTTTGCCTTGGACTCCTACCATTCACCAAGGCGTCTGTGGACCCCAGCTTGGGAAACCCTGCCCTAAATATGATCTCTGGTTCTAGTCTCACCCAACATGAGGGGAAAATGCCTGCTTGTATTCACTCTATCTACACCCCTCATAATTCTGTCTATCACTATAAGACCTCCCTCATTCTCCTGTGCTTCAGGGAATGAACTCCTCGTCTATTCAACCTTTCCCTGTAACTCAGTTCCTCAAATCCTGGCCACATCCGTGAATGTTTCCTTGCACACCTTCAAGATTATCGATACAAAAATATGCCACTGTTGTGGAATACTTTGGGGTAATCTGGGTTTGCAAAAGGGGATGCACCTGTACCACTGTTTTTCCTTTTTTATGTATTTGCTTACCAAGTGAACAGGTAAAATCCGGCAAGTGTTTGGTCTTGTGAAACGATGATTGTTGAGATGGGTTCTTGCAATACTTCCTTGGCAACGTGCCTAATGATTTGTGAAGTAGCAACAGAGAAATCCTCTTAATGTATTTTTGACCTAATTACTCATAGATCAGGCTCACTCCACTCCACCCTTCCTGATTGGAATAATTTTTATCACAAAAAGCATCATTCTATGATGTAGCTTTTGTTCCACAGCAATAATACCCCTTGCCTTCTTCAGTAATCAACCTAAAGATGCATTCAAAATTTTATGAGCTTGAGATATGCAGTAAAGTCACGCAGACACCAACAACTTGCAGGATCACATAATACCTTCAAGATTACTTTGAGGAATAAATGTATGCCAGACCACTCGTCTTCAAAGATTGTCCCGGGTACTTAGCCATTTGCATGCAGTAGCCTCAGCATCACAACCTAAAGACCAAAACTTCAGCGTGATGTTGAGGGACATTACCTGGTCATACACAACAGCCTGGTGGCCCTCACTATCACACTGAGGATTTAGGCTGGGTCACAGACTACGTGGGTTTGAGGTTGAACTCATGACCTTGTGACTGTGGTAAACCATGTATATAGGTTGTAACTGGGTTACCTGTCTGGACACGCCCCTCTGCTGACTGCTCCTGTGGCTCCTCCCACAGACCCCTGAATAAAGGCGATTGTGTCACTGCTCCTCCCTCAGTCCAGGACCGACATACAGCATGGACGTGGATCCATTTTACTGTTAATAAAAGCCTTTCAGTATTTACTCTACTTCCAGTCTTTTGGAGTAATTGATAGTGCATCAGTGACCCACTAAGGCGCAGCATGAAAATAAATATCTCACCAGTACAATTGTATCACTAACAGTGCCAACTTAATCCACACTTTCCCTACCCCCCCCACTTTCCGCAGGGATCGCTCCCTACATGACTTCCTTGTCCTTTCATCCCCCCCATCCCTCTCCACTGATCTCCCTCCTGGCACTTATCCTTGTAAACGGAACAAGTGCTACACATGCCCTTACACTTCTTCCCTTAGCACCATTCAGGGCCCCAGACAGACCTTCCAGGTGAGGCGACACTCTACCTGTGAGTCGGCTGGGGTGATATACTGCGTCCGGTGCTCCCGATGTGGCCTCCTATATATTGGCGAGACCCGACGCAGACTGGGAGATCGTTTTCCTGAACACCTACGCTCTGTCCGCCAGAGAAAGCAGGATCTCCCAATGGCCACACATTTTAATTCCACATCCCATTCCCATTCTGATATGTCTATCCACGGCCTCCCCTACTGTAAAGAAGAAGCCACACTCAGGTTGGAGGAACAACACCTTATATTCCGTCTGGGTAGCATCCAACCTGATGGCATGAACATTGACTTCTCTAACTTCCACTAATGCCCCACCTCCCCCTCATACCCCATCCATTATTTATTTATATACACACATTCTTTTTCTCTCTCTCCTTTTTCTCCCTCTGTCCCTCTGACTATACCCCTTGCCCATCCTCTGGGTTTTTCCCCCCTCCCCCTTTTCCTTCTCCCTGGGCCTCCTGTCCCATGATCCTCTCATATCCCTTTTGCCAATCAACTGTCCAGTTCTTGGCTCCATCCCTCCCCCTCCTGTCTTCTCCTACCATTTTGGATCTCCCCCTCCCCCTCCCACTTTCAAATCTCTTACTAGCTCTTCCTTCAGTTAGTCCTGACGAAGGGTCTTGGCCTGAAATGTCGACTGTACCTCTTCCTAGAGATGCTGCCTGGCCTGCTGCGTTCACCAGCAACTTTGATGTGTGTTGCTTTAATCCACACTACATAGGCCATTTTCTTACTGCTTTATCATACAGGTCCATAGTAGCTGAGTTCCATCTCCATAATGAGGTGAGAGTGTTATCCATTGAACTGGAGATAACATGAAATTCCAGCATACATTCAAATGACTGAAACCAAGAATACTACCTTTCTTTTTGCATTACTTTCTAATTTTTATATACATATTGTAATTTATAGTTTTTAAAATTATTATGATTGCAATGTACTGCTGCTGCAAAACAACACATTTCACAACATGCTGTATGCTAGTGATATTAAACCTGATTCCGATGGAAACTCTGAAATCTAATGTTATTAAAAATATAATATTAGAGTCCTCTTGAGGCAGTGGCCATGTTGCAGTGCTTTATTTGTAGTTAAAATTACTTTCTGGTTTACGAGATAGTAGTTTTTTTTTATACGTTGCACCAGCTTAGTTGAACAAATTCATTAATTGTTCTGAGTTTTGTAGGCTGACATTATTTCTGCTGTGAATTCTGAAATGTTATGTAAAAGATTGTGGTGAGTATTATTTATATTACCTACATTTCAGTTTATACTCTTTTCAAAACTGCATCTTGAACTCTTGCTGACCATGTTCAAGTACATGCCAGGAACACTCATCACTCCTGGGGCTATGCACAAAAATAAAATCCTGGAGGAACTGAGCAAGTCAGGCAGCATATGTGGAGGGGGAGGGGACCCAGAGGATGGGCAAGGGGTATATTCAGAGGGACAGAGGGAGAAAAAGGAGAGTGAGAGAAAGAATGTGTGTATAAAAATAAGTAACAGATGGGGTATGAGGGGGAGGTGGGGCATTAGTGGAAGTTAGAGAAGTCAATGTTCATGCCATCAGGTTGGAGGCTACCCAGACGGAATATAAGGTGTTGTTCCTCCAACCTGAGTGTGGCTTCTTCTTTACAGTAGAGGAGGCCGTGGATAGACATATCAGAATGGGAATGGGATGTGGAATTAAAATGTGTGGCCACTGGGAGATCCTGCTTTCTCTGGCGGACAGAGCGTAGGTGTTCAGGAAAACGATCTCCCAGTCTGCGTCGGGTCTCGCCAATATATAGGAGGCCACATCGGGAGCACCGGACGCAGTATATCACCCCAGCCGGCTCACAGGTAGAGTTCATGTTTTCCTTGTTTGTGTGCTTTACAGCATCTGTAGTTCTTTTGGTGTACGCATCACTCTTTGTGCTGTTCATTTACATTGTTATGTAGATTTTCTGGTTTCCTTCACTTCTGCCTCTTGAGCATTCCAAAGGTAACTTCTCCATTGTAACCAAGTCTTCAGCCATTGAAACCCAATGGTGCAAGCTCCCTTCCTAAACCCTGGTCTCTTTGCCTTTCTTTCCTCCTGCAGAAAAGTGGAGGGTATATGTAACAACTTGTCAAAGGAGGAAGTAGAGACAGCTGCAGCACAATATTGAAAAGAAACATTTGGGCAGATACATGGAGAGGAAAGGTTTAGAGCCGGGGTTCACAACTTCTTTATGCCATGGACCAGTACCATTAAGCAAGGGGTCTGTGAACCCCAGGTCGGGAAACGCCTGGTTTAGAGGGATATGGGTTAAACACAGCCATTTGGGATCAGCATGGATAGGCATCTTGCTTGACATGGATAAACTTGCTGTAGGGTCCTGTTTCTGTATCACTGTGTACTTTGGCATCTATGAAATTGTTCCCAGAATTCAGCTGCAGCTTTAAAAATGGACCTCATCTTTGCATGCTTGCACTAAAGTGTTTATGGAGTGTTTTTGATTTTGTTTGCCTGTTTTGAGAAGGAGGAAGTTTCAAGAGGAAGGAAGCAAGATAAGTTGAAGTTTCAGAGAAGGCTCCTGTCAAGCAGAGACAGCAGCAAGGAGCCATTCCCCATGGTCTACGCACAATTTGATCTGATTGTGGAGGTAAACCCATAGGGAGCAGGAAAGAGAGACAGCTCTGAATAGCAGATAGGATTAAAGATCTTGTTAAGGTTACCTATTTGTATTTGCTTGAATGAACAGCGCATCAGGATGCTCAGTTTGCAGCTTCAAAGACGTGCCTTCTCCACATATTTCAAATCACTACACGATGAACTGCACAGCATCCTGTCGGTACAACCACAATGTTTAACAGTCTGAGGGAAAAAACGATTGTACAGGAGCAGGGCATCTCCAGGTATGCTTTGCAACTTTTGCGTTCAACATTACTGCAAGCTGATTGACATGTATTAGGGCCGTTAGAGCATCTGGGATCTTGGCTAATGAGCGGGGCCCAATGTATTTCTGTAATCACTGAAAGAATTGAAAAAGAAAGAATTGAAAAATAAACAGAGGAAAGGAGTAAAAGCTGCATGTGAATTCAATGCCAACTGAGGTCAATCTGACTGCC
This sequence comes from Mobula birostris, assembly GCF_030028105.1. Lineage (NCBI taxonomy): Eukaryota > Metazoa > Chordata > Chondrichthyes > Myliobatiformes > Myliobatidae > Mobula > Mobula birostris. Next base: position 20,349,759 of record NC_092391.1, on the reverse strand, counting down.
AATAGAGTGGTTCTGCATTGCAAATGAAGAGGAAGCCCAGTGTTGTCCCTCTGACCCGTCACACCATTTACTGGTGCCAACTTGCTCAGATCGGGAGGAAAAAAAACGCAACATGCCCCCCAACCCCTCTTCCTACCAGAAGACCTCACCCTTTCCTTCCAAACTTGTTTCTCTGATGCCTGGTCTATTCCTCCATGTGAATAATTTGTCAAAAATTAAATTTCCTTCATAATGTGGGACAGGTAGGTCTGTCTCCAATTTTTACATAATCCACCCCAATGATTTAAACCATCAAAAATAATTTTCTGCTATTTGCTGTTTCAGGTTTCCTTAATATTTTGAAAACTTCAGTCAAATCTCACTTTACTCTGCTAAGTTTCATAGCATATTTATACCCGGGAACTTTCTGTGTTTGACTTAGAGGTCCTGGTATTTTACAGGACCTTTTGATGGGAGATGCATGTGAGATCTTTCAGATCATAAGCTGCAGGAAACAATTGTGATATGCACTGCTGCACAACGTCAGCAACACACACATCAACGGAACCCTGTGGTCTCTAGACCAGAAAGGTGCTGATCCAGGGATGTGCTGTCGGGGGTAGTGACAGAAGCAGACATGATAGGAGCATTTAAGGGGCTTTTAGATAGGTACATGAATATGTAAGGCAATGGAGGTATAGGGGTCATGAGCAGGCAGAAGAGATTTGTTCGCACATACATCATAGGCTGAAGAGAACTGCTCTGTGTACTGTGTTCAAAGTGCAGGTTGTCAGGAAACCTTGGGTTTTTTTCTGGGAATCTGGAACCTGCATAATTTTAATAGATTACTGGAAACTCTAGATAAAACCCAGAGATTTCCCTGGTGTACTGGGGGATAACACTCCGTCTCAGACCCACCCAAGTGCACAAACACCCGGACATCTCAGTCCACATGCTCTAATTGGCATGAAGTGATGAAAGGCTGCACATGCGCCAGCAGGAACCTGGTCAATTCTCCAAAAATCTTTAATCATCAGAGATATTGCATAACAGTATGCACTTAATATTGATTTCCAATGTAATACTTAACTCACTAGTGACAAGGTTACCCAAAGCTTGTCCTTTTCCAAAGAAGTCCAATCCTTTCCTCCTGACACAGTTCATTCTAAAATATTCGATGTTTCATGAGGTGACGGTTTACCTTTGTCTTATTTAGACCATAAAGACCATAAACCATAAGATATAGGAGTAGAATTAGGCCATTTAGCTTATCAAGTCTGCTCTGCCATTCGATCATGGCTGATTTATTTGTCCCCTTAACTCCATTTTCCTGCCCTCTCCCCACAACCTTTGATGCCCTTTCTAATCAAGAACCTATCTGTTTTAAATATAATCTATGACTTGGCCTCCACAGCCATCTGAGGTGACAAGACCCACGGATTCACCATTATCTGGCGAAAGAAATTCCCCCTCATCTCTGCATTAAGGGGGCATCCCTCTATTCTGAGACTGTACACTCTGGTCCTAGGATCTTCCACTATTGGAAACATCCTCTGCACATCTTGGTTTCTTAATATTCGGTAGCTTTCAATGAGGTCCTCCCTCATTTTTCTAAACTCCAGTGAGTAAAAGCCTGGAGCCCATCAAACACTCCTCATACATTAACCCTTTCATTCCCAGGATCATTCTCATGAGCCTCCTCTGAACCCTCTCCAATGCCAGCACATCCCTTCTTAGATATGGGGCCCAAAACTGCTCACAGTTCTCCAAATGTGGTCTGACCAATGCTTTATAAAGCCTCAACATTACATCCCTCCACTTCTGGCTGGAGGCTGTTTGCAGCATCTCACCTTCAGCAGGTGTCCCAGGTGAGCCCAACTGAGACATATGAACTGCAGGTTTTGTCAAAGTCCTACCTTTAACTCACATCCAAACTAACAAACAAACTGTCCAGCAAGAGTAAATGAGTGAGGAACAGGAAAGCAACACACGTTAGTTAATTCCCTGATAGATTGCTGGCTCCTGCCAATCCCTTGGCTACAATTTTACCAAAGGTGTGAGCTGTGGAAAGAAATCTCTCCTTATGACCATGAGCAACTAAGTAGATCTTTAAGCGGCAATATACCTTCAGGAAAATCTACCTTTGAATGTTTAGAACATTTAAACCCTTATTAGTTTCCAGCCTGTAACTCCTGAGTATCGATCACGGTTGTGGGAGAAGCACACTAGCATCTTTTGTCGGTAAAAATGAGTCTGTTGCTTCAGCAACCATCTCATCCCACTCAGTCAAAAGCAATTAAAATTTACCTTCATTTCACAAACTGTGCTACACAATGTGATATTTCGCATGATATTCCAGCGCTGTAGAGTCATACAGTCGTACCGTATTACAGCACAGAACTGGCCCCTTCAGTACAGGAGCCTTAAGTCCCACACCACCCAGCTCAGGAACACTTACTACCCTACAACCAACAATCTCCTGAACCAGCGTGGAAGTAACCTTCACTTACCTCAACTCTGGTCTGATTCCACAGCCTACAGACTCACTTTGAAAAACTCTACAACTCATGTTCTCAATATTATTTATTTATTTGCATAATTTGCCTTATTTTGCTTATTGACTGACTGTCAGTCTGTTTATGAATAATTATTCATAAATTCTATTGTATTTATTTTCTGTAAATGCAAGCAAGAAAATTCATGTCGGGATAGTATATGGAGGAATTTAAGGTGGGGGTTATATGGGAGGCAGGGTTTGAGGGTTGGCACAACATTGTGGGCCGAAGGGGCCTGTACTGTGCTATACTATTCTATGTTCTATAGTATCTGGTGACATAGAGGTAGTTTGATAAGGGTGTTCACTTTGACTTTGGCCCAACCACGCTGATCAAAACATCTTCCCTGCTGGAAACAATTGTTTGCACTTGGCCCATAATCTTCCAAGTCCTTGCTGTCAACTGTATGCATAGCAACGCACACAGAATGCTGGAGGAACTCAGCAGGCCAGGCAGCTTCTATGGAAAAGGGTAAACTGTCAACGTTTCAGGCCGAGACCCTTCATCAGGAAGTCAGAATAAGAAGGTGGAGGAAGGGGAGGAAGAAGTACAAGGTGGCAGGTGATCAGTGAAACCTGGAGAGGGGCAGGAGGTGAAGTAAAGAGCCGGCAAGTTGATTGGTGAAAGAGATAAATGGCTGGAGAAGGGGGAACTGTTAGGAGAGGACAGAAGACTATGGAAGAAAGGGAAGAGGACGTGCATCAGAGGAAGATAAGGTGAGAGAGGGAAGCAGGAATGGGGAATGGTGAAGGGTGGGGCAAATTACCAGAAGTTTGACAAATCAATGGTCGTGCCACCAGGTTGCAGGCTACTCAGACAGAATATAAGGTGTTGCTCCTCCAACCTGAGGGTGGCCTCATCGTGGCAGTAGAGGAGGCCATGGCCCGACATGTCGGAATGGGAATGGGAAGAAGAATGGGTGCTGTATGTACTGTACCTATCCAAATACCTCTTAAGTGGTGCAATTGCACCCACCTGGACAACTTCCTCTGGCAACTCACTACCCTACTAATTGTGCTGGTTGAGTGCTCACTACCCTACTGACTCCATTGTGAAATCGAGGATCTCGGCACTGGGAGGGTTTAGGCTTTCATATTCCATCTGTTCAGTCTGCAAGAGATTAAAAATTCCACGGTGAACCTTTCATGACTGTTCTAAAACTACCGCTGCAATTCTTCAAACAGATGGTCTCCTGTTTATATTTGGCCTGCTTTTCCAAGCAGTTCTAAAGCAGCCACAATCTGTCTGTATTTCAGCATTTCCTTACACCGGTTCATTTCAAGGTTTGAAGAGATTCTTTTCACCACATCACAGGAATGTCTATAGTGTATTAGACAATTCTAACTAAATTTGTTATATTCATAAAGGTTCAGTTACAGGAGTGAGGTGGTTGTTCTCTTAACCAGAATGTTCTCTTGATTTGTATGACAAATTAAACATTGTAGAGCATTAGTGCATCTGTCTATTGAGTCTCTTTTTTGGTCTTATAGTGATGAAGAGTCATTGACTTGAAATGTTAACTCTGTTTCTTTCACCCCATATGCTGCCTGACCTGACCAGTAAAACCAGCATTTACTTGTTTTAGAACATAGAATATAGAACAGAACTACTATTTCTATGTTATATTGACTATCCTGATGTACATACTGTTTATTATAAATTACTATAAATTGCACATTGCACATTTAGATGGAGATGTAATGTAAAGATTGTTACTCCTCATGTATATGAAGGATGTAAGTAATAAAGTCAATTCAATTCAACAGCAGAGTACTGGCTTTTTGGCCCACAGTGTTGTACTGACATCTTAACCTACTCATAATCTAATCCTTCCCTCGTTCACAGTCCACAACCCTCCATTTTTCTTTCATCCATGCCCCCCACCCCCAGTGTATCTACAACCTCTCAAGGCTGTGCATTCCAGGCACCACCACTCTCTGTGTAATAAAACTACCACTCACCTTAAAAGAATATCATTGTCATTGCTGCCTTGGGAGAAAGGCACTGGCTGTCCACTTTATCTCTACTTATTATAATCTCATAAACCTCTAACAAATGTCTTCTCATCCTCATTCATTCCAGAGGGAGAAACCCTGGTTTGGCAAACTTCTCTCATAGGCATGTCTCTAATCTGGGCGACATCCTGATAAATCTCCTTCTCTAAGGCTTCCATATCCTTCCTATAATGAGGTGAACAGAATGGAACACAATACCGCAAGTGTAGTCTAACCAGAGTTTTATTCAATATTCAAGATTGCTTAATGTCATTTCCAATACAGAAATGTAGTGGAGAACGATACAATTGTTACTCTGGATCTGATACGGCACAAAAAGTACACAATAAGATAAAGAACACAATAATGTTTCTAATGTTTCAGAAAGGACAGGGAGGGAGGCAAAAGAGGCGGGGGCATGGCACTGCTGATCAGAGATAGGGTCACGGCTGCAGAGAAGGAGGAAGTCATGGAGGGATTTTCTACTGAGTCTCTGTGGGTGGAAGTTAGGAACAGGAAGGGGTCAATAACTCCACTGGGTGTTTTTTTATTGACCACCCAATAGTAACAGGGACATTGAGGAGCAGATAGGGAGACAGATTCTGGAAAGGTGCAAGAATAACAGGATTGTCATGGTGGGAGATTTTAATTTCCCAAATATTGATTGGCATCTCCCTAGAGCAAGGGGTTTAGATGGAGTGGAGTTTGCTAGGTGTGTTCAGGAAGGTTTCCTGACACAATATGTAGATAAGCCTACAAGAGGAGAGGCTGTACTTGATCTGGTATTGGGAAATGAACCTGGTCAGGTGTCAGATCTCTCAGTGGGAGTGCATTTTGGAGATAGTGATCACAATTCTATCTCCTTTACCATAGCATTGGAGAGGGATAGGAACAGACAAGTTAAGAAAGCGTTTAATTGGAGTAAGGAGAAATTTGAAACTATCAGGCAGGAACCTGGAAGCATAAATTGGGAACAGATATTCTCAGGTAAATGTACGGTAGAAATGTGGCAAATGTTCAGGGGATATTTGAGTGGCGTTCTGCATAGGTACATTCCAATGAGAGAGGGAAAGGATGGTAGGGTACAGGAACCATGGTGTACAAAGGCTGTTGTAAATCTAGTCAAGAAGAACTGGTGAAAATCTAGTCAAGAAAAAAGAAAGGCTTATGAAAGGTTAAAAAAACTAGGAAATGATAGAGATCTAGAAAATTGTACGGCTAGCAGGAAGGAGCTTAAGAATGAAATTAGGAGAGCCAGAAGGTACAATGAGAAGGCCTTGGCGAGGTGGATTAAGGAAAACCCCAAGGCATTCTACAAGTTTGTGAAGAGCAAGAGGATGAGACGTGAGAGAATAGGACCAATCAAGTGTGACAGTGGAAAAGAGTGTATGGAACCGGAGGAGATAGTGGAGGTACTTAATGAATACCTTGCTTCAGTATTCACTATGGAAAAGGACCTTGGCGATTGTAGGGATGACTTACAATGCACTGAAAAGCTTGAGCATATCGACATTAAGAAAGAGGATGTGCTGGAGCTTTTGGAAAGCATCAAGTTGAATAAGTCACTGGGACCGGACAAGATATATCCCAGGCTACTGTGGGAGGTGAGGGAGGAGATTACTGAGCCTCTGGCAATGATCTTTACTTCATCAATGGGGACGGGAAAGGTTCCAAAGGACTGGAGGGTTGCAGATATTGTTCCCTTATTCAAGAAAGGGAGTAGAGATAGCCCAGGGAATTATAGACCAGTGACCAGTGGTTGGTAAGTTGATGGAGGAGATCCTGAGAGGCAGGATTTGTGAACATTTGGAGAGGCATAATATGATTAGGAATAGTCAGCATAGCTTTGTCAAAGGCAGGTCGTGCCTTATGAGCCTGAATTTTTTGAGGATGTGACTAAACACATTGATGAAGGTAGAGTAGTAGATGTAGTGTATATGGATTTCAGCAAGGCATTTGATAAGGTACTCCATGCAAGGCTTATTGAGAAAGTGAGGAGGCATGGGATCGAAAGGGACCTTGCTTTGGTGATCCAGAATTGGCTTGCCCACAGAAGACAGAGAGTGGTTGTAGATGGGTCATATTCTGCATGGAGTTCGGTGACCAGTGATGTGGCTCAGGGATCTGTTTTGGGACCCCTTCTCTTTGTGATTTTTTTATAAATGACCTGGATGAGGAAGTGGAGGGATGGGTTATTAAATTTACTGATGACACAAAGGTTGGAGGTGTTGTAGATAGTGTGGAGGGCTGTCAGAGGTTACAGCGGGACCTTGATAGGATGCAAAACTGGGCTGAGAAGTTGCAGATGGCGTTCAACCCAGATAAGTGTGAGGTGGTTCACTTTGGTAGATCAAATATGATAGCAGAATATAGTATTAATGGTAAGACTCTTGGCAGTGTGGAGGACCAGAGGGATCTTGGGGTCCGAGTCCATAGACACTCAAAGCTGCTGCGCAGGTTGACTCTGTGGTTAAGAAGGCATATGGTGCATTGATCTTCATCAACTGTGGAATTGAGTTTAAGAGCCGAGAGGTAATGTTATAGCTATATAGGACCCTAGTCAGACCCCACTTGGAGTACTGTGCTCAGTTCTGATCACCTCACTACAGGAAGGATGTGGAAACTATAGACAGGCTGCAGAGGAGATTTACAAGGATGTTGCCTGGATTGGGGAGCATGCCTTATGAGAATAGGTTGAGTGAACTTTGCCTTGGAGCAACGGAGGATGAGAGGTGACCTGATAGAGGTGTATAAGATGATGAGAGGCATTGATGGTGCAGATAGTCAGAGGTTTTTTCCCAGCGCTGAAACTGCTAACACGAGAGGACACAGTTTTAAGGTGCTTGAAAGTAGACACAGAGGAGATTTCCAAGTTTTTTTTACGCAGAAGGTGGTGAGTGCGTGGAATGGGCTGCGGGCGACAGTGGTGGAGGTGGATACAATAGGGTCTTTTAAGAGTCTCCTGGATAGGTACATGGAGCTTAGAAATATAGAGGGCTATGAGTAACCCTAGGTAATTTCTACAGTAAGTACATGTTCGGCACAGCATTGTGCGGCAAAGGGCCTGCATTGCGCTGCAGGTTTTCTATGCTTCTGTAATCAAAAAACAATAAATATAAATACTGTATATGAGATAGTATGTATATATATATATATATATATATATATACACACACAAATATATATATAGATTGAACATATGTCCATAAAGTGACACTAAGCATAGGAGTGTCTGAACATAAGGTGACTCTGACAACTGTGCTCCGTAGAAGGACATGAGTATCGGTGTTCACAGTACAGCTCTCTTCAGCCTCTTCAGAATGTTAGAAGCATTGGTGAGCTTTCCTCATTGTGTAGGATTTTTTTTCGGACCTTGAGAGTTGCAAGATGTGTACTTCTTGGAGTTTGAAACTGCTCACAGTTTCCATTGCTGTGCTGCCGATGTCAAGAGCAACAACTTTACCTTGGGGTTCTTGAACTCAATTCCCCAACTCATGAAGCCTGTCCTTTACCCTCACCTCCTGAGGTCCCCCTCAAAGCACTAAGTCCCAACCTGGACCTTTGCTTCAATCTATTCCCAATAGTGTCTCTCACTCCCATATGTGCTGCAGCACATTCCACATGGCACTGTACCTTATATGGGACACTACAGCTTGCTCACTCTCTGACTGTACACACAAAAGCTGAATTCAGAGTGGTCAAGCGTTCAGGTCTGGCAGAAACATCAGGATCAACTGGTCGCTCAGTAACCAGGACAATAATCTTGTTAGAAACACAACAGACTTTGGATGCTGGATTCAGCATGCTTGAACTACTGGATTAGTAGTCAGAGGCCTGCATGAATGATCCAGAGGTTCAAGTCTAAATCCCACCACGGCAGACGGAGGACTGAAATTCTGGTAATATAAAAAGCTATCAGTAATGTTGACTATGATACCACTCGATCCCTCAGAAACAACTCAGGGTCCACTTGTAAGATACATGATTAGACAGCATTGTCATCACCAGAGGCCTAGCAAGAATAAACATAGGAGATTCTGCGGATGCTGGAAATCCAGTGTAACACACACAGAATGCTGGAGGAACTCAGCAGGTCAGGCAGTACCTATGGAGAGGAATAAAGAATCAACATTTTGGGCTGAGATCCTTCATCATTTCCAGGTTGGTACAGGAAATTAGTTTCCTTTATCCACTTCCACACATGCTAGGTTACAACCAGAATGTGCCTAGTTTATCATCATTAATATGTTACTGTGTAAATTCAAGGTAAATATTTAAATTACAAGGGAGTCAAAAGGTACCGTAAGAGACCAGGAAAGTGGTGTTGAGACTAGGAGTGGATCAGTCATGATCCTGTTGAACTGTGAAACAGGCGCTGATTGGCCAAATCCTGCTTCTGATGTTTCTGTTCTTGTGGAAGCCGCAGTATAAACTCCTCACGGAAGTCATCAACGAAGCAGTTTAGGCCTGAAAGGAATGAGGATGGCATGGCTTGGGTCCTCTTATTTAACTAATTGCCCTTCAGAAATTAGCTATCTACCTAAATAACTAGACCTTCCTCCACGTCCCCCCAATCCCTTCACAGATGTTTGTCAACCAATTTTGTTACTCCAGCAGATGGATAGAGTGGACAGCCAGTGCCTTTTTCCAACGGCAGAAATGGCTAATATAAGAGTTCATAATTTTATGATGATTTGAGGAAAGTAGAGAGAGGATATCAGAGGTAGTTTTTCACACAGAGAGAGGAACCATGCCAAGGGTAGTGATAGAAGTGTATACATTAGGGAGATTTAAGATAAGCATATGGATGAAAGAAAAATGGAGGGCTATGTGGGAGGGAAGAGTTAGATTGATCCTGGAGGAGGTTGACAGGTTGACCCCACGTCATGGTAGTGTTATACTGTTTGATGTTCTCCTACATTTTTGCTCCAGACAGCAGTATCTGCCGTCTCCTGTGTCTCCGACACAAGCAGAGCTTACTGGGCTAATCGGTCCATCCTGCTCCTTGTCAGCACAAGAGACTGCAGATGCTGGAATCAGGAGCAACACACAAACTCTTCGGTTCAGGCAGCATCTGTGAAGGGAAAGGGACAGTCGATATTTCGAGTCAAGACCCTTCATCCTGTTTACGCTGGTCCTTTTTTAAAACTGCCTAAGTGACCAGTGCCACCAAATGAGTGATGGAAGGGGGTTCCTGCCCCTGAGTGGGCAGCACAGAGCAGAGTCAGGCAGAGTCATCTAACTCATTGAGTTGGAATGCTAGCCTTAGCTTAACATCATAGTAGTGTGATCACTTGAGTCGAGTGTGATGTTCTCCTTAGGGGTTGTCTATTGGTAGGTCCTCAGTGTTTGCTTTGTATCTCCAAAAAACTAATTGAAAGAAAAACATGGGAATTTTACTTTAGTGAGACACTCAAATATGATGTGTGTCATTCACATGCTTCATACACATAACCCATAATGAATTATGTACACAAAGAATGTTTAATCAAAACAATATATTTACAATATATTACTGAAATATAAAATACACTACACTCCTACCTGCTTAGCTATAAATTCTAACTCAATATAGAATGCAGCTCAACTATATATTCACAGCAGAGTATATAATGCATCTACTGTATACAGACATTCACAGCATAGTAAACTTTAAATTGTCCCATTCAAACTGATAGATTTAGTCACTGTGGAAGATTTCTTACTCTTGTGGGACATCGTCTTTCCTGACAAGGGAGGTTACTCTGCTTGGTAAGTGAGATTTTTGGCTGTGAAACTATCTCAGGTTTTGTTGCCTCTTCCGTGGTGGTTGCAGGAGTTGCTTCTGGGACTGCAGGAATTGGTTCCGACAACACTGGCCATCTTTCTTATCTAACAATTGACTCTGCCAGGGCAATGCAGGCCATGCTCAGGAATGGAGAGGCACTGGTCTTGGCATCTTCTGGATGTATTGGCATCCCGAACAGGGTGTGGCAAGCTGCTCAACCTACCGATCTCTCCCAGGCTACCAAACAAGCTTCAAGCCAACACATTCATTTTAACCACTCCTAGATGACCGGGGTGTATACCATAAGACAAAGGAGCAGAAGTCAGCTATTCGGCCCATCGAGTCTGCTCCGCTATTTTATCATGAGCTGATTCATTCTCCCATTTAGTCCCACTCCCCTGCCTTCTCGCCATAACCTTTGATGCCCTGGCTACTCAGATACCTATCAATCTCTGCCTTAAATACACCCAATGACTTGGCCTCCACTGCCGCCTGTGGCAACAAATTCCATAGATTCACCACCCTCGGGCTAAAAAAATTTCTTCGCATTTCTGTTCTGAATGTGCGCCCTTCAATCCTTAAGTCATGCCCTCTCGTACTAGACTCCCCCATCATGGGAAACAACTTTGCCACATCCACTCTGTCCATGCCTTTCAACATTCGAAATGTTTCTATGAGGTCTCCCCTCATTCTTCTAAACTCCAAGGAATACAGTCCAAGAGTGGACAAACGTTCCTCATATGTTAACCCTCTCATTCCCGGAATCATTCTATTGAATCTTCTCTGTACCCTCTCCAATGTCAGCACATCCTTACATATGTAGCTCTTTACATACTTCAGCTCTCACCTTGGATGGTACAACAATTTTCACACCCCACATAAGGCAACCTCTGTCAAGGGCAAGTTCATCCCAATGCTGGTAAGAATGGGGAAACTGGAATTTCTGCTGCACATTCTAACCATTTTGGGTTGTCATGGAGACCTGAGACAGTGTGGTGTCTTTTATGGTTTCCCTTTGGATCATTTCTGCCAGAATAAGGAGACTTTTGATTTGTATTAGGGAGAATCTGTCAAGAGGAGCATCCTCTTGTGTAAATTTTTCAGGTATTTCCCTTTCCAAGGGTAAACGGGGAAATCCATCAGCATTTCGATGATTAGTTGTCCGCTTAAATTTGATCTTGTAATTGTGTCCTCTGAGAAACAGAGCCCATCTCTGCATTTGTGCTGCTGCTGTTAGTGGAACAGCCTTCGGTGGATTGAAAATGGACACTAGTGATTGATAGCCAGTAATGAGGGTAAACTCTCTCCCATATAGGTACTGGTTGAAAAGTTTTACATACCAAACCAGACTCAAAGCCTCTGTTAATCTGCATGTGCTTTTTCTCTGCAGCGGTAAGGGAACATGACACAAAGGATATAGTGTGTTCTCTTCCATCACTCATAACCTGTGACATGACCGCACATATACCATAAGGCAAGGCATTGCAGGCAAGCTTCACTGGACGATATGGATCATAATGTGTGAATACAGTGTTTGGCGTCACCATTTCCTTTGCCTTTTTGAAAGCCACCTCACACTGCTTTGTCCATTGCCATTTCTTCCTGATCTGTAGTAATGATTTCAAGTGGCGGAGCAAAGTAGCCAGGTTTGGCAGGAACTTGTTATAGTAGTTAACAAATTCTGAAAAAGGACTGCAACTGTGACATGTCCTTTGGCATTAGGGCATCCACCACTGCTTGAATTTTCTCAGAACACTTGTGTAAATCTTGTAAATCAATAGTGTGTCCTCAATAAGGGATGGTTGGTTGAAAGAATTCACACTTGTCATGGCGTGCTCTAAGCCCATAATATTTTAATCTTTTTAACATTATCTTGAGATTTTGGAGATGTTTGTTGTCCTCCTCACTGGTAACAATGATGCCCTCCAGGCAACAATGAGTTCCTGGGCAGCCCTGCAGCTGTTGGTCCATATCTTTCTGCCAGAGTGCAGATGCTACTCCAACAATAAGCCTATTATAGTGATCAAGCCCTTTGTGAGTGTTTATGGTGAGAAACACTTTGGACCCTTCTTCTATCTCCAACTGTAGGTTGTAAGTGTTTTCCTCCAGAATGGTTTGCAAAGATATTCTCTATCCTGGACAGAGGATATTGATCTATTTTCAGGACTGGGTTGATGGTGATCCTAAAATCAGCGAAGATCCTAACTGACCCATTCTTCCTGGCTATTGGGATGAGTAGCATTGCCCAGAGGCTCCAAACAAGCTTGGAAAAAAATTCCTTCATGTGAATTAGTTCACAAACTACTTTGTCACGGATAGTATAATGAACCAGACAGGCTTTGTAAAACTTGGGTGTGGAATTTCAATCTTATAGGCATCTGTTAGTCTCATGAGACCATGGATTTGCGCCTTGGAAAGTTTCCAGGGCACAGGCCTGGGCAAGGTTGTATGGAAGACCAGCAGTTGCCCATGCTGCAAGTCTCCCCTCTCCACGCCACAGATGTTGTCCAAGGGAAGGGCATTAGGACCCATACAGCCTGACACAATGTGTGGTTAAGTGCCTTACTCAAGGATACACACGCTTCCTCAGCCAAGGCTCCAACTAGCGACCTTCAAATCACTAGATGAATGCCTTAACCACTTGGGCACATGCCAACACAATCTAACACCATTTTATCCTTGATATGTTTGAGATTTCCAATGCCATCCTTGAATATTGCTGTGCCATCATCCAGTATCTTTCTTAATTCGCTTTCAATTGACTGTCATAAATTGGTTGATAGATTCTTGATTGGTCAGGGCATGAAGGGATACAGGGTGAAGGCAAGAGACTGGGGCTGAGAGGAAAAATGGATCAGCCATGATGATTTGGTGGAGCAGAATCGATGGATCAAATGACCTAATTCTGCTCCTACAGCTTATGGTCTTGCAGCACCCCCCCCCCCCCCCAGCCACCCTCAGGGTCGCTCGGCTCACTGTCATCTAGGGAAATGGCCCTCGGCCCCGCCAAACTGGGTAATTAGTTTGTGTGGATGCTGTATGATGTACCCCACCCCGCACAAATAACAGACAATACACCAGATATGATTAAACAGTTTATAGATATTACTGGAACTATATATTTAATAGAGAATAAAATATAGAAGGAAAATAAAAGGCACCACACTTATCAAAGTTCAATCTCTTCGTGCACAAACAGTTGGAGCTCAGGACCCTTCTTCTTCACCCTGCGACCCCTCGGACCACCTCGACCAGCCGCCTGGGACCAACAACGGTGGTCGACCAGACGCTCCACATGAGTCTGTCTCCGTCTCCCCTCCTCACCGAACGCCCTCCTCAGGGTCCGACTCCATTAGCGGACTCACAGCACCTGGTCCATTCTCTGTCTCTCTCTCTCTCTCCTGCCTTCTGCCCCAAAACCCTGTGCATACAATATCTTCAGACATACCAAAAACATAACAACTATTGCAATTGGTTCACTCGTCCTCATATCAATAGATAATACAAAACAAACTGCGAGCGGGAAGGACTTTCTCAGCATTTAACATAACAAAGAAGCATTCCCAAGTATAACATAACAAAGAAGTCATTTTAATTAGCCTACACAGTAACATAAGAGACGAAACCCCCTTACAGTCTTATGGACTCTATTGCAGGGAATGTGGCAAGCAAATGGTGAATGGATCTCTAATCAAGCTGCAGTCGTCTCAGCCAATCACAGCCCCACATGCTGGGCCTCCTATTTTGACCACATACAAGCCCAATGTGGCTTGTTGGTTGTTGTATTTCATTTTTGATGAATGTCATTCCACAGGAGTTATCTTTTCTCCAGTATAAGTTCTTAGTTGGATCTCTGCGGGATTCAGTTCAGTATCTTTGAAATGCCATTTAAAACTCATTTTGTGGAATGACTGAAACAGCTGAGCCAGTGCCCAATTCAATTTTAATAAATTTGCCATTCACTTCTCGTGTAAGCCATACTGCTTGTCGCTTGTCAGTTTTCACATTTAGGTCTCAAGGCTATCCCGTCCTGTTGTCACTCTCATCATCATCAAATTTTTCATCAACAACATGTAGATTAGTGCTCTTCTTGAAACTGCAGTTTAACTTTTTCTCCTTTTTCTCTTCAGTGTGCTGTCCACTAATCTTTGCCTGCCCGACATACTCTTTGTATGTGCCCAACTTTGTGGCATTTTCTGCGTTTCGCCTTTAAACTTGCATTAGTCTAGTGAATGTGAGCCTCTGCCACAACAGTGACTCAATTTGTTTGGTCTGGCAGGTTTCTGTTTAGACATTGCAATTTTTGTCATACACACTTTCATTCCTGACTGCAGCTCAATTGTGTCTTTGTCTGCTATTTTCATTGATACAATAATTTCAGCTGCTCTATTAAATGTGAGTTGTGCTTCAGTTAGGAGCTGCTTTTGAATGCTTTCTTTTAAGATTCCACAAACCAAACAATCTCTCAGTGCATCATTAAGCCCATTACTGGACTGATAATGCTCGTACAATTTTTTCAGTTCAGCCACATAAGCTGAAATGGATTCCCTTTCTTTATGATTCTGCTTATGAAATCTAAAGCATTCTAGGTCAATAATGGTTTCAGTTCTAAATATCACTCCATTATATTCACTATATCAGCAAAGCTCATTCTGACTGATTTTGTTGGAGCAGTTAAACTTCTAACAAACTGTATGCTTTTCAACTTGTTACAATCAGCAACGCTGGCACTTCTTTCTTATTGGCAATTCCATTTGCTTTAAAACACTGCTCAATTTGTTCACTATACATTACACAGTTATCTGTTGTGCAATCAAACCCATCTATCTTTCCAATACAGCCAGCCATTTCTTTTTTATTATTACCAGGTACTCACTGTTTATGAACCCATGAATCTTGTCCATTTTTTTGCCTTTTTTAAAATCTTGACTATCTCTGTCCCTTGCGAAGAAACACATGTTGTGCTATTTCTAAAACTCGACCATGTCTCTCTGCTCTTGCAAAGAAAAAAACATGCTGTGCTTCAACTGCTAGGTAGTCATCTTGGGCTTGTTTTAAACCTTCCTCATCACCACTGTTATGTTTTGTATATCCGAAAATGGATCAAAAGTAAAACACAGGAGCCAGGGATGACGTGTCTATTTTGTTTTACTTTATTGAGCTGCTCAAACGTGATGTGGTGGTATAATGATGTATGCCATTCACGTGCTTCTGGCATATAACCCATAATGAATATGTAAAGAAAGAATGCATAATCAAACAATATATATTTACAATATTGCTCAAATATTACTGAAATATTAAATACACTACACTGAGATGACTGTAGAGGCCATCCTGGGATCCACACATTCTGGTGCAGTATAGGCAAGAGTAAATGGTGGCTTAGTGGTTGGGTCTTGCAACAGCCAGATGGTGATGTCATCATCTGCCAGCTCCACCACTGAGGTCTTGGTTGCAGAGACACCACCCCACCCGACCATACTGCCATGGGTAACCCTACCAGGCCAGATGGAATTGCTGTTGGAATCTCAGGAACTCTCCACGATGACAAGGTGACAATCCTTAGAGAATAGCTTAGCGCATGACTACACTGTTGCTTGCTTTCCTAACTAACCTGAACAGCACCAGTATGGGTTCCGTGTTTGCCCTACATGAGTATGTTTCATAACTTTTAAGTGGGGCCGTCATTTATTTATGAACATACACTCTAGTTCTAAATGCTCTGGGGAATATAACGGGGAAGGGTTAAAACCCTACACTTTTAACTGCTCCATCAGCTGAACAACAGCTTCTGGAGCCAGACAATCATCAGAAATTTTTGAGAAACACACACACACAAAATGCTGGAGGAACAGGCAGCATCTATGGAAGGAAATAAACAATTGACATTTCAGGCCAAAACCCTTCATCAGGAATGGAAAGGAAGGCAGAAGATGCCAGAATAAGAAGGTGGGGGAGGGCAAGGAGTGCAATCCAGAAGGGGAAAGGTGAAAACAGGTGCGAGGAACGTGTGTGGGTGGGGAAGGGGGATGAAGTAAGAAGCTGGAAGGTGTGAGGTGGAATAAGTGAAGGGCTGAGAAGAAGGAATCTGTAAGAGAGGACAGTGGATGATGGAAGAAAAGTGAAGAGAATGGGAACCAGTGATGAGCAGGTGAGAAGTTGTTCTTGTTCTCATCAGGTGAGGGTCGCCATGTCTCCACAAAGGTGCTTATTTGATGAAACATTTAGTTGCCTGCCCAGCTTGTCTCTCTCATGCTCAGCATCAATTATTGCTTGCCAACTCTTCTGTGAAATGTGAAATTCTTAACATGTTAAAGGCACAGCTAATAAAAATAGTTGCTTAAAAAACAGTACAGATTTATAGTTCACACCCGGAGTGAGAATGCCTCTACTGGACACATTAACTTATCTGAACCCTGCATCAGTGGTTGCTAATCTGTACCAGTTATGCTTCATATGCATTTGTTAACAAGAGGCACCAGAGTACAGGCTGTGGGTTCCCTGAGATATAACTCCGAGGAATTTGATAACTACTGGCGTGAGTTTCCTGCCGGTGATCCAGTTTCCTCCCACAGTCCAAAGACATACCGGTTTGTAGGTTCACTGGTCATTGTAAACTGTTCCGTGATTAGAGCAGGATTAAATCGGGGGATTGCTGGGCGGCACGGCTCAAAGGGCCAGAAGGGCCTATTCTGCACTGTAGCTCAATAAACAAAAAAAAAAATCCTTTACTTTTAAACCATGGCTTCATCATTCCACATCAAACAATCTTAGGCCTCAGCTTCAGCCACAAGAGGAAATAAAAAGTCAGGCATAGATCAATAGCCTCCACAAAGATACAGCTTTATTTAAATAAAGGAGACTTTGATTACACAGATATGTCATTTTTGTATATGCCACAGGTCACTTTCAAAGCATAAATACACCTTTAGCATCAGATTTAATTCATTTCACCATGGATATACCCAGATTTCAAATCATATGCCTGTATACCAGATATTTACTTTATTAATATACACCATCACAGTTTCATTTAAACTAAAACTCTACACAAAAGCATGACAGGTTCATTTTGTTTTCTCCCTGAAACACACGTGAACACACTGAGGATAGGCATTTGTAACACCTTAACAAAATGGTTCTTACAGAGTGCAAGAGATAGTCAAGGAATTATACAACAGGAACTCTATTTCCCAGATATGTGCAACAGCAAAAATATGCAGACATCAGCGTACGTAATATATATATTTATATTGTTTCATTTCAGAATAGACAGAATGCTGAAGAGAGTTGATGCACAGCAAGCTAAAACAGATTAGAGTTTCAAGGAGGGGCACTGGGTTCCTATGCCTCGGGGGCTGCCACTTAGTTTGCCTAAAAATATGAGAAAGAGAGAAGAAACAGAGAGAGAGAGAGAGAGAGAGAGAGAGAAAGGAAAATAATGAGGCCAGTCACATCTGGTTATGTCAATACAAGGCAAAATGGAAAATAAAAGAGTAAGGTATCTTTCACAGGATTGTGAAGGTAATGCAGACATTCTGACAGTTTCACGATTCTTAAAGATTATTTTAGAAAGATTTTAACACCCAGGTGGAGGTGAAATTTCTCCACCTTATAATTTTGTGAAACGCCAGTTGACAGCTTTCCTTTCCTGTGATGATCCTCTCTGGGGTGTCAGTTCTGTCATTAAACAGAAGTTTATAATTACCCTGTATGCAGCCACAAGAAAAGATATTGCATCCCCAACATACCTCCCCAGCCACTCTGCCTGAGCCCAGCCGCTCACCCAACCTCCCATCCAATGACCCAAGTAGGCCACCTTCCAATGGGAACACCATTAGAGTGCTCCCCATTATCAGATGACCAGTTAGATTTACTGTAAATTTAGTAGCTGTGTTTCGTGACAACACAGAAGAGGAACTGAGCTGAGCTTTTCCGACCTTTTATGTTTAAAAATAAAATCTATTTTGGGAAAAATCACAGAGTCCATTTACTTAAATCAGTTAAAAACATCGAAAAGCAAAATTATAATTAGCCACAAACATGAGAAAATCTGCAGATGCTAGAAATCCTGCTGAGTTCCTCCAGCATTTTGTGTGTGTTGCTTATAATTAGCTATTAAATAACCATGTACCACAAAATAAGATTTCGCAAAAACAGCAGTGTATTTTTTTGTTGCTGGCCTATATACAAAAATGGAATATTAGAAGATTTAGACGCACACTTAAAGAGCACTTGTGACTTCAATCTAAAATGATTCAAAAGGATGCTTAGAGTATTCCTTAGGAGATGGGGGCTCTTAAACATTTAATCTTCCATCAGTTGCTGCACACAGATTATCACTGCCCAGGGGCATAAACTCAAGGAGGTATAAACTATAATGAAAGAAATTGTCTCTTTTAACAAGAGCTTTACCACTTGCTTAGTGCAGGTAAATGGCACAAGAAGCAAAGGGAAACTTATGGGCAATATAAGAGGGAATAAGCTGTAGGGAAATATGAAAATCCAGATGGGATTGCTCCCTGCTATGTGCCACCAATCCTTAATGGGCTGAATAGCCTCCTCCTCAATCATAAGAAGCAAGTAATTTAACATCTATGAAATAATGTTAAATCACCCAGCTGGAATACCCTGTCCCATTCTGGACACACACTTCTGAATCGTGCACAGATTTATCAGAATCATAGCAGGTTAGATGAGTTCAATGAGTAATCTAGACCGTAATTGGGTGGCCGGGTGGAGACACGCCTCTAGCAAAGGAGGTGTGAGGTGCTCCTACCCTCTGTTAGCCTGCAGGTCACCCTTAGGCAAGGTGTAGCACCTGCTTAGCCCCCGATCAGGGTCACGTGAAGCCAAGGGAGCAGGTGGTGGATGGTCGTAAGAGCAGCTGGTGCATATCATAGGTCCTGGTTATGCGACCCCTGGTGCCAGGCAGACAATCTCTGTAGAGTTTTGATAAAGACACTGCCCAGAAGAAGGCAATGGCAAACCACTTCAATAGAAAAATTTGCCGAGAACAATCATGATCACGGAAAGACTGTGATCGCCTACGTCACACAACACAGCACATAACGGACGAATGAGACCAATACAGTAAAGTAGGCTTAGGGAGAGGTGCTCAAAATGTGGAGGTTTTAACAAAAAGGAATTGTTGCCACCGGCAGGGAATCAGCGAACATTCACCAAAGTATCATCAATAAACTAGGATGTTCTTTTAGCCTGCAAACCAGGCCAAGAATGCAGTAAGTACTGACAGGGTGGTTGAAGCAGACAACCTACCAAAGGGAACTGGACACAATAATTGATGGGAACATATGTCAGGGCAATGGGTAAAGAGATTGGGCAAATTAAAGGATGACGACAGCCGTGGTGGCCCAAATGGCATTTTAAATGCTATTTTTTAAACATCCACAATTAGAGCAGGAACACAGGAACTCTGGTCCCATCACAAGTTAGGGGTTGCTTCTAAATTTCCTACCAGCTCCTGAAATTTCCTCTCTCCCAAACCTGGGATATTCTCTAAAGAGATCTAAAAACATTTAAAAACACAACAAGAACAATGAAGTTTTTTTTTAAACAGTCTCAGGTATCTTGCAAACAAATTCAGAAAATTGGAAAAATTGAATTAACAAAGTTTGTAAGGTTACAAGAAGTTTACTGAGCAAACCATTTCAGAGCAGAGGCGTAGAGGCTTGGAGTTATGTTGACACTTCAATCTAAAGGAGGGCTTTCTCGCACATTAACAGCACCATTATATGATCCAGAGTTTATATCACTAGCCTGTAAACTTCAGCAGTGACTTGACCATAAAGAAAGGGATTGTGGCACTTGATAAGACTTTGATTGCAGTGCCCAGATTCTGTACTGTGAACTGTGTGGAAGAGCAGAAGAGAGAGCGAGAGGCCAGGGCGATGAGGATTGTGCAGGTTTCTGAATGACTAGTTTAGAACAAAGATGAAGCACTGCATCTGTATGCGGGCCCCACACTTCGATAAACAAATAGAGCATCGATGAGGGTGCAAGAGAAAACTACCAGAATGAAACGAGGTATGAGAAGTTTAGGGATTGGAATTGCTCTCCTCAGAGCGAGAATGTGCGCAAGATGACCATGAGTAACAAAGCATTGCTTCCACACACAGGAGGAATGGTAGTCAGAGGACGCGAACTATCAGAGCATGTATGCCAGTATGATGTGGAAGGTGCCTTTTTATGTAGGCCCACCTCAGGCTGATATAAATCTTGCTGAACTTGTTTAAAATGACTTTGTTTATTGTAACGGTTATCAAAAGAGCGCTCTTTTCATGGGAAGGAGGCTGGTTCAGAGGAGATAGAGGGGATTACTTGAAGGAGACAAACCCAGAGGGCCTTAGCCATATTAATCATGGCAGCAACGTACACTGGATGAGGTGTATTTAAAACCAACTCCGCTTTAACAAGCACACTTTGATCTTTCTTTCAGCAAAGCATTGCCACACATTTTAAAATAAGAAATGAATAAACAAAATTACCTACAGACTTGCATAGCCAGAGTGAATAAAAAACAAATTGAACTTATTTAGCTAAATGGGACTTCAGATCTTGGGAGAGTCAGCAGAAAGAAAATGTGGCTTCTTTCATTAAATCTGTGATGTATATTCTTTGACATTGTATGTGCTTTCCGTAACAGTTACAAATCGACAGAATACATGACTAGCTGAGGAATCACATTATAAGCAGACTCTATATCTAAGCCACATAGAAACATAAGGTGTGAGGGGCTCAGCTGAAGCACACTGCAGGCCCTCGGCCTGGTCTGAAGTCTAAGAGGCTTGGCTGAATCAGTCGGACAGTGGCAGGTCAGGTAAGCTAGGTGGGAGATCTCCTGTTGCAAAAAGAAAGCACCACAAGAGGAAATAAAGACACCTATTATCAGTCAACCACCACAGCACAGTAAGATTCAGCCAGCATCGCACTGCAACGTGAGATTCTCCTGCGGTGGATCATGGAGATCATTAAAAGTGAAATGCTGAAGTGCCTTAGCTAAGTAACTTGCACATTCAACCTCCATCAGTTCATTACCCTTCATAATAAAGAGTCCTCTCTGCTCAAAGTACTTCAGCCTGGGTGATTGTTTCAAAATGTAAGAAAAGGTGAGAGAGGATTCGTAATGCATCGTCATCTACCACAGCCATGTTGACAATCTCTGGACCATTGATTTTAGCAGAAGCTTGGCAACAAAGGAAGAAATGGTGATCACTGCACATCAAATTGGATTGCAATAAAATGCAATAATTTCAGTTATTAACTGGGAGAGGTCACAGGTTATTGTCCCACACGCAGTTAGTTTTCCCACTCGAGCATCTCAGAATATCCCATATTCTGGGCACAAGAGGGAGGATGGCACAGGGTCGGACTGACCCACTTTTAGACTCTGATTATGATGAATTGAACTCACTGATGAAACAGAGAGGGCAGGTTAAAGAAGCTGAGGCTTGGATTGATGGGCCAAGACAGGCCATGTGTTGGTTGGCTGAGAGGAGCGAACAACAGGCAATTGGTTCTCCTTGACTATAAAGTTTTATCTGTTAGGGAAGATTCTGTAGGTGTCAGCAACCCTCTTCCAATGGCGCTTGGCCAATCTGCTGAGTTTGCAAACAAGTCTGAGAATATGTTCCAATATCAAACACACCTCATTAAGGGCAAAAAAAGCAGCATGTACCCAGCATATAGATACAATATTCCTTTGGGGTGCTACTGCTTAGTTTAATTGATAGCCTCCATTTCCATGTCTCGAGTAAAATTTCAGTAACAATGAGACTTGTGCCCAAAACCAGACCGAGATTTCAGATAATTTCTTTTCAACGTGATCCCAATCAGAGAGGCTGGTAGGCTGATCAATTTTAGTAAGGACCATTCCTGAAATCGCAGCCAAATCCTCTTGTGCAGACTTTGATCCAGGATCTTTAGACCTTAATAACAAATCCTTTTTAATAATGATTTACACAGTCTGAAATGAAGATAAAGTTAATACAGCTGCAAAGGAGGAGGTACTACAGTGCACGCAGAGGTAGAATCACGGATCGAAATGACATGCAATCATTCCGATGGCCCAAGGAAGGAGATCATTGAGGATCCTTCACCTTGCAAGTCTTAATGTCGACTCGCACAGCCACAGTTCAATGCACTGTGTAACGAACAGCGTGCAAGAAAAGCTTTTCACTGGATCTCGGTACATGCAGCAATAATAAACCAGTTCCAGTTCTGCAGGTGAGAAACAACGTGTTTTGTTCACAACTTCACGTAGCCTGCCATCGTCAGTGTTGGAAAAATTATCCTAATGACCAGTCACTTGGCTGCTAGGAAATGTCCACCACGGATCCTAGCTCACAGGAGCTCCATTGATCTTGGAGAAGTTGACAGAGACTCACACAGATTCACTAAACTCAGGCAAAAACAACAGGAATTGCTTCACAAAGGCTGGAGAACAAACCTCCATCAACTAAAGTTGGGTCAAGCAAGTGGAGTTCTTAAAAAAAGATGTGGGGGCAAGGAGTCAGGGGTCATTGAAGACCTGCAGGGTGTGGTTGGTAGTCACGGGGAGAGGGTGTAAGGCATCAGAGGAACAAGGATCTAGACCCAGAGGACATTAGAAAGACAGTGAGAAGCAAGTCCACAAAACATATCAGAGGTGTTAGAGGAGGAAGAATTGTAGAGTTAGCAGGAACAGGGGTGAAGGGTAAGCATTTCTTTGGTGGGCAGCTGATGTCATGGGGGCTGCCAAAGGCAGGGCAGACATTAGAGTAACTGCGGAAGCAAGTAATCCTCTGTTACAAGTTCCCCAATGGATGCTGCAGTTAGGTTCTGCCGTGGGAGGCAAAGGAATCTGGAGTGCAAAGCACTCCCACACCCACAGGGTACATTTAGCATGTACCCTATGGGCTCAGGAGGTGACAAGGACACCAGTCCTGGTGCAGGGTCTCGGCCCAAAATACTGACAACTCCTTTCCTCCAACAAATGCTGCTCGAACCCCTGAGTTCCTCCAGCCGATTGTATGATGGCAGGGACACCGTTGCAAGTTATAGCAGCAGATGGAAAGAGGCAAAGTGCCAGGTAAGAGATATCACAGGGTGGAAGTTGCCAGGGTCTATGGCAGAGTCCTGTCAGCAGGACACTCAGCCTCCCATGATGGTAATCATGGCAAGACTATATTGTTACCCACTTATGTCCAACCAAACATGATCTAGAGCTGGACATCAGGCAAGCAGTAAGAATGCACCAGAGATGGAGAAAGAGTAAAGAGAGGTAGAGATGGTTGTGTTCAGCACGTGTAAAGAAGTTCACCCTATGTCCACAGACGATCTTATTAAGAATCAGAATTCCTGTACTTCTATACCCCTGGATAGCCCTCCTGTTCGTTTTAGCACAAACAAGTCTCTGAAACACAAACACAGGTCACTAGTTACACCATAAGGAACAGGAGCAGAATTGGGCTACGTGACCCATTGAGCCTGATCCGCAGGATAGTTCACGTATTGCTCACTCCCTCTCCCGGAATGCGTCTGTATTTCAGGGAAGAGAATGGAGCAATATCAGTATTGTTTTGAAATGACAAATCTTCACTACAGATTTGTCATGGTGACCTTTAAAGTTAGTGTGATCTATGGATTCAGGCTTATTTGCATACTATACTTTTCCCACATGTTTTTCAGGTGTATGGCAGCTTTTCAGAGAAGGTATTAAAAAAAGCAGAGCATGACAGCATGAACAATTTAGTTTGGGAAATTCTGAATTTGTTTTTAAATGACCCATTAACAGTCACCTTTGGAGCCGCAACATAAAATGGTTTAACTCGCACAATAGCTACTTTCAAATTTGTCATTTCCACCAGGACGTGCAAAGTGCTGTGTGGAAACTTGTAGCAGAACCACCCCCTGCCCCAGACCCAGTTTAGATAGACACCATGGGCAGGCTGACTGTGCATAATGATTTTAGTTCGGGAGCATGAACTTCATGTCCAGTCATCCACTCAGCAATATGTTGAGCGAGAGCCAGATTATAACACGACACGCAAAATACACGCATGCATCGTACAGTGGGGGTGAGGGGGGTGGGCACACCGCTGATGGGAAATGCAATCAACACAACACAACAACAGTCAAGAAATTTTCCACTGACGTTCTCTTTTGTGTTCTATCGTCAAAATTGAAAGGTGGTCTGAGAAAGTGCTTTCGCTCTGCGTCATTCACTGGATACTGTGTTAGGTGATGGCTCCTTTATCATTTTGTTAGACTTGTTTGGACTTTACAAGCTCCTTGTCTTTCCCCTGAATCTGGAATCTCTTTGTGATACTGAGCCAGTGCTTGGAAACTGCTTCCTGAACCAAGTGGAGCCTTCACAGCCAACTGGCTCTTTGCATGTGTCACTCTGGCTGGAGGTGGGAGACTGGTTTTGGTGCTGGCAGTGTGTTTGGCCACGTTGGGTGATGACTGTGCAAATGTTGTAACATGGTCAATACGCTGCCTAGGTGCGACCCGTTGTTTGTTCAACCCCACCGTGAATTCAGAGGTACAACAACCCAGCTGGTAGAGCTGCTGCCTGACAAATCCAGCGGCCTGGGCTCAGTACTGACCTCTGGTGTGAAATTTGTACACTCGCCCTATGACTGTCTGGGTTTCCTGTGGTTTGTGGGTTGGTAGTTAACTGGCCCAGAACCAGATTCCTGATAGTAAGCTGGGTATCAAATTAGGCCATAGAACGTTACAGCACAGTACAGGTCCTTCAGCCCATGATGTTGTACCGGCCTTATAACCTACTCTAAGATCAATCTAACCCTTCCCTTTACATAACCTTCCATTTTTCTAAGAGTTTCTTAAATGCCCCCAGTGTTTCTGCCTCCACCACCACCAATTGGCGGGGAACGTGGTGAGACAAAGGTTACAGGGAATACTACTGGAGGAACGAGGTTGCTCTGTGAGCCACCGTACACTTGATGGGCCAAGAGGCATCCTATTTGGTGAGGGACAATGCAAATGGAGGAGTAAAGGCAAAGAACTGTAACATGTGCTTCACTATTACTGTTTCACACTGTCACACAGGTCAGATGTCCAGCATCCATCTCCAGATTGGTAAAGACAGTGTAAAACTGTGTATAATTTATCCTTACTATATATATATATATTTTCTGTATGATACTATGTGCCTGTAATGCTGCTGTATGCAAGTCTTTCATTGCACGTGTGCATACGCATACTTGTGCAGGTGACAATAAACTTAACTTTGACTTTATTTCGGCTGCAGGATGTTTTGGTATTGTCAAGGGTGCTATGTAAAAACAAGTTATTTCCTTTGCACCCTTACAAATTGCTGGCTGTGTACTTCTCCCGCTAACCCGGTGCAGCATCGCTCTCCACGATTCACTGAATGAATCGTCAGTAAACGACACATCAGTGGAACTAAAGAAATCGGCAGAGATGGGAATAAGCTCTTACAGGTGAGATAATGGAGCCAAAACCATTTTGGAAGCAGCTTTGTGGAATCAATTGGTTCTGTGATCTTTTCTCATCCTTGACTTTGTCATACATTGTGTTTCTGGTGTAGCTATGCACCAGTGGCAGCTAAATGAGCAGACAATTCACCAAATACTCTACGTTACAATCAAAACACTCCAAAAGACGGACACGGTTACCCAGCGCTATGAGAATGCCATTGCACTGACAGTGTTCTCTGTAACAATCACTTTTCGTTGGTAGCTGTTGGTGTTGGTAAAACTTGAAATCCCTCCCATCCTTCCCCAGTTATCTCTCTGCTGCATCCCAGCATGTGTGTAAGACTTGCTGGTGGTCAGCCCTGGTAGTGGGTGTATCTGAAAACTAGGGTAGAGGGAAGGTTCTGATGGACTTTATCATACCCATCGCTGCGCTGCTGCTACACGGCGGGCACTGACACGGGAAATGATGGTGAGGCTCAAATGGTGGATGTCCACAGGCAGGAGAAATTCCTGAGCTACTGAACGGAGAGTATGGAGACAGGGATGTGAGGGATAGGTGGGGAGATGATTGGGAGTGAGGGGAGGGAGAGGGAGAGGACAGGGAGTGGTGGGACTGGGAAATGCAGGAGAGGGAGTGAGATGGGGAGATGAGGACAGAGGGAACAAGGGGAGGGCTGTGAGGGGATGGGGAGGGAGGGATGAGAGAGGAGTGAGAGTGACGTGATGGGTAATGCGAGGACGGACATTGAGGGAATGGGCATTGAAGGGGCAAGGCATGAGGGGACGGAGAGGGGGATAGGGAGGGAGGGGATGGGCATTGAGGGAATGGGCATTGCGGGGCCAGGCATGAGGGGACGGATAGGGAGAGAGGGAACAGGGAGTGAAAGAATGGGGAATGAGGGGATGGGGAGTGAGGGTGATGGGATGGGTAGTGTGGGGACGGACATTGAGGGAAGAGGCATTGAAGGAGCAAGGCATGAGGGGACGGAGAGTGAGAGGATAGGGAGAGAGGGAACAGGAAGTGAAAGGATGGGAAATGAGGGGATGGGGAGTGAGAGTAACAGGATGGGTAGTGAGGGGATGGACATTGGGGCAAGGCATGAGGGGACAGAGAGGGGATAGGGAGAGAGGGGATGGGTAGTGAGGGGATGGACATTGAGGGAACAGGCATTGAAGGGGGAAGGCATGAGGGGACGGAGAGTGAGAGGATGGGGAGAGAGGGAACAGGGAGTGAAAGGATGGGGAATGAGGGGATGGGTAGTGAGGGTGACGGGATGGGTAGTGCGGGGACGGACAATGAGGGGGAAAGGCATGAGGGGACGGAGGGTGAGAGGATGGCCAGAGAGGGAACAGGGACTGAAGTGGCTGGCGTTGAGAGGGCAGGGAGGAGAGACCAGGTCTCACATCTAAACCCTCAACCCGGTGCGGTGCCAAAAAGCTTAGCAGAGAAACAAAAGGACAGTTGCTACCAATGAAACTGGATTCTGTGACAGAGGACGTGAACATGTTTCAAACATCAAAAATCAGGAAGCGTTTCAACAACCTCTACTGTATGCTCTGCACCAACCCCACTGGGATGAGCCCCAACAGCTGGGTGGAAGGAGGGTTTCCAGGCACTGCCTTTATCAGTGAAGAGGAAAGTGGTCACAAAACACATCTGAGCCAAAGATATTTTCATGACAGGGCAACACAGACCATGATATCCTCTCGTACATTTGCTCCACTGCCTCCCGATAAAAGCAGTGGCCTCTTTATTGACTAGTCCTATTGCGAGGAAAGGTGAAGTGGGGGCCATGCAGCACACAGTGGAGATAACAAGGTGAATGAGCAGCAGCACGTACCAGTCGAGGGTTAATGTCCTCAGGGATCACTTATTGTTATTCTGAAAGATAATATCAAATAAAGATGGCAGACAGGCAAGGTCAAAGGTTACAGATCATGAAGACAAAAGCACATGTGAAGAGCTCTTCCCTGCTGTGGACAATTCTGCATCGCACAAACAAGCTCAAACCAAGGCCCTCACAAACAAAAAGGTACAGGTGCCTAGAGAGGACAGACATTCATTGTCTGGACCAGTGGTATTCACTCACCTTCTGTCAGGCACCAGACTCCCAGGAGTGGTCCTGCTCCATGGGTAAAGGGAGAAGTGCTTTCAGTAACAATGCCAGAGAGTGCCTCAGCCTGAGGCCTTGTCGTACCCTCAGCTGCCAATTTCCAGCCCTGGACGTTTTCTGATTGAAGGCAGACCATCCATTAGAAAACAGGAATGGAGTAAGTTCAGGACTGGAACTTCCGCACAGGCCCTTTAGTTTCCTAGAAGCCTGTTTTTTTTTCATCTCTGGAGACAGAGCTCCCCATCCTTCTGGTGGTCTTCCCACTTGGAAGGAAGAGGTAGGGATACACGACCCCAAGCAACAGCTCCGACAGCATCTCCCAACCAAAAGCCCCAGGGAAACCCAAATCACGGGAAAAGAGGTTACAGGACTCCATCTACCCCACCAGAATCTCACTGGTCTAGACATTGTTTGCCTTTTGGGCTAGTTTTAGTGATGTGTGTCAATGCTTCTTTATATGGCGATGCACATTATGTAGCAAGGCAATTTACAGAACCTGGATGTTTGTCCCCTGTAGGAACCCGTACTGGTCCCAGAGCAGTTCAGTCCGGGTCAGCTAGAACCCCTGCCGGTCCCTGCGAAGACAAAAGTTAGGTCATTACTAACACCGGCTGTCTGACAGCTTGTGCTCTTTCTCCGCCAGTTTCTCCCTCCCCCCTTCTCTTGAAGGCCATCATCGATCTCCGGATGTCTGTTGCCTTCTGTCCCCATGGTCAGCGTACTGTTATCCCCGCGGGAGACTGGCAGCAAGATGTGGTCCAGAACAAACTGAGGTGGGGGCAGACTCAGCGACATCTCTCGAAAAAGAAATGTGGTTAAAGACACAGAAGGGTGGAAGACGTACAGGAGTGTGGGAGAGGAATGCGATTAACAGATAGTATCACCAAAGAACTAGGATAGACATGTTGATGCCGAAGCCCTCTTCTATGCTCCACGTTTCTTTGTATTAATCGGTTCCTTAAGTGGACAGGGCATTGAAATAGACCTTTGGGCCCAACTTGCTCAAACCAAAAGGTGCTCTCCTAAGGTAATCCCATTTGCTTGCCTCTGACCCACGACCCACTAAACTAGGGGTTCCCAGCCTTTTTTATATGCCATGGGCCCCTACCATAAACCAGGTTGCAAACCCTTGCTCTCAACCTTTCCTATCCATGTGCTTATCCAAATATCTTTTAAATGTTGTTATTGTACCTCCTTCAACTGCTTCCCCGGCTGCTCGTTTTACAAATACACCACTCTCTGCATGGAGAAGAAGTTGTCTCTCAAGTCCCTTTTGAATCTTTGTTTGTGAAGCCTCAAACCACCAGGCTCAAGAACAGCTACTTCCCTTCAAATATTTCGTACTTGAACAAACCTGCACAACCCTAATTACTACCTGAATAGAGCAACACTCTGACCACTTCGCACTACCATGGAACTTGATTTCATTATTTTTTGTTCTAATTGCCTTCTCTTTTATATCACTTTGCATAATTTGTAATGCTAATTTATGTTTTCTCATAAACTTTGTATATCCATTGTGCCTATGCATACACGCACTTGTGCATATGACATAAACTTGACTTTGACTAGTATTACAATAGACAATAGGTGCAGGATTAGGCCATTCGGCCCTTCGAGCCAGCACCTCCATTCACTGTGATCATGGCTGATCATCCACAATCAGTACCCTGTTCCTGCCTTCTCCCCATATCCCTTGACTCCACTATCTTTAAGAGCTCTATCTAACTCTTTCTTGAAAGAATCCAGAGAATTACAACTCCATTTATTTACCTACCTTGTATCTTTTTTCTCTTGCTTTCTCTACCTGACAAAGATCTGCTTCCAGCACTGCACTAGTGAGACAATTCTTCCATTTCAATCCTTAAGCGATCCTTAGCTCTCCCATTGATCTCAATAGTGGGTACTTGATGACCCAATGGTGTTGAAAAATGGCATCTGCACCATGTCCTCTCCATGCACCCTACTCTGCATGTGACCCAGAGTGTAGACAATTTCTTCCACTGAGGTATGGTCCAGAGGCAGGTCAATGGGACTAGACAGTTTAAATGTTTCGACATGGAGTAGATGGGCCAAAGGGCCGTACTTTTCTATGACTCGATGACTCTAAGGGCCCAAGAGATGATAGGAGAGCAAGCTGACTCACAGCACCAACCAACTCCCCCTGTCCACTGCAGTCTCAGCCTAACAGACTTTCTCACAGAGCATGGATTAGATTTTAATGTAGAAGTGAGAGAGCAGCTGCGTCACGGCCTGGTTCGGAAATTGCACCATCTCGGATCGCAAGACCCTGCAGCGGGTAGTGAGGTCAGCTGAGAAGATCATCGGGGTCTCTCTTCCCACCATTACAGACATTTACACCACACGCTGCACCCACAAAGCAAACAGCATTGTGAAGGACCCCACGCACCCCTCATACAAACTCCTCTCCCTCCTGCCAGCTGGAAAAAGGCACCGAAGCATTTGGGCTCTCACGACCAGACTATGTAACAGTTTCTTCCCCCAAGCCATCAGACTCCTCAATACCCAGAGCCTGGACTGACACCAACATACTGACCTCTACTGTGCCTATTGTCTTGTTTATTATTTATTATTATTTGTTGTAGTGCCTGCACTGTTTTGTGCACTTTATGCAGTCCTGGATAGGTCTGTAGACTAGTGCAGTTTTTGTGTTTTTTCTTACGTAGTTCAGTGTAGTTTTTGTATTGTTTCATGTAGCACCATGGTCCTGGAAAACTTGTCTCATTTTTACTATGTTCTGTACCAACAGTTATGGGTGAAGTGACAATAAAAAGTGACTTGACTTGGCTTGACTTGAAAACATCTCTGTGAGAGCAGATTTTAACCTCAGTTCATGGAATAGGCCACTGGGTGGCAGTGTAACAGTGGTGCAGCAGGATTCAACTTTGAATAATCCAAAGGAAAACTCTGTATTTCAAAGGTATGCAGCTGACACGTATAACAGTGAGTCCCGGTTTATGTGTCAGATAATTAAACCCATTGCCAATAGGATTGTCAGGCAGTTCAATTGAGGAGTTAAATGGTCATCTTGTACCTGCAAATTCAATTTTCATATTGAGACGTGTCCTGACTACAAAGGGTCAGAATATCTGTTTAAAACTGCATTTAATCAGTGGCCTAGATGAGGCCTGATCCCATTTCATGACATCTTTGAAAATTTCTCACACACAGAGGATGGAAGAGAAAGCTAGAATTCTGATGAGCTGTTAGCTTTCCAATTACAACCTCCTCCTTATTCTTCTTCCATCGGGCTCTGTCAACCCTTCAGTGTTTCACTGATCATTGTATTGGGGTAGGCTATTTGGCCCTCCAACGGTTTCTATCATTCATTTAGAGCAGGGGTCCATGGACCCCTTGCTTAATGATATTGGTCCACAGCATTAAAAAGGTTGGGAGACCCTGAGTTAGAACATTCTGAATAATATCCCTTTTTCTTTATTAATGCAATCGTGACCAGTAGCCAGATCAGAGATGCTGATCAAGTCAACCAGTTCCCAAAGAGAACTCTGATAGGCCAATCAGATGGTTCACTGCTGCTCAGCGATAGGACACAGAAAAATCATATGTACAATTAAGAAACATTAAAAAATAGTAGAAATACTGGAGTCATGATGATCATGATGAAGTCTGCTGGAGAGAGACACTTATACACATGCTGTCCTCCATAATTCAAAGAGATTGAAGGATAAGGTTGCAGGGTGACAAAACGTGGCAGGAGCACTTGGAACTAAAAACTAATCCCTACCGGGAGAAAACAGCCCCTGTTCTTTCCCTACTTCAGTATCTACCTGGGCTCCCTTTCCCTTCCTGCCAAAGATCTATCAATCTCTGTTGTGACATTTTTAATTGGCACCCTCTCCAATCCCAGCCCATTTAGCCTTTTACTCTGGCAGGGGTTGGTTGGTTGTTACCAGCTGTCTCGTGTCAGAGTTCCTCCTAAATTTTATCTGCCATCTCAGTAACACTTAGGTATCAAGTCTGAAGAGCTTCTTCCCTTCCTTGGCTGACCCCTCTCTTCGGCAATATTGAGATGTTTAGAACCAAGTTCACCATCACTATGCAGTTGTGGTCTCCTTGCCTGAAGAAATACAAACTGCCTATATGTGCCATCCTTCCTATAATGTACCTGGTCCTCTCATTTTAGAAAGGATGTAGAAGCTTTAGAGAGGGTGTCAAGGAGATTAACCAGGATGCTGTCTGGATTAGAGAGCGTGCCTTATGAGGATGGGTTGAGCGAGCTAAGAGGATGGGAAGTGACTCAATCGAGCTACGTAAGATGATAAGAGGTACAGATAAGGTGAACAGCTGGAGACTATTTCTCAGGGTAAAAATACCTCATACGAGAGGGCATCATTTTAAGGTGACTGGAGGAATGCATTGCGGGGATATTACAGGCAAGGGTGTTTTTACACAGAGAGTGGTGGGTGTATGGAATATGCTGCTAGAGATGGTGATGGAGGCCAATACATTAAGGAGATGTATGAGAACCTTAGGCACATGGATGAAAGAAAACTGAGGGCTATGTGAAAGGAAAAGTTCAGATTGATCTTAGAGAAGGTAAAAAGCTTGGCACAAGATTGGATGCCCAAGAGCCTGTACTGTGCTGTAATGTTCTATGTAAGTCACACCAAGGGTTTGTTAGATACATTCTTGGGATGTGAAACTTTTCCTATCAGGAGAACAGAAGTGACTCATAATCTTAGGAACAGCAAATAGGAAGCTATTTCATGGAAACAAAAAGTCTTAGAGGACTGGACAGAGGAGTTGAGGGGCTGAAGAGTGTAAAGCTCAAGATGATGATCTCAAGATCTTAAGCGGCAGGTCATTTAAGATTGAAGTAAGGGGAAGGACCTCAGATGGTAGTAAATCTTTGGCAATCCCTTCCAAGCAGGCTGTGTAATCGTATGTAGCGATGCTGGTGGGTTTTTGGGCAGAAGGAGAGGCAGGGCGTATGAGGCCATGGATAAGGAATGACGGATTTTGCAGGGAAAATAAAGATAGTAGACATGCAGTGATCTTACTGAAAGGTAGGTCTGCATAGTGTGGAGATAAAGCCACTAATAGCTATTACTCTTCACCTAAACAGCTGATCATGGATCCACAAAACACTAGATGTTGGAATCTGAAACGATCAAAAAAGATGGAGGAACTCAGAGAGTCAGGAGGGAAATGGGCAGCTGGCATTCCATCTTCACCTGAAACTTTGACTGTCTATGGTTACTGCCTGTGTCAGTAAGCTCTTCCAGCAATTTGGTTTTTGCACCATCTTATTACCTTCATTTCCCCTACACTCCTACAACCCTCGCTTCTGGCTGGGCTTGTTGGTCTCTGTCTGGGTTTCTCAGAGTTACGAGAAGCTTGTGTGTGTTGATCCTCTTCCATCTCTGGAATGTGGCGTACACATTCACTACACCAGAGTATCAATGGCCCACTTAGCAAGTTAGTGCTCCAACCCATTCACAAGTATGACTTAAATATCCTTGGTCTTGCACCATTCATTTGTATTGCCTCTGCTGACACGCCAGTGTATGTCAGAATCTTTCCTTCCCTCCTTCCCCTCCCTCCACATCCACCACGACTTTCATGCTCGCTGCTACTTTTGGCGTCATCACCCTGGCAACATATTTCCACTAACAGATTGTTTAGAGGCAAGAGAAGGCAGAACTCAGTGTACATGGCGTGAGGGGCAGTGAAGGATGACCTGGGCTGAAGGTGGCCATGACAACAGAGATGTAAGGGTCGATCTCAGTAGCTGCACAGCAGTGAAAATGGGTACCACAGGGAAACAGCTCCTTGTGCCATTACATAGTGGAAACAATTTCTCCCCCTTTCCCCCCGGAAGGAGTGAGAATTGAACAAAACTGACAGCATACAGCACGGGCGTTCAACCTGGCTGTTGACTGATAATGATTGTTGATCTGGAACCCAAGCTTCCTTCCTCATGCAATATTCCTTCTAAGGTGTGCGCTTGTAGTGCACAAAGGAATTTAAACTGCACACAAAAGGTTGTCACCCCTCTACCCCATGTGCAATCCCATTTCCTTTTCCAGTTTCTGAGGCAGAAGGTGTTGACAAGATGGAGTTTACGATGATCTGTCTGCAGATTTTAGAACTCACTTATTTATATGCTTTTATTGAAGAAATTATTCAGTGTTCACTGTTGTTGTCACTGGGCAAAAAAATTGCACAGCGCAAGATTTTTGTGCACACTGGTCATTACTAATTAGAGGGAACATTGTCCGCATCTAACCTCAACTACAGCCCAATATTTGACACTCTGTCATGTATTTATCTCATTTCCTCTTAAAAGGGTCAATACAATCCACTTCAACATCTCCGCATGATATAGTCTCTTCCTTATGACCACACTGAGTAAAGCGAATTCCTGAGCGGGTTCAGCAGGAACAAGGTTTCAGCAGTGACCACCGGGTCTGGAGATGAGGTGTCAGCCAACACAGTCCTGGTGGGAATTCCTCCAGCCCTCCCCTCTTCTCCACGCCAAAGAACACCTTCCACCCACCATCGGCTTCCAAACTTCTGTCCCACCAATCCACCTCTGTGGAATGAGATATAGCAGACTGGAATTTTTCTAAGCTTTGTGTAAATTCCAGGCCGTGTAAAAACCAGTCATTATTTTCTGCATTACCACTGACGTAACCTAACACTTGCTTAGTCCTTTTGGTTTATGGCCCTGTTCTCATATAACAACAGGAACTAAAACTGGGACACCCACCACCACACCTTAGGAGTTTCTTCCATTATGTTATTGGTTGACATTCCTTTTTTAAACTCTTAAGCAAAATCAGGGCTCTTGGAATGAAAACTGCATCATGTTCTTTTACACTGTAAAGCTGTATCCCACTAATTTCCTATCCTGTCTTTACTTTCTGCAAACACAATATAATTAATATTGGGATCAAATGGAAAGTACAGAAAGAAGTTGAATGACTTATATATAGGATGTTGGTCATCTGAATCTGGTGAAATGTGGACAGTTTTTATGAAGGATAGTGGGAGTCAATTACTAGCTAGCATTGCATACAAGAATTTTCGAAGACTTCGTAGACCAAACTCAAGGGTTTTTTGATCAGACTGAAGGTAACTGAAGTAGGGTGGGTCCTGAGAGCCTTACAGCTCAGTCCTGTTGCTGCCCCCTTTCCGCGTCACCCAGTCAGCATCGTTGCTTTAAAAAGGTGTAAGCTCAGTGGCTAAATTGCACTGAGTGGGGAGAAGTCTTCCACGACTGAACTGGGATTGTATGCCAACATCCATCACTACTTGAGGAACAATACTGCCCAGTATGGATGCTGATAATTCTGGAGGTGCACAATGATGTTCAATTTGGGAACATAAAGATTTTTTTGTGAAAGGTGGCGCTGTTTGGAAATATCAATATGCACTCATGTGATTGCAGGTGCCCCTCACACCTCTTTTCTTAGGTTCCAACAATGTTAAGAATCCACTGTCCCATCCACACATCCCACCTTCATGCCCCCCTGCCTTGGCTCATAGAGACCTCTGTGCTCTCTGCCCATCTGACCCCTTCTCCCAAACGAGCAGTATCTGCTCCTTCAGATACTGAGGCCCCAGGCTCGGACATTCCATCGTGAAAACGTGTTCTCTCGCCCTCAGTATTGGGACATCCTTCATCCCTTCCTTTGTGACAAAGTGTTTTCACCCGCTGCTCTAACTTCCATTTAGGTGGTTTCAATGAAGAACTAGATTTATATTCTTCTTTCTGCCAGCCCCGCTTCTCTGATTTGCCTTGGCCCATGTTGAAAAAAAAATCCATTAATCTGGTGCACTTGGAACTTGTGGTAAAGAGCAAGTCGATTTTCTGGATGCTACTGATATTAATATTCCAGCACAGTTTTGATTTTTTAATCTGTTATGACAGTAGAATAATAAATTTTCCAGTGAACCCCATAACTTTAAGTGGAATTCCTGCTACGTTTCACAGGAGGATGGGAAGCAGCAGCAGTGTGAGTGTGGAAATCAGGACCCTTATGATGGGATATCTGTACTGGGGTCCCAAAGGGTGAAGGGGAGTGTGGAAACTGGGGTCCCAGTGTGTGTGGGAGAATGGGAACTGAAGACTTTGCGTGTGCGCTGAGTATGGGAACTGAGATCCCGGCGTGTGTGGGAGTGTGGGGACTAGGGGTTGGTCCCAGTGTGTGTGGGAACTGTGGTTCCCATTTAAGGATTGGGGTCCCAGTGTGTGTGTTTGTGTGAGTATGGGAACTGGAGTCCCAGTGTGTTTGGGAACTGAGGTCCCAGTACGTTTGGGAGCCTGGCAACTGGTGTCCCAGTGTGTGTGGGCATGTGGGAACTGAGGTACCGATGTGTGACAGATTATGGCAGCTGGAGTACCAGTGTGTGTGGGAGGATGGGAACTGGGGTACTGATGTGTTGTGTGAGGATGGGATCTAGGGTATTGATGTGTGACCGAGTATGGGAACTGGAGTACCCATGCATGATGGAGTATGGGAACTGGGGTCCCAGTGTGTGGGGGAGGTTGGGATTTGGGGTACCTGTGTGTGACAGAGTATAGAAATAGGGTCCTGAAGGGTGAAAGGGATTTAGGAATTAGCACTCAATGAGTCAGGTGCTCAACCATTGGGATTTCCAATCCGAAAGCAGATTATCAGACCTTTTGTGTACTTGCTGACTTTGAGAAGAGTGGGGTGATTTTATTGCATCATGTAGGAATCTGAGTCGGACTGACTGGCAATTTGTCGAGATGATGTTTCCCCCAGTGGGGGTATCTGTAACTAGATAAGTCATTGATAATGTATATTCAATCCTATGATGGACTATGTTTTGAAAAATGGTTGAGGACAAGATCAGTCCAAACAGCAACATCTGGGTTAGCAATCTCAATTATCATGAAATCAAAAATAAAATTCAATTTTAAAAACACAAGTTAAGCCATTTAAAAAAAATATTATGCAGGGCTTTATCAGCAAGATAATAAAAAGTATTCATAGTTATAAGCTGCTTCACCCATCAGTTATACCTGATCTCCAGGGAAAGCACTGCAGAGGTGGTGGGGGGTGGGGGAAGAAGCGTTCAACCCATGGATCAGGATTGTGAGGCCGTTGGTCTCAGGCTGGTCAAAGGCCTCAGTGTTTCCTTGTGGTTTCGCGGTGAATGGGGCTACACAGGCCAGACTGCTGCTTCCTCCTTCAACAGACCCAGCAATAAGCACACCACTGTAGCAGAGGCACCCTTTAGCTATGCCCTGGGTCAATTTTTTTGTTAAATTGACTGTACTTCAAAAACATTTGAGCAGCTTGCAGGAATAGCTATTATAAGGAGTCAGCTGGGGATACACCTGGGGCGGGGGGCGGGGGGGCAGAGCAAATGGAATGAGCGAACCAGACAGAGGCAAGTACAGATACACAGACAGAAAAGGAAGGAAAAAGACACTCACTCAACTAGACAGCTGAACAGGAGATGACAGAGAGAGGAGAAACACAAGAAACATAGAAACATAGAAAATAGGTGCAGGAGTAGGCCATTTGGCCCTTCGAGCCTGCACCGCCATTCAGTATGATCATGGCTGATCATCCAACTCAGAACCCTGTACCTGCCTTCCCTCCATACCCCCTGATCCCTTTAGCCACAAGGGCCATATCTAACTCCCCCTTAAATATAGCCAATGAACTGGCCTCAACTGTTTCCTGTGGCAGAGAATTCCACAGATTCACCACTCTCTGTGTGAAGAAGTTCTTCCTCATCTCGGTCCTAAAAGGCTTCCCCTTTATCCTCAAACTGTGACCCCTCGTTCTGGACTTCCCCAACTTCGGGAACAATCTTCCTGCATCTAGCCTGTCCAATCCCTTTAGGATTTTATACGTTTCAATAAGATCCCTCCTCAATCTTCTAAATTCCAACGAGTATAAGCCTAGTTGATCCAGTCTTTCATCATATGAAAGTCCTGCCATCCCAGGAATCAATCTGGTGAACCTTCTTTGTACTCCCTCTATGGCAAGGATGTCTTTCCTCAGATTAGGGGACCAAAACTGCACACAATACTCCAGGTGTGGTCTCACCAAGGCCTTGTACAACTGCAGTAATACCTCCCTGCTCCTGTACTTGAATCCTCTCGCTATAAATGCCAGCATACCATTCGCCTTTTTCACCGCCTGCTGTACTGCATGCCCACTTTCAATGACTGGTGTATAATGACACCCAGGTCTCGTTGCACCTCCCCTTTTCCTAATCGGTCACCATTCAGATAATAATCTGTTTTCCTGTTTTTGCCACCAAAGTGGATAACCTCACATTTGTCCATATTAAATTGCATCTGCCATGAATTTCCCCACTCACCTAACCTATCCAAGTCACCCTGCGTCCTCTTAGCATCCTCCTCACAGCTAACACTGCTGCCCAGCTTCGTGTCATCGAAGGGACACAGATAACTGAGCAGGGAAATCAAAATGAGAGAGGCAACCATGACAGGCAAATGAGCAACACAGCAAAAAAAACCTCACACAATGAAATGTTCAGACACAGCGGCATAGGAAGAGTTAAGGTCAGGGAACAGAAAAACAAACGGGAAAAGGAGGGAAAGTTTGAAAAGCAAGAGAGGTTGCAGGAATAGGGACGAAAACACAAGGGACAGCTAGAACTGGGCTAGATATTCACACTGCAGGGACATCTCACCAATGGATGGAGCTCATGAGAAGGCAAGGTTATACACAGCCAGCGGAGTTAGCTCGGTAGGTGAGCTGAATGAGCATATCTTGTTCCATTCTTGACTAGAAATATAGCTCAAAGAAAGAATCCATATGAGAGAAGCAATTCCTAAACTTGACCCTTCCTCAGCTTGGGTGAGATCGGCCACTGTAAGCTGACCTGTATAATTTCTATAGGAAGGGGAACTGTCTATCTGGTTTGCTGGGAGCCAGCAGCAGCTCAAATAGCCTCACATGCAGTAATAGATAAGTAAGTGTATTGATTTTTTAAAACTTAATTTTCATAGCCCTTTTGAAATGAGAATTGCACAAATTTGCAGACTTCTAAGCACAATTTGTCTAACCAAAATTTAATACCTGACTAAACTAAATTTTTATGTTTCAGTTATAAAATTCTATTATATAGTGATCACTGGGTCTTAAAGATACTTAATTTCAAGATTGTCAATGAATCTTTTTCTTATTACAGAATGTTAAAAGTAAATTCACTTGTTCTTCCACTGGTTTCTTAACACATTAATCCAGAAAACCATCCCTGAAACATTCCTCCACACTATTACTGTTAAGTTGTTATCGCCAGTCTCTTGGGACTATTGCACCCTCCAGTTATACGTACCTCTAATTTCCAGATATATACCCTACATTGCCTGTCCTGCTTGGGGAGTCTATGAACAAACTCCCACCAATATTTTCTGCCTGGTACTCATCCCAATCCAATCCTAGCTTCAACTTTTCTGAGAGAAGATCATTTATCTCCTTTTATCCTGTTGTTTAAGATGAGGATTGACCCAATTCTTCTTCTTATGTTGTCAATTTTGCTTACTTTTTCTCAGAATTAAGTATCCTGGACTACTTAGACTTCAATCGAGATTGCTTTGCAATAACATCGCTGTAATGCCAATTAAATTTTACTCATTTATTTCTATTTGTGTCATTCATTTACCCATCCTGTTATGAGTTCAAATAAAGAGTCCATGGCTTTGTTTTCTTGCCATTTTCCCCCACTCTGACTCTAAGTGGAAGTACACTCTTATACTTTCAGGCACGTCTTGTTGAAAGAGAATTGATCATGATCCATTTTGCTCCTCTGCAATGTTGCTTTACTTCATGACCCTGTTCCATCCTCCTTACCTCTGTGTGCTGAGTCCATCCTGCAACCTCAAAAAATATTGTGAGAATACCCACCTGGAGTTGGTAAAGCACACTGATTGATTGCTAGATCGGAGTAGGTGACTGACAACTCATTGCAACTCAGATGATCATGGTCTAGGGGGCAACTCAAATTATTCTAAGACCACTGGGTGGAAATGAAATGGGAGATTGCATGGAGAGTTGATATAAGTGTTTGTTATAACCCCTAGCTGCTGCTCAGCCTCGTCCCACCCAAATGGGCAGACCATCATTTCAATAAATACACAGGGGCATCGCCAGGTCAAGACATTGGCACAGTCTGGGATTGTGATTACCTAATCTCCTTCCGCTTCATTTTCTAGGTAAGGCACTTTCAGAGAATTCTTACCTGGGGACCCCGGGCGGAGCTCGGTTAGGCCGGGAGGGGACCTGAGGTGGAGCCCCAAATGAATCGGTCCCAGGTCGAGAGGGGATTGGCGGGGCACTGCCGGGTGGTCCTTGAGGAGGTGGTCCAGAGGGAGGTGGTGGACCAGGGGCAGGGCCACGGGACAGAGGCCTGACAGGGGGAACAGCAGGAGCTCTTCTCTGTGGTGTTGGACTTGAGGTTGGAGATCTAGGGGGGAAGAAACCAATGGAAATCATTAATAATGCAATATCACAGAGAGAAAGAGGCGGATTCGGCATAGAAAGCGCACATCATGGCTGCACTGTGCCGTCTCTTTGCATCAATCAGGTGAGATTGGGGTAGGATTCGTGTTTACCTACCTTCTCCCAGATGGTATTTCCCTGACTCCCAGCCAGGAGTCATCTACAGGTGGTGGGAGAGGGGTGCTAATGGTGCTGGTGTTGATGTCACCGATGATATTCAAGGCTTCCTTCAGCGCATGGTACATCCGTAACATCTCCTCACGGCGCTGCGCCTGCTCGGCAGACTCTTCCATCAGGACATTCTGGTCTGCACAGGAGTAGAGCTGGGCAAGGAGTTCAGAGTGAATGAAGTCCTTCGTCTGTCAGGCAAAGGACACCAGTTAGTCCTGCACTTAATTTCAAACCCTTTTACAAATGACAGCTAAACCACCCGACATAAAGTGAACAACTGGGATCACGGTTATGGTCACAACCAAGCACTGGCCTGGGAACCAGGTCACGTGAGAGTTGCAGCAAAGACTGGGTCAGGAGCAAACCTAGTTCCAGGCTCAGACCACAGGCCAAGGTCCAAGTCCAGATGTGTTCACTCGAAGATCAATACGACGGCTCAAATCTAGGCCCAGAATCAGTCCTAACCCTCCTTGGATCTTCCCAACCAAGTTAGCCTCTAAACTTGTCCAAAACACCAGCTTCTGATAAAAATAAATGCTTAGACTAATAGACTTCCCATAATAGAGACAACCAACAGGGAGGAGCTTGGCAACTTTGACACAAAACAGCAGCTCTCCAGACCTTCACACACCAAATAGGTCCTTCAATGACGGAAAAGTGGAACCAGTGACTTCACTTCTGAAGGTATGACCCTGATCCTAGTGAGATGTTGCAGTAAGGCCTCTGATTGGAAGGATGAGTGTAGGATTGGATTCTCTCACTTGCCGCACTAGGAATGACTTGTTCAGGAATAGCAGGTAAAACAAAAGAGGTGACAATGATATTTAGAGCTCAATAGTCTAAATGCCATTCTCTCCTGGGCAGAGTGGATGGGTGAGGGGTCGTAGTAAAGGTATACTCCTTAAAATACCTACAAACATTGTTTTAAACATAACTCAGACATTATCCTCCAAGTCTGTATCTTTTAAAGTTCAAAAGATAACAAGGAAGACATCAATGAAATTAACTCAGGTTAAATGCATTTTGGCATTAAGAAAGAATTGCATTTACATTCATAAACTTTGGATGTCCCATTAGTCTTCTGGCAACACCTCCCAAACCAGCCCGCTCCTGGATTGGGAGGGACCGCACTTGCATGGGAACATGACCAGACCCAGATCTCCCTCTCACACCATCCCAACCAAAAGATATTACGTCAGTGCTCGGTCAAAATGCAGGACTCCCCGCCAGACCACCAAGATCTTCTCAATGCTACCTCTGGGTGGGTAATCAATGTCTTTCTTTGACAACGGTGCTTGCAACCCAAGAATAAATTTTAGAAAGATTAGTGGCTTAGCCTCGTTTTGCTCTCCCAAGTTCTTTCTCACAAACTGACAGACATATTCTTAAGTAAGTGCAGGGAACCAAAACTGGTGCTCACATTGATGATCATGAGATGCATGATTGTCTTGGGCATGAGGTCCCGGATGGTCTTGTTGACAATACCCATGTATGAGTCAACCAGGTTGCGGATGGTCTCCACCTGCCTCTCCAGCTGGGGGTCCATCGAGTGCATGAAGCTGTCCCCAGAGCCATTCTCTTCACTCTCGGTTTGCTGCTTATGAAGGGGAAAAGAAAATATTAGGTTGTAGCCACAAATAAACTAAAAACTTCAGTGAATCACTCTGCTCTTTAAAGGCCCCAGGGGAAAGGACATCTTCTCCACTGGAGGCACTGAAGTCTTTCTTGTGTAAACTGTTGAACATCCTTTTGGAAATGAGGCAGTGATCAGAGTCCAGTGTCAATATAACCTTACAAGAGGTTTTTGACCTTTGGACCTATCTGATGTTACTAAAAGGCAGAGATTTTCAAAGAGACTCTTCCAAGATATCACATGTTTCCAGGAACGCTATAAATTAAATCATAAACACAACACCACCAGAATATATTGTAAGTGTAGTTAGGCCCTTATAATTACTCACATGGTTCTGGGATACTCACAGAACTTACACATAGTACTGATATGGTCATGAATGGCAAAAGCTTCGGGAGTAAATCCTGGGAGAAAAATCTGGAGCTGGAGTCCCTTGGGCAGTTCTACGTTGAGTTCAACGCTAACTAGCAACTGCCGTGACACTGCTGGTGCTAAATTGTATCGGTCTCTGCCGTTCCTTTGGGTTCACTGGATGCGTGGAGAGGGGAAGCTTGCTACACGGGCAACAGCTTGCTTTCCATATTGTACTGCTCTGGCTTGCGTATCTAGACAGCTAGGATGCAATATCCATGGTTGACCTTGACTGACGAACGCCTTATCATGATCACAAATCACTTGCATAGTCCTTAAATCCACCGAAATTCATTGTCATTCCTCAGACTGCTAAATATGCTTACAGCCTCTAGGCACCACCTAAGGATATTTATAGACACCGATGAGGCCGGATCCCTGACCAGCTAAGACACACTTTCCCTGTCACTCAACTTCCCATCCTGCCCCACCCCAATGTTAAATCTGGCAATATGAAATAGCCCCCACAACTCCTCATTTAATAATATATGCTGCAAACTAAATTTTCTCTTCAATATTTTCTGAAAATAGAATAGAGAATTCTTTTAGTTATTTTTTCTAGAATTAATTATTTCCATTTATATTAAACCTCAGTGTGTAGAGGTTTACAATGGCTGAGAAGGGTCAAATCAAAGAAACGTTTCTCTCAATACGGATTCTTTCTTTGAGCTAAATTTCTAGTCAAGAATG
Source organism: Mobula birostris (assembly GCF_030028105.1). NCBI lineage: Eukaryota > Metazoa > Chordata > Chondrichthyes > Myliobatiformes > Myliobatidae > Mobula > Mobula birostris. The sequence continues at coordinate 20,306,475 of NC_092391.1, read as the reverse complement.
GAACAAAAAAGGCCCTTTCATCTCACCTAACCAGTTAATTCCACAGACTGTGTATAACCTTGCCTTCTCATGAACTCCATCCATAATATTTACTCTCTTGAGGGAAAGCACAGTGTAAATAGTCTCTAATTCTCAAAGGAACTGCTGCATAAATCCAGAAATATTCAACCACCCTCTCCCTGCAAAGATTTGGCCTTTGCCCCTCCCAGGGCACTTCCCTTGCATCCCACTCAGCTACCGTTGGGCCAGATAAAGAATTTCACTGAAGTATTAGGAAGGATAGAAGTTGAGAGTCCATTTCTAAGGCTAGAGAGAACAGAGCAGAGCCTTTGTGTCAAGATGAGGATTATGAAGGAAGTGAAGAGAGATCTCATCATTCAGAGGACTATGATATCTTGGACATTCAGTCACTGAGTACGTTCTACACCACAATCAACAGATTCTTGGAAACCAGTCTAAGGTTTGGAAGTCACTGAAGGAATACCTTCATTCTTTTTCATCAGAGCACAAGAAAACCCAGGGAAGGCCCCAGGGAATGAATAGTATCTCTTTCATAATTGTCAGCTCCAGTGTGATTTAATTTCTAGAGGGACCATCAAACCACTTTGCTCCCTCACTCATACCATTAGTCAGCTGAGAGATTCATCTTCACAGTGCTCCTCTTTCTCACAGCTGATTGGAAAGCAAGCACAAATTTTTCTTAACCATTGGATGATTACTGGCTGTCAATCAAACAAAGTGTCCCCACCCTCCAATCTCTAACACTTGTAAAACAGAACAAAAGTGATAGATATCAATGGCAAAAATGGCAACACTGAGCGTCATAGGAAGTCATTCCTGCCTGTGGCCATCAAACTTTACAACTCCTCCCTTGGAGGGTCAGACTCCCTGAGCCAATAGGCTGGTCCTGGACTTATTTCCTGGCGTAATTTACATATTACTATTTAATTATTTATGGTTTTATATTGCTATTTTTATACGCTACTCTTGGTTAGGGCAACTGTAACGAAAATCAATTTCCCTTGGGATCAATAAAGTTTGACTATGACTATGACTATGATATGATTTCAGGGATTCATAGTTAATTTCTAGCGATCTCCAGGATGTTCCTGAAGCATTAGCAATCCTTTCATTGTGCAGACTCTGGTAACTGTGTATTCCAAGTTCCAAGGAAGTGAATGTTTCATTTCAGAAACAGCCAGATATACACAATTTATTCTCCAAGCCACCTCACAGCTTTTATGACATTGTCCTTAATCACCAGCCAAAGTTTCCTGTTATTAAATGCATCAGTTTCCGACATTGAGTCGCAACTAGTTGGAAAGATATGTTGATATTCAGTGTGCCATCTTTGTAAATGAAGAGGGGGTATGGTACTGGAATGAGGCAGTAATGTCTACATGAGTGACCCCTCCAGCTCTGGGACAGGAAAGGAGGACTACTTCTCACAGCTGTGCAGACGTTGCCACAGAGGGCAATCTCAGCTTGGAGTGCACGTCACCAGTCTTGTCCAATAGTTGCCACACAGCACATGTACCTAGGCGGGAATCTTGTTTGGATTATTGGAAATAGTAACTGGATTATGGGCACTACAATTAGATACTGCCCAACTCCGGCCCCCTAGCCCTGAGTTGATGTAGTAGTAGTAGTCGTAGTAGTATTAGATATGTGATTGTAATATTCATGCTTACAGCAAATATGCTTGTGATCTTAATAAGACAACAGGATTCTTTTTTTTACCAGTGTGAATAGTTTACCTTTTTGATTATTGAATGGAAGCAGATGATTGTTAAATAAAATGTGCATAAATTTACCTTACCTAAATAAGAAGTATTTACCCTAAAATGGTGAGACAATTCAAATCATGTGTCCACAGCCACGGATTTGACAAGCCAGTACTTTATGGTGCACACGATCCTCTATCACGAATACAATGGCCAAGAACACATCATGAATAGAGCATGCACTGTATTAACCACTGGGCATGCAACTCACCAATGGCTTCAGACAGGGAAACACAGCAACCATATCAAGGACACGTGCAAATAACAAAATTGGTTCTAGGTCACGCAAATCTAATACAGACAGACACAACCAGAGGTGGAGCAAAAGAAACTAGCAGTAACTCTGAAATCAGAGAGAAGGAAACTGCTTCTGTTTCAGAAAGGAGGGTAAGAGAGATAAACCTACTTACATTTTCCTTATCCTGGTCATAGGTGATGCAAATTAAACCAATTAAAGGAGGAAGAAAATTCATTCATTCAATTAATCACCCATTTAGCAACTAGGAGCAAGTAGAAAAGAACAAATGAATGGACAAGCAGAGAATTGTTAGAGGCATTCTAATGCACAGCAGACCCACCAGTGAAACAGGACACAGGAAGCGATTGCTGCAACAGAGTTAGCATTCTCACGTTTTATTTTAAATTCAGAATACCAGCACCTCAAAGTACAAGATAAATTGATGATCAAAGTCACCATATACTACCCTGAGATTTATTTGCATGAATTTCATTCCTCCTGTATTTTCTATTCTAAAGGGTTGTGATCAATGTTGCTGGCACTCCTAATCCAAAGTAACACAGACACACACACACACACACACACACACACAGAATTTTGGAGAAACTCAGCAGCTATGGAAAAGAGTAAACAGTCGTCATTTTGGACCAAGACCCTTTTTCAGGACTGAGAAGGAAGGGAGAAGATCTGTTGTGATATGGCCCCTCCTCTTTTTCTGGCCTAAAACAAGAGAAAAATCTGCAGATGCTGGAAAGCCGAGCAACACACACAAAATGCTGGAGGACCTCAGCAGGCCAGGCACCATCTACGGAAAAGAGTACAGTCGACGTTCTGCCCCAATAGATGCTGCCTGGCCTGCTGAGTTCCTCCAGCATTTTGTGTGTGTTGCTTTTTCTGGATAACCTGTTCCGCAAAGCCACAACTGCCATGTTAGGCCAAGTGGTCGTGGAGGTTTTCACTACCCCGAGTGTAACCCTGCCCTCATCATACAACAATCGTTCATGATGGAGGGCAGGAATCCTGGGTGGGTTTTCTCTTTCTCTGCTATAACCAGTGCCGGAGAAGGTTCTGAGAGACGGTAGCTCTGATTTAGAAATCTCCACTCTCTCCTTGTATACAACATAAATTGTTTTAATTTTGCAATTGCTGATGACGTTGTTGGGCAGTTGGGAAATGAAGTGTATTCGGACAATGATACTGCTCAAGCATCTTCAGTTGATTTCAGTAAACACTTACTGCATAAATTATAACAGCCAGAGCTCCTCAAAGGAAGATTGTCAGTATACCCCAGTGTGGAATAAAACCAGAGGTGTGGCGCAGAAAAGAAGGCGTGCTGAAGTTTGGTGAAGTTGCAGTGTGAGCTGCAGATCTCCTTTTAAATGAGAATGTCCGCGTCACAGCGGAGAATCTGAAGAATTTCAGTCCTTGCCACAGGAATTCTGTTGGCTGACTTGGGATGTCTACCCTGATTTGTGATTCTTTGAGCTCACTGTGGCTGGGAAATGAAGCAATCCTTCTCTCTGTCTCTCAGTCTCTCTCTCTTAAACACATAGAATCAATGAGGCATTGAGCAATACAGCACAGATACAGGTCCTTCGGCCCACTGAGTCTGTGCTGTCCACAGTGCCCACCCAGCTAGTCCCAACTTCCGGCTTTTGGCCAAGCACCACCCCTCCATGTGTCCACCTGAGTGCTTCGAAATGATACCAGTGTAACTGCCTCAGCCTCTTCCCCTAACAGCTCAATCCATCTACTCTTTACCCTCTGTGTGAAAAGGTTGCCCTTCAGGTCCCTTTTCCCCTCTCACCCTAAACTAACCTACGCTCCTCCCTGTTTCTGAATTTTCCTAACTCTTCTCTGGACACAGATCTCTATCACTCTATCTGTCCATCCCTCTTTCTCCCTCTCCTCTCTCCCACGACCCCAGAGCAATCAGTGATCATGTGAGCAGGTACCCCACAGCATCTTTCCCTCTTTTAGTGCCTTCTAGTTCTGATAAAGAATTGTAGGTCTGAATCATGAACTCTGTTTTTCTTTTCACGGATGCTGCCTGGCCTGCTGAGTATTTGCATCATTTTCCATTCTTATTTTGACTTCAGATTTCCAGAATCTCCTACGCTTTTCTTTGGGCACAGTAATATTCGAATCAGAGCAAAGATCCCTCTGGAAAATCTCAGCAATGTAAATGGTCGCCCCCCCCCCCAACCCCCGAATCTATCCACCTCTCCACTCCCCTCCCCTACCCAGTCTCCATTCTCACCACCACTACTCACCAACCACAACTGCCTGCTGTATTCCATTTCCCATCACCAGTTATCCGTATGACTGTTCTCTCTCGGACAAAGGTTGCCAGATCGCTGACATAATTAGGAATTTTCTCGTGAACTTGAAACTAGAAGGGCCTGGGGCGGGTCTGCAGTGTTTATTTCACTGTGACTCAGAATAAAGCCCTTCATCCCATTCCATTACAAAGAATCTGGATTTGAATGTGAATCATGAATCTTACAGTCTTATGGCCTACTGCAAACCCCCTTCCTCACCCCACAGCTCCTCGAGACTAGGGCTGAACCTCTGCTGGCAGTGTTGGTGTGATACGTAATGACCTTACTGACAGTCTTGGTGCATGATTATGGGGAACTGAGCAGAGGCCAAGACTGTATTAGCCAGGATATTATTGTTTGATAAAGCGACTCCGGCTTCTTTCCCTTCTGTTTAACAACAGCTTGCATTGAGAGAGCACCTTTCATAGAACACACAGCACAGGCCCGTTGAGCCATGATGCTGTGATGACTTTTAAACCCACTCCAAGTTCAGTCCAATCCTTCTGTCTCACATAGCCTTTCACCTGTGTGCCTTTCTAAGAGTATCTTAAATGTCCACAATGGGTCATCTTCTGCCATCACCCCTGCATGCATTCCATGTACTTCCAACTCTCTGTGTTAAAACTCAGGATAATCAGGGACACGACCCACCCAGCCAACACACTTCTCGTCCCTCTTCCCTCCGGGAGAAGGTTCAGGAGCTTGAAGACTCGTATGGCCAGATTTGGGAACAGCTTCTTTCCAACTGTGATAAGACTGCTGAACGGATCCTGACCCGGATCTGGGCCGTACCCTCCAAATATCCGGACCTGCCTCTCAGTTTTTTTGCACTAACTTACTTCCCATTTTTCTATTTTCTATTTATGATTTATAATTTAAATTTTTAATATTTACTGATTTTAACTATTTTTAATATTTTAAATATTTAATATTTGTAATCCAGGGAGTGGGAAGCGCAGAATCAAATATCGCTGTGATGATTGTACGTTCTAGTACCAATTGTTTGGTGACAATAAAGTATAAAGTATAAACTCTATCTCTGACATCCCTCCCTATACTTTCCTCCAAGTCCTTAAAAGGATGTCCTTTGGTATCAGCCATTGCCGCCCTGAGAAAAGATACTGACTCTCCACTCCATCCGTACCTCTTATCACCTCGATCAAGCCTCCTCTCATCCTCCTCGCGAGCGGCAAAAGCAATGAGACTACAATCAGACAAACCAACTGGGAACATCGACTGTCTATCTCCCCTGCCTAAGCTGCTGGGTTTCTCCAGCGCTTTGTGTGTGTATTAATCAGACAAGGTCTGACACTGAGCCATGTAAGGAGATGTTCGGATAGGTGACCGTAGGAGAGGGAAGGTCATGGTTAGATGGATGGATAGAGAAAGAAATAGGAAAGGTAAATGGAGATATACAAAGTTCAAAATAAATGCATTATCAAAGTACATATATGTCACCACATACAGCCCTGAGATTCATTTTCATACTCAATAAATCTGTAGAATAATAATCATAACAGAGTCAATGAAAGACTGCTCAACTAAGGCATTCAACTGGAGTGCAGAAGACAACAAATTGTGCAAATACAAAAAGAAGAAACAATAATAAATAAACAAGCAATAAATATCGAGAACACGAGATGAAGAGACCTTGAAAGTGAGTCCATAGGTTGTGGGAACAGTTCAATGATGGGGGAGGTGAAGTGGAATGAAGTTATCCCCTTAGCTTGATGGTTGAGGGGTAGTAACTTTTCCTAAACCCGGTGGTGTGAGTCCTGAGGCTCACAGAAAGAGAAAGAGATTGGGATTGGGAATTCTAGAGAGATGCTAGGCACCTGTGGTCATGAACACCACCACTAGCGATGTAATTAAAACCAAGGAAGTGTATTGATGCAACAGTGAGGAGCAGGGACATCACAAACAGTTACTGAGTGAAAGAATCCAATACTCTCTTGCAATGCACACTATGGCTTCAGATTTTCAGCATAATTTGAGGTCCCTCATCTGCCACACGTGGCAAATTCCGTTTTTGGGTTCTGGCAAAGTCATCTGGAGAAATAATGGCAACATATTATTTACTAGGTAATAGGTTTCTGGCAGAAAACTTTAACGAGAGGAATACCCTCTGAACTTATCCAACCCTCTGAATTTATTCCCCATCATGTGGATAGACAGGTACTGTAAGCTGGATAACATGTTGAACTTTAGGCAAGTTCAACCCAATTTAGTGCTTAAATTATTAGTTTCTGGGACTTAAGGAATGCTGGCATGGCCGCATTTATTGGTTTCTCCACATCAGTGGCTGCCTTACATCTCCAGGAGCTAGGGTTCGATTCTGACCTCAGGTGCTGTCCATGCAGAGTTTGCCTGTCTTCCCATGATTACATGGGTTTCCCCAGGTGTGCTGTTAAGGTAATTGCTTATTGTAAATTACCACTTAGTTGAAGGTTAATGCCTAAAAAAGGGTTAAATTACTTTAATGGACATCTGTGTGAGAGATACAAAGAAATAAGAGGAGGATGAACAGGCATGGACCCGATGGGCCAAATGTCCTCATGCAATATTGTACGGTACGAGAAGTCTTTGGTGGGCATTTAGAGTCAAAGAGGATTCAGAGGTGGCAGGGCAGCATCTAAATGGATTCACAAATAGGTCAAACTGGTTGGGTGGTAAATTCCATACCGTGTCTTGCATCTTTCACAGTCTTTACCCTGAACAGGGCAATAATTGGAAATGTGAGCAAAAAAAAAATTCCGTGGTTCAGGCAGCATCCGTGGAGGGAAGTCGACTGTTAATCTTTTGGGTAGAGACCCTATGTCTCTCTAGATGACCAGAAACTTTGATTGTTTTGGCATCCAAATGAACGGTCTCGATCTGAAATATCAACCGAGCGTTTTCCTTTTTGCAGGTTTGAGCTTTGGTCCAGATTCCAGCGACTGTAGTCTCCACTGGCATTATGATATAAGGACATAATTAAGATCCCAAATTATGCTGCATGTAAGGAGTTCTCTCTGTGACCTCGTAGGTTTCCTCCGGGTGCTCTGGTTTCCTCCCACAGTCCAAAGACGTACCAGTTGGACGGTTAATTGGTCATTGTAAATTGTCCTGTGATTAGGCTGGGGCTAAATGGGGGGATTGCTGGGCAGCACAGCTCGAAATGCTGGAAAAGCCTATTCCACGCTGTATCACAATAAATAAAATAAATAGACAGACGGGGAATGCGAGAAAGGACGGTAACAGAAACCTTGAAACATAGATAAAGATACAGAGAGCTATCATGTCAGAAAAAGAAATGGGAGAAGGAAATGACATAAAGATAAAAAGACAAAAGGGAAAGAACAAAAGAATGTGAAGTTAGGAGAAAAGAAAAAACTGGAAAGAAAGAGGGAGGGGGGAGAATAAGTAAGAGCAGTTAACATTTTGGAAAGGACTTCTTATTGACAGCAACTAGCAGGTCCCACCCTGTTACACTCCCTCAGAGGCAGGCAACTCAGAAATGAGTCTCCAGCATTTTATGTTTACGTTCAATGTAAAGTGTTTATGTGTGTTATTGTTTATGTGTCTCTGTGTTTTGCTTTAAAAGAAAATAAAATAACAGTGACCTTAGCCCCTTTTCGTGGTTGTTTACTAGATGCTGCTGTGCTGTAGTGAAGTAGTGATGTCGACAGGACTGTGGTCGACCAGATGGAAGCAATGGAAAGAATGACAGAGTTTCCTATTGTGCAGAGAGTCCCAGGCAAAAACATTCAGCACAGGGACCCTGCCAGATTCCAATCAGCAGCATAATTTAACATTAAGAGAAGGGAAGGTCAGTGGGGAGGTGGGAGAAGGGGAGGTAAGATGTAGGGTGGGGGGAGGTCCTGACATACAAATATCTCCACATAAATTTTTGGGCAGAGGGTGCATGTCTGACTAATGCTAAATAATTTCCCTGTTGAGTGGGGCCTGCCTTCACTCCGGACACTTTGGCAGTGGTCCCAAGGTGTGAGGATTTTTGAACACTCTCTCAACACAGTAACAATTTAGAAGCTGGAACAGACCTCTCCCCCAACCCTCTCTGCCAACAAATGACTTGCCAACCAATAAGCACATCAATAATTATTAAGTATTAACAAAATGGCTTCTGCAATCCTAAAATGCAGGCCCCCCTTACCTCCTGAAGCCCTTCCTTTCTGATTATAACTAAACATTTTCAGATTATAACATGATTAAAAAGCTCACATTTCTATTTTGCCCTTTATTTCCTCATGCTGACTCAAAGAGCTTGCCGGCTAATGAGGTACTTGTATGAAATGGAGCCAATGAGGAATGTGACAGCTAATTTGAGCACAGCAAGCTCCCACAAGCAACAATGAGACAATGACCAGGTGATCAGAGTTCAATGGAACATAGGGACAAAGACCTCCTGTGGAAGAATCTCCAGCACGCACGGGCACCTTTGGGCTCGTTGAATCTACAATGGACCTGATCCTACTTCCAAAGACTCCAAGTCTTGAGCGATTCCCAGTACATACTAATATGATGACAGTTTGTGCCTCCCAACCCTGTTAAGCAGTGGGTTCCAGACATTCCCTCCTCCTTGGATGGAAAAATCCCCAACCAATCCTTCTACTAACGTAAATCATGCCCCTCAGTCACCGACCTCTCTGCCAAGGATTCCTACTATTCACTCTATGTGGTCAATTGTCCTGATATTGAAAGAGGGTTCAGTATTAGCCAAAATGCCTCATATAAAATAATACCATAGCAACCTTTACGTCTGCCCGAGACAGGACCAGGCTTCAATAGTTTTTTGACATACAAGGCTTATAAGGCTCTGCATGAAGATGACGGCACTAACTCCCATGGTACTGATGAGAGCTTGGATTACGATTTCAGGTCTCTGAAAGTGGCGACTTCAGCCTACAATCTCCTGAGAGAGATGCAAGACTTGTATCCACAAGATTTGGCAACTGCTCTGCACGTGACTGCAGGAAACTGCAGAGAGTTGTGGACACAGCTCAGTGCATCACGGGACCCTGCCTCCCGTCTATGGACTCTGTCTATAATACTTGCTGCCTCAGTAAACCGGCCAGCATAATCAAAGACTGCAGCCACCCCAGGTACTCTCTCTGCTACACCCTCCCCTCGGGCAGAAGTTATAAAAGACTGAAAGCGTGAACCACCAGACTCAATGTCAGCTTTTACCCCACTGCTATCAGACACTTGAACAGACCTCTTATACAACAAGATGGACTCTTGGCCTCACAGTCCACCACGTTATGATCTTGCACTTTATCATTTACCTGTGCGGCATTTTTTTGTTAGCTTTTGCACTTTATTCTACATTGTTATTGTTTTACCTTGTTCTAGTTCAATACACTGTGTAATGATTTAATCTGTACGAAGAGTATGAAAGACAAGCTTTCCTCTCTATCTTGGTACCATAAGAATCAGAATCAGGTTTATTATCACCGGCATGTGACATGAAATTTGTTAACTTAGCAGCAGCAGTTGAATGCAATACATAATCTAGCAGAGAGAAAAAAAATAAAACATAATAATAAATAAACAAGTAAATCAATTACATATATTGAATAGATTATTTAAAAATGTGCAAAAACAGAAATACTGTATATTAAAAAAGTGAGGTAGTGTCCAAAGCTTCAATGTCCATTTGGGAATCGGACGGCAGAGGGGAAGAAGCTGTTCCTGAATCACTGAGTGTGTGCCTTCAGGCTTCTGTACCTCCTACCTGATGGTAACAGTGAGAAAGGGGCATGCCCTGGGTGCTGCAGGTCCTTAATAATAGACACTGCCTTTCTGAGACACCGCTCCCTAAAGATGTCCTGGGTACTTTGTAGGCTAGTGCCCAAGATGGAGCTGACAAGATTTACAACCTTCTGCAGCTTCTTTTGGTCCTGTGCAGTAGCCCCTCCATACCAAACAGTGATGCAGCCTGTCAGAATGCTCTCCATGGTACAACTATTGAGGTTTTTTGAGTGTATTTGTCAACATGCCAAATTGCTTCACACTCCTATAAAGTATAGCCGCTGTCTTGCCTTCTTTATGACTGCATCAATGTGTTGGGTCCAGGTTAGATCCTCAGAGATCTTGACACCCAGGAACTTGAAGCAGCTCATTCTCTCTACTTCTGATCCCTCTATGACGATTGGTATGTGTTCCTTCGTCTTATCCTTCCTGAAGTCCACAATCAGCTCTTTCGTCTTACTGATCATTCGTCCCCGCCATCCCTCCCCACTGATCCATTCGTCCCCCCCATCCCTCCCCACTGATATCCCTCCTGGCACTTATCCTTGTAAACGGAACAAGTGCTACACATGCCCTTACACTTCCTCCCTTACCACCATTCAGGGCCCCAGACAGTCCTTCCAGGTGAGGCGACACTTCACCTGTGAGTCGGCTGGAGTGATATACTGCATCCGGTGCTCCCGCTGTGGCCTTCTATATATTGGCGAGACCCGACGCAGACTGGGAGATCGTTTTGCTGAACACCTACACTCTGTCTGCCAGAGAAAGCAGGATCTCCCAGTGGCCGCACATTTTAATTCCACATCCCATTCCCATTCTGATATGTCCATCCACGGCCTCCTCTACTGTAAAGATGAAGCCACACTCAGGTTGGAGGAATAACACCTTACATTCCGTCTGGGTAGCCTCCAAGCTGATGGCATGAACATTGACTTCTCTAACTTCCGCTAATGTCCCACCTCCCCCTCGTACCCCATCCATTATTTATTTATATACACACATTCTTTCTCTCTCTGTCCTTTTTCTCCCTCTGTCCCTCTGACTATACCCCTTGCCCACCCTCTGGGCTTTTCCTTCCCTCCCCCTTTTCCTTTTCCCTGGTCCTCCTGTCCCATGATCCTCTCATATCCCTTTTGCCAATCACCTGTCCAGCACTTGGCTCCATCCCTCCCCCTCCTGTCTTCTCCTATCGTTTCGGATCTCCTCCTCCCCCTCCCACTTTCAAATCTCTTACTAGCTCTTCGTTCAGTTAGTCCTGACAAAGGGTCTCAGCCCGAAACGTCGACACTACCTCTTCCTAGAGATGCTGCCTGGCCTGCTGCGTTCACCAGCAACTTTGATGTGTGTTGCTTGACATTGAGTGCCAGGTTGTTGCTGCGGCACCACTCCACTAGTTGGCATATCTCACTCCTGTACGCCCTCTCATCACCACCTGAGATTCTACCAACAATAGTTGTATCGCCAGCAAATTTGTAGATAGTATTTGAGCTATGCTTAGCCACACAGTCATGTGTATACAGAGGAGTAGAGCAGTGGGCTAAGCACAAAATACTCTGCAGAAGCTGGGGTCAAAGCAACACTCACAACACGCTGGAGGAACTCAGCAGGTCGGGTAGCATCTGTGGAAATAATCAGTCAACGTTTCGGGCCGGAACCAACGAAGGATCCAGCCCGAAACGTTGACTGATTATTTCCACAGATGCTGCCCGACCTGCTGAGTTCCTCCAGCATGTTGTGAATGGGGCTAAGCACACACCCCTGAGGTGCGCCAGTGTTGATCATCAGCGAAGAGGATATGTTATCACCAATCCACACAAACTGCGGTCTTCTGGTTAGGAAGTCGAAGATCCAATTACAGAGGGAGGTACAGAGGCCCAGGTTCTGCAACTTCTCCATCAGGATTGTGGGAATGTTGGTACTAAATGCTGAGCTATAGTCGATGAACAGCATCCTGATGCAGGTGTTTGTGTTGTCTAGGTGGTCTAAAGCCATGTGAAAAGCCATGGAGATTGTGTCTGCTATTGACCTATCGTGACAATAGGCAAATTGGAATGGGTCCAGGTCCTTGCTGAGGCAGGAGTTTAATCTAGTCATAACCAACCTCTCAAAGCATTTCATCACTGTCGATGTGAGCGCTACTGGGTGATAGTCGTTAGGGCAGCCCACATTATTCTTCTTTGGCACTGGTATAATTGACCTTAAGACCATAAGGTATAGGAGCAGAATTAGGCCATCTGACCCATCGAGTCTGCTCTGCCATTCAACCATGGCTGATCCTTTTTTGAAATTTCCTCCTCAACCCCAGTTCCCGGCCTTCTTCCCGTAACCTTTGGTGCTATGTCCAATCAAGAACTTATCAATCTCTGCCTTAAATACACCCAATGACCTGGCCTCCACAGATGCATGTGGCAACAAATTCCACAAATTCACCACACTTTGACTAAAGAAATGTCTCCGCATCTCTGTTTTGAAAGGGCGCTCCTCTATCCTGAGGCTGTGCCCTCTTGTCCTTAATTCTCCCACAGATTATATACATCCTTTCCACATCTACTCTGGCTAGGCCTTTGAAAAGTTTCAATGAGGTCACCCCTCATCCTTCTGAATTCCAGTGAGTACAGACCCTGAGCCATCAAACGTTCCTCATATGATAACCCTGTGACAATAATAAACCAATACAAAACAATATTGAGCTATGACTAACCCATAAACCAGGGGTTCCCAACCTGGGGTCCATGAATCCCTCAGTTAATGGTAGGGGTCCATAACATCAAAAAGGTTGGAACTCCTGCCTCAAACTAAGGAAGAATGCATTCTGTTCTTTCTTTTTCCTTCATGAAATTTCTTTCTCTATAAAGTTTCTCACTGGCACTTTCTGCTATTTTTGATTAAATGGACTAGTTGGAGGCAAGATGAAGAGTAGGGTGATGAAGGGTCTGGGCCCAAAACATTGACTCTTTATTCCTCTCCACAGGCTTTGCCTGACCTGTTAAGCTCCACACCAGCATTTTGTGTGTGTTACTGTGGATTTCCCACATCTGCAGAATCTCTGGTGTTTTCATAAGTAGGGTATTGTGACGAGCCAATTGCCAACCCTCCTCTAAGCTTGTTGTTAGAAGTTGGTTCAGGAAGTACTGACCTGTGCGTCAGGTCCCAGAGATGTGCAGAGTTAAGACAAGAAGAATCCTGTAATAGACCCTAATCTCAGTCCCTGCTTCCCCCTGCCACCACTAACCCTATGTAAATGTGAACCAGATCAGCAGAACTTCTGGACTGCTCAGGTGGATGGGGTTTTGAAATAATCTGCTGATAGAAGTACTTAATAATGAAAAGTGGACCACTTGAGTTAGGTGCCACATTATTCCACAGCTAAACATATTCTTCAGAAAAAGGGAGACAAAAAAGATGGGGACGTGAAATAATCCATCAGTGCCCAGAGTTCCCTCCCAGCTGTCCCAGCACAGGGGTGATCAGTGCTGCCACCAGCTGGTGATACAGTCACACTACACAAGACCACAGGACCAGAAGACACTGGAGCAGAATTAGGTTATTCAACTCATCAAGTCTGCTCCACCATTCTATCATGGCTGATTTATTTTCCCTCTCAACCCCATTCTCCTGCTTTCTCCCTGTAACCTTTGATCTCCTAACTCATCAAGAACCAAGAACTTTTAAATATACCCAATAGCTTGCCCTCCACAGCCGTCTGTGGCAATGAATTCCATAGATTCACCAATCCCTGACTAAGGAAATTCCTCCTCATCTCCGTTCTACAGGGATGTCCTTGTATTCTGAGGCTGTGTTTCCTAGTCCTAGACTCTCCCACTACTGAAAATGTCCTCTCCACATCCACTCTATCTAAGCTTTTCAATATTTGGTAGGTTTCAATGAGGTGGCCCCCACCTCATTCTTCTAACTCTAGAGATTGCAGGCCCAGGGCCATCAAACACTCCTGATACATTAAAGCTTTTCATTCATGGAATCATTCCCGTAAACTTCCTCTGGACCCTCTCCAATGCCAGCACATCCTTTCTTAGACATGGGGCCCAAAACAGATCACAATACTCCAAGTGTGTCTGACTTTATAAAGCCTCAGCATTACATCCTTGCTTTTATATTCTAGTCCTCTCAAAATGAATGTTATCACTGCATTTGCTTTTCTTGCTAATGATGAATGACTCAGCTCTCAAATTTACCTTGAAAAAATCCTACACCAGGACTCCTAAGATCCTTTGAACCTCTGATATCTGAATTCGCTCCCCATTCAGATAGTAGTCTATGCCTTTATTTCTTCTACTAATGTGCATGACCAAACGCTTCCCTTCACTGTATTTCATCTGCCACTTCCTTGTCCATTCTCCTAATAAGTCCAAGTCCTTCTTCAGGCTTCCTACTTCCTCAAAACTGCCGACCCCTCCTCTTATCTATGAATCATCTGCAAACGTGGCCACAGAGCTGTGAACTCCATCATCCAAATCACTGACAAATAACATCACGAGTAGCAGACCCAACACTGACCCCTACAGAACACCATTAGTCACCGGTTACCGGCTAGAAAAGTCCCCCTTGATTCCCACCAGGCAGAGATGGGAGTTCATCTGAGCCCTGTACAGTTCATTGTTTCAACTAAAGGCAGCAGCATGTCTCCACTGCACTGGATAACGTGTTAACAGTGGGAGAAAGTCCAGTTCACAGGAACAGGCAACTCCCTAAAATTAGAACAACATTTTATTTCAAGTCCTGCGGACCTCCAGAAACAACTTTAATGATAGCAGCTTAGAAGTTGCATTAGGAAAATAATATTTGTGGCTGTTTTCTGTGTGTAAATATTTTAAAATGTTGGCACTCATCCCACCTGGCACTTTCTGTCGTGATTCACCATTGTGTGGGCAAAATTTCCTTGCTGTAACTGAACCACACAACGATGTCATCAACATACCTGGTGCGTGTTTCAGACTTCCCAAACCTGAAATGGGATCAAAAGCTTCTGACTTACACCCTTCACCGTTCACTCACGGTTAGAACATAGGACATAGAACAGCACAGGCCATTTGGCCCACAGTGCTGTGCTGACCTATAATCTGTGGCCACTGTGTTAGGTAAACTCCTGCTCATTAACAGAAATATCTAATCAGCCAATCATGTCGATGCATAAAAGCATGCAGGCACTGTCAAGGGGTTCAGTTGTTGTTCATACCAAACACTAGAATGGGGAAGAAATATGATCTAAGTTACTCTAGCCATAGAACAATTGTTGGCGCCAGATGGGATGGTTTGAGTAGCTCAGAAACTGCTGATCTCCTGGGATTTTCACGCACAACAGTCTCTGGAGTATTCAAAGATTGGTGCAAGAACGAGAAACACCCAGTTCTGTGGGCAAAAATACCTTGTGAATGAGAGAGGCCAGAGAAAAATGGCCAGACTGGTTCAAATTGACAGGAAGGTGACTGCAACTCAAGTAACCACGCATTACAACAGTGATGTGCTGAAGAGCACCCCTGAACGTTCAACACATTGAACCTCGAAGTGGATGGGCTACAGGAGCAGAAGATCACAAACATACACTCAGTGGCCATTTTATTAGGTACAGGAGTGGGAACCAGTGTGGTCTTCTGCTGCTCTAGCCCAACTACCTCCTCAGGGCATTCAAAGACATTACTGTCAACAAGTTCCCCCACTCTCAAATGTCCTGGGGTCACCATTGGCTGGAAATCCAACAGGAGTTCGAAAAAGGTAGTAGGGATAGTCTGGGTAATTATAGACCAGTGAGACTTACGACTGTGGTGGGAAAGCTGTTGGAAAAGACTCTTAGAGATAGGATCTATGGGCATTTAGAGAATCATTGTCTGATCAGGGGACAGTCAGCATGGCTTTGTGAGGGGCAAATCGTATTTAACAAGCCTGATAGAGTTCTTTGAGGAGGTGACCAGGCATATAGATGAGGGTAGTGCAGTGGATGTGATCTATATGGATTTTGGTAAGGCATTTGACAAGGTTCCACACGGTAGGCTTATTCAGAAAGTCAGAAGGCATGGGATCCAGGGAAGTTTGGCCAGATGGATTCAAAATTGGCTTGCCTGCAGAAGGCAGAGGGTCGTGGTGGAGGGAGTACATTCAGATTGGAGGATTGTGACTAGTGGCGTCCTACAAGGATCTGTTCCGGGACCTCTACTTTTCGTGATTTTTATTAACGACCTAGATGTGGGGGTAGAAGGGTGGGTTGGCAAGTTTGCAGACGACACAAAGGTTGGTGGTGTTATGGATAGTGTCGAGGATTGTCAAAGATTGCAAAGAGGCATTGATAAGATGCAGAAATGGGCTGAGAAGTGACAGATGGAGTTCAACCCGGAGAAGTGTGAGGTGGTACACTTTGGAAGGACAAACTCCAAGGCAGAGTACAAAGTAAATGGCAGGATACTTGGAAGTGTGGAGGAGCAGAGGGATCTGGGGGTACATGTCCACAGATCCCTGAAAGTTGCTTCACAGGTAGATAGGGTGGTTAAGAAAGCTTATGGAGTGTTAGCTTTCGTAAGTCGAGGGATAGAGGTTAAGAGTCGTGGGGTAATGATGCAGCTCTATAAAACTCTGGTTAGGCCACACTTGGAGTACTGTGTCCAGTTCTGGTCGTCTCACTATAGGAAGGATGTGGGAGCACTGGAAAGGGTACAGAGGAGATTTACCAGGATGCTGCCTGGTTTAGAGAGTATGCATTATGATCAGAGATTAAGGGAGCTAGGGCTTTACTCTCTGGATAGAAGGAGGATAAGTGGAGACATGACAGAGAGATATTATACAAGATATTAAGAGGAATAGATAGAGTAGACGGCCAGCGCCTCTTCCCCAGGGCACCACTGCTCAATATAAGAGGACGTGGCTTTAAGGTAAGGGGTGGGAAGTTCAAGGGGGATATTAGAGGAAGGTTTTTTATTCAGACAGTGGTTGGTGCGTGGAATGCACTACCTGAGTTAGTGGTGGAGGCAGATACATTAGTGAAATTTAAGAGACTCCTAGACAGGTATATGGAGGAATTTAAGGTGGGGGGTTATATGGGAAGCAGGGTTTGAGAGTCGGCACAACATTGTGGGCCGTAGGGTTTGTACTGTGCTGTACTATTCTATGTTCTAGTATCAGCATAAGTACCATGGTTTCAAAAACAGGACAGAGGCTAGGCATCCTGGACCCCAAACCTCAGTATCTGTCCAGAGTATAACGTAGGTAATACCCTCCACTTGCCTGGATACTTTCAATAACTTGACCCAATCCAGCCCTCTTGGTTTTCACCACTCTAAATATTCTTCTCTGCACCAATAATGAACAGTGGCGGCAGGGTGTGGTATCTAGAAAATACACAGGAATAACCCACATACCTGAGTCTGGCAGCACCTTCTGAACTCGTGACCTTGGTCACCAAGAGAGACAAGAGGCAGAGGCTCATGGGAACAATATTGTCCACAGGTCCCGGAGGTACACCATCCTAACTTGTTGTTCCTGCCTCATTGCTGGGTCTAAATCCAGGAACTACCCCCCAACAACCTTAAGGGAGCGCTTTCACCATCTTCTCAGGACCAATTACAAATTTCCTTACATCATAAAGGAGGACATTTGGCCCATTGAGTGTGTGTCATCTTTCAGAATAATCCCAGCAATCCTATTCCCCACCTTATTTCTCTGTAATCCATTCATTTTCACATTCAGCATTTACTAAAAGACAGAAAATGTCGGCCCCACCAGCATCCCACAAAGTGAAAAAAATATATCAGGTCCTATTTCTAGTAAGCTGGAGAAACCACAAAAGTGATTCCTTAAAGTGAGGCAGTTCTAGCCCCAGTTTAGCAATTATTTTGCTGAATTCCAAATTGGCGACAGGGCAAAACACAGCACCCATTCATGTAAGAAACGAGTGAAACCTATTTTCTTGTCAATGGCTTTTTAAGAAGACTCTGACATGCTTAGATCTATTTTATTAAGGCTGATAATAAAACACATGTAGACACATAAAGGATATACATAACATTATAAGAATATTAAAAATTTGCATTTGTAAATATATATTTAAAGACACATAGGTGTATTATATGCATGCAAAAGTACAACAAGTAAGTTATACCTGCACATTATATCTAATGTATGTATTTTGCACATATGAAAAAGACATGCACACGGGTGCACACGTGTGTGTATTTCAGGATACATACCCCGACTCTTTCAGGATAGACACCAGCTCGAAGGAATGAAGCTTTCCAGCTATCCACCTCCTCCTGGGTTTCACAAGCCAGCTCCAGCTGCCGGTAATCCTTGTAAACATTTCTGTCGGAAAGAAAAGTAGTGGATGGAAGAGCTTCAAATTGGGAAGACTGCGAGTAGTAAACTAAAACGCTAAAACGCAATTAGGAGCGTGGAAGTGTGTGTGGGGGGGGGGTGGTTGGTGGGAGAGGTTGGCTTGCTGTCTGTGACCACTGAGGGAGTTCCGGCTGTCGTCATTAATGGTGTGGAGGGGCCACTGCACAGGATCAGAAAAAGCTGCAGAAAGTTGTAAATTCAGCCAGCTCCATCATGGGTACTAGCCTCCCCAGCATCCAGGACACCTTTAAAAGGCAGCATCCCTCATTAATGACCCCCATCAGCTAGGAGCTGCCCTCTTCTCATTGTTACCATTGAGGAGGAGGCACAGGAGTCTGAAGACACACACTCAATGTTTCAGGAACAGCTTGTCTCCCTCTGAATGGACAATGAACCCATGGACGCTATCTCTCTTTTTGCATGACTTATTTAATTTCATTTTCTTTTTTATATATACCTACTGTAACTTATAGCCTTTATTATTATGTATTGCAATGTACTGCTGCCACAAAACAACAGATTTCACAGCATATGCCAATGATATGAAACCTGATTCTGGTGTCAACTGAGGAACTCAGAGTGCACACCTGGGCAGAAAAGTTAGAGGAAAATGATGTCGAACAGAAAACCAGGTTGGTCTTGTAAACAGAGGGCAAAACAAAGACTCCTTTCAAACCAACTCAAGTCCACCTAAGCAACACCCCGAGCATCCTGGAGCTGTGCTAATATCTAAGTTCTAGATTAGATTAGCTTTATTTGTCACATGTACCTCGGAACATCGAAGTACACAGTGAAATGCATCGTTTGCGTTTTCGTTTGCAACGCGCTGGGGGCAGACTGCAAGTGTCACCATGATTCCTGTGCCAACATAGCAAGCCCACAGCTGAGTAACCCTAACCCAAGTTTGCTTTTGAACATGGGAGGAAACCGGAGCACCCAGAGGAAGCTAACGTGGTCTCGGGGAAGAACATACAAAGTCTTTATAGACAGCGGTAGGAATTGAACCCTGACCTTCTGATTGCTGGCACTGACCGCTGCATAAGGCAGGGCCAAAGGACAGGAGAGGTGAATAGAAAGGCTTCAACATCTCAGCTACTTCTCTCAAAAAGTTGTAAATTATTAAAATGATAGCTGGAAAACTATTATGTTATCAAAACCCACGTTATGTGGCTTAGGGATGGTTGTGAAGGGCTTGGGAAGGTGATAGACTGGATAAGGCATGTTATTTAAACTACTATTAGGGTGTAGGTGGTACCAGCAAGACCAGTATTTATTGCCCATAGCTAATCACCCTTGAGCTGAATGGGTTCAGAGTTTGCCCCAGAGGACAGTTACAGTCATATAGCTGTAAGTTTAGATCATAAATCATGTCGAGATCATAAATACAATTGTAGATCTTTGGTCAAAAAGGAAAGGACTGCAAGGATGTATTTAATAGAGATACCTAGACAGTGAGTTAAACCAAGTAACAGAGGCAAAGAAATAAAAGACATTGAAAGTTTGGAAAGATGTTGGAGTCGAGGCGGCTTTTTGTTTTGACATAACCTTTAGGTTGGAGGCTTTGAACTTTAATATCAATTCATCGTCACCATTATTGAAACTACTTTTTTCAAATTTCAAAGTCAAGTGCCTTTGAATTCCCCAGCACTGATGATGAGATTTGAATTTCCATCATCTGGTCTTTGGAGCACTGACCAGTATTTTAACCACTATGTTTCGAGAACTGTTAGTTCTGGATAATTAGGAGTCAGTGATTAAGGTCCAGGCTTTGGCCTGGATCCATCAAACCTTTCTTTCTTTCATAATGTACACAGAGGTAACTTACGTACGTCAAAATGACCCCTTCCTCTGACGGGAGGAAGGGATTTGCAACACGCCTAAAAAGTATTTGACAATTTTCGACGTGGGAGATTATTAGGCGAGGTAAAAATGGTGGTGGGAGTTTTTGGGCAAAAAATGGTTGCAGCTAAGCTGTTGTCTGATTGAAATAAAGCAGCTGATAGAAGAGATAGATCAGGAATGGACCACCTCAGTCCTGCCCAATTCAAACTCATAGGTAATACATCTCAATGACACTCTCCTCTTCTCATCCCATATCCCTTAATCAAAAATCAAGGATCAAATTTATTCACCGTATAAATTTACATATATTGGGAAATTGCCGTGGTGTCTTGGCATTACATGCAACAAAAAACATTCCACAATTATACAGAATAAATAATTATATAAAAATTGAGTTAGAAGTACGGATAATGCATAAAATGTGCATTAATACATAAAATCAGCATGTATTTATAATGTAAGCAGCGTTATAAAAAGTGGTTAAAGTGTTTACAGTGCAGTGACTGAGGTAGTAGATGGGAGGGTGGAGGTGAGGGGCTAACTATCTATCCATTTGACTTGATCAGATTAATTGCCCGGGGGGAAGAAACTTTTAAGATGGTGTGATGTTCTCCAAGGTCACATAGCAGGAAGAGTTAAGCCATAAGGCTTCACATAACAGGGTCAGACAATCTTCCAATCCAGCAACTCCAAGAAGTTGCGTCAGGGTAGAAGAGTCGGAAAGTGTTGGTAGTGCCCTGGCATTAGTAGTGGAACTGCTTCCTTCTCCTTCTTAGGTGGTCCCTTGGAATCAAGGAAGTGCTGCCTCCACTCTGGCTCTGTGGCAAGCAATGAGGTCAATGTGGGAACCACAGACTCCTCCGCAGGTGGGGCAAGAGGCGGCTGAGGGGTCAAGGGAATAGGACGTTTGTGAAATCGTATGCACCTCCTGACACCCAAAGGGGCTTCTGTGAGCTCCTGAACTTTTTAGTGTCATCCTAAATCAGAAGCAGAATCAGAATCAGGTTTAGTATCCCTGACATACAGTATGTTGTGAAATGGGTTGTTTTGTGGCTGCAGCACAGTGCAATACACAAAAGCTATAAATTACAATATAACTACATATTTAAAATCAAATTAAGTATGTAGTGTAAAATAGTGAGGTAGTGTTCAAAGGTTGGTTCAGAGTCTGATGGCAGAGGGGAAGAAGCTGTTCCTAAAACTTTGAGTGTGTGTCTTCAGGCTCCTGTACCTCCTTCCTGGTGGTATTAATAAGAAGAGAGCATGCCTTCTACTGACTATTTTATTTTAGTTTAACTGCCACCCACTTTTTGCCCAGAATCTCTACCTTTGTGAGTTCAACTAACATCCTCTCGTGTGGAAAGTTGTCAAACTTATTAGGCGTGTTGCAAATCCCTTCCTCCTGTCAGATGAAAGGGTCCTTCTGATGTACGTAAGTGAACACTTTGTACTTAATGAAATACTGCTTCAATTTCACTGATCTTAAGTTAGGGACTCCCAGGAATTGTCAAAACGTGACATTTATTTTGAGAAGGTTTTATGCACTTCCTTGAATCTCTACCTCAATCCACTCTTCTTGTGATCGAGCTTGGAACAGAGTGCCTGATTTGGCAGTCTGGTGCCAAGTGGGTGAATGACATGGCCTGCATAGTGGAGGCGACTGGGTGGAATCAGGCTCTCGAAGGGCCGAATGGCCTACTCCTGCACCTATTTTCTATGTTTCTATGTTTGTCAGTGTTGGGGACATTGACCTGGTAAAGACTCCAACAGTAGTTCATTTATCCTGCCAGAGAATTTGGAATGCTTCATGGAGATAACGTCGGTGGTATCTCTCCAGTGCCTTCAGGTGCCTGCTCAAGGTAGTCCAAGTCTTGGTAGTTTTCCAGAGATCAGGGATTACTGTAACCCAATATACCATGTGTTTTGAGCTGGGCATAAGGTCTTCAAATACCCTTTCTCTCAAATAGTCAGATCCCACACTGGCACACTGAAGGCAGTAGTGAGTGTCATCATCAATATCTGCCTTTGTTGAATGTTGGCTCTGCAGAAATAGGGTGTTCTCAGTCCACTGTTCTTCCTAAGCTGCGTGGGTGCACAGCCGCACAGTAACTCAAATGCTTCCACGTACATAGCCTTTGTTGCCACACAAATGGAGCTGGACACAACTAGTAAAAGATTACAAAATGTGAAAGATTTTCTTTGTTGTTTTGTATTTCATTATATCCTTCAATTAATAAATAAAATCAAAAGTATGTGATTTTTCAGTTTTCTTTCTAAATATTCATAGTATGCATATTACAAAAAAACACACATTTGAAGTGCCACGCAGTTTTCAGGCTGCATAAAAATTTCCTGCTCAGAGCAATGGTTGATCAGTGCGGCTGTAAAAAAATTAGAGGGAACGTTGGCTTTCACCATGAACATTTATTGTCAGTGAGGCTGGGTGGTAGCCTATTCACATTTAACCCATGCAAGTCACTTGACGTCCAAGCTGACACAGAGCAACTATAGGTTCTGAATCCAAATCGAATGGTGACTACCAAAACCAGCAGAGTGATTATAACAGATTTATCATTAATCTAACCTTTTTCCAAGTTGGGATTTTTCACCATTAGTAATATGGTAGGAGGCTCCAAGATATTGCAGTGCTATTAGCTTCAACATAACAGTTAACGTGATGGAATAACACAAATAAACCACATTCAAGGCATCTTGCAACATCTATATTCTTAAGGAGTGAAAAGGAGATTTTCAACCTTAAACAGTGACCATCCTGTCAAAATCTTTCATTTGCAATCGGTAACGGCTGGTGTTACTACGAGTAAAAACTAATTCCCAAATATAAAATGGCAACTAAACAGAATTGCTTATTATGAGTGGGTTTATCTGTGAGACAATTGTTCACTGGTTTGTATGGAGCACGTTTTCTTTATCCATATCCTCCTGCCCTTCCCTATCATACAAGTAACTTTGATCAGACAGAGCAACATGAAGACAGACTCACCTCTGTTCTGTGTTGAAGAGAGCAAATATGTGCTTGCTGGACATAAACCCTTTCTCTATGTCACGCAGCTTCAGGTTATCGAGAGGCAACATGTATTTCTTCTCTTTCTCCTGCAAGACAGTAATGTTGGGCAATAAAACATCTTTCCCTGTGCTTCCAGGATGGAGAGGGTTGAAGAACTAATGTCTTGTTCTAATGGCACACACAAATCATGAACAGCAAACTCTTGCTCATTATCCTTATAACACTACAACAAGCACTTTATAGAAAGCCTACAGGTCAGCCTTTTAGAGCAGTTTGTGGTTGAGTCCACGAGGGGAAAGACAATTCTGGAATGGGTGTTGTGTAATGAACCATATTTGATTATGGAGCTTAAGGTACAGGAACCCTCAGGAGGCAGTGACCAGAATATGATAGAATTCATCCTGCAGTTTGAGAGGGAGAAGCTGAAGTCAGATGCATCAGTATTACTGAGGAGTAAATGGAGTTACAGAGGTGTGAACAAGAGCTGGTCAAAGTTGATCGGAGGGGACACTATCAGGGATGTCAGTAGAACAGCAATGGCTGGAGTTTCTGGGGGCAATTTGTAAGGTGCAGGATAGATACATCCCAGAGATGAAGAAGTATTCTAAAGGGAGGATGAGGCAACCAAAGGAAATAAAGGAAGTCAAAGACAGCATAAAAGCAAAAGAGAGGGCATATAATATATCAAAAAAACTAGGAAGTTAGAGGATTAGGAAGCTTTTAAATACTAACAGAAAGCAACTAGAAAAACAATAAGGAGAGAAAAGATGAAATATGGAGGTATGCTGGCCAAAAGTATCAAAGAGAATACCAGAAGTTTTTTTGGAAATATAAAGAGTAAAAGAGAGACGAGAGTGTATATTGGAGTGCTGGAAAAAGACGTGGAGAAGTAGTAATGGGGAAAAAGAAATAGCGAATGAACTTAACAAGTACTTTGCGTCAGTCTTTGCTGTGAAAGACACTATCAGTATGCCAGAAATTCAAATGGGTCAAGAGGCAGAACTGAGTGTAGTTGCTATTACTAAGGAGAAGGTGCTTGGGAAACCGAAAAGTCTGAAGGTAGATAAGTCAACTTAACCAGATGGACTGCATCCCAGGGTTCTGAAATAGGTAGCTGAAGAGATTGTGGAGGTATTAGTAATAATCTTTCAAAAATCACTGGATTATTGAATGGTTCCGGAGGACTGGAAATTTGCAAATGTCACTCTATTGTTTAAGAAGTGAGAGAGGCAGAAGAAAAGAAATTATGGACCAGTTAGCCTGACTTCAGTGGTTGGGAAGATATTAAGGTCCATTATTAAGGATGAGGTTTTGGGATACCAGGAGGCACATGATAAAATAGGCCAAAGTCAACATGGTTTTTCTTAAAGGGAAATCTTGCCTTGCAAATCTGTTGGAATTCTTTGAGGAAATAACAAGCAGGATAGACAAAGGAGAGTCAGCGGATGTTGTTTACTTGGATTTTCAGAAGGCCTTTGATAAGGTGCCACACATGAGGCTGCTTAACAAGATAAAAGCCCATGATATTACAAGAAAGATACTAGCATGGTAGAGGATTGGCTGATAGATGAGGGATGAGGTAGTGATAGGTAAATGAGAAGAGGTGAAAGCTCAGAGTGGGGAATAGAGGAAGGGGCGGTGGAATTTTTTTTGAAGAACATTGATAAGGGCTGGGGCCTGTAAAGACACTGCCAGAAGAAAGCAATGTCAAACCACTTCTGTAGAAAAATTTGCAAATACATTCATGGGCGTAGACCATGATCGCCCACATCATTCGACATGACACATAATGATGATGATGATCTAAGATGTGCTGGCATTGGAGAGGGTCCAGAGGAAGTTCATGAGAATGATCCCAGGAATGAAAGGGTTAATGCATGAGGAGCGTTCAATGGCCCTAGGCCTGTATTCACCAGAGTTTAGAAGAATGAGGGGGGATCTCATTGAAACCTAGCAAACATTGAAAGGCCTAGACAGGGTGGATGTTGAGAGGATGCTTCTTGTAGAGGGTGAGTCTAGAATCAGAGAATACAGCCCCAGAATAGAGGGGCATGCATTTAGAATAGAGATGAGAAGGAATTTCTTTAGATAGAGGGTGGTAAGGCTGTGGAATTCATTGCCATTGACAGTCATTGAGTATATTTAAAGTAGAGCTTGAAAGGTTCTTGGTTAGTCAGGGTGTTGAAGGGTACAGGGAGATAGCAGGAGAATGGGGCTGAGGGGGATGGGCTGAGTGGCCTATCCTGCTCCTACGTCTTATGGTCTTACAAAGACTCAATAAACCAAACATAGATAAAGGGCAGGATTCTGAGGGAAGATTAACATTTATAATTTAATTCGTTATAAGCCTAAATATGAAGCTAAAACCCAAAGTGCAAGTCATCTTTAAGTTTAAAGCAATTAGGAAATGAAGGGTAACAGTGAATGCCTCCCACATCTTCAAACTCCTCAGAGCCAGTAAACATCTGAGGTGTCTAGTCCCTGAGGACACAAAGCGTTTCACAGCTTGGACACAGGTCTTTCAGCCTAACTCCTCCATGCTGACCAAGTTGTCAGCCTAAACTTGTCCTGTTTGTAGGTGCTCAGTCCATATCCCTTTAAACCCTTCCTACCTGTCCAAACATCTTATGAAGGCTGTAATTAAGTCACCGCACCTTGAAGACTTCAGGAAAATTCGTCACACGCACATCGGCCGCACAGATTGAAAACTGCAAACAGTTTCAAACTCCTGGGAGTGCACATCACAACAAACTCTCAATCCCAGGACACATCCTATACAGTCAAGAAAGTTCACCAACGCCTCTATTTTCTACGGAGGCTTGGCACATTCATACTGACGTCATTCCAGTGCCCAGTAAAGAGCATCCTAACAAGATGCATCACTGCTCGGTGTGGAAACTGACTTGCGGCGGCCAGGAAGGCTCTGCAACAGGTAGTCAAAACTTTCCCACGCATCACTGGCACCAGCCTACCCGCTTTCAAGGGCATGTAAACAGAAAGGTGCCAGAAAAGGACTAGAAACATCAGGAAGGATCCCAACCACCCTGCTCACGGGCTGTTTGTCCCACTCCCATCAGGGAGAAGGCTACACAGCATCTGCACCAAGGCGATCAGACTCAAAAGCAGTTACTTTTCCCAAGCAGTAAGGCTGATCAACACCTCCAACTACTAACTCCACCACTACTTTATTATTTCCTGTCAGTCTCCTCATGTACAGCCTAGCATCAGTTTACGGATGGACAATCAATCTGCATTTATATTTATTGTATGTTTATTATTGTTATTCACAGATGAGAAGAGGTGAAGATAGCGGCGCGATGGCAGCGCGCGCGGCCACTTCGGCGGTGATGTCTGTTATCTGTCAAGTAGGGGACCGTGCACAATCCTGATTTGATGGAGACAGACGTCAGAGTGTGGAGCAGCATCTGGAAAACTTCTGAAATGCCCGCTTCGCTGCCGCTGCTACTGTGTGGTAACCGGAATCTCCGGAGTAGAAGGCCCCGAAATCCTCGGCTTTGCGTGTTTCAGTGGCCGGGGAGAGGTCGAAGACACTCGGCAGAGGGTGGTGCTCGGGAGGCTGTATTGGAGGGGCTGGTTGGAGGCTCTAAGTTTTCGGACGGACGGACTCAGCATCGGTTGTGGTCGCCTGCTTCCAAGGCATCGGCAAGTTGACGGTGCCTGGAGGTTTATGGCAGGGAGTTTCTCCGTTTTGCCGCCTGCTATCGGGGATTCGGGAGTCGATCGACTTGGGGACTTTTGAGACTTTATTTACCATGCCCATGGTTTGTTCTTCATCAAATTATGGTATTGCTTTGCACTGCTGTAACTATATGTTATAATTATGTGGTTCTGTCAGTGTTAGTCTTTGGTTTGTCCTGTTTTCTGTGATATCACTCTGGAGAAACATTGTATCATTTCTTAATGCATGTACGCATTTCTAAATGACAATAAAAGAGAACTGAGTGTTCTCATAATCTAAATTATTGTGTTCTTTACAGTTTGTGTTTTTTTGTGCTGCATCAGACTCAGAGAAACAATTTCCTTGTGTATAGGAAATGACATTAAACAACTTGAATCTCTACAATTTCCTTTGGCAGTTTTCTCCATATACCCACCATTCTCTGTATGAAAGTTGACCCTCAGGAACGCTTTAAATCTTTCCCCTCTCACCTTAAAATTATACACTCTGGTTTTAGACTCCCCTACCCAGTGAAAAACACTTTCACCATTCTACACCTTCCTGAATTTATAAACCTCGGTAAGGTCACCCCTTTTGCTCCCACACTACAGAGAAGAAAGCCCTACTCTATCCATCCTCTCTATAACCCAGGCCCTCTCGTCTTGGTAACATTCTCCTGAATTTTTCCTGCACCCTTTCATAACATCCTTTCTAGCTGTGCATTGCTGGTAATTCTGAGGCAGGAGTGAGAGTTAGTTTGTGCACAGAGAGCTTCCACAAACAACAGTGAAACAATGCAGCAGCATTTGTTGAGAAAAATAACTAGAATGGGCACTGAGTATAAAACTGTATTGTGTTGCAATGGTTAAGTTTCTGAACCAGCATCCAGAGCTCTGGATGATTGACCCAGAAAGAGGAGTTCAAATCCTGCCATGGCAGCTGTTTAATTTAAATTTAAGTGATTAAGTATGTCTCAAATCTAAAAAAAACACAACTTTTCTCACTAATGGTCAACGCAAACTACTGGAAGCAGGTCAGTCCAAGCCATACCAACCAGCTGTAGCCACAGGCCTGACATATCCAAGGCTCTTTGGATGAATAGTTCTGCAACGTGGCTATCATATCCTTGACTGGAGGACTCTGGGATAATTTTGTCATGGACAGACGAATAGCCAGCGTGTCAGCGGTATAATTCTGTTCTTAAAGATCCAGGTTAGCTACTTAAAAGCCATGGGATCTGGCCTTGCACCAGAGTGGCCGCTTGGACTTGCTTCATTGACGAGGCAGTCATGGAGGTCTGCAGCTCCCACAATTCACAGCAGCAGAGAAAAAGACCCCATCCATGGCACGAGGTGCACTACATTCTGAGAGATTGCGCACACATCCCACTAACTGCCTTACTAGAAAAGTTTTAACTCTGCATTATACTAAATGTCTTTCCTTTTAAAAGTAGTTACTTTGGTGGAAAATGGTCAACGATCCTGACAATCATGCTGTGCTTTTCTATACAAATGGCTGACATGCTTAGCAAGTGACATCACTGGTGTGCCCCTCAGTGGATGATGCCACAGCACCAAATAAAAATGTTTGCTCATCCCACATAGGCCCTACATGTTTAATTTAAAAAGATAGATGTCCTGGTGCTGTCAGGTAGCAGAGGGAGTTCTACCACTCCCATAAAGGAAATCAGACATACTTCATAACATTAACTGGCACCCCTGAGGCATCAGAGCTAAATGAGATTTCTCTATGAGCTAGCAGAACAGATGCTGGAATAATAAATCTTGAATCAGTCCATTTCTCAGCTGTAATTTAGATCTTTAAGACCAACATGGCAGGTAGAAAGCACATGCAATATATCTCAAAGTTGACCACATTGGCTTTGAACAGGAGATTAGGAATGTTACCAAATACTGTAACAAACTTTGGCAGATACACTGTTGAAAATATCCTGTCCGGTTGTATCATGGCCTGGAACGGCAATTCCAATGCAGAGGAATGCAAGAGGCCACAGAAAGTAGTGGAGACAGCCCAATACATCGGGGCAAAGCCCCCCCCCCATTACAGGAAGTATCTCAATGATGTAGTGCCTCAAGAAGGCAACATCTATCAACAAGGATGCCAGCCATCTGGGCCATACCATCTTCTCACTCTACAGGAGGTACAGATGTCTGCAGTCTCACACCACCAGGTTCAGGAACAGCTACTTTCTTATAACCATCAGGTTCTTAAACCAAGCAACACACACAAAATGCTGGAGGAACTCAGCAGGCAAGTCAGCATCTAGGAAAAGAGTACAGTCAACATTTCAGGCTGAAACCCTTCGACAGGGGGCTGGAGAAAAAAGCTGAGGAGTAGATTTAAAAGGTGGCGGGTGGGGGGGGGAGGGAGAAACACAAGGTGATGGTGAAACCTGGAGGGGAGGGATGAAGTAAAGAGCTGGGAAGTTGATTAGTGAAACTAGGGGCAACTACTGGACGCTTGAGAAATTGATGTTCATGCCATCAGGTTGGAGGCTACCCAAATGGAATACAACGTGTTATTCCTCCTACCTAAGTATGGCCTCATCATGACAGTGGAGGAGGCCATGGATGGACATATTTTAGCACCCATCTGAAGCAAGATGGGTCTATCACAGAGAGAGCACTCCCCATATTGAACACATCTATATGCAACGTTGTCGTAGGAAAGCCATACCCAACATCAGGGATCCCCACCACCCAGGCCATGCTCTCTTCTCACTGCTGCCATCAGGAAGAAGATACAGAAGCCTCAGAACTCACACCACCAGGCTGAGGAACAGTTGTTACTCCTCAACCATCAGGATCTTGAACCAAAGGGGGTAACTTCACTCAACTTCACTTGCCCCATCATTGAAATCTTCGCTCAACCTATAGGCTCATTTTCAAGGACTCTTCATCTCGCACTCTTGAGATTTATTGTTTATTTATTTATTATTATTCTTTCTTTCTTTTTGTATTTGCACAGTTTGTTGTCTTTTGTTGATTGGTGCAGTCTTTCATCGATTGTATTATGGTTATTATTCTTTTATGGATTTATTGAGTATGCCCACTAGAAAGTGAATCTCAGAGTTGTACAATGTGACATATATCTACTTTGATAATAAATTTACTTTAAACTTTGAATTAAATCCTTTCCATTGACACGGAAGGGTTGATGCATTTTTGATGAACTCTCGACTTTCTTCAAAATGACTTCCATTAGAACCTACTAACTTATCCTCAGAGAGAGGGTGTCATTGGCAAAGTGGCATTTAAATCCAATTCCTGTTGTCCTTAGAAGATGATTGCACAGTTTGATACAAGTGAGTGATTTACTAGGTATGGAGCTAGAGTTATAGATAGACCAGGAAGGGTAGAGACTGCAGATTACCTTCCCTACATGAGGTTAGTAAATTACCTCTAATTTCACAACTATCCTACAGCTTCCTGATTTTTTTTTTGACTGAATTCAGAGCTTTAAATTTTTGATATTGGCACTCACATGCTCTGGTTTAAAAATCCAGATGGGTAGATCAGCTACTCCCACACAACCATTACACTATTAAACCCCTTTAGCTGCACGCTCCCACTCTGCAGTAGAAATGGCCAATGGCATTCAAAGCCTTGTTTAGGAGTTAATTGTTATAGAGAAATCCAGCACAAACGACTCTCATCGGGTGAATTATCAGTCACTGTAGAGTGGGGAATACTCTCACCTTCGAGATAGAAGATTATGGTTCAAGCCTCACTCCAGGGATTTGGACATGTATTTACGGGAAACTGGCATGAAGTCTATGGAATTAAGGGAAACAAGTAGTGAGATCTTAGAAACTGTACAGATTGAAAAAGAGGAGGTGCTTGCTATCTTGGGGCAAATTAAAGTGGATAAATCCCCAGGACCTGACAGGGTATTCCCTCGGACCTTGAAGAACACTAGTGTTGAAATTGCAGGGGCCCTGGCAGATATATTTAAAATGTGGGTGTCTACGGATGAGGTGCCGGAGGATTGGAGTGTGGTTCATGTTGTTCCGTTGTTTAAAAAAGGATCGAAAAGTAATCCGGGAAATTATTGGCCGGTAAATTTGATGTCAGTAGTGGGTAAGTTATTGGAGTGAGTACTAAGAGACAGAATCTACAAGCATTTGGATAGACAGGGACTTATTAGGGAGAGTCAACATGGCTTTGTGCGTGGTAGGTCATGTTTGACCAATCTGTTGGAGTTTTTCGAGTAGGTTACCAGGAAAGTGGATGAAGGGAAGGCAGTGGATGTTGTCTACATGGACTTCAGTAAGGCCTTTGACAAGGTCCCGCATGGGAGGTTAGTTAGGAAAATTCAGTCGCTAGGTATACATGGAGAGGTGGTAAATCAGATTAGACATTGGCTCAATGGAAGAAGCCAAAGAGTGGTAGTAGAGAATTGCTTCTCAGAGTGGAGGCCTGTGACTAGTGGTGTGCCACAGGGATCAGTGCTGGGTCCATTGTTATTTGTCATCTATATCAGTGATCTGGATGATAATGTGGTAAATTGGATCAGCAAATTTGCTGATGATACAAAGACTGGAGGTGTAGTGGACAGTGAGGAAGGTTTTCAAAGCTTGCAGAGGGACTTGGACCAGCTGGAAAAATTGGCTGAAAAATGGCAGATGGAGTTTAATACAGACAAGTGTGAGGTATTGCACTTTGGAAGGACAAACCAAGGTAGAACATACAGAGTAAATGGTAAGGCACTAAGGAGTGCAGTAGAACAGAGGGATCTGGGAATACAGATACAAAATTCCCTAAAAGTGGCGTCTCAGGTGGATAGGGTCGTAAAGAGAGCTTTTGGTACATTGGCCTTTATTAATCAAAATATTGAGTATAAGAGCTGGAATGTTATGATGAGGTTGTATAAGGCATTGGTGAGGCTGAATTTCGAGTATTGTGTTCAGTTTTGGTCACCAAATTACAGGAAGGATATAAATAAGGTTGAAAGAGTGCAGAGAAGGTTTACAAGGATGTTGCCGGGACTTGAGAAACTCAGTTACAGAGGAAGGTTGAATAGGTTAGGACTTTACTCCCTGGAGCATAGAAGAATGAGGGGAGATTTGATAGAGGTATATAAAATTATGACGGGTATAAATAGAGTGAATGCAAGCAGGCTTTTTCCACTGAGGCAAGGGGTGAAAAAAAACAGAGGACATGGGTTAAGGGTGAGGGGGGAAAAGTTTAAAAGGAACATTGGGGGGGCTTCTTCACACAGAGAGTGGTGGGAGTGTGGAATGAGCTGCCAGACGAGGTGGTAAATGCCGGTTCTTTTTTAACACTTAAGAATAAATTGGAGAGATGCATGGATGGGAGGTGTATGGAGGGATGTGGTCTGTGTGCAGGTCAGTGGAACTAGGCAGAAAATGGTTCGGCACAGCCAAGAAGGGCCAAAAGGCCTGTTTCTGTGCTGTAGTTTTTCTATGGTTTCTATGGTTTTCTATGTAGAACTGAAGTATTGGACTCTATAGAGATCAGACCATGGCTCCACAGTGACCATTAATCACTTATTTACGCTAATCCTACCTTCACCTCATTTTACTTACTTTCCCACGCTCTCACTAACTCCTCCCAGGCTCTGCCACCGACCACTATGGGTAACTTACAAGGCCAATTTATCCACCACATATCTTTGGGGTGTTGGAGGAAACCCATACAGCCACTGGGAGAATGTGCAAATACCACACATATAGTACCTGAGGTCAGCATTGAACCCCAGGCTCTGGCGCTCTGAGCTGGTGATTTTATTAGTTGCTCCATTCTGTCACCTATTTGAAGATATATCTCTAAAACGAGGCTTGGGTGGATGGAGAGGCTCCCCTGACCTTATTTTGAATTGGAAAGCAGTTATAATCTGACCTCTCTCCTGTTTCACCTGCAACCATCAGCTCTAGCCTGTAACACTGGGAAATGGAACTCCTGTAGTGGTCATTTGGGTGGTGGGGTGGAGGTACATCTCTACTAAAGGAGGTATAAGGTGTTGATTCCCTCTGTTAGCCTGCAGGTCACCCTTAGGCATGGTGCAGTACCTGCTTATCCTCCCAATCAGGGTCACGTGAAGCCTTCGGAGCAGGAGGTGGACGGTCGTATGAGCCGCTGGTGCACATCACAAGTCCTGGTTATGCGACCACTGACAGTCTCTGAAGAGTATTGATAATGGCTGGGATCACCCGTCTTGTAAAGACACTGTCCAGAAGAAGGCAATGGCAAACCATTTCTGTAGAAAATTATCCAAAAGTAATCACGGTCATGGAAAGACCATGATCGCCCACATCATATGACACGGCACATAATGAACAAAGGATAATGGCCGGTACACTTCTCTCTGCCTGCAGTGTGAGACTTTGTGAGGTTGTGAAAGGCACAATTTCACCCTTAATCGTCTCTGAAGAAGCAATAAAACCCACACAGATATGTCCTGCTGCCAAGTCAGCGCGCTCTTAGCTGTAGGGATGCAAAAGTTTAAAATTTCCTCTTGTCTAGCCAAGCGGCGCACCCTCCACAGATACTGTGACCAACAGAATGCCGCTCGCAGTGACAGAACCATGAATTATAGCGTTGGCCGCAGCCAGGCTCTCTCTCCTATAACAAATACCCGACAAGTCACCGTTTTTTTTCCCTAACATTACGTTCTGCTGAAGTTTAGTCTGAGGGGGTGAAACAGCTCTTAAATGACACTGAGAATCCCAATTTCCTTCAAAGAGACTGCTTAATATTAGTAACATCTGGAGTTAATAATCCAACTTACTGAACTGTCTGCCCTGTTTCATTATCAGAACTGCTGATCCCGCTCAAACAAAATATATCCAGCTGCACTATTTTAAGCATAGCAATTAAATAAACCAGTTCAGAGCTTTTTTTCCCCCTAAATCTGTATTTCTCCCAGTTTACTCAGAATGCACTGTAAGGGGGCCTCATTGCGGCAACCACCAGCAGGCCCTTGACAGTTTGGGTTTCCACGGCAACACCGCCAGCCAGGAGGAAATCATAGTGGAGCCCTTGGGAGAATGGGAGATTGATTGATGGCAGGTATAACCTGAAGTTCCTCCAGGCTGTCAGTGATCCCACATGGTTCCGTTTACAGCAGGAACGCAAGTTTTGGAAGACTGATAGTGAAGCTGCTTTACAGAGGGCCGCTGCTCTTACACTTCCATCTTAACCTGAGAAATAGCACAAGAGGCCCATTTCCCCTACTCCAGCCTACCAGGTCTATAACCCTCCACGCTCTCATCATCCAAAAATCCATCCACCTCTGCTCTGAGTAGATTCGGTGAGCAGGCAGCTAAAGGCCCGCTAGGGTTCAGATTTCCAAGTGGGAGAGTCTAGGACCAGAGGGCACAGGCTCGGAATAGAGGGACATCCCTGTAGAGCAGAGATGAGGAGGAATTTCTTGAGCCAGAGGGTGGTGAATCTGCGGAATTCATTGCCACAGATGGCCGTGGAGGCCAAGTTACCGTATATTTTTAAAGCAGATGTTGATAGGTTCTCTATGAGTAAGAGTGTCAAATGTTACAGGGGAAGGCAGGAGAATGGGGTTGAGAGGGATAATAAGTCAGCCATGATCGGATGGTGGAACGAACCTGCAGGGCTGAAATGGTCCAATTCTGTCCCATTGTCTTGAGACCGACAAATGAAGGAAGTTCTTCCCACCTCAGTGATCAACTTTGGGCTGCTGTCGCCAGGTTTCAGCTCTCCAGCTGTTGGACCAAGCCTCTCAGCAGCAACCCCACTGACCCCAAATTCTGCTGCTGTTGCCGTCAATCCTTTGCAGTGCCACCACACCCAGTGTCTTTGGAAAGGCCACCTGGCCCCTCCGGCCTATCCTGCCAATTATTGGATGGAGTTTGACATGTATGTGAGAGACAGTGAGGGGATGCAGGGGGAGCGGCTACAGGCACTGCAGGGCTCATTCTACCACTGGCACTCAAGGTTTACGTAGGTAGCTACCATTATTGATGAAAAGAACAGGAAATTATGATTCCATAACTCAAAGTCAAAATGACTGCTTTAAACCGGGGACTAAATAACCTCTATAACCCCTATATAACCTCTTGGGGGGTAGAGGAGGTCTAGGCCTGACGTCCCACTCACCCAGGGAAAGTGAACGCGCAATACACCGCCTCTCCCTTCCCGGTGTAGTGATCGCCGCATGGTCACTGTCTGGCCTGCTGGGCAGGCGGCCACTGCAAATGGCCTCTCCTACGTTACTGCGTCTGTAGCAACACCTTCTCGTCAGTGCCCCCCGTTTCCACTGAGCTTGCTATGTCATGGCATGACCGAGTGTCCGGCAGTATAACTGGATGGGTAGGCTGGGCTCATTGGCAGCCAGCCTAAGAGAAGGACAACTCTGAATCCAAACCCAGGCAAGTGGGGCTCGTTAGCCTTGTCAGGCCACCCACCTAGAAGGACACTTCGACGTAAATCCTACGATCCGAGGACCTCACTGTCACCATCCCAGCTTGCTAGGCTATGGCAGATGAACCCCGGGTGTAAAGGGTGGGGCCAGTACCGCACACACTGCACTCCACCTAAAATACCATTGCACAGGCCGAAGGACACGCCCACGTCTACGACCATCCTCCCCGGCCAGAATTTCCCTTGCAGCCGCTGTGGCCGGGCCTGCCTGTCCCGTATTGGCCTCGTCAGCCACCAGCGAGCCTGCAGCAGACGTGGGCAGCCCCCTTCCTAAATCTTTGTTTGCGAAGCCAAGCCATGATGATGATGAAATAACCTCTATGAATTGTATTCCAATTATTACCAGCTCTATTATCTCTGCCTTAACACTAGATTACACAATGTTTTGGCTTCCTTGGGATATTGTGCCACGATATTGTTTTGGGAATGCAAGTCCATTGATCCATTCTGCCTACCTCCTTTCAGGATCCTCACTGTGACCCCTTCAACAATAATCCTTGGTCATAATGAGTTAATCAGTCTGTTCTTCCACGACTCTCTGTTCAACCGTCTCCTTCTGATAACCTGCCCCAGCCTTCTCTTGCCTTGTTCTTAAACTATTGAAATGGGCCAGACCAATGTCTTCATTTCTTATTGTGATTGTCTTGTGTGGATTGTCTGCCATGGAAGCTACCAGTCTCAGGTCTCAATGTAGCCCATCTGTACTTACACCCAGCCGACTATAAGGATGCTGAGGAGAGGGGGTCCATTTCTTCAGGACCCTTATTGTCAGCCAGGACTGTTTGCTCCACCATCTTGGCCAGACACAGAGCCATACTCCAGAGCTGAAGGCATTATGCATTCTCTTGTTCGTCACACTGACCCCACTGCCCAGGCATAGGCACTGCCAACAGGCAGAATACCCCCACACAAAAATACCATTTCTCACATGGGTCCCTGGCAGACTCCGTGCCAATTAGCATGAACTACAGACTCTTAGGCTGAGAGGCAAACAGGAATGCTGGAATGGGAAATAAGAAGGCAGTTTCCTCTCCACCCAACAGCAGCTATTCCACCCGTCTGCTGCTCTGATGTGACTCGCGTGGCAAGATGACACTGGGATTTTAGCAGGACAAGGACACAACTGGTCCCCACAGGAAGGGCATCTAGTACTTTGTTTCTCTAACTTCACGTCAAGCACTTCTGCTAGGCTGACATTTATTACCCATCCTTAACTGGCCTTGAGAAGATGGAGTGAGCCCCCGCATTCCTCTACTGAAGGGACTCCCCCAGTGCAGGTCCAGGATACAGACCCAGAGGCATGCGAAGTCATACAAAGCAGAAAAAGGCCCTCCAGCCCAGCAAATCCACACTGGTGATGGCACACCCAGTTTTACACTA
Organism: Mobula birostris; assembly: GCF_030028105.1. Classification (NCBI taxonomy): domain Eukaryota; kingdom Metazoa; phylum Chordata; class Chondrichthyes; order Myliobatiformes; family Myliobatidae; genus Mobula; species Mobula birostris. Next base: position 20,269,677 of record NC_092391.1, on the reverse strand, counting down.
ACGAGAAAATCTGCCAATGCTGGAAATCTGAGTAACACACACAAAATGCTGGAGGAACTTGGCAGGCCAGGCAGCATTTATGGTAAAGCATAGTCGAAGTTTCGGCCTGAGACCCTTCAGCAGGACTAATCCTGTTTTATTCCCTTCAGATTCCAATTGAATCCACAGAAATCCTACCACTCACCTGTTTAACCCAGGGGCAACTTAAAGAGCTTAATTAACCTATAGTACACACGGTTTTAGGATGTGGATGGAAATGGGGCACCCCAAGGATACCAGGTGGTGACAAGGACAATGCACAAACTGCGCACAGCCAACAGCAGACTGAAGCCAGAGCCGGGGGTGGGAGGAGACAGCTGTACCAGTGTGCTGCTGGGTTACATCCTCATCATTACTTGGAGAGATATCTGCAAGTGACGGTGTTCCCATCCACTTGTAGGCCTTTGTCCTTTGGGACAAGGAGGCAAACAGGGTGAGGGGTTGCCAAACTATGTGAGGCTGTTCAGCCAAGAAACAGCTAGGTTGGTAAAGATCCAAATTAGTGACAATAGGGAGCTCATGGAGAGATTGGTGACAGATGTAACTTGTATTTCCTACAGCCAATACTTGATCTAACTGTCTCTGCTGGTTCCAGACATCCTCCCTCTCACAGTTTACCTCTCTGACTCCCTCCTCTCTCACAACTCCCTCAAACTCTGTCTCTGTCATATCCCCTTCCCTCACACTTCACCTCTCTGACTTCCATCTCTCTCACATCCCCCTCGCACCCTCCCTCTCTCACATCCCCCTTGCAACCACCCTCTCCCTCACACATACCCTTCATGATCTCCCTCTCACATCTACCCTCTCTCATGTACACCCCTCGTAATCTCCCTCACACCCACCACATATCACTCAGATCCCTGCCAACCGACACTTCCTCCCATTCAAGAAACATTTTATTTTCATTTTCTCACTTATTTTCAACATCCTGTACACCCCCTCCCTTTCTGCATAACCTTCTCTAGCTGCTACACTCTTCCCTAACTCCATATTTACACAAACCTCTAACCTCTATCTCCTTCCCCATCTCTGCAAGCTCCCCTAGTAACTCCAGTCACCTCTCTACTTCTACTAACTCCTCCAGCCTTGACATCCCTCCAGTAGCATCTCCAGCCACTAAACCTCACCACCTCTGCATCCTGCAAACTTAAACCCTCATTATATCTATAATTCTCAGTATCTGCCCTTCTCCCCATTTCTGTAACCTCCTGCAACCTCTATACGCCCTCCTTGTTCTGCAACTACCTCCAGCCTCTATCAACTGCTTCCTATCTCTGTAAACTCCTTCAATCTTCAACCAAGGCCACCATAGTAGCCTAGCAGTGGACTCAATGCCACTGCAGATGGGGGCATTCCAGAGTTTGGAGTTCAATTTCAGCAACGTCAGCAAGGAATCTGTACGCTCTCCCTGTGAATGCATGGTTTTCCAAAGATGTACCGGTTAGTAGGTTAATTGCTCATTGTAAATTGTCCTGTAATTAGCTAGTGTTGAACAGATGGGCTCCTGGGCAGTGCAGCTTGTTGGGTTGGAAGGACCCGTATCTCTAATAAATACAAAATAAACATTGACTTCTCAAACTTCTGCTAATGCCCCACCTCCCCCTTGTACCCCATCCATTATTTATTTATATACACACATCCTTTCTCTCTCTCTCCTTTTTCTCCCTCTGTCCCTCTGACTATACCCCTTGCCCATCCTCTGGGCTTTTCCTCCCCCTCCCCCTTTTCCTTCTCCCTGGGCCTCCTGTCCCATGATCCTCTCATATTCCTTTTTGTTAATCACCTGTCCAGCTCTTGGCTCCATCCCTCCTCCTCCTGTCTTCTCCTATCATTTCGGATCTCCCCCTCCCCCTCCCACTTTCAAATCTCTTACTAGCTCTTCTTTCAGTTAGTCCTGACAAAGGGTCTCAGCCCGAAACATTGACTGTACCTCTTCCTAGAGATGCTGCCCGGCCTGCTGCGTTCACCAGCAACTTTTATGTGTGTTGTGTTAAATAAAACTATTTAATCATTTCTATCTTTATCCCCTCCACCCTTCCCTGTACCATTCTCCAAGTTCTGGACTTCTCCTGACCTCGGTCACCTGTTTCTAGCCTCTGAGATGGGTGTACACCACCATCACTGGTCTCATGAGCATTTCGAATGTTAACTGCTCCTCCACTGTCAACCATACCACCAATGGCAAGGTCTGAGCTCAGGTACTCTCTCCATCTCTTAAGAAACCTACCTCTTCCACCAAGCCTCACCATACTTTGCATGGCTCAATGTCAAATTTTGTTTGTCTATGTCTTGAATTGAATTGAAGGAATTGTACGATATGTTTGCATGAAAGTTGTTGTTGTTACTGCACTGGGGTAACAGCCTAGACTGTTGACCTTGGGGCTTGAACTTACGATCTTCGACTCCAAGGAACAGATGCTGATGAACAACATAGAATACTTAGATTCCCCCTTCTCCAGCCCTTTATCTCTTTCACCAATCAACTTCCCAGCTCTTTACTTCACCCCCTTCCCCCACTCCCTGTTTCACCTATCACCTACCACTACTGCCCTGTACTTCTTCCTCCTCTCCCCCCACCTTCTTACTCTGATTTCTCCCTTTCCAGTCCTGATGAACGTCAACTGTTTACTCCTTTCCACAGATGTTTCCCACCATGGCTAAGCTCCTCCACCATTTTTGTTTTCGATTTCCAGCATCTCCTGGTTGGGATACCTGTGCTTTGCCGAACCTCAACGGGATCGCATTCTCTGAGGCTCCCTTCCACCCCTCAAAATGAAAACTCATACAGCAAGAACACAAAGTGGAGACAATCCCAATTAATAGAGTACCTACTTTTCCATCAATCCAGCTCAAGGCCTGGACAATGTGGAGGGATGCAGACCGGACCCCTTGACCATTGTACTTAACCCTGTGGTCCAAGGTTCTCCAATGCCAGGAGTTGTCTAATAAAAGAGGTGACTTACTCCTCATCAGCCTCTTGTCTTGTCCATACTGCACCAACCACCGCCGAAGGGCTAAAAACGTGCAGGAGCAATGTGTGGTTAAGTGCCTTGCTCAAGGATACAACACGCTGCCTCAGCTGAGGCTCGAACTCGTGACCTTCAGATCACTAGTCCAACGCCTTAACCACCTGGCCACATGCCAACACACCCATCAGAAATCCAAGGCACCTTGAGGAAGAACAAACTGTGCTAACTAAGGCAAACACTGGGAGTCAGCCAGCGATAATGTGAAGGGAGGAGAAAGGGGCAGTTGTGTAGAAAGGGGAAAGGAAATATAGCGTATTTAATATTTCTGTAATATTTGAGTACTATTGTAAATACATTGATTGATTAAGCATTTTTTGTTTGTTTACATAATTCATTACGGGTCATATGTAAAAAGTATGTGAATGGCACACGTCATTACGCCACATCATATGTAAGTGCCTCGCTAAAGAAAAACTAAGCACGTGAGTATCCCCAGCTCCCGTGTTTTTCTTTCGATTAGTTTCAAAACATAACAGACATTCATAAATTTTGTTTCCCCAGCTGCAACAACAAGATACCCCCCCACAAGTAGAAGAGGATCGGCAGCTTTTGGGAATTTTCTTTTGATATCTAGTGCTCAGGATACATATTTCCCCTGCCTGACCACACTCTGGGCTTCGAACTGGCACCACAAACAGAAAGCAGGACAAATTACACCAATGGACTGAGGAACTCTTATTTTAAAAATCCCTGCATATGAGAATGCTTTACAGAACTCTGCACGTGGTCTTTCCCTGGCGGCTCGATTTCCTCTGTCTGTAACCTCAGCAAAAGCTGACTCTGACATAAACCGATGCTGAAGTGCTACTTCTGGGGCCCCCTGGAGATTTATGAAAGTGGCATTGGTTCCCCCCCCCACCCCACCCCCAATTCAGGAAACGAAAGAACTGGAGTTGTAAAGGAAACGTCCTGTATGGAAATTCTTTCACTTTCTTCCTCAGACTGGTGGGAACGTATACACAGCAGCCAAGTTGCAAGACCAAGCTGTTTCAAGAACGTCCAATCTGGGTCAGAAGTTCATGTCTGTTCCTCAACCAGCCTCACTGATGTTATTCCTATATCCCACGTTAACTATCAGCTCCTCTGCTGCATTTATCCACAGCCATAAAAACACAGAATTTTGGAGAAAATGTGGAAGCAGAAATAGACAGAAAAAGAATCTTAAGCGTAAGAGAGAGAGTGAGAAAGAGAGGCAGTGAAAGGAAGAAAATCACACATTTCTTTCGCGTAATGTTAATTTACTTAATTAAGAAATGATTGAATTTGACTTACATTGGTTCAATATTTTTACTATAACTAACAGCAAACCAAGCGAAAAGGAAACTGTGCAATATTTTGTGAAACATGCAAACTGGTTTCCTGTGGGACTTTTTTAAAAAAGCTTATGTTCTTCCATACATGCCGCAAGTTAGGCTGATTTGCCATTTACAGTCCTTTGTGGGAATTGTCATTCAGGGAAAGAAAAGTGTATCATGACTGCATGATTCTAAAGGCTGTGTTAGGGAGTCTGGGTGAATGCCCTCCTCGTTCTATCATTCAGAGTTTAGACTGAGCATAAGCTTAGGAAAGAGATCCTCTTTGAAGGAGAAAGAGAAAAATGCAAAGAAACACTGAGATAAGGTCAAGACTAATGATCAGTAAGAAATCCAGTTCCTTTCCTTATTCCACCTTGATTTCTTCAAAAGCTCCTCTGACACTAATGTAGCACAGTGGTGTCAGACACTGTAAGGTGACAGGGTGAAGGTTAGAGGGGTGGTGGTGGGAGGTATGTATATGAGATCAGGATGAGATGAATGACAGACCGAAATGGGAATAAACAAAGAAAAGGAGAACGTAACACAAAAAGCAAAAGGGATTAAGGATCATTTTCGCAGGCGGAGGATGGAAACACAGGAGAGGTGAGCAATTTTTGAATCAGGACAGCCTGCAGATAATAAACACTGAGCTGAACTGTACTGAAATATAACCTTTTGATTGTGTGTTTTATATTCTGTGTTTACACTCATTTTTTGTTGCTGCTGCGCGATCTTTTTGCGTATGGGGGAGGGGTTTGATGTTTAACGTTTTTCTTTGGACAGGTTGGTTCCATGGTACTTTGTTTCATGACTGTTTGTGAATTCCAGGGTTGTATACTGTATACATTCTTTGATAACAAAAGTACCTCAAATCCTGAATGCTGGAATCTTAATATCCACAGTGCAGGCACTCAAGCAGTTTGTCCAACATCCCACCTCTCCCCACTCTGCAAACCCACCCCCTATGCCGTCTCCAGGAGGGAGAGCAGCAGAGTTTAAAAGAGAACGGGCAAAAAGACATAGAAAGAGTAAAAGATGGAGCAAGGTGCTTTCTGCACACTTTCAAAGAGCAGTCATTATTGAAAGGTAAAATGAAACACAGCCCGCGATTACTGTGCATAGACATGCTACCTGGGTCACTCACAGGAGCTTTACTCTCTCTAGCCCATTTGTGCAATTAAATGCCGTTAAATGGCTTCAGGAATATGCAGTGGTCCCATGGCACATGTCTCCTGATGCTAAAAATCTTCAAAAATACATCTCTGCTAAGAAAGGGCTGGGAAAAAGAGGGCAATGCTCCATTTTCCTACGCAGTCTCTCTCAAATTCTAATGGATTTCTTTTCAAACAATTCCAGGATCCTATCTCTATTGTATTATTTATCTATCTAATTCGTTAGTTAGAGGTACAGCATGTAATAAGTCCTTCTGGCCCTCCGAGCCGCATTGCCTGCAACCCCCAATTTAACCCTAGCCTAATCACAGTACAATTTACAATAGCCAATGAACCTACTAACCGGTACGTCTTTGGACTGTGGGAGGAAACAGGAGCACTGGTATCCTCTCCCTACCCCCATCTGTTGAACTTTACCATACTCTGGGTATCGTTCCTGAAATTACTGTTCACCATTTTGGACATTTGTCACAGTGCAAGAGCAGAGAGGCTTAAATTCCTGCCTGTGCCCCTTTAACAGATCTTCAGCAAAAGTGGCAATGGAAGAATGAAGCCCTGAGTTCTGTCAAAGGCTCTTTGATTTGAAATGTTAACTCTCATTCTCTTCCCAGAAATGCAGCCTGTCCTTCGGCATATTACCAGCATTTCCTCTATTTATATTAGATCTCCAGCATCCGACGTTTCCCTGATTTTCAATTAAAGTCTCATTTTCGTTTCTTTTCTTTCCTTATATCTCGAAGGCATGCAGATTTGACACCAGACCTGTATTCACTATTTTGGTCTTTACATTTTCTATGACCCAGCCATCTCCATACGTGAATCTCCCTCCTACACTACAGAGCCTTATGCTCCATATCTCCAGTTCTTGGTCATTGCTGAGGCTTCAACTACTTAAGGTCTAAGCTTTGTAAAACACTTTCTAAACCTCATTTCATGATCTATCTTAAAATTCTCAGTTGGAGTAACCTCTTCAATCACTTATCCTACTAGCTCCTTACCTGGTTTGGTGTCAAATTATGCTTGATAACTGTTCTTGTGATGCAGCTTGGGATGGTTTACCCCACATTACAGGTTTTCTAATGAAGGTAAGTTGTTAAAAGTTTAAAAAACAGTGGATTGCTCGCACTGTTAGAGAAGGAGATTTCCATGGAGTTCTGTCCATTTCTAATCCCTTAAGGATGTTGCCTGGATTGGACAGCATGCCTTATGGGAATAGTTTGAGTGAACTCGGCCTTTTCTTCTTGGAGTGACAGAGGATGAGAGGTGACCTGATAGAGGTGTACAAGATGATGAGAGGCATTGATCATGTGGATAGCCAGAGGTTTTTTTTCCCAGGGCTGAAATGGCTAACATGGGAGGCCATAGCTTGGAAGTAGGTACAAGGGGGAAGACAGAGGTAAGTTTTTTTATACAGAGTGGTGGGTGCGTGGAATACACTGCCAGTGATGGTGGCAGAGGTGGATACAATACGGTTTTTTAGGAGACTCTTAGATTGGTACATGGAGCTTAGAAAAATAGAGGGCTATGTGGTAGGGCAACTCTAGGCAGTTTCTAGAGTAGGTTATGTGGTCAGCACATCATTGTGGGCCAAAGGGCCTGTAATATGCTTAGGTTTCTATGTTTCTATAATTCTTAAGCAGTGTTACTATAAACAGAAATTAAACTAGAAAATACACTCAATGGCCATTTAATTAGGTACATCTATACACCTGCTCATTAATGAAAATGTCTAATCAGCCAACCATGCGACAGCAACTCAATACATAAAAGCATGCAGATATGGTCAAGAAGTTCAGTTGTTGTTCAAACCAAACATCAGAATGGGGAGAAACTTCCGTTGTGGCCTCCTGTATATCGGTGAGATCTGACGTAGATTGGGAGACTGCTTCAACAAGCACCTTCACTCCGTCCACCGCAAAAAACAGAACTTCCCGGAGGCCACCCATCTCAATTCTACTTCCCATTCTCATCTCAACATGCCAATTGATGGCCTCCTCTACTGCCAGGATGAGACCACACTCACGCTGGAGGAGCAATGCCTTATATTCCATCCAGGTAGCCTCCAACATAAAGGCACGAACATCGATTTCTCAAACTTCTGCTTACTGCCCCCCTCCTCTCCTACATCATTCCCCATTCCTGTTTCGCTCTCTTACCTGTCCATCACCCCTCTCAGGTGCTCTCTCCTTTCCCTTTCATCCATGGTCTTCTGTCCTCTCCTATCAGATTCTCCCTTGTCCAGCCCTTTATCTCCTTCACCAATCAACTTCCTCTTTACTTCACCCCCTCCACCTCTCCCGATTTCACTAATCACCTGCCACCTTGTACTCCTTCCCTCCCTCCCTCACCTTCCTAGTCTGACTTCTCCCCTTTTTTTCCAGTCCTGATGAAGGGTCTCAGCCAAAACACTGAATTTATTCTCTTCCATATAATACCTGGCTTGCTGAGTTCCTCCAGTGTCTTCTGTGTGTTGCTTTGGACTTCCAGCATCTGCAGATCTTCTCGTGTTTAAGAAATGTGATCTAAGTGACTTCAACCATGGAATGATCATTGGTGCCAGATGGGGTGGTTAGGGTTACTCAGAAACTGCTGATCTCCTGAGATTTTCATGCACAACTGTCTCTAACGTTTAAGAGAATGGAGCAAAAAAACATCCAAGAGAAAATCTGCAGACGCCGGAAATCTGAGCAACACACAGAAAATGCTGGAGGAACTCAGCAGGCCAGGCAGTATCTATGTTGAAGAGCACAGTTGGCGTTTCAGGCCGAAAATCTTCAGCAGGACTGGAGAAAAAAAGCTGAGGAGTAGATTTAAAAGCTGGGGGGAGGGGAGAGAGAAACACCAAGCGATAGGTGAAACCTGGAGGGGGAGGGATGAAGCAAAGAGCTAGGAAGTTGATTGGTGGGGGGTGGGGGGAAGGAGCACCAGACAGAGGCAATGGGCAGGCAAGGGGATAACATGAGAGAGGTTCAAGGGGATGGAAAATGATGAAGGGGGTGAGGAAGTTTGTGAAATTGAGGTTTTTGCCATTAGGTTGGAGAATACCCAAATGGAATATAACGTGTTGCTCCTCCAACCTAAGTGTGGCCTTTTCCTGACAGTGGAGGAGGCCATGGATGGACATATTGGAATGGGAATGGGAAGTGAAATTAAAATGGGTGGCCACTGGGAGATCCCACTTGTTCTGGTGGATGGAGCGTAGATGCTCGGTAAAGCGGTCTCCCAATCTACATCGGGTCTCAGCGATATACAGGGGGCCACACTGGGAGCACCGAACACAGTAAATGACCCCAAAAGACTCACAGGTGAAGTGTCACCTCCCCTGGAAGGACTATTTAGGGACCTGAATGGTAGTGAGGGAGGAGGTATAGGGGCAGGTGTAGCACTTGTTCCACTTGCAAAGATAAGTGCCAGGAGGGAGATCAATGGGGAGGGACGAATGAACAAGGGAGTAGCGTAGGGAGCAATCCTTGTGAAAAGCAGAAAGTGTGGGGCGTGCGGAAGATGCGCTTGGTGATGGGATCCCGTTGGAGGTGAAGGAAGTTTCGGAGAATTTTGTGGTGGACGCGGAGGCTGGTGGGGTGGTGGTAGTAAAAGAGGGACCTTATCCCTGGTACAGTGGTGGGAGGGTGGAGTGAGAGCAGATGGGCATGAAATGGAAGAGATGCGGTTGAGGGCAGAGTTGATGGTGGAGGAAGGGAAGCCCCTTCCTTTGAAAAAGGAGGACATCTCCTTTGTTCTAGAATGAAAAGCCTCATCCTGAGAGCAGATGTGGCAGTGACGGAGGAATTGAGAGAAGGGGATGGCGGTTTTACAAGTGGCAAGGTGGGCCGAAGTGTAGTCCAGGTAGCTGTGAGAGTCTGTGGGTTTGTCATAGACATTGGTGGATAAGTTGTCTCCGGAGATAGAGACAGAGAGATCGAGAAAGGGAAGTTAGGTGCCGGAAATGGACCAGCTAAATTTGAGGGCAGGGTGGAAGTTGGAGGGAAAGTAGATGAAATCAACGAGTTCAGTATGGGCGCAGGAATCAGCACCAATGCAGTCATCAATGTAGCGTCGGAAAAGTGCGGGACTGTCACTAGTGTAGGCTTGGAACATAGACCGTTCCATGCGGCCAACAGACAGGCAGGCACAGCTGGGACCCATGCTAATGCCCATGGCGGCCACCCTTGGTTGAAGGAAGTGGGAGGGGCTAAAGGAGAAATTATTTAGAGTGAGGACAAGTTCCGCTAGATGGAGGAGAGTGGTGGTGGAGGGGAACTGGTTAGGTTTGGTGTCCAGAAAAAAATGGAGAGCTTTGAGGCCTTCCTGATGGGGGATGGAGGTATAGAGGGCCTGGACTGTAATAAAAATGACGGGGTCCAGGGAACTTGAAATCCTTAAAAAGACCAAGAGCATGTGACGTGTCATGGATGTAGGTAGGAAGCGACTGAACTGGGGGTGGTGGGGTATAAAACAGAGTTGAGGTATGCAGATATGAGTTCAGTGGGGCAGGAACAAGCAAAACATCCATTAAGCAGCAGTTCTGTGAATGAAAACTCCTTGTTAATGAGAGGTCAGAGGAGAATGGTCAGACTGGTTCAAGATGATAGGAAGGTGACAGTAACTCAATTAACCGTGTGTTACAACAGTGGTGTGCAGAGGAGCATCTCTAAAAGCACAGCAAGTCGAACATTAAAGTGGAAGGCCTCATACAGGAGTTACCTAATAAAGTGGCCACTGAGCATAAATGAGAGAAAGTCAGGCAACTCCTGAGGAGAGAGGATCAAATTTAATTATGTCAGGTTGATGATGATGCATCAGATATCACAATTAAAGGTAATTGAATTGAAACTTTCACTTTGTTCCTCTCTCCGTGGATGCTGCTTGATCTGTTAAGTATTTAGAGCATTTTCTACTTTACTTTCTGTTTTAGCCACAGTGGATAGAGAAAAAGGAAGGTACCTTCTCTTCATTCAACATCTTATCCAAAAGATAACCGATCCAACAAAGAAGATGAAAGAGAGTGCAGATGCTGGAATATGGGGCAACAAACAATCTGGAGAGAAGTCCCAGTGGGTTGGGCAGCATGAATCCTGATTCAGAGTTTCGACATCAAATCTCAACAATTCTTTTCCTCCTGTCAATGCAGCTCAACCTGCCAAGGTCCTCCAGCAGGTATATCCAACAATGTAGTGATGCTTCAGGCCTGTCACAATGTACTGTAGATTCTAGGTTTAGTGAAGCTTGATGTCATAAACTTCATAATTCAGAAGCTATAAGATCCTTCTCTCCGTCTCACACACACGCACGCAAAATTCTTCATAATATCTACTCTGTGGTCACTTTATTAGGTAAACCTGCTTGTTAATGCAAATACCTAATCAGTCTATCATGTGGCAGCAACTTGTTGCATAAAAGCACGCAGACAAGGTCAAGAAGTTCAGTCGTTATTCAGACCAAACATCAGAATGGGGACGAAATGTGATCTAAGTAACTTTGACCGTGGGATGATTATTGGTGCCAACGGGGCGGTTTCCAGTATCTCAGAAATGGCTGATCTCCTGGGGTCTTCACGTACAACAGTCTCTAGAGTTTAGAGAATGATGCAAAAAACAAAAAGCATCCAGTGGGCAGCAGTTCTGCAGGTGAAAAGGCCTTGTTAATGAGAGGTCAGGGGAGAATGGCCAGACTGGTTCAAGCTGACAGGAAGGTGCCAGTAACTCAAATAACCACGCGTTACAACAGTGGTGTGCAGAAGAGCATCCCTGAATGCACAACACTTCAAACCCTTAAGTGGATGGGCTACTGCAGCAGAAGACCGTCCCAGGTTCCACTCCTGTATCTAATTAAGTGGCCACTGAGTGTATGGCACTTCTAGGCCTTAAATCACTATTAACAGCTGTTTATAAATAAACTGCACTTTGCAAACATATCTGTGAGCAGCTGTTCCACATGTGGGGAACTTCAGCATGACGGACAGACTGGAGAAGGGGGATCAATCACTTTGGACTTTGACCGTGGAATGATTATTGGTGCCAGACAGGGTGGTTTGAGTATCTGAGCAACTGCCGATCTCCTGGGATTTTCACGCACACAGCCTCTTGAGTTTACAGAGAATGGAGCGAGAAACAAAAAAATACATCCAGTGGCCGGCGGTTCTGGGGGTTGAAAACACCTTGTTAAGAGAGGTCGGAGGACAATGGCCAGACTGGTTCAGGCTGACAGGAAGGCGACAATAACTCAAATAAGCCCACACTACAACAGTGGTGTGTAGAAGAGCATCTCTACACAACACTTTGAACTTTGAAGTAGATGGGCTACAGCAGAAAAGCACACCCGGTTCCACTCCTTCCTGTACCTAATAAAGTGGCCACTGAACGTACGCCTTGAGCAACATTTATCTAGATTCTGAAAACTACCTATCATTTGAAGCTTGGCTCTGCACCCGCCAATGTAGTAACTTAAGTTCAGATTTTTTTTAAAAATCGAAGGCAGAATTCCCGATTTTGGCCCGGAGTTTTTTTTTCCCTGCTTTAGCCAGAGACATATTACATGCTCCAGTTAGCCAGGCTCGTGACTGTCTGCTTTCTGGAGTTGGTCCCGATGATTGGAAGCAGATTAACCCACCTCCTCCTCTGCTCCCAACCATATAACTACCTCTACATACCCAGGGCAACAATAAACATGAGCAGTCTATATAGCCACAGACAGAGACAAAGAATTGCTCAAAAACTTTGAATGATCCCAACTTTGAACGATGGCAAATTTCACCATCATGTAAAGGAAATGAGATTGAGAAAGAGACAAAAATTAACCTGAAAAAAAACATTTAATTCATTGGGTAAGGCAAATTATTTATGACCTCGAACCAGAACGCTGGAGAGTGCTGACTTTGATGGAGCTTTTCTTGTCAAATTTGTCACGGGAAACATGCACACGTGACGGATGCGGGCTCGATTTCAACATTGATGAGAGATTTGGATAGGTACGTGGATGGGAGGGGTATGGAGAGATATCGCCCAGGTGCAAGTCAATGGGACTAGGTGGAGTTTGTCACAGACTAGACGGGCTGAAGGGCCTGTTTCTATGCTGTAGTGTTCTATAACTCTAAGACCTGTGACAATACATATTTTGAACAACTATGCAGACAGAGTAGACTATGTCTGACTTGGGGAGTGGGGGGTAAAGATGGAGACACAGAAAATAAAGAACGAAGTAGAAAAAGGGAAAAAAAGAAAAAAAAGTGATAAACAAAAAATAAAACGGAGATAAAATAGGAATATGTCTTTAAGATTCATAATTGGAATATGTCCCCATTAGTTTTCATCAATGGACTGCTGAGACTGTGTAACATCTGTCTGGATCAAATTTGAAACGAGGGGTAATTGACCACAGGGCCAGTGACCGCAGGGAATCAGACAACACAGACTCGGCCAGGGTTTGAGGAAATTCTCACCTCATGAGAAGGTGCACAAATCTGTAAAGACATGCATTTTAAGTACAATTTGCTGCCTGGTTTAACTTCTATCTAAATTAATTTTACAGATAAAAGGCCAACTAACAGTTAATCCCAAAAAGTGAGGAGTGTAGGGGTTTTTGACTGTGGTTGGAGATGCTGATAACAAAGAGGATTCCAGTATTAGATCTGATGAACTCAGTTTAAGCACAGCTGAAATCTGTACTATTGAAAGAGTTAAATATTCTCTTGGGTTAATATTACATTCCACCCAATCTCATTTCCATAAAATAATCATAAAACTTGACCAACAATATACACTGCACATGACCATCAGGTCAAATTTTGGAATGAATGCGGTCGATTTTTATATAATTAGCTTGTACACAGAATGATGAAACTCTATATTGCGATCGGTTAGTGGAGCAAATTCTTTCCACTGCTTGAGAGAAATTAAGTTTCTTTATTTTCGTTTTCTTCCCTCTCCCTGTGTAGCCGCAAGGTCTCTTTTTTTAAGCAGTGGGGAATTACGGCAGGATAATATTCTTTATTGAGTCTGCAGGATAGGCAGAAAAGGAACAACCCTTATGGGTGATCAGAAAACATATGGAACCTTTTCAAACGCAGTGAGTGCCAAAAAAATTTAACATTCCACAGTTTCTATATCCACAGTTTTTGGAACTCCAATCCCCATGGGATGCCCTTTCCCTTATACGGCTTATGCACCTTCACCTTTAACCCTTTTACCACCAGTCAGCGCCTCCCCCAGCTCTCTTTCTTCCTCTCTCTCTCGTCCTCACCAGCGTCCCCCCAGACCGCCCGCTTCCCCCACCCCACCCCCCCTCCATCATAGATCACTTGAAACTGCCACGTCAATCCTTGCAGAAGTGAAGGAAACGAGGGAAGAGCTGGTGCTACAGAGAGAACAGTTGTCTGCGCTATTAAAGCTTGCTGGGAGACCCAGAAAGTCTAGCCTGTGTGGGAAAAAAAAGACTACAATCCTGCTCAGTCTCCCCAGTGTTCAGACTACCTGTTCAGGTCGATGCTATTGTACAGTAGTCTGCACATTGGTTAGACTGTGCGTGGAAAAATCTTCGAACTTCTTTTACACATCGGCCGAGGAACTCCGACAGTCTTTATTCTGACCCAAACTCGCTTCAGTCAGTAAGCCTGACCTCCGTGGAGACTGCCTTTCATTTCCCGTGTGCTGTTAGTGGCACCCAGGTAAAGCAGTAGCTTTTGATTCCTTTATATAATTGGACAGCCTTCTTCTGAAAGTGCCTTTGCTTTCTCATCATGGACTGTGCACCTAGCCTCAACTTATGGTTTCTGTTATTTGTCACGCATACGCTTCCTACCCCTGCCTCTGCATGCTCTCTCACAAAATATTTAATATCATTCTGCCTCTCACTTGAAAAGGCTATTCCTCACAATGGTACCTGTGCCACTGTTCAGTATCAAAGAGTAAGTACAGTCAGGGAGAGCCCTTAGCATGTTCTGATATACTGCTGCGTGCGTAACATTCAATGGTTTAATGTAAGCGTTGTACATCTTGAATAAAACAAAATAAATCTACTGATTAATGCATCTCAGCCATTGTCTGTATTCTTCAATATTTAACACAGGACAATTATTTTTGAGTGCTTTGATGCTGTTATGAATATAGCATCATTCAGCTCAGCTTGGATGAATTAACTATAAAGTCGTATCTGGGAAATGTTTTTCTGTGAGGTAATGAATTGTTAAGCTGTTAGAAATGCCAAGCAAAATTATGACTTTAGCTCTGGACCAGCCATGACAGTCCTGTAGTTGTATAGTCCATTGCCAACTATCAATAGGCAAAGGATAGTCGTCTGAGGGAATGTGTTTCAGTGAGGGGAATCAACTATTATCCATGGAAATGTACTATAGTGCTAGTCGGCGCCCTTAGGAGAGGAAACAGTTGGAGGATGAGGGAACGGGGAAGCGGGGCCCTGAAGCTGGGGGAGGGGGGGAGAAGCAAATGCAGAGAAGAGCTCCGGGGAAGAAACGCGCGCTGATGTCGTGCCGTCTAACAATGCACAGCTTCCCACCCTGATGCTCAGGTGTGCCACTTCTCAAGCACTTGAAGGGATTGTTTGCCACTCGTAGGGCTTTTCCTGGGGTACTTCAAGCCTGTGTGATCAGGGTCTTCGCAGGAAGAGTGCATTTCATTAGGGTATCACTGCAAGGGGGGGGGAAACGAAGACAAAAATAACATTTAAAAACTAATTCAACTGCTTTTAGCACTCTAGTGACAGATAACCTTTGAACCTACATCCAATGTCCCCTATCTGGGCTGTCAAGCCATTGGCATTTCCTTTATTTTGCTATTAGAATTAGAATTCTATTCGACTCAAATCCAAAATCTAAGAAAAAAAGAGATCTGGATTTAATCTCCAATAACCACTGTGGAGCTCAATGCTGTCTTTAATTTGTCATCTTTCATCCTTATTGTGAAGCAGATGATACTAATGTAAACCAGATTGTGCTATTGCAACGCTTTAAAATGGCCGCCCCTCAACACGCAGTGCTCCAAGCAGGAGGACTTCAGCCAGCTTCTAACTTATACAATTTGAAACTCTTTTCTGCTTTCCCTTTTTTGTTTAAAAAAAAGCAGAGCAGAATACTTCTTTCAAGTCAAAAAGAACCTCCAAGTTGCACATACTGACAGGGCCGACATGTTTAACTAAAAGCACCACCTCATAAAATCTGCTGACGTTTATTTGTGCTTCTGCGGTTCCTTTGCACAGTCGCGACTTAAGTTGAAAGCAGCTTAAATTAAACTTCTGTTGGTATTAACCCAAGACCACGCACTTCTTCTTAGCTTGAGATAAAATGCACGTTGGACTGAACACCACTTTGGATTTCTTAGAACTCTTTGTCTCTTTTTCATCTTGAAAATGAATTTTTGATGGAAATTAACTTTAGTTTTAAAAATAATATTTGTATTTCACCCTGCACACACAGTGGCCCCTCCAATGCCCAAGCTATATTTCCCTTCAGCGTTTGTCCCTCACTCTATTCTGAACTCCATTTTATTCCTAGATAGAAAGTGGCTCCTTTACTGACTGCTTCCTGTATCAGTTTGTAAATGGGTCACACTGAGCCAAAATTTGGTTCCCAATCACAGCCCTCCATTGTGTTGTCCTGGGATCTCCAGGAAAGAAAGACTAATTTCATGGACACCCAAGGCAACACGTTGCAGATTTTCTCATGTTTCCGTTCTCACAGACACTATTTTGTGCAACTGAGCAGAGAAATATCCAAGGGGCATTATGATATGAGGCATTTTCCCCATTTCATACTATTGCAGAATTGTTCCTGTTTGCAAGGAGGCTGTTCAGTCCTTTGAATCCTTGTATTGCAACATTGACAGCACCTTCTCCCCTGCTCTATCCACACAGACAGCCAGATGATTCTCTCTCACTTCCATTTCCCTTCTGAAGGAGGCACAAGTGACTGCAGATGCCAGAATCTGGAGCAGAAACAATCTGCTGGAGGAAATCAATGGATCACGCAGCACCCACGTGGGGTGAGAAATTCTCAACCACTTGAGTCGAAATCTTGCATTAATCTTGATGCAGGCTTTCAACCCAAAGCATCGGCAATTCCTTTCTCCCCACAGGTGCTGCTCAGCTTGCTGAGTTTCTCCAGCAGATTGTTTGCTGCTCCTGTTTGACTGATCCTTCTTTCACCCCGACAGCCAGGGAGTTGTAGATCATAACTAATTTCTGCATAAATTGAGATTTTCCTTGATCCTTACTCATCTCCTCAACAAAATTTGGAAACGGTGTCCTGGGATGCTTGGACCATTTGCTGATGGGATCCCCATCAGTCAAGGCCTTGAACACATTAGTATGTAGTTATTTCTAAGAATATTGAAGATGAGAGAAAAGATTCTTGACCAGCAGGTCGACTGTAAGTGAGAACTCATGTGATTAAACTCTGCAGAATTTATCCAATCAGAGCTAGTACCCATGAGCCCAGAGTGACTCACTTTCTGTCAAGATGCCACTCCTGTCTTTTATTTCAGCTCTCTTGTTTCCGTATGAATCTTAGTTCAGATCAGGGATGCAAAGAAAGCAAACTGAAGGCCCAGCAAACTCAACCCAAAAGCATGATAACCATACCAGTCTACCAACAAATTTGATAGTGCCCATTAAAATAAACAAAAAAAAGCGTTCAATCATTGAAAATGAGTATTTTCAGATTATTGTTACAACCAACTACTGTACTGTTCTGTGAATCCTCAAAAAACCAGAACCAGACGACAAAAAGGTCAGAGTATATAAGTTTATCTTCCACTGCTGCCATGTTCAATCACTGTCTGATGTGGCACTACTTGTTTATTTTAGGGGGCCTTTGTATTTAGGAAATGCTTTTGCAATGACCCTGAATGACAGGTATCAAATAAAGGTTTTGAAAAATAACTATAGTGCCATAGATAGGTGTGTTTTTTTCAAACAGAGGGATCCAAGAGTGAATGTCGATGTAACACTCTATTTCTCTGCCTGTTGCTTAGTGTGTGGTGTGGCAGTCCATGATTTTTACAAGTGTCATGGTACACAGCAAAATGTAGGAGCCTGAAGCTTAGCAATGGGAATTCCAATCTCATACTTACAAGATAAAAGTTTAATGTAATTCTACAGATAATTTTTTTTTATTTTGAACACTACTCTCAATCTGTCCTTGATTAAGATATTCCAGTTTAAAACTCCTGGTTATAAAGCCAAGAACACAAAAAATAATTTAAAGCAAACAGCAAGTGCTAATTTATTTTTGCATTTGCATCAGCAAATGTCAATTAAAATTTTCCTCAGTTTTAGTTAATATTTCAGAAAGTGCATCACACTCAGGGAGGACCAAGTCAATCTTTGCAAGAAATATTCACCTCCCTACCAGATCGTCCCTTTCTGTCACCCACATTTCCTCTCTCCTCTTTTAGATGCTGTGCTCCCCAACTCAACCTATCACTATCCCTCTGCCTTTACCTCGCCTGCCCTCTTCGAAGAGTTTGCCTTTGCTGGAGGCCTTTGTCAAGTCAAGTCAAGTCACTTTTTATTGTCATTTCGACCATAACTGCTGATACAGTACACAGTAAAAACGAGACGACGTTTTTCAGGACCATGGTGCTACGTGAAACAATACAAAAACTACACTGAACTACGTAAAACAACACAAAAACTACACTAGACTACAGACCTACCCAGGACTGCATAAAGTGCACAAAACAGTGCAGGCATTACAATAAATAATAAACAAGACAATAAGCGCAGTAGAGGGCAGTAGGTTGGTGTCAGTCCAGGCTCTGGGTATTGAGGAGTCTGATGGCTTGGGGGAAGAAACTGTTACATAGTCTGGTCATGAGAGCCCGAATGCTTCGGTGCCTTTTGCCAGATGGCAGGAGGGAGAAGAGTTTGGAGAAAGGATTTTGGATTGAAAGGCCCTAGTCTTTATAAAGCAACGGTACTCATTACCACTGACTTCCTGTGGCATTAAAACTGCAAATATACAATTATAAAAGGTTCCAGATAAAGACTTGACAAAATGTTCAGGCATTATCAAGTAGCATGGCTTGTTTGTTCTACTGGTGAATCCATTTGGACATTCAATTGTATGACACTAACCCTGCCCCTGTCAGCGTGGGAAACTCTTGACCAATGGTGACCCACACTTAGTCCAAGCGCTGAAGTAAATTGCAGTGTGCACAACCACCAGCTAACTGAAGGCAAATCTTTTACATCGGTGAGACTCGACTCAGATAGGGGTGCATTTTGTCAAGCACTATCTGCCGCAAAAGGCAGAATCTTCCAGGAGCTACCCATTTCAGTTCAACCTCCCATTCCCACCCTGACATGACTGTCTATGGCCTCTTCTGCTGCCACAAAGAGAACAAACTTAAATTGAAGGAGCAACAGCCCATATTCCGTTTGGGCAGCCTCCAACCTGATGGGACGTATGTCAATTTCTCCAGCTTCCGGTAATTTCTCCTCCCTCCCTCCCTCCTCTCGTTTTCCATTCCCCATTCTGGTTACCCTCTCACCCCTTCTCCTCCTCATCTGCCCATCACATCCCTCCGGTTCCCCCCTGTCTTCCCTTCCTTTCATGGTCCGCTGACGTCTCCTGTCAGATTCCTTCTCCTTCAGTCCTTCACCTCTTCCACCTATCACCTCTCAGCTTTCTACTTTTATCACCCCTTCCTCCACCCACCCACCTTTCCCCTCACCTATCACTCACATGCTTGTACTCCTTCCCCTCCCCTCCCCTCACCTTTGTCCTCTACCTTTCCAGTGCTAATTAAAGGTCTCAGCTGGAAACACCAACTCTTCATAGATGTGGCCTGACCTGCTGAAGTCCTCCAGTATTTTGTGTGAGTTACTCGAGATTTCCAACATCTTGCATTCATGGAATGCCTCTGTGTAGCTAGCACGGCCACAGGACTTGGGAGAGTCTGGATCAGGCCAGTGATTAAAGCTCATTTCCAAGTATGATATTGCTGGCATTGGGGCCATCAACTCGAACACCTGCAGTGCTTGAGGGAGACTGAGAGTGGATAGGTGCTCTGAACACTTGTTCAGTACAGCTAACATTACCCAGGGGACAATAAAGGCAAAAGTTTTCAGAACCAATCCACTGGTCTCTCCATGGCCTTGACTCAGGACAACACGGGACACTGAATCATGATGGGTTGATTTCAAAACTCAACTCCCTCCTTTTCCGGGTCAGACTATGTCCACAAGACTGTGCAGAAATACCTCAGGATGCTGCCTTATATCACGCTGGGTTAACACAACTCAAGTGAGACAGATGCTGTCCTTGGTCGTAGCTTGATTAATGGTGGAACAGATCCCGTCAGCACCTCAAGGTACAGATGAGATGTGTATGGATGGAACGCAGAACAAAGCTTTTCATCATTTTTCAGTACACGTGGCAATAAAACATTTACCCATTAGGCTCTTTGGGTTGAAGGTGAGGACCATCAGGAAAGGCTCCTGGTCACTGAAGAGATTGAAGAGAGCAGGGTGGGGTGGTGGTAAGGGTTCTCAGAGTTTGTTCGTCCTTGAAGATAGCAATGAGCTTAGTGGTGACTGAAGCACACAATATCAGTGGGAGCAAAACAGATAAGGGATCCAGATCCTCTAGTGTTTACACATCAATAATAAGAGGCACAGAAGGAGGCTATTCAACCATTCAACAGGACTCGGCGTGTGATCCTGCAGGTCAGAACTCTTCAACCGTACATCAAATATGATGAGAGTTCCTGCCTTTCGTACCTTTCACACACTGAGCTCCTACCAACCTCTGGATGAGCCATTCTGTTCCAATCCCCATCTAGCCATCTACCAATCACTTTCAACCCATGCCTCCTGCTTTTGGAGCTCCTCGAGAATGGAAATAAACTTTCCTAATTTATCAAGGCCAATCAATCATTTATAATCCCCAGTGAAATCTTACCCCAGTTCCCTCTTTTCCAAAGAAAACAACCCTGGCTTATCCAGTGCTTTTCTCAAGTTAAAATTTTCCAATCCTGGCAACGTCTCTTCTCCAATATAATCACTCCTCTCTGGTAATGTAGTGACTATCACGCTCCCTTTATGAATCAATATCACTAATATATATCGCAAACAACAACAGACCAAGTGTTGAGATCACGAGGTAACAGCCTTCCAATCATAGAAAATTCCTTCAACTATTACTGTTTGTTTCCTGCCCCCAAGATAATCTTGGTTCTAATTTGCCCTCTTCCAGGGGTATTTATACTTTTGACCAGTATGCTACACGTGGACTATGTTAAACAAGTTGTCCTTATTGCCTAGCCAAACACTAAATTAGTTGGCCTCATAATTACTCACTTTGTTCTTCCCTCTCGATGTAGCAACAGTACACCAGAATTCTTTTACTACAGGAGTCAGGGAGGTAAGGAAAATTGTGCTGCGTTTCCATAGATTCCTCCTTTCCATAGCCAAGGCAAATTTCATTCTTTGCTGGCTATATATCTACAGAAGGTACAATCCTCAGTAACATGAGAAAAGCTGAAGATGCTGGAAATCCAAAGCAACACACACAAAATGATGGAGGACCCTGATGAAGGGTCACGGCCCGAATCATCGACTGTTTATTCTTTTCCATAGATGCTGGTTGGTCAGCTGAGTTCCTCCAGCATTTTGTGTATAATCCTCAGTTATTCTTTTGTTGGGTTTATCCCATACAATATTGCACAGAATTCCTCTTTAAATATAGCATCAGCATCAGCTGCCTTCTTTGTGGGGAGCCATGACGTATTCATTAAGAAACTCCCCAACATCGTTCACCTCCAAACTTAGGTCATCTTTCAGGACCCCAATAGCGGTTGCTCCATCTTTATTTGTTCTCATGTTTTTCAAGTAATTATAGTACACCCCACAAGCCTCATTAACAATTTTTGTAAATTCTATATCACAGCGGTAATTGTTTCTTCAAACACCATTACCAATATCCTCAAACAACAGGAATTCTGCAGATGCTGGAAATTCAAGCAACACACATCAAAGTTGCTGGTGAACGCAGCAGGCCAGGCAGCATCTGTAGGAAGAGGTGCAGTTGACGTTTCAGGCCGAGACCCTCCGTCAGGACTAACTGAAGGAAGAGTGAGTAAGGGATTTGAAAGTTGGAGGGGGAGGGGGAGATCCAAAATGATAGGAGAAGACAGGAGGGGGAGGGATAGAGCCAAGAGCTGGACAGGTGATAGGCAAAAGGGGATACGAGAGGATCCACATCCCATTCCCATTCTGACATGTCCATCCACGGCCTCCTCTACTGTAAAGATGAAGCCACACTCAGGTTGGAGGAACAACACCTTATATTCCGTCTGGGTAGCCTCCAACCTGATGGCATGAACATTGACTTCTCTAACTTCCGCTAGGGCCCCACCTCCCCCTCGTACCCCATCTGTTGCTCATTTTTATACACACATTCTTTCTTTCACTCTCCTTTTTCTCCCTCTGTCCCTCTGAATATACCCCTTGCCCATCCTCTGGGTTCCCCCCCACTGCCTCCTTGTCTTTCTTCCCGGACCTCTTGTCCCATGATCCTCTCATATCCCTTTTGCCAATCACCTGTCCAGCTCTTGGCTTCATCCCTCCCCCTCCTGTCTTCTCCTATCATTTTGGATCTCCCCCTCCCCCTCCCACTTTCAAATCCCTTACTCACTCTTCCTTCAGTTAGTCCTGACGAAGGGTCTCAGCCTGAAACGTCGACTGTACCTCTTCCTAGAGATGCTGCCTGGCCTGCTGCGTTCACCAGCAACTTTGATGTGTGTTACCAATATCCTCCTTTTTTTTATCTCTCTCTAAAAGTGGAGGTTCACAGGTTCTTGGTTAGGGGAGGGGAACGTTGACTCAGACCATGAGAGGCCTGCGTCGGGCATTCTCATGCCCTACAAGGCGCCGATTGGAAGTCTGTGTGGGGCGCCACTCCTCGCACAGACACTAGAGCAATGTGTGATTAAGTGCCTTGCTCAAGGGCACAAACACGCTGCTACAGCTGAGGCTCGAACTAGCGACCTTCAGATCACTAGACGAACGCCTTAACCACTTGGCCACGTGCCCGACACTTTGGTTAGTAAGGGTGCCAAATGCTTTGGGGAGAAGGCAGGAGAATGAGGTTGACAGGGAAAGTAAATCAGCCATGATCGAGTGGCAAAGCAGATATGATAGGTCGAACAGCCTAATTCTGGCCCTATGTCTTATTGTCTGTGGCTGCAGCCCATTGGAGTGTCCATGGCCTCGACCTTCAATGAAAACATGTATTTAGCTCCAGCTGATCTAAATACTTTGAAACCAGGAACATTCCAGCCCTTGTTTAAGCCGTACTTCAGCAATCGTTCAGAAAGTTTACCAAATCCTTGCTTGCACTACAATATGTGTGGGATGGAAATTCAACATGGACTCAATACTAGAAGATGGAAGACCAGCCAGAAACCTTGTGAGAATCTCTGCTAGGTCACCATTTTCTCTGTAGATACCTGTAATCACAAAGAGAATATTGGTATAGATCTTTTGCTCCTTTCCACATGCCCCCTCTCCCGACCACACCTCTCACCAACATGCCTCCAGGCAATTCAGGATCCTTCACCAGCCTGTAGTAGAATACTTCCATTATGAAAATACATCACACTTCCCACTTTGAAAGCTCAGAGTTAATCAGCTGGAGCTGACTGCATTGTCTGCAATGAAGGTCAAAGCCATGGACGTTAAGCAGGCACGGACCATAAGACAAGGGAGTGGAAGTAGGCTATTAGGCCCTTCAGGTCTGCTCTGCCATTTAATCATGACGGTTTTAATCAACCCCATTCTTCTGCCTTCTCCCCATAACCTTTGACACCCTGACTAATCAACAACCTATCAACCTGTGCTTTAAATATACCAGTGACTTGGAGTATGAAGCGAACTGTGTAGAGGTAGAAGATTTTGCTCTCTTCATTTCATTCATGTGAGAAGATTAGAAACAGCACATATTTTCACCACTCTACTCACTTGAGGTCTGAGATCCTCGATCCCATGCTTTTGTTAAAAAAAATAACTTTGCAGGCAAGAGATGAAAGGTCCCCTCCCCACACCCTTTCCCCCTCAGCTGGAGTTCATTTTGCTGCTTGCACTCTCCTGTCAGTCCATAAAGCCAGCCTGGTGATCAAAACAAGAGTGTGAGTCGGACTGCTGCCCAGATGTCAGGCGTTCTGCTTAACCCATTAAACCCCACCTTCCTTTCCTCAAATGCTGCAATTTGGGGCAATCTCGCAGTTTGCTTGGTTAGATGGGAAGCACTGCCAGAGCCACCTCCATGCTGGGTCAGAAGGTCACATCCCACCCTGGAGGCCTTGAGCAAATAACCGAGGCTGTTAATCCAGTGCAGTAAGTGGAGTCATAGAGCTCCACAGACCCAGAAACAGGCCCTGCAGCCCATCTAGTCGGTTACTCTGCCTAGACCCATCGACCCGCAACTGGACCAACAGCCCTCGATACCCCTCTCTTCCATGTACCTATCCAATGCTGCAATCGAACCCACATCCACCACTTCCGCCGGCAGCTCCTTCCACACTCACACCAACCTCTGAGTGAAGAAGCTCCCCCTCAGGTTCCCCTTAAATCTTTCACCTTTAACCTCTAACCTCTAGTCTTAGTCTCACTCAACCTCAATGGAAAACGCCTGTTTGTATGTACCCTATCTATATCCCTCATAATTTTATATACCTCTATTAAATCTCCCTTCATTTTCCTATGCTCTGCTGAATAAAGCCCTAACTTATACAACCTTTCCCTACAACTCGGGCCTTCAAGTCCCAGCAACAACCTAGCAAGTTTTTTCTGCACTCTTTCAATAGTACTGATGTCTTTCCTAGCAAGTGCATCTTCGTAAGGTGAGATGTTCAACCCTTATCACATAGCCATGCAGCAGACGTAGAAGAGCTGGTGGAGCTGCTGCTCACAGCTCTAGTGACCCGGCTTCAAATTCTGACCTGTGGGTCTCTCTGTGTGGAGTTCGACCCTGTTCCTGTGACTGTGTGGGTTTCCTCCGGATGCTCTAGTTTCCTCCTACATCCATGCAGATTGATCACCGCAGACTGGCTGGTCAATTGGCCGCTCTGCTGTAGATTGCAGAACTTGTTGGAGATGATGTGGACTTTATTATGTTAGGATTGGTGAGCATTCCTTGTGACAAAAGGTTGAGCGAGCTGGAGCTTTTCTCCTTGGAGCGGAGGAGGATGAGAGGTGACGATAGAGGTGTACAAGATGATAAGAGTCATAGATCGAGTGGGCAGCCAAAGACTTTTTACCCCAGGGCGGAAAATTGCTAATACAAGGGGGCATAATTTTAAGGTGATTAGAGGAAAGTATGGGTGGGGGGGGGGGAGATGTCAGTTGGGTGGTGGTGCAGTGGCATCCGCACCAGGCTTCGAGGTAAGTGGTCCAGGGTTCGAATCCCGCTGGCTCCGTGCATGCTTTCCATCTGTGCTGGGTTTGGTGTCGAGCCAGCAACTCAGCCTTGTAAAGAACAGACAAGACAATAGACAATAGACAGTAGGTGCAGGAGTAGGCCATTCGGCCCTTCAAGCCAGCACCGCCATTCACTGTGATCATGGCTGATCATACATAATCAGTATCCAGTTCCTGCCTTATCCCCATAACCTTTGATTCTGCTATCTTTAAGAGCTCTATCCATCTCTTTCTTGAAAGCATCCAGAGACTTGGCCTCCACTGCCTTCTGGGGCAGAGCATTCCACATATCTACCACTCTCTGGGTGAAAAAGTTTTTCCTCAACTCCGTTCTAAATGGCCTACCCCTTATTCTTAAACTGTGGCCTTTGGTTCCGGACTCACCCATCAGCGGGAACATGCTTCCTGCCTGCAGTGTGTCCAATCCCTTAATAATCTTATATGTTTCAATAAGATCCCCTCTCATCCTTCTAAATTCCAGTGTATACAAGCCCAGTCACTCCAATCTTTCAACATATGACAGTCCCGCCATCTCAGGAATTAACCTTGTGAACCTACACTGCACTCCCTCAATAACAAGAGTGTCCTTCCTCAAATTTGGAGACCAAAACTACACACTCCAGGTGTGGTCTCACCAGGGCCCTGTACAGCTGCAGAAGGACCTCTTTGCTCCTATACTCAATTCCCCTTGTTATGAAGGCCAGCATGCCATTAGCTTTCTACACTGCCTGCTGTACCTGCATGCTTGCTTTCAGTGACAGATGTACAAGAACACCTAGATCTCGTTGTACTTCCCCTTTTCCTAACTTGACTCCATTTAGATAATAATCTGCCTTCTTGTTCTTACCACCAAAGTGAATAACCTCACATTTATCCACATTAAACTGCATCTGCCATGCATCTGCCCATTCACCCAGCCTGTCCAAGTCACCCTGCATTCTCATAACATCCTCCTCACATTTCACATTGCCACCCAGCTTTGTGTCATCTGCAAATTTGCTAATGTTACTTTTAATCCCTTCATCTAAATCATTAATGTATATTGTAAACAGTTGCAGTCCCAGCACCGAACCCTGCAGTACCCCACTGGTCACCGCCTGCCATTCCGAAAGGGACCCGTTAATCGCTACTCTTTGTTTCCTGTCAGCCAGCCAATTTTCAATCCATGTCAGTACTCTGCCCCCAATACCATGTGCCCTAATTTTGTCCACTAATCTCCTACGTGGGACTTTATCAAAGGCTTTCTGAAAGTCCAGGTACAGTACATCCACTGGCTCTCCCTTGTCCATTTTCATAGTTACATCCTCAAAAAATTCCAGAAGATTAGTCAAGCATGATTTCCCCTTCGTAAATCCATGCTGACTCGGACCTATCCTGTTACTGCTATCCAAATGTGTCATAATTTCATCTTTTATAATTGATTCCATCATCTTTCCCACCACTGACGTCAGGCTAACTGGTCTATCTCTCTCTCTCCCTCCTTTCTTGAAAAGTGGGACAACATTAGCCACCCTCCAATCCACAGGAACTGATCCTGAATCTATAGAACATTGGAAAATGATTACCAATACGTCCACGATTTCTAAAGCCACCTCCTTAAGTACCCAGGGATGCAGACCATCAGGTCCCGGGGACTTATCAGCCTTCAGACCCAACAGTCTATCCAACACCATTTCCTGCCTACTAGAAATTCCTGCCTAATACAAGTGCTGAAGAAACAGCAAGATTACTGCCCGATGCGCCACAAGGCGTGGAGAGGAACAGCAATATGTCGGGGTAAGATTTTTTTAAACACAGAGCGTGGTGGGTGCATGGAATGAGCTGCCAGGGGAGATGATAGAGGCAGATTCATTAGGGCCATTTAAGCGACTCTGAGATAGGCACGTGGATGAAAGAAAAGTGGAGAGCTCTGTGGAGGGAAGGCTGGATTGATTTTATGGTAGGTTAAAAGATCAGCTCAACAGGGCCTCTAGTGTGCTGTAACGTCCTCGAGAGCAAGTGTGGAAGAATCGAGAGTAAGTTGATGTTTATGTGGAATTCGTGTTAGTGGGCATAGACCAGGAAGGATGCAGAGGCCTCAGCATGATGCCAGAAAGCAAGAAGGGGGCAGGTAGGGCAGAAATAGTTCGGAGAGCTAACGGTGAGTTAAAGAGTCAGAGAGATAGTGTGAGAGACTGATAGAGGGTTGTGCAACAAAGCAAAGCAGAGGCACAGAGAGAGAGAAAGAGAGACTTTCATGACCTCGAGACATCCCAAATTGATCTTGAGCTGATGAAGTGAGAAGGAACGGTAGCAGTTAGCGTAATTCTATTACAGTGCAAGCGGCTTGGGTTCGATTCCCGCCACTGTCTGTAAGGAGGTTGCACATTCTGCCTGTGACTGCGTGGATTTCCTCCGGGTGCTCTGGTTTCCTCCCACAGTCCAAAGGCCCACAGTTAGTAGGTTAATTAGTCACACGGGTACAATTGGGTGATGGGTGCTTGTTGGGCCAGAAGGCATTTCTAAATAAAATTAAACACGTGCTTGCAGAAAGGCTTTGCCTCTGCGGCCGGAGGGCTTGCTTCCATGTTGTGAGGCACTGCTTCAGAGAAGAGAAGGGACGCTCACTCCCCCATCGGTTGAACAGATGATGCAGACTTTATTATGTAAGGTGGCATGCTGTAAGCAGGTTGTCTGCTCTACTTCCTAGAATACAACTGTAACCACCTTTCCGCAAATCTCAATGGGTGCAAGGCATTTGGGAAACTTATGAAAGCTGCTAAATAGACACAGGTTTATTCTTCCTTTCTAAATTACCAACTGGTCGGCTTCTAAGGCCGCTGCTTCCATTCTGGTCTCTGCCCATTTAGTTACTGTCAGCTCTGACGGACCACAGTTTGGTCTGGACTTGACCAGGACGGGCCAGGAAAAGACAGCAGGAGCTCTCTCTCCTGGTTACAGTCCAGGGAGTTTTACTTCACTGCTTTTGTTTTAACCAGCCAAGTGTTTTACAAGCTAAAGATTAGCATTATTTGTCATATGTGCATCAAAACAAACAGTGAAATGTGCCATTGCATCAGTAACACAGCACGAAGATGTGCTGGGGGTGACCCACAAGTTTCCCCAAGCTTCCTGTGCCATCACAACATGTCCACAACTTACTAACTCTAACCCGTTTGTCTTTTGGAATGTGAGAGGAAACCAGAGCACCCAGAGGAAACCCACACAGTCACAGGGAGAACGTACAAACTCCTTACCGACAGTGGAGGGTGTTTGAACCCTGACCTTCCAATCGCTGGTGCTGTAAAGCGCTAACTAGTCACTATGCTACCATGTCACCTCCACACAGGCAAACCCACTGACACACCGAAGAATCACACACCAAAGGACAAACGCTTACGTATCATCTTTAATACAATAAAGGATGCAACTTTCAAGACAAAATGTGGCATCGTGCTAGATGAGGTGGCAGTAGGAAGGAACGTTGGTGAGAGAGGTCAGGTTGAAGATCGACTTACAGGAGAAGGAGGTGAGGTGGCATTAAGGCAGAACATTGGTGAGAGAGGTCAGGTTCAAGGTTATCTTACAGGAGAGAGGTTTGGGGTTGCACTGAAAAGCTTGGGGCCCAAGGAACTGAAAACACAGATGGAGGGATGGAAATGGGGCCTGCACAAAATATCAGGGTTAAAGATGAGACTACGGAGAAATCCCATTTGGTGGGGAACTTTCTCAACTAGGATGGAGGGCATATGTTCTCTATGGAGGTTACCTTCTGGCCCAGTCTCAGGTAGTTTAGCTGCAGCTGGAACCTTTGGGCACCAGGTGTACCCAAAGGCAACTGGTGTTCAAGTTCAAGTTCAAATTCATTGTCATTCAACCATACACATATATACCGCCAAACAAAACAATGTTCCTCCAGACCAAGGTGCAGAATACAGTACATATAACTCACACGCAACATATAAAGTAATATTACCACAAATAAATTAACAAATAATAAAATATAT